>NC_135093.1:5930000-7130000 GCF_051107435.1 Chaetodon auriga
TTAGTAGCAACAGTTTGGGAAAGACTGTTTCCTGTTTCAACAGCACAGTGCCCTTGTGCACAAAACCAGGTCCATAAAGACGTGATTTTTCCCAGTTTGGTGTGGGAGAACCTGACTGGAGCAAACTCCTGCAGCCAGATCTCAACATCTGGAAGGCTTGAATGTCTCCGTGGGTTTAATGGTCTTCACTTTGTTTGGATGTCCACATACTTTTGGCCATACGCTGTGTTTTGGAGCAGTGGTTCTAACCCCAGGACTCAGGAGCTCCCAGTGGGCTGTAAGACAAATCAATGAAAGACAAGAGAGGATATTAGAACTTACAGTCGTTGTGCTTCTCAAATTATGTCTAGTTTTTCTCTAACTTTGCTTTTTGGTGAAATACTGGATAGAAAAACAATCCAAGTAAAACAATCTGACAGTGGAGCATCACTATTTGTCTTGGCTGCTCACAAGTCATAGATATATGAAACCTGTGACACGGTGTCGCAATGAGATGTTACTTTAAAGGGTCACCAGCTAAAATGTTGGTACTCTAATATTCCCATCCTCATTTATGGGGTAATTGTAATTGTAAGATGTGCAGGAGTTCCCAGCTTTTCCGATATGATAACATCATGCTCCACATACTTGGATGGAAACCCAGCTGTTCCATTAGAGACGACAGTCTCAAGCTAAAACCAAACCCAAGGAGAGATAAAATGAATTTATGTAAGAATGTACCACCAAAACATCCTTCTCATGTTCTTTCCAAAGCACAGAGAGACATGATCGCGGGGGGGGGGATGAGAAAGAGAGCGAAAAACATGAAAAATAAATCACGGAAGATGGAAAGAACGCTTGATCCGTGTGTCCTGTGCGGTGCCACAGCTCTCGAATGTTGATTCGACGTGGCGGCAGAAAGACTGACGGATGTTTTCGCTGAATGTTTACATTAATCGCAGAGATGCGGTTCGGAGAGGAAGCGTCACAGTGCCCCCCGGGGATCGAACAGGCATCCAGCCATCCTTCAGATTCTGTCCAGACGTTCTGAAGAGAAAAGACAGAGGTGAAAGGGGAAGCAGCGGGTTGGATAATGAAAAGGTAAAGGTGGGAAATGCAGTAGTAGTAGTAGTAGTAGTAGTAGTAGTAGTGGTGACAGATTAGTGGAACCATGAAAACAGCTGTGTGTCCTCAATGCTCCCAGCTGTGCCCTTCCTGGCTCTTATTGATCCACAAGTAATCATCTGCTGTCACACTGACACACACATTCATTTGGATACAAACTGAGAGAGACCACTGTAGCGCCCACACCCATCGCTTCGAAGTTCGACGTAACACCAGAGTCAGACTTTACTTCATTAAGTTTTTTAGGAGTCAGATAAAATGTTCTTTCTCATCATTCGGCATCAGATATACAGACAGTGTCTGCTTGTTCCAGTGATTTGTTGCAGCGATGTCACGCTTATTGTGAGTAAAACTAGAAAGTTACTAGAAAAGAAAGAAGCTCCTTTAAATTCAATACAGACTGATACACTGATATCAAAACTCACATAATAGGCTGCTTTTGTCAAACTTCTTACTTTTTAAAGGATAAAGTCTCAATAGTCTTTCAGTGCATCTGTTTGTGCCCCAGTGCCACTGGTTCCCAGTGGCACTGGGGCACATAGATCATTAAAAAATTTACAGATATTTAGTTTAATTTTTTTTTTTTTTTTTTTTAAAAAGGTCAGTAATTTCTTAAAACAGTGGTGCACTGTCATTTACTCAGATGTCAGTAAGTAGTACATTTGTTGGGGACTATTTTGAGCGGCGGATTAATACACATTTTGGTGCTCTAGTGAGTGTTTCCAGCAGCAGGATGGTTTATTAGGGACTGACTTAAAGTGAACTACAGCGGCCTTGTTCTGTAATGAAGGAACATGTCACTCAGTGCAGCGGTGTGGCTCATTGATGTTTTTTTAATAGTTTTTGGGCAACAATGGGGCTCTGTGGCCTCGAGGAATAAGTTATATCAGGCTTTGGCTACACACACAATACTTTTTTGGATCGATTTGCTGATGATTTGGGTCTTTTCAAGGGCTTTATTGGCAAGAAGAAAAATATCGACTATCAACAGAGTTATCCTGTAATTAGTAAATCATTGTTGTGGTCATTTTGAGCTTGTAGTTGTTGTTGTTGTTGCACTGATTAGCATGAATAGAATAGAAGGGGACAAAATGTTAGAAATACCTGTCAGTATAATGCATGCATGGCAAAGACACCAGAAACCTTAAGATCATAAGAAAAGTTTAAAATAAAGTTCTGAGGCTTTAAATAATGCAGGTTTTTCCTCGCTTACTGCTGAAGTATATAACCATGTTAATAGTTTCTGTTTTACTTGCCAAGATTGCGATCTGGAATTTCATTTGTGGTGCGAACAGCAGTGAAAATGACATTTAAAAAGCCTCTGAGCTGCTCCTGTCAGCTGCCTTTATGGGGATGTTTCTAAAGCAGAGAGTAGTTCCAATGAAGACTGTCGACAGTGAGGTCTGTGAATTATCCAGGCGAACACACGCTTCTGTTTAGTCTTTCAAACATAATTTATGCTGTGAGCAACACAAACAAAATTCAGTTCACCTTGACTGTATCAAG
The DNA here is from genome assembly GCF_051107435.1 of Chaetodon auriga. Taxonomy (NCBI): domain Eukaryota; kingdom Metazoa; phylum Chordata; class Actinopteri; order Chaetodontiformes; family Chaetodontidae; genus Chaetodon; species Chaetodon auriga. The sequence continues at coordinate 5,932,611 of NC_135093.1, forward strand.
TTGGCAGCAGAAAGTGATTTTTTTCTTCCTAATTTTGGTGTATCAGCCCTTTAAGTCTAAACTAAACCTGGTCCTGATTCTAAACCTGACCCTCGATCCACATCCTGACCCTTGAAGAAGTCAGGGGATCCCTTTGTGACACCCTCCCAGTGCTTAAAGTTAAACTGGCATCGATTTCCGTCGGCTTAGGAGATGCAGCCACATACATGAAGACACACAAACGTTGTGTCTGAGTCTGGACGTACAGCCGGGGTCCTCACCTCAGCATCTCACGTGGAAAATGTCTTTCGTGTGCGGTCGCTGTCTGGACTGCGACCACAGGTTCTGGTTTCCTTATGCCTGCCAGCGCAGGGTCAGGGAGTTTGATTGACTTGTGCCTTGACTCACTCTGGCTTCCAGGAACTCTCCACCATCAATACACATCATCATCACTCGCCAGCCGTGTGTGTGTGTGTGCGTGTGCGTCTGTCTGTGTGTGCGTCTGTCTGTGTGTGCTTTCTCAACCAGTGCAGCACAGTGTGTCTCTCAGTTAAATCACATGGTTCGGCTTTTCCCCCGCGTGCCTGCTGCTTGGCCTATTTCCATGGTAACTAGCCGAAGATGTGGGGACACACTCACACACACAAACACACACATTAACACACACACACATACAGGCCACATAAACAGCGCTTGTGCGAGGGCTTGCCAGAGCAATCTCGGTTGTGTGTGGCTGTAGGGTGCAGTCAGAGAGAGGATGTGTGATCACACACTCCACACAGGCTCAGCAGGAGACACACGCTTGCACACACACACACACACACACACACACACACACACACACACACACACACACACACACTGTATGCTGAGACAGAAGCTCAGGATGCTGTGCTGTAGAGGAAAAATGGCACACAGGGGCATGCCAGCCAAATCCCTTTATAAATCCTCTGGCAATTTGGATTTGTTTGTTTATAGATGAATGTATTGAATGTGAATTTCTGTGTTTTTCATGTGCATCGATCAATCGATGGATAGATAGATAGATAGATAGATGGATGGATAGATAGATAGGTAAGTGCTGGAGTTTGTCAGTATGCGGTAGGACTGTGTGACGAGTGGACGAACTGACATTGCAATGTTGCAGTTGCATAATGTTTCCTTCCTGCCTCTCCCTCACCATCCTTGTCACGACGTCTCCCGTACCTCCATCCCACCCCCTCGTCACCCCACCCTGCCACCCCAGTTCCATGTGGCCATCACCATAGCGACAGCCCACGCCGCTCGCTGCAGCATCCCTGTGCCCTCTGGCCTTTCGCCAAGGGGGTGCTGTGGCGGCAACGCAGCCCGGCAAACAGGCGAGGGAGCTATGCCAAAAGTGGGGAAGCTATAGGGGAAGAGAGGGAGGGAAGGGTGGTGGGGTTGAGGGGTGGGGGGGGGCACTGCGGATCTGTTAGCTACTGCCCTGTGGTGTTATGCAACTTCATGTACACACACCCACGCACGCTTACTGTAGGGTGACAAACACACACAGGATGCCTCTTTTTTTCTCAGACACACTCACTCACACACAACCACACACACACACACACACACACACACACACAAAAAAAACACACACACACACATCCGGAAGCTCTATAGCAAGCATAAGCTCCTGATAATGTCCCTAAGTACCGATTACGACATGACATAACAGATTTCTCCGAGCAGTCCCTGTGTCATATCGCTGATGCAGTGTTACCCTGACTAACGATGTTGTGTTCATGTGATGATTTTCATGATTCTTGGTGTGAAAGCGATGAAATATAAGTTTAAATGAATCAATTTGTGGCCACTAGGGGGCAGAAGAACATCAAAACTTCCTTAGCTTCAATATTTTTAATGGATAATTTGTTAGCAAACTTCAAGCGGACACAGAGCAACATAAGCTTCCCTTTAGTGTTGTGTTTCTTCCCACCAAACCAATGAAAGTCCAACGTTCCCTTTTTGCTCTGTTTTGGTCTCCACCAACTTCTGAGAAAATCATCTCTTTAACTGTTTGAGTTTTAATCTGTGCAGCTAACAATGTTTATACTACTGTTGGAGCTCTCCATATGTGGTTTATTGTGCAGAATGTACAGTTAACCCCTCAAAGATTTTTTTTTTATTGTGTTTAAGCAGTTTTTGCTAACACTGTTGTGTCTGTTGGTGTCAACATGCTGAAGGCAGCTCTTGCAAGCTGTTTTGGTTGAGACGACCTAACGTGTTGGTCTTTGTGTCTTACAGGCAAAGTGAAAGAAGAGACGCATCGAAGGAGTCCGCACATGGGACATCAACGTTTGTCTGACCAATCTGCCAAGGGACGCTTTGGACACGCTCTCATGTCCTCTAACACAAACTGCTAAATCCAAGGAGCTAAATAAAGAACAACAAAAAAGCCGACCGCTGGCTCCAGCAAGTGGACAGATTTTAAAGTAAAAACACGGCTGGAGAGGGGGAGGGTTGTATGGGTGCCAAATCCCCATCCAAGACACACCGCATCTCCCCGATCTGCCACTGCCGCCTCCCTCCTCTTCCTCCCTCCATTTCCTCCTCCTCCTCGTCTGCCCTTCCCTCATTCTCCCTCGTTCTCTCTCATGGGAGTGACATAGAGGCCGTCGTTTGGTCTGCTGCCCCACCCCTTCCCCGCCTCGCCGTGGAAACGGGGCCGTCCAGGTAGTGATGTCGTGGAAGAGGAACTACTTTGCGTCGGGTGGCGGAGCGGTAGGCGGGGTGCAGGGGCTGGTGACCCCGAGAACCATGACCTCTATCGCACCCAGCAAAGGCCTGAGCAACGAGCCGGGACAGAACAGCTGCTTCCTGAACAGCGCTCTGCAGGTCAGTCGGATAACCACACACACATGCATGCGCGCACACACACACGTTCAGGGCAGTCAGAAAGCATTAATGGAGGTAACGTGTTCCAAGTGACATTTTTAGGTCTTGACTGGTCAAGTCAGTCACCTGACCTCAGTCCACCGCCTTATGACAACTATTGGTAGTTGGGTGTGTTTAACCAAAGCAATTTTCATGAAAGTAAAAGAAAAACATTGCACAGTTTTGCCATATTTTATTGCCAGTTTTATTACCAATTTTACTACCGTTTTTATTTGCCAATAAAAATGTCAAAGCTACAGTATTCTGAGCCTTTTGGACAGTTTAGCGAGTGCAAACGTTTTCTAAACTTGAAGACCAGGCGTAGGCCAAAAAGCCTCTGACAGAAGCGAGAAGCGAAGGTGGCTGCAGTGCAGGCCTCACAAGAGGAAACCAAGCGTCGGCTGAAGTCTGTGGACCGGAGAGTCACTGAAATATTAAAGATGATGACTTAATTTGATTTTATGTCACTTTAACTTGTCCAATTACTTTCTATCCCCTAAACGTGGACAAATGTGGAAAAGGGGACACAGTTCCTGGACTGATTATGTGATGAGGGTGTGAATATGCTGAAAATCAGGATTTTAATCTTAAAGTCATTGTCTCATTACATGCCCTGTGCGCTGGAGCTAAAAACACACCCTTCCATGCTAAAACGACGTCAAAATACAAGCTTTTACACCTAAAAATGCGCATTTTCAGTGCTCTGCCAATGGTATTGGGCTTGATAGTGACAGTTATAGTGTTGGACCGAAGCTGTGTGTCTCATACTCTGTCATTGTAATGTCGAAGGCTCTTAGGTGTGTGTGTGTGTGTGTGTGTGTGTGTGTGTGTGTGTGTGTGTGTGTGTGTGCATTGTTGTAAACGGATGCTACTTTCTAATAAGGCATGCTTTAAAAAGGGTTAGTGTCCATAGTGTAGTGATTTGCACAAAATGCACAATGCTAACACACACTCATGCAACCACAGTTCTCATGCCCCCCCCCCTCCTCTTCAATGCTAACACACACTCATGCAACCACAGTTCTCATTCCCCCCCCCCAGTAAATTGATATTTAAGCACGGGCAGGGATGAGATTAGGACCATATTAAGGGGTGTTTGCGTGTTTCGGTGGGTTTTGGCACTGCTGCCAGTCTGGCTTCAGTGTGGACATCAGTCTGTGTGTGGAGATGCTTACACTGCGCTGCTACTGCTGCATCTCCTCTCTCTCTTTACACACACACACGAACACTCGCTTCCCTCCTCCCAAGACTTCCAGCTGGCACAGACATACCTTCTGTACACACACACACACACACACACACACACATAAATGCCTCTTGACTACTGGCTTGAGAGAGAGAGAGAGAAAGGGAAGAGGAGAGAGCAGTTGGGGTAAGCTGAGGAGGGAGGGGGTGATGAAGCAGAAGCTTAGGGAGAGTTGAAGCGAGCAGATGAGAAGAAGAAAAGTTGCTGAAGGAGGAGAAGAGAAGAAAGAGGGATGAGGAGTATACAGTATGAAAAAACTGAGGAGAGGACCAAAGGGGATACCGCCGGGAGAAAGAGTGGAATTAAAGAGTCAAATAAGGTAGGAGCAAAAAAAAAAAAAAAAAAAAAAAAAAAAAAGAGTGTTTGTGTTAAGGAGGAGGAGGGAGGGAGGGAGGGAAGGGTGCGGAGGAGGAGGGAGGGACGCATGAAAAGACAAAGAGAAGGACACAAAGTTTATTTGTGAGATGAAGAAAACGTCTCAACAAAGGCATGCAAGGTGGCTTCAACGGGGAGAGAAGTGGGCCACTTCAAGGACAGACACACACATGTACACACACATGCACACACACACACACACACACACACACACACACACAGAGGCGAGAGGATGCTGAACAGGACACAGACGCCTGACGATGAACTGAGGGGTTTGAGATGCTATTTGATGCTGCTGATATGCAGATTTCTGTGTGTGTGTTTTCATGTGTGCATGTTTGTTTATATTATCCTAATAGATTAAAACAGCGTGTGTGTGAGCACTTAGCATGAGGTGAAGTATACGGGGTCAAACTTCAAGCTTAGGGTCGATTCGCTCTATCAGCAGGACAGCTGTGACTTTTATTGTTGATTTATTTGTTCACTTTGTCTATAAAATGCGTAAACGTTAAACAGTGAAATATGTCACATTTTCCCGGAGCCCAGGGTGACGTCTTGAAATTGCTTGATTTGTCAAACAGTCCAAAACCCGAAGATATTCAATTTACAGCGATACAAAACCAGAAAACAGCAAATCCTCACATTTGAGAAGCCGTGAGCATCAAATATTTTCTGTTTTTCCTTGAAAAATGACTTTTTTGGTGATTTATCGACTTTCAAAATTGCTGTCAACAACCCACAGTTTCTAAGAAGCCTCTGCAGTGTTCCCACCTCACTGCACTTATTGATAGTAAGTGAAACACTCTCTGCTACTTCCTGGCCCCTAAGGGGCCCTTGGGCAAGGCAGTTAACCCCCCGCTGCTGCAGTGGAGCTGCAGGGTGGCAGCAGCAGCGGCAGCAGTGATGGTTGTTCTGTGTGAACGTGTGAAATTTAATGAGAGCGAAGGAAGGTGCTGTGAGGTGACGCGTGTGTCGCTCAGCAACTTTTCACCGTGTAAACACAGGTGAAAATAAAATAGCTGAAGGAGTCATGGAGTACGCAGAAACACATGGGCTCACTCACCCAGCAGCATCTGTGTGTGTGTGTGTGTGTGTGTGTGTGTGTGTGTGGAGAAGAAAGACTTGAAAATGGAAAATGAGCATGAAAATGAGAATACCTCGTTCACTTACACTCCACAAGATGTTAGCATCCAAAGTTTTCTGGAGTGTCGTGTTGCCCAAAGCGAATCTTAACTGAACTGAAAAGTTTCACAGTCGTACGCATTTAGCTGTGCTTTTTAAACATAAATACAGATTAAAGGACATTAGAAAAAGAGGTGTTGATGAATCTGGATTGACTCGGGCGCAATCACACGACTGAGGAAGCCACAATCTCCCGCAGTGAGCAAATAAACAGAAGTCTGAATTATCTGACAGAGCAAAAGAGACTCAAAGATGCATCAGTGTGACTGAGCCATGAGGCCGGATCATTTTCATTATACAGCACGTTTGCAGCTGTCAGGCTCCACTGCAGCAATCCTGTCTCCAAGAAATTGCATTTATAGGCGTTTATATGGTGTTAAAGAACGCACCTGACGCGTCTCAGGATCGTTGATGCTGAATGCGAAGTGCTCACCGACGATGTATTTCATTTGTTTTTATTTACGACAAAATGTCCCCAATTTTGTCGCCTGAACCCTGGAGGGTAAACTCTGGTGTCACATCCTGCTCTGTGAACGTCCACCATCCTTGTGACTTGCAGCATGATACATAAATGCAGCTCTGCATTAATTAAAAACAACAGCGCCTCTGAACATAATCCAGGCAGAGATTACGCTTGCCATCACAGCGTAATTGGGAAAACAGCTTCAGTAATATGGAAACATAATTTCTAGGAGACGGGGTTGCGCTGCAGCTGAATGAACGCCAAGAAAACACTGATTGACATTTTCCAGCCTTATTGCTGATGGTCTGCATTAACGTTTCTGTGAGAGACACAGTAAAGGGTTCGGCACTGTGCGCTGCATAGACTGAGTCTGAGCAGCAGTGCAGGATTGAGCAGGAAGTTAAGAAAATCAGTTGTAATGTTTCTGGTGGGTGATGCAGGTTGCAGAGAAAGAGGCTTTTATATATACTCAGCAGTCAGGGGTGCAGTGTAGCACCCCTGTAAGTACATGTACTCATGTACTTCAGTATACTTTTGAGGTACATTTTGGAGGCAAATATTGCACTTTTTCCACTTTTCACTTCATTTATTTGGTACCTTTAGTTGCTAGCTACTTTGCAGGTTCAGATTAATTCAGATTAATATAAAAATAAATAAACTAGTAGGTTATGATGTACAGTACTAATGAGCCCCACCTTTACCAGGTGCAGCATTGACAAACATGTCAATGCATCAATCATTATAACGCAGTCGTATTTTATTCTGAAAGGGGCCGTTCTGTGCTTTTACTTTTGGGTACTTCAAGTATGTTTTGTGCTGTTCCTTAAGTAGGATTTTGACTGCAGGACTTTTACTTCTGTCACCTCTGTTAGCAGAGGAAGAAGATACCTGGAGCAGGTGCAAAGGTCAGGGTGGAGGTCAGGTGATGATGGGGGAATAGCAGGAGTGCCATTAAATATGGACGGAAGACATTTTGACATTAGGAAAGTAGGAAAAGCGCAGGTGTGAATAATAAAATGAGTGGTGGCTGAGTTCTGTTTAGCTGCTTTAGTGTCAGCGAGATGCAGTCGCCACGTGGGGTAACAGGAGACCAGAACAGGGGGCAGGAACCAACCAGCGCAGCCAGTGGCAGCAGTGTGAGGCGGGCAGAGCAGATTATGACTGAGAGTGAGAGCTTGTCAGATCAGACAGATGCCCTTATTGTATTAATACAATCGGTGGCTTGTTAGAATGGGATTTCTGCAGCGAGAGCGATCTCAGGCTGATCAGCTGATGCACACGACCTCAGAAATGTGCCAGAAATCGCACCTGACCGTGACAGCAGCAACGTATCCTGTCATCAAAGACAGAGACTTTGTTTCTAACTCTGTTCATGCTTGTTTTCTGAAATGCTGAAAGAAAAATGTCCTTTTATATTAATCTATCTACATAATAAGACAATAAGACTTTATATTAAGGGACACACATGCCTTATTTTTCCCTCAATAGCTCCTAATTATGCTTATTGATAGTAAGAAAGTCAGTTATTGTACATGAATTACAACCTTAGTGCTTAGGAGTGAGTCATAAAGTCACTATGCTGCTAATACACATGCTAATCAACAACTAGTAACTAATATAAAGTTTTACAATAAAGCTATATAATAAAGGGTTTGTAAGTCTCAAACTAATGGCTGTATTTATGTGTATTAACATATGTATTGTATCAATGTATTTATGCTATTATTAAGCCATTCATTAAAATAAATGATTTTTTTTAGCTCTATATCAGGAAAGTACCTCCACTGGACAGTTTTTACTTCACATATTTGACCTGCAGAGCATCAGGAGCAGAATCACCACACACACACACACACACACACACACACCCACACTCCCACACACACACACACACACACACACACACTCACACACACACACACACACACACACACACACACAGACACGCTAATTAAAACTTAACTAACACAGCCTGTTTTTACTGTAAAATATGAGTAAGTAGAACTTTAAAGCAGGACTGTGTCACTCCTCTAAGATCAAATAACTCATTGTTCCTCTTGCAAATGAATTTATATAATAAATATGATAAATAAATCCTTGTGTGACCTGTAGCTTGTGGGCTAATGTTAGCAAACTTTAGCACTCTTCTCTGCTTGTGTCACTCTCAGAGGAATGAAGATCTCTATCTCCTGTTTGTTTGCAGTCGTACCTCTCCCTAATCTGGTCTTTGTTACGTGTCTGAGCAGGTCTCGCTCAAGCAGAGGTCTCGCTCTGAAGTCTCGCGAGAGTTGAGTTGTTATAGGAAGACATCGATGGAGACGTGACTGAGAGTTGGAGAGCGGAGTGAAGAGTTTGTTGTGTTGGAGTGCAGAAAGCGTAACTTAATGTTTTCTTAAAGTATTTCAGTCTCGTGGCTCAATATTCAGATTGGGAAAGTCTCTTCTCACGAGACTTCAGAACTGTAAGGTTGTTACCATAATGTTGTCCAACACTTAGAATAACAATCTGAGTCTGTCAGTGGTAAAATCAAACACTTTAATGGACGTGCATTGACGCCTGGAGGGATTACATTGCTGGCCGTTCTGTGGCTGCAGCGCTCTTCCTCCATACTGGACCAGTATGTCATCCCCTTTAGTCGTTTATACACCTTTAAATATCTCTGCAACTTCCACGACCACCCCCTCCAATCAGACGCTGACTTTCCGCATCCAGTATCATTGTTCAGATTTACCTTCAACTCAAATTGCAGTGAGAAAAAGCTGCTGGAAGATGATGACTTCCTAAAAACATGAGCCGATGAGCTCAGTTTCCATCCCAGCTATGCTTCCATCACTTTCTGCGTTTGTCAGTCAGTTAAACCCTGGTTTCTTCTCTCCGAGATGCTCCTGCAGATAAAACGAGAGGAGGAGGAGGAGGAGGAGGAGGAGAGAGAGGGAGAGAGAGAGAGAGAGACGGGTGATACAAATGGAAGAAGAGAAAGAGATAGAAGGATGTGTTTAGAGGAGGAGAAAAAGAGATAAATAGACAGACAGCTGCTGATAAAGAGAGATGGGCATGGAGCGAGTGTGCCCTCCTTGTGGCTGCTGCAGTGCTGTGCAGGGAGCCGATTCATCACGACCAAATAAACTACAGCGAGAGAGGAGGGGGAAACAGAAGAGGGGGGGAAAGGTAGAGCGCATACACCCGCGTCAGCATGCAGTCTGTCATCCTCCGCCCCCTCTTTCCTCCACCTATCACTCTCTCCTTAACACACACACTGTGCAGACGTGTATTGCTACACTTGCCAAACATATTGGTTTTGTGTGTGTGTCTGTGTGTGTGTCTGTGTGCATACTGCGAGTGTGTGTGAGTGTGTGTGTGTGGTCCTGTGCACCAGTGCTGCAGATCTCAGTCGAAGCCTTAGGGACAGTGTTGTGTCAATATTATCTTTCAGCATGCTGAATGAATGTACTAAGAGCTCTCTCCTCTAATTGTGCACTAGAGAGAGAGAGAGAGAGGAGGACGTGAGGAGGTCTGCCTCATGCAGTCCACTTCTACTTCTACTAGTTTTCATGTGCTCTTCCTCTTCTGTTCTGGTCGTTTTCCGTTCGCTGAATATGCACAGAGTAGAAAACGCACTCAGTGGGAGCTGAAAATGGATGAAAGGCCGCACTGAGCTGCGGACTCGACCGTCTGCGACCGTCTCGCATTACAGGAAGTCATTTGATTCAGTGTTTGTGTAACAAAAAAAAACAAACTTCGACAGCGACAGGAAATTGATTAAGCATCGTGGTTGTCCCTCTAAATCTACGTATGAATGCGAGTCACTGTCCAAAGCATCCAAAGACATGACATCAACATCAACAACATCACTGAAAATATCACAGAGCCGCTTCACCATTTCCAGCCCGACATGTGACTGAATGGAGCTTTGTGATCTCAGTTACTGCGTAGATTTAATTCATTCTGCTTGTTGGCTGTTGATGGACGTCAGCCGCTGAGCAGAGAAGCTGAATTTGATTTTGACATCTGAGATTTGACATTTGAAGTATTCACATGCTTTGCTGAAGTAAAAGTAATTATACTCCACTACAAGAAAAGTCCTGCTTTCAAAACCTTACTTAAGTGGAAGTATGTAAGTATTATCAGCAAAATTTAGTCAAAGTATCCATAGTAGAAGTACTCATTCTGCAGTAAAATGTGTCCTGTCAGAGTTTTACTGTTATATCTGATGCTTTTGGATTAATATTACTGCTGCATTAATGTTGCATTTTACTGCTGTAGATGTTTGAGGATGAGCTACTTTAAATGCTGATGTCCAGTTTAATCTACAGCAGTGCATCATATTCTACAAGATCATCACATGTTTGTAGTGTTGCTGTCCTGTGGGAACCACGTATCTCTAAGAAAGTCATAAAAAGTAAAAAGTACAATATTTGCCTCTTAGATGTAATGAAGTAGAAGTATAAAGCTGCAGAAAACGGAAATACTCAAGCAAAGGACAAGTACCTCGAATCTGTACATAAGCGCAGCACTTGAGTAGATATGGTTACATTTCACCCCTGCATGGCCCCTCGTCATGATAACTTTTCCTCTCAGATCTCATCTGTCAGTCGCTATTTCTGACCGCCGCGCGCCAGGAAAGCATGCTGTGTTGCTGTGGCAACCGTGAGCTGTCACGTCACCAATCTCAGCTGCACGGCTGCATATTTAACAGGGTGTTAAAAATGGCGATTCCAACGTTTATTGCTTTTTTTCTGGTTGAAAACGTGATATAACATCATCGCTAGAACTAGAAGCTGACGTGTCCTGTGTCAACCTTGGACTGAGGGAACCGCTGATCCAGATTCAGGGCGTATTTTTGATGTGTAAACTCATAAAACTGCATTGAAATCCCAGTTGGAGTAAGTACGTTTTTTCCTCTGTGTGTAATCGTGTGTGTGTTTCGTCTCTCAGGTTCTTTGGCACCTGGACATCTTCCGCAGAAGCTTTCGACAGCTGACCACACACAAGTGCATGGAGGACTCGTGTATCTTCTGCGCTTTAAAGGTAAAAAGCAGCACACTTCACGCTCAGACGTGTTCAGCCTCTTTCCCTTCGTTCCTTCCATCTCTTCATCCTGAACACACCTGCTGCCGGGGGAGACCGACCTCCTAATAAACACAGCGGGGGAGATTCTTGCCGCGGGTTATGCAGCCGCTCTCCAATACTTCTGATTGCTTGTTTCAAGAAAGGAGAAACAGCATTCCCACACAGAACGAAGAGGAGTGCCGGCTTCATTTATACACTGCAAACAGTGAATTATATATGTGTGCATATTATAGCATGCCGCTGCGTCTCTATCTGCTATTAATCCCTTTGTTTTAGCTTTCCTTTCTTTCCTCTCTCTGTTACTTTGTTTCTTCGCTCTTTAACATCTTCACTTCTCTTTTCCCTTTTTTCTAAACTAAACTCTCCTTCTTGTGCTTTTATTCAAAATACTCTGCTTCAACGCAGGAGGAAGACTTTTTCTCTTCCTTCTTCACCGTTGTCACACACACCATGCGCTGTGCATCAGACATGTTTTCCCGGTAAAGAGCGACCTCACAGGAAGCGTTCAGAAACAGCACGTGTAATTGCTTTTATAGCGTCGTCGCAGGTTGAATGGCTGTTGTGTTCCCGCGGCCGCTCAGAGAAAATAAGCGAACTGAAGATGAAGATCTGTAGCATCATGAAACCCTCATAATGAACGAGCCTTAAGCAGCTCTGTTCCAGCCATTTGTTGCATCAATGATGACAAATATATGTCTGAGCGAAGGGAGGTGTTGTGTGTAATGTGCTGTGTAGTAGTGTGTGTGTGTGTGTGTGTGTGTGTGTGTGTGTGTGTGTGTGCGTCTGTGTGTAGCAGCGTTGATGTGTGTGTTCTACACGCTGTTCTGTCTCCAGCGCTTCTCTGTAATTAATTGGCTGACTGAAAGCGCTGAGCTAGCAGAGCCCACGCTGGGAAGCTACACACACACACACACACACACACACACACACACACACCTACACGTGCACACAGATCTTACTTGCATGCTGCACACGTTAGGCTGCTACACGCATGCACCTTGTCTTACAATGCTGGGATGCGACGCACACACACACACAGGCTTGTGGGTGTGTTGTGTGTGAGTCAGCTGCGTGTGGGTGTACGTATCAAAGGTATTGTCACCGTGTTAAGTGTTCACATTTTCCTGTCAGTTTTCATTAACCGTCCTGTCACTGACTCTCAGAAACCAGCAGATGTAACGTTGTTCTTACAGTCTGTTTGTAGCTGCGGTCCCCACGGCAAAGCAGATAAAACTCTTTGAATAACCGGGCGAGACGCGCACCAAATGAACTTTAATGCCGTGTTAAATTTTCAAACGCCCATTTTGGAGAACCAAAGAGATAAATGATGATCGTGGGTTCTTTTATTTTGGAGGGATTGTGTGTGAATTTCGGTTTATCTGCAGCAGATAAAGACGCCCGCCATTGTAGTAAACATAAGTTCAGAGGCTGCCTGTGGCTATCCCTCTAGAAATCACTGCAACACTTTATCTCTCTCAACAGCAAAGCACTCACACACACACACACACACACACAGACGCAGATACCTGAACACACACACTGCAAGGAATAGGAAGAGAGAAGAAGAAAAAGGGAGGAAGTGGGAGAGAGGAAAAGAGAAAGATGAATGAATGTGGGAGTTGGTGTAGATTGCTCCTGTCTTCGCACTTAGAGTCGTGCGCACACACACACACACACACACACACACACACACACACACACACACACACACACACACCTCCCTCTCTTACTCACTCTGCCTCATCCCTCCCCGTTCTCCTCCCTCCTCCTCCTCCTCCTCCTCTCCTCTCCTCCCTCCCTCCCTCTCTCTGTAGGGTATATTCCCCCTCCATTCTCCTTGGCGCATTGCTGCAGTCAGCACAGCCACCATAACACACACACACACACACACACACACACACATTCACATACACTCACAGACACACACCCTATTGCTCACACAGTCCCTTTTTCCTCTTCTCTCTTTCTTTGTTTCCCTTTCTGTCTCTCTCTCTCTCTCTCCCTCTCTCTCTCAAACACACACACACACACACACACACACACACACACACACACACACACACACACACACACACACACAGCTCCCTGTCAGTACGACTGCATTACCTTTCCCATTGCCAACCCTCAGCCTGCTCACGCTCAGCCACACTCACAGACTGAAGCTGATGCTTTATAGCGTTTCCTCTCCATATGATCACAGCCATCTTCTCAAACTGCTTCAAAAATGTCAAATATGGCTTCTGAAAATTAAAATAACCAATAATAAAATGAAATAAATCTGCCAGGAAGCAGCTCCAGGAATTGTTGACTCGCCTGAATTTCACACAAATGAAGGCTTGACTTGAGATGGAAGATCCTCGTGAACTTATAGTGAACTTATCGCCGTGTTCAGCTGAAGAGTTGAAGTCCAGGCGGCCACCACAGGTGCTTCAGCCCCGCCTCCTTCACAACATGGTCACATGCTAAAAACCTGCTGTACGTCAAAGTCTGTTTCCACATCTTGGAGAGCGCTGCTCTCTCCAACATACATCTCTGAGGCTGGAGATGTATGCTGTTGTCATAATAGCATATGTGCAAAAAGTCATAGAAACCCTGTTGTGGCTCCGGATGCAATGCCTCAAGTGATGTCACATGAGTCAGCATCTGTCGGGGCTGACGACTACAAGTTTGAACGTGATAAAAATCAAGCTCCTCAGCTCTGCTTTAGCATAGCTGCTCGATGCTGCATTAGCTGCTACTAGCATAATAATGTCTGACTGAACTGTCTGCGGCGGAGTTGCATTGTGGGTAATGTAGGCGCCAGGTAAGATAAGGTAAACAGCTACATCTCTGGTTCGTCTGCATTGATTTTGAGCATTTTTTTTTTAAAATGCTCCATTGTGAGTCTGATAAAGTTATTGCAGTGCGATGCTAATTTGGTGGAATTTTGTGTTCATGTGTTGTTGTAAAGCTGTTAGAGCTGCAGTTGTTGCGTTAATTTAACATAAAGGGCCTTAACATCACTCAGTGTGGCCTTTTTCCTCAGCACTGACTGGCTTCAGGATTAATGCACTGTGTTTTTACAACTACTGCTAATTAGGAGCCTTTTCTTAACACAAGGCCATTGTGTTAACTACTGAGAGCCCTCTTGTCACCAGACGTGACGGAGCCGTTATTTTCCATCAGTGCTGCTGTCTGACTTCCACATCAGCACAAGCACAGTCTCTGACCTGCAACATTTTTCCATTTTGTTTCACATTTTTTATGTTTCTAAACCATTTAAATGCCAGTTTATGGGTGTTTCCCTCAGTCACCCTCTGCATGTAATTCTTTCCTTGTTCAGCTTATTATTGTTATTTATCTCAAACCTACAACCATTAGTATATTTTCATATTTCACAATAAAGTTTGAGTCTTTTAAGTATGAGACACTCGCTTGTTTGAAAGCGCTGCTAAAAGTTGGTGGTTTTGAAATGTTTTGTAATGCACGTATTCATTTCTCACATCACCCCTGCAGCATAACCTGCTCCTCCACCGTCCAACCAAATGTCCAGCGTGTCCCAAATGTTCATATTTTCTCTAAAACATGCCTAAAAGCTCCTCTTCCTCTGTGGTTCAGTGAGCTGCTTCCATTGCTTGCTTGTGACAAACACTCATGAGCGAGAAAAATAAATGTCGATTAATATCTGTTTTTTACTTATTTTAGCATGTTATAAGATGTTTATCACACTTCATGCTTCTGTGGATCCATTAATCAGTAACTGGTTAAAAATAGTGATCCTAGCTGGGATCAAGCATGCGTTCTTATGTCGGCTGAAGCTTTGTGCTTGAGTTCATGCTCCACGCTGATGAAGTGTGACTGTGTTAGAATATCTGTCACTTCATTCGGTGTCTCTCAGTCTTCAGGACACCTGCTGGCTTCCAGTCCAGCCGTCTAATCAGTGATTGAATTACCGCTGGGACAGAACACCAGTGGAGCACCAACCGCTGCTCCGTCATGTCACACTGACTTGTGTTTATTTCCGTCCGGGGCTGTTTTAGCGTTGGTCAAAAAATAGTTGCTCGGTTTTGCTTTTTTTTCCAGCTGAGAATTCTTACCAACAAAAAATTAGGTCATTTTTATCCGTTGGCGATCTGGAGAAAGTTGTCCATGCTTTTATCTCTCCCTCTTTAGACGTCTGCAGCTCTCTTCAGTCCTGGCTCAGGCAGTTACTCCCGCTGCCTCTGCCTGAACCCAGTGCTACTTTTGTCCTCATGTTTGGACTTAAATAACCACATTTGAAGCACAGATTAATCTGGATCAACCCACATGAGCCGCACAGTAATTTCCAAGACTACTACTGCTACTAAAGCTATTATTACTACTCGTGCAACTGCAGCTGCTGTTAAGACAATAACAATAACTACAAAGCAGTCACAGAGCACACACCTCCAGCAAGGCAACAACACAGCAAACTAAATGTGCCAAAGATTGAGAAATTGAAATCCTGCAGCTACATCCAGATCTACAGTGAAAGTGCTCTTGTTCTGGAGAAAATCTAAATCCTGTACAGGAATATTGAGTCTTTGTACACAGATGAATTGTGCAGAATTTCACTTGAGTTATGACCATATTGTGAGTCGATATGACACAAATCAACCAAATTTTATTCTGATTATGTAATGCACTTAACAGCTGAGGCAGTTAGGCTGAGGCAATGATAAAGGAAAATATATTAGTAAAGAAATTACAACTATTTTTTTAGGTCATCCAAATGTTTTACTGTATAAAATCTGCAGAATTTGTAATTTCACAGTGTTACTTGAACGCCTCACAGTTCAGGAGAGTGATTTCCAACCTGTGGGTCGGGACCTCTCCGATGGATAAATCTGAGGAGTCTCAAGGTGATTGAAAGGAAAGAAAAGAGCTAAATTTTGTATTTATCTCAAATATAGTAACATAGATATATAGACATATTTCTTTAAAGTTTCAGGGCAACATTTTGTGCTTTTATTGGGCATGACAGGAAAGGAAAGGTCCCTAATCGGACTCTGGGGACCGGCGATGTTGCTGTTTGTTACTGTCTCAACCCCAAGGCCACAAGGGCTCCTCATGACTTAATCTGCTTTCTGGACGGCTTTACCTCTTCAGGGTATGAACATTTACTCAATCTGTTGTGAGTTTTAAAGGTGGGAACTCAAAACTCATAACGGTGTCAGGTGGACACAGCTTTATTTTAAGGGGTCATCAGCAAAAAAGTTGGGAGTAAGTGGTTTTGCAGATCTGAGCTGCTGTGAAATGCTTTATAAATAAGCACATGCTGCATCCCTCCTCTCAGCACCCAATTAGTGTGAATAAATGTTCCTCCTTGCTTTGCTTTTCACCAGATGTCACATATGTGTGTCATCTAGTTTTTGAGATATCCTGTTAACTAATTGGAGAAACAAATAGGACTCAAATCACAACCTCCGTAGCAGGTGTGATAATAATAATACTAATAAGGGGTCATTATCTGCCTGTTAACAGGGTAAACAGCTCTGTCTTCTCCAAACCGACTGATCCTCCCCTTCACGCTCCGAACGCTGCCCTCAAAACACACTTCAGTGGCCTAGCTTTCTCTCCGAGCCCCCTGCAACAGTTTGATTTGGTTCCTATTTTACTGCTACAAAGCACTCTGAGAGCTGTTTTTGTCGGAGAAAAGTGCACTACAAATGCCATTTATTATTGATATGGTCTGATATCGAGGCCAGCTGTGCTGTGGCGTTTGCTTTAGTCCAGTCTGGGTTTGTTGTGCGGCACTTTAGTTGCTGACAAGTCGTCAACTAGTTCCCCTGCTTCTGTTTTATGGGTCAGTTGACAGAACACGGTGCCGATTTGCAGGACAAATGTGTTTGGAGAGTTTTGTTGAAATAAATACACAAAGACATCAATGTGTGCATGGATGCATACAGCGAGTTTAAGGGAAAGCATTTATGGCACAGTGTATATTTGTAGCAGTGAGGTAATTAATGGATTTCTGTGTGTGTGTGTGTGTGCGTGCGTGCGTGTGCGTGCGTGCAGAGTATCTTTGCTCAGTTCCAGTTCAGCAGTGAGCGTGTGCTGCCATCAGATGCACTGCGGAGCGCTCTGGCCAAGACTTTCCAAGACGAACAACGCTTTCAGCTGGGCATCATGGACGACGCCGCCGAGTGCTTCGTGAGTCTGAGACGCAACATGGCTACACGTACACACACACACACACACACACACACACACAGATACAGGAGGGTGAGGGGTTTGCCTAAAGGTTTATCTGAGTGAGCGTCTGAGGAACTCTTCACTGCAGTCAGAAATCTTCCTCTTCCACCAGAGCAACCTCAGACGAACACGTCTTTCATCCAGCGTCCCATCATGATCATGGCGTTGCGTTTAGCAGCTTTCTCTTTCCAGCTGGAGGAGACCAAAAACAGAGTTGAAGAGACTGAATATTGGACTTACATTCATGAGGTGCAGGGAACACGACACCAAGTGAATGGTGATGATGTTTATCAACTGGACACATAAATAAGCAGCTGTATCACCTTTCTAAGGCGATGACATGTCAGCGCTGCGTTCACAAGTTTCACTGCCCTCAAAGAGAGTTGAATTGTCAGGTGTTACTTATGATTTAATCTCACTACCCACAAGGCTGCAGATGTCACACACGTTCACACAGATGGCAGTAACGACTTCATTCCCGCTGCAACAATTAGTCGATTAATCGTGAGTGGAAATAAAAATGAGGTTTTTCTTGGTTTTACTGTAAATTAAACACTTTGGGTTTCAGACTGTTGGTCAAATAAAACACTTGATGACATTTTCTGGCTCATTTTTGCTTCGATATTGTGATTTTCACAGTTTTTTTTAAATCTTTTTTTCTTGATTTATTGTTGGACATTATTTTAACATTTGAAGACAGATTTGAGTTTTATGTGGAACAGCTAATACGATCCGGTCATGCCCCTCAGAACTGTATATGTAGTCTTTATTGTCATATTAGAGAAAACTTCATGCCCTTTTTCCATATATTATTAGGAATTTACTTCCTCAGAAGCATTAATTAGTGAGTGTGATACATTCCTCTCATGGTTGGTGTCTAATTTTTTCACTTTATCATTTATTAAAGAGGAAAACTAAGAAAAAAAAAATGTCATTAGTCACAAGTTTTGTTCTGTCTTTACACTTCCTCATCATCTTCTTCTCATCAGCCCTTCCTGTTGCTTCCTCTCCACCGCTTTCAGTCTCTTTCTCTGCCTCTTTCTTCCTGACTTAAAGACCTCCACTGTGTGTGTGTGTGTGTGTGTGTGTGTGTGTGTGTGTGTGTGTGTGTGTGTGTGTTTGCATGAGAGGCGCTGTCTGATCGATTGGTAGTAAATGTGTTCAGTCAGGGAATCCGTCGGCTTCTTATGAAATATAGATGCTGCTCCCACGGTCAGATTAACAAGAGCACCAACAGAGAGGAACGATCAAACACTCACACACACACACACACACACACACACACACACACACACACACTCACTGTACATATGTATCCGATATAAACAAGCACATATGCCCTCTTAGCACACAGCCCACACAAATTAATAGACGTCCACTCTGCCTTGTGTTTCTCAGGAGAACCTCCTGATGCGTATCCATTTCCACATCAGTGCGGAGAGCAGAGAGGACATCTGCACAGCCAAACACTGTATACCACACCAGAAGTTTGCCATGACGCTGTTCGAACAGGTAGGAGCTTCTTCCTGATCTGCTGCAAGGTTCACTTTTGTGGCTTGGATTAAAAAAATAACCGTCCACACCGAACGGCAACGCTGAAAAATGAAGGTGGAAGCGCCAAAAGTGTGGCCATATGTGGCTGGCTCCCAATGTGTGTCACTCCCCATAGACCCCCATAGTACATGCTCAACTTTACAGCGGAAACAAACACGTTAACAGCCAGGTGTTTTGGCCTCTAAAGCTAATTTCCATGTTCATAACAGCTGCACAGGAGGTGATGTTTTATATAACTCACTCATGTAAATAATATTATGGCTTGAAGTTCTGCATAATTATGGGCAAAGCTGCTTTGAGTGACAGCTAGCTGCTAGGTCTCAGCAACCAGGCTTCATTTGGCCCGCCTGAGCTCCACCCACGCTCCATCGCTTTGCCCACTTCTCGATCAGCCAGGAGTTCGGCTGACTCAGGCGGTGCCAAGATGTGGACAGCCGGAGCTTCACAGTGGCTCCTCAGAAACCTGTGGGTGATGTCACGGAGTCGGCGTCGGTGTTTTGTACAGTCTATGAGCCTCACACCAGCGTTTTAAAGAGCACGACGCCCTGCGATCAATCTGAAAATGTGTTTGTGTTCGCAGTGTGTGTGTAACAGCTGTGGAGCCACGTCAGACCCCTTGCCCTTCATTCAGATGGTTCATTACATCTCCACTACATCCCTCTGGTAAGACCAGACACACACCTACACACACACTCAGCACACGCACATACACACACTGCAGTAAATCTGGCAGCAAGCTGAGGCTGGGTGGCAGTAAAGGAAGGTACAGCGTGTTCTCTTCTTCTCTGCGCGGGTCCCCGCTGAACACTGAACTGTGAGCGCACACACACACGCACACACACACATAATGCACACACACATAATGCACACACACGTGTATGTTCATGCATATGCAAGGGGCAGGTGAGCTTGCGCATGATGGCATGTTCAGGTAGACATTAGCGCGCAGGTGAATGCACACGCAGGAGAGGTGTGTGTGCGCGTCCTCGGAGCTGTTACATAAAACTCGCACACGTTCTCAGTCAATGAAATAAGGAACAGGGGAAGTAATCAATCAGCTGTTTGATTCAGTGGACCCAGGGGGCGGCATAAATCTATAAGTGGAACAGTGGGTCGGAAAGACTGCGAACGAGGGGGAAATAAGAGGATATATCACTCCGTATCCCTTTTGGAAATGGAACGCGGCGGAGGAAATAGAGGGATGAATGGGGGGCAAAAGTACAAATAAACACACTGTGTCAAGGTAGTTGTGGGGCACAGCGGTGCCGCCGCTCTGTGTTTGTGCCTGTTAGCGCTGCCAAGCTATTTTTACCCCGAGTGGAGCCTGTTGTTTACAGTCGAGATCGCCAAATATGCAAAAGTCAACATGAGTAAGATAATCAGAGGGCAACAAAAATACAAAACAAACGTCTGGTTCAAGCACAATTCAGACGTAAGTAAACATGTGTGCTTCTGGCTGGTGCGTCGTTTTTTTTTTTTTCCCGCTTTCGTAGCCTCGCTGGAGAGCAGAGGCCGAGCGAGGGGTTAAGCCAAGCGGGAGAGAGTAGAGAAGAGGTTGAGTTCATTTCAGGCTAATGGAAGGGGTGAGAGCGAGGGGAGGGGGGGGGATTTGGACGGTTTTTAAAATCATTATTCTTAAAGGAATACTTCACCAGAAAAACCAAAAAAAACAAAAAACAATGCTGATTCATTGCATCACATAATCCCACGCGTGGTCCCGAGCTGCAGACGGGCTCGCATGAGTTCATTTGGTATTCACAGATAATAATAACATATATTTGAGTTTGTCCTTCAGAGGACAATTGTATTTAAAAGGGATAAATGCAGCTCAGTATTAAAGTGTCGCTGCATTAAGCCTCGCTGAAGGAGATTGTCTCCAAAGTGCAGTTTTGTTCCACAAGTAAAGCTTTTTTTCATGAAAGTTATGCGTTGTAGATGAACTTCTCCTTTAATAACCGTAACAATAATAATATTTCCGTGATGTTATTGCTCCCTGGACGGAAGTTATCTTTTAGCTCGACCATTTCAGGAAGGTCAAAGATCATAATCTGCCAGCCAGAATTGAGAATTAGGAATCTTTGTCACAGCCTTAATGACTATAATCTAGATTTGTTCTTACTTTCACGTCTTTTCTTCCTGTTTTCTTTTTTAAAGCAGTTGGGAAAAACCTTGTGGGACTGACTCCAAGTCAGCCTGGATGTGTGTGAATGGTTGCCTAAGCACTACGCACGGCCAGTGAACAGCACACTGTATAATTCAAAGATTTTCAACAGATTTTCAGACAGAAATGCAGCAGGAAGTCAAACAGTTGTCTGCAGATTACTGCACGGCACCACAGAGCAGACAAACTCAAAGAGTCTCAAGAACGAACGCGATGTTTGGTCTCACTCTGGACTGCGTGCACATTCACCGAGTGTGTCGTTTATTGTGTGTGTATGTGTGTGTGTGCGTGTGTGTGTGTGTGTCTGCGTGTGTCCAATGCTGCAGTAACCAGGCAGTGAGGATGCTGGAGTGCAGAGAGAAACCCACACCGGACATGTTTGGAGAACTGCTCCGCAACGCCAGCAACATGGGAGACCTGCGCAACTGCCCTGTGAGAACACACACGCACACACACACACACACACACACACACACACACACACACACACACACACACGCACACACACACACACACACACAGGTTTTGTTTTTCAAGACTAGAAAAAAAAAAAATCCCCACATTTCTTTTTTCTAATATCAAAAGGTCTATGTGTAAAATAAATGAAAAGTAGGGTGAATTCACTTGTTAAAAATATAATTTGCAGCATAATCGCTTTGGTCGTTTCATCATCACTTGTTTGTTTTTCCCTCTCCTCTTTCTGGCTGGGTCTGTGTTACATAATCAGCAGCTCATTTGCATCTTCATCCCGTTTTTCTCCTCACTTTCTATTACCGGAAGCATTTTCTGAGTCGTCGTCATCGACCTCCTTTACAGTAAGACGCAGTGATCGGCGTCTTCTTGCGGCAGGAAACGACAGAACTTTTGTTTTGTGCGGGGAAAAAAAATCATTTGAAACCAATGCGCTCACACTAACAACAACAACAACAAAAAAAAAAAAGAAGTGTTTTGGGTGATTGAAGAAGAGAGATTCCGGTCAGAGGAAGCCAGAAGAGGTGCAGGGAGTGACAGAGGTGGACAGCGTGATGCCTTTGTTCTGCAGGTTTGTGTGTGGTGCTGCCACATGGGAAAGGGCCCCTGCTGAATAGCTCCAGCTTGGCCCCGCTCAGCTGCCCCTCTCTGCCAAAGTATCCCCACAAAGAGCCTCCTCAGCTGGCCCTCTCGTCTCACAGCAGCGCCGCCACAACCTCCACCTCTGCAGCTACACTCGCGCACACCGTTAGCTTATTCATGGCCCAAATGCTGACGTTGTGTGCGCAGTCCTGCGGGAGTCACACAGACCTGCCTCTGTTTATCTTCCATCACTTGCGGCGCTGATCTTTTGTTAATACCACACTGGGCTTTGCTCAAACAAAGTGATGGTCTTTGGACGGCTGCTGGGAGATACTGTAGGTGCCAGATTGATGATAGGAGAGTGTGAGGATGTTTGCTTGGTGCCAAAGAGTTGACAGAGGAGACTGAAATGTTTGAATATATAGATGCTGTGGTGGAAGGAAGTTT
Source organism: Chaetodon auriga (assembly GCF_051107435.1). Classification (NCBI taxonomy): domain Eukaryota; kingdom Metazoa; phylum Chordata; class Actinopteri; order Chaetodontiformes; family Chaetodontidae; genus Chaetodon; species Chaetodon auriga. The sequence goes on from NC_135093.1 coordinate 5,955,234, forward strand.
TCAGTTCTTATCACTTCAAAAATAGCGTCATGAAAGTGTAAAAATACCAATATCTGACTTAAAGGCAATGAAAACGTATTTTCTGTGCCAGCTCCGTACTGCAAGTGGAAACTGCATGAGAGAATTTTTTGTGTTCTCCTTGCTGGTTTGAAGTTGGCTTTGTTGGAAAAAGTGATGTCACCAACCAGGATTTAGCAATATGGGCTTACCTTTAAATGCCAGGTTTCCAGGTGTGGTATAGCAGTATGAGTACAGAAGTATTCATGTGAAATGTGGCATCATATTTGATAAACTCACAACATGTTTTGTATGTAAAACCTGCAAAGGATCTACTAACTATCAATGTGTTCACATGGATTCTGGCAGACTGCAGACAGCAAACCGGATTTTATTTAGTGGATGAACAGTGATATATGAGCTCGATATTACAATAAATAAGAACCCATGTTGGAAATGAAAGAATGACTTTACATTTTGGAGGGAATTAAAGTTTAAATTTGCAGTGCAATATTAAGAGAAAGCTGTATTTGATAGCTACATGTATGACATACAGTAAAATGACAGACAGTTATTTTATTTGACATATTTTATTCCATTCTTTTGTAAACAATGTGACGTCACCACCATAAAATCATGCATATTTAGTTTTGACGTCCTGCCGTTTGTTTTTCCCGTGCCCCTCAGAAGGCGGTCTGCTGTCTGCCTGAATCCAAGCGAATGCGGCATGTAGCTTTCAAACAAATGCAGAGGAGCAAAAAGCAGGATGTTCTCCTCTCAAATGCAACAAAAAGCCACACTGGTGACACTCCATGAGCATGCAGGAGCCACAAATGCATCACTGCAACCATTTTACGACCTGTTTACAGTTGCTTGGCCAATGCTTTGGCTAACCAGCACTACAAGTTCTTTTATTTGCAGACAAGCTTTTTTTTCTGGAACCAGGACAGATTTGGAAATAAGGGAGCTCACATACGCGCACATCCGCCCTGGCCCCATCTTCTTCTTCTTCTTCTTCTGTTGGGTTTTATGGCGGTTGGCATCCTTAAGTGTTGCATTACCTCCATCTGCTGGGCTGTCCCTCGCCCCATCTGTTCCGGCTTTGCCGTGGCATGTGTGAAAAGGCGCAAGAAGGAAATGTTCCTGAATGTAGCTGCATGTGTGAAGGGTGAGAATCACCAGCGGAGCCTGAGAGGATAACCCAGAAATTTACCAGAAACTACGCATGTAGGAGGCTTAACTTTGCACCTCTGCATGGTGGTTTCACTGCTCAGTCTGCCTCTTTAGCTGTCACTACACTGATAAAAGGAGGATTGTCTCTTGCTGTGTGAGTCGTGAGGAAGCATAAGCACAAACATTTTCCTAAAGTTGTTTCATTTTGCTCTGAAGAATGCCATGATCAGCATTCTGCAAACCTACAGTATCCTTTGACCAGCAGCACTGTTATATAACTCACTCTCTCTTGGAAAGGCCTGCATAGCCACAGCAAAAAAAAAAAAAGAGAGAGAGAAAGAAAGGAAAGAAATCTTTGCATCTGAAATTCAGAGATGAAACTGCGAGATCAATGTTGTATTATGAAGCAGAGCGAATCTGTTTGCGCGATCATTTGATGAATGATGTTGTCACCGGCTGTTCTCAGCGGAGACACAGCGCAGAGAGCTAACGGAGGCTGTGTGTCCCGTCGATGTGTCCTAAGCTAACAGATAGCCCGTGTCTCAGTTGCTGTGCTGTTTGGCTGCTGCTCCCTGGCTTGTGTTTGTGTCCCTTTCTGAGAATTGAGAAGCAGACCCTGGCAAAATACCTTCCTGCCATCTCTGGTGCCAGCGCAAGACAGCCCGCCGCCCACAAAGGGAGAGTTCTGTGTGTGTTTGTGCATATGTGTGTGTGCGAGTGTTGTGTTTGGCAAAGTGTCTGGTTGCCAGGGTGTTCTCAGGCTGTTTCCGAGCCCGCTCTGCCAGCACTGCGTGCATGCTCGTGTGTGTGCGTGTGTGTGTGTGTGTGTGTGTGTGTGCGTGTGTGCACCAGCTCCGCGGTGGGTCATGACTCAAAGGAAGGATTCAGAACACACGGTTCTGAACTCAGCAGAAGGCCCAGGGGACAAATACAACTCAGCACAGCGCTTCTTCCTCTGTCGTTCTCTCTTACGATCCTTTCATCTTCTCTTTCTCCTGCCTTTTATCTGCTCTCTCGTTGTGCTGCCGTTCACTTCATCTGCGTGCGGATCTGCGTGCGTGCGCGTGTTCATCGCTGCCAAACAAAGGGATGGTTTTAGCGACGTACGCCGCTGTCACACTGCCTCATAACACTGGATGAATAAACCTGTTTGATCACACGCTCTGCTTTTTTTTTTTAACCTCCCCTCCCTCCCCTCATTACAGAGTAACTGTGGGGAGGTGCTGCGTATCCGCCGGGTGCTGATGAACTCACCGGAGATTGTGTCCATCGGGCTGGTGTGGGATTCAGACCACTCTGACCTCGCGGAGGACGTCATACACAGCCTGGGGACCTGCCTGCGTCTGGGAGATGTAAGGGGATCACACACACACACACACACACATTACACGGTCATTATACCACATTAACATATGTTATGTCTGCCTATGTGAGCAGCCAAGCACGTCCGCCCAAACACTGACATAAATACAAACACAAAGCTCTTAATTTGTCAGTGAAAAGAGGTTTTTGTGTGCAGCGTCTGCCAATGACCCAGAGGTGCTAGCAACAGTGAGATGGCCATCAATAGTCAGAAACAACCAACCAGAAATGTTTGTGGTGGCGACTGCGCCCACAGAGCCTCATGAGGCTCCTTTGAGGCTTCAACAATAAAAACATGTTACAGAAAAAAAGGAAAAATACACAGTGGATTTGGTCCAGACGGAAATATTTGGACAAATGTTGGATGGACTGCCATGAAATTTGGTGCAAACATTCATGGTTTCCAGAGGATGAATCCTGCTGACTTCAGTGATCCTCTGGACTTTTCATCAGGCAGATTTTTTTCTGTATTAAATAAAGATGGTTTACGACAAAATACCTGCAAAACTACCATTAAACAAATGGTAGTTTATTATTTGCTCACATGCTAATAATGCTAATCTATGATGGAAGCAGTGTTCAATCAAACATCAGCATGTTAGCATTATCATAGTGAGCGTGTTAGCATGCACCACTTTGGCTGTCTGGACTCCAGTTTCCATTTAAATAATTAAATAATAATTCATGAGAAAACGAATTAAAAACCCCATAAGTGCCCATTCTGTTTGAGTACTTGCATTCAGCCTGACACTGTGTTTCGGTTTTTGGGGGAAAATGAGTCCCGCTGACGTCACATTCAATTGACATGGACCAGTCTACTAGTTGACCCTTTCTTGAAAGGTTAAGAAATCCTTTAACCTCTTGAACCAGATCCCAGTGCGTCTTTCAATCCCCTCATTTCAAGGCTTACGGCTTACTCTTGCTAAACACTTACTTTCAGCAGGGGAAGTCGAGCACTGGAGACCGCGTGATGTGTCGCTGCCTTGTTTTAAAGGGTGTTTAATGATTTTGTGGATTTCTGAATTTCGTTGTCATGCTAGTATCAAGGACAGAGTAGACAAAATGTGATCTGAGAGATTTGGCGACGACATTTTTAAAAACACCAGCTTTTGAACTTGGAGCTGATGTAAATGTGTACGAGTGGACTGCAAGTGGACTTTGACCACGACCTCATTTGAGGGCTCAGCAGTCACAACTTCCAATTTTATTTTCAAGACAAGTTTGGCTACTCATCTGACATGAGAGTGATACCAAACATGCTTGAGGATGGTTGCTTTAAAAGTGTTTTGTGTCCAGAGAGCCAAAAGGTTTAATACAGTAGATTACTGGATCTTCAAATGAATGCTGATCCCAAAAAACGAAATCCCTTCAGATCCCTTGGCCCACGGCTGAACCTTCCACCTACAGAGAGCTGAAGTCACTTCCTGTGTCGCCTCTGTTCCACTGGCTTCTGTAACTTGGTGCAATCTCTTTCTGAAAAAAAAAAAAAAAAAAAAAAAAAAAGAGGTCTCCTCCTGGAGTTTATTTTCCATATTCTGAGATAAATCCACGTCCACTGCAGCAGAAACTGAAATCTTTGTGATTTTGTTAAATTACTTTGTGGGGGCAGAAAAAATTACAGCCATGAAAATTTACAAGCACGGCAGGGCGTCATCGTGACTCAGTTTAATCCACATCCATAAAAGTCGCCACAAAGCGCTCTGCTGAAGTCATTTTTAAGCTGTAGGCTCTACATTCGCTCCTGTCTGTTCTGCTGGTATTACAGACATGTCTGAACTCCCCCCGTCCCCTCCACTCACTCATGGACTCGCCTCTTTTGTCGAGCTGTGACATTAAAGACCGCTAAGAAGCAGAAATGTGAAATAAGTGATGTTTGATTGTTTTACTGCTCTGAGGCTATATGTTTGGTTATTAGAGTTCAGACTTCACTTTCTGTTTTAATTGAAATTTGCCAAAGCAAACAGGTACCAGGAGTTCTTCTTGTGGTATTGATTGAACCACTAAACTCCCTTTATGCCTTAAAATGGCCGAGCACACCTGTTCACCTTCGGCTCTCCTCATCAAACACGCACATACAACTTTACAACTGTCTGGCAGAAAGCCCTGAAGGAAAACGTGTCCCACGTTGCACATGTGTCTAACTATATCTAGCTAACACTGTACTAGCAGCTTATATAAACCGTCCTGTCGGTGTTGGACATGAATCATCATGTAATATGGCAGGTTAGTGTTGGCTAACATGAACTAGCATGCAGATTTGTTTGGACAGTATCAGGTTTCAGTATAAGTTTTGATAAGATTCGTCTGTTTTCTTGTACGGTTTTGAAAGCAGTGCTCTGGAAAAAGGCTACTGCAGGCTTCAGTTTGGTGCTTAGATTTTCGGATCTTTTGGTGAAGGCACAACATTTCTCCTTCTGCAACTTTGTGAAAGCACGTCTCTCATCGTTTTGTAAAATAATGAAACTTAGCTTGCAAAATGCAGATATGTAGCTGCCCCTCGTTTCACCATAGCTGCACGTTGATGGGATTGGTTCCTTAGGTATGATTCGTATGAAACCATGGCTGTCATTGGTCCACTGCAGTTACAAGGTGGAAATGCTTAAGTGTGGTGTCGGCTGCTCATTTCGCTCATGATATGTCTCATAGCAAACACCGTATGGACATGTTGACCAGGCTAAAACTTGATTTTCGTTGGAGCGGGTCTTCAACCTCCAGGTCGGAGGTACAAATCCCCAGAGGCCTGTTCATACACACACTCACACTGATGTGCGATGAACACGTGCAAGAACACACATATAATCCTAAAGACACACACGTGTAAAAGCACATCTGCAACACACAAATACACACTTAATGACACAAATACAACATACGAATGTGCACACCCGAACGCCCAATGAACTCCACCAATCCCGTTCCAACTCTCAGTGGAAAAACAACAAATTACAGCACACACGACACGCTCGAGCTGACCTCCATTACTCTCATATAACGCTCCTCGGTCTCCCGCTGCAGCTTTCACACCTCGCACACACACACACGTGTTTGGCCTCTGATACTCCGTGTCATGACTGAGTAATGTTGATGCATTTTAATGCCACTGTAACATCTCCAGCCGCATTCAGAAGTGATATCTATGAATAATGGATCAGCGAATATGACTGTGTTATAGTGAGTCAAATTCTTTCCTCTATCTTCTATCTTCTGTCTCCGCCTGCTGCTGTCTCTCTCGTTTTCATCCCGCTTTGCTCAGATGAAGCTAGTTGTTAGATAGGAATCGGAGGCATAATCTATGGCATTTTCTGCTTTTGTTTAGTCATTCAGATCAGGAGAAGTGAATCCATCTGCCTCCTGTATCCCTCCTCCTCTGCCACTGCTCTCACTCTCTCTCTTTGTCTGACTTCTGCATCTGTTTTCTCTCTTTTCTGCTTCCCTGTTAGTCTTTTGTGCTCTTTCTCTCCACAGACCAGATTATTTCAGTGCTGAAGCAATTAGTCCAGTACAATATAACAATAACAGTTTTGATTGATTTTTATTTATCAAGCATAAATGCTGCACACTTGCTGGTTCCAACTTTTCAAATATGAGGATTTGCTGTTTTTCTTTTGTTTCTTTTTATCTTCGTAAATTGAATATCTTTTAGTTTCGGGCTGTTGGTCGGACAAAAGAAGCAATTTAATGATGCTGCTTTGGGTTGTGGAAACTAGTGACATTTTGCATACTTAAGTAATCAATAATGAAAGCAATTGTTAGCTGCATGGCTGGATAATTTGTCATTTTACCGTATTGAACCACATGCAGCAGAAGGTAAAGATAGAATGAAGGTTATATTAACATTCCTAAACCAACAGCTTCAGCACTTACAGCACGTTTATCTGTGCATATGAAACGTGCAGCAGTGTTTTTTGACCTTACTGGGACATCAGTGGGAGATCTTGCATCATATCTGCATGAAAAGCTGCATGTGTAGCACACAGTGAAAGGGAAATGAGGAGTAAAGGCAGCATGTGAAGGATTACTGCATACAGCATAGTATACTAGGTGAGCAAAAATGTGCTTGTATTCACATTTACTCCTCTATCTCTATCTCAACCCCTTCTACTGCACACCTCTCCCTCTCTTCCCTGCATCTCTCCCTCCCTCCCTGTCTCCTCCTCCTCCCTCCCTCCCTCCCTCCTCTCTCTCTCTCTCTCTCTCTCTCTCTCTCTGTAGTTGTTCTACCGTGTGACAGAGGAGAGGGCTCGCCAGGCGGAGCTCTACTTGGTGGGCATGGTGTGCTACTACGGCAAGCACTACTCCACCTTCTTCTTCCAGACCAAGATACGCAAGTGGATGTACTTCGACGACGCCCACGTCAAAGAGGTGAGACACAGTTTGGAGTCTGCATGCTGCAACACGGGGAGGGGGGGTGCTGTACAGTATCTGCTGCATCTCCAGTTGTGCCGGTGAGAGCAGCAATGACAAGAACTGTGCTGTATGTTAGTTTAAGTGCTGCATGGTCAGCGGGGGCGGCTTGAGATTGATTATGTGTTTGAGGTTTAATCCCTGTCTTTGTCTCCATCTTAGTGCAGGTTTAAGCGCTAAAGCGGGTCTTATGCTGTAATACTTCACAATTCAGGCGTGAGTTATGTTCCATAAGGCTGGAAAATGATATAAATCTTCCCGTGGCTGAACCGAGGGAAGCTGGGTTTGTTTGTGTCAAATTGTGATATAAAGTGAATCTACACGTCCTTGACACCTCTATCAGTCACAGTGCACACTGACAGTCAGATTAGATTATTGAGCAAATGAAAAAGTGTGATAATATGATATCAATAAGGGCACACAGCAGCACAATGTGTGTTTGACCTTCCACGTTTGGTGGAATATGCGTAATGTTATATCTCAAAACGGATAGATTTACTGTCTCTTTGTGTGTGTGTGTGTGTGTGTGTGTGTCCGGGGGTTATATGTATGTTTATGTGTGTCTTTATGTGTGTGTGCTGCCCTGCTGCACCTCCAGATCGGCCCTAAGTGGAAGGACGTGGTGTCTCGCTGTATCAAAGGCCACTATCAGCCCCTGCTGCTGCTCTACGCTGACCCCCGTGGGACGCCGGTGATACTGCAGGAGAGCCCCAACCCCTGTACCAGCTCCAACCCGCAGCTGGAGCTCCAGCACTGCAGCAGCAAGGCTGGTTACGACAGTGAAGACTCCGGTACAGCAAAGATGACTCTGCTACAGATTATATCAGATTACTGTGTTTATCATCAGGAGCGTGCGAGTTTACAGCTTTAAAGCTCTGACCTTCAACCCTCTAATCCAACTTCTGCTTGGGCACACTGCAGCGCTTGAACTTACTTGACTGTAAACATATGAAGATGAAGCATTAAATGAAAGGTCATCTTGCTGTCTCTCAGGTCGCGAGCCATCCATATCCAGCGACACTCGCACCGACTCTTCGACGGACAGCTCGAGTCACCGTGCCTCTCGTAGCAGATCGCTCCACCAGTCCACGGGCAGCCACCTCTCCAGCGAATCCCAGACCACAGTGGTCTGTAATTACGACATCGGCACACCGCCGCACGGTGCTGACGCCGGAGGTAATACTGCATTTGGGTCCAAGCGCAAAGTTATCTGTACTCTCAAAGTAAAGTTGCACCTTGACAGCTCCAAACAACTGCAAATACTCAAGTGACCGCAGTGTTTTCAGGGAAAGTACTGAGCTGCGGTACTTGTTGTAGGTACAAATCCTGTAAGAGCAAACAAAGGTCAGTTTTCAAGTTTCAGAGCAAGTGAAGTGAGTTCTGCAGACTCTCATATTTACTTGCACTGCTGCCTGCTTAATTGCCCCCTGTGGGATGAAAAACAAAATGTTATTGGATTTGCTCTCTGTCCCTCTTCTTCCCACCTTCAGAGTCAGCGGTGGAGGGTCCTCCCCGTCCTCCCTCTCCTCCTCTGCCGGAGTACAAGGAGACCGCCGTCTTCCTCCTTTCCTCCCGCCGGCCGCTCACCTCCTCTTCCTCCTCTTCTCGTCCCCTGTCGTCCTCCTCTTCGTCAGGAGTCGGGGGCTGTGAGGGAGGAGCTGGTGGGCCCCACTGGGAGGATGAAAGCACCAGCAGTGAGAGCAAGTCCAGGTACTGCGCCGCTGATACACATGGACACACTGACTTTAGACATCCTGCCTTTTAAGCTGTAATAATGTATTTTACTTTATAAGCTTAAATTAAGTAACTTAAGTAATTGTAGCGAATTAGAAAGAACAATATTTCTATCAGAAATGTAGTGGAGTGAAAGTTCTCAAAATTAAGATCTTAAGTTCAGTATTCAAGTAAATTCATTGCTATTTGAACAAGAGTATTAGTCCTGCTATCATGAATTAAATAAAGGTCAAATAAAATGTTCGTTTAAGGGTTGAGAGTAGCTGCTGATCATATCTCAGTGTGTGAACCACACTGCAGAACTAAAATTTGCATTGTTGGCGCAATAAATGGTTAAAAGCTCTGTGTGAGTGTCGTGACTGAGCTGTATTTAATTCGTTTTGTAGGTCGTGTATTTTTACATTACTACCCTCTAAAAAGAGTCATTCTACTTTCTTTAAAGGAGACACATTTGCAACTTTTTGAGTAGTTTTTAGCAGTCAGGTAATTTGTGTTACATCCTGTTCAACATCTTCCTCTCTTGCTCTCTAGTTCTTCTGGAGGCCGTTACAGGCCAACCTGGAGGCCCAGGAGAGAGGCCCTGAACATCGACAGCATCTTCACCCGACCGAGAGGCTCCTGTCTGGGCTACAACACCCTGCCTGGTCCCTCTCTCCCTCCGGAGCCCCACGACTCCTTTCCCTTGGCGGGACCCGCTCCACCCACACAGCTAGGGTTGCAGGAGGTGGAAGGGAGGGAGGTTGGGGAGTTGGAGGCGGGGTTTGGGCTGGTCGGGCAGCCTAGGTCTCTGGGCAGCGGGCGGACGATGGGTCCCCCTGCCCCTCCACCTCTGAGAGGGGTGGAGCACCAGCCACGTCTGATTCAGAGGATGGAGAGTGGCTACGAGAGCAGCGAGAGGAACAGCAGCAGCCCCGACAGGTAGGAAACTCACAAATAACAATTACTGTCTCTCCCTTTCTGTCTCCGTCGTTCATTGTCCTTCCCTCTCTTGGTCTCTCTGTCTCTCTTGTTTTTCCGTTCAATTTCACTTTGTCAGCATGAAATACGAACGTGACATTAACTACGACAAAATCGTCCAGCAGTAGTAGAACAGATCAATCCGTGGACGTATTTGTCTGGAGACATATGATCTGCGCTTTCAACATTTTCCCCTTTTGTCTCTTTTTTCTTGCTTCTTTCTCTGTGTGTTTTTTTTTCTTCTTCCTCTCAACAGGGAGGTGGGGCAACAGAAACGGGTGCTGATGTCAGGACCGTCATGGCGTTCGGTGCCCAAGTCAAAGAGCAGTGGTGCCATTCTGCAGGAGCTGCCCTCCCCCAGCTGGGGCGGCGGCACCAACGCAGGTGTGTATTTGTGCAGGTATTTGCTTTTACTGTAACTACTGTACGATGCGTATGATTTGATTGATGATTTCATTTGCGCGGATTCAGGCTCAGGGCGCAGTGAGCTGGACGAGCTGCAGGAGGAGGTGGCGAGGAGAGCCCGCCAGCAGGAGCAGCTGAAGCGGAGGGAGGCGGAGCGGGAGGCGGCCATGGGATTCAACCCCAAACCCAGCAAATTCATGGACCTGGACCAGCTCCAACACCAGGGTATGGAAGAAAGAGGGGTGAAGAGAAAGACAGGAAGTGGGAGGGTGGAGGAAAAACATTTGGGAGGTTTGAAGTTTTGAAGCAGAACAGAAGAAGTCAGTTCACCCAATTCACAGAAAACATATTGCATCACTTACCTCTAGTGGTACCTAGCAAATTTTAAGATATTTGTCTCCGCTTCCATACGCACACTCCTTTACAGGGACTGTTTCTTTTATCAAAATTCACAGCACGCTCCAAATCTCTATCTGCATGGCTAAACCCCAGAATCATGATTGAGAATAAATGTTTTTTGTGAATTTGTGTGAACTGGCCCTTTAAGAAGAAGGTCAAACTGCATTTAAAGCTGCACCTGGCAACTTTGCCTGCATCAAACCGCAGATATCAAAGAGCCAACACTGACTTCTCAGGTAATCCTGGCATTTCAATTGGAGGAATGTGACGCTGGTTTTACGCTCTGCGTCATTTCAGTGTATTTTTATGTTCACATTTTGCCCGGTGCAGCTTTAAGGTCGCATTATCACCTGTTGTCTAGTTGAGCAGTCACAGTGACTTGTACGTCCGTGGTTCTGTCTGACCTCCTCTTTGTCCTCATTCCCATCTGTTCGTCTGTCTCTCCATCTGTCTCCCCCCATCAGTATTTTTATTTGTCTAGTGCGTATTACTATAACTCATACTGTACATACTGGGTTTTTGTGTGTCATCCATGAGTGTTATATGTCAGAATAAGTGTGTGTCTGTGTGTGTGTCTCATTTCCAGCTGAGCTCCCGTTGAGTTCAGTGTAGCTCATCAAACAAATCCCTGTCAGGTCAGTTTTTACCAACTTGGAAACTCCCATGAGATGTTTACTGACCGGCACTGAGTGGAAAACTCTCTCAGGTTGATTCCCATTCAAAATCTCAATCCCAGTCCAAGTTCAGGGCTCCGATGTCCCGACCACACTTGAGGGAATTCACAATGTGTGTGTGTGTGTGTTTCATAGTACAGAAATACATTATGAGTGTGTGTGTGTGTGTGTGTGTGTGTGTGTGTGTGTATATGTTTATGTACATGTAAATATATACATGCATATAAATAGTTATGTATGTACCAGTGTATCTAAATATGTGTGCGAGATTGTGAGATGTTGACTTCAGACTTGGACTCAGGTCATATTTAAAGGGCCACGCCACCGATTTCACATGAAAAGTGGAATTACTAGTCACGGAGTTCCTGAGGCTGCACAGTCTTCTGTGGCTCTGGAGGAGCTTTGTCAATTCTGCCGTAATGAGCTGAGTAAGCTCATTTCGCGCTTCTAGAATACAAATTTACATGATAAACTGGGAGCATGGAGTTTTGAAAGATCTAGGCTAATACTGTACAAGCAATAAAGGGTCTAACAAAAGACTCTTAGAGGTGTTTTATGGGAAGTATAGGATCCATTGTTTTTGGAACTTGACTCATACTAAGGACTAAAAGTTGGCATATCCCAGCCTATGCGTTAGTTTTTCAGATTCTTTGTCAGCCATGCTGCCTGTATGGCTCCATGCAGCAATCTCGGTCCACCAGTGTGCTCCAGACTGTTGGATGGATTGCATAGAAGATTTTGCATGGACCTTCATGCTGGTATCGGTTCAAATTTTTCATTTGTCCAACACTTTAAGACCAAATACATTTAAAACCAATAACATTTCCATCAGCCTCAGCCTCATTTTGGTTTTAGAGCTAATTAGCTAATGTTAGCATGCCAACACACTAAACTATGGTGGTGAACATGGTAAACATCATATAATTGTTTAGCATCAGCAAGTCACTGTGAGTATGTTAGTATGCTGACATTAGCATTTACCTCAAGGCCCCTCAGTGTGCCCACATACAGGCTAAGAGAGTTTGGCTAGCTCTTGCCCAGTGTTTCCAGTCTTTATGCTAAGCTAACCGTCTGTCGCTTCATATTTTGTGCACTAAATCACTTAAGTCACAATCAGGACTTGAGACTTTGACTTGATTGTTGTGAGTTGACCTACTGAAGACATGAAGGCAAACAATTCAGATTCTATCCAAAATCAACAAATAAATGAGACATTGTGCATTAGCATTAGCTTTAATTAGCTTCGACAGAATAGCGTTCACATGCTGTTCAACGGTCAACATTAAGACACAACTTGCACTTTGCAGACTTGTGACTTGACTGAGACTTGGCATCAGACTCCGAGAAACTTGTGTGTGCGTGTGTGTGTGTGTGTGTGTGTGTGTGTTTTCATATATATTTGGTCCATGCAATTACAAATTCTATTTTTCTGTGTGTGTGTGTGTGTGTGTGGGTGTGTGTTACTACTTTCAGAAAATGTGTGTCTGTGAAAGAGCCTTGTATGAACTGCAGGTGTGCAGGTTTTCCCCTCCAGCTCAGCACTAACTAAATCTATATCAGAGATTATTATGTTGTGTCCTGTCTGTCCGACTGTGTGTGCTTCAGTGTGTCCAGCCTCATGTACCTGACACACACACACATACACACACACACACACCCCTGTGAGTACACTCAACCTTGATGAAGTGAAAGGACGACTTGCGAATGAACAGATGGCATCACTATCAGTGCAATTACGTAACAGAATTTGGGTTCCCACATCCCTATCGATGGTTTCAGGCGGACTCCAGACAATCTGCCTCAGTGTTTTAGAGGACGGTTACAGCCAACAACAACAGAGCTGCCATCAACTTTCCTTTATTCTGTCTCTATCAATCAAAAAGTCTGTAAACTCAAGCCAAGATGGGTGATGGCTGCTCTTCTGTTGTCCTCTTCTGCATCTTTTTTATAACCAACTAACACCATTCAAGGTGCGTTCACAAGGCTACGCACCATAGAAAGCTCTGTGCGAAGGAAACACTTTTTGTCTTTTTCTCCCTGTCTGGTGTCTGTGGCTTCATGAACGTAGCCTCAACTTTGCTCCTCACTTATCTAATCTTGACTTTTTTGACTTACTAACTACAGGACAAGTTAACATATTGATGCATTTACAATAGAGTTGCAAAGTAGGAGGAGATGCGGGGTTTAAATGTACTTTTCCCCACGATGAAGTCTTCTCATTTCAGAGTTTTCTTCTAACGATATCATCGATGTTTGTTAAACGTAATAACTCCATCAAAGCAACAGTATAATGGTCAATGGTAAGGGTACTGTAACAGTAGAGTAGCTCAAGTAGACTCAGTAATGTCTGTTATACCTCAATGTTAAGTTTGCGAACATTAGCGAACGTTAGCCATCATAAGCTACTGGTCGTACCAGGCCAAGTAAGCTGCATGGATAAATTTTATTACTTCTGAAATTTAAAAAAAAAAAGTGCTGTTTCCTCTTTCAAAAGTTCCATAATTTAGTTTTTAAGATACAGTAAGTTAGTGATCATCAGTTTTTGTGAAAGAATAAAATACTAGCACATACATACTAAATTCATCTAAAACTGTTTTATCAGATTTCTACAAAGCGCAATTTTTAGCGAAATGCTCCTTAGGAGTCACTTTGACTTTTTAGCTTTTTAGCTTTAGCCATGTGTTTTCTGACCCAATCGCTAATATTTTGTACTTATGATTTAACCAATCCAAGTAAGTTCTCCAGCTGTCACTCACCCAACATAAAGAAAATAGGGGATGAAATAAATCCTCCCACTTTGCAACTCTATACATGTATAAAATACACCCACGTTGACTTACAGTAGAGGAGCGTAATGCATGCCGGCCCCCTCATAACCACTCCTTCTGCTCTGCTTCTATTTTCTCCTTTTGTCTCACCTGTTCTTTCATCCTCATATTTTGTCTCTTTCTTCATCTTTTACTCTCCGTCCTTCTTCTTTGTTGTTTCCGTTTCCCTCGCTCTTTCTTCCTCTGCCACTCTGTCGTTATATCTTTCTGTCTTTTCTCCTTTTTATCTCCCGCTCTGTTGTTAACATCCTCAGCTGTGCTCAGACCCCTGCATGAGGCTAACGCTCATAGCGGATTGGCTGTAGCTGCGTGCATGAGGAGCACTGGGGGCCCAATCAAACGCAGGCAGGAACAGGAAATGGAACGGGAGACAGGAAGCGCCCGCCCACAGGGGCCTCGCAGGTACCACCACTGTCCCCCCTTATGTGTCCGCAGCGGTGCCTGTCTCAAAACCACCTCAGACCCCCTCCCTCCCTTCCTCCCTCCCTCACTTCGTGTGTGTCCTCAGCTCAAGCTGTCCTTAAACCCGCCTCAGGACTCCTCTGTGTGTGTCCTCTGGGTGCTGGCTGCCCGAAAAACACCTCAACACCCTCATGTGTGTGTCTTCAGCTCTGGCTGCACAAAATCCCAGAACCCCCATTTTTGTAACCCCAAGCCCTGCACTCTCACATCCCGCTGTATGCGTATGTGTGTCTGAATGTGCGTGTGTTCTCAAACGCACACACTTGACTATACACAGTAGCTTCTTCTGCCCTTTGTGTTTGTGTGTTTGTTGCAGTGCGGTAAAAAACTTGCTTTGCTGGGCTCTGTGTTGCCATCGAGAATAAAAAGAGAGAGCCAGAGCTGCTCTCTGCTTCTCCGTGCTTCACTGCTTCCCTTCATTGTTGTTGTGCTGCTCTTTGTAGCTGTGTGCTGCCGAGGCTTCCCTCTGCTCTTTGTGCGCCGCTGATCTGTCCCTCTGAGCGCCGTGAAGCTGCAGTCCGTCACTGTGTTTCTGTCCTGTGTGCTGCCGTGCGATTGCACTCGCGGATCCTGTTCAGTATCCTGTTTGTTTGTTTTGCTCCTTGCTGCCGTGTTTGTGTGTTGCAGTCAGTCTCCTCCCGGTGTGTTCGGTTGACTGTGAGCTCCAGCAGCCAGGTTTCCGTGGAGAACAAAGGTCGTATTTCATATTTTAGGAAAGGGAGGCAGCTCGTCTAGAATCTGAGTTAAAGAGCTAATCATGTTTAATGTACTTAAATGATGATAATAAGTTGACAAGTATAATCGAGTCCAAGCATCCAGTGGATTTCAGGAAACTGAATATCTTTGGGTTTGTGGCTGTTGGTCAGATAAAACAAGCAAATTAAAGATGTAAACTTGGACTTTGCATTTTTCGCTATTTTATGATGTTTTATAGATAGAAATTAACCAAACAAATAATGCAAAAAAGCACACAGATTCAATGGAAAGTATTAATGCCATAAAAACACAGAGACACAGAATAAAAGCTATTTAAAAAGATTTTAAGATAACATGTGGGATTGCAAAGGCCCAGCCTCCTCTGGTTTTTATCCTCCAGGAGGTTAAACTCAGGCTCAGTCGGAGTTAGCGAGTTAGAAATATAGTCAGTATCCAGTCCCATGTGTGCCTTAAAGGTGGTCAGATCCTAAAATCTACTCTAAAACGTCCTCCCTTTGGATCTTGCTACTGCGGCACCTTGAACCAGCTGAATTGATGGTAATTACAAAGGAAGAGACAATGATCAGATTTGTTAACTTATTCATGTTAATGTTGGGTTTAGTCGTCTCGGCTTCATCAGAGCTCGGCTTAAAGCAAAATTTCTTAAAAATGAATAAATTGTAAATCCAAAGTGTTAACAGCCGGATGAAGGGAAGGAGGAGGAGGAGGAGGAGGTAAAGCTCAGCGCTCAGCCTCTTTTATTACCTTCCTCCTCTCCCCTATTGATCAACACAAGCCTCTGATTTATAGCTTGCTGCTGCAAAGCCTGCTGGGTAATTACTAAGGCTGAAAAGAGACGGGAGAGTTAATGTGGGGGATGGGGGCTGGCGCTCACGTAGACACATACAGGTTTTGCGCACACGCTGTCTTTAAAAATAGACACACAAATTTACAGACTTGCTGTTCACACATACCAACACACACACACACTAGTTTAGTACACACACTGCCACACTGATAGAGTGCAGAGTGTGTACCATGTCTCTGCAGAGAGGACCCACTAATGTTCAACATATATCATATCCTCCACGTATCAACGTATGTAAATCAATAAAGTAATATAGTGGCCCGCTGAGGCTGAATTACTCCAGACTGTTGAGGCCACATTTATTTTCAGGGCTGATAAACTGCGGCGGTGCAGCAGAGGGTAAACTGCTGCTGTGATAATCAGATCAAAGTCAAATCTTTGGTTGTTTGGGCCGAAGACGATCAGGAAGTTTTGGTGAGTCTGCAGCGTTCGGTCAGTCGGTGGAGCTGAGCTTGTGCCTGACTCATAAGCAGCATGGCTGTGAAATCCCATACACAAAGCGATGCTTGCACAAGGCTGCATCTTTGTGTGTTCATAGCTGTTTGTTCTGTATGGAAGTGAGCTTGTGTGTGTGTGTGTGTGTGTGTGTGTTTTCTGCTTGTTTATCCTGGTATGCTGTTGTGACCTTCCCTCTATGCAGTAACTCACCTGACGTCAGAGCAGCTCTGGGTTTTTTTGTTTTTTTCGTGCTGCTGGCTGAGTGACACCCTCCCTCTCTTGTGTCCTCCAGTGAACAGCCTGGCCCGGTCCAAGTACTGCTGACGCCCAATCAGGAGGAGGAAGAGGACCAGGCAACGCCCAACCAGGACGCTGCTCTGGGCCCGGACCCGCCCCCTCCACCCTATCGGCCTGCTCCCCCTCGACCCCCGCTCACCCTCAGCATCCCTCACCCTTGCGCCCCGTCCAGCCAAGGGGAAGAAGGGGAGGGTGGGTGCATCGGGAGGCGAGGGGAGGATGGCGAGGATGGGAGGGAGGGGACGGGGGTGAGGCTGTGTGAGTTGCTGCAGGCAGGGGGGGTGAGCGTCAGACCCCTGGGGAAGCACTTAGCCATCTCTCTGCCCTCGCTTCCTCTGCGTCTCTGGGATACACACACCACACAAACCGCACACTCCACACACCTTGAACCTACACACACACCCCCTCCTCCTGCGTCCTCTACTCCTCCCCCATCTTCCCCTCTGGAAGCCTCTGGGCAAAGGAAACCTCTCACGCCGCTCTGGCAGCCCCCCCATTCCCACTCCCCCACCGGCGCTGATCAGCATTGGCCGAGACACGGGGCTGCCGCCGACAGCGGCACCCGTCATTGGTCCTCCTGGAGTTTGGACCGGCCCGACGCCGTGGTGACACCATATGACACACCCCCAGACCGCTGCGTTCCCATCAGGCCGCAGGCGTCCAGTCAGTGCTACAGCTACAGTTGCCAGTCTTCTCCAGGGCACTACAGCTCCCAGCATGCCCCAGGGCAACACAGTGATCCCTGCTGTGACCGGGAAGAGGCTGAGCTGTCTGAGCTAGACTCCCTTTACCAGGCCAGTCTGCTGGCTGGAAAGACAGGTACACACACACACACACACACACACACACACACACACACACACACACACACGCTGAATACATCAATGACACTCAAAAACTTGCACTAAAATGGCAGAGCACGTGTTTTGGGTGCTTGTGTGTTCATGTTTGGACCTCCAGCCCTTCCTGTGTGTGTGTTTCAGGCTGCAGCCCATCAGAGAGGCTCATATCCAGGGTGGGAGGGCAGGCTCGCTCCAAGACCCCCAACGCAGACATGGAGAGGAGTGTGTATGGGGCGGACTGCGCTGGCACCCCCACCTACCTCAACAAGGTAACCTACACTGAGAGAACCCCCTCACGTGTTCACAGATCCTTCTTTTCCGGCGCCTGACTGACACTCTCTCCCCCTGCAGCCAATGATGTTGCGGGATCTGCGTTTTGGGGCGGAGCCTGACGATGGGGAGAACCTGAGGCGGATTGGACGCAGCCTGAGCGGCACAGTAGTGACCCCGCGCCGCAGCCGCCTGACTGCAACCCGCAGCTTTGTGAGTGTGACTCCCTGTGCTCTGCTGCCCCCCCGTGGCTGTGCTGCTGAACTGCACCTGCCTGATGTCCCGCCGTGGCACTTTACACATTGCTTTTCCCTGTGCTCTTCTCCCCCTGCTGTTTGTCTCGTTTCTTCCTTTTGTCCTGCTTTTCGATTTCCAATCTGTCCTGCTCTCTCTGCTTCTCTTCCTTCTCTTTCCTCTGTCTCTCTCAAAGGTGAAGCAGGCTGATGTCAGTGCCTCTCCTTGCTTACTTCCTCTCTTCTGAGTCCCTGTTGCTATTCCACCACTATCATCTCCTCCATCCTCCTCATCACCAACACCTTCTCATCACCACCTCCCTCCACTGCTTCACAGGTAAACACTGCGCTGAGCTGACGTTACACTTGTAGTCTTTAAAGGAAAACGGCCCTCATCTGCTCATAGCTGGTGAGAGTGTACATGTTTCCTTGGTTGAACTACTTCCAGTGCCAGATGAGTGCGTTTCAGAGCTTTTTTTTTAACCAGGTCAGAAAAAAAAAGTGAGCATTTTTTGATATTTAAAACATTTTTTGGTGATCGTTTTACTTTCTGGCAAACCAGACTCATCTGGCACAAAAGTAGGCTAAGCCCCTATTTGCACATAGCTGCATCCTGGGGATGTGCACTGATTTGTAATGACTGAGAGCCAAAGGTTATTTTCATTTATGAGAATGTCTGTGGTCATATTTCCAGTAGAAATCACGTACACTTTGAACCCTAACCCCAGAGGCACATTTTCCTTTTAAATCCTCTAAATGAATACATATTTCCTAACCCTGCATGGAAAAAAAACACCCATTGTTCCTCCTTAAGGACAGAACATCCAGAAACAACACAGGTTATTTGGTTCGAAGCTTTATTTCACATCAAAATGACACAGAGAGTAACTGCAGATCTGTCTGGCTTGTGTCATTTAAGGTTTCTCGCTCTTTGAGAGACTTTTTATAGTGTGTGTTGTTTTTTTGTTTTTTTTTGTCACATCTTCACTTTCAGAGTGCAAAAATCACAGCTGAGGCTAATGCACATTGACCTGAAATATTTTCACGAGGTGTTTGATGCCAGTGCCTCTAGTAGGAAACACTGCTGACACTAAACCCGTTATTACAATTATTCATTGAACAGAGACTGTTTATGTTTCAGAATACATACGTACGACCCCGATTTCAAAAGTCAGGACTCAAAAAATGTAGAAAAACAGAAGGCAATCATTTACAATCGAGCTTACATGAAGTGTTCCCGAGCTCATGTAGTAATATCCTTCATACAATCATGTGTTCACGAAGTGGTGATGAAGCTGATGAGGTAAAACATTAAATATATTGTCTTTGTGCTGTTTTTAATTGGGTGTGTTTATTTGTCTTTCACACTGCGTCACACTGGATGCTGCTGTTATGTTCCATGTAAAAGTCTATCACAGGCATCTATTTGTTTTATCTTTTACACATTATTCAGTCTTTATCCACTCTTCAGTACAAAACATTGAAGTCTGTACCCGTTAAATCTAAAACCTTCTTACTGCATGTGCAGAAAACACTCTTTCATCATTAAAAGTCGGATGTTTTTGCACACAAGTTGCTGCACTTACTGCTTTTTGCTTTTTCTGCATGTCAGCGTGGCGCCCCCGCTCACAGAACTTTATATTAACTATCAATTCTAAAGCTGAATTAGAGGAAAATGTGCTTCAATTGATGTTCCAGAAGAATTTTTAATGAATTAATTTAACTGAAATGGTGCAGCCATAGAACAATTTTGCTGTGAAAATAGCAATAAAAGAAAAGCAAATCCTGAAAGTCCCTTTAGACAGGTGTTTGTTTGGGACCGTTTTCACTGTTTAACCCTCAAACTTCTCTCATGGTCGCATTCGAGGTGCTTCTTCATGCTAATCTGAGCCGCTCTTCTCGTCCAGGAGCTGTCGGGCGGTGCAGGGACCTTCTGGCTGTGTCTGACGGGGGTCAAGCTGTCTTCTGACCAGAGTCCTGCTCTGCTTCACTAATGTCTCCACCTCCACACGGGGCAGCGGCGCCGGGGTCCTCGCCGGCCCGGCCTCGACGGACCTGGAATCGGCTCAGGAGGATCAAACTCCTCTCCCGTTCCTCCTCCTTCCCCCTCAAACGACATGCACACGCAAACACATGCACGCACACATGCACATCTGCACTGACGTAGAGCCTCCCTCAGCGCCTGCAGCACCCTGCTTAGCCCCTCCTTGCCTTCCTCCCTCCCTCCACCCCCCTGCCCTTGACCTACTATTCTGTCTATGCAGTCACTCTGACCCCCAACTACAACCTCAACCTTCCCCTCTACTTCCCGGGACTGTTGTTTCTCGTCTCCCCCTGGGTTTTCAGAGGGACTCCCCTGTGCAGTCAGCCTGGCGAGCATGCCGCTTTCCGTGGTGTTGTCGGCGTGGTCGCTCGCCGGCCGGGTCTGACTGGGACCCGGGCTCTCGGCGGACTCGTCCTCCACCCCACCCCCCCCCACACAGGACCCTCAGCTCAGGGGGAGGCTCTTACCAAGTAGCCACGCCTCTTCCTCTTTCTTCACGGGCATTTCCTGTTGGACGCACACGTAGCCGAACTGGGTCTGTTTCAGATGGACAGCCATATTTTTTCTCTTTTTGTTTTTGGGTTAGTTTGTTTTTTTCTTCCTGTGTGCGCGCACAGTAAACCCGCCCGAGACCGAACTCTCTAATAACTAAAAGTCATGTACAGAAAAACTCATGTATGAAACCTGTATGTTAATTAATAAGACCTTATGGAATGTTGATAATGATAATTAACGAATATTGATAAACTTAAAAGTGGTACTTCCTCATGTCTGCATTTCAAATAGGAGTGGAGTGCACTTCACAAGTGTCTAGCTGGAGTTTCCGCCCCACCCCACCCCCCGACCCCTGACCCCCAACCGCTCGCCGACCTAATGACAGCTCTCCCGTTTCTACCGGGAGATTAAACAAGAAAAGCGCTTCCTTTTTCTCTGCCTCTTCCCTCGTCCCTTTCTTTCTTTCCCTCTTTCTTTCTCGCTGTCTTTTATTCGCGCTTGCTTTCTTTCTTCCAAACAGGAAACAGTAGCACCAGAAATAGGCCAGCAGGGGAGGGACGTCGAGACAGAACAGGAGGATGTAGGTTAGGAAACCCTTCTCTTAGGCTTTATTAATGAAAATAGAGATGACTCAAGTGCGCTTTGCAAGGTTACTCGGCAGAAGTGCACTTTCCGAAAGGCTATTGGACCGAGAGGCGACGGCGTTCGTTTCACTTAAAGGCCTCAGGTGAACTTATGAATTCACTTTATTTCTCCCTCCCACTGAAACTGGTTTTCGAGACCTCAGATGTGAATAGAAAACGCTCATCTTCAGCCTGAGACAGTGACATGTCTAATATGAATATGCTTTATATGATATCTGTGTGTTAGAGGTATATTTTCAGCCTGTGAGCTGTCTTCTTCAGAGATGTCAACCATTCCTCAGTTGTATGAAGAGTTATTACACAGTTTAACTTCGTCCTCTCCCCCTTTACTGAGGAGCGTCTGACGTGTGTATATGCTTTATTCTAAGAAATATCATATAAAATAACAAAGTCCTTATAAAACAACTGGCCAATTTAAACTTCTCCAAGAATTTACTGATGTTGATTGATCGTTGTTACTAAACCAAAGGTTGGCACTTAACTCAGAGAGCGTATTTAACATTGCTGTTTTTATTTTCCTTCAGATTTCTGTTGTTTTTCTGTCGGTTCGTTTGTTCTTTTTGGGTTCTGGATGTGGGAGAATGTAGCCAATTGTAGCGCATGAGTCCGCTATGCAAATCAACCTTCCCTCACGATCCTGTATCAGAGACAGTCAGGAGGCAGACACACCCACCCGCGGGCGCTCTCATGGACTCTGGCAGAGACACGCAGAGGAGGAGGAGGAGGAGGAGGAGGAGGAGGAGGTGGTGGAGATCTCACGTTTAATGCTGCTGGTGAACTTTGTTGTTCTGCATCTACTACTACGTTTTAACCAATGGAATGCAAAAAGAGAGCAACGAGGAGGGAGAGAGCAAACGGGAGAAAGAGAGCGAATGAATGTAAAGTAAAGGATGAAAGTGTGTGTTTGTGACTGATGTGATGGGCAGAGACAGAGAGGGGTGAAGAGTTAACCGCTGCAGGTGGTCTTATTGTTTGTGGGTGTGTGTAGACTGTGTGTCAGTTCTGGGGTGGTGTTGCTCGGGGAAAGAGGGAACCTGTATTTTTGCAATAAAGTTATTACCAATGCACTCCCACAGGGGGCGTAACCACCGTACAACGTGTGTGTGTGTGTGTCGTTTGTCTGTGGAGAGATCATCAGCCCGACAGCTGCAGTGACCTCTGGGAGCACAATTTATTCTGCAAAGCAATGCATCACCTGCACTTCTTTTATTCTGTAAATCCAGCAGAGAAAAAAGTATTCAGATCATTTACTCAAGTAAAAGTACTAATACAGTACTGTAAAAATACTCCACCAGTGAAAGTCTGGCATTCAAAACCTTATTTAAGTAAAAGTATGCAAGCAGTATCAGCATAATTTACTTAAAGCATCAAAAGTAAAATGTTTTCTGTCAGTGTTTTAATATTTTATGTGTTACTGCTGCTTTAATGTTGCATTTTGCTGCTGTGGATGTTTAAGGTTGAGCTTATTTTAACTAAAATGTTGTTTAATCCACAGCAGTGCATCATATTCTATAAGATCATCATGTTTGTAGTGTGGCTGTCCTGTGAGAAGCATGTATCCCTAAACAGTCAGAAAAACAGCCTGTTTTCAGCTTTGTGACGATGCATTTTCCAGAAGGTTTTCAAATAGTTTATTCATCTAAAGAAGGAGGAGAATCTTCTCAACCCATAAAACAATTTCCACAATTGTGGACATCACTGGACAGGAAGAGTATGGAAAATTGTAGTCTGATAAGTAACTAGTAGAAGGATGAAGTTGCATAAAATGGAAATAATCCAGTACTTTGAATTTGTTCTCAGTACTTGAGTAAATGTACTTAATTACATTCCACCTTAATTACTTTATTTTTTTTTATGAACTACATCTTCTGAAAATACACACTTATATCCAGATGTCTAATTTGATGACATACTTCTTATGTCATAAAATGTGCATTGTTTTTGGTGCGGTGTGGGTTCTGCTATAAAGCTTGGTGATCGTAGGCTCTCCTATCTTCCATAATTACCACTAATTTCACTGGTCTGTGAAGCTCTCGGTCATCATTGTGTTATTGCAGCCAGTCTGCAGTTTGTCCCTCTACCACTAGATGTAAGCAGTGACACAGCGGTCTGCCACATGCTTCCCTTCAGTCGCTCCCACTCACTCACGGCAGGACTAACACAGTCATTACAGACACATAGCAGCACACACAGCAACACACGCACTCGCTGCTCTCGCGCAGGCAGACTTTTGTTGTCGAAGTTTTTCTTCTAGGTCGACAAGGTGACAATTAAAAGTTTGCTGAGGATACAGGAAGAAGAAAACTCATCAAATCCCTGCAGAACAGAGCAGAGAAAAGCTGATGAATCAATAACCATTACCTTTCACATACGACTCTCTCCGGTACAGGGGAATTACACTTAATGGTTCTTTCATATGTCATTGCGTGCTTAGATTTGTCCTGCTGTCCTTTTGTGAACCAGTGACCTGAATTCAGGGTTAGGATGTTGTTGCCGTCGTTTTTATTGGTTCTCTCTCTTCATTTTTTTCAAGGGCTTGAATGTGCATCAATGATTAAGTCCCATCTTTCAATCTGAAAGATCAAATAATGCCAAATAATCTGTAGAGCAGTTTGTTGACAGTGCAGTGATTGGTGTTGGGCAGGCTTGTAGCCACTTCTATGTCACAGAGGTGAGTGGGATAATTTCTTATTTAATAAATTAGACGTTGCTAAGAGAGGTAGACATGTCTCTTAAAAATGCCATTAGCATTTGTGAAGCATCGAGACCACAGCAGGCCAACTGAAACCGTTCATGGGGAAGATGTTAACATGCAAACATACACAAGAGCAAGCATGCAGATGCAATAAAACAGCGGTGATCCAAGCAGTAACCTCCAGGGCTGACAAATGAAGCCAAAGTGGAAGTGCCGTAAACTGCAGTTCCTTGAATGGCCACTTGAGGCTGGCTCCAAAAGTGAGTCAATCCCCATAGTCCCCCATGCTAAAATGCCTCTCTATTGCTAATTTACCTTTTCATGACAACTGAACGAGGGTGAATTTTCATATAACTGACTCGTTTAAATATATTAAGGTTTCAAGTTTCAAGAAATTTTACTCCTTACAGCTCAGATTGGAGGGTGTGATGTGGTGCTGTAATGACAAGCATGAAGTGCAAACATTTCTCCCTGTAACACCTGAGCTGATAAACTATGATGTCAACATACCTGTGAAATTGTCAGGGGACGCTTCCGAGATTGGATTAGGAGCAGTCCGCCTACAGGAAGGAAAAGCTGTGAGCTGTGGGTGAAACAGCACAAACTAAGAAAGAAAAAAACAGACAGATTTAATCCATTTCATGATTGGATTTTGACAAGCAGAGACGTCTCAGTCGCGGCTTGTCTGTACCTTGTCAGAATTGGCTCAGTTTTCATCAGTTTAAGCTTGTCTTTATCAGCTACAGCTACGTTTCACTCTCACCTGTCCTTCATCATCTTCAGCTCGTCAACCTCAGCTGTCATGTCAGCCTCAGCTATACTTTCATTTGATCCAAAATTCATTTATGCTTCAGCATGCAAATATAATACATATCTTATCTTAGCATAAAGACTGGAAATCTATCCCGGCTGTGTGCAAAGGTAACAAGCTATGTCTCCCAGAACCGCTAAAGTTCACTAATGAACATGTTAATCTCTTGGCTGTAAGCAGCTGCCAGGAAACCATGAACGACACGAAGAGGTCACAGGGAATCCTTAAAAACTTGGTATTTGACCCCGATCGACGTGGTTTTTCATGACATAGCAGCCTGTGCTCTGAATGCATGTGTGTTTCCTGTAATTTCTATATTCTGTCTTACATGTATGTATAGAATTTTGCTTTCAAGGCTTTCTGACAAACATCAGCTCTGTTTGAAGGAACAGTTAGGTGTGAGGTCTCTTGTTGGTTTAGTCTTGTGGTTAAGGCAACGATAATGTTACTAAGCAACTTGTTAGGTTGGGTTAACGTTTGCTAGCTCATCGGGAACATGCATCAGGCACACAGCACTGTGTGACGCAGGAACGTAAGGCTGAATGGAAACAGGCTGGGCATTTGCTCAAACCAAGATGTTGCTGAGGAGAGTCCGAACAATGCAAATATGTGAAGTACAGGCCTAAACTCTTTTACATTGGAACCGTTAGCATAGCCCATTAGAATTATGGAAACACTATGCGAATATTTAAGCGTGCTAACTAAGAATTAGTATGCTAACATGCATGCAATGAGCTCAAAGTACAGTTTAAGATGACAAAGGCGAGCTGAAACAGTTTATTCTGACAAGATAGAGCTGAGCTTGATAAGCTGTGTCTAAAGGTCTACTAATGGTCTACTAACTACTAAAGGAATTGCAGCTGCTCTTGGTTTAGCATGAGCATAAATACTCGGCAGACGCGGGCTCTAGAAGCACACACTGTACAGTGTAATTGCAGGATAAAAATACCTGTGTCTACAGGCAATTTGGGAAATATATTAAAACACGCAGACAATTAAGAAACACATTGTGCACTTAGACAGATGGTGCCGAGAAGAGGAGCCACGCTCCTACACGAGCATTCAGGACGACTGGAAATACAAAGAGATAATGATCTCTGATGGGATTCTCTTCAAAGGAGACAGAATCATTGTGCCACAATCACTGAGACAGGAAGCGCTTGATTGCATTCATCAGAGTCAGTTTAGAACTGAAGACTGACTGTGGAAGAAAACCGTATCTTTTAGTTAATGGTCCAAAGAAATAAGAGTGAAAATGAGCAGCTGTTAACACCCACAGAGACACAGCTCGAAAAGCCACGACAGAGCACTCGAGAGGCTGCAGGAAATGACTGGAGTAGATGTTGTATGTGATGATTTGACATATTTTTACCAGCTTTTCTCACCTACGGGATCTAATGAAGTGTCCACAGTAATTTAAAATCTTTCAGATTTGCCTATTCTGGTATTACACTGGTGTGAAATTCTTGTAATAATAATTATAAGCTTTATTTATAGCACCTTTCATACAGGAATTGCAGCTCAAAGTGCTTTACATGATACACAGGAAGTGGTATTTATGACAAAAAATAATATTCCCATACTCCATGCGATTCAGCACAGGCTTGTTTGCTGTCAAATGTCATCGACAGTGCAGCAAACTGAAATTCTGACCTTCAAAGCTTCAAGTTATCACAAAGAACTTCAGAATGAATACCAGCTCATTGTAATCAAAATTTCCTGGATTTCTGAGAAATGAAACTCATAACTCAACAGTGATTAAACATCTGAAATCAGAGCTCAAAATGCAGACTAAAAAACAAGACTAAAGGTCTACAGCCATGCTATCAGCTCTGTGCTGAGCCATGCTTTGGGCTAAATATGTTCAGCAGATAGAGTATTTACCATTTTCACCATCTCAGTTTAGTGTACTAGTTTGCAAATGTTTGGTAATTACCACTAAACAAAAGATGATGGGAATCTCATTAGTTCTGCAGGAATTTGGTCAAAACTCAAAGTATTGGGCAAAATGAATCCTTGACCTGATGGTGGCGCTACAAGAGGAGTCAAGAAAGTTACTAAAGCTCATCATGAACACATTTCACGGTAATCCATCATACAGTTGTGAGACATTTTACTAAAATCCAAAACCTGCGGGGAGCGCTGGAGGAAAGCTCGGAGGATCACCAAAGCCTGCACCTGATCCTCTGGAGACTGTGCGGGTCTGTACAAAATGCCAAGACAATCCATCCAAAGGCTTTAGATGCAGCATTTCAGTCCTCACCAAAGTGGTCAACTGACAAAGAAATCCAGATTTGTGTAGATTTTTCCATTCCACACGAATGCCTTCTGCAGTCAAATTAAGTTAAAAATGCCATAATAAAGAAAACGTACACAGGTGACAGTGATCCAACTCAGCTCCTGAAGGTGTCTGAGAACAGATTCCTGCAGCACAAAAGCAGATGACAGCTCCAAAACAGCAACCAAGCCAGTCAAATACAGGCTGACAAAGAGCTTTAGAAGTAAGCCGGGCTCCTGTGGAAGTTAAAAAAACAACTGCTGATCATACACAGTGCAAACTCCAGATGGTGCACAAAACAGAAAATCCCTTTTGAAAATGAATGAGCTGCAAAGATCCAAGGATAAGACTGAGGACTCAAATCAAAACATATCGAACGCTGGTAAAACAGGAAGAAAATCCTAGACGCATTCCACAGAGAGACACGTGTGGTCCTGCGTCTCAGTCAGCACCTCCAACCCTCGAGTGGGAAAACAGAAAACCAGGGAGGCCCAAAAGGAAAACCAATGAAAACTTACAAATACTGACAATGGACGACATTTAAACTGCGAATTGAAGTTATTTATGACCTCCAGAATGACGCACAGAAGAGTTTTCTGATCTGTCAGCAGGATAGAACATTACAAATCCCGACGATCATCTTTGTGATAGAAGAAACCAGCATCGGCTGAAAATGGCCGACAACAACACACAGTTTCCTCTCTTGCTCCCGATGGTCCCGACGGCCATAATTCAAATAAAGCTCTCGGTCTTGTCAGTGTAAACAAACGTTGCTTTGGACTTTTGCTGGAGCGACTTTTAGCGATCGTCCACCTCCACTATGAAAGTTCAGGGAAACATCCCATAAACTGCGCCTTCCACCTCGTCCCCACGGACCTCTCAGGCCCTCCACATCACAAGCCGTTGCTCAGCTTGACATTACTGTAATTTTTCTTGCTGAGTACACGTGATTGATTTTTATGCTGTGTACCAAATATTCTTGTTAGACTCAGACTGTCAAACCCAGACTGATGCTGCTGTTCTGAATCACCATTACTCCCCAAAAAGTTGTGCTTGTCTTAATATGTGTGAAACCGTGAATTCATTAATGAATTAATTCATCGTAATGTGTGGTCATTTACAGACACATCCCTCATTACCCACCAGGCTAACAGCAGGATACACTGAGCAGCCTATACATCTGAGGAGATACCCCAGATGTCCAAGAGACGCTGTCTTGTTAAAAATACATGAATTTGTACAAAAAGTGAAATGAAAGCAGCAGTTATTTCGTTTTGTCTTCCTTTTTCCCACCGTTGCTTGAATAAAAGGCATCTATCCATCCATCCTCCTGTCCTCCTCCTCCTCCTCCTCCTCTTCTCTCTTCCCTCTCTCCTCCTCCCCATCCCTCCTCGCGCTGGCGTGGGTACCGGCGGCGGTGCTGCGGGTCGTGTCTGACGCTCGAGCTTCCTGTCACGGAGAGGAGACGCACGTGCAGGAGGCTCACGTGCGGCTCGGTGGCAGACAGGCGCTCACGCTCTGTGGAGGAGAGTCATCGTGGGCTAAAAATAGAGCACCGGCGGAGGAGGGAGAGGAGCTGGAGAAGACTACCGCGGGAGAGAAATAGAAACTTTGGGGTTATTTTTACCTCCTGCGTCAGTCTGCTGCATCCCAGGCGTGACTTCTCTGTAAAAACCCTTTTGCTTTTTTATTTATTGTCTGTGCGCGCGCTCCCTGGCGTCTAAACTCTTTGTGCAGCTCAACTAGGGAGTTTTTTGGGGTTTTTTTTTTTCCTCAAAAAAGTTGTGACTCAGGGTGAAAAGTGAACTTCTGACATGTCGATTCCTTCGTTAAAATACGCCCACACACCGTCACTTCCACACTTCCTGGACACGCCGCTGCACTTTAACTGCTGCTGAGGAGTGAATGTTTGCAAGGAACAAAAATATGGAGCTAAGTCACATCCCTCGGTTACCATGGCAACCATGACTTGCCAATTAGTGTGTTACACGTGCGCAGACCGGGTCATTCAGTCTTTCCTCCATTCATCAGTTCATTCATTCAGCCACTTAATGGCTCCTTCAGTGTTCTACAGTATTTCATCTTTTTCTTTGTCTCTCGGCCCCACATTTATTTTTTTTATTCATTTTTTGGAGATTTGTGAAGACGCTTTGTGAAGGCGTACACTGAGTGTCCAGAGGAACAGAAACCACTGTACGCTGTACTGAAACCCAGTCCAGCAGTCATGTAATGCACACCAGCTTTGTGATACAGTGGCAGAGAGGTGTTGATCATCAGGACCCTTTGTTTCATTTTTTAACATGTGCGGCCTCTTTAATAAATATGCAACGTCCAGCTAGCAATGTCTGGCTAGACTCTCACAATAAAGCTTGCTGGGAACAATAATAAACACATCCTTGCTGTTGTGGAGCAGCTGTAGCTAGGTTATATTTTGGAAAAGATCATGATTTGGTTTAAAATAAGTACATTAGTTACATATGTTACTTGCGTATATTAGGTTGTGTGCATTTGTCTCACAAAAGAAACCAACTCTCAGGTGAAGGACCTGTGCTGATCCATCCAACCATCCCAATGACCTCCATAAGTGGACTTTTTTGCTCCTTATACTACATCAGTTGAGGCATTGGGAGTGAGAGTGGGCTGTCTATGAAAGTCTATCAGACTACCATGCACGCTGAAAAGGGGGATGCTGGAGCACCCAGTGCCACAGAAAGCGACACCAAGAGGTCCCGACCAAGCGACAAGCTGGGAGTGAGAACAGGTTCAGTCAGAACTCCCTTCCTCTGCAGAGGTCCACCGGTGCTTCCAGAGCAAAGGGATGCGTTTTGTGTTGGTGAAATCTCCTCCTCAGCTGTGCCGGCTGACAGAGAGCGAGACTGAAGAGATTTAATGCAGACTGCGCAGATGAGTAGAAAAACAACATCACAGGAATAATGGCTGGGAGATATGCGAACAAGCAGTAATCACTACAATTATTATTATCAGAATAACCGCTTTTGATTTCAGCCCTCGGCAGCACACTCAGCAGCACAGTCCCTGCTGTGTGTGTGCGTGTGTGTGTGTGTGTGTGTGTGTGTGTGTGTGATGGAAGTATTCCACTCCCTGTTGTACATTAACCCTTAATCTGTCAGAATAATGCTTGATGCCAAGGCCATCTACTCCCTGCAAGCATAATGGATCTCTTCCTTAGCCCATCCATGTATCAGCGGGTGGCTGTGGCTCAGGAGGTTGGTGGTTCGATGCCTGACCTCGACAGTCCGAAGTATCCTTGGGCAAGTTACTGAACCCCAAAACTGCCCCCAATGCTGCGCCATCAGTGTGTGAATTCATATGTACGCCGCTTTGGATAAAAGCATCAGCCAAATGACTAATTGTAATCTTTATCTATTCTTTCACCTTATTTTCCTCTTCCTCTCTCTCTTCCTCTTCCACTTTACCTCATAAGTCATTCTCTTATTCTCTCCGACTCTGGCTCTTTTCTCCGCATTCACAGTCCTCCCTATTTGTCTCCATGTTCTGTTCCATTTCAGTCATCCTCTCCATCTCTCTCCTCCAGTGTATCATATTGCTCGGCTTCATCCCTCCAGATCAGGTAGCTTAACTGCTCCCTGTCACTCATGTAGCAGCTCCAGCCAGAGGGCACATTATTGATAAAATACAGGAAAAATCCATTTTTTTTTTCTAATGTCAGACAAAATGAGGAAAGCGGCCGTACAATAAATGGCAGCTACAGTAAGGTTAAAATTAGGCAACTGCAACACCAATTTCTTGTTGTGATGGGAGCTCCACCTCTGCTCAGCTGTTCGGCTTTGTTCATTTTTGCAAATTCAGAAACTGTAGCCTCGTCAAGCATTTTCTGTTCAACAGTGGAGGAGCTCAACTGTCAGTGTGTCATCACTATGGTGGCCCTGAGAACTCAACGCACGTGTGGACAAAACGCAAGCAATGTAAGGAAACATCTTCAACAATTTAACAACATGTGCCCAGAATTTACAAAAAATACAGAAAAGTGCTGCAAGAAAAGAAAATATATAAATTGGTGAAGATGTGACAAAAAAGTGTTATGTCTTTTTGCATTCATTTTCTTTCGTTTCAGTATATTGAGCTGCCGGGGCCACTGTAGATGTGCCATTCATGGACAGTTCGGGTGTGGAGGTTGGGGCGTTGGATGGGTCTGACTTGCAGGAGACACCATGTTGCATATTATCATACCCATATTTTATCTTCCATAAGCACCATCTGTCACGGTGTTGGTTGTATTTTGTTATTTCCTGTTTTATTTTGAAAGAGTTCCCCTCATGTGTCAATGTTAGTTTTACTTCCTGTGTTTTCCTGCCATTGTGATTGTTGATTTGTTTCACCTGTCCTTTACCAGCTTTCCCTCCCCAGTGTTTTTAAGTCTGTGTGTTTCCTCAGATTTTCTGCCAGTTTGTCTGACTGTTGCAGCCCTCTCCAGTGTTTTTGGATTATGGCTTTGTTTTTCCAGACCTTGTCAGTTTTTGGACTTTTTCAACTGGATTTGTTTGCCTGTTTGGACTACCTTCCCTGGGTTTGATCCTGACATCTCTCACCATCCTGTAAGTCTTTTGTATAATACCGTTGTTGTCAGAAATCATTTGAAGTGCCTTCATATCACCAAATGCGCTGAGGCTGCCAAGCTGAAACCTCTAATGGGTCACCTGTGGTCCCATGAATTGTACAATCATAGCTTTCTCTGTTGCAGTTTGTGTTCACAAATAGTATAGATCAGACTTCAGAGGCTACGTCTGAAAGGAAGGTTGATCTGGAAGCATATTCTTGCCATTATAGTGCTGTATTTAAGCCGTCTGCTGTCTGCTTCCTCAACACTCACCTGGAAGCAACACTGTCGTTCTGCTACTGCTGTCGCCTGCTGCTCACATAGCATTTCATAAGCCCATTACTCCAGAATCCACCTGTAGGCCCTGAGTCTACATTCCCCTTTGGGGGAAGTTATTATCGTCACGCCCCACTCCCTGCCATGCTGAGCATGATGATTCCTTGTGGGAAGTGAAGAGGACAGAGTCTAGAGTATCTGGGCATGCCCCATGCTACATAAAACAATAAACTCCTTACCGCTCTGCATGTACATGTAAATTACGTCCATCATGAGTCCCAGAGATGCTGGGCTGATGTGACCATGTGTTTTTCTCTTGTCTGTTGTGCTGCTGCTTTTTCTGCTTTTCCCAAGGGGATGTCATAAGTTTGAGTTTTGGGACTCAGTCTGGTGCTGTGTGACAATACCGGCTACAGCTGAGTGACTGACACAGTTGGCTCTTTTAGTCCTCATCGCTTGGTTGGCATTTCCTTCTCCTCAAGAGAGACTTATCTCTCTACCTAAAGGCTTCCATCTTCCATTCATCTATGCTGACTGGCTGAATTGCCCTAATCCTGATTCCCGCCTGGCACAGTCATAATTGGGTGAACAGCAGGATACCATCCAGATTGTGTGTGCGCATAGCATACATACTGTATATACTGGGCCAATTTAATGTGGACGATTAAAAGATTACATGAAGACATGAGCGCAGCAGCCTGTGAACCAGGTTTAACAGGCTCAGTGTGACATGTTTACATTCGATCGCTCCTGATCTCCACACAGATGGACCACTATCCCACCATTCTTCCCTAGCTCCTGTTTCGGCCTGGTAACCAAACCCCATGATATCTTTGACATTTTCAGCTGACCTGTCATCTCAACTAAGCCAAGTTAGCAGCTTATCTGATAAGCCCACGGGGTGATAACGTAATCCTGTAGCAGCACAAAAGGCTTTGGATGCCACATGCCACTCATTTGCCTTCTTGATGAGAACATTGATAGCAATTTCATTTACCAGTTAAATGTGAACACATCCAAGGGCTAGTTGGTTTAGTCTGGCATAAAGACTGGAAACAGGGGGAAACAGCTAGCCTGGCTCAAAGGTAAAAACTGCGTGCCAGAACACCTAAAGGTCACTCATTAGCACCTTTTTATCTCCTTACAAAAACAGATGTGTAAACAAGCTGTGGTTTTATGGGGGTTACACAGAATATGTTTTGTCCAGGCGACTAATGAAGACTTCAGGAAAATACTGTCTGACCCAAGAAATGGTCCAGCACATAACCCACCTGTAAAAACACAACTTGTCTTTTTGGTTCTTCAGCTTCTGTGTGGATTAATCACACAAAATATGAAAAGTCGTAGGTGGATCCTGTTTCCAGTCTTCATGAGAGTGATATCAATCTTCTCATCCAGCTCTCAACAAGAAAGTGAATAAGAGTATTTCTCAAAATGGCAACCATTCCTTTAATCACTTTAATCAAGCTTATCATGAAAAGTACTTTGCAACTATTCTGATAAATAGTTAATCGTCTAAGCAAGCACAAAAACTGTTTCCAGCTTCTTGTAATGGTTAATCAATTGAGCTGTAGTTGTGAAAATAAGTGCTAGTTTCCCTCAGACTGAGAAAGAAATGGAGTAGAAACACCATGTACTTCATGTACAGATGGCCAAATCTTATTTAATCTAATTTATATCCTTATTGTTCTTTTGTTGTCAGATGTTTTAGTAAAGACGAGTCTCTCAGTGTCTCAAAATGATGTTTGCATGCGGCTGTGCTGTCCACCCCCCCGCTCCTCCATTATGCTTCCTACCCACAATGCCATGATGTGAATGCTTCACTTCAAGGGTCAGTTGGGAGCAGACAGGCTTATCTGGCACAGCCTCTTTTGGCAAAATCTGTGTACCTTTTGACATATTATCGTTTTTTTTCCCTGTGGAAGTCAATTTTTACTTTCATTTTTATTTCAAAACCTACTCCCACGCACTTTCCAATTCTACCCTTTGCAAAACCTGATGATTAATTTTTCTCTGTCAGTCAGTCCCTTTCGTCTAATCTCCTGTTTTTATAGACACACATACACGCAGAGAAAGAGTCCAACTTGCTGTTTGTCAGTTTTGACATGCTCTCATTCATCTCGTCTGCCAGCTGTATGAAATCACCTCCCCCGCTGTGCCATTTTAATCTGTTGTATGCCATTTTAATCTAATCTGTTTGCCTTTTATGTGAGGCGTACGCGGGGCAGCCAGATGCTTTTTTGTGGTAACTCCATCAAATGAAGACACATCAGCCGTCATGTTATTAAGTGATGTCCTCGGTTCCATCCACTGCCATCCTCTAAGTCAGTACCTCGTACTGTGTGTGCGTTGAAAGACGTGAACACACAAACATAATGCTGTACAGTCTTGCGCACTGCCAGTCAGTGTAGAAAATGACGTGATGAGCATGTTATCATCTCCAGCATCAATATTGCAATTTTCTTGTGATCCACTACATGCACACTGCACGCCCTTTATCCAAACAAACCAGACATTTTTGCAGATATTCTCTGCTCTGCCAAGCATGTTGAGTTTATTTGGTTTTGCTCTCCAGAGTTCAAAGTCAAAGGGTCCTTCTCCTCTTGTCGGGATATGCTCTGGGATTGCAACATGACACCACTCCCCTCACATGTGATTTAATGTTTCCAATGGCGCAAATCAATCCTCCACCAAAGCATCAACCCTTATTTGCTCTGCAGCAATCATTTATTGGAAAATGTGCGAACACAGCGTTGACAGAGGCAAAGCCTTCAATCACATTTGCGGAATTTGTTTAAGTATAATTGATTGTTTGTTTCATGAACATCTGTGGAAAAACCAAGCGCATATTTGATTTATACAAACATCTGAGGAGCCGCCTGATTAATGTTTGAGGTTTCAAAGATGCTGCATTATAATTATACAAATTGACCTCACTGCCACCGAGGCATTTCACTGCTGTTGAATGAAATCTCTGAGTCTTAATAGATGAAAAAAATTTCAATTTTCTCAGTGTCATACCAAGAACACCAGAAACAGTCTTTTCAGCAAGACCCGTAAAAAGATCTGTGTTTACGTTCAAGTGAGCCCTCTAGCAGCAGTTTGTTTCCAGTTTCCAGCAAAGAGATCGTCTGTTTAAACCTTGACCATGATCTCTCTATAACCTTAACCACAGGGTCGTTATTGTAACCATGATGATGAAGCTCCCCAAACCTTAAACTGGTCAGTGTCCATGTTCTCGTTCTTGTGCATAAACTTAACCAAACCTCAACATTGTGACTCATAAAACAGATTCGTATTTCAGTGATGTGAAACTGTTTTGGAGGACACAGAGAAATTATGTTGTCCTGCCAGCAGTGTTGTTCTCTTTGTGTACCTCTGGAGAGCAAACTGCATATTTTGTTGTTTACTGGGAAGGACTTGTTGATTTTCTCAGCTCTGAAAACAGCAATTCAACTTATTTAATAAGGTAAAAAAACAAAACAAAAAAAAAAAAAAACACCAAGTTAGAGAAACATGGTTTTCACTGAACAGCAATGAATTGTTATTAATATGGAGGACGGTTTCTCGTCTGCTCAGTGAGAGAGGTTGGGTATATGTGGGAATACTCTAAGTGTTAATTAGTGCACAGTTGTTCTCACTGAGCGTTGTCACTTGCACAAATGTTTAAAATGGTGTACATTTTAGTAACATCTTGTAGTTAGGCAAGTTGAGACTGTTCTCTCCATTAAAAATAGCAGCACTGGTGGTTTGTTGATATGAAGCACCTCTGTTTTCAGTGGCAAAGCTTGAAGGAGCATCATGCTGTTAGCACTGGCCGTTTTAGCGTCTTTCAGTTCATTGTTGTGGTTTTCGGGCTCACAACTCTACTGTTTTGCTTCAGTCTCATCGCTCTCATGGCATTGTTTATCTGTGCTTAAAAACCTCCCTGTACACTACCTGATCAGCACCAAACCGCAAAGGAGCACAGTCAGCGACTAGCTGAGGAACGAAGTGGAGCATTTGGCGGCTAACGAGCCGGATATTTTCCTCTGGAGTTGGTGGAGACCAAAAACTGAGCTAAAAGGAGAGTGAATACTAGGTGCTCATTCACCAGGTGTACAGAACCACAGCTCCAAGCGGATGCCAATATTGCTGTGTATCTGGTAGATATATAAATGGCCTTGGTTTGGCTGACAGGGACGGTGTTCCTCATTTTAATGAGAGGAAAGTGAAGAGTGAGTTTCAGCTACAGTGGAGTCACATACTCAGTGTCTCTGATAATACTCGTGCCTGGAAGAAAAAGAAGACTTCAGGCTATCAGTTGTTTCAGAGCAGCTTTGCAGAGTCTGCTCTGGTCTCAGCTTTTGTTTTATCTTCTTGCCGATGGCTCAGATCCAGAAAAAGCATACCTGTCAACATTGGTTTTTGAAAATATTTTCCAGTGCCTCGCCTGGGCCGTCCCACCGCCCTAAAGGCTACACACAATAAATCTAAAAATCACCACTAGGCAAGCAACAAGGACTGGGTTAACTACTTCCTACATTTAAAGTAAGTGCCTGCAGTTAGGTGGTCAGAATCAGACACCTGGTTGAAAGGGAAAAGCAGTGAGCATCCCTGTATTAAATAAATAAATGAAAACACGAAAGACCACATAAACTCAGCACTTAGTTGTATGTATTACTCGAAGGATATGTGCACATCACTTACACATCATGCTTCAGTTGTGATTTTGAGAGAGGCTACTGGTAAGAGAGGGGGATTATGAAAATGGACAGGAGAGGTAATATAAATGCAGTCATTGGGGGATTATTGCTGCAGATTTGCTTATTTTCCCTGTGTGATTCACAACAATTCATGTGGCGTACAAAAAACATGACTTTGAGTGACTGCTCTTGAGAAGAATGAAAGAATCCCAGGAAAAGCTATTGTAATGCCATTGTTTTATTAATAAAGAAGTCAAGCGATCATGGGCCTTTTTCCATGATTCTGTGAGCGACTGAGACCTGAGTTTATGCTGCACATGGCATGACTATGGACAGCAGAGCACAGTGACAGGAGGTGATTGTCCTGCTGACAAGTTGGAGGTGTGCAGCCTGTTGCATTAGTCGCTGCAATAACAAACACGCTGCATTTCCTCTGACTACTTCATAATAAAAGTCAACTTGCCAATTTAATGCTTTAATTGTGAAGCTGCAGCAGTAGAAAGGTTTGGTTAGCATTGGCAGTAACTTAATTCAGCCTCATTCGCAATAGATGACGTAACATTTATTTTAATGAAATTCTTGTTTTCTTGACAAAGCTACCTTTTGTTAACTGCAGCAGCGGCTGCTCTCAGCTTCTGTAAAACTATAACAGCTTGTTTTAAGTTTTTTTTAAACGCCATTTTCTGACTCAAACCCCCCGTGTTAAACTGGATCTCTCGTTGAACCGCCTTTCCCAAGGTCTCTTCATTTTTTACCCTGAAAATTTTCTTGTGTTCTTAGAAAGTTTGTCTCTGGGACATTGCTCCTGTGGGCCTTCAAAGCCCCTTCAGACATTATTTATAGTGTTTGAGTTTTAATAATAAACTTGATTTGACTTGTGATCACGAGTTTTGGGTAGTGACCAGACAGAAAGACTCGGCAGGAAGAAGAATCACCGCTGACCTATCATCATCTGACTGAGCACAAAGGGGACTTTCTTGTTCGTCTTTGTCTGTCTTTCTCCCATCATCTATTCTCCTGCACACATGCCCAATATCATGGGAAAACACTGGCTAGGAGTTTTGGTGAGGTACCAATGAAAACTGCAGATTATGCAGACGTGCATAAGAAAACTCTTGAAACAAGTTCATTAAAAACAGGCTGGAATATTCTTACAGCACAAATTAAGAGAAAAAAGACTTTTTGCTGTAATGAAATTCATGTTGAATTGCACAACAGAATGGCTATGGCAGGCCTCCTCACACCAGACAGTTAAAAGTAACGTACAGTATGCCTATGCTGGGTCAGATTGCTTGATGCTCAAGTTCACCTATCAAGTTTATATTGATCCATTCAAGGTGAATTGAATCCAAAAGTAAATTGGCTGAAGCTGTGATCCTCAGCTTCCTCTCATCGTCACAGAATTTCTCCCTCAAGGTTTTATGTTCACAGGCTTGTGCCTTGACTTTTTATCAAAGAACCAGAGACCTACTGACGCATGTTGCTCATGTTTTTTACTGATGATCCAACCAGGAGAGTTTCATGCTGATACAAGCCTTGAAATTCTCCAGTGAGTCATGTAGCATTGTTGGTGGGAAAATGGATGACACTTTCACTTTCAGAAACTTACCGCCAGCACTTGAAATGTCTCATTTTGAAACACAATTGTGGTGTCAACTAACTGATGACTGGAAGACATTTGGGTCAAGGTACAACAAGTTCTGCTGGAGCCTTTTATAAATAAATGCATTTTTTTTTAAAAATAAAATTAAAATAAATAAATAACATTGTGAACACCAGCAAAGTCTCCTGCTGTCTTCTTTTCACTGTAGAAAGTCTAAATGTAATGATTTCCTTATGATGAGGTAAAAAGAAGAGCCCTGATTTTTCTTCCATTTCAAGCACTGAGGATCCGTTGTCTTTAAGATGTGATATCATGCCTCAGTGTGAGCCCACATGCAGATGAGTGTATGTAACAAAAACAACAAAGAGAAAAAGACTATAAAACACCATGATAGACAACATTAATGAGGGACGTGTCAAAGAAGGAACGCTGGAGTCTGACTGATTATGAACTGCTTCAGACTGAGCACAGAGGGAACAGATGTCATATACACAGAAACCATTATCACCACTTTGTCTTCTTTTTTTACCTTTGGCTCTGTTTATCATCCTCAGTTGGTCTTTTACATGTGTGTGCATATAAGACCAAGGAATGTTTAAGGATGCATTTATATTATAGTGTACCTTGACCTGAGTAACGAAAAACTGCATCTGAAAATTTGATCCAGCTTTATTGTTGTAATCACAGTGTTCCAAGGCTATACTTCATTATTTGGCTTCAGTGATTGGAGAAACCATCTTTCAGTAAATACAACGGAGCAGACAGACATACACATCACTAAGAAGCACGTTGAGATATGAACAACTTGCGATCCTAACACTAGCCTATTTTTGGTGCTTTGTATATTTAGGATTTTGTGCATCTGTTTATTGATATTTTCACGCCTTCATTTATTATATTAGCATTCATTTTGCTGTACATGCACTGCAACTGCTACACAACGGTTTACCTTCGGATAAGCAAACATACATACGAAAAATCTCAGTTTTCTACAGGTGTGGTTCCTGGAAAATGAAGCAGATCTCATTTTCCAGTATTCAACCTCCTCATCACATCATACAGTCTCCAACATCTCAACATGCAAACCTATAGTAGAGATTAGCGAGAAAATAAATAGCTAACATAATAATGTCTAATAGACAACAACAGCCACAGAAAACAATGACAGAAAGGCTGAAACTTTCCAGCACTGATTGAAGAGAGTGTGTTTAATCTTCTTATGATCTTGGAAGCTTTTCATTTGTGGCCTGCACTGCATTGTCTTAACAAAAAGCTGCCTTAAAATGTTACCAAATTAATTTGAAATTCAATGTGTAAGCTTCTTTTTCAGTTCTTTGTTCTCTTGTCATTGTTTAGCAGACTGAACCATATTCCGACTAGAGAACAAAGCTGTTTGTTTTTTCATTTAGAGATGTGAGGCTAATTCAGTTTTAGACTGAAGTTACATGGAGAACTCAATTGTCAGAATGATTGTGTATTTTGATGATGGCTCTTAAAATGTCTCGTCTAAAACCACTTCTTCCAGGGAGCAGTGGTTACATCAAAGTTTATCAAAGTCATTTTCACTGTTGTCAGAACACCGTTCAAAGTGACACTCAGTGTGCAGCACAGAGGTTATGAAGAGAAAACTGATGGGAGTAATGTCCATCACTGCTGCTGTTTCCTCTCTGAAGGTGCTCCACTGGAGTGATCTGAGCAGCTCCTGGACTTCTAAGTGCTTGGGGCTTGGTTAAAGTGTTTTTGTCTTTCCTCAAAGTAGACCATTTAAATTTGTTGAGGGTGTCATTTAGCATCCAGCCACAGTTAGAGTGACATGAACCGAGCTCGCGCATGCCCATATTCATACGTCCTTAAAGTGCTGCTTTTTTCATGTTTACTCTCTTCCTCCGATTTGTAGCTGGTGTTAGAGGCTGTTCCATACTCAGATGTTTTTTGTTGGGTTTCCATCCACATTTTCACTTTTTCTCTCGATTTCAACTGCTGATCTTTGTCTGGCTCAGAGGTGGCTGCAGTGGGGAAATCAAGAACCAAAATGTTAAAGCAATACAAAGCTAAACAAGACAGAAGTTACTTGCACAAAGACATTTGATTTATTCACCTGCATAGGCGGGATCGTAGAAATGTCTCCAAGAGGCCTGCTCCACGGCCACCTCTCGTCTGCTCCACTCTCTCTCCAGCAGTTTCCTCCATGTGTTCAAAGGGCCAGGTCCTGTATCTTCTTCACTTTCTGCTTCAAAACCAAAACTTCTCTGAAACTGGGCTTCATCATGTCGGTTCTCCATTTGTTCTTCCTCGCCTTGTGAACCCTCAGAGTTTCTCTCATCATCACTCACTGGTTAGAAAAGACAATGATCAGGAGAGTTCTACAAGGGAAAAACTAATTTAAGATACTACTGCAATATAGTGCAATGCATAGAAAAGGTTAGACTTTATACTCTAGAGGGCAATGGTCATGTAAACCAGTGAAAAAAATTACTTAAACAACATTTACTTTAACCTGATCAACCGTAAATGTGAAACTACGTCAACCATATCTACTACTTTCCCTTTCATACTAATTTCTAACTGCAATGACAAATGTAATTTACAGCAGCTCAATTTAGGTTTGTCAGAGATCCAACATGCACAACAAAAGGTTCACACCTTAAGCCAAGAGCATGCCAAACTAACAAACGTGATAGAACCCTGACCCTGAAGCCATGTTGGCCAATCAGAAGCCTGAAAAAAGCTACTACCAGTAGGCTGTCTGCTACTGCTGTAACTAAACTGTATTTGTGTGAGGACGAAAAGGCCACAGAGAAAGCTACGTTTTGAAAATTTTACTCAAACTTAATTCGTGTAAGATTTAAATGTTCTCATTATCTTATTTAAAAAAAGGGTTCAATGGTTAAGAACACAAGCGGAAAAGGAACAGCTGTATTGAAAGTAAACACGCCGACAATATTTTAATTTTAATTTAATTTTAAGCTACAATGTCTTGTCTTTTGTCATCAACAATACTGCAGGTTGATGTAGTCAGTGTTTAATGACATCGGTGCCATCTCGTCCTTGTCTCAGCCATCGAAGAAAAGGTCGTTGATGAACATATTTCGTCATAGTTTTCGTTCACGAATGTCATACCCTGATTTACATCATCTAAATAAGGTTTGACTCATTTATAGTTCATGGCTATAACTAGAGATTTTCTGATGGTTAAAATACACTCTTTTTTTTTGTTGAGATGCACTTTTCAAGGGATTTCATGGTTCACAAAGTCTATACAGAGACAAGACATAATTTGTGTTTACGTTTGAGTATCAATGACCTGGAAGGGGTTGACTTCCTGTTGACCTCTGACCTCTGTGTTGTCAGTTTTTTTTTCGCGGTAGTGAAGAGAGAAAAATAGCGTGAAGCAGGAAATAACACGGTTGAGATTTGGCGCACACCGTGTTGTGTTAAGGGTGTATTTTTGCACATGGATTGTGTTTTGGACATAAGTTTGTGACGCTGGGACTGTTAACTGTTGTGTGTTTCCTCCGACGTGAAGCGAGTTCAGCTGAGGAGACTAGCTTAGGCCGGGCTAGCCGCGGCCGAGCTAGCATAGGCCGTGCTAGCCGCGCGGGGTCGTCGGTCGTTTAGCTTCAGCCGCAGGGGGGATGAAGAGCTTCAGTGGTCGACGCGGTGGTTTCTTCAGTTGAGGACGCTTTACTGCTGAGGAGCTGCGGTCCTGTATTCTTCAGACACGGAATTGCCGCCATTCTTTTCCCCACACTTGGAGGCGTTGCTGTCCCGTTTTCTTCAGACGCTGCTGCTGCTCTGCTTTCGCCATATGGAGGTAACGCTGGTCAGTTCCTTCGCGAGCTTCGACGTTAAGCGCGCCAACGAAACTTTATTGCAAACTTGTTTAAAGGACAAATTAAACAGACAGAAGTCCACGAAAAAAGGGTCAACAACAGACACAAACTAATTATTACACCCCGGGGTTTTCTTACCCTTTCATGCTTTTTCATCATGTGTGTTCATGTGAATTTTTGAGACTCTTCAGTATGTATTTTAAACTGAAGTATTGCGTTTATGGCAAAGACTGATTAATTAACATTACTGAAGTAGAAGGTCTTGTCACTTGTATTAACCAGCTAGCCTCTCATTGATTTTTAAAGTGAGCGAGATCATACATTACCTTGGACAAGTGTTTTTCATAAGGTGTCTCTTTCACCATTTTTCCTAAGTTTTGGTGTTTAAAGGGGTTGATGCTTTAAAGGTCCTTTTCTAAAGTATGAGCTCTGTCACGAGCCGTTGGTGGAAAAGGTAACATGAAGTTAACCCTATTTTGAGGGTACCATATGAAAAATGTATGTACTTAACTATTTCTGTAATAGAAGTTTTCTTATGGTTCATGCTATGTCTTATCAATACATATTTTTCATTTTCATATTTCATTCATTGGTATACTCAACATTATTACTCTATCACAGTTTTTCGGTCAACTCATTTTTGAGACACAAAGGTTTACAGCCTACCATGCTGCTATCCTGTGTTGCTCTGTGTGGAGTGACACAGTAAAAAGAAAAAGGGATTTGATGGACAAAATGCGAGTTGACTGGTCTTGACTGATGATTCGAATCATCAGTGTTTAGGAGGCAGCCCAACCAAACAAGGTAACAACAAAAGACGGAAAGCTCATTATGTCATGATATCAAGGTTCTGATGCTTAGCGAGGTGTCAAACTTTGGTGCCAGTTCTATTAAAGTCTATGGGAGATGCATGGGGCTGGTGTTTTTAAAAATATCTGTTAATGTATCTGGATACTTACTCACTGGTGGTAATGACATACTTCCTTTGGCACTATTGACACTATGGTGTTTTTCCCAATGCTTTCGATCCCATTTCATAGTAAGTTGCTCTGTGATCTCTTCGGTGTTTTCATGTTTGTCTTCAGTTTGTTTGTCACTTCTGTCTTCCTGAGCTTGTGGATCATCTGCATCAGGGTAGGCAATGAGGTAGAAAGAGCTGTTTCCTGCCACCATCTCCTCCATCTTCTCCAGCAGCTCTCTTACCTGGTCATCAGCTGCAGTCCTATTGTTCAGGACGTGATACCTGTTTCCACATTTTTCAGTGAGCCAACGGAGAGGCTTTCCTTCACTTTCAATATGTTGCTCAATCGTTTTGTCTCCTATAGTGTCCCCAAATGTGAACAGCACGATAACATGTCTCCACACACTCTGTCCAAGTAGCCTCATGTTGTCCTCTGTGATCCGCCTTTGCTCATCGGTAAAGGATGTGTCGAGCGGCACAGCCAGCAAAATGACATTTGGCGATGGTGAGCACATAGAAACCCCTTTTAAAATCTCAGACTTCAAATGAAAAGGGGTGAATGCTGCTGGGAAGAATTTCCACCATCCAGGAGTGTCCACGATGACGACGTCTCTGTGCATCACCTTACTCCTTTGCTTTAACGAACACACTGTTCTGTCCCCAGACTGAAACACCTCAGCACTCAAAATATTGTTCCCAGAGGCACTCTTCCCGGAAAACACCCACCCGACCATCAGGATTCTCAGGTTGAGTGTTGGCTCTGTAATAACACAACGATTAGAAATTTGTTATTTTTAAAAGAATATTCTTCTTTATTACAATGTGGGTATTATTTTTGGAGTTTTGGTCCTCAGTTTCAGTTTCTAAGGTAAAGTGAAAAGGTATATTTAACTATGTCTAGATGTGGCTGACAGCTATGTGCTCAAGAATGAACTTCTATTCTAATTTCTAGGAAGTCGGTCTGTACTGTGTGGCTGATATATACAACATGCAGTTTGAGTAGTAATTTGCTTTTTCCCTTTGTTTCCTTTTCCGAAAAGGTTTAGCTAAAAAGCCTTGTTAGTTTTGAGCATATTTAGTCCTCATCTTGTTTTTTAAAGTCAAGTTTTAGTTGACAAAAGTCTTGGCATTTTAGACAACCATAGCTATTTAAGTCTAGTTTAGTCAATAAAAATTGTTGACATTTCAGTCAATCCCAGTGAAGCCAAAACCTTCCATTTTTT
Organism: Chaetodon auriga; assembly: GCF_051107435.1. Classification (NCBI taxonomy): domain Eukaryota; kingdom Metazoa; phylum Chordata; class Actinopteri; order Chaetodontiformes; family Chaetodontidae; genus Chaetodon; species Chaetodon auriga. Next base: position 5,999,400 of record NC_135093.1, read on the forward strand.
TTGTCATTACAGTCAAAATTATTGAATAATATTTTTTTTTCTTTTAAACTAATTTCAGTCTTTTTTCATTGACAATATTGCACGTTGGTGTAGTCACTTTTAGTGTTTGATGACATCTCTTGTGAACATCTCTTGTTGTGTCTTAGTCATGAAAAAAAATGGTCTTTGACAAATATATTTAGTCATACTTTTCATTAATGAAATTAACACCTCCTGTGGGTTTGTTTGCAGTTTGTCTGTAAGCTGGTGTTTGTTGATCCTTTGGAATTTATTTGCAATGTTTCCAGATCTCAGCAAATACCAATAGAAATCAGGGCCAAAACTACAAAAATAAAACCCAGTAATTCTTTCTTTAAACATACATTTATGCACTCAAACAAAGTAAACTGACCTGTTATGAGATTCCTGAGTTTTTTCCTTTGTTGTTGTGACCGCAGGCGTAACTCCTCAGCTTTTTTTTCCACTTCCTGCTTCTTCAACTCAGCATTTTGCATCAGTGTGCTGTTGCTTTCATAGCAGCCATTTTCTGCCACCATGGCGTCAGTCTTCTCAAACAGTTCTTTGACTTTCACCTCGTTGTCTGTGCCATCATCACAGAGAACGTGGTATCTGTTACCACAGGCCTCAAGAAGCGACTGGAGAGGCGTCCCTTCCTTCCTGATGTAATCCTCAATGGTTTTGTGGCCCAGATGGCCTCTGTGGCTGAAGACCACTATCGTGTGATCCCACACCTTGTCACCAAAAAGGTGTTGCAAGTGCTTCTTCGTTGCCTTCTTGTACACGTTCTTGAACGGCTGTCCAGCATTAATGACCAGGATGAAAGCATGCAGTCCAGGTGGGACGCAGAGAGTTGCTTCTGTCTTGGAAAGCTCAGGTGTGTTGCAGAGGTCATATCCCCGCAGCCACCCGGGGGCTTTGACCAATGTGACTTTGCGCCCGCACACTTCTCCTTCTCCCCTCTTACAACTGAATGTTACATCTCCTTGATCAAAGGCCAGTTTTCCCAGGATGATGTTTCCAACCAGATATTTTCGGGAGCTGTTTGATCCCACAAGCACGACATTGAGCTCTGACAGAAAGAAAGTGAGACAGAGATAGTAACATGAAAAACAATGCTTGAATACAGACAGACTGTTGAAAAATCACTCGTTCATGTTCAGTTACTTTACGGACTCACCTTTGACAGATGTGTCTTTCTTCATGTTTCCTGACGAGTATGTTTAACATAAACCACTTCTAATGGGTTTCATCTCTGTCGTGTTGTCGACTGTTCAGTTTGTGCACTGAATGTGACAGACAGTTGTTTTTATCGTGGCAACTCCCTCCCTTATCATTTAATAGCAAGCCCAGCAGCATTTTTGTAATGCAGAAGACACGAGATGAGTGACACAACCTGTTTTGAGCCACATTTCTGGGTTCTGTGCTGTGCCAGTAACATGCTACCTTGATTCAACTTTTGTACAATCATCAACATGTCAGGGGTGTGGGGCATCATCGTCAAGTTCACAAATTTGACAAATTTATCATAAAAGCTGTATTTAATAGGGCAAATGGCAATACACTGGGTTATATGCATTTTAACATAAGGAGTGAAACTGAAAACTAACAACACTGTAACTTTATTCAAAGACAGTCAGGTAACAAATGGAAGGGAAATGCATGAGTAGAGAAACATAAGAAATGCAAATGTACAAATCTTGTTGTGGAACAATATCTGACTGAGATAGTTTGTGTTGTTTAATTTGTTATCCATGTCATTGCCCATTCCTCATTTAGAGGACAGCTCAGGGGCTTGGACAGCTGCAAGTTAAACAAGCATTAACTGTATATTTTCTGTTCAACTTGATTAATAACTTTATTTTTGTATCATTGGGTCATATGTATGACTATTAATTTAAAGATACAAACGCTTCATTTTTAGGTGAAATTCACTGTTCCATCGCAGACAGCTGTCTAACAAGCTGTATTGGAGTCGTCAGGGTGTGTGTGATCACAAGTTGTGCATATTTCCACATTCCTTCTTGAGTACATGCTTTAAAGTCAGAACTAGCAATGTCCGGAAATACTCTGTCACTGTCTTTTATTCTGTAGTATGTGATCAGTATCAGTGGCCGATCATATGACATTTCTGAGGTATGTGCAGTGTGTAGCCAGTGTAGGCTTAGTGGAAATGCCACAAATAAAAAATATAAAGGAGGGGGAAATGGACCAGAATCCAGATTCAGTTGAACTAAACAATGCTGGTTTGAAAATGCCCTGAAACTCTCCCATTCAGGCAGTCTGGGTTCTGTTGTGAATGGACCAAACTAAACCAGCAAACATTCCAGAGTTCATTTAAACTGATCCAGGCTCTGCACTCTCATTTGGAGATGACAATCTAGCAGCCAGTTGTTGAACTACCTGCAGAGCTTTTGTAGACAGATTTGCTTGCTTCATTGATGCACATGGTAAAGTGTATTTTGCCACCTGTAGCTGAGCTGTAGTTTTAGAATGAAAAGTCACTGGAAAAAAATGCTGCTTAAAAATTGATCTACGTTCATTACCACAATAACAGCATTTCAAGCGTGGATTGTAATTTTAGCAATAATGCACCTTTATTGATAGTTTGTATTTGCACTCTTTATTTACACACCTTTTCTGCATTGTACTGCAACTGCTGCATAGTGATTTCCCTCAGCATAAATGAAGTTATCATGCATACTAAAAAGCCTGGGTTTCCACGGGTGCAATTCTGGGAAAATGGAGCAAATCTCATTTCCCAGTATTCAACCTCCTCATCACATACACTGCCTCCACCACCTCAACATGGAACCCGACGGTACAGATTAACAAGACGATAAATAGCTAGATAAAAGCTGCTGCTTTTTACAGAAGGCTCAATGTGCAGTACAGAGGTTATGAGGAGAAAACTGATACTTGAGAGTTATATTATCGATCACTGCTGCTGTTTCCTCTCTGAAGGTGCTCCACTGGAGTGGTTTGGGCAGCTGCTGGACTCATTAGAGCTTGGGACATAGCTGAAGTGTACCAATTTTCCAAACTACTTTATTGTTCACTGGGTTGTTTTGGTATTTATTCAAAATGAACCATTTTAATCTATTGATCGAGGGTCTCATTTGGCATTTGGCCATGTTTAGAGTGACATTAGCTCTGCATGAACAAACGCAGCTTTGTCAATTATTTGAAAGAGGCCAGTCTGTCATGACTCTGGCCAAAAATGGTCATCCAGTTGTGCAATAAGTTAACTGGTGTTGCCAACTTCACGAGACACAGCGTGTCAACAAGAACTTAAAGTCAGGGCTGTTTCTGCCCATTTTGGTGCCCTAGGCTCCCCTAAGATGATTGATCTTTTCATTATAGTATTTTAAAACAATTATTATATTTTTTGTGATATTTCTTATTTCCAATTGAACCTCATTGGATGTCAGTGTGCTCAGTTTGTGTCACGTCACCTGTCAGTTATGGCCTTTACATGATTATTAGTCCCTGTTATGATTTATCCTAGTCTTAATCATATTCGGTATGTGATATGGAGCATAATCTGGTTATTAACTTCCCTGAATGATTCTACCAGTGTCCAGGTCACTGATCATGTGTGCATGACTATGTTTGACTCCACCACATCCCAGACAGTCCTGCTTTGAAATGAGTAAAGCAGTTTGCTGTATGTCTGTCAGCTGAATAGTTCTCAATATTTTAAACGTTAGGGTAAAAGGTTGAGGGTTGAGGGATAGGGTTAAAGTTATTGATAAAGGTTAGAGAAAACAGTATGTTCTGTACAATTCAATATTATAATACTTTCATTATGACAATAAGAAAATAAAATTTTGCACGGTGTCCAGTAGTATTCTCATTAATATCCAGTGTGTCAGTCGTATGTTGCAAGGCTGTCTAAACAGGATTTAGGTACACTTGTTCACCTCAGTATGAACAAAATTCTGGAGTCTTCAAGAAACAGCAGCACTGAGGAGGTGTGCTTCACCTCCAAAATGTCACAAAGATACACGTAATGACAAGATTTTCGATGTTCATCATTTGGCAGAGAGCATCAGTCTCCAGCAGTGTCTTTCTAGAGTCCGCTTGTAGTCGTCTCGTTGTATCAGGTGTTCAGAGAATAATGAGCAGTTTTTATTTAGCAATCTGGACAGCAGAGCCAGACTTTGAAAAGCAGAATGGCACCTGAAGTTAATTTCATGAATTATTTTTAGAAGATTTCTTCCTCCTCTTTGACGCTGTTCCTGCAAGTGCTTCTTCTTTCATTTTTATTCTCTTGCTCTGATATATAGCTGGTGTTAGAGGCTGTCCCATACCCAGATGTTTTTTGTTGGGTTTCCATCCACATTGCCACTTTTTCTCTCGATCTCAACAGCTGATCGTTATCTGGCTCAGAGGTGGCTGCAGTGGGGAAACCAAGAACTAGAATGTTAAAGCAATACAAAACTAAACAAGACAGAAGTTACTTGCACAAAGACATTTGATTTATTCACCTGCATAGTCGGGTTTGCAGAAATGTCTCCAAGAGGCCTGCTCCATGGCCACCTCTCGTCTGCTCCACTCTCTCTCCAGCAGGTTCCTCCATGTTTTCAAAGGGCCAGGTCCTGCATGTTCTTCACTTTCTGCTTCAAAACCAAAACTTGTCTGAAACTGGGCTTCTTCATGTCGGTGCTCCATTTGTTCTTCCTCTCCTTCTGAACCCTCAGAGTTTCTCTCATCATCACTCACTGGTTAGAAAAGACAATGATCAGGAGAGTTCTACAAGGGAAAAACTAATTTAAGGCACTGCTGCAATATAGTGACTTGGTAAACTAGAGGGCAATGGTCATGTAAACCAGTGTCAGCTTGATCAACTGTGAATGTGAAAGTAACAGTTGATCATTTCTACTAGTTTCTCATTAATACTTTAACTATAGACGTTTTTCTTTTTAACTTACATAAAACATTATTACTGGCGGTTTTTTCTTCAATACCTTTCACCTACGTTTCTAAAAAATATATTATTAATAGTCCATTGCACCTGCAGAATACCTGCACCAAACTTAACTCGTATATCAACAATCAGCCTCATGTTTTTCCTGTAAGATTCTCTGTTTGTCATCTGTGAAAACCCAAACAAAAAGTGTGCAAACTGGTCATAGTTCAGTTACAAGATAGAGTCTAACATCCCTCCTGCTCCTGACAGCTGCTGTCAGCCAAAAAGTCAATTATACTGGATGGTAGAGGAGGTTGTACCAGCGTCTGTTTAGCTGACATTCAGCACAGCAGCTGACACTGAGCGCTGAACAGAAACGAGTCACGCTGCCCTCCAGCTCCATCACAGTCAGCTATTCGGTCAACTAATTTTGATAAGACACAACTCAGTTTGTAAAGGTTTACAGCCCGCTGTGCTGTTATCCTGTGTTGCTCTGTGTCCAGTGACACAATTAAAGGAAAAAGTTATTCGATGGAGAAAATGTGAGTCGACTGGGGGGTGTCTTGAATGATGATTCAAATCATCGGCGCAAACGCAAAAGGGAACTACAAAAGAAGGAAGACTTATTATGTCATGATATCAAGGTTCTGATGCTCTGCTTGGTGCCAGACTGTAGTACCAGACATGTCATAGTCTCTGTACTGAGTCTCTGCCCCAACAGAAAGAACCCACTTCAGATAATAGCTGACTGATCTGTTTATTTGCTTTTTCTTAGGGGCAGCGTGTAAAATAGTACACCATATGGTAAACCAGAAGTGATTTCAGACACAAACCCTGTCTGCAGCCTATGTGTATCCTGCAGCAGATTATAATGATGATCAGAACACCACTGGTAGACAAGGCATCCTTGGTGGAATTCATTTAATGAACAAACAGCACTAAAATTTCCTAATGCTGCGAAATTTTAACTGTACCAAATTCAGCAAATACACTATATTGGTGTTATTTTAATGATCCCTGTAGGGCAGTAAAGTTTATTCTGTTCCATTGCAGTTATCATGTGTTTAAAAATCTGTTAATGTCTTTGGATACTTACTCAATGGTGGTATTCCCATGCTGCCTTGAAGACTATGGTGTTTTTCCCAATTCCTTCGATCCCATTCGATGGTAAGTTGCTCTGTGATTTCCTTGGTGCTCTCGTCTTTGTCTTCAGTTTGTTTGTCACTTCTGTCTTCCTGAGGTTGTAGATCATCTGCATCAGGGTAGGCACTATGGTAAAAAGAGCAGTTTCCTGCCACCATCTCCTCCATCTTCTCCAGCAGCTCTCTTACCTGGTCATCAGCTGCAGTCCTATTGTTCAGGACGTGATACCTGTTTCCACATTTCCCAATGAGCCAGTGGAGAGGCTTTCCTTCACTTTCAATGTGTTGCTCAATCGTTCTGTCCCCTAAAGTGTCCCCAAATGTGAACAGCACGATAACATGTCTCCACACTCTGTGTCCAAGTAGCCTCATGTTGTCCTCTGTGATCCGCCTCTGCTCATCGGTAAAGGATGTGTCGAGCGGCACAGCCAGCAAAATGACATTTGGCGATGGTGAGCACATAGAAACCCCTTTTAAAATCTCAGACTTCAAATGAAAAGGGGTGAATGCTGCTGGGAAGAATTTCCACCATCCAGGAGTGTCCACGATGACGACCTCTCTTTGCATCACCTTACTCCTTTGCTTTAACGAATACACTGTTCTGTCCCCAGACTGAAACACCTCAGCGCTCAAAATATTGTTCCCAGAGGCACTCTTCCCAGAAAGCCCAGATCCAACCAACAAGATTCTCAGGTTGAGTGTTGGCTCTGTAATAACACAACGATAAGAAAACTGGTACTTTTAAAGGAACATTCTTGTGTATTACAATGTGGGTATTATTTTTGGAGTTTTGGTCCTCGGTTTCAATTTCTAAGGTAAAGTGAAAAGGTCTATTTAACTAACAATTACAATGTGGGTGAGTTTGTTTTGCTTCTTATTTCAATGTCAAATTAACAGAAGGTGAAAAGGTCTACTTAACTGTGACTAGATGTGGCTGAAAGCTTTGAAATTACATGAAATTATGCTGTTACCAAAAGGTCAAGAATTAGCTTCCACACTCAAATCATTTCTAGGAAGTCAGTCTGTACAGTGTGACAGTTTGAGTAGTAATTTACTTTTTGCCCTTGTTTCCTTTTTCAAATTGGTTTGGCTAACCTAGGGTTTTGTTTACAATCTGTCAGATCATCTGAAAGCTGGTGTTTGCTGACCCCTTGGATTTTATTTGCAATGTTTCCAGATCTCAGTAAATACCAATAGACATCAGGGCCAAAACTACAAAAATGAAACCCAGTAATTCTTTCTTTAAACACACATTTATACACTCAAACAAAGTAAACTGACCTGTTATGAGATTCCTGAGTTTTTTCCTTTGTTGTTGTGACTGCAGGCGTAACCCCTTGGCTTTTTTTTCCACTTCCTTCTTCTTCAACTCAGCATTTTGCATCAGTGTGCTGTCGCTTTCATAGCAGCCATTTTCTGCCACCATGGCGTCAGTCTTCTCAAACAGTTCTTTGACTTTCACCTCGTTGTCTGTGCCATCATCACAGAGAACGTGGTATCTGTTACCACAGGCCTCAAGAAGCGACTGGAGAGGCGTCCCTTCCTTCCTGATATAATCCTCAATGGTTTTGTGGCCCAGATTGCCTCTGTGGCTGAAGACCACTATCGTGTGATCCCACACCTTGTCACCAAAAAAGTGTTGCAAGTGCTCCTTTATTGCCTTCTTGTACATGTTCTTGAACGACTCTTCAGCATTAATGACCAGGATGAAAGCATGCAGTCCAGGTGGGACGCAGAGAGTTGCTTCTGTCTTGAGAAGCTCAGGTGTGTTGCAGAGGTCATATCCCCGCAGCCACCCAGGGGCTTTGACCAATGTGACTTTGCGCCCGCACACTTCTCCCTCTCCCCTCTCACAACTGAATGTTACATCTCCTTGATCAAAGGCCTGTTTTCCCAGGATGATGTTTCCAACCAGATATTTTCGGGAGCTGTTTGATCCTACAAGCACAACATTGAGCTCTGACAGAAAGAAAGTGAGACAGAGATAGTAACATGAAAAACAATGCTTGAATACAGACAGACTGTTAAGTCACTCGTTCATGGTATGAGAGTTACTTTATGGACTCACCTTTGACAGATGTGTCTTTCTTCATGTTTCCTGACGAGTATGATTAACATAAACCGCTTGTACTTTCATTTCTGTGTTGTCGACCGTTCAGTTCAGCTCACTCTGTTTTTGTCGTGGCAACTCCCTCCCTTATCGTTTAATAACAAGCCCAGCAGCATATTTTAATGCAGAAGACACAAGATGAGTGACAGAACCTGTTTTGAGTCACACTTCCGGGTTGCGTGCTGTGCCAGTTACTTACTGTCTTGATTCAACTTCGTTTCCTCCTTTTGTACAATCAGCAACATGACAAATTTATCATAAGAGCTGTATTTAATATGACAAATGTTGACACACTTACTCCTGTGTATGTCTTAGTGTTGTTTAATTTGTTATCCATCTCATTTACTTTATGGATGAGGTTGTGCATTCTCTATATGCCTTTTGTATTTGAGTTGTTGCAATACAATGCATGTGTAAGTAAACAGTTTTTAAGTTAAGTAAATCTTTCAATTTTTTCCTCAGAGTAGGCCAGATTGATACTTGATTAACTGATTGACCTGACATACCACAACACCCCTCTGGTTGTTCCAGGTTTTCTGTGTACACACAACCTATTTCACCCCTAACCTGTTTACATGCCTGATATCTGAGTATGTTAGACCCTGTAGAGAGATCACATGGACAGCCAGGAGAGCAGATCAATCTGTCCACTTCAGATGTCATGTCCTAGAAACTCTGACATCAGTGCTGGCATGTTGTTGAACTGCTTGGAGTGATTCCAGGTCCCAGAGCAGCTTACTGGTGTCAGGTACAACCTGCAGCCTCTGCCAGCTCCCTTGCCTAATCAAATTAATAGGGATACAAACATAAATGCTGGTTAATGTGTTTCGTTTCTTATACTGTATTTTAACTATAAAATTAAAATTAACAATGTGTTTCCTATTTTCTTTTTTGGAGTTTACTGTTGTTGGTTTATAGGAACCCCATTAGCCACTCTGTGGGTGCTGTTATTGACTCAATCTGTGAGCAGAACACACTAGAACTCTGTGTTTTAATAGCGGGTACATATAATACCAGTATGACAGAATGACCACTAAGACCCTAATTATTCCATTTCATCTGTCCCAGTAGCTATTCATGTTAATCCAGCTCCCTGGAGTTAAACAGGGCTGTGCTTACTTTGGACACTGGTGGTTGCTTTGTGAAAATCCTCTCTAATGCTTGGCTGGAAATGAGTACAATGACACAACAGCAGAATTTGCACAATACTTTAATCAGATCGGTCTTCTGTAATTTAAATGACAGGAGGTTAAATGTCGACTAATGCAGCATGTTTTATGTATTCGGGACTAGGATCAGGAAGCATTATATTTCATTTTATGAGTTCTTATCTACAATACTTTTCAGGAAATTATTAAAAAGTTTTTCTAGCAACTAAAAAATATTTTTCAGCAAACCTTGCCTGTTAGTTATAAAACCTAAATAAATAAATTAATTCAGTATAACATTATAGTTAATTACAAGAGTTTCAGGGTTTAAATGTTGGGCAATTAGTTTTGCTGCTCATTCTGGGGTCACTGGTGCGGTATGTCTTTGGTATCTTTACTTGGCCTGTTTGTCCAAAAGCTGTGTGTGTTCATCCAGCAGTCTATGGTGGTATAAAACAGAGCAGTCAATAAAATTAGTTTTTCAAAAATTGTGAATTGCTGCAACCATGAGACCATGAAACAGTCATTAAATGTGCATGGAATTGTTAGGCTGATGGGTCAGTATGTGAGATTAGCTGGCACTGAACCTGGAGATAGGAAATTGTGAGTGCAGTTGATTGAGGGTTAATGACCTAAAGGAAAAGGTAATACAATTAAAAAACAACAGTGTGGAGCTGATGAGTCCCTGAACTCTTGAAAGGTGTTTTGTTGCCCTGTATGGAAGGGGCTGAAAGGTCCAGAGCTGAGAACAAATTGCATTTGGCATCATGAAACTAACAAGACACCCCCCTTTAGGAACCTCCTTTGTACTTTCTGGAACCTAAAGGGGAAGTTGCTATTGTGTTCCCTATGAAACAGGTTATTGTTTTGTTTGTCTTGTTTGTTTTGCTGTTGGGGAAACTCCTCCTCCTCTGACCTCCCCTGACCCTTGTATCCATCCAGGGGCAGGATCTCGAGGTGGCTCACTCCTATAAATACCTCGGAGTGCACCTGGCTGACACGCTAGAGTTGCCTTGAAACACAGGGGCCCTCTATAAGAGGGGCCAGAGGTGGTGCAGAGGCTTCAACATCTGTGCTGATGTTCTACCTTTCTGTGGTGGCCAGCGCTATCTTTTATGCTCTGTGTGCTGAGCGTGAGACATCAACAATACAGCAAGTCAGTTAGAAAGGCCAGCAGAGTGATTGGATGGGGAGTTGAGCTGGATTCTCTGGAGGCGGTGACTGAGAAGAGGATGCTGTCAAAGTTGGTTAGCATTCTGAACAACGTCTCTTGAGAAGAGCAGTGTCTTCCTCAAATAGTACGTGAGATTATTCCTCCCAGTGGTCATCAAACTATTAAACTCACTCCTGCCTTGTTGCAGTATGGACATCAGTGGACAGGGCGGCTGCCAAGGGCTTACTAGACTTGCTAAATGGACTTGCAAATGCAAATCCATCCATCCCTGCTCTGTCTCCACACCTGCACAGCCTCCCAGTCCTTTCACAGGTGTATTTATATGACTGAAGGCAGAGGAGAGAGACCAGGGAAATGGGTGGCTTGTCCAAATGCTAACATGACACCTATTGTATCTGCTTGACTGGATGCCCTCAAGTGTCTTCGTCTGTGTCTAGGTAAATTTATGCACCAACACTGTCGCTGCATGTGTGAATTTCTCCTCCTGTTTAGCTTCAATTTGTATCTTACAGCATCTTTTCTCACAGTATGTTCTGTAAGCGTGTGTGACTGCTTCAGTGTCTGGCGACCATATAGGAGGTTCTCAGCTCTTAAAGCCACTGTGTATAGACTTTTATTGTGATTACAGCATATTAATGTTAATCGCTGATGTTACTGGTATCATGGGCAGATGTAAGCATGCTAACACGCTCAACTGAACCTGCTAGACATCAGCATGGTAGCACTGTCACTGTGTATGTTAGCCCACTGATTTATATCATCAAGGCACTGCTTCACCGATCTTGCCTCAGAGCTGCTAATGTGACTCTTGACTCCTTTTCAGTAATGTCAGCTTGTTAATGAACAGTATTGTTTCACAATCCACTATATTTTCTTTTACTGAATTGACCTGATTTTTTTAAAATGTCAGTCTCTCTTTCCTTGTTTCTAGCCTGGTTGTTGTGGTCTCATCCATTATTTGCAGTGAGTTGTGACCACACTGACCCCAGATCTGTCTGGCCTGCTGCCCCAAACCCAGATAGATTCTCTTCATTTCAGTTTTGGTATCTTGTCTGTAATGACGCTAACCTCAGCTGTCACATAAGAAACTTTCAAAACTATTGACTACAGTCCATGTGTGTTAGTTGTCTTCTTCTGAATTTAAAAACAAGATCAAACTATCGCAGAACTGTCTCCAGTTCACTGATCCACAGCCCCCGCTTAAGGACAGATACTGTTGCTCAAGGGAGCAATTTAGTAGCTCCTATAGAGAACAGAGAAAAAGCTCTTGTTACTTACTGGAAAATAAAGATATAAAAGCAGATATATGAGTCATATCTTGAACCTACATCCACCCATGCATTGCCTGTATGGCCCTTTGGATGAACACACTGAAAACGCTACTGGAGCTTGTGCAGCTGGGCAACTGCTTTGGAAGACAAAGACTACAGATTTGGAAGATGCTTACTTTCACTGCTATGCCACATCAGTTTGCTGGAGATTGATGCAGTGGTGTGTTTGCCCTAACATTTGCAGCATCTCCCGAGTGGCAAGGATGTGTCAGTGAGGACCGGCAGCCGCAAGGTGGAATTTTAAATTACCAGGCAAAGGGGGGAGTCTGGTCTGTCTTGCTGTTGAGAGATGGAGAAAGCTTTTGAATCTAGGCCTCGGAGACAGTGCACTTTGTGAAGCTCTCCACATACTCTGCACCAGTTCCAACAACACATCTAGAGGCAGACCCCCACGAGACATCAGGAGCCAGCTTGTGGCTCAGTGTCAGAGAGAAGTGGCTCATTGCCCCCTATGGTCCTCCCTCCTCTCACATCATTGCCATGAAAGCTTTTTCATTTACCATCTGATGACTCTTCTCTTGGAGAGAATTAGACAACTACCAATCATTCTGGCAGCACCCTCTTGCACAAAAGCCCTGTCGTTTAATATGCAGAACTACATAGCATAGCGAAGCACTTTTGGGGGCCTCGCCAGAAGCAAACGGTGCCTTGACATTAATATTGTGCATGCTTGGCTCACTCACATGAGGCACAAAGTGTAAGTTAATACCAGGCTAAAAATCACTTTTTCACTGCACTCTCGGGTTTAAAGTTTCCAGTCTGTTGCATCTCTGTTGCATATGATTCGGAAGTGGGTCTGCATGTTTCTTTATGGACTCATTTGGTTGGTTTTGTAGACACATTGTTTCTTGACATGTGCAGCAACAGACAAACACATCTGCAACATCCTGCTCACAATAACTCGCCTGACCTGAAACTGGGCCATTGGATTTGAAGCGAATGATTACTATTCTCAATTCCGACCTGCGCATGGACGACGTAGGACCACGGGATAAAAGAGAACCCTATTTAACCTGAACAGGAACAAGTAAGGCTGAAAGACAAGGGGGGTCAAGCCACACAGAGTGGTATTGTTTTGGCCTTTGCCTTAGTTGTGTTGTTTGTATAATGCTACTGTTGTGCAAGTCCAGACCCAGATTCTGATCCTCTTAATATCAGCCAGAACTCTCCATCATGGGACCAGTTACTTTGTGGGTCTTGCAGCTGCCAGAGGGCTGTGCCTCTTGCCAATACACACGCTGTACACATAAAGTCAAAATACACAACACCCGTGCAGGAAGGATGTGTTTGTTTGCTGAAGACTTCAGGGAGATGGAAAGAGGATAGAAGTTAAACGTTTAAACATGTTGCAACCTCACATGCACTTTGTGCGTGTGTGTGTGTGTGTGTGTGTGTGTGTGTGTGTGTGTGTATACTTACTAGTTTTTAACCAACAGAATGAGGACATTTCAGTAAGTGAGGATTTTTTGGCCTGTCCTCACATGCATCTTGTCTTTGAGTGTCCTCACAAGGATGGAAGTACAAAGATCTGTGAGGAATTGCTACTGCAAGGTTGAGGGCTTAAACTTGGTTTTAAGGGTTAGGTTAAATTTAGGTTCGGGTTAGGGGCTGGAGAATGTATCATATGAGTGAGTGTCCTCACAGGAAATAAGTGTGTGTGTGGATGGATGTGTATAACTCATGTTATGGGGGCGTGAACGTGTTTGCACAGTGATGTTATGGCTACTCACCTCCCTATGGGGACATAACGCAAAAGGCAAGCGGTGGTTATGGTTATGGTTAGGGTAAGTCACCAGGACAGTGAATGTAAGTCTATGTAATGTCTCCAGAAGTGTGTTTTTTAAGGATATTTGGTGATGGAGAAATTGTTGAAAATAAATACTTGATTTGGTGCTGTGACATGAGAGATGCAAACGTGCAGAAAGCATGGCGACCTCAAGTGCACAAGGAGAAAGGCACTAGATACACAATCCTCTCACTAACCTTTCCTGTAACTGTGCAAAAAAAACTAAGTTAAAATTGATCTGCTGTCGTCCTCATACTGTATCAACACTTCAACACTTAGCATTCCAGAGGTGGATTAACTTCATTGAGTTTAGGGGAGTTGAAGAGGCACTTATTCTGTATTATGGAGCATTAGACAGCATTAGAGAGCATTAGAACTATATTGTTGTTGAAATGGAAGACTTCGGAATAGGACGTTATGCAAGCAGTGGAGTGGGTTATGAGGGAAAGGGTTGGTGTGCCTCAGTGTACACAAGCTGGAAGGCAAACAGCGTGATGGAGTAAGGAGAAAAGGAGGTTAGGGAATCTAGGAGAAGCATCATAAGACGTTAGTCTTCCTGGAAGATGCTTAAATTCCTCAACATCCTTCTTCTGCTCTTCACAATCGGCCATTATTCCCAATCCATCTTTCAGCCTCTCTGCCGCTCTCTCCGTCCACATGGTAGAGCGCTCTCGGCTAAATGTCATCTCGGATGTGTAGAGATGAAAAGCTTGCTGTATTGTTCACCCGGGAGCTGTTACAGTCCCAAACAACCGTGTTCCTGCTGCAGGTCGCTCTCGCTCTGTGTATCAATTCAGTTGTACCCTTTCTAGAAATCATGAGACTGAGAAATTAGTGCAGGTACACGCAGATTAATGGATCTCTGATCTCAATCAGTGTCCTTTCTGTGATTCTGTCCTGTGGCGGCGCTGAAATAACATTAGCATTAAGCTGTGTGTGCGCTCAAGTACACAAATGTGCTTTATTATAGGTCAGCGGCACATAGAAAAATGTAGTTCTTCATTTAGAATTTTGGACAAGAAATGATTTATATTTATGTGTCTAGATTTAAATAATCAGTATTTTTTTTATGTGAACAATGGACACAACTGCCTGTATGTGAAAGGGGTCGCAGTCGACTCTCATGTGGTCGTGTACCGACAAACAGGTGAGTGACATCATCTTTTCAGCACCATTCAGCAACATCTCTTTGGCACGTGTTTGATCAGCTCCCTGAAGATGGATATCTGTCGCTGATCCGGTGCATCAGCTATTGCTGCTGTAAATCAATTTATCTAAAAGAAAATTGTCCTATTTTTCAACTTGTATTTTCATAATTAGAGTCCAGGTAACACGGCACTCACCACATCTATCGCAGAGATCAGGTAAAACAACAAGTATCGATGCAACAGGACGACAGATTCATCTGCAGTAATGATAAATGAACAATAGCCAAGTTAGCATAACCAAGAGAGAAGATGAGAATAAGACTCCCTTTAACTTTCCTTCAAGTCTTCATGTTTCTGTTAACACCTCCCTCTGTTTTTCATCTGTATTCTTACTTCCTCGCTCCGTCCTTCTTTACCTTGGGATTAAAACATTACATACACACTGAATATCTGGCCAAATCACCCCAACCCCCCCAAAAAACAAATACTTGTTTAATCCTTCCATTATCTACTTGTTTCTCCAATCCTTCTTTAGTCTTTGCAGTAGCATGTTCTGATGACCTCGACCTTTCTCCACAGATGCGTTCAGAAGCCAAAGCCTCTCCCTGCCCCTAATGAAACACGCTCCAGTTGTCTGAGTCACATCTCTGCAATACAATAAATATAGATTTTATTCATTATTGCAGAAGATGTGAGCAAGCAGCACATGAAAATGGGCTCCTCTTCTGCATTAAGGGAGTCTGTGAATGTGTTCCTGCGTTTGATGCTTCTTTGCATGATAGTAGTGTTCATTTTTACCCTTTACTTGTCTGTTAGCATTGGAGAGAGCACAGGGGAACTGAAAATGGGAAGGAAAGGGCAAAGAAAACATACAAGGGGGGCATTGATGTGAGAAGAAAAGCTGCTCCATTGATTCCTTTGAGTTAAATAAACAAACAGAAAAATGGCCACTTCTATCCATGCACACATGCACAGGCTTACCGACACATTCAGAGGCATCCCCAGAGCAGGGATTGGACAGAGGGAGGGAGAGGGGGGAGAGAGAGAGGGAGAGAGGGAGAGCACTCCTTTCCCACCCTTCCACAGCTGCTGTACTACCAGTAGCCCTGTCAGAGTGAGACATGAGAGCAAGGTGGCAATGATGTTGGGCCACTTGGACTCCTAGACCACTTCAGAGAGACTCTTCACCTTTCCGGTCCACTTCCTCACACACAGCCGCTTTTCATTAACCACCGTGGACCGGGAATGGATTCCAAGCTGCTGATTGGACCGGGGATCCCCACGCCGGACCCGACCGCCCGGGCACCCTGGAACATCAGCTCCATCAGTCCGCACCGTCTCATGGAGCTGACACCAGTCGCTACAGCCGTAAGTATCATGCCCCATTTTTTTTAAACTTATATTTTGTTTGTTTGTTTTGTTTTGTTTTTGGGTACTTGGAGGAATACCCCGCGGTGTGGCCGGAGAGGCTCCGTGCGCTGCAGCTATGCGTAACCGCTGCAAGAGCCGATCCGGAGCAGCTAAACTCCCCACATCTGGCGCAACAGCGAAGAAACTGTCAGGTTCATGCCTGCAGTGGTTGCTTTCATCCCTCCACCAGATCATTCATAAAATTTGAGGAATACCGTGTGAGGGGAGGTGTGTGAGGGAGAGGTTAACTGTGTGTGAATGAATGAATCGCACCATCCTCTCCTGCGCGTCTGCGCTCCGTTCATTCAGCACCGGCCCTGAATGAAGGCAGGAGTAGAGCGCAAATCCCCTTATCTCCTGTGTTTCTGTAGCTTGTACTATTGTAGGAAATGGCTGTAAATCGCTGCAGTGTTTGTAGGTATTTGTCGTCTCCGCGTGCGCTCTTTTGTGCCCGCGTCTGCGCGCGCGTCAAAAATATCATTCATGAATTACTGTTACGGTATTGCTCAAAATTACATGAATTCGTGGTCTGTTGGTGGATTTCATCTCCCGTCAGAGGACACGTCTCTTCTCAGGAGTGACTTTCGCGATCTGGTGATCTAAACAGCGTTTATAGACGATTTTGGTCATTTATCCTGACAGCTCCATACAAACCCTGTCACTGACTTCTGTGTCCTGATCTTAATTTACCACATTTAAGCTGCAGGCTAAGACCAATTCAGATCTGTATTGTCTCACAAGAACAAATTTAGCAAGGCAGCATAAAAAAACATGAACCATCTGATTTGTGTGTTGATTTGGATTGTTGGCTGTAGTTAAAACACTTTAATGTAAAGGCGTGCAATCACGTCCTGACATCCTTCACATCCCCTCTGCAGTCTCACTGACACATTTTCACTGCTGAGAGATGTGTGGTCACCAGCAGGAAGAATGTATTCATTACTAAGTCTCGTGAATCCATCAGGAGTCCATCTCCCTGTGTCTCCCTCTGTGTCTGAGAGTGGGATTAGTTTACGCATTGCTTTCAGGGAAATCCTTTCAAAAAGATGCATATCAGTGTATCCACCTCTGTGGTGTATGGAAAAAAAAAAAAAAACAGCGTAAAAAAAAAGAAAGTACAGCCCCAGGAGCCCGGACATCACCTCTGATTTGAGAGACGCAGCTGTTTGAAAGACATACTGAGGAACACATGGGTGCACCGCTACATTAAATGCAGTTCAACAAGTGTGAACGTTGACTTTGAAGTTCAGTCCTGCAGGCTTCAGTCTCTGTAGCTTTTGTGGTCTGGCCTTCATGGTGGGAGTGCTGGGAAAGCCGATACTGAAGCAGTGCCTGAGGCGAGCTTCGGCTGAGACAGATGGGATCTTCTATAAGTGTGGTTTCCATTTAAAAACCCTTTAGAAACGTTCTCTCCAGAGTCCTCTTTCCCTTTTACCACTGTTTGTTGCTTTTTCTCATGTAATTATCCATCAAATCTACAATCGCTGGATAATTAAGGAAATATGGGTCGAATTTCTGAACGCTCATGTGCACAGGTGTGTATGCACACACACGTTTGTGCAGGGGTGTGTCTGTGGAACGAAAGTGATGTGAGTGCTGATGTGATTGTATGTGGATTTGTGTGTCTCTGCAAGGGGACAGTGATACATTGTGTGTGTTTGTGGGGACATGTTTTCATGTTGTGGGGACATAAATCTGTTTACACAGCCACAGTGTGGGGACTTGCCTTCCCTATGAGGACAAAACACAAGTCCCCATAAGACAAAGCATTACATTTTAGGTTGAAGACTTGGGTTAAGGTTAGGTTAGGGTTAGGTTTAGGCGAGTCATGGTTATGGTTAGTCTCCTGAAAATGAATGTAAGTCTATGTCATGCCTTAAAAAACACTAAAACACGATTGTGCGTGTGCTCCTTTGTGATCATGTTCTCTGATCTGCAGTTGATTAGAGTGTGGTAAACAAATGGCTTTGCCTCTGAAGTCACAGATAACATTTACGTGCAAACTCACTGATAGGCTGATTAACGACTTGACGCACGGCAGATTCAGTAGGCAGATAATCAGCTGTGCGGTTAGCGAAGCATGCATGAATACTGCGAAGCCTCTGGACAACTGAGAAAAGGGTAGCAGTCGTTTTTGGTTTTTTCACATTAGCATTCAGTACGACAAAAACGTGGTAAAAGGTAAGCTGAGGGTTTAATGTGTGCCAGTAAATAAACTAAAACTAATGAAATGAAGACTCCATTAGCAACTAGTTGAAATCTCTGACTGTCCGTCTTTTAATCTGTGTACATTTTCGGCAATATGGTGGAAATCAATAACATCATATATAAGGAAAAGATTATTCCAATACTGCTTTAAATGAGGATATGACATGCATGCAGAATCAAGTGATCATTTCAGTGCAATTAATTTGGTTCTGCTGTTATTCAACTCATTTTGTTTTGCTTCTTAATTAGAATTTGCTTGGCACACATTATTTTGGACAACAGGAACGACAATACCTGCTTCGCCTTAGATAATTGAAATTAAATTGAGAGAAAGAGATTTAACAAATACCTCCATCAGAGGTGTCTGGTCATACTGCCTGGTTACTAGAAATGAATCAATACGTGACAGCCAATGAGAATGCAGGATTCTCACTGACACTGAATTATCAGCTATAGCAGCACAGTTTCTATATGAAAGTGAAAGCTCTTCATTAAGGTGCGTTCACTGACTCACGTTGTTGCTCTCTGTTGTAATCTGACACCTGAGCGGCCACAGGCCTGTTTCTAATGAAGACACATTGCTCTGCTCTGATGAACCTTCGCGCTGATTCAAAGTATGATGATGGTGTTTTTTGTGTTGAGAGGGAAGCCCCTCAATCACATCTGTTGAATGAGTCTTTGGTGTTACAGAGTGATGTAATTTCCTGCATTTTGTTACATGTGCATACAAATTCATCGGTTTGGAAGCGCTCAAACACATGTGAGCACAGCTGTTTTTGCTTACATGAACATGCATATGCTTGCATTTTAATTCAGATTTAATTCCTTCAATGCACGTTTATTTGTCCTCCCCTCCTTCACCCTGTCTTTCACTTATTTGTCTCTGCCTGGTCTAAATCGCTGTGCATTAGATAACCACAAGACCAAGAACATTCATATCACTTGCTCTCCACTGACGAAGGGAAACCCAGAAACGCTGCCACCACAGCTTCAGTACGTGCTCACAGAGGGGAGAGTAAAGAGAGATATAACCACCCACCATTTCCATCTTTAAATCCCACACAAACATACAGTGGAGGAGACTTCACTTACACAGCGCCTCTCCTTCCTCCTCACCGTGTGATCGGCATTAATCTGGCCCTGAGCCGCTAGAGCTAGGAGAGAAAGGGAGGGAGAGGAAATGAGAGAAAGCAAGGGGAAGGAAAGGAGTGATGGACACAGTTAGGGGACAGAGGAGCAGGCGTGAAGGAGGAATTAGGAGGGATCGGGAATCTGGGAAAGATCCAGCGGGGAGAGCGGCAAGAATGTGGAAGGTAGAGCCGAAGCAGGGAGGGAGGGAGACCTTGAGGGTGATCCACCACATCACAGCTGACAGCTTCAGACTGGAAGTGTGTTTACATTCCACACACACATATGCACACACACACACACACACACACACACCACATCTGCATATCACCTTCACTCACTGCGCTCGCCCGCTCCTTCAGTAACACAGTGACTTTTCTCTCTGCTAATCAGATGCCGTCCTTTCAGCAACAGGAGCTCGTGACTCCGCAGAAATGTAGGACTGCTGAGACAGATGTCAGACACTCAAGCACACGCGTGTCAGCAGATGCACACAAACACACACACACACACATGCGCGCTTAAACACGGCATCCAGGATTAATGAAAGGAGACGTGTGTGTTCCAGTGGAACACCGGGGCGAGGGAGATTTAGCTCAGTGGAAGCAGTCCTGGCGAGTGGGCGTGTGCATCTGTGTGTGCGTGTGTGTGTGTGTGTGTGCGTGGGCTTGAAAGAAGACAAAAGGAAGGTGTGAATGCAGGGGAGTGTGTCACCATCTCTGGAAGGAATTCTCAAGGGAGCTGTGTGCTCTGAGGTGTAGCAGCGTCTCACAAGCTAAACACGCCTGTGAACTGAAAACCCAATATTGACAAAAAGTCAGCTTTTAGGGAGGTTTTTTTTTTTTTTTTTAGCACATTAATACTTATCGTGAAAATAATAGTCATTATTCTGAAATGGGTACTTTATTTTGGTGCTAATAGTTTTGTACTTTTACTTTGCAGCTTGCAGCGTATTTCTACACTGTGGTATTGCTACGGTTGCTTAATGTAAAGTCTGAGTACTTCTTCCACTACTGTATATAGGTGTGTGTGCGTGTGCGTGTGCGTGCGTGTGTGTGTGTGTCTGTGTGTGTCTGTGTGTCTGTGGGGAAAGTTCTCTTCAAGGTTAAGCTGTCTAGGAGTTAACAATCCGAAACAAACGTGGCACCTTCAAGCTCTTGAAACGTGTCCTTGCTGCGTTCAGAAAGGGACTCGCAGAGAGGCAGAACATAGAAACTTCAGAAGAACGGTAAACAGACGTCGTCCTTCAGAGTCACTATACGTTCGACTGGCGTCTCCTCCGGACTAAATTGAAAGTGTGTGAGATATTTTCGGATGAAAAATGCAATTTTTCAAGTACTGAACTTCAAGATGTCTTGCGGTGTTTTCTCGTAAACAAACAAAAACTCTGTTTCTGTTCAGTGTTCCTCATCAAACCACGTGTCGATCCATTTCCCTTCCTCTTAAACAAAAGACGGTTTTTGAAGTATTTAAAATTGTTTACATCCATGTTGACGAGCTTGCCGTCTTCTTTTCTGATGCATTGCACTTAACCGCCACCTACTGCTGATCGCACATACATTTTAGACAGAAATATGATGATAGAGGAAAAGATCATGGGTCAAAATAAGTATGTCACTGTTACGTATCTGATGTAATTTAAGCACGTTACGTTAAAACAGATCAGTGTTGAGTTTAGCTTTCACACGGGACATGAACAGCAGTCATCCTCCGTCCTCATGCAGACTTTCTTGCTCTTTATACTACGTCACCTGACTTCCTCTTTCGCTCCTGACATAATTACTGCAGCCACTAGAGGTCGCTTAGCATAACACTGGCTAACCCTCGCCCTATTGTTAAGTAACTCCAGTTTTTGTGTAACAGCTTGTTCCTTTGCCTCTGGTGAGAGCTTCTCTTCATGTGGACGCATGTCTTTTGTGTGGACTTTATACATTTCTGATGATGAACAAGGCGCTGTAACTGACAGTAAGCTCGTGTGCTGGAGGCCTTGTTAAATGTCTTTGTTGCTGTCAGGGATCGATGGGCGTCAGTGTCTTCATGACCTTCAAAAACAAAACAGTTACTGGAGCATAAAGCACAGATAGATACTTTCATCTTCTCTCAGCTCATGAAAAGGGAAGAGCTTGCTCAGAGTGGGTGTTTCTGTTCTGTGTAGGTTGCTTGAAGTCCCAGCGTGATGTTTTAAACCTCATACTAACATTGGAAACCAATTATTATTACCCTAATTATATTACTGAATATCCTTTTAAACTATAATTTGAATGGAATGGATTTGTGGTTTATGGACTGGGCTCCAGAATAAATGGATTTTCTCTCACTCCGGGGATTTGTCTAACAGTTGTTGACACTAAGTAATGCGTACCCACCAACCAAAGCCACATCTGGAGTCATTATGGTCTGGTACAGATCCAAGCTTAAAATACAAATCAAACCATGTAGAAAACCAGTCATTGTAGTTTTTTCGAGGCAGTGGTACAATGAAAATAAGAACATGTACTCAAGTACTGTTCAGCCCAATGAAGGCACTTCACCTGAATATTTCCATTTTCTGCAACTCTACTACATTTCAGAGACAAATATACTTTTCACTCTACTATATTAGTGTGGCTGCTTTAGTTGTATTTCATACCATTTTTGTCCAGCGAAAAGTGAAAACCATGTATCTCCAAACGTGTTTTTGAATTTAAATTGTTCCTTTAGGTGTTTCTCACAGGACAGAAACTCTACAAACATCCTATAGAATAGATACATTGCTGTAGATGAAACCACCCAACAGCATATAAGCGGCTGAATTGTAGTATTAGTTTTTTTTTTTTTACATGAAGTAGAGGATCTGAATACTACCAAGAAAGGTTTATTTTAATGAGATATGTTGATTTTGTGAAACTAACAATAAAGTTGTGTGATATTACAAAAGAGATATGTTGTTAAAAACTAGTGATAATTGCAAAATATGTCATTATAACATGAAGAACATCTTGCTATGATGTATTACAGTGAAGAAAGTTTCTCATAAAAACAAGAAACGGATCCTAATACCACAAATTAACCCGCTCCCTCCTGTTTTCCTGTGGCTAGGGTTCCATGGTTCCGAGCCACCCGTTTCCAACGGTGGACGTTCCGGACCACGCTCACTACACCATCGGCGTGGTCATCCTGGTCGTGGGAATCACAGGCATGCTGGGAAACCTCTTGGTCATTTATGCCTTCTGCAGGTATTGTAAGCATCCTTTAATGAACTTGTTCAGTCACATTTTTTATGTATCTGTGATAACATATGTGATAATGAGATGACTGGTTTATCCATAGTTCTAATTAGATGAATGGTAATATTTCAACAACTGTGTGTGTGTGTGTGTGCGTGCGTGCAGGAGCAGGAGCTTGCGGACACCATCCAATATCTTCATCATTAACCTGGCAGTCGCAGACTTCCTCATGTGTCTTACTCAGACGCCCACCTTCTTCATCAACAGCATGCACAAGCGATGGATCTTCGGGAAGAAAGGTGAGACGTGCACACAGAGTGACATGAGGGATGAACATTTCAACTTTACGACCTAACACACTCCACATTTTACACTTGTGTCATATTTCAAACCGCTGCACAGTGACAACGACAACCTGAACAGACTGATGATACACTCGTTTACACGCATGTGCACACATACACATCATTAACGCTCGCGTACACACATGCACTTCAAATTCCACAGGGACGTGTGTTGTTTGCCGACCCTTTTGAGTGTGACCTTACAGTTCAATTAAAATTCTGCACACACACACACACACACACACACACACACACACACACACACACACACAAACCTGCCATCCCTCATCACCCTTTTCTGCTTCAGTTTAAAAGCGACACCGAAGGCTTACTCTGAGAGTATCCAAATCCCATCGATCACAAAGAGCAAGCACGAATGCATGTCGGTCGTGTGTTTTGCATGAGTGCATTGGGAGGGGGCTGTGCTGTAGTGTGTATGTCAGCATGCAACCTAGTGGGAACAGATATAGAGCGAGAGTAAAAGAGACTCCACACTCTACTGATCAAACGCTGATAGTCAGAGCGCTGTGTTTTCCTTCAGGAGTTGTCCTGACCTTGATGAAGACAGCCAATCATTGTTAGATCTGGAGCTCAGCTCTCAATGGTGGTTTCTTTTTTCCTAACCACTTCCAACCCCCTCAACCACTTAGAAAGCATTTCTTTTTTACCTCCTGCCATTCCTTTTTAAAAGACAGGGAGAGAAAGAGGTGTGGATCATAAGAGAGGTCAAGAACGAATCAAGAGCCACAAAGCAAAAAGCCCACTGCGCCCGGCCTTTTATTTGTCTTTATTCATCCTGTTTTACAAGAATTCATAGAAACTCCCTGCGAAATCTTTAATGGTAGGGCTTATTAGTAGCACTGTGGCTTTCAGGACAGCAACACCCAGCCTGTGGTTTGTTCATTTTTAACAGAGGCGATGGTCCAGTGTGAAGGTTAGGGTTATGGTTAGAGTATATAGGCAACAATATAGTACAGAATTAATTATTTGTAGTATATAGTTTAGATAACATAGAAGATCAGAGATGAAACTGACAGAAAGGCAACAACAATGAATAAGGGCATCATTTATTCTGACACTGTTTCATGCTAGCCCTTCCCTGTCGGGAGGGGTTGTTAGCAAGTTAGCGAGTGATGAGTTCTATTCGATGTCAAACTGTGGGAGAGAGTTATTAACAATGTGGTACAAGACATTCACTATCGCCAAAGGATGAATTCAATATCTAATCAATATCAATTCATGTCTTCAGTGACATTTAAGCCGCATGCTTCATGTATGCCATGATTTATTCGCTAAGTCCGTTTCCATTGTGCTTTGTCTCATTTTGGTTTTTGTCAGTACACCAACATTTTTACTTAGAAAATCTTTCACCTTTTTTTTCTGGACTGAAATTTCTGTGCTTCCACTTTTTTTCGTTCAAATTGAAAATGTGCATAAAAGCTGGTGTATGGAAACACACTTACTGTTTAATGCTTCCTAAAAACTCATGGTAGGACCTTATTGAATGACCTTTCCATGTCTGAGATGTTTTACATATACTTATGTAGAGTATGTTGATTTGGCCACAGTGCAGTGATCTTCGCTGTTAGACGAAATGCTCCAGGACTTCTTAATTATTGTTCCTCTCTGGAGAACAGCTGCTGTTCTTTGGGTTTCAGTCTGGACCTTATTAGCTTCAGTAAGGTAACAAGGGCTGTCAAACACACGCAGACGGTCAGGATGACGAACGTACAGGCTTTGTGATTTATATCAAGTTGCCTTGAGTTTCTTCACGCGGGCGACACATTTCACATTTTGGATGTGAGGACTGTGATTTCAGGATGTGTGACAGGTCGGCGGTAATCACACACTCAGGGCCTGAAGGGACAGCAGCTGATAAAGTGATGATGGAGTGTTTGTATTGTCTTCATGTGTATTGTGTCAGTGTGTGTGTGTGTGTGTGTGTGTGTGTGTGTGTGTGTGTATGTAGGCTTGCACTTAAATCCGCAAGCGTGCATGAATGTGTTCATCCGATTTCTTCATACATAATGGATTGATGCAGCATAATGATGGACCATAGAAACACTGTGGCAGTCCCTGAATGAAGCAATGCACAGTATGTCAGCATAAGAGTTTAGGTTTATAAACCGTTATACACACAGTAAGTATGTTCAACATGTACTAAATATTCCAAAACTACATTTAATATTTACATTTTTAATCACTACTATGCAGTTTTTACATGCTCCACTTTCTCCGTCCTTCCCGTTTCCTCCCTATTTGTCTCCAGTCACCATCCATCTTTTATAATGCTGCTACTTGTCTTTGCCTGACACCCTGACTCCTCCTTCACCTTCGCCTCCTCCTTCACCTTCGCCTCCTCTCGCTCAAACTCTTCTTCGCCCCTTCTCCCTTCCGCTGAACTCAATCCAAATGGGCTTTTTTGCAATAAAACACAAAATGCTCAAGCAAAAGATATAATTGAAACTGATTTTTTTTTACCAAACGGAACATTAAAAGTGAAAAGGAATGCAATTTGGAGATGCCTAACAAGTCTCAAAACAGCCTTGGCTGATATCTCAGAGGTCTGAATATGCTGTGTACAGTGTTTAATTAGAGAGGAAGTTTATATGCAAGAAGTGTGCTCAGAAAAGACTGACGAAAAGGCAGAAAGACAAAACAAAACTGGATGACAAGTGAATCGGTTCCTTTATAATTCCTTCATCCCTACGAGAGCAGGACTGACCAGAGGGCAGTCATGTTGAGCTAATGGGTTAACACTGGTGGTGCTACATGTAAATTCAGAGGATGAACAACATCATCAGGAGTTAACAAAGTGTCGCCCCAAAAGACTTTTCTTTTCGGCCTTTCTCGTCATCTATCACACAACTCATTCGACTGTAGCTTGAGTGGAGTCAGTCAGTCCAATTAAATCAGCTGTTTGTTAGCTGGCCAAGTAATCAGGATTCAAACATGTCAAAGAAAGTAATGACTCCTCATCATCGTTGTTGTTATTTTGATGATTATCAATATCACATTGTTTTCTCATGTTGTCGATTATAGCTGCTTCAATGCTGCATGTAACTTCTTGCCGTGACAATTTTCTTAAAAGGAGTTATGGAACGTGGGTGTGACACATGTTCTCTAGGTAATACGATGTTAACAAAGAGTACAATAGATCCACTGTGGCAGTTAGATGATCACTTGACAAAACACCATCGAAATTACCCACCAAACAATCTCATACAGTCCACAAATCTGAGGCGCAGGTTTAGAAACACAATCAGCCACATTATTCCCAGCTGTTGTTCAAGACCTGTACGACCTACTGGTACAGCTACAGTCAGTAAACATTTGTCCATCCTCTCCACTACCCCTCTCTCCCCCTCCTCACCTCTCTCTACAGGTTGTGAGTTGTACGCCTTCTGCGGAGCGCAGTTTGGTATTTGCAGTATGATGACACTAATGGTGATTGCAGTGGACCGGTACGTAGTGATCACCAGGCCTCTGGCCTCCCTGGGGGTAATGTCGCACAGGAAAGCCATGAGCATTGTGGCTGTTACCTGGGTCTACTCCATGGGCTGGAGCCTGCCCCCCTTCTTTGGCTGGAGTGAGTACAACTGAGACGGTGAAGCTGAGTCATCATTGATCTGTGTGATTCCTCTGAAGGATTCAGTTTGTTGAGTCTGTCTTAGTGCTTCTCTCTGGATGTTTTTATTTGTGTCAGATTCCTGATGAAAGTCGTACTGCTATGTCGAATGGATCTGAGTTTGCCTTTCGTCAACATGCCAAACACATTTCATGTAAAATCAGTCATCAGACGCCGGATCACCTCGTGATTTCCTGTCAGCTAACCAACAATAATCGATGATGAGGTCGTGTCCGACTGGCTTTTCTTTTTCCTTTGTTGTATGTGCTCCCAAATATCTTTGTATGTTCGTGTTAACATGTCAGCATCTATTAGGCCACTAAAACTTTGTTCTACTCATTCTACCATCACATTCAACACAAGCTGCTGTCACGGTCACAGGTTGTCATTTGTCATTTTGATTGCCTGACTATCTTTAATTGGGTGGGCACTACCTAATATAAGCCTGTCAGAGGGCAGACGCCAGAAAGATGGAAATTAATTTCCCAAGGGTTAACAACAAACGACAAGGACACTGCGTACTGAACTATCAGAAACTAACAGCGAACAGCTCTGTGTTCTCAAAATGCACTTTTACAATAAGGTGTCTGTCCAAACGGGGCATAAATTATGGCAATAGGCACAACAAAATACAGTAGGTTTTAGTTTACGAACAGCACACACATTTGCACTCAACTGTATATATAATTTAGACACTCATTGAGGTCAAGGGAAAGTACAATTTAGTGTCAGCTGTTTAAGATTTTACCAGTGTTGTCTGTATAGTGTCGCATGCAGAGAACAGTGAAGGACCGAGTATAGAGCCCTGGGGAACTCCACAGGACAAAGGAATCTTTGATGAACTCAAAGTCCTTTTTGGAAGAGCTATGAATCAAAGTTCAACCTGACACTGAGATTTATACATACAGTACATATGTAAGAACATACAGCATTAATTATTCGGATTTTCTTGTGGACAGCATTTAGCTATAGGCTCTGTCTCTATAATGTGTTGCATTCTTGTGGACAGTCCGTTATAGTGCATTGGTTTTCCCTTTGTTCCTTACAAAAAAGGAGGGTTTAGTTCCATCTCTACATCCACTGAACTGAGACTGGACAACAAATGTACGAGGTCAGACTTATTGTACATTCAAACAGAAAATATATGACTTTTGGACACGTTTTGCCACCCTGCTTCGACTCTGCTGCTGTGGCTGCTTTCCACTTAAAAACCTCTCTGAGGGTTTGGAGCCCCACTGCTACAACAACTGAACACATGTAATAAAAGTGACTTATGGCTTCCCTCCATGTCTGGAGAAAAGGGAAGTGTTTTCCAAAGTCTGCTGCTATGTGATAGTTAGAAATCGTTATGTGTGTACGTGCATGGTTAGTTGTGTTTTCATGTGTAAGCCAAGACACAGTGGTGTCTCTATGTGTGTGTGTTTTCTTTGTTGATTTTGTGTGAAATGAAAGATGTAGTCCAATATGGAAGGAACCCGTGGTGTGCATACCAAACACTACGAGTGTTAGTTTTCACAGCAGAAACAACCAGAGTGCTCCAAAAGCTTTTTCTGATGGATTATGCACATGGGCCACTTAGGTCCCACAGTCATATATTAACGCCTCAGCTTGGCAGGTGGTGTTACATATAACAAAATGCCGCATGAATTTGCATGATACACTTTTAGTCAAGCAAGCTGCTGTAGGTGCTTATTAGCAGTGTGAACAGCATGACTCTACGATGGTAATGTCATTTGGTCAGTGTGGTGGTCAAACAGGTGACTGTGGAATGTCAAACGAGGTACAAATTCAACTGTACCTACAGGTTATCGTTATCAAGACTGCGTACCGGAGGACAGTAGGATGGATGTGTTCCTATTACAGATGCAAGTAGTTCAAGGTCTTACAGATAGGGAAGAAGCAGGAAGTTATACAATACAGATGCAGAACAATAGGAACCACTAATGTGTGTGTGTGTGTGTGTGTGTGTGTGTGTGTGTGTGTGTGTGTGTGTGTTCTCCCACAGGTGCCTACGTCCCAGAGGGTCTGATGACGTCATGTTCCTGGGACTACATGACGTTCACCCCTTCTGTCCGCTCCTACACCATGCTGCTCTTCACCTTCGTCTTCTTCATCCCCCTCTCCATCATCATCTTCAGCTACTGCTGCATCTTCAGAGCCATTCGACACACAACGCGGTCGGTACATGCACGCACGCACGCTGTGCACCTCTTCAAACACACACTCCCATATACATCACTAAACACATGGGTGTCTGACAGCAGACTGTGCAAGTGTTGACACTGATGTCTTGTTGATTAACAATGTGTCTGGGTTTTCTATTGATTTTCACTGATGTCTCACTCAACCTGAACACTAATACTGCCCGTGCAGGCAGCGCTGGCAATGAAGTTGATGAGGAAATTGTGTGTGCGTGCGGAAGAACAATATGTCTAAGTCATTTACCTTAGCTGTCAAAATAGATGAACTGAAAAGAAAAACACACTCGAGAGGGACGAAAGATTTGAATGGCAAAATCTAAAATTACAAATTCCATTGAAAGCAAAAGCAAAAAAAAAAAAAAGAAGGCTTCATAACTATGTGTATGTGTGCGACAGGGCAATAACAAAGATCAATTGTGAGGGAACCAGAGACTCTGCAAAGAGGTTCAACAAGATGAAGAGCGAATGGAAGATGGCCAAGATCGCACTCATCGTCATCCTGCTATTTGTCATCTCCTGGGCCCCTTACTCCTGTGCAGCCCTCACTGCATTCGCTGGGTAGGTGTGTATGTGTGTGTACTTAGCCTGCAAAAGAGACATTTTTACAGTCCGGTGATGTCAAAACAGCTCCATAGGAACTGAAAGCCGGCGAGGCACTTTATCATCCGGGACTACGGTTCATGATAATAAAACAGTACTGGTAAAGGTCATCCATCTATCACTCCAGTTTAAATGGGAAGGGGCTTTGGAGGCAGGAGAGAACATCCAGTGTCAAGGCATACATTTACTTTGTGTTCAATCTGGATGTATCTTGAAGGATTACGGTGCCTGCAGTTATCTCAGCCAAGCCCCCGCACGTTGGTCGTTGCGCTGACATGAACTGAGAGCGCTGGCTGCCTGGAAGGTGGGATATTAATCCTGATGCAGACACATTTTTAGATGAAATGGTTATACAGTTAGATTAGTATCTGCTGTTTAAGGGCGCTCTAAAAGCATCCGAGCCGCAGCGAGGATTCTGGGAGAGCTAGACTCCATGATAGCAACCATATATGTACATGAACATGGATCATTGGACAGATCTTATTTGAACAGCGAGTTACTGTTTTGGCTCAATCTCACAGCTCTCATAGTGTATTTTCAGACGCAGCAGGTGGCTGTTTTTACTGACAGCTCTTAAAAAAAAAAAAAAGCACTGCGCAGTACCTGCTCAGCTCCAAACAGCAGACAGGCACAGTTCGCGACTCGCTGGTGAACATCGTGGATCATTTAGCAGCTAAAGAGCCAGACTTCCCTCTGGAGTTGGTAGAGACTAAAAACAGAGCTAAAAGAGGGAATACTGGACTTGTTGATTTGGACTGTTGGCTGATGGAGTGAAAGGCAGCTTAATAATTGGATGCTACAACTACTGCAGAGTCAATAAAAATACAGTTTTCAGTTGAAGTGCACATTTTGTGGTTTGATCTTTGTTTGATCTTCAAACAGCAGCATGACTCCAGTGAGTGACATCCCACTCCCGTGTCACAACATTAATTCTGTACCAGGAAACACACCCACCACTGCCCTCCTCACATCAATGTGTCTCATTTCCTTCTCTCATTTTTCTTCGTCTTGCCCACATCTGTCCCTGCTCTCCTCTCTCCTGCCTCTCAGGTACGCTGACATGTTGACTCCGTATATGAACTCCATTCCTGCTGTGATCGCCAAAACATCTGCGATCTACAACCCCATCATATATGCCATAACGCATCCCAAATACAGGTAGGATGCACGTCTGAAGTGTGGCGTTTCATTTACAGCTGATGAAATTAATGGCGTGGAAATAACATTAGGCTGGATTTACCATTTACTCAGTCTTTATTGGAGACGCAATCATGCTTCTCAATCTCTCTCAAATTCTAGTCTGTTTTATTTGTGTGGCGATAATCAAGCACAGCATTGCCAATGCACGAGGTTTACAATGCAGGCAGTGGTGTAGCCCACCCTGCTGCCACTGAGCAGAGACAGTGGAGGTCCTAGGCCACATACGATACCATACCGCTTGTCAAGGATAGGTGTGCAACTGTTGCTCTCAGACTCTGTCTTTCACTTTTCCGCTGCTCGTCTAATACAGGCTGCATCAGCGTCTCATTTCTGTGAAATATCAAAGTGCTAAGGTGCTAAAGGTTTTCAGTCCGGATGCTGTAAAGAAGCTGCAGATTGTTGTACTTTTCTTCTTCTCTGGCTATGAGAAAAGGGGCTATTCTGAGGTCATGCATTGTTAAGATTTATTCTTGACTCTAAGGGTTAAGTCTTACCGTATTAAACTGGATTTATTGTTCAGTGTCAGATTCGGTCGTTGGTAGCACCACTGGAACACTACATGTATGTATTGTACACGATCATGTCGGATCACGTACAACAATGTATTCCTCGTAGTAACTATATAAAAATTCATTATTTTGTGATACAGCGTGGCTCGTGCTGTTCAACCATCAGCGCTGTGATGGAGAGCGACAAATGGAAAAGGCTCTGCTAGATGTGTTCTGAATTACCGTTTCTCATCATTTCATGTCGTCTTCCTATCAACAATCTCAGAAAGTCGGAGGGAAAAACACAAACAGCTGACCGACCACAGTTGCAGAATAGAGTAGAATACAGTTTGATGTCCCTGTGGAGAAAGTTCTGAACACAATACATCCAATATACAGTTAAGAGACATAAAATACGATACAACATGTAATTACCTTTTTGACAGCTACATCATGGCCTACGTAGTCTTCACCCGCCGTGTGCGAAGGAGAAACTACAGGTCCTTCCTTCCTGCTGCTCCCAGTAGACCATACGCACCAAAACTGACAAATCACCCGTGTGTGATATCAGTGTGCACTGAACTGCAACCTGAGTGTTTCCTCTGTGTATTGATGTGAACTCAACCATTGCCTTGTTTTACTGATGTTGTTTATTTAAGTATCACCGCTGATGCTTTTTATTATTAGACTATCCCCTTTGCCGCTGTAACACTGCAAATTACCCTGCAGTGGGAATAATAAAGGATTATTGTATCTTACTGCCTATATGGCGTCTAAGTGGCTCGGTAGCTGTGCCGCAACCCCTTAATGCACAACTATAAACCAGCTGCCTGAGGAGGTTTTTCTCCATTTTCTCCTCATGGCAGCGCAGAGCTGTGTAATGCCGCCACTGGGGTCACTGGTTTTAATGTGTTGAAATGTGCTTAGTGTAGAATTTGATTGCTTTTTTTAAACTCCTAATTAAAAGGTGAAAATGACCTAATTTATCTCGGCATCCAGCGATGTCAGGGGGCCCCCACACGTCACTATCATATAATGTTTGTTCAATTATGGTTTGAGCATTTCTCTCTCTCTCTCAGGTCAGCACTCAACAAGTATATTCCCTACCTCGGGGCACTGCTGTGCATTACTGGCAGAGACCGTTTCAGCAGCAGCAGTTTCCTGTCCACCCGTCGATCAACCCTCACCAGCCAATCAGAGAGCAAGGGCCCCAGCAAGCCCCGCAACTCCTCCCTGTCTGAGAGCGAATCAGTGAGTGTATCTCATATCTAATATGGTATGTCGCCGTCTTACACTTCCCACGACAAATGCATCGAGTTACGAGTTGATGATTTTAGTCTCGTGTGTCTGTGGTTTTGTCTCAGGCCCACTTCTCAGACACGGAGGACGACTGCTCGTCTCGGACGCCTGTCAGTCGTCAGTTGTCCAGTGATGTCAAACAGGTGCGTCATAGCAGCCAGAGGTCAAAGGTGAGAGGTCACAACATGGGGGAATTTGATAGAACTGCCGCCCACAACCCCACTGACCCAGCCATATGTCTCCTCTCACAGATCACGGTGAGTGCTGGTGCCTGGCTTATCTAAACATACTGTTTGCTTACTTTAATATGCTCCAGCATGAATTAAACTGAAGATTCATGCAGTCTTAAAGTCATGCACATCGAGCTCTATTACTTTAAGTGTGGTCAGACTGAGTGTCACGCGGGGCTCATCTGAACTGTTCCCACAATAGTTTGATATTTTGATGGGATGCTTTGCTTCTGTTTTGGCATTACGTCAAGACTGATCTTAATCCTCTCCACCTAAATTTGAGAAGTGAGGTCATATTGTTTTAGAGTCCTGTTAAATTCAATAGACGTCATGTTTATGTTTGGTACTCATGGCAAGTAACGCTGTGAGGTCAGGTTAGTAGGAGGCCTCTTAAAGTCCAGGCTGAAAAGGATTCCTTAGGGTGTAATCTGATAAGGTCATGTTGCTTTGGTCCCCTGTGGCAGTACGGTTTGATTTTGTGATCCCAGTGTTTCAGTGTCTAGTCCCATGTTGCTTTGGGTTCTGGATAACACTCTGACCTGCAAGTTTGTGGTCTTAGTATACATTTTGTTTATTTTATTAAGTCACAAAAATGAAGGTGCCAGGCAGAGTCCAGTTGCACCCAGACTAGCATGACCTCTACATGATTGTCTGAAAGGCACTACTAACCCCCATTGACTGGACTAACATGACCACATGGCATTAGGCTAAATGCTTTAAAGAAACAATGTGTAAGGTGTCACCAGGCCATGGTGGGGGGGGAGGGTGAGATGAGGGGTGTTCAGCTGGATCTCCACACTGGACCTTCAGCATCCTCATGAGTAGAACTTCTGAGTAATCACAGCATCTACAAAACCATTCAGTTATAGTATCATAAAGGAAGTAAAGTAAATAAAAAGATGATAATCCCAGTTCAAACTGGTGCAGTTTGATGGGATTTTTGATTTAAGGCCATATTCTGAACCATTTATTTGTAAGTAAGTCATCCAGGATGTGGTATATTAAGAAGGCATTGAAGACATCTCCCCTTTAATTCAAAGGCATTCTTTCGTCCTGACTAAGGGTCCAGTTTTGCTTGTTCTGTTGTCTGACCACTTCATCAGAACCACTTCATGGATGATCAAATAGCTTCAAAACCTCCCTCCTACCACACCTTTCTGACGTCAGATTAGACCATTTCTGTAACGGTCGGACACTCACGCCATGATTGACCAGCTGACGGGAGGTGACGCTTTGAACTTCTCTCTCAAGCGCTCTTTTTCCATTCTTTGTCCAACTATTTCTGTGCAGCAGCATGAATGACTTCCGAAAGAGACTGTCAGAAAATGTGTCATTCCCATCTTTAAACAATATCTGATGGATATGATGGTAAGCTTTTCACCCTGCCATCCCATCCAAGGCCCATTCACACCTTGACTCATACGACTCTAATGACTCTCACATGGCAGCCAGGTGGACTTTTGACCCACATGTGAACTCAGCGGCTCTCAAGGAGTGAATGACCTTACAGAGGTTAAATGATTTTGACTCACCACCAGTCAGGCAGAACGGATGAAGCCTCTTGACTGAAGGTCAAACATCAAGAGGACAGCGTTAGCTTGACCGATCAGGGAAGTCTCGCTTTCATGAGCTGACAGGCAGGGAAAGGATGGAAACATGCATTAATAGCTTCTTGATAGTGAATTGTTAATTGAAACGCTATAGAACTCTTTTTATGTGAGCGGTGCATCTCGGCGAATGTTTGAAACATTTCTAAGCATCGTGCTGTCGGGTCAGTGGAGAACAACAGTTCATTCTGTTCGGACTTCTAATATATGGAGCATTTCCGTCTCTCTGTAATCATCTTAGTTCACAGAAAAAACACAAGTAAGCCACATAAGCAAGTGCGCACACACACACACACATACAGGCATACTGCCATGCAGGTCAGGTTCGCTGAGGACTCCATTACAGAGGGTCCGAAGACTAATCCAATAATCTGGGTGTTTCAGTCTTAATCCGCAGCTTGCATGATGCAGCCCTGTGTTTCAAAGTACTGCACTTGGCAGCTGAAGATGGATGATTGTCTAGGAGTCTCTGACCTCCATCTGCCTCCATCTTTGCACAGAGCAGAGGATATTCACTTTTACTTTTGTCTGCAGTCACAGTTTACCTGCTTGTTCTCCTGTAAACGGTGTCATTTTATAAAATGATAAAGAAGAAAAGTGTGAAAATGTACTTTACTGTGAAATACTGACTGTGATTAGTCTCACCTTTGCCATATTTTGATTTTCTTCAGTTTAACACATTTTTACCAAATTATTTTTTGATGCAATTTTGCCCATTTTTGAGCAGGCACAGTAACTCTGAAGTACTTTCACTTTCACCTTCACCTGATACTTTTGGAGTATCCGCTCGTTACCTTTCCTGCAGAGTTAAATGAGAAGATGGATGCCACGCTCGTGTCTCTACACTAAATATGAAGCTACTGCTACTGTATGATGCAGCTGCTGGTTAAATTAATGTAGCATAAAAACTGGATACTGGGGAAAACAGCTAGCCTGGCTGCCTCTATCATCTTTCCAACTCACTTTAGATGAAACCGTATGAAACTGTAAAATCCAGTTTTATAACACCGCGGGTTTGGGTGCCCCTGTTTTCACTGCAAAGGCCGCGTGTGATTGTTACTTGCAAGCTGTGAACTATGGGAAGAAACATCACTACATAATTTTCAAGAGAGATGCTCCTTTATGTGAAGGGTCTGTGTCCAAGTCTCCGAGTTGAAGTTGCTCTATATGTAGTTATGATGTGACCTGGAGGCTCACACAGTACAAAAGATCTTGTGATTGTAGCCAACACTAAATGGCTGTGTTTATGTGCGCACTGTTCAGACTCTGACAGAACCTGAAGACATCTTCATGTCGGACATCAACCCGCAGCCAACCAGTCATCTGCCTGCTACTGTAAGAGTCCGTCCGCCTCGTGCTCTGTGCAGTGGATGTGGCATCTGTTGTTTTGCGTCATGAAAATCAACAAATCCCATGAAAAAAAACAAAAAACAAAACCATAATTTTTAATTGTACTAACTATTGTCCGTGTTGAAAAGCTTGGCGTGGCTTGTGCATAAGTTCCAAAGAACTCTGAGGAGTGTTGTCATTGTTATTAATTATACATGTTTCAGAATAAATGATTTGCACATTTTAGTGAAGGAATATTGTCAGTCGATGCAACATTTTGGCTTTGTATTTTATTCATAGTTTTTGGACAACAGTGGAGTTCAAAGGAACAGAATCCTATTGAGCGTCTCAAAACAGCACAGTAACTTTTTTAGGTTTGTGGAGGTGGAAAGTTGATTATTCGATAAAATGTGGAATGGAAAAACATGCATGAAACAAACAGAAATGCCACGTCTCTATCGTTTCTGACATTGTTTTTCATCGTTTGAGCTCATTTAATTATGTCATATCCATTATGTCATCAGCTCCTATAGGTTGTTTGCAGTCATGTGACGTACAATTCAGACGGAGGGCAGGAAGTGAAAACTGCAATGGACGAGATGGAGGAAAGTTCTTACTGGGCTAGTTTAGATGAAGTCACAGGAGAAAGGTGTCCTGTGGATTAACCGAGCAACAAACTCTGAGCGCTAGGTTAACCACCGGCAAAGGTCCGGTGAAACGCCACTACAGACGTGGATCGTTGCTAATGAGACAGGGTACGTTACTTACGTCCAGCTGTCTTCTGTGAAACCCTTAACGCTGATTTAACAAGTGTGAGTGATTGTTGCTTGTAGCTGTTACTTTAAATCTATCACCGTAGATTTAGAACAATAGCTAATGTTACACCATTTCCACCATTAGCCCACCCAGCTCCTCCCATTAGCAAGGCTTTTTTTTTTTTTTTTTTTTTAAGCATTTTTTTCAGTCAATCTCTTGCCTTTTTCACCATTATGAACAATTTTTGGTACTCGATAAAAGCTCCTTGTGGTTTCTTGGTTTAATTGATTTGAGTAACTTCAAAACATCGGCATCTTGACTGTGTGTTATAGTGCATCCTATGGAGAAAATCACTTCCTGCCCTCCATCTGCAGTTTGCGCCACAACAAAAGAGTGACGTTACATCATCTGTAAGCAACCTCATAATTGCGCAACGGTAGTGGATGGAAACGTGCATCAATTGGCTTTTTTTGTGTGTAGATTTTCTTGGAATGTGGTTAAAATGCGAGCTACATGTCGCTACTAAGATAAATTCCTTCTTTGTTTTGTTGTCTGTTAAGGGATTTGTCCACTATAAAAAAAAGCTCCACCTGCCAAATGGTTGGCATATCTCTCTCGTCCTTCCATTTTTCCCCTCCTGCCCATTCTAGTTCATCCAATCAATCGTACTTTCCGTTCTGTCCGATTTCATTCACTTCCTGCTGCTCTGACATCAGTGCTAATCAAACCTCGTGGAAAATCAAAAGCCGGGGCGCTTCAGCCTTTCATTATCTGTTCATTTTTCACACCCACACCCCATGTTTCTAATCGTGTTATGTCTTTTGGATGCCCCCTGCTGTCAATGCAAAAGAGTAAATTGACAATTGATTGATTCCTCACAGACGTTATTGACCAGCCGCTCTACAGAAATGAAAGGAATGCTGTACTAAGAATTACCCAACT
This sequence comes from Chaetodon auriga, assembly GCF_051107435.1. Lineage (NCBI taxonomy): Eukaryota > Metazoa > Chordata > Actinopteri > Chaetodontiformes > Chaetodontidae > Chaetodon > Chaetodon auriga. The sequence continues at coordinate 6,036,724 of NC_135093.1, forward strand.
TTGAATAAGCTGTTTCACAGTAAAAAGAATATCTATTGTTATACAAATAAATCACATTACATCAGTTTAACATGTAACTTATTTGTCTTTTAAGCAAAAAAGCCAGAACGCAGAACACAATTTTGTTAAATTCCATAATTGTGACATTTCTATTTAATGACTTCCTTCCTGTGTATCTACAGACAACTTTGGACATGCTTGTGACAGGCTAGCTGTTTCCCCCCATTTCCAGTCTTTATGCTAACTGGCAGCAGCTTCACACTTCAGTCATAAGAGTGGTATTGATTTTCTCATTTAATTTGGGAAAAATGCAAAGAAGCACATTCCACAATTACTAGAATCAATCACTCTTTCACTGATTGTAGCCGAAAAAGACCAAAGCTGTTAAACAGATTCATCCTTTCAAAACGATCTACTTAATCATGCTTGGTTAGAGCACTTTGCTCCTCTAGAGCATAGCCATTGATCTCAGGGGTCAACCCTGTGATACAGTCACACCCCATCAAGAATACTGGGAGAGCCATTCATCAATCCACCCAATCAATGCCTTTGATCAGCTGTGACTGGTTCTTGTCTTTTGCTGCCAGGCTGAATGGAGGAGAGCTGCATTGAGCCAGATCCCAGCAACACTTCATTCTCTCCTTTAACCTCCATCTCCATGTGTTTTTTTTTTTTCTTCCACACAAGCATTCAGCCACCTACTCACATTCAACATGCCAAGTCTCAGCCTCAACACCTGAACATCTCTGTCTCTGCCTCCCTCTGCCTACACAGCTGGAGAACGTGATGGAGGAGTCAGGGCCAAGGACTGCACGGAAGACCTCGTCCGTCATTGTCACCTCTATATCCAGCCCGTCCATACTGCACAGCCCCCCAGGTTTCCATGGCAACATGAAATTGACCAAAACTTACAGCCCGGTTGCCAAGGAGCCCCTTGATATCACCAGGCTGGAGACGACAGCATTACCATGAACAGCTGGACAAAAAGAGTAACGACAGTGTGTAATGTGTGTGTGTGAGTTTCAGTATTTCCCCCATGAGACTTTTCTGTACCAGCATGCTGTTTGCTACTAATGCTAATTCAAAACCAGAGCATGCTCTTCTTAATTTTTCTTTTTTTTTTTTTGCACAGCACAGTGTGAGTATGCCAGCGTGAGTGCCCAGTAAATTTAAATGCATGTGTGCATATTTGCGCACATGATTGTGTTTTACTTTTTCCGACATATCTTGGTGGCTGGACTGGAGATGGTTTACCTCAGAGCCGGAGGCAACAAAATTAGCCTTAAGAACACAATATGAAAAGCTCTTTTTGTCCAGGGTTGAGCATCAATTGGATTTTTATCATCATAGCTGAGTTGAAGAGTCATGAATGACAATGTATTGTCTTATTTTTTCAGTTTCAAGGTGAAATCTCTTTGTATTGCCATTCAGCAGTTGAATGTTTGCTGTTCGAAACACGTTTTTTCCTCGAGGTTTGTTCAGTACGGTTAGCTGATTCTTTGACTACGACTGTGGACATAAAAAAAAAAAAAAAATTATGAGCCATATTTTAAACACTATATGCGTTAACGCATACCCAACTTGTGATGTAGACAGAAGCGCAGTAGGTCCAAACTTTATAAAAACATCTTTTTTCACCAATCTTTTAATATGAAAACATTAACAATTCAGAACCAATTCTCAGTACCCGACCTGAAGTCTTTCTATTGTTTGTATTCTTCCTTTTTCTACTGTACTTGAGGATGTGAGACTAAACACACTGACATTAAAAATGCATTTAGCAGGAGTTTTTATATTAACATTGAATAAAATGACTCCTGGTAGCACTACTGATCCCACTGTGAATCAACACCGAACTTTGCATCTACATGCAGATTGAAGCCGCTTAGAGCTCACAGTTTTGGTTCTCAAAATTTAAACCATATGAAACTGTGTGCATGCTCACCTGCAGACTCCACCGGGCACGGCTGTGTTGTGTTCTGGCTGATCGCACCCATCCAAGATGATGCTTGAGATTCCACCAGAAGTGCTGCAGTGCATTGCAGAAGCATCCCAGCAGCGGCTCTCTGCTCTGAAAATATGCCGAAGCATCAAAAGCACAGAGCACATCAAACTGGGCAAGCAGTCAGACACAGGAATGGCTTTAGAGAATTCAACCAGTTTTCAAAATAAAACAGCCTGTGCAGACTCCCAATCACATATCAACAATAAAAACAGTTACAAAAAAAAGAAAGCACTTAATAACTGCGTAGCCTACTCCCCCATGGTGGAAGCGCAAACACCTGACGAAGACAAGCTCGGGAAGGCGTGCCGCTTCTGAAACGCTCCCAGCAACCAGAACACGACACATCCATGCCCAGTGGAGTCACGTCGTAACTGCACCTACATGATGCAAAATGTCAGTTAGAGTAGACAAATAACAGGTGATGACTGTCGCAGATTTGGTCACAAAGACAGACAGAACTCTTGCAGCCAGAGCTAAAGTGACCACATTTAACAGGTGAAGAGGAAGAGACCTCCACAGGGAAGCTCACGCTGCTTTGTTTCTACCAGTAAACGCTGGTGCGTTTATTTAAAAATGCAAAACTTAAAAAACAACCTCCCTAATGCTGCTCCCCAGCCGACTCTAAAACAAAGCTACTGCAAATTAATTAAAATTCAAATCAGCCTGAGACAGTCTGCCAACACGGCATGTTAGCAAGGAGAAACTGATGGCTCATCTCAGTCCTTCTGCCCCCTGCTGGTCAAAAGAAGCTTTAAAGCAGCTTTAATATGAGGTGAGTTCTGAACTGGGTAAACAGACACACATACACGCACACGTTAGTTTTGTTTCCCCTCTGGCTCTTTCTCATTGATTTTTCCATCCAGTGACACGAAGCACCACAGATCAGACAAATCAGGTCACATAGGTCTCAACACCACAGTACATCAGCCAACACTGTAGTGTGAGAGCGAGTGTGAGTGTGTGTGTGTGTGTGTGTGTGTGTGTGTGTGTGTGTGTGTGTCCGCACTGAAGAACTGGACTCAGTACTGTACTTTGCATTTCTCTTGATGCCATACTTTGCTGTAGTATCTATGAAGATCTACAGGTGAGCTCGCTAAATGACTTGTGGTTTCAGGATTGTCATGGCTGCCCTCCTCATAGATGGATGCACAGAACTGCATCACGTTTTAATGTCTTTTCATTAAGCGCCACATTTCCAAACCTCTGTACGTTGCAGCTCCCTTTGAGATTTCTAAGACTGCTGCATCGTTGACTATGATTGTAATAACCGTTCTGTTCTCATGTCGGATTAAATCTGACACGTGGTCATTGCTATGTTTGTTAAATGATAAACCGTCAAATTAAAAGGGCAACAAAGGTCGACGCGTTCCCGCTGTTGCTCATTTAGCCCTCCTGCCCATCAGTGAATGTACAAAATGACATGAAATTATGGCATTATGACAAAGCTAACGTGATATTATTATTATAAATATGAAATTGAAACTCTGCTTTAATTAAGTGATGTTTTATGAAGTGGTCGTTCCATGTTGATTTTGTTTTCTTTGTACAAAATGTTTTGTGTTGTTATTTATTTTTCTAAATAAAAAAAGTTTTTAAAATGCTGAGTTCTGGCTGCGTCTCCATGTCTTTGCCTTCGTCCATCACAGTTTGCAAGGCTCCAAACTCCAAAGTATTCAGTTTTTTGTTATAGAAAGATACAAAAACAGCAAATTCTTATATACAAAAGCTGGAACCAGGATAACTTTTGCTCGAAAATTACTGATGGATGATCTAAAATGTTGCCAATTAAGTTCATATCATCGACTGATTAATGGACAAATCCTATCAGCTCTACACTAAACGTCCTTCATTACACCATCCGTCCTCTAAAAAAACAGTTGTTTCACAAACTCCACCTAAATTCACACACACAAACATTGATGTATGCATCATCTGTCCGTCAGTGTCGACTGACCGATGCTCTCATTGGTCACTGGATCTGTTTCCTGAATGGAAGAGGTCCATCCAGCACAGCAGATAACAGCTGGAACATCCTGATCTCAGATAACAGTGTGGCATTAGTGTAGGTCATATCTGTCCAGCGTGTGAGCAGATATCATGGACAGTTATCCTGCTGGCTGTTGGACCTGAAAAGACCTCCCTGCAGAACTATGGCGCCCTGCAGAGGTGAGAGTTGGTACTCAATTTGCATAAGTGAGAGGGGGCAGACAGACACAGAGATTATTCATTCATTCGCATACATTAGTATCACAGTACCATCCAGGTCGGAATCACCTGTTATCAGTTAAATCAATGTTTTTCTCCTTTTCCTCAATAGTGATGATCCAAAAGACGAATATTTAAATGGTTAAAACTTCCTTTTAGTCCCCACAGTGTTGCATGATGGGAGAATACTGTCACGACCATTTGTCCCCTAAACAGCCTTCATTTCTAAATTCCTTGTCCTGTCCAGAAACACTGGTGACCCTCGCTCATTACTGAAGCACGGCGGCGCTTCCAGTCGTGCTCTGAATATTTTGGGAGCCAGTTTGTGTTTGAGTCCTCTGCAGCGTGCTCAGCGGTTGGATTGAACGGGTTTAAACTCTGATTTGTCGACGTTCAGCCAGTTCAAAGAGTGCTAACCCCAGACTAATCTTCTGTAAGCAACATGTCTGTTAATTCCAGCCTGTTGGAGGAAGTATTCTGCACTCAACACTGAAAAAGAAACCTGTTCCTCTTCAAATCGGACCTGATTCTGATGGTAACAATGTTGCAATATAGAAGTAAATACTCAAATACTAGTAACAGTCCTGGGCTGTAAATGTCACATAAATAAAAGTGTGGAATCTTACCAATATTTACTTTAAGTATCAAAAGTAAAAGTACTCATTTTGCAGAAGATTTCCTTGAAGTTGCAGTTGTATTATCACAGTACGTTACTGCATTATTAGGCCTGCAACACATTTCTGTACAACCCTGATTCCACGTAAATAAAAGCAGATAATTTGCAATAATTTACATACAAACTGTGTTTATTGACAGAAGTTTTACAGTGTTTTGCTGCATCAAATTTAGAATGAGCAGATATTTACACAAATCAATGAAGTTAATGAGGTAAAACATTAAATATATTAGGTTAGTTTAGTAAACTAAATTTCCCTGGTGTGGGATCAATAAAGTCCTATCGATCTATCTATGCATTCTGTTCTATTTGTATTTCACACAACATCCCAACTTTTTGTTGGTGGAGCTAATTCTAATTTCTTTATATACTGTTAGTTTGTCTGATCAGTCACAGCGCGTCATTTTTTCTCAGCTCATCAAACATTTTCTAAGTAAAATCTTAATCTGAGAAGCAACTAGCCGACATCGGTCTGACAAATGTCGTGAAAACTACAGTTTCTCCTCTGAAATGTACTGAATTATGAAGTAGCATGAAATGGAAAGTACAAATTTGTACTAAACTTAAGCACTTCAGTAAATGTACTTTATATTGTAATGAGACAAAAATAAATAATGGAATACAAGTAATCGAGCGATGGGATATGCTGTAGTTTGAAAACTGAATGTCATAATATTGGTGAGAAACACCAGAGAAAGAAGAGACAGGTTTGATTTCATGTGACGTTCTGCTGGATTTCCCTTAAGCTCCAGCATAATTCGATGCTTTCATGGCAAATTCGGTCTTTTCCCCCCATATAAATATCGAATTTTGTCTTTTGGTCTGACAGCACTTTATTCTGGAGGACGATTTGCTTCCTCTGATGTGTCTTTCTTTGCCCTCTCTGTCCCACTCTCTTAGAAATCTCCATGAGGTCATACTACATAAGCGGCGCAGCAGGCTCTTTGGTGGCCACTCTTCAACAAGTGTGTGTGTGAAATTGTGTGATGTGCACAAGTGTGACAAGACGGCGCTACAAAGGAGCGTCAGTGGCATGTCTGGTGTGTAATTGCGCTCGTTATCCGTCACACCTTTCCTGGAAAGTAAACTCCACTGAGCATAAGTGCTCACGTGAGTGTGTTTCAGCGTGTGTGTCTTTCTGAGGCGGCAGAGATGTGTGCGTGTGCGAGCGGTTCTGACTCTGATTACTGTCCCCGTGTGGAATAAAACTAAAATAGACAACATAGAACAAAGTATAGAACGTATATATACACACACACATGCATGAAGAGTGTGAGGTGTCTTGTGTTTCTTCCTCCCAGTTCTGTGCAAAACTATCCACCATCCCATCATCCTCTTCTACTTTGTACCTCATTAAATCCACTGGAGCTAATAAACAGACAGGTGTCATTGAGGTCCTTGATCAATCAATCATTTGTCACTAACTTATTACTGATTAGCTAATCGGCTGTTGACTAGAAGGCTCGTGCTGAAAATTGCTTTTTTAAATCTTGGATCAGTGCAAAGCTGGCTGTTTCCTCCTCCCTCCAGGCTTTGTGCTCTGTAGCAAATGATTTTTAACACACGTCTACTGGAGGAGATTTGGACTAAAGGTATTCAACGTGAGCTCTCCAACTGAGTGTGTCATCAATAAGGACCGATAAGGTCTGTCTGGAGTCACTTGCTGCTTAGGGGCCATCTCCTGCGTCTTTCTCAGCATCTAGAACCAGGTGTTAAGTGTCGCTCCGGTGCACAAACATCTCCATGTCAAGGTGTGTGAGTGTGACTAATATTCACAAAAACATCAGGAGCTGATTAAAAACATAAATCCACCTCTTAAACTGTCTGAATCCGCTGTTTGCGTTCGTTTAACCGTAACCGCTGTGGCCGGCTGCAGATTGAATTGCTCCGTATCACAAACACACAGAGGCCTGGCAGCTCAGCGGTGCGGGTGTTTCGAGGGAGTCGGCTTTGGGTAATTTGTCGTTTCCTTTCTCGAGCAGAACGAGAGGCTGCGAGGCTGAAAAGCGACTGACATCAGTGCGCAGAGGCTGATTACGGATAATAAGGTGCTAGCAGCATGAACTGATAGCACGGAGAGAGGGAGGAGGAGGAGGAGAGAGAGGGAGAATGTGTTGCAGTAAGAGGGGTCTATATTGGCGACGTGAATCGGCAGTGAAGCATTCTGGGGCTTCGTGTTACAGGCCTTATAAGGGCCAGGGCCCCTGTGTCTCTGCTCACCTCGGCTATTCTTAGGCTGTCTGTCCCTCGCCCTCAGCAACTCTGCAGGCAAGAAACTCTGCTCCATCTTAACATTAAGTTTGAAGTTGACTTTTGAGAGTTCGCACTTTCTCAAATTTGACTCTTTCATTTCACTGTGGGCTTTTTTTGGGGGCTCTAGAAACGGTGTTTTTCTGCAGCGGCTCAGCTCGGGTATACACTCTCCTTCTGTGCATCTGTGTGTATTTGTGTATTCCTGTGTGTGTGTGTGTGTGTGTGTGTGTGTGTGTGTGTGTCACAGAGGTTCCACAGCACCTGACCCACCCGCCCACCACCACCCCAGGGTGTTTGTCCTGAGAGCTGGGAGCAGACGGGGAGAGACGGTAGTGAAGCCTGGGCTGACGGAGGAGAAGCGACCACCGAGGCGCCGGCAGGGACAAAAGGATAGCAGGGGAGGACGGAGAACAAGGGCACCGCAAGCAGGAGGAGAAACCACGCAGCAGGAGTTGTTAGCAGGAGGAGTGTTGACGTTTAACCGAAGATGAGTACGTACACAGTGACTCTGAATGGCCCGGCTCCATGGGGCTTCAGACTACAGGGAGGAAAGGACTTCAACATGCCGCTCACCATCTCCAGGGTAAGAGCAGAGTCACCCTCACAGGCTGACATTGGTTGTGACAAAGCAGCTTATAAATAAAGAACGAGTAACTGGCAATGTGGCACTGACAAGGTGGCACACAGACAATAGCGGACTGATAATCTGCTGTGACAAGAGAAAGCACCAGCGGCTCACAAATCACTTCAAATTGAAGCGTCCTCTGCAGAGATTGCAGTGCACTGATTGACTGACGTTGGCAAATTGTGCCCCTGAAAGACGATCAAAAAAACAAAATACGTGACGCAGAATCATGTAAACAGACTCCAGAAAGCTTCACTTTTGTCACATTTTCATGCATGAATATCTGATTGAACAACAATACTGGTGATTCGCAGGTGAAAATATGCACAGACGTCCCAGTAAAAACCAAATGAGGTTGAAAAGCAGAGTTTTTTTTAGACTTGTAGTTTACATCTGACTTCCGCTTCAACGTTTTAATGGACTATAAGTGGAGCATGTTTATTAAAGGACCTCCTACACCGTATAATGCAGCCCTTTGAACACTCAAATGTAACTTAGAAGTCTGTAAAAGTGACTTTTTTTCTGTCCTTTTCACCTGAAACTAACCTTTTCACCTGGTTGGACGTGTTGCATGTTCAAACTCCATCAAGCTTGTGTGCACGCATGCACATACTGTATATGCGTGTGATATGTGTGCGCGCAGGTTTGATATGCGAGTGTGTGAGCGGCGGTTATGTAATGTTGCTGTACGTGATGATGACAGGGAGGCTCAGATGTAATCTCCAGAGAGATTTCTAGAATAGAGCAGCAGTGGAAAGACTGGAGTAGTTTTACTGGAGTTGAGGCGCTGCGGCATTAGTCAACTTATGCGGTTATTACACGGTTAGTTCAAGAAATCTGAAATGCCTGGAACTTCCCTCAAACTTCAGCCGGTCGTAATCAGCTCAATTAATCACCAGTAAAGCGAAATTAATTCTTTATCTTTGCACGGTGAGCAATTTGGATGATGACCTGACTTATTTTAACTGGAACATCTCTCAAAAATGACATGATTTATTAAAAAAAAGTTATAGTAAGAACAGAAATATTCTATTTCATCAGTGTAGATACACATTATTTTCCTAAAATTAGCAGAATTTAAGAAAAAAGGTGGAACATTAGGTGTTCTGCAGCAGATTGACTGGGCGTCTCTCTCTCTCTCTCTGGCAGGACTGCTGGTGTATTTACAGCTTTTCCTTTAAATAGCAGGGGTGGAGAGGTGGACGGATGGAGAGGGAGAGGGGTGGGAATGGGGCAGGAAAGAAGCGGGCAGAGCGAGGAAGCTAACGGGCAGCTTGTGTTACCTTTAGTAAGCTTTATTCCTGCTCAGTTTCAGTTTCACCATGAGGAGCTGAGGGGACGCAGCTCGTCGTTGTGAGGGAGCGGAGCCTTTCATAGACTGAGATGAGGAAGAGGAGAGGAGGAAGGTGGAGGAGATGAGGTTTACCTGAGCGGAGCATTAACTCTGCTCCCTCCCACCACCAGCTCCTCATCTTTCAGTCCTGATTGATGCTCAGCTGGTGATATCAGCCTGCGTTGCATTGACTCACGGCTGCAGACATCTGTTACTTTATTGTCTGCTGATCCTGGTCTCAGGTGACCGGGGGGAGCTTTGGTCCGGGGTGACATTGTGTCATCGGATTTGTGTTCATCCTGTGGTCAAGTTGGGCTCTGACAGCTTAACATAAAACACTGCAGCTTGATATGACAACTCGGGGCGTCATTACTGTCCTTTCTCTTGCTAAGAAAGGAAAGAGGGATGAAGAGAGCGGATTTATTACGTCTTGTTAGCCAAGCTGAGGCACTCGCCATGAAATATGTAACACACCAAACTGTTTTTCTGCTGTCCCGTGATTTTTATATGACTATAGGTGGGATTATCCTCGTTAAAAGCATGAAAAAGTGCAGAAATATGATTTAAAATTAATAGATTCACAGCACATGCTAAGCTAGCTAGGCTAGGCTAGGTTAGCGATAATGTTAGCTAGCAGGTTCGGCTAGCCCATCAGAGAGCTGCAAAGCAAATGTAACGGTCTTTAAACTTGGTATAAAAAGCAACTTATAATGAAATGTGACATTAGCTACCTGTTGAATTTACCAGTGGTAAATTAAATTGTTGATGTCTAGTCCAACTGCAAATGGTGACTTAACAATATGACATAAAAATTGTGGATTTAAGTCATTTTAGGTTTATTTACATGCTGTCTTGAGGCTAAATGAACAAACAGCTCTCTGGGGATTGGCTACGGTGATACGCTGACATATGTCAGTGATGGTTTTGAGATATAAATCTTGCAAGAGACATTTTTTTTTTTCCAAAAGCAAATCCAAGATAATGTTGCTCTTTCATTACTATCCAATTTTCAAGGAATCCGCCTTCATATTCACATTTCCTGTTTCTCATCAGTTATGTTTGAAGTGTCTGATGCATATGAAAACATGCATGACGGAGCGGTCGGGCAGGGTTATGTGTTTACATGTGTGTTTGATTACACCGAGGCAGCCGTGCAGAAATCAATTTTTCTCCTGTCAAGTTTCCTGCTTTCTACGCACACACACACACACACACATCTACACACAGACGCATAATAAGTGTAATTGAAGTACAAAGAAAAGGACAATAAAGGAAAAAGGTGGACAGGAGGGACAAGGACGAGGTGACGGTCTAAGACGAGGCAGAACATAATGACACGTGAAATGGTGACACAACAAAGGGAAAATGTGGACTGTAGAGAGGACGGCACTTAATGTAAATAGAAAAACAAAATCTAGGAAGTCTTGTATGAATGTCAGTAGCAGGTGTGTGTGTGTGTGTGTGTGTGTGTGTGTGTTTGGGTATGGAGGGGGGCTCAGCAGGGTCAATCACAGTGAAGCCGGGCAGGCATCACCAGCATTGCTTATTTTTAACTCTTTAACGAGTTGACTGTAAGCTTAGACCCAATACTGTACGCCGCGGTCCTCTGGGTCCTCTCCGGCCTCCTCTCCGGAGTTCAGGTCCGGCTTTGTAACAACTGAAAGTCAATACATGGCTGACAATTGAAGAAAAGTGTGGAAAAAGTTCTGCAAAGTAACAGTAGTTTACTGGATTTGAGCTTTCAGCCACTGTGCACGCGCTGCATGAACAGCTTGAGTCTTCACCTCACTTCCCTGTCCTGCACACCTCACCTCACTTTGGCTTTTATTAGACAAATCCTGCTGTTTCTACTTATTTCAGCGTCAGATCGCCTAACGTGCAGCTGTGGAGACTGATAAGACTCTCAGATAAAATGCGGCTGCGCTCTGTTCACGAGCCCTTCATCTGCACAAACACAGCTTTAGGATTTATTTTGCTTCATCAGCTGGTTTCTTCTCCACCTTTAAGGCCTGTTTACTGACCTGCCACACACTCACACGCAGCATAAATAACGATGTGAGCTGAAGCGACACAAATGTCACCTGAGCCGTGATGCTGTTTTGACCTGAGGGTTACAGCAAACATGCACTTTTACATTTTATTTTCTCATTTCACACCCACCCTGGGGGGTTAATCCGGCGTTCATAAATACCCATCTGTACTGTGTGCGTATGTTTGTGTAACTGCACATGTGTTTCAGTTGCTTGTGTCTCCTGAGGAATCTGGGTTAGCGGTCCTGGTGTGACCTGCTCTTTCGACCCCTCCATAGATAACCCCGGGCAGCAAGGCAGTGGGCGGGAGCCTGGCCCAGGGCGACATCATCTCAGCCATTGACGGGGTCAGCACCGATGGGATGACGCACTTGGAGGCCCAGAACAAGATCAAGTCTGCCACCAACAAACTGTCACTCACCATGGTGAAGTAAGCAACCAGCTCACTGAAACACCCGTCCAAAAGACAAACTGGTGTGGACATTTTGGGAGATGAGGAGGATGTTAAAGCTTTAGAAAAGGCTGTACATGTTGCTTTAGTTGAGTCATGATTTGGTTATAGTTTCTTTGTAAAAAAAAGTTTTGTTTTGTTTTGTTTTTAAAACTGACTAAATGTGATCTAACAGTATATTATTTTAAGGATATTCTCTTGTTTAATCTTCAGATCGAGACGTCCTGCACCGGTTCCCACAGCAACCCCAAGGATGGACTCACCCATGCCAGTCATCCCCCACCAGAAGGTATGAACAACAACCATGAACAACATGAACAACAGGAACAACAACATATCAGCTGTCCATGCAAACACAACATCTGCGCACTCGCACATAACTGTCTGTATGTCTGCAAAACATGTTCTATGTTCTCGTCCATCAGTCACATACGGTGCCGTAAGTTAGTGTCCTGCTGCCCTCTAGTGTCAGATATTCACAGTGCAACTGCGGGAGACCCTGTGCAGAGGTCAGAGGTCGGCGCACCAAAAACACCGACCAAATGAAGGGAAACGAAGACGAAACAAGCTGATACCTTCAGTCTCATTTCACTTTAAAGCTTCCTCTTCTATCAAAGCTCCTGCCTCCTCCACAGCACCCGCAGCACCTGCCCCAGGTCGGGCGCAGCAGCACAGTTCCCCAGTTGGCCTTTACTCTCTGAAACGTCCCGGTTTAACCTCACATTAACAGGACCGTGATGAGACAGTATGCTCAGAACTTTCCCTGCATTCATTCCTCTCGCACGTGGCACTATTTCTGGAGCGTACACACAAACATACCTGCACCTGGCTGCACTCCAGGTAACAGAAAGGCAGGAGATCAGACTACGGGGTCATTTGAGGATCTTTAATACAAGCGGGTCCGAGACGCTTTACTAAAGGTCGGGTGTCCTCAGCACCAGATTCAAAATAAAGTGAGATGGACAGGAGTTCGTTCGTTCTTGTGAATGGCACCGACTCATTCACTGTGCAATGAAAATGAAACCAGGGAGATGATGTTGAAAAAGATCATCTCTTCTGCTGATTCAGCTCCCTGATTTCGCTCTTCTACTCGAGGCTTTTTATCTTCAAGCTGTTGCAAAGCCCAGGACAGACTTTAAACCCTGTTTTGCCTGGAAAACCGGAGACTTGCTTGTGAAGCTTTTTTTAAACTGCTGGCGAGGTTACAGGAAGGGGATGATTTGTTGCTACAGCAGAGTCGTCTTGGGGCAAAAGCAAACTGGTGGATACTAGAGGTCTCTTAAATCATTTAAAACAAGGGCCCTTTGCTTTGGTTTTCATTAATATTTTGGTCATAAAATGTCAGCAAATAGTAAAAATTGCTCATCATAAGTTTGCGGAGCTCGAGGTGTCACGTTCAAATATTTAGTTTTGTCCGACCAACTGTTCAAAACCTATTCAGATTCAACTGACAGCAGCATACAGACGTCACTTCAGGCACTGCCACTGGTGGCTTATACAGAAAACAATGGGTGCAGATGTTGTGACTCACAGCACACATGTCACTGCCGCTGTTTTGGGGTTTGAGGCTGCTAAAACGAATCAAGATCATTATTTAAACCACCAGTGAGTGAATGCATTTCTCCCCCAAAGACCTCAATCTTCCATGTTTTTAAGGCTCTGTAACTTCCTAAAACATTGTAGTGTAGTTTTTACTGAAAAATACTCAAACGGGGGTAAGTAGTATATTTGTTGGGAACTATTTTCATCCGCGGATGAATTAACATTTCCTGCTCTAGTGTATTTACAGTGTGTGTGAGGCCATGTTGCAGAATGAGGAATGAACTCTGTCAGGTTTTGGTTACACAAACAATAATTAGTTGAATCTATTTGTTGATTTTTTTATTTATTTACTTATTTTTAATTGAATATAAGAAAAATACACCAGATTTTAAACTTTTTAAAGCCTGTGTTTTTCATTTTACTCCTTTTATATTCACACTTTCTATTAGGATCAGTCAAAAACAGGTGTTACTTAAGTTTGACCGGGTTATTTTTAGAATACACATTTGCACATTTGGGTCTCTCAAAAAGATATTTACGTTATCTTTGCCAGGACTTCAGGGCCAAACCAGCAGTGCCTTTACCATGACAGTACTGCATGTTGCAAGGACTCGAGTTCGTTGGGAGTTAAGCTGTGCCACGGTTGAGGGAACTCTCCTCAGTGAGATGGCATGAGTTACAGTGAACCTCAGTCATGGAACACTTGTAGATGTTAATTAAGGGCACAATCTGCTTGGCCTCTGACATATCACATCCAGGTATCAGTCCTCACTAATGTGTTTCCCCTCTGGAGCTCAGCTGCTCTACGCCAACGGTAAGTCAGGTGTCTGGAAACGTGCTCCAGGCAGGACGATCACGTCAGTGTCATGCCAGCGGCCCCACCTCACCGCGTTCATGGAGACTCCAATTCCACTGGCATGCACACGCACACACGCACGCACACTCACGCGCACGCGCAGGAGAGAGCAGCTGTTGTACACGGAGATGGAATGTTCCGCTCTGGTTACACGGCATCATCCTGAATCCCCTGGATGTCCCCTCGCCAAACCTGAGATAGCTCCATCAGGTCCCTGTTGAGGGATGCCTCACGTGCGAGGTGCTGCTGAGCACGTTCCACTTTACCTACTGTACCCTGAACTCATCAGCGCTCCGTATGGACCAATCCGCCGGCTGCCTTATGTGTTGCACTCTCAAGCGCTGCCGCCGCCGCCACCTTTGCTCTAAACGGAACTGAACACATTTAAACTGACAGTAAAAGCAGAGATGTTCGGGATGAAGGTGGTTTGTGTTAATGTGGAGGTTATTAAGTCTTAAAGCACTTGTTCGAGTCTAGACGTGACGCAGCCTTTGGGAATGAAATAACATGAACATGCTGCTCCTGTCCGACCTACACCGTCTGGATGTGTCGAGCTGCTCATTAAACCAGGCAGGAAATATTTGCTGCATTCGCTGATGATTTAAATCATCGAACTCCTACACAAAGCTACAAAGAGATCCCAGCCCATGTGGGTACATCGTTTTTTCCTTGAAGCTTCGGCTGATAACGTTGGAGAAACCAACAAGAGTAATCTAAATTTTGAGGCATCCAATCAAAAAAAATCATCCCCTCCCTTCAGGTCTCCATCCAAAGCAAGTCTCCCAAAACACACCAAACATTATCACAATGAATGTAAACAAAGAACATGGCTATTGTTAGTACTCACAGCTAAGTCAAGCTAGCATGCTAGCATTGGGAAAATTCTTACTGCACAAGCCAACGCCGAAGTGTCAAAACTTTAGTTCCTCAAATGGCCACTTGAGTCTGTCCCCATAGACTCCCCAATACCCAGCCTTACAACAAAAACTTGTAGATTCTAAACTTTATTTTATGACAGTATTTTCAATAAGTAAGTCTCTCAACAGGGTCTGCTGGACAGAGTAAATTTAGACACATACAGTGCAGTATTATAGGCGAGCTTGTGAAGTGAGGTACCACCGCAGTAACGGCAGCTTGTCTGCTTCCGCCCGCAGCTCGAATTCGTCTATATGCATCGGCTGCAGTCCTGACATAAGTGGATCAGGTGCTGTGTTTGTGTAGTTGTGTATATTTGTGGCTGTTCTGTGCTAAAAGTGTCCCCGTCCTGTATCATGTGATTGAGAGACTTCTGCTCTTGTCAGTCACTCCTGGTGATGCAGGGGAAGCTGGGAAATATCCCAGTGATGACAAACGGCTGCTATTCTGACCCGTACGTGGGATTACAGCATAGCACTGGAGCTGGATAGTTTCCTACAAACACACACGGTGCTGTTGTTATCGCCCGTATACCTCTGGTGATTCATTCTCTCCTTCTCTCTTCCTCTCTGGTGTGTTTCAGGTTATCGCGAACACAGCTGCAAAGTCAGTATCGTCACATCTCCCAGTATTTAATGTGCATGGAGTATGTGTCCGTACAGAGAGTACTGGTGTAAAGTAACCGTAACCGTAACTCACAGGCTGAAAACCAAAGACGTGTTATTAACAGCATCTGGTCCCCAGAAGTGGAAATTATTGAAGTATCAGTACATGTTTAAGGTACCACTTCTTTTCTACTTTTCCTTCACAACATTTCAGAAGGAAATACTGTACTTTATACTTCATTACTTTTTTGCAAAACATTCATGAAGTACTTTTACTTGTGATACTTTTTCATGCAATTACTTTTAATACTACTTTATTTTTAAGTCATACTACTGTGATATCTACCTTTGTTTCCACCTCTGCTGGTCCTCTTCAGCTTTCATATTCATTTTGTTAACATGAACAGATTTACAGTGTATTACTGTGTGTAAATGCATGAGCGTTGGCATTTTGTGTGTCCTGTATACGTCCATGTTTGACAGTACTGCGTGTCAGTAAAACCTCGACTGCTCTGTGTGTTTGTGTTTCAGCGTGTCAGTTTGGCCTGACCGTTTTAAAAATTAGCATGTCTGTTTTTTCGTTGGACTGTTACGTCCACTGAAATCCATCCATCAAGTAAAAGCTTATATTTTGATTTTAATCGTCTCACTGTTGCCTTGTCTGGGGAATTAATGTGCTTCCTTATGACTATGTTCTGAAAAACTGAGTCGAGAGTCTATTCCAGTGTGAAGTCTGTACGTCCTATAAAAATACTGAGAGTTAGTATGTAGTATGGAAGTGGGACACAGCTACAGTGTAGTGTGAGGAGCATTTTTTCTGTGTAGTTGAGTGAACGTACAAACTGAGAGGACGACAGCTCTACCTGTCTGTCGGCTGTATCACTGCACGCTGACCTGGTTTCCTCCCATCACTTTAGCATATTCTCTGTCATTTCTCCCCTCTCCTCCCCCTCATCTGTCAACCTGTCCTTCCCCCCTCGCCACCTGAAACCTCCCCACCTCCTCTCCGACCCACCGACCTCTGACCCCGACACTCACAGTGTGGAGTACACTCCCAGCTTCAACCCCATAGCTCTAAAAGACTCGGCCCTGTCCACCCACAAGCCCATCGAAGTGAAGGGTCCGGGGGGAAAGGCCACCATTGTTCACGCCCAGTACAACACACCAATCAGCATGTACTCACAGGACGCCATCATGGACGCCATCGCGGGGCAGTCGCAGGCTAAGGGACATGACAGGTGAGGTCACACAAGCAAGCTAATCCCCTCTTCGGTCTTTACGCTCTCTCTCCACTCACACACATCACATCACACTGATCAAACCGGCCCACGCGGTGACAAATTAAAGGGTCTGTTCGTCCAAATTACAAAAAAAAACATGCTTTCCCACTTACTGCCAGCATTATCTAAACATGAAGATAGTTTTTATCAGTGTTTTTATTTGCCAAAGTGTTGAGATATACACTTTATTTTTAAGAAGTCAAAGTCTCTTTACAAAAACCTTCAAAAGAGAAGTGAGCCATGACTCCTGAGGAGCATTTCAGTGATGAAATAACTAGTTTTATTTAATAAGAATTTTGAGGGACTCCAAAATGTTGAAATGGGAATTTTGGAGCCATTGTACTCGATAAAAATCTCAAAACCTGGACATAAAACCTCCCAAAACTACTGTCATGGCTGAATATCATCAGCAGAAAGTGAGAAACTATTTTTTTTGTTTGTCATTTGGAAGAACCAACCTTTTTAAGATACTTTGCCTGAAAAGCGCAAACACAGAAAGCAGCATTTGAACATTTGAGCCTTCCTTAAGCCCACGCTGCTGCCACTCGGATGTCGACTGTACGCCCGGGCTTTCCCGTGTTGTCTGTGTCCGAGTCTCGTACTCCTCCGTGCCTTTCACCCACTTTCCTCTCCTCATTCCATCCACAAACAAACAACCAACCACACCTGTGCTGCGCTCCACCCATGCTTCCCCATCCTTCCTTCCTGGCTGTGACCTCAGTGAAGAGGCAGGCTCCCCCTTGGCGTAAGTACAGCGGCACTCCTTCTCCATCCCTGTGTCTCCTTCGTCTCATGAGTTCATAACAGCTTGTGCATTGCTCCACGTGTCTCCTGAACTAATATCCCACCGAAAATGTTTTGAACTCCTACAGCATTTACTTTGATTTATTTTGTTGTTTTCATGTTTTTTATATATATTTTTTTTTTTGACTTGTTATATGTGTTGTTATTATTTGACAAAGTACTTAGAAGTACTTTGTCAAAAGTGTGAGAGTGTTATCGGGATTTTTTTTTTTCGGTTCCTCCTCTAAAGAGCAGCCAACATCTTCAGGAAGCTGACGGGATGTCATGGCATGGGAATGTTCTGAGTATCCAGTCACAGGGTTTCAGATCAATACTGCCGATTGGTATTGACTCACTTTTCTAACACATGCTAAAAAGTCACCATCCGGTCATGTTGCTGTGTAAACTCACTCCAGTATCTACGGTGCACCACAGGACAGACGCCTTCACTGTGGAACTATGGGACAGCACAAACACAGCGTACATGAACAATGAACACGCCGACTGTGTGCAAAGCAACACAAATGCAATTATTGATCTGAATGTAAAAACTGCCCATAATGACAGAAAATCAGATTCAACAGTATTTATGAAAAACAAAACAGCCTTTTTAACTTCTGATGCTCTCTGGTGCGTTGTGCTATTTCAAAATAAAATACAGTGCCAAAGGAAGCCCCACCAGAAACAGAAGATGTTTCAAGGATTTATACTGTCTCATGCATACGACTATGTCCACAAGCAGTAGTGGAAGAAGTATGACTATGTTTTACTCAAGTAAAAGTAGGAATACTACAGTGCACAAATACTACAGGATAAAAATTTGCATCAAAGTATATTTAAAGCAGCAAAAGTAGAAGCGGTGGTTATGCAGAATAATAAATATCACATGTATTCATCACTAATGTAGCTGGTAAAAGTGAAGCTAATCTGAACTACTTTGCTGCCAGGTGGCTAAATCTATAAAAATACATTAGAATTTATTAGCTGACTTCTGCTGAATGTTAGTTGTATTTTATCAAAGTAACGACGATATTTCCCTCTGAAATATAGTGGAGTAGAAGTCTAAAGTAGACAAGTACAAGTACGGTAATTGAGTAAATGTACTTCCACTGACAATGCTTCCAAGACGCCACAAATTAATATGAACCAGATCAGTTTAGCACGTACATACTGATCAGTGTCAAACAATACTACGAAGTGCGTCCAAATGTGTCCTATTACATCAGTTAAATTGAAGTAAAGACGAATTAAACATCCCTTCTTTCAAGGGACAAAGTAAGCAAAATTAAACACATCAAAATTACTATAAATTTCTGAGAACACTGACAGACCTGCTCAGCTTTGCCCTTCTACAGCACGGACAGGCCAGAGGATAGTCTCATTTGACTTGACTGTGTAAGAAAGCAATAAAGCCAAACTTTCTTCATTCTACAATACAGCGGAGTTCAGATCTCCCTTGTTCTCTTATTCAAGGTATCCATGCATTTCATTCGCTCACCTGTCAATGCCGACATGTCCCCTTCACGCCCTCTAGTTGCTTTAACTTCCAGGGAAACACAGGAAACACCAAACAACACTTTCAGAGTGAGGAAGGAAGTCTGCGATCATGACTAAACTAACATGAATTAAACTCTACTACATTGGTGGTTGTTTAACAGTGAAGACTCCCATGATCCCATGAAGTAGATGGTAGCACACCATGGGCATTTCCTACATTATGATCATCTATTACATTTGGGGGCTTTAGATACAGTACATGCGATGCTCTCAGAGCTCTGACAGAACTCTCTGCCCTGCAGTGGAACTCTGCCCGTCAAGGACCCTGTGGTAGACTGTGCGTCTCCCGTTTACCAGGCAGTGATCAGGCCAGGAGAGACCCAGGACATGTCTGAGTGGGCTCGTCGTGCTGCCAACCTGCAGTCCAAGAGCTTCAGGATCCTGGCCCACATCACTGGCACCGAATACCGTCAGTACACCGATTCGCCTTTCTTACCTTCATGTTTTCTCTCTTGATCGTCCTGATAGTCGTCTCTGCTACGACTTGTTCAGATTCAGTTTTCATCTCGTTAGCGGGTCCTTACCGAATCCTCTTGTTCATTTCTCCTCATGCAGTGCAAGACCCAGACGAGGAAGCCCTGCAGAGGTCGAGGTAAGATGGGAGAGAAGTGAGAGGATTTTCATGGTATATGTTCATTAGTTTGGTACTTCTAAATTAACTGGCTCCTTTACTCCATCCACTCACTCAAAATTTGACAAAAAAGTATTTAAAGGAAGGGTCCCTTAAACATCTGTCCATTCAGTTTGAAGCTACAGCCACGGGACTGTTAGCTTATCTTAGGAAATGCCTGGAAACAGGAAGAAACAGCTCTGTCTGGAGGTAAATCCACCCACCTGCACCTCTAAATCTCACTGGTTAACACCTTATTATTTAATGTATAAAAGTATAAGAATGATGCACCAGGCAGCCAGCCGAGACGCGGGGAAGTTAGTGGACATGTCCAAGAAATATCCTGGCACGAAACCAAAACTTGTCATTTTCACTCTTTGTCTTTTTCTGTACAGCTTAAACAAATGAGATGTAATGTTTTAATTAGTGAGATTTAGAGGTGCTGTTAGGCGGATTTCGGTACCTTCGGACAGAGCCAGGCTAGCTGTTTCCCCCTGTTTCCAGTCTTTGTGCTAAGCTAAGCTAACAAAGTGCTGGCAATAGCTTCCCATTCCCAGTGCAGACATGTACTTAATTCTGAACACCTGTGGTTAAAAGTGCACATAATACCTGATGTCACAGCCTCATCCGGCCTTCCACACCCTCAGGGAGAAGTTTGAGTCGGAGGTGAAGGGGCCCCGCTTTGCCAAGCTGAAGAACTGGCACCACGGACTGTCTGCACAGATCCTCAACGTCCAGGAATAAAGAGGAGCTGGAGAGGAAGCCAGAGAGAGGACATGTTAAGGAGGACATGGACAAAAGCACAGAGGTTAACAAGGAAGAGGGGATAAATTAAGGAGGGGGAAAAAGGTGCAGGAGGAGGAGGAGGAGGAGGAGGAGGAGGAGGAAACTCCTCAGGAATGTGAGACAGCGTTGTAGCCTACATTAGTAGAATGTGAGATATTAAGTGTTAGTGTGAGAATGCTATGTGTTCATAATCTCGATATTACTTGTCAAACGTGTCTGTCCCCTGCTAAGACCTGACCTCGCATTTGGGTTTTTCTTCCTTTCTTTCTTTCTTTCTTTCTTTCCTGTTTGTTTGGGTCCTGTCTCTCTTAAACGAAAGGGAAATTGTACAAAAAATAATAAGTATTCAAGTGAAAATGCAGAACTGACGATGTTTCTTTTAGTACATAAACCGCACTCACGGGCGTATGAATTTTAACACTATGAGCATGCTTGTGAGAAGGCACACAAGGACAAACACACACATAGAGATTTACCTACATGCACAAATACAGTATGTAAAAAAAATGCACTCAAAAAATGTACTGATATCAATGTGAATAAATGTTTTCTTTAAACCACACGGCTGAGCGAACTGTTGCAAACTCACATCAATGAAATAAACGTGTCACCCTCTATTTTGGGAATCAAAAACTGGAGGCGAGGCGTAGCGGCGCCCGCGGTGGGGGCACTCCTCCATCAATGAGCAACATTTGCTGTCACTTCGAGCGCCGCCATTCAGAAGAAGGAGCATCTAATAGCTCTTGACGGAATAATATGTTTATGAGCTGGTGGCGACATGGACGATGACACGTCTATGGCAGATGGGGCTGACAAAGCCTGAGAGCTGAATATTGTTGCTGCTTTCGTTTATATGAGATGAGTCTTGAATCAAAATTCAGTTTTCATGCGATAAGAACAGCAACTGGACGATCGGAGGGAGAGTCAGAGGTGTAGACTTGAGGTATCCGTAGCTTCTTTGGCGAACTGGAGCAAGATTTAAACACTGATAGAGCTTCAAGTTGATGTTAGCAAGTTATCTGCAAATCCAGCAAACACATAGCAACGTTAGCAACGTAAGATGGCTATTCACGCTCCTAACTCCGTTTTGGTCTCCCAGCTGAGCATTCACCTTGTCAGGCTTGAAGTCACAGGCTTGTGGACGAACCACAGTGGTTCGGACCAGTCAGCGCCCTGTGATCGACTAATGGCAGCAGCTGTTCGTCTGAAAACAACAATGGCGGCTCCTAAAGGGGTTAGCATAGCTGCTGCTGTTAGCATAGCTACTGCTGTTAACATGAATTATGTCAGACCTGGAGAGTGTTTCCAATGAACGAGGAGCAAAGAAGGACACTGAAGGCTTTCACTGTTTCACCATTGAAAGTTTCACCAGGCTCAGATTATGAAAAATGGTTAATGGGGATTCTACATATTTAAGCAACCACTCAACAATCAACGGTCCGTGTGTGGGCCGTCAAAGTGCCCGTCTATGTGCACAACTGCTATGTTTAAGTTCAAACTCATGCCATACATTGTTGGAAAGCTAAGATTCTTCCCAAAAGCAGGTACAGTCAACAAGAACAAACAACAAACAAACAAACACCTGATTATAATTGAGGGAACTCACCAATGAAGTCTCCTAGTAATCCAACAATCAATAACACTCGGACAAAAATGGTCTGGTTACATCGGTGAAGGTCCAGACGATCCAATCCAGTAAAATATTTAGTCCAAAACACGACGATAATTAATAGAAAGCTGTTAAATTGTGTCAAATTAACAGCAGAGGTGCTAATCAGTTTGTCTGTTACAACCATGTTGGTTTCAAGATGGCCGCCGCTCTTTGACCTTTCCTTTGACACACTTGACCAATTAGAATCTCCATGTATGCAGCTGACAAGAGCCAATGAGAGTCCTTGTTGCTAGGAAGTGCCTTGTTCTGGTCTTTTGTGTAAAGATTGAACCAATCGCATTCGATTATGCAGATGACTGGCGTTTCTGACGTCCAATGAAATTCCGAGAACTAGGAATTGTTCCTTCAGTGGGTAATTCAAACAAACAGGGATGTTACACAGCGTTTGACCTGATAAAAAATGTGAATGGCCTCAATATTTAGATATACAGTTTAACAATGAGTATATGTAGCTAAATTCTGAATATAGATGATGTAAATACAGATTAAAAGTAGAGAGAGATCAAAACAGTAAAGTTGTGGACCAGGAAAACAAAAGAATGAGCTGAAATACTGTAAAAAGCTCTGTAGAGCAGAAGAGAACTACACATCAGTGATTTCTGTCACCTTACATGCGGTCTTTTAGCTGCACCAATCAGTAAAAATACTGATTAGTGCAGCTTTAAGTCACATGAATGAGGATTTGAGACTTGACCAGGAGTTATTGGCTGTTTTACTTCCTTGATTTTTGACTCTCTTCAGATTTTAATTGAGACTTCGAGCAAAAACATTTAAGCACTGACATGACTATTTGCAGAGCTTTAAAAGAACAACGTGTGATTTTAACAGTCAACATCAGAAATTTTTGTACTCAAAGAAAAGCTCTACAAGTCAAGATTTGACAGGTTAAGTATAATTTGTCCATTGCTAAAATAATCTTTTACATGTCTAAAGGCAACCACCTATCAGCATAATGCTGTGTCATGATGTTATATGTGTTAAGACCACCAGAGGGCAGTAACATTCTGCACAGGCAGACTGACAAGACAGGCATCCTCTCTGCAACAACAGAACCGCACTATTCAATATTCTGTACATCACTTTACTCCTCTACCCTTTATCAGGTTTATGGACCAAATGCCAAAAATAAAGCGCTACAGCACCTTATTCTTATCTGTTTTGCCAATTATTTCTCTCTGCTTGCGTCCTTCCTGGTTTTAAAAAATGAATAAGAATGAAACAAAATGGAGCATATCAAAAACAGAACTGCTGTGGTGCTGAGTCGGCATGTCTGGGAGAAATGGGACGATGGGGAGGAGGAGGAGGAGGGATGGGCAGTTGTGACTCATTCAGGTGGAGATGACAAAGCATTTTCTCTTCTCTCACACCAATAAAAATAGCTGCAGGTGCTCTCTTTTTCTCTCTTAATTCAATTAAATTCGGTTCAGTGACCCTTTATTGGTATTAAATCTTGGTCAAAAAGCACAATGCATAAACAGAGATACATGCTGTAAATATACACAAATTAATTATATATAATGAATAAACAGCTGGTGAGTTAAACTGAGAAATACTCCCAATCAGAAAAAGGAAGAGGGAATCATATCTTTGCGACAAGCCGCGTGATGAGATTACAGATTACACGACAAAGTCTCACAAGTCATATGATGTGGGGGGAAAAAATCCTCTTCGCCTCCAGTGCCAGAGCTCTGCTGGTTATGTAACAGTGTTCACGAGCTCAGCATCTACAAAGGTGTGTCCACAGCAACGTGCCAATCAAAATATGAGGATGCGCTGAGCATGAGTGAGAATCACCGGGAGAAAGATGGATGATGGGTGGAGGGGTGGTTGAGGCGCGGAGTTGCAGCATGACTTGAAAATGCTGCAGCATCCGGTCGTGTCTCCTCCTCCTCCTCCTCCTCCTCCCCCTCCTCCTCTTCTCTCCATCTCGTGCATACCGGCTGTTTCCTCCCCCCTCTTTCTCTCAGTCTGCGTGCTGTAGCCCTGCTGTGCGGTCCTCTCAGTCCTCTGTTGTAGCACTGAAGGGAGGAGGAGCCACACACACACACACACATACACACACGCACACACACACGCACACGCATACTCACACAGACAAACACACACTGTGACATCTCACATCATCTCTGCTGCACACTCACTGTAAGCACCAGCCAGCACGCCAGCCAGGCCCGTTTGGAGCAGGGGAGCCCAGCCGTCTCGTCACCCAAAATGGATGTACTGATGAAGGGGTTCTCCATGGCCAAGGAGGGGGTGGTGGCCGCTGCAGAGAAGACCAAAGCCGGCATGGAGGAGGCGGCCGCCAAGACCAAGGAAGGGGTGATGTATGTAGGTACGTAACACTCTGACTGTGGAGCTGCACTGAGCTGCAGGAAAAAAGACAGTTACATTTGAGGGGCATGCATTCAGTTTTTGGGATGCATCATGTGTTTTTGCACCGTTTGAGGTGGGGTCCCATGGGTGTCCACGTCTGGGACACTCGTGCAAAGTGTCAGGGACAGAGGGAGGAGGAGGAGGAGAAGGAGGAGGAAGAGGAGAGGACGGGATGGAGTGAGCACAGGCAGGATACTGCTGCAGGACTGGTGCAGGGCAGCGGGTGGGGGTGTGAAAGAGAGAAGGATAGACAGAGTGAGGAGGGGGTTTGGATGGAGAAGGAGATGGAAAAAAGTTGTAATTGGGCAGTAGGTGGAGGATTGGTTTATCTTGGAAAAAAAGGAATAGAAGAGAAAGAGGAGAAGAGAAGAGGAAAGAAGGAGTCTGCAGGACCTTGTGATGGTGCCTCAAGCTTTTATCACCTGTCCTGTTTCATTCAGTGGTTTGTGGAGCAGTTTGCAAAGGGACGTCCAGTGATGGACATAATGTCCCAGAGACTCCGTTTATGCACTTTTCTTAATTTGAAGAGTAGAGCTTACATACATTGAATAGCCTGTCATCCTTTTTTTTGTATAGATTCACAGGTATTAAATGCATTAAATTAAATGCATTTAATTTAATGTATTTAAATTCACAATTAAGATGCAAAAAAGACTTACACTGTTTAAAGATGCTGCAGACGTGTTTTTGTTTGGTGTGCTTTTATATTAGCTCAAGCAGCTAATGCGTCACATCTCAAGGTTACCCCGAGTAGCAGGCTTTTAGGCCACCTGAGAGGGGAGGGGGGCGCTGTGAAAGTAGGAGGCTGGGTGAGGAGTTAGCGGAGTGGAAGCCTCTGTCGTCATCTGCAGTCCGTCCTCTCCTCACTCTGCCTGGCCGTCACACAGCAGCTTCAAAATCTTGCTGATGATGATGATGATGATGATGAAAGTGGAAGGAAAAAAAATGCAACGGTATGCGTAAAAGAGTCTGTGTCACTGGCTGAAGGGGGGTGGGTGGGTGGGTGGGGGGGTGCAAGGATCACTTGAGCACTGCAGCAATTTGCTCTCCCATCAACCCCACCCACACCCCCCACTCCACCCTCATCCTCACCCCCCACCCCCACCCCCCTTAAACCCTCACCCCATCCATGTGTTGATGCAAGAGTGTGTGTCTTTGTGGCGTTGCAGCAGCAGGATTTGCCTGCCGGCGAGCGCCGCTTTGATGACTAACCACCTTCCTCCCCCCACAGCCCTTAAAACAACCCCCCACCCCCACCCCCTAGGAAAAGATGGAAGGATGGAGGGATGCATGGGGAGAGAGAGAAAAGAGGGAGAGAGAGGGGAGGGATGTTACGTCAGAAAAAAGCTCTGAGCTTCTAGTCTCGTGGCTCCTGTGTGAACAGATGGAGGGACAGAGAGTGAGAGCGTTGACATGTAGTGATGGAGGGGGATGATGGAGGGATGAGACTCAGGTAAAGGACAGACGACGGGGTCAGAGTCAACTGAGAGACGGATGGAAAGGCGATCGGGGTATAAGGAAATGGACATGCAGATCACAAGTGGCAGAACAGGAGGGGGGGATGTGATCACTGAAGTGAGGAGGGTCGATGGCTCCGATAAAACACTGTATCTGCCTGCAGCAGAGTGCACACGTCAGCATGAGAGTGTGGGTGCACAGCATCGAGGTCTGCACGCCCACTTTCACATACAGGCCATACCTGGACAGAGAAAAATAAAAATGAAATCAAATTAAACATCCCACAAGCCAGTGAACACAAGCTGCTACAAAACAGCTCCAAAAAACTTCCTTTTTTACAGTTTCTCACCTTTTCTTGCTTCACCGATTGTATAATTTATGTAGTTTTTTTGAGTTTATAGAGGAGGTCTTTGCACAAGACCTCAACATTACCTGTCCTGCACAGCTTTCTTCTTTACATATACAGTAAATGTGTATATGTGGTAAATGTATGCCCTTGTGAGTGTCTCCGTGCATATATTATTGAAGACATATCCCCACTGGTCGGATTTTTCATTAAATACCTGACATATCCGAGCTGTCATCTCATCAGGACTGCTAAGGCACAAATCCTCCTCTGCAAAAACTGACTGCAGCCATATTTTTTGCACGATTAACACATCATTTCATAAGAGGAAAAAGCATCCGCACAGTCTAATCCATGCAATCTTCATTTATTGAGGAAGGCTTTGGATCTGGATTATCATTTACTGTCTGGATTATTTTAAAAAATTGCTTTCTTGCTCTTGGTCTCACATGTGCATCACCTGGAATTCTGCCCAAAGCTTGTTTAATAATTAACGAGAAGGAAGTCCGAAGCTCTGTCAGAAGAAGAGGAGGAAGACTCTTTCGTTGGTACAGTTTGTTCTGTGGGATGTGACAGACAGATCACCACAGGCTCACACACAGACATTCACAGTGACAGTCTGGGGGCTCCCTCTGTTGACTGGGAGAAAGAAGCTGTGTCACTGCAGTGTGTCTATGTGAGTGTCGGGCTGTACTGCAGTACTGCTCAGTACTCAGGCACGTGGCTCATGTAGCACAGGGAGCGTGCAGAGAGATGGAGGGATGCAGGAGACAGAGGGAGGACGGGTGGATGGCAGCATCTGGGTGAAAGAACGAGGAGAGAACAGTCGGCGTGCACGAACTCGTCTTATTCTGCAGATGCATCCTTCCTCTCCTTCCTTAGTTTCTACCTTCCTCCCATTATTTCCCTTCATCTCTTTGAGCAGATATTTCTCTCCTTCTATCCCTCAATCGGGCAGATTATATAAGCGCTATTTAATCTGCTTGGGATCATACTATAATGAGCACAGTGATGGCGAGTGCAGAGGGAAGAACAGAGAGGAGCCGCTGTCCACGGGATGTTTTCCAATAAAAATTATCTCCACAAAACACAGCCGAGCCCCATGGAGCTTGAAATGGAAAGAGAAGAGAGAATAAAGGGATGGAGTTCACTTAAAAAAAAAAAAAAAAAAGCAGGGAGACACATCAGTCACACAGAAAGGACGATGGGTAGAACTACTGCTTTAAATGTATTTTTAGAGGGAGCGATGCTGATCCGATACTCTCAGGAAGGACATGTCAGAGGTTTAGGGGGCGACAACAGCTAAGAAATGTGCGTCATCACTAAAACTTCCAGAATCTAAATGTGTGGCAATTAAAACGAGTTTAAAAATGTCTTTATCAAAGTAAAATTAAGGTAGCTAAACATGTTAATGTCATAAGAAACATCACATTATTACATCGATGTGATAACTGTGAGGCGAAACCCCTTTATATAATCATGTAATTATGATTTGGAGCATTATCTTAATTATGTTTGTTCTCTTCTCATTACTGCATCATGAATATGTTTTTATGTTTCATTTATTTAGTCATCAGTTGGCTGTCAGGGCCATGGTTTGATTTATTGATGAATAAGAAAAAGAAACATTTTAAGATCACATCCTAAACATCCCTCACTGAGTAAAAGCCAAAAAATGAAACAAATCAAGAGCGAGTAAACCAAAATCATGGAAATATGCAGCAAGCTCTATTTAACAAAAGCCATTAAAGAACACAGGAACTGTAAACTGGGTATTTTCTATTAAAGCAGGAAACTGCACAAACATGAATTTGATTATAATCTCTGTTTGATCCTCAGGCAATAAGACAAAGGAGGGAGTTGTGTCATCAGTAAACACAGGTAAGAAAAGCTGCGCATGCGCTCGCAGCATCTGTGACCTCAGCGCTCCAGTCGCATCAACTTCTTAACAAGCCGTTGGCGGGAAATACAAACGTTGTTGTGTGATTTGCATCTTCACGTGTTTTCCTGATCTGTACAGTTTCCTCTGTTAAAAATCGTTCCTTTCTGTCGCTTGATGAAATTTGTTTTCAAGTATGAAATGGGCTCATTGTTGCCCCTTGTGGCCGTTATGAGAAAAACACCCACTACAACTGCACATCTCGCCAACTACGAAGTACCAGTGAGTGTTTTCCACCCTCTGGCCTCAGGGGGGCAGTAATGAGACCATCATATCAGCCCAAAATTTCACCAACCGGCCACCACTATGAAAAATTTCGGGGGGCACCGCTGGTTAAAGGGCAGTACTTGAACGCTTCGCTGATGTAACCATGTAACCATTAAAATTTATCTCAAGACACAAACAGCTGCAGATCAATGCACGGAGCGTCGAGGTCACCAAAAGGGCAACACACGTGTGCTGTGTGTGTTTTTTCAGCGCACACACTATGAATGTTTTTCACTAACCGTCCTCCACTCTGCGCCTCAGTGGCCAACAGGACCGTGGATCAGACCAACATCGTCGGAGACACAGTGGTTGCCGGGGCCAACGAAGTGTCACAGGCGACCGTGGAGGGGGTCGAGAACGTCGCCGCGTCGACCGGGCTGGTCAACCAGGTCAGTTACCATGTTAACATGGCTTACACTGGTCGTGTTTCCACCTGGCGTTAACATGCCTCTTTGGTGATCCGATCATAAGAGGAAAAAACAGAGAATATGTTCTCCTTAAAACTTCAGCAGAACCAGTGAAAACGTTTCTGAAGCTGTTTTTGAGCAGTAATCAGTGGGAACAGCAGGTGTAGACGGAGCCACAGGCTGCTGGGTTAAACTCTGCCACCAGGTCGAGCTCTGTCTCCACATCAAACACATCAGAGAGCTGCACAACCTGAAAGAAATCCAACTCCCAGTTTCTCCCTTTAACAAAACGATACACCAACATAATGCTGAGGTTTACATGAATCCACTGATGACTCTGCTCTGACTGATCAGGATGCACTTCACCTGGAGCTGCAAACAATGACTATTTTCTTTATCAGCTTACTGTTTTCAACCAGGTCTCAAAATATTCTATATGCATTAAAGCTCAAACTGTTACTGGAAGATTTTTCCTGAATATTCCTTTAATTTGCGACCCTCCCTCCTCTTGTATGTTTTGAGCTCTGTTGTCAAACCTGTTCGTCACACGTTAGATGGCCTTACATCTAACTTTGGAGTCTTTCTCGCATGTCTTTCTGGTAGTTTTTTCTGTCTCGTGTGTTGCCTCTTTTGTTGTAGCACTGTGGCAAAGCTTCTGTCTTGTGTGTCGCTCTGTGTTGCTGTTGTTCTCACCTTTTGTTGTTTATGTTGTTTGTTGTTTCCCTGATAGGAGGAGCCCGTATACGAGGTGCCTATATTGGACAGAGCAGTGTGGGGGTCATAGGTCACGCTGGGGTGGGCTGGGGTGAAGGAGAGACCGAGAGGGGACATTCTGCATGCTACATGCACTAGAGTTAGCAGTTTATTAGCATTGCCTGTACAGTCTAATCCAGGAAACCTGCAATAAGCCTGCAGAACCATAAGGTAGGACTTACTGCAGGACTGTAGCATTGGATTACATTAAATGGTAGTACCTAATGAACTGGTGACTCAGTGTATATTAGCTAAAAGCCCAAAGAGTGAGCGTCAAGAGGGGAAAGAAACAAACTAAAATGGACAAGTTCATGCAGCATTTGGGACTTGAATCAAACGGACTGCAGACCAGCATGAAAACACATGAAGTCTTCATGAGTAATTCACTTTGCAAACCTTCTTCCTCTGACCTCTCAGACGCTCACTCACTTGTGTGGTTTAGGCAACAGTGATACTAAAATTCTCCATTTCTAACCACGTAGCTCCTCCTGTAGCATTAAGTGACATACAAGCTCTCGGGCGCATCTCCAGCACGCCAGTGAAAATCTTCATGGCATGCACCGAAATAGCTTCCTGCACTGCTCAGGCTGAACGAGGCCTGTGCACCTGGAGCCTCTTACATGCTGTAAAGCTCTAATCGAACTAACTGACCCCCCCGGAAGTAGCTTAAGCATGATAATAAGAGTCGAGTTGATCCTGCAGCATGGTCTTTGTAGCCTTAACTGCTTTTTCATATCAGAGCTGGAGGAAAACGAAAGCTAGATGGCGCTTGAGGCCCCCCCGCCCTGCTCTCACCTCATCCTTTCATCCTCTCAGACAAACTCCACCTCTTTTTTTTGTGTCTAATTTATTCTCACGCTTCTTGTTTGCACCTGCAGGGAGAATACGGAGGAATGGAGCAGGGTGGGGAAGGAGGAGAGGTAAGGAAACCGGTCTGAGTGCATTCCATTAGTTTAAACAGTGCTTTCACTTTTGATATTGAAGTACATTTTGCACGTAAAGGCACAGAAGAACTATCAGGAAAATATACTTCAAGTATCAAAAGTTCTGCAGAAAATGGCCTCTTTTTATCTGATGATGTTATTACATTCTTAACTCTGATGCATCAGTGCTGGAGGTGGAGCTACTTTTATTTACAGGTGCTTTTTAGTCCAGTGGTTGCCAACGTAGGGGTCGGGCCCCTTTAAAGGGTCACAAGATCTCCTTTTAAGTCAAGGATCTAGAGCTACTTCTTCCACCACTGACATGTGTCTCTGTCTCTGTTTCCTTCCTTGCTTCCAGGGGTATTAGCCGCCTTCAGGATCCCCCCTCCCGTGCTCTCCGGCGGCCCCTCGCTCCCCTCGCCTCGCCTGTACCAGACTCCAGATGTTCCACATATTTTTTTGTGACTTTACAGAGCCAAAACCAACTAAAACAGACTCTTCCGGATGCCGCACCTCAGCAGCCACCTGCCCTCACCCCTTCTCCTCCTCCCCTTCGACTTTCTGCAGCCTGTAGCTTCTCCTCCACCCGCCCGACTTTACCCTCGCCTCACCCGTGTGTTAGTGTTGTCCTGATATGACCCCTGGTGTACTTACCTCCCCACGCCTACCAACCTATAGGGAAACCTCACACACAAACACACACATGCACACACACACACACACACACACACACACACACACACACACACACACACAAAGAGATGCACCTTCATTCCACACATGCATGAAACACACACACATGCAGTACATACAGTCAATACCAGCACAGACGCACACACTGGGCAAACATTTCGGTTCAAGCCTCTGCAGTCCACAACAATAACTCACTGCCTGACCGAGGCAGGGTGTGTGATCGGCTGTTTGTGTGCCTGTGAAAGCTTATATATATATATATATAGATACATATATATATATGTGCGTGTGTGTGCATGTGTAGCTGCTGGCGTGTAGAATAAACCTCCAGAGGCTTGTGCAGGGAATCGTACATCGAGGACAGGTATCACTCTGTTGTGTGTGCAGTAGTTAGTTAGCTACAATAGACTGCATGATCAGATGTGTAGAATGACTCGTCTCGTGTCGCAACTGTAGAGTAGCTGATCTGTGTAGCTTTGTATGGCTTAGCGTGTGTTCCGCCTCCATAATGTAGAAACAGGGTTAGCGCAGTGTCATTCTCCGTGACGAGGGAGAATCCAAACAGCCAATAACTGCTAATCAGATCTGCTTTGAGTCTTCGATTCTAATTGGTTCATGGAAATCTCCACAAACACAACCCAGCACCAAGAGCGCAGACAAAACACAGTGTTTCTCATGTTAAACAGCCATTCTTGCTCTAACTTTGGCAGAAGACATGTTCATGCGTGTAGTCTTCAATGCCACCGGTGAGTGTGAGCTGAATTTCTGGGAAAATGTGCCTAAAATGCTGCACAGTGCAGTCTGATTCCATTAGACAGGCAACAACATCTCATAGCTTCAGTGAAGGGTTCAAGCAGAATTTATGTCAAACATAAGGGAATAATTTATTTATTTGTTATTTAAAGCTGCTTAAGGGGGAATTAAAAGGGAAAACTGGGTCTTAGGGGTTAAAAAAAGCTTAATTCAAGGAGGAAATATGAGCAGCTGATGACGATCATCTTGTTGTTGTGTAGTTGCTTAGTGGTCTTTGTGAAACTGGTTTGCATGCCGTCAGGAGTTATTCAGATTTCTGTGCTGAGGGAATGAGGCCGGACAGCTTGAATCGTGGGATATGCTGTTTGTTAGTTTGCTAGTTCTCCTGCCCATCAAGTGTCTCAGCCAATCACAGGATCCCCTTCGCCTCTCTGTCAGCGTGATGCCACCGCTCACTGCTCGTCCGCCCGGCATCAGTGTGTGTGTCTGTATGCACTCTATTTGTGTGTGTATATATGTGTGTGTTAACATAGAACCGGTTCAGCCAGCAAAGTGTGTGTGTGTGGGTGTGTGTGTTTGTGTTTGTGTCTGGAGCAGGTTTGTGTGTTTTTACTTTGAGGCCAATGGAAACTGATGACTGCATGTTGCCTTATCAAGCAATCTGACATTCACACTCACACACACACACACACACACACACACACTGACTACACACCATACTTGTACGGACACACACACACGCAGCACACTCGAAACGACACACAATCACAAATCCCACTGAAAACACACAAATCGCACACCATGTTTAAGTTGGCATCAAAGCAGACTCGCTGATTTTATAAACAGTACCGGTGAAATTAAAAAGGTTTTGTTGAAATCCAGCAACTGTGTCAAGAATTTCTTTGAAGAGGTGGATGATGGGTAACGGCTGAGCACCGCAGGTTATTTCAATTTGATGCTACTTAATGCTTCTGCTCCACTGCATTTCAGAGGTAAATACTGGACTTTTTACTACATTTGTCAAACGTCTGGAGTTACACACACACTGCGTAAACTATGACACTGTCAGCCAGCAGCTGTAACGTTAACGTACAGTTATGTGTGAAAGCATTAGTAACAATATCCTAATAATATGACATGTATAATAGATATATGGTATAATACAAAGGGAAAGGGCCCATCCTGGCTAACGAGTACTTTTACTCTAATACTTCAAGTCCATTTTGTAGTTGATACTTTCATACTTTCACTTACGTCTTTTCAGCTTCCTGTCACACTAAATCCCTTTTACAATCTGGGACAGAAGAGCATAGAAATAAACTGATGCGACACACTGTTGTTTTTTTTTCTGAATATTTTATTGGTTTCCAAAAAAAAAAAATGAATAAAATAAAAAATAGAAATTTCCTCTAAAACAATTTCAATGTTGAGGAACTGGACGATTAAAACTGAGGAAAATTCAACCGGGGGACGGGCGGGCGGTCACCGTGACTCGAGCCCCCTCCCTGCTCCCCTTTCTTGGCCAGTGGAGGAGTCG
Organism: Chaetodon auriga; assembly: GCF_051107435.1. NCBI lineage: Eukaryota > Metazoa > Chordata > Actinopteri > Chaetodontiformes > Chaetodontidae > Chaetodon > Chaetodon auriga. The sequence continues at coordinate 6,070,357 of NC_135093.1, forward strand.
GGGGAGAAGCTGCTTTCAAAATACGAGATAAAGCGACGGGGAAATGAGGGGACGAGGAGGAGCGTCTATCGAACCTTGAACAGCAAAAACAACAACTATGAAATACTTTTGGGAATCCTAAAGCTTCCAACTTCACTACTAACCTTTACGGCTGATGAGTGAGGAGACGAGCTCGGGGGTAATAAAATGACCATTCTCTTTAATTTACATAAAATTAAGTCTAAATCCCTTTTAATTAAAGTTAAACTGAAGTGGCCATCTCGCTTTCAGAGCACACCGCTTTCTGAAATAAGGCATCTGTAGTGTCGTCAAATGAAACAACCCAAAACAGGGCGCGTTAAACGTGGCTGCCATACAACAACATCATGAAGGCTGTGACGAGGTCTGCCTTCTCTCAATACAACCTCAGGCAAAAACAAGAGGAGGGCAGCACTTAAACGGGGACACAGATACGGACTAATGGCAGCACAGAGATCACGGGACAAACACCAGGCTAGCCAATGTCTCGCTGTGTGAGGGTGAAAGAGCCGAAGAGCAGCGATACACAGTGATATGTTCTGAAGGCTGTTTGGAGGGTGGAAGAAGGCAGGAGAGGGTGATCAATAGCGGGAGGGTGAGGGGAGGGAGAGGAAGTGTGGCTCCTGATTGGCCTTTTATGTGAAGGTAAGCCCAGCCTCGTTGTAGACCTTGAAGACCTTCTCGATGGCGTTGACGTAGGCGGCCGTCCGGAGGTCCAGACCCAGGTTGTACTTGCTTGCCGTGCGCATGATTTGCTGGAAGGGCAGAAGAGAACACGTCACACCACCGCCGTAGGACTCACGCCAACCAGACTGCAGCAGGAGGCGCCGACGGGTGCTGACTGACGCTTAGCAGCAGCATGGCTGATCATCCCTTTAGGTTCTGTGCTGCAGTGTTCATCAAACCAGACTTCTTAAAGACCTTTTTGATATATAGGAGGCAATGAAATACCTTTTTTTATGGTCATAAAGACCAAAGAATGACAGAAAACCAGTAGAGGCAATAAGGCCTACAATGATTTATTCAGTGCCTTCGTTTTTTCAGATTTATATCCCATTTGTGCCTTCCAAGCTGAATGTAATAATAATCCTAGTGATAGAATTGCTCAATTAAAATGACAGTGGCACAAAACTGACAAATCAACCAATTAAAAATAACGATATTTGTCAAAACTGACACCTATTATGAGAGAAGGTGAGCGTCCGAGCTACTGTAGCGGACTCGAACGCCACCCAAAGGACAGAGCGGCCTAATCCACTGTCGCACCCGTCTCACTTGTTGACTGATGTCTTGTCTCCCATAACGTCGTCTGATACCAGAATTTTAAACTTTGATACCATACTAGTATAAAAAAGGACACCTGTTTTGAAGAAAGTATCAATACTTTTGACAACCTTCGCCTCCCACCAGCCAGACACCACATACATAACGTATGAACGAATGTTAGCGCCTGCAGCAGGAAAGAAGCGACATTAGAAGCCTCTCTAAATTAAACTGAAGACGTTTTGAGGCCTTTTAGAGGGAAATGAATTCAGGTCTTTTTAAAACTTTCCAAGACCTGCAGATAACCTGCTGGAAGCGTCAACTGACCATCCAGTTTATTAGAAACTAACGAGCGATGAATGTTTTGTCACAGAACGGTTAATTGTTTTATAGTGAGCTGAGGACAGAAAATGTCAGCAAACCACTGCATTACACTAACATTTCCAAATTTCTGAAGTGCGAGTCACGTGTTTGCCTGTGGTCTGTGGTGCCTAAAACACGCTGGACTGTGAGATGTCCTGTACCATCACTTACCCGGGCGGACCTCTCCATGGTGTAGGCCAACCCAGAGTGGACGATGTCCTTCTCGGAGGCACCCTGCAAGGGAAGGTGGACGTTACATATTCACAGTTACACGGTCAATCTCAGCCTCTGTCTGACTCTGTCACATGTTAGCAGAACCTGTGCGTCCACGTTTGGTCAGATCTAGTCTGTTCATGGATAGATGGGTGTCAGCACACGCTACTCACAGCAACTCTGGCCTGGAAGTCAGCGGTCGGTACGACAGGGATGGGTCCTCCCTGCTTTCCAAACTTCCTCTCTAAACTCTCCTGCACAGACACTGGAGGAGAGAAGAAGAAAGGAAAACCGTGTGTTGGTAACCACACTCTCATGATTCGTCTTGTTTTGTAGCCTGGTTTGACATTCCTCTGCTGTTTATATAACCATATAAAGAGAGAAGAGGTTCTGCTCTTTTCTGATTGGCTTTAAATGAACAAAACATGAAGGGAAATTAAAAACAGTTGATCTGACAGAGATCTTTGTTCTTGCAGACTCCACATCGACTGACACCAGTCGACACTGAATTTGGAGAGCAACATCATCGACGCTGCCTCACCTGCCACGGATTCAGTAAGAGCACACTTATTTATCTGTCCTTCAAATTCTTGTTGACTGAACTGTTGATTTGATTTTGTCTATTTCTTACAGCTAAATAACAGTTAATCATGTATTTAAAATGCATTAGCAGCCTGGTCAGTGGTTTATACTGTACAGCCAGCTAGAAGAGCAAGAAGAGTTCAACGTAAATGTTTCACACAGGGCAGAGTAAAGCTGGACAGGCAGGCTTGATATATGATGGGCAGGTTAGACTGAAGTGAATCCTGATCTGAGGTTCGTCTTGCGGCTTCAGGAAGCAGCTGCAGAACCCGAGTGTCTGCCATCAAGCCGAGAAAACCAGAGCGCCGCAACATCAAGAGAAATACGAGGTATAACACCACAGCAAGCCTGAATACTGAATGTGTGGTACCACTTATCAGCAGCATGTCCCTTCACAGAAAATAACCATTCTCTTTGTTTTTATATAGATGGCTCAGAGCTTCAATTACGAGCCAGGATGGAAGGATAAGAGAAGGAAAGGGTTTAGAGAGAGAACACTGAGAGTCAATCGAGACAGGCTCTACTTCGATGAAAGACAAGGTCAAAGACACGACCTCCAGTTCAGCAGCACGTTTGTCAGAGAATGGCAGGATGTCCTGAAGAACCGATATCCCGAATTTCAGGAAATTCAAGACGACATTCGATTCAGACTGCGGTCTGTGGATGGTACCGGTACCATAACCTTATATCCTTATGTGAGAGTTCTGGTACACGGCCAGATAATGGAAGGGTTTGAGAGAGATTTTGCACAAATGCAACAAGCAGCCCGGGTTAACATCTTAGCAGCAGACATGGAAAGAGTTGGCCTTAAGGATGAATGACATCCTGATGAGCCTGCTGGGTGGGGGCCCTCTGGCCACCCCACCAAACTCCACCCCGGCTCCCAGCTGATGTTAAACATACTATCTGATGAATAATCAATTAAATTTGCATGCCTCCAAAAAATAAAAATCTGTTACTAAGTTGTAAAATCAATTACATTTCTTTCCTTTTTTTCCTGATTTGCATGTTCTCTACATCTGTACAATTTCCGGTTCTGGTGTTTATGTATCGTTTTAGAAATGTGTCACAGAGTTACAAACGTAATGTTAGAAATGAACTGATGGATCTGTCTGCAGGTTATGGAGGAAGGACAGAGCAGCTTTGTACTCACTGAGCAGGTGGTAGTTTGAGTCTCTCTCATATTTGAAGGTCAGTCTTCCATAGCTGACATGGTTGAGATTCTTCAGCCACTCGAAATAAGACACAGTCACACCGCCAGCATTCAGGTACATGTCCTGCAGGATCAGGGTGAAACATCATGAGCATCAGCCTGGTTGGAAATCTTCACTCGACTGTGCGCAGAATTATGTTGATCGACTTTCCTCTGTACTCTCAAAATGTCTGTAAGATTTGATTTGGGAAAGAAACCTCTTTTTTGGTGAAATAAAGAGACTATAAACGGGAGCCGTTTGTGAAATCATCATTTTTATGAGCCCACATCAGCACAGGTGCAAGGACGAAAAGTGAGGACTAAGTTTGAGGAAACTTATCTGCTTCCTTTCACCTTCATGGTTTAAATATTAGATTCACAACTGTGTGCTTTCACTCTTTAAATAAGAGAGCATCATATTTAAAGTCAGGAAAAAAAAAACATCCTCAGGTATTCTTCAAGAGGAGTTAAGGGAGGTGCTGGCAGCCCCACAGTGTCATCAGATTTTGATTAAAACGCTGCTAAATCCTGATTGGTGCTCAGACATATGTGACATTGTGTTTTCGTCCACCTTAAAAACCCAGATACAAAAATCTCTCATGTGAAAAAACCAAAGCTGCTCCAAGAAGTTGACTTCGCCTTCACTGCACTTAGCTCGCCGCCGCAGTGCAGTCTGGTAAAAACGCTCTTGTTTACATCATACCTGTGGCTTGTTTTGACATCCAAGAAATCAAATTATTTACTTGAAGTGAGCTGAAGGAAACGATCAGTGGAGTTCAAACGCTTCAGTCAGCATCACGTCTGAATGTAAAACGTGTTTCCATTCGAAACCTGCTGAACTTCACAGCTGTGTGTGTGCGGGGTGTGTGCTTACAGGAATAACCATGACGTTGTTCTCCAGGAAGACCTTGTCAGCATCTGGGGTGGTGGGACCATTGGCACCCTCCGCAATGATCTGGAGGAGACAAAACACACACTTCATGACTGCGACCGTCTTTAACCGTGTGGATTCAAACGCGAGCTCGAAGCACAGCGCTGTGGGTAAATCAGAGCGAGGGTTTACCTTGGCCTTGATCCTGCGGGCATTGTCGCGCTTGAGCTGCTTTTCTCCGGCAGCAGGGATCAGGATGTGGCAGTCGGCTTCCAAAATGTTCCCTTCGTAGGGTTTGGCTCCTGGGAAGCCCACGATGGTGCCGTGTTGCTGCAGAGACGCACACGGGGGAAAAATATTAGTGTCTCCAGAAGCAGAGAAATCATCTGACAACAACACTGATACCTGTAAAAAAGGCAACAGAAAGGATAAGGTGATAAGAGAAAGGAGAGGGAAGTGAAGGCAGCTGTGCTGGTACCAGTTTGTAATCTTCCAGCTGTTTGGGGTCGATGCCCTCTGGGTTGTAGATGGCTCCGTCAATCTCACCGATTCCCACGCACTTGGCCCCAAACCTGTGCAGATACCTCATGGAGTGGAGACCCACGTTACCGAAGCCCTGAGAAAAGTGACAGCGAGGGAATTATCACCACAGTGTTTTCACTTTCAAATCATTAAATAATATCAATAGTTAACATTTGGAATTGTTCTACTCAAGGATAAACTGTCTCAGCTCAATGCAACCACATACACTAGTGCCCCCATGTGGCTGGTTTAGGTTATAACATCATCACAGAGCTTCCATGTGATTAAGATATTCTGTTCAAATGCTGGCTGAGAAAAGGAAACAGGAGAAATAAAACAGGCACATAAAGACAGGCGGGATGTTGTCTGGGGCAAATCTGTTCTCTACTTACAACCTAAAATGTCCACAGACCAAAACACTTAACTGCTGATGCCAAGCTCCTGTAAATACAATATTTCCATGAAGCAGTCCAGTCACTGATTTGGGATTAGGGAACCAGCATCTAGTGGCCCTTTGTGGTACTGCACCTCTCCTCCCTGCATTCAGCTATGGCGGCTACTGCTTGACATACACACAGTAAGAGGAGGTGTAGTACCACAGTACCAGACAGTGAGACAGCTGACTGCACCTCAGTACTCACTACCCATAATCCTCTGCCCTCAGATACCCAGAGCAGGAATGCGTCATCCACTCCAAAGCCCTGCCAGGGGTATGTGGAACAGAGGACACAGGACTACTGTGGGTGAGATATGCCTGACCCTGATTCCACTCAGACAATGTATATGGTTACATAAATACATGTATTTTATTCTTGGCTGAACACATCTAAGTGTCAGCCATAAGAACAGAAGTGAAATTGTAAAAATGTGAAGGAGGGACAAGTAGCTGCTCACATTTTGCTTGTCTCACGCTAAAATCACGTCACCTACAGTAACCTCAAAAAAATTTCCGTCAAGTTGAAACCGTATCACGGTGCTTTCACGTTGCATTAAAGCTAACAAAAACTCATAAAGACACATCTCATGATATATACTGGCATATACAGTACCACCACATCACACATCCCTGACATGGATTTAACAGAACTGCAGGACGAGAGTGATTAGAAGATCAGACTTCACTGATGTTTGTTCATTTATTTTAAATTAAGTGCGACTGGGGTGTAAAACCATGGCCCTGTGTTGATCTTGATACCGTACCACAGATCAGCTGCCTCCTCACTCACTAATAAAACTCTAAGAAAATCTAATCTCAGCACAACATAATCCTCAAACACACACACACAGAGGGATTAGCTTTTTCAACACCCATGTCATGATTCATCTGCTGTCACCGCTTCTTCACCTCTTCAGCAATGCCCTCACTCAAATACCCCCTCCACGAACGTCATCCCCTCACCCTGAGTGTTTCTGTAGTGCTGCGGGAAAAAAAATCTGCTTCTTTGCAAAAATATAAAGGAAGGAAGGGATATGTGCGGGTGCGTGAGGAAACGAGTGAGAGCAGATCTGCTTTCCCGTGTCTGAATGTTACCTGACAGACGTTTTCACTGAGTTAAATGCATCTAAACGTTGTTATGAAGAAGACCAGATTACATTGTTGATATGAACAAGTAGTTATTATAGAAAGTATTCTAAGAAAGCAGCTGAGGCCCATGCCTGGGGGTCCCCAGCCATGTGTCAGTGTTGCTATGTGTGTGTGTGTGTGTGTGTGTGTGTGTGTGTGTGTGTGTGTCCTTGACACGTGATGAGCTGCCATGTGACACACAGAAGTGAAACTGCGAAGGAGAATAAACTGCTTTCCGACTTCTGTTCTCACAGATTCACAGTTTAAATCAGAGGTATCCCTCTAGAAAGACTGGCGTGAAGTTCATTTTCATCATCTTTCCCTATAAGATATTCCACTGAGCAGCTGAGGAGTTTCTACCAACAGACTTAGCTGCTTCCACTCTCTTACTGAATCATCATTTCTTCTGAACAAAGAGGAGACGCTCCTTCAGTTCACTGCTGTCTGCTTGGAATGAAGAGATCAGAGCCGGGATGAAACAGATGGCACAGCTCTGATTGAGGCGCAGCTCTAAAACCCTTCATCATGAAAATCCTGAGAGTATCTGTGAGCAAATGTCTGCAGCACATTTAGGGTCTCCATCTTTCCTCTTGAGTAAAATGTCTCTATATAATACAATAAATAACAAAACCATGCGTTTGTGTGTGTGTACCTGGATGACGAAGGTCTTGTCCTGGAAGCCCGGTGTCAGACCCAGCATGCTCATGTAGGAGGCCTCGTTAATGAAGTTCTCGATGCCGTGGAAAACTCCACGACCTGTGGCTGAGATACGGCCGTGGATTCCTCCCTGGCTGATGGGCTTTCCTGTCACACACGCATGGGCGTTGATGTCCTGCGCACACACACAGAGAAGATCAGACCGCACAGATTAAAGACAAGTTTATCAAAATTTCCACTGAGATGCCCAGAAAATCTGCTACTTTTTCAGTGGAACTCAATACAGTGTGACACTTTGAGGAACCAGCATCTAGTGGCCTTTTGTGGTACTGCACCTCCCCTCCCTGCATTCAGCTATGGTGCCTACTGCTTGACGTACACACAGTAAGAGCTTGCGTAGTACCACAGTACCAGACAGTGAGACAGCTGACTGCACCTCAGTACTCACTACCCATAATCCTCTGCCCTCAGATACCCAGAGCAGGAATGCGTCACCCACTCCAAAGCCCTGCCAGGGGTATCTGGAACAGAGGACACAGGACTACTGTGGGTGAGAGGAGGGCGGAGAGGAGAGAGGAAGGGGGAGCTGAGAGACATGGAGAAAAGAGGATGTGTAATAAAATATGAAACTGAGAACTACTAAATCACTAAATGCTGGTTTTAGTAGAAAATATAAGATTCATCCACAATAATAGATGACAATGTTTATAGTCATTAACATTATAATGATGCAGGTATATACTGTTGAGGGCTTGGTGTATATTGATTCTACATACAACTGATCACACACGCACACACCCAGGCCTTAGTGTGTAAAGCTGCTTTGAAGAGAGGAGGAATGACTCAGTGGTCGGCTGAGAAGGGAGCGGCAGGAAACCACTGTTCATGCTTTACATGTGACTCATTCCTTGCTTTTAATTTGACCTATTTCAAAAATTGTACCCGCCAAGTCGTACAGATCGGTCGTGCGTGTTTGGGAACTCACAGTGTGTGCGATGGTGTTGGCGTATGTGTCGGCGATCCAGGACATTTCCCTCTCTCCTGTGCTCATGTCCGGGGCCGGGACATCGATGCCAGGCCCTGGTCAAGAAAGAGGGGTAGGAGAGGGCGGGAGGTAGAAGTGACAGAGTTAATAAATCAGTGCATATTTCACACATGGGACGGTCAGTGCAGTGAATTTTTCTCTTACAGTATAACAACCAGGTACCTCTGACGATCCCTAAAGTTTAAACACCATGTCGACAGCGACATGAACGTGGACGACGGAGCGACATGTGAGTGCCAGGCTTGGTGTCCTTGTGTCATATATACATGTCCCCTCAAGGACCTTGTATCATAGAACAAGGTCCAAAAACAGAAGCAGGCATGCAGAGAGGTGGGTGGGTGGGGGGGTGGGGGACTACTACAACCTGGATTCCAAAAAAGTCAGGACGCTGTGGTAAGCATAAATAAAACAGGATGTGATAATGTGCTAACTGCTGTTTGGAACGTTCCACAGGTAAACGGGCTCATTGGTTACAGTTCATACAGGATTTACATTTTACACAGCGTCCCAACTGTTTCTGGAATCGGGGCTGTAAGAGGGAGAAAAGGGCGTCTTTCTCAACCGGAGCAGTCTGACCATGTTACACTCACACTGACAGAACAGGGCAGTGATGTGTGCAGCTTTGTCTCCAGGGTGTACAAATACCAACAACACAACTTTTGCTGTCTACAAGCGTAGGACAGACGGTGTCATATCCCTCTTTGCCGTGTTTGAACTGAACACATTCTATACACATCACATGCGTCCAGGCAGGGTAGGGGCTGTGAACTTGCTGAACCAGTGGGTATGTTTATGTGTGGCCTTGCACTGCATATTTACTACTGCAAGGTTTTTTCAGCAACTAATAATTAAATTTCCAGTTTAGCCCAACCATGTCACCTGATGCTCTAACCCCTCAGTGATCTCACACAGTGGTGACATACATCACAAATCCACAGCTGAAATATATTACGATCAACAAATAAATACATGTATATACATTAGGAGATTGGTTATTGTATCTGCTTTTTCCACCTCTTAAAATCGGCTCAAGTTGAATTTGTATCCCGATCCCCTGCTTCTTTTTCGCCATAATTAACAGCCTCAGTTGACACAGGCACACCCAGAGCTACCCCAGCCTGAATAAACAGCATTCGACGACAGGAAATGTTGACTTCTCTGGGTGGAAACATTCACCTCTCACCGCCACAGCCACTCTAATGGAGTCAAATAACGTCAAGAACACTGTCACGCACCAAATACCAAGCCATGACCAGTGAATACTCCCACAAGTTATACAATTGCTTTTGAAGTAATAGCAATTAATCAACCATTTGGAGTCACACGCACACAGAAACTCACCAATAAAACCCTTCTTGGCCAGCTCAATAGTGAACCTCCTGGTAATCTTCTCCAGCTCATTATCCTGCGACACACAGACACAGTATGGAGTTTAGGAAAAACATGCTGGATATAAACAAGAAACCACCTCCGTCTCTCTCTCTTTGATCGTTCTGTCATCTCATTAATCAAGAAGTACAACGGATGTGACAAAGAGAGACAGAGAAACACAGGAACACTTATGTCCCTCATATGACTGCCAGCCTTGTCAATGTCGGGTGCTCATCTTAGGCTTTGCTGATGTCCCGTGTGTATTATAGCACACAGATAAACATGTCTGTGGATCTCTACGTGTGTGTGTGTGTGTGTGTGTGTGTGTGTGTGTGTGTGTGTGTGAGTGAGGGGCGAGAGGATTGACATGAGAAGGCTTACAGAGTAATTCTTGGGGTTGATCTTGACTCCAGCTTTGGCTCCCCCAAATGGCACATCTGGAGGACAATAATACAGCTTAAAACCCACAGCAACATTCACATGTGTGCACCAAGCAGACAACATTAAGATAGACATGTAGATGCACACTTCTTTATGCGTAATCAGAGGAAAAAAGAAGCAGAACAGAAGATGCATAACTACTCTCAAGCACTGTTGCATGACCAATAATGCAAAATCCTGGCAAATGAAGTCAAAAGTAATTCCCTGGTAGCTTTTGAACACTGAATATAAGGGCATAAATGACAGCAACTTGGTAAGTCAAACAGTATTACTATGCACAGTATGTGGAGATCCAGCAGGAGGCTTTGTGGAAGGCTAAGACTTTAATACTTACCAACAACGGCACACTTGTAGGTCATCAGAGATGCCAGGGCTTTGACCTCATCGACAGATACATCTGTACTGTAACGGATACCTGAAGGAAAGGAAACACACACACAGACACACACAGAGGAAGAAGTTTACAACAGGGCGACCATACAAAGAAAAAACAGAACATGCTTTCCTTGTGTTCAAATAGATTTTTTTACATGAATGAATGTGCACTGGCAGCTCGTATATTTGCTGCAGTATTAAGTGTTCAGACTGAAACATGAGAAACTTATTTGTCTCTACAGAAACTGCCTCCACCACATGTGCAGCAGACCTGCTAAAGACTGGACCATTTTGTTCTCTAAGATCACATGAACAGGTCACTGATTGCATCTGGCATTCACGGGAGCAGCGATGGGCAGGTGGAGACCGCATGAACCAATCACAGCTCTCCGTTCTGACCCCGGCTGCAGTCATTCTTTCCTGTTGTCTGGGGTTTACTACCGTCGCTGTGGTAACATGCGTAGGCCAGCCTGTGTGCGGCGTTACATGAGCTCATACAGCCAGGCCTGCCCAAGTCACAGCGCTCCATCTCACTGGCACAGTGTGGGTGGGTGTGTGACGGTGCAGCACCACCAAATATAGCTCATCCAGAGTTAGCTTACACAGAGAAACCCAAGGGCAAACAGCACAAAGAGGAGGCGGCAGGCTGCTTTAGGAGGACAAAAGCGCTGTATGTGTCTTTTTTCATGCGTTCAGCTGCAAGCTAATAAACAGGAAGCAGAAGCAAAAGCCCACCCAATATGATGTCATCTTTCAGTGCCCTGAAATGACTCAAATTTGTGCCCACCTCCTTTCATTTGCGTTACTGCACTCAGAAGATCAAACGTCTCAAAACAAAGCTCCTCCTGTCAGAGTTCTGCTGTGGTTCTCCACCCCCCATCTTTATTTCCATTCATCCAAAGATCAGCTGAGTTAACTCCGACAATCTTGAGCTCACTGATCAAATTAAAAGGAAAAAAAAAAGCCTTGCTGCCTACCCATCCCCCATCCTACCATCCATTTATCCACCCAACCAACAGCGCACCACAGCAACAAGATCCAGAACCGATCTGTAAACACATTCCTCTGAAAGGGAGGGCAGATTTTTGGGAACTGAACTGAGCCCATGCTGAAATTCAGAGTTTCTGCAACAGTTAGGCCAGTTTAATTTCTACAGTCTGGCCCAAAGTTTTCTGCTCCAGAGCCTGCCAGTTCTAAAGCACTGTGCCACATTTCTAGACTCCAACAAAAACAAGTTTTTTGGATTTGGCCGGAGTAACGCTGTGTATGGTTTGAATTACTGGTTCAGTTATTCAGTGCATTTGCCCTAACGTGATATTTTTCTCTCCATTATTAATGGTTTCTTCTTATTAACTGCTATTTTTTTCCTTTAGTGCACACATAATAGTGCACGTCTTTTAAAACTGTGGTATTTTAATTCAGCACACAATTATTCATGCTATTAGAAGCTGTACTAAAGCTAGTGGTGTTCCATTTTTTTTATTGTCTTCCTCCAGAAGTGTACAAAGAAAGACTGATTCAGTTCTATTAGTGGTAAGTTCTCTCAAACAATATAATAAATATGAATATATCTGTTAAAACTGATGAACCTGACATGGTTATAAGCAGGATGTTGTCTGCGTGTAATAACCCATGAATCATTGTTAAACGATGTTCAGAGTGTGATTTTTACATCTTTATTAAGTGGCTATGACTCTACTTAACTTTGTCCCTCCATACCTATGCAACTATGACATACTGCTACACTTATGGTTTCCACGTGAGAACAGTGAAATGAAACATCCCCAGATTTATTCCACTTCTGCTCAGAAAGGAGAAGGATGAAGACAATTTTGCAGACTATGCAAAACTAGAGTGGTTGGCACTATTTAACGATGGGACAACTTTGCACAAACACCCCACACTGAGTTAAGATGGTCACTCAGTGGTCAGTAGAGAGCAGTGTGGTCCTGGCCAGCAGCCGTCGCTCCACATGGCTCTGAAACGAGGGTGTCTGAGCATCGCATGCACACGCAAAAACAGCTTTTGCACTTTGCAGTTTGACCTGCACACAGCCAAGGGTCTATGCGCTGTATTAATGATTAAACCCACTGAAAAGAACTGCTGTTACTCGTATTTACTCTACGCTCTGCTCTCCTCAGGCTTTTATGAGATGGATAGAGGCAATGATGCTCTTTTAATGTCATTATTTTTACCAATATGGCTTCTCTGAGTCTCACTGATAACTGCTTGAACAGCCTGGAGATTCATAATGGAGGCACTGATCCATTACAGTTAAGTTTGTTGGCGGATAAATCTGTGATTAATATTTTATCTGGGAGCCATAATTGATGCACTCTAATTCAACTTGTGAGAGAGTTTACTTTATCTTTCTCTTTTTTTAAATCATGTGCATACAGCACATAGTGATGTACTGGAGTTTCAGTTCAGCTCTGAGAGTCCTCACTGTGTTTTGCTGTCATTTACAGTTGATATATTGTACTTTAACTCAGCAATTTCATGTTGAGTGTTGTATGTATTTCAAAATTTTGTTTAAACATTACACACATTGAATGGTGTTTTTAGAAAAAAAGAAAAAAAAACATTGGGAAAAGTTCCTTGCCTTAATAGTCTGATCTACGACTCAAGACCGTGATAAGATCACAACCGTGAGTTTTGTGATTCGTTGCACCCCCAGCAGCACAGTTCCCACCCCTCACGTGCATGTCTTCAGCAGAATTAGGCCTCCCCAGAATAGGTCTACATTTGCTACATCGTGTAGACGCAGTGGAGGGGTTTCATGGTGTTAATAGCAGGCCAATGTCCACTCAACACCATTCAAACATGCCCTTTGACTGAAAGGCCTGTCTCTTTCTACTGAGAATGCGTCCTCTCCACAGCACCCTCCCCCACCTGTCACGCTGCTGACAAATAGGAGTGCCTGGAAACTCAACCTCCCCCTCCCCAGCTCTCCCACCTCCAGTTTTCCTATACATCATATCCTTCTACTCATGATTTACCCAGAATGCAATGCAGCAGTAGCCATAATGCCTCTGCGTTGAACCTTGAACCAAAGAGCATATGTCAGTGTGTCATATATCATACTCTGCCCAATGCTGGCAAACTCTCTATAGAGCTTGTTTAAACAATGATATTTTTTTTTTCCATTTGTCTGCAGAATGAGAGAGGACAACATTGTGTGTATTTCCTCTTCTTTTTACACGTCTGGGTTTGAGGTGTGCATGAATCACCTGACAGGACAGTGCCTGAGCAATAGGTTTTCAAGAGTCAAACATGTGTTTTGTGCAGTGAAGGCCTGAATTGCTCAATGACACACAGTAACACCTGATGCTTTTAGGACTGCCCCCTCCATTACATCAAACTGACACACAAATTAGAGTAGATCAGTAATAGCAAGAAATAAACCAGTGCATCCTTCCAGTTTTGAACCAGATCAAACCACAGGATAGTGAGAAAATGTAGTATGAGCTCAACTCCCCCCCAGAAAGTACGTGGGCTGCTGCAGTTTGACGGTTACCTTGCTGCTAGCCTGCCAGCTGACAAAAGTACAGTAACATTACAGTTACAGGTGAGCAGGAAGGTCACTGTAAACTGCACAAACGTCTCATGCGACCAGTGCGCAGTTGTGCGATACAGGAAACAAACAGGACAAATATGCTGCAACTACAAAAACAAGGGTGTAGTTAACTGCACGGTGAGGATAAAACACAGAAGCTGTGTGTAACGGTGCAGTGACGTTAGCAGCCGTTGACAACAGATGCCTTCCGTGCTGTGCTCTTAATTAACTAGCTACTGTCACTGCTAACTGATGCTAAGTAGCTGGCTAAAGCTAGCTGTCATAGGGGCCAGACGGAGAGGTTTGGCTCAATTCTTACCCCCTTTGCAGGGCGTTCTGTGCTGGCTGTGCTGGGCGCGGTACCCCTCCACCACCTCCCACTCTCCGTTATCCCTCTTGATCGGGAAGGACACGCTCAGGACGTGGTTACAAGGCTTGATGATGCGCAGGATGCCCCGCACACGGTTCCTCTTCTGCTCGGGGCTTTCCCTGGTCCTCAGATCCTCTACCAGCTTGTCCTCCACGATGGAGGCGCCGCGGTCGAAGAAACCCTCGACCATCTTAAAGAAGTTAGGGTCGTCAGGCTGGTCCGCTGCATCGGCATAGTGACGGACCCGCATCAGGGACGAGGACACCGGGAGAGCGGAGTCCACGCATCCCGAGGCCAGGGCGCTACCCGCAGAGCGGCTCAGCAACTCCCCGAAATACCGATACATGACTGACACTAGCTAACCGTGTAAATTAACTAATAAAAGGGCAACTAAACAAGGACAATGGGGGTGACGACAGGAGAAGGGGGGTAAAATGAGCGACACAGCAACTCCTCACCGTGTCCCGTCCTCTGGCCGAGTGGGGAATGACATGCCGTGTCAGTTTGCTTAAAAAGGCAGCACGAGCCAAGGAGTGCGGCAGGGGCTTCTCCGGACGCACGCGGAAGAGGAGGACCAACGGAGGCGCGCGCCCGTGCGTTCCAACTGACAGCACGCGCCCCCGAGTTTGTGCCGTTGAGTTTGAAAGAGGGGGAGAAAATGAAGAAAAGGGAAAGTTAAATGATAGAAATTAAATTATTTTCATGTAGGCAGCAACGTTTGGGTTGTAAGCACTGCATTAAAGGATAAAAGTGGATAATATGTGTTAGTTAATACTATAGGAAATAAGGCACGCTTACCAGATTGAATTTTTAATTAATTTATGACAAAGCATTAACACTAGAATTAAAGTAGGATCATTTCCCTTCATCACTTATTTTCTTTCTGACCAACACTCTTTGAATAAACAAGACGTTTTAGTTACAGCTAGTCATTTCCAAGGAGGACTTGAAGGTAGCATTAGAGACCGAACAACCACTGAAGGCAACATGAAAATGCTAATATTTAAACTGACTGCATAAAAACATGTTGAGGTGAATGCAAAGCACGTAAAAACAAGTGGATGCTTTATTGAATATATCAGAATTTCATTAAGTTTATAGGACCATAAGCTAGTTGATGTGAAGTGTGTCAGCTTTGTCTTTCATTAGCCTTTGTACAGCATCCATAGTGTTACAGTTTTGTACTTTGTGGTTTGTTCAAAGGATCTGTGCCATGTTTGCTGTCATCAGCAATTCCCTGATCTGTAGAGTGAGATGACGCAGACATGAGGGAAAAGAGAGAGAGAGAGTCAGGTGGGAGATGCTGAAAAGGCCCATTGTATCAGTCTGCATCAGTCATTAACCCCCCTCGTGGGCAGTTACAGTTAACCAGGTGGTTAATCTGGTGATGTACAGTTTGTGATTATAGCTTGTGATATAAAAAATATCTATAATGGCCTTGATAGGAAAAATAATCCGCAGCTGTCTCAGGCTGAACTAGCCGAATGCTAACAGCAGCATGCTAACACATCTGCACTGACAATGCTAACATGCTGGTGTTCAGCAGGGCTAACGCTAACCATATTCACCATATTAGATTAGCGTGTTAGCATGAGCTCTAAACACTCTAAAGTATGGCTGATGGGAGTGTCATTTGTTCTGCAGATGTTTGGTCAGAGTAAGTGACTTTTTTTCCTTTATTTTCTTTTTTTTTTATTAGTCAAAACGCCAATGAAAACTTGAAGAAGCCATCAGTGGACAGAGCTGATTGTCTTCCTGCTGTGGTGCATTATGTGTGTGCATGCAAGCATTTTATGTGTGTGCAATTATTTCCAAGTGAGAAGGCCTAATTTAGGTCAGCAGGTCATTAGTGATGAGTGTGTGTGTGTGCGTGTGTGAATGAATGGGGATTTGCTGGGAAACATTTCAGAGACAGCTGGAACAAGATGGAGGGGTGTGTGTGCGTGTGTGTATGTGTGTGTGTGTGTGCGCGGGGGTGGGGTCGGACAGTGAGCGTCTTCCACTGAGCTACGATGGCACCACCAGGTTGCTCAAGATGACTTTAATCTCTTGACTCAGAAACAAGGTGTCATAAGTACAACCTACGGATCAGCCAATCAGCAGAGGCTTTTAGCCACCATCACGTCAGTCAGTTAGTCCACCTCTTTGTTCCAGACGGAAATATTTCAACAGCTATTGGATATGTTGACATGAAACTAAGTGTGGACATTTATAGTCCCCAGAGAATGAATCCTAATGTGTTTGGTGATCCCCTGACTTTACCTCTAGCGCCACCAGCAGGTCAAAACGTTCTCTTATGTAGTGAAATGTCAGTATTAAGGAAACATCTACTGGTTGGATTGGTGCAAAGTTTTCTGGAGCATGTTAGGATACTCTGTGTGTTTTCTCAGAACAACATGAGCACCACTCTCATGAAACGGCGACTTTTTTTTTTTTTGCTTGTTATATGTTATTTTAAAGCTGTGCTTCTGCTCCCATTGTCTAAGAACAGCTGAGATAGCGGGGCTCTTATGTAACATTGCACTCATTGCATGTTCACAGTATTTCACACTTATGCTTGAATATGTATGTGCGTTAACATTGTTTACCGCTCTGCATGGCACAGCGAGAGGATCTTAGTGCTGAGCTCGTCTGAATGAAGGCCATACACCTGTGGACTCTGCACAGATGATAAGATTAGATCCTGACCCCGGGTGCAGGTACAAATACACTCTTATGCCTAAACAGTGGTACAAACACATCATTACACAATATGAAAAGCAAACTGAAGTGTGGCTTTTTAAAGTGTGTAATATATAAGTAAGTGCACACAGGTTTGGTGGAGATTTGGTAGAGAGTAAATGTTCTGAACAGCCTCTATTGTCACTCTGATGTCACAAAGTAATCAATAGTAACCGGGTTGCCAGTTGAAAGTGACACAGCGTGAAGGCACTGTTTCACTTCTACTAATGCAATAACGGTAGTGCTTATCTCCTCATTCTTCTATCTGTGTACTACAGGGCCATATAGCTTTATTGTCTCTTAAAAGTTTATATCCGGACTGCAAGGTGTGATGAAACAGTTTTCCTCTGTTTGAACAGACGGAAGAAGGAATATGATGTCTGAATATTCACGTGCCTGTTTGTTCTCTCTGATCTTTTTTCGGAGGATAAGCAAACGGCACCTAAGATTTTCAGCAGCTGTGTATTAAACTGAGGCCTCAGTCACTCCTCAGAAGTTAATCCCTAACAAAGCAACAGCCTTTCAAAGCAAATAAGGTGGGTAGCGTGTACATCCAACCCCAGTCAGGTACAGGTGCCTGACAAAAACAGCATGCAAAGAAAAAGCATTTGCAAGTTGCCGAAAAATGGATTGATGCAACATGATGACCTACAAGATCTTATCAGGCAGACAAAGCAGGATACACAATATATACAGACAAAAATGGCCGCTTTACCTACAATTAGGAGATTGCATGATGTAAAATAACATCCATTATCCTCAAATAATTTACTATGCACATAAACAAAGGCCAGCATTATTCTGAATCTTACAACTTTTCATGCAGGCACAAGGTTTTCATGTGAGGTTCAACCATCGATTTTGAAAGGAAACTGGTCCAAAAATGACAGAAAATGTCTTGTTTTAATGACTTATTTTCCAAATGAACTAAAAACTCATTACCTTAAAGGACAGGTTGGTAAGTCTGTCTTAAAATCGCTCATCCACGGAAGCTATCTGGGGAAATAGAAAGAGTCAACTTCATACTAAAGGAGACGGTGTTGTTTTGACGCCCAGGCAACACAAAACGTGACACAGGCATGTGGACCGACGGGTGTATTACACAGTTTGGTGTGATTCTGGGTTGAAAGGAGCGATTACAGCAACCAGACCTGTTTCAGTGTCTGGATGTGCATGTGAGTACTGTTTTAGTTTTAAAAAAAACATGAAACTGTCCTTCACATATCTAAACTTCAAACAAGCCTTCAAAGCTCTCCTGTTTTTCTGCACATTTGATTGATTCCCCTCCTACTTTTTAATGGAAAGCATGTTGACTTGCCTCAGTGTCTGAAAGGTACTTTACAAACTTCCTACAGTCATGCAAAAATCCCCAAAAAACCATGTAAAACAGGTGAACTTTGAACTCTGACCTTTACACCAGAGGTCAGTTCTCTTCTCTCGCCACTTTCCTTTATCTACATACACATTGATATTGATTCTGCAATAAAACAATGGCCAATAAAAGACAATTGATAATTCAATAAAAATAGCTGCATACTAGTACTTCATTGTTTTTTGATTCGAACAGTCTCTCCCTGCTTGTGTGCCTCCGGTTTATCTTTGATCGTATCACCCTCCCCCTGTCTCTGCATCTCTCAGTGTTTTCCTCTCCACAGTGTCACACACTGATTTATCATGGTTGTGTTTCAAAGGGTGAACACTGTCATGTCATTGGCTGAAGCCCTGACAACACCCCCCCAACCATAGGGGTGTGACTGGGGGAGGAGAGCAGGGTTAAACAAGGGCTTGCTCAGTCAGGCCACATGCTGCTGTCACTGGAAATGCACGAGAATTTGGAGGAACTGGGACCTTCTTGCTGTCTGGGTTTGCTCCTTTAAAATGGTAACTCGTGGTAGTATGAAATTAAAAACCCTCAGCCCACCACTATGACCTCATATCTCCGCCCTCTGTGCCTCTGACTCGCTCATACTGGAGCGATCAGGCTTCTGCGACAGCAGGCAGAGACGCAGATTCACCCAACAACTGCCAGGGTCACCTTGAAACCCGGCATGGTCACAACCGAGCAGAGCGTGTCGCTTCAGCAAACTGATGTTGAGAAAGAGTTCCCAGAGCCGAGTTAGAGAAGCACAGTGAACACAGAGGGCAAAAAACTGTTTCTTAAAAACCTCGTGTCACTTTCCTCAGCCTCAAAATCGACTTGATGAACAGATCAAAGTTTAGAAGATCAAATGTTTGAATGAAAAGATCACAAACAAACTGCTTTTATTCCCTTTAAGCAAAGAGAGCGAACAGGGGGGATAACCGTTCAGCATGGATAAGACCTCATTAAACCAATTCATGCTGTGCGTCTGTGCAACTTGTATATAGAAAGACGTCATTTTTATCTCCTGTTTTCATACACAAATGTGCATCTTATGCACGTTACTGTATATTATGTATGATTATCTAGTGCTCTATCATACAGAATAACTTATTTAACTTTCCAAATTGAATAATCATAATTAGGATAATGTCTTATATCTGGTCAAACATTGGAAAAATACAGTTTTATGGATGAGAAGTTACATTTGGCTTTATTAACTTACATTGTTTTACCAAGAAAAACTGACTGATGGGCTGTTTTGTGCCAAACTTCACATTCCTTTATGATTTAAAACATGTGGAGGAAGAATTTTTTTCTCGCAAAGGTTTCATTTCAGGTTATTGGATGACAAATTGGTACTGTACTTTGTTTAATTTTATTTATTACCTATTTTATATGTAAATATATTTACCATGTCTGTGCATGTGCGCATGTACTGTATGCAATCACTTTCACTTACTTTTATTTACACAGTCACATGAAGTTGTTGCAGCAGTTTGTTTTTCTCTGGAGCCCAGGAGGTGTCGCTGTTACGCTTGTTAACAGCTACTGGGGATCCACATCAATAAGCAAATAAATAATTAAAAAATAAATCAATAATGGCAAAGGCAAAGCAAAATCCACCGTAAGAGTGTGTTATGTTTTCTAATGGGCTCACAGCAGTGCTTGCTTTTAAGTTAAATTTGCTCTCTCCTTAAAACTGTACAGAAAAGTCTGTGGAACAATGTTTCCGCCTACATGGTGACCACCTGTGGGACATTCAGGACATGACACTGTCCTGTGCAAAGCCTGAGGAATATGGCCGCCTTGCAGCAGACGCTGACTGGAAGTTCAGCATCAGTGACTGCAGTTAAACACTAGATGGCGCAAGAGTGTTTCTCTTCTTGCCTGTGATGTGACTGCATCAGTGTGAGGGTGAGAATACAAATCCGCAGCTTTCAGAGCAAACTGAGCCTCCTGGGTGAAGCAAAAAAATAAAAATAAAAACCCATGATATAAACTATCATTGAAACACACGCGAGATACTGATGTGACACTGAATTCTACTTAAAGGTCCAAGAGAATGAGGACTTTAAGAAGCCACGTATTTGTCAACAAAGAGCTGCAAATTAAAGAGTAAGTTCACCCAGATTACAAAAATTCAGGGTTGTTACTTACCTCTAAATTTATTAACTTACTTACCATGAAGATAGATTTGGATTTATTGGTTTCATTAGAACTGCTGTCTGCCAGATAAATACAGGAGCTCTTAAGACACCAGAGGAACCAGGAAAAATTACATTCACCTCTGCTGTATTAAGAGTGTTGGCAGAAACCTCCCAGTCAGATCTTTCCACCTCTCTGTGGAGAGACAGCAGCAGATGTAAGTGAGAAAGGATGTTTAGGGTAATTTGGGTGAAGCGACCTTTCAATGAAAATTACTATAAAAGTGTAATTAGCCAGAGGGTTCATTATCCAAAGACCCTGGACACAGTCACCATTAAATATGAACAGAAAAATCAAAATAAAGCTGCTGTTGGAAAAGGACACTAACAACCACAGCAATAAAAGAAAAAATAGATATGAGTTCATATTAATAAGGGCAGTATGACAGACAGGGTATGACATGGTGCTATCATTGGAGGCTGTGTTTCATCAAAGTTCTCCCTGAAGATAGAAGGTTTTGTATGCTGCACAGATTTAAAAGCCCTTATTAAAACATATTTGTGATTTATACCTTTAAAACATGCTGAGTGTGCAGCCTTTCTGGGGATTTATCAGTCTGAGCAACACCCAAATGTATCACAACATATAAAGTAACTGTGCATCAATATGCCAAAATGTTGCACATCGGAAGCGAAAAGTAGTTGCTCATGTTGTAAAGACCTCAGTAAGCTCCGATTTGGTGATTTGCAGGTCAAAAAGATTTAAAACTAGGCTGAGTTTAGTGAGAGTCGATTCAACAGCCTGTAGATCACTACGCAGTCGATTCACGGTCGAGGAAATCTTTTACTTGACTGAAAATTATTGCAATGTAAAAATACTCCATTACAAGTAAAGGTCCTGCATTGAAAATGTCACTTGAGCAAAAGTATTTTCATCGAAAGTAAAAGTACTCATGGCTCCAAAATATAGTTCCTGTTTTATACTGTTATAGATGATATTACTGGGTCGCTTTGAATGCAGTGGGAGTAGAGTTTAGACGTGACTCTGGTTTAAACTCTTTTCTGCGTGTAAAATCTTCACCTGCAGCTGTCAAATGAATGCAGTGCTGTAAGAAGTACAACATAGTGGAGTAAAAGTATAAAGTAGCGTGAAATGTGGTCGTGACTACACACTGAAATGCAGTGATTGAAGCACCTGTAGTCGTCGTTTGCTGTTCCCTTCTTTTCATTCTGATTATTGTCTCCATTTTAATCTGATTATTTCATTTCAATTGTCATGTTGAGTTTCATACTAGTTAAGCAAACTGACACTTTAAATAGTCTCATGCATGCATGTGTGTGTGTGTGTGTGTGTGTGTGTGTGTGTGTGTGTGTGTGTGAATTTAGAGGTCGAGAGGTAAAAAGTTGAAAAAGTTCCCACGAGAACTTTCCTCTAGAGTGTCTCTGTTCAGGAAGCTGTGGCTTTGACTTGCGTCTGCTCACATCTCCTCATCAGCACAATGCATATCTCTCTATATATACTCTGTGTGTGTGTGTGTGTGTGTGTGTGTGTGTGTGTACTGTATATTATGTCTATGCTTGACAGTCAGATGTCACCCCATGTGTCAGGTGGCTCAGAAGGAAAACCCCACAGGAAGTACGGTCAGGCCCCCAGAGGTCAGGAAAAAGTCAAACTGCCTGCTTTCGTTGACACGTTTCAGCTCTCACTACGCCCCGTCAACTGTCTGTCAACCACAGACTACATTAAAACTTCCACTTTCTTTCAGGAGACACAAGTCAGGCAGAAGTGGGGCCGGTGCAACGATTATGCAAAGCAGTGTGAGAAAACTGCGAAGTAAAGAGATAAAAAAAAAAAACAGCATTTGTGACAAATGATCTGCCTGAATTATCAAAACTTACCTGATACTTAAAAGCTCTAAAATACACAATATTTTCCCAAAGGTTTGGTGTATTTGTCTGGTGGTGATCAACAGCTCTGAGCGGTCAGATATGTGAAGCGATGTCCGAGTACTATGCGTCAAATATCCTCAGAAAGATCACAGCGAGGCGTTTTCAGCAACAAAGTTTTATATTTAATAAAAGTGAGATCAGTGAAGATGGCTGATGGGAATTCACAGACGGAGGTAGAGGAGATTGGTGGTGTTTTTTTTGCTCTTCAGACTCCAGATTCACCTCGAGTGTCTGTGGACGGTCTGGTCTAAAGAGAGCTGCAGGGACGGCTGCTCCACTCCGCTGTGAGACACATGCACACAGCATTAAACCCTTCAGACACAATGATACCCCGACTCATGCTAAACACACCTGCAGCCACGGGATTTACTATGAAGCCTTCAAACAGCGTCACTTTAACAAAGCAATGAGTCACTCAGCACAAAAACTAATTGCAAACTATTTTGAAATTCATTTAATCTTTTAAGCTGATGCATTGAGCAAAGCTGCTTTTCAAACGTGACATTTTGCTGCGTTTCACAATTTCATGACATTTTATAGTGACTGATGGAAAAAATAACCAGCAGATTGATGTTTAGCAGGTGCAGCGTTTACAATGTTGACCTTAGCTTAGCATGTTAGCATGCTAACATTTGAGAATTAGCACTAATCCCAAAGTCCATCTGAGGCTGATGGAGACGATTATTTTTGCAGATGCTGATGATAAAGTATTGGACAGATGGAATTTTAAATAATAATCAGTCTGATTATATTTCATCTTTGGGGGACATTAATGTCTGAATGAGTTAATAAATCTAATGGCGATCCATCCAATTGTTAATGAGAAGTTTCACAGACACACACACACACACACGCACACACACGCACACACACCTGAGGACATATGTGACAGAGAGGATGCAGAGCGGCTGGTGGGCGCCCGGCCTGGACTTGGAGGGTCGGACGCTGGGTATGACGGCGCTGTGGCTCTCCACCCAGACGTACCCTCCACCTCTCACCAGCATCCTGTACTGACCGCTGACCGACTGACTCTTAAAACACACTGCAGAGAGAGAGAGAGAGAGAGAGAGAGAGAGAGAGAGAGAGAGAGAGAGAGGTGGAATGAGATATTCACATGTGTGTAAAGTGTGTGTGTGTGTGTGTGTGTGTGTGTGTGTGTGTGTGTTGCTACTTACAGTTGAGGTGATTTTTGGTCAAGCAGTTTGTGTCGAGTGTGTGACAGAGAGAATAGATCGAGCGTCCCAGCAGCTCCTCAGGACTGTAACCTAAGAGCGGAGTCACTCTGCAAAACACACACACACACACACACACACACACACACACACACACACACACACACACAAAGCAGAAAAAAACATGAATTTCTTTTAGAAAAAACAGCCTGATGAAGCAGACTTTAAGCTCAACCAAACACATGAATGACTGTCCTAAAAGATCTTCAAATCATCAAATCTACTCTTTAACTTTAACTTAGCAGCAAAACATTTCATATTATGCAGCCGTAAGGTCTAAAATTAAAAAAAGGGGAAGGGAAAAACGTAAAAAAGTAGTTGATTTTTCTGTTTGGTCAGCAAAAATTAACCCCTTTAAAATGCAGCTTTCTCTTTTCGTTTCCCCATTAAGAAGCTTGTAGGAAGTTAAAGTCCATGTTTCTATCACAGGGAAATATTAGTTGATATCTCTGGAATCTTTAAGATCTTCACTTGAATTTTAAATAAAGGTCTGTGGCTTTGAATGATGTTTGGCTGCGCAGCATGAATCTGTAACGCGTCAGTAAGTTTTCAGCAATAAAAATGAATCTTACTTCACACAGCTGCTAATGGTTTGCCTTTGCTGTGCTGTTTTTTTACTCATGCACTGAACCAGCAGGGCAAGCATCAGTGCAGCGCAGTGGCAGAAGAACAGGGGGTGGGCATTAATCCTCCTTCCTTTTTCTTAATAATTTCATAATGTGCAACATTGCAAAATGAAATCACAACACACACAGCATGCACAGTGCTGAAGTGCTGCTGACTGAGCTCTTATTCTGAAGCACAGTCTTACACCACTGCGCTGAAGCACTTTGGTTTTTGCATCACTTTTCTGCATCTATATAAGTGTGTGTATGTTTACATTAGTGTGAATCACCTCTGGTCACAGTATGTGAACTTCATGTCCATGCTGTGCTGGCTGGTGAAGGTGTGTGTGCTGAGGAGTGTGTGTGACAGGGGCAGAGGCTGGCAGGTGAGCACCAGGCAGGAAACTGAAGACGGGGCGACACACACCTTCGCTCGACCCTGACAGTGGAGAACCTGAAACCACAGAGAGGGGTTAGAACGTAGCAATGAGATATTATCAGGAGCTTTTTTGCTGCTTCATGATGTTTTGAACTTTCAGTACGAGCTGCAAAAAAAAAAAAAAAAAAGATAAGAAGTGTGAGTGTTTGTTTCGAGTGGTATTGTTTCTCACTAACCTTCCACGTAGCTGACTTGAGGTTGGCGCTTCTTCCTCTGTGTGTCAGAGCGCTTTTTATCCTCATGACAAAGTCCCTCTTTGCGCCACACCAAACTTCCTCTAAAAAACAAGCAATTTAAGAAGCTACATGAATAAACCTGTTCAAACCTGTCCGATCTTTAAAAAAAAAAACTATACACAAGCACATGACATATACAATGAGCATTGCTGCTGAGAGTCCGTGATGCACGCACGCACGCACGCACGCACGCACGCACGCACATTCAGAGTACACACCTGCTGTTAGACGTAGATTATTTCTGATTTCATCGTGGTCACAAGGGTGAGTGAACTCGAAAATATTGTGTCCCATCAGCTCAGTCTGTCAGAAAATATAAAGTATTCATCTTCAAATCCCAAATCCTAAATGTGTCATTACATCGGGTGTGTGTGTGTGTGTGCGCGAATGTGTGTGTGTGTGTGTGTGTGTGTACCTGTGTCAAGCCCATGTACTTGCTGACGTTGTCAGACAGGAAGATCATGTCTCCCTCAGTGGACAGAACCATCAGGAATCCCTCCAGGATCCTCAGGTACATGTTCGTCTCCTCCGAGGCCTCGACATCCTCCGTGTCTCTCTCCTCCTCTTCACATCCTCCGTCACACTCTTGCCGTCCCTCTCCACCTTCCGTCACTTCTCCGTGTTTTACTGCGTGACTGGCCTCTGCTTTTGGCTCCATCTTGCCTGCAGGAGTGAAAGAAAGAGATTTTACTTATCGCTGATTGTGACAAAATGACTGTGACATCTAGTTCCTGTCATGGGAAACGACATGATGCTCTTCACGTGTTCAGTGAGGTCGGTGTTCATGGGAACTTTGATCAAAGGATGTGGTATATTTGTGATCGCTTTTATACTACACGTGTGTGTGTTTAACACCTGTTTAAAACTCACCAGTCTTGTGACAACAGTTTACCACAACAGACTGATCTCATTCACACTAGACATGTTTTTTTTTTCAGTTTTCTGTTCTGCAAAAAAGCCAATTATACCTCAGAACACTCTGATGCTTAGAGTTCACCCAGCAAGTGTCTGTATGTGCAGGTTCAAAGGTTCATTTGAAATATAGAGCATTTTGGACACTGTACCACAAATTCCTTCAAAGCTGTTTTTTTTGTACAGCTCCGGAAAAAAAAAACCCTGTGCAGACTTAATTAATCTTTATTTGATTAGGTATTGATGGAGCAGTCAGACGTGATCAAGAATCATTATTACACAACCAAATATTCATGGTTGAATCCGTCTAACTGCAAGAGAAGACGTTAATGAACTGAGACACTTACTAAGTATTATTTGCTGCCTCTTTCTTTGCACATAATACAATACTGCAAAAATACACTGCAACAAATGTACAATATCTACAGATATCAGTGAATGTCAATGTCAGCACATCTATCGGCCAGTAACACCGTCGGTGATGTTCGCCTCTGTAGATGTGGTGAGTGCCTGATGACCGCTCGTACCTTTGAGCAGCGTGTGCGTGCGCATGTAGCTGAGGGTGAGGCGAATGACTGAGGGCTTGTCCAGGTGAGCTTGGACAGAGGGCTGGAGCGGCAGGAGACGACATAAATCTCCAAACACGTCAGACTCCACCCGTCGTCTCCTTCTGGCTGCCTCACGGCTGATCGCCCTGCAGAGGACAGAGGTCAGGAAAAACTGGAAACTAAAAACTACGCCCCTCGCAGCTGTGTTCCTCCACCCAGCAGCACGCCCAGACTCAGCTAAAATATGAAGTGAAAGATTTTAAAACGTAAAATGTGGATGCTTTACACACATCGTCCGACCTGCACGATTTCAAGGTGGACGCCCAAGATTAGTGTCACCAGTTCAGTATCTGACCAAACGTGAAATATGGTCCCAGTCTCAGTCAGACTGTCATCTTAATAAGTGTTACATGGATTTTATGAAATAAAAATGGCATTCAACTCACAGAACATGACCACAGATATTTTGCCACTATATGAGTACAGATGGGAAACACTCTTTCAGTGTGTATTGGCTGATGACAGAAATATTAAGCTGTATTAGTTCAAATTTTAACTGTAGTTATAATAACAGTAAAACAGAAAGTACCAAACATACTTACACACTACCGTTTGTTTGTTTTGTGCAAATGTTGAGATTAATTCAATAATATTTAAGCAGAAATTCAAGTTTTGCAGAGAGCATATTCACTCAACGACTCTTTGAGATACTTCCGCTGGAAAGGAAATGCTGCATTTTTTACGGTGTACTCTGCTCACTGCAGGTGTAACTTTGCAGATTCAGATTCTGCCTTCAGCGCGACCTAAAACTGAAAGCACATCAGTGCTGTCTAGTAAAAAAAAAAAACATTCTCCAAAGCAGACAAAACCTTGCAGGAACTCGTTGTTCAGCCTGACCTCACGGTGACTTTCTGACATTATGTGACAGGTCATAGAGAATTTCTCAACATTTAGGGAAGTATGCACCACTTCTACTAAGATTACACTGGTGGGAGAGGAAATCTCCAATTTGAGCACGCTTACTTTCAGCTTTGATATGACTAACTGCAGATACTCTTTTTACAGTTTTGATTGCAGGGCTTTTCCACTGAGGTGTTATTCTTACTGATGTTTTTTAAAGGTGCTTCTTCCACCGCTGATGGACAGATGGGGATGGAGAGTAAGTGCGTTGTGGTCAAAACTCAAGTTATGAAGATGCTCTGCACGGCCACAACAGCATCTATGGGCTCACCACATCACCTCTGCTACTCACAATTACACAGCAGCACAGAAACGACTCAATTACAGCTAAAATAGATGTATAGCTTGCATCTAAACACACACTGTGAAATGTTAAGCGAAAAGTGCGCACAAAGCAACATGCAGCTTTACCTTCTCTTCTCCTTGTCAGCTGTCATCGTGTCCCACAGGCGTCTCTATCCGGTGTCATGGCGAACGCTGAGATGAGAGAGATGGTGGCAGCAGGAGTTCACAGCACAGCAGGCAATGTCCCCGCTACAATTTGCACCATCGCAGGTAGTCTAGTTAATCAGAGAGGCAATTAGTGGCGCCAAATGTCACAAGGCAAGTGGCTGAACAGCCTCCGGCGAGCGCCTCCTCTCTCTCTCCCCTCGGCGTGTGCATCACCTACAGGCCTCCACAGAAGTGAGCGTGGTGATAGGTTGATAGGTCAGCAGGCCAGGAAAAGCATCACCCTCCCCTCCCCTCCCCTTCCTCCCTCCCTCCCTCTCTCCCTCCACCCTCTCCTCTCCTCTCACACAAACTTTAAAGCATCCCACCGTGACAAAAAAAAAAAAAATCAACTTGCCTCTGAACAGCAGCAGGAGAGGCTCCACCACAAAAAGCGAGGACGGAAGGACGACACACGGGAGTCTGAGGGTGATGTAGACAGCTCAGTGTTTTATTGGAATCAGACCAGACAGGACTAGCCCGGCTGTTGCACTACATTTTGGCACAGAGTAAGATAGTGTGACCAGGAACAGCCCTACCCCTGGGTGCACAAAGCTTCACTACACACCGACTCTACTGCACACAGCAGCCAGCTCGCCTTCAGATCACTGTACAGTACACGAGACAACAGTCCTTCTCTGTGTGTGCGTGTGTGTGTGTGTGTGTGTGTGTGTGTGTGTGAAAGAAAGAGGGAGGAGGTAAAGGAGGGAGTCTGTATGTGGTGTTTTGTGTGTGTGTGTGTGTGTGTGTGTGTGTGTGTGTTTGAAATAAGAGGTAATTCAGCTGCTGGTTTTCCACATTTCTTTTCACCTGGCTGTAACAGACCTATGATAGTATAGTTATAGTAATATACACAAAGGTTTCCTCCAGATACACTTTACAATAATAATAATAATAATAATAATAATAATAATAATAATAATAATTATGATAAAAAAAGAAAGAAAGAGAGCAATAAGAAAAGAAAAAGCCATTCTTGAAAAAAAAAAGAAGCAAAAGTCAGAGAAGCAAGTGGTTTTGGCTGAGTGAGACGGCTGCTGGGGGCGGGAAAGGGGAAATGGTGCTTTGGAGGAGAGGGGAAGGGAAAAGGGGGGGCTGAAAACACTGATGGTAACTATGGAAAGAGAAACGCTGAGGACGAAGAGTCACACACCAACAGGGAGAGAAAAAAAAAAAACGCATTCACACCTATGGAAAATGTACATTCACGACAAAAGTGCCGCCCACGGGCCGGCAGGTTCGCGCCGGCAGGACAGGCGAGCAGATGGGCGAAATAGCGGGAAATCGGGCTTTTTAACTGCTACACAGGCCGCCTGTAACACTGTGCTCCGCGTAATTAGTTCAATAGCCTGTAACTTGTAAGCTCGACATTCACTTTGCACACACAAGACAGGAGGACGCGGGGCGAGCGTGCCGGAGGATGAGAGCAAAATTTCAATCATACCACGATTAAAAAAAAAAAAAAAAACATTTGAGGAGAAATAAAAGACAAAAATAACACATGAACAATCAAAACTGTAAAATATATAGATAGTCAGGGTATTGCACAAAGGGTATTTGGCCCTAACTGGTCCACAATAAGGACAGTAATAACACAGGTAGGGTGCTTGTCCATGCGCCACTACTCTCCTTTACTAGCAGACAATACCAACACGATACAGCCACTCGACACAGGCTATATACAGGCCTCTGCACCCAGCACCTACTGCACAGTCCACATGTGTGCTGGGGAGAGAAGCAGTGTAAGTGTGTGTAACTGTGTGTGTGTGTGTGTGTGTGTGTTTGGTCGTCTGAGCGCGTGCAGTGAGCTTGTGGGGGTCGTGTGTTGAAAGTGTGCACGTGGGAGTGTGTGTGTGTGAGAGCGTGTGCAGGTGTGTATATTCATATTCATAGTCATAGTCATATTTATATTTATAATAAACCCAGGCAACAAGAACAACACAATGCAAGTAAAGAATATTCCAAAAGTAACAACAACCAATAGCTTCAAAGTAAAGGAGTGACCGCATGTGTGTGTGCGCGGGTGTGTGTTTTGTAAAGGGATTTATGGTCAGCAGTGTGTGCGTACGTGCGTGCCAGGTTTAGTGTTATCGGATCTGTGTGTGCGTGCGTGTGTGCGCGCGCGTGTGTGTGTTAGGTCTGCGTCTCCTCGGGGGCGCAGTAGGAGAAGTCTTTGAACTCCTCCTGGTTGATCTGTCGGATGATGGCCTCGTCCGTGGGCGTCAACACGGGGTCCTCCTTGGTGAAGTCCTGGTCAAAGTTATTCACATCTCGCTTGGTCTTCTGCAGAGGCGCGCACACACACACACACACACACACACACACACACACACACACACACACACACAAAAGACATCAGAGGAGGAAACTTCTTCAGTAGTGCTGTCAAAGTGATTTTAGAGCGACACCTTCTGACCAATGACACTTACTGCCGTCTCAGTGAGAACACACACCTGTGCATGTTGTCACCGACATGTTCTACGAAAGTGGTTCCCAACACTGGGATGGGAACACACCCTCAAGCAAAAAAAAAAAAAAACTGCACAGAAAATGTAATTATGAATTTTCCCTCTGTTTTCCATCATTTCGGAGCTGCTCTCACCACAAGACGACCTCGTTTTACTGTGAACTGCAGAGCAAAGTGTTCCTGCAGCAGGACACGACTTTTACATGTGTGGAGAGTAAAATCTAAACATCGTCTATAAGTAAAGGGGAATTAAATTAAAATCCTCAGTTATGCAGTGTGCATGTGTGTGTGTGTGTGTGTGTGTGTGTGTGAGTGTGTGTGTTTCTTACAATCCGGGGTTTAAAGGGTGGTTTGACTTTTCTCTGCTCCAGCAGGACCCAGTCGATCTCTCTGAAGAAGGCATGGGTCTTGATGGCCTCCTCACAGCCTTGGCTCACCACGCAGCCCAGACGCTTGGCCGGGTTCTTGGTCATGAACTACACACACACACACACACACACACACACACACACACACATTTAGTTATAAACTATACCGTCTAAAAGCAGCCCCTTTAAGACGCTGCGCTGCGGTTAACAGTTTCATCCATAAACCGACGAGGACAGAAGCAGAATGAGGGTCGAGCAGAAAGCATTTGAGTGCTAATAATAGCGCCGAGGCATTAATGGCTCTGTGGATGGTACAAACAAAGAGGCGTAGCGGCGGAGTGATGAAACAGGTCAGCAGAGTGCTGGTGTTATTTACTGTCACTGAATGCTGGCTCTCTTTTGTTCTGTGGTCCGCTCAGTACTGTAAGAGCACTTTGTGATCTGCTGTGCTTTTATGATCGCGTTGTCATTACTTTGACCTCTCTGACTGACTTTTTCATTCTTCTCAGTATCACAGCAGAGTGAATCGTAACACCTGTGCGTTAATGACCACAGGAACGCAGGACAGAGAATCCATCCTGGAAAGGCTCAGTCGTTCACAGGCGGGGATGGAGCGAGGTTCAGAAAGTTGCTGAGTGTTGTTACGGGTATTTATTTTTTAGGATGTTTGGATCCTGAACGGTAACTAAAACTAAACTAAAAACTAAAATGGTTAACTGAAATAAAAACTAGACTTTAGAAAAAAGCTTACTGTGTAGGAAACACCAAGCATGAGGAGGCATTGCTGCATGTGTTTACTGTGAGACCTCTGCATGACTTCAGATCCACTGCCATCACAAAATGTTTTTTATTGTAATAATTATTCTGAACTTCTGACACCTTTCCCCTAACAGATGCTGCTCACATTATGATAAAAAAAACTAATACTGAAACTAATAAAATCAGCCCAAATTCCACTCATTTTATCCTCTGTGCCGTCACATGAAAGGAAAGGTTTTGTCTTCAGACCTCCTCACAGGAAGATTTAGTTTCTGCTGATTTGGTCATAAAAGTCTCAGATGTACGCGGCAAGAAGCAAAAAGCAAAGCACACAGTACATTTTCGAAATGGAACAAAATCTCCTGAATTAAATGATGCTAAAATTAAACATGGACGCCTTCGAGCGCCAGCAGGAAAAAGAAGAAGAGAAGCACTCTGGAAGAGAACTGACTCCTAACTCTAATAATCCAATGAAGGAAGTGTTGGAGGAGGCGGCGCGGAGACGCCACGTACCGCTCTCAGGATGGAAACAGCTTCTTTGCTGAGCCACACGGGGTAGAGGACGTCGTCATGGAGAATCGACTCGAACAAGTCGTCCTCGTTATCGGCCTCGAACGGAGGCTGTCCGGCCATCATCTCATACATCAGCACCCCCAGGGCCCACCAGTCCACCGAGGCTCCGTACTCCAGCTCCTGCAGGATCTGAACACCGACACGACACGGTCAAAACAAACCTTATTCACTTTCTTCTCGATGAAACATTTCTAACTTTAGCCAGTTTTCCACTCACGTGTAGAGCAAACTTTAACCAAATTTACAGAAAAGAAAATACAAAAGCTAAGCGCCTGGAGGCGAACAGCTGGTGGCGCTAATTCTCCATCAGGTCCACTAAACCATAGCACAAGAATATTTAAATAATTGATTAAGCATTTGTCACTGTTCAAGCGAAAATGCCAAAAAAAAATCCTCTGGTTCCAGTTTCTAAAATGGGAACATTTGCTGGTTTTCTTCGTCTTCTATGAAATTAAACTTAACATCTTTCGATTTTAGACATCTGAATATGTTGAGTCGGGGAAATAAGGTTTAGTACTTTGACTATTTCCTGATATTATATGGACCAAATGATGAATCCAACTGCTCTTGAGCACAGAACCAAAGGAGAATACGCCACAGCGAGGCTCACCTCAGGGGCGATGTAGTCGGGCGTGCCGCAGAAGGTGGTGGTGGTCACTCCGTTCATGATGCCCTCTTTGCACATGCCGAAGTCTGCCAGCTTACAGTGTCCCTCTGCATCCAACAGGATGTTATCCAGCTTCAGGTCCCTGAGAGACGAGGACAGGCAGAGAGAATCAGCACCACCTGCTTTCCATAACAGTTGGTCTCGCTGGGAGAAGTGAGCATGAAATTCCCAAATATGTCCTGGAGGTCTTCAAATAACTGATCAAATTCTCCGGACAGACTGAATATTATGAAGAACCTACTTTGGGGTGTCCTTGGCTGAAATTCCTGTAGATAAGGGGGCGTTTACCTGTAGATGACCCCGTTACGGTGCAGGAACATGAGGGCTGAGGTGACTTCGGCGGCGTAGAAACGAGAGCGAGGCTCATCAAACTTCCTGGATCGCTGAATCTGGAACATCAGGTCTCCTCCGTTCACATATTCCATTACAAAAAACAAACGGTCCTGCAGAGAGAGAGACAGAGGAATGAGACAGAGGAAGCAGAGAGGAACCATCAGATCTGTCTGCGCTGTCTGGTGGTCCCACCCGTGTCTGGAAGCAGCAGTACAGCTGGGTGAGGTAGGGGTGTCGGCGGGCGAGGGCCAGGATGCGCTTCTCGGTCATCGTGCAGTCCACGTCGTCGTCCTGCAGGATCACGTCCTTCTTTAAAACTTTGACGGCGTAGACCTCCTCCGTCCCCTTCAGCTCCGCCAGCATCACCTGGACGAGAGGATGACAGACGAGAGGACAGAAAGCAGGAGATGTTAGCACCATGAACACATCTCCAGTCTGGGTTAAGAATGCATTCGTGCACTGAAAAGGCGTCATCGTCGCCACTTTGTGAATGTAACTTCAGTATTTACACTCCTCTAAGCTCTGTTTTTGTCTCCACCTCAGCGGCTACATGTTCACAAGCTAGTCGCTAACTCACTCCAAAACAAGCAGCTCCTTCTTGTGATCAGCTGTTAATGGAAACATTTTGATTTGTGCAGCTTTAACCATAACTGCATGTTTGAAAGATGGTGGACTTGGACGTGGACTTTCACGCAGGCGAATTAAATTAACTTGCAAGTTGCAATTAACACATCACAAATTCATACAATTTCATGCCTGCTGCCTCCAAACAACGTCATTCACATGTGAACTGGTCTATTCTGAGCTCTGATATTCCCTGACATCTCCTGATAATTCAGCGGTTATAAATAAGAAGATTCTGGTGATAACATGTTTCAATAATGAAAACAATGAGCTGTAAACAAACAGACATCCCCCTCAAACGCCTCCTCCGTGTCATCGCACCTTCCCGAAGCTGCCTTTGCCGAGAACCTTGATAAAGTTGAAGTCCTTGAGGCTCCTCCTCTGGATCTGCCCGTTCTCCCTGCCTGCCGAGGAGGAGGACGAGGAGGAAGAGGAGGTGGTGGAGGAGGAGGAAGAGGAGGAGGAGGAGGAGGAGTGCTGGGGTCCCTGCTGGTCGAGCGACAGCGCGTCCTGCAGGCGATCTAACCCTGCCAAGTCTGTGGGTGTCAACGGAACAGCAGATCAGCGAAGAACGTCTTTTTATTCCCCGTCAGCGTTCAGCTCGTTATGCAAAAAAAGAGTTTCGATGGTTTTTAGAAATGTTGCTCATCATTTCTTCCTGATCACTTTTCAATAAACTTTTCAAAAACGATGATCGCATCCTCTGTTAAAGCCTGGGATGACTCAGTTACAGTATCTCTGAGATTAAATAGCAGCAGTGACCGGCGTTGTTACCATCGGCTCCATAAAACAAAAATGGGAATCTTTCCAGGAAGAGAAAGTTAACTTTTATTTCTCAGCTTCGAAAGTGTGAGAGGACGATGACTAACTGTGACAGCCAAATGGCGGTGGTGGGCGGTGGGGGAGAATTCTTAGATAATTCAAGCTAAATCTTACATCCACGGCAACAATAACAGATTTAACTACTTATTTTTTAAAAGGAGCAATAATATTATTCCTGAAATGGAAATACTACCACTCACTGGTAAAATTAACACATTAACACCACCTGCTGCTAAGAACGCATCTCAAAGGGCTTTGAAATGTCCGCCTGCTTGTGTCAAATCTGTGTTTTCTGATGGCTGGGTGTTGGCGTGCGTGTGTGTGTGTGTGTGTGTGTGTTGCGCTCAGCGTTACCCTGCTGTGAGGGGGAGGTGGGGACAGCTGGCTGGCTGAAGCTGTTCTCCTCAGTCTGGGAGAGCTCAGGAGGAGACTGGGGAGGGTCCTGCCCTGGAGTCAACTGGAGAGAGGGAGAGACAACATGACCGTTCTGTCGCGCTGCCCTCTGACTTTTATTTTTGACTCGCCCGTCCACAGAAACACACAGATTAAAACCCTGAGCGAGCCGAAGCGCCTCAATGATTTCTCAAAAGAGGAAGCACTTTGCTCATCCTAGAGTTCGTTAAGATGATTGACACCACTCCCATGTCCGTACAGTGAATGTGAAGCTACAGCCAGCTGCTGGTTAGCTTAGCTTAGCCTTAGAGGCGCTTTAAGTTGAATTTTGTTACCTTTGCGGAGAGTCAGGCTAAGTGTTCCCTCCTGTTTCCAGTCTTTATGCTAAGCTAAGCTAACCAGCTGCTGGGTCCCACAATGTCAAACTAGTGGTTTAAAAAGATAAAACTGTAGTAAAGAATTTGTGTTTCATGCGACACCAAACATGGCGACCACCCATCTGTTTTAATGAAGTGACTGTTCAATGATGATAAGAATATGCAGCCAAACAGGGGCAGATACCAGCGTGGAGGCAGGAGTTTGTCATTATTTCAGGGGATGAGATGCTTTCAAATATAATATCTTAATAATGGAGATATCTTTACTTGTGTGGGACCACAGTGCGAGCCGTTACCTTCCTCCTGCGTTGTGCCGTGTTGGAGATCTTATCGGGCGTGACTCCCAGGTCAGACAGGACCTTCGCGATTCCTCGGGCGTCCACGCCACAGTTAGGAGCTACGTTGGTCTCACACCGCCTGTGCACATTCATCTTACACACTGCCAACGAGAAAAACATGAAAATGGCTCAGGCAAGACAAAGAAAGGACGTCTGACTCAAACGCTGTTTTAAATGTTACCTATTCATTAAAGACATCAAACTGCGCTGGGAGGTCGCAGGTGTGATGAATAGCAAACAGGTGTCTGTCAGTAGACTGCAGAGTGCTGCTTGGTATTTTTCTTTGGAAAGATACAGTTTAGTCTGGATATATATGTATGATAATAATAATAATAATAATGCATGAGAAAACAGTATAATAAATAAAGTTAAAATGCTAAAAAAATCCTTTAAAGAGTCATTTTTCATGTGTGGTTTTACTGTTTTGTTCACAGCCTTTGACTTCAAATATATGCACATATTGCTTGAGCTCCAGTGAACTTGCAAAACACGAGCACCTCTAGATGCATCTATGTGCGCTCACTCTGAGAATCCCCACTGCACTTGAACTCACCTTTGCACTGCAGGCCCTGCCTCATGAGGCCCCACAGCAGGGAGCCACAGTGGTCACAGAAGGTGGGAACCTTGTAGTTGTGGATACTGAACTTATGGGGCATGTTAACACTGAACCGCTGTGAACCCACCTACAGAGGGAGACACACACACACACACACGCACACACACGGTGTTAGAAAGAGGTCACTGTCGCATTATCACAGGAATAATGCATGTGGCTCAAGTGTTAGTACACAGTGTACACATGTTACCTTAAGTGACACAGATTGGTTCACGAAAGGCCTGAAAGGCTCAAACATGATTCGGTGCGTGTGGCGGTCATTAACGTCACAGAGGACATTTTCATCTGAGCTACAAACCAACAGGCTCCGCGTGCACCCTGATGTTTGCATGTGAGTGTGCGCACCTCCTCAGGTGTGTCCTCCTGCTTCTTCATCCCGGCACACTTGGTGATGATGAGCTCATGGCAGCGTTTGTGGACGACACACGTGCACACTGGAAGCATCAACATCAGCGTTCACAAAATTAACAGCAGTCGGTTTCAGGTCTGATCAGCAGAGGGGCATCAACACAGCATGTGATGCGGATATCAGCGTTATCCCCAGTTTGGATGAACCGGGCAGAATAAAAGTGATAATATCCTAAAAGGTAATCTTATGTTCTGCAGGGATTCTGATGCAACACTGTGGCACTGAGCGAAGCATCGATTTGATTCGTCGATTTAATATTCGTGCCAACGGTGACCTCATTAAAGGGGTCAGGTATCAGCCAGACGTAACTGACCCACATCAGATGCCAATATTCAAATGTACAAATGCCATTTTCTAAACTTTCATAAACAACATAATTAGAATCTACAAAAGCATTACAGGGTGTTGTGGAGCTGCAGCCTCACACATATGAATGATCCCAATTAGGATCACACAGTGAGGTACTGAGGGGTTACCAAGAGAAGGAATCGATACTCAGCCCACTCGCAAGAAAACACATTCATGTTGGATGATTCTGCCAAACCTGGATCACTTTCAATGTTTTCAATGTCATTATTTCGACAGTAGGACAACTACAACGCAGATTATCTGTGGTTAAGGAAACACAATGTCACCACATTGGAGCGGCATGTTAGCGGAGCAGCAGTGGTCCTCAGTTGGGATCTACACACGGTGCGTTCAGGCACAGTGTTGAGTGTGGGTCACCTGTGTTTGGCAGCGCTCAGAGCCCAACACACCATCACTGTAGCCTGTGTGGACAGCTGCATTAATTAAAACAGCTGAAACAAGCCTTGACATTTGGGAAATATCTTCCTTGTGGTCAAATATTTAAAACAGCCAACGTCATTTGTTGGTGGGCATTCAGAGCGAAAACAGGCCTGTGTTGAAGCAGTGCAGGGGGCTGCGTCGGTGGGCGCCTGTGGTTTAAGGTACCGCTGAGACATGAAATACGATCCAGTTGGGTCCATTTGGAGAAACAGATGAATACATTTAAAGGCTTATCAGATGCCAAAATCCTGTTTCTAATACTCAAAGACAGGATTTTACAACTCCACAAAGACTGTAATCGACGCAAAACATCTGCATTTTGACTGTGTGTTATAGCGCTTCCTATGCAGAAAATCACTTCCTGCCCTCCATCTGCAGTTTGCATCACAACGCAAGAGTGACGTGCCGTCATCTTCAAGTTTGTCTCCGTATGGCTGTCAGTGACGACGGCCCGTGACCAAATCACAGCTGGCATTCAGCAACATGTAATCCCTCTTGTGTTCTCATTCTTCAATAATACATGACGTGCAGCGTTACTTGAGAAATTGGAATCGGGCAGAGCAAAGTACTCACCCTGACACTGGTATCCCTGCTTCCCCAGCACGCCCCTATCAGGTCACACACAGAGGAGTCAGCGTTTCAGCCAGGTTGGTTTAATGAAACATACTGGGTCAGACAGATCTGTGTGTGTGTGTGTGTGTGTGTGTGTGGCCTACCAGATAAAATCTCTGCAATGTGAGCAGTAGGTTGGTTGTCTCAGGTAGGTGGCCATGAACTTGTGTCCATTGACTTGATGGACGCGTCTTCGGACGGCGCCCTGTCGCCGGCGAGGACCGATCCTCTCTCGAAACACTCGCTCCTCATTCTCGTTGGTCCCAGAGGCTGTCGGGTAAATACACACAAGTTTATCAAAGACTGTGTGAAGCATGGGCGTGGCCTACGTGACCTCACCTGTCAACCTAGCAGCTAGCTGTCACTCGGAGCGCCCCCCGTACAGTCGCCATGAACGGAAAATTGAATTCAACGGGAATTGACCGGCTTTTGGAGGCAGCCATCTGAAAAACTGCAATTTCTGACATTTCACTTTTCATTTTTGATTGATTTGCTTGAAGTTTATCGACGAAAAAGAACCTGCACAGAGAACTTCTGCGTGTTTCTGAGTCAGCTTTCGATGAGTTATCGCACACGTCACCGAGGATGTTTCCTCATGCACGCTGATTTTACTTCCTGAGACTGTACAAATACGGATCATTTGCATCATGTTGCTCGAGATGTTTAATCATTCAACGGCCTCTCATCTTCCTCCCCCCCCCTCCCCCCTTCCCCTCCCCTCCCTCTCTCTCGCAAACACCCCACACCTACCAGAGGCCTATGCATACGTACGTGTGTGTGCTATTTATACTTCCATGTGTGGGCACTAAAACGAAGGACAGCATATTAAAATACTCCTCCTCAGCGAGCACCATCCAACCAGCCGTTCCCTTCCTCTCCGCATCTCCCCGGAAACATAAATGCTTTCCGAGGGTAACCTTAAGACAAGAGAACCACCTCCACGCTCACTCCCACACACACTCCTTCTCTCCGCGCTCCTGTCCTAGTTTGCCTTTCTTTCACTCTCCCTGCATCCCTCTCCTGGGTGCGTTATAGATGTGGTTACCGCTGAGCCTCTCCAGAGTTCGAATACAGACAGGCTGTCTAGGGACCTGGTGTGTGCGTGTGCGTGTGTGAGTGGGAGTGTGTGTGAGTGGAAGTGTGCGTTTTTGTGTATCTGTGCATGTGTGTGTGTGTGTGTGCGTGGAGACAGCTTAACAGGCCATTATTGGGATCACTTTGTTTTACATAATACATCATCCATCTGTCCAGGACACACACATACACACAGGCATGCTGACGAGGCGGGGCGGCGAGGCATAACAACAGTTAGGAGTGTTCGCCGTGGAGACAGGCGTGCTCGGGTTCTGCGAATGGCCAACTGGAAGATGGCCGTCCAACAAACACACGCATACGGACAGACAGAAGATTCACATGTGACACGGAGGAGACCAGCAGACAGTGGAGACAAAGAGGACGAAGGACTGAAGTGCAGATGGTGATACAAACAAACATGACATACAAATGAGCAGCAACACAACAGAAGTCCATCCGCCTCTCCAATAATGAACCGGAGAATTCATCATGGACTGGTGGAAGATTTGAGTTGGAAAATCTTTTGGGGTTAAAGATGAATTAAAGCAGAAGAAGCAACATTTTCTGAAAAAATACAATGAATCTGTACTAAAAGAAGGTGAAGCGGTTCCTCAAATGTTCAACAAGGTGGTCGACGTGCAACACTCAGTTAAGGTGAAGCACTTGGAGGAAATGAAGCTGTAGCTTCAGTTGAAGTGGCTCCTCAAAGACTGTAGACACATTTGCAAAGTAATCTTCCTACACTGAATCAAAATAAAACCACAAAAAGCTGCATTTACTCAAAGAAATGAAAGTTTGACACGTCCTCACATTTTAATTCTTTGGCTGTTAATACTGACCTCTGCAAAATCTGATTAAAAACATGTAAAATTTGGATTCTTTGGAGCTTTTGAAATGGCAGCAATAGCTGAAGTTGAAGCATTGGAACAAAATGACGCAGCTAAAGTGATGTGAAGTGGCAGCTGAAGTGGTTCCTAAAACATTGGGTTGGATTGTAGAAGCACTTATTAAATAATCTTTTGATACTGAATAAAAATAAAACTGAGATAGAAGTGACTTCTGTGCTAAAACGTGTAGCTGAATCATTTGAAACGGCTTAAAATTTGGATTATTTTGAGAGTTTCTTAATGGCAGCAACAAGTCAAGATGCAGCTGAAACACTTACAGCAAAAGAAGTTAAAGTGGCTCCACAAAATGTTGGATTTTAAATGGTTTTTACTTTCATTTCCTTTTAGTTTTCATAAATGTCTTTCTCTTTCTTAATTGCATTGTATTCTATTTGGTACTTACATGTAATTTTGTACTTGTATTTCTGTTTTTATGTCAAAAAATCTAAATTTTGCACTGAATCTATGTAATTAATTCCTAGATGTACGAAAAAAAAGAAGTTTTTCATGTTACTCCAGTTAGTTTTTTAAGTGCTCAGTCATTTAAAATATTTAAAACTAAATATAATAAGTCAATATTTAAAGAAAGGGATGAAGAAAGAGAGAGCAGGGGATCCAGAAACAGAGAGGAAGAGACTGCAGATGGTCAGATTAGGTCAGATTACTGAAATTTGCTTCCTGAGAACAACAGATGCAAAAGGATGAAGAGGAGAAAAGAGTAAAAAACAAGAAGAAGAACAAGTCCTCCCAGCCTCCGAAGCTGCAGAGAACAGATTGCACCGGGGGAAAAAAAGTATAAATCTGCTAAAAATACCACCTCTTCCTCTAGTTCTCTCCATCCCTCGTATCAGCACACACACACACACACACACACACACACACACACACACACACACACACACACTCACACCATTTGTTTTTATCAGCATACATTAACGTGACGAGCTCTCAAGCCGGCTGAACTCAGGGAGGAAGTTCAGGAGTGGGAGGAGAGTGGGTCGTGAGGTCACAACAGAGTGTCCAATCATCCATGAGGAGGGCAAGACACGGACGCCTGAGTCTGCATATGTGTGTGTGTGTGTGTGTGTGTGTGTGTGTGTGTGTGTGTGTGTGTGTA
Source organism: Chaetodon auriga (assembly GCF_051107435.1). NCBI lineage: Eukaryota > Metazoa > Chordata > Actinopteri > Chaetodontiformes > Chaetodontidae > Chaetodon > Chaetodon auriga. Next base: position 6,111,584 of record NC_135093.1, read on the forward strand.
ATCCGTGGCTCAATCTCACCTACTATTTTAAGAATCCACTCCCTCTCTCTTCACTCTCTACTGCTCGCTTTATCCATCTTTATACAGAGAAACTAACCTCTGTGTCACACTGCTGGGGTTCTCTGCTGCACCCGCACACACACACACACACACACACACACACACACATAAGCACGTGCACACCTTCACTGGAAGGCAGGGAACTGTTTCTATTTATAACCAGGTGCGAAGATGCACAGGTGCAGGTGAAAATGACTCTTATCAGGCAGGATGTGAGTGAGCGTATGTGTGCGGAAAGGGTAATTGAGGGAGATATTCTGGATGTTTCCATGTTTAATCAATACAAACAAATAGAGGAAGGAAACAGAGGAGAGAGAGAGAGAAGGAGAGAGAGTTCAGCTCTGTTCAGTTACTTTCTAGGAAAACAGGAAGACCTAAAGCTTCATGTTTTCACAGTAATCTCTTCATCTCACTCTCTGGCCTCTCTCGTTTCAATGCTGGAGGATGGATGTACAATATGTTGTGTTAAACCTGGAATGACTGATGTTTTGGCCACTTGGCGGCAGTGGAAACAAGTTGTGAACGCGACGTCAGTGTTCATTGATTGTGCTCAACTGTGAGCTCAGCTTGTGAAGTGTGAACTTGCACATCACTGATGTATCATCACCTTTTAAGTTGAAGCTGTTAGCAGTTAACAGCTGCTAACAGGGTGCAAAATTATCAGCTGTCTGGACTTGTGTTTCTGGCCAAATATAAGTCTAATATTCGGTCTGTTTTAGCTCAGTTTTTGGACTCCACCACCTCCTGAGTGAAAAATCTGGCTCTTTAGCTGCTAAAGGCTGGTTGCTGACTGTGTTTGTCTGCTGTTCATCTGCTTAGCATGTAGCATACAGTGGGTTTTAGAGCTTTTTTTACTGCCTGCTGTGGCTCTAAACAACAGCCTACGACACTATGTGAGCAGTAAGCTAAACAATGACCTGAACACACGACAAAACTGCTGCAGCTTCAGGTGAAAATGGTCTGCAGGTTATTCAGTCCTGCTGAATAACGCATTTCCTGCAACCTTCATGTTTAAGCTACGCATTTTTTTATGCAAAATGAGATGGAATTGGTTAAAGCTGCACTAATTACTATATTTACATGAACAATGGATCAAATTATGATGAGTAATGTGAAAGGGGTTTCTTGTAGTGATAAATCCACCTGTCCATCACCAGTTTGCAGACAGACAAACGTGGGGACTCTCTGGTGAACACAGTGTAACGTTCAGCTGCTAAAGAAACAGATATTTAATTCAGGAGCTGGAGGAAACCAAAGCAGAGCTAAAAGAGGAGTCCAGGTCTTCAATAAATTTAAACTGTGATGGAGTTCATGATGTTAGCAGTTGATATGGAGGAAGAGGGACAACACCCGCAGCTTACTATCTTTAAATAGCTCCACCTTTCCAGACTCATTACTGTCCGCTTTGGCCATGTTGTTACTGTACTTCTCAGCACCGCCATGTTCGGATGCGTGATTCCTTTGCTTTTCAAGACTGAAACCGATGGTGGTTTTACCTTCGGTGGAGGATCCGGACAGATCGATGACCACGTACACCTTCCCCTCCGGCTCCAAGTCAATCTGCAGAGACAAAGAAAGAGAAACGGAGAGTAAATCAGTGAGAAATAACACAGCTGAACAGTGAGTGCAGCAGGGGGGCTTTCCTCCAGCACAAACAAACACACCAGTGCACATGGAGGAGGTCATTATCTTCAACAGCGCTGCACTCCGCCCCACCACTCGCATCATTATCAGCATTAACATCACCATGTTTATCGCATTTACTCCTGGTATCAACGCTCTATTTGTTTCTGATACGTTATCTGGATGAAGATTTCTTAGAACAGGGCGTTGCATTATAACACTTGGTATTTACAACAAATATGACGTCCCACAAGGGGGGTGGTCCGGCTGAAGTAACACAACTTGATTTTCTTTTGCCGAGGAAAGGCTTGTTGTTTAAGTTTAAGTCATTTTTCAGGCAAAAATGCCAAAAATACAAGTTCAGACTGTCAGTTTTGCTGCATTTCTTTGTCTCACGTGATGATAAACTAAACATGTTTGGTCTGATGGTCATCATCGTCTTGAGGTAATGTGAAGACAAGTTTAGCTGTTTTCTCAAATTTTAGAAACCAAAGGATTAATCTGTTCGTCAATCATGATAATCTTGATACAATTTATTCTTTGTAGGCTTAACTGCAAGTTGTCACCTTCATCACCATCAGTGCATTATCATTAACACATCAGTGTGTCCGGCATTGCTAGTCCCACCATCATCCTCATTTATATCATGATCATCATCCCCTTTACCATCATTATCATCAGCATCATTATCAATTACAACTTTCATTACCATCAACATGAATGATGCTCTGTCAGGGCTTGATTACAGCTGATATTTGCTTTGGGTTTTAAAAACAGAAGAAGTAGGCTTTAGAGAAAAGACAAAGTACTGATAATCAATCATTTCAAATATAGACCTATACACTTAAATATGATTGAATTAAACATTCAACAACGTCACCTTGACGTCGAGGAAATTTTTCACTGACGTGCATTTTTAATGGTTTTCTGGTGTTTCATCAATAATATAAATAATCATTAGTTGCAGCCTGACTCAGTAACTGGTCCATTTCAAGGTACTGGTACATAGTGAGGGACCAGGGATGGACCAACAGGCCACACATTGGGCCTGTGGTCAAACCTGAAACACTGAGGTTCAACGAGGATTAGCTAAAGTAAGAGGAAAGAACTTCCAGATGCCCAATTTTAAAAGTGGAACATGATCAAGTCAATGAAGCTGCAGGTGAGCAGTGAGTCCCTTCCCAGACTGGGGGAAGATAACATTGAGCACCCTCATTTTCATAAGGTTTAACATTAACTTTCTGTATATCATCGTGTGAATATCAGGTTATTATTAACAACAGCAGCGATAAAAAGGTTTAGGGCTGCATTAAACCTTTAGAAAATACTAAACAAATGAAATATTAGAGTCAAATCAGCCTCCCTGACAAAATGTTCTGTTTGTGCTGAGTTTGCAGCCAACAAATCTGCAGCATTGCATGTTGGATAAAGTAAACGCTCAGATGCTCGGAGACTCATCCAAAACTCATATTTTTAGATCACCAGTGAGCCCAGTCCGCTGTGTGTCGACAGACTGGAAAACGGTAAGAATCAATATCTGTTATACTGCCAAAACACAGAGTAGTCGTTGGAGGACAACTGAGGGGGAAGTAAAGCTGCTGAAACAAGGAATGATGTCACTGTGGCATCTAAACTATCTGAGTTAGAATCCATTAATGCTGCACGAACGTGCCATAAAATACATACAATACAGAAGAGTGACTTTAACAAAACTACGGCTGATTAAAACATCACATTTGTATTTATTCTTAACGCTACAAGTCATAATGAGTTCTGAGTGTGTGTGAGCAGGTGTCATCAAAATGGAGGCTAATTTATTCTGGGAACCTCACATGCGCACAGAACAGAAAGAAATGTTCCTGCTTTGCACGAGCAAAGATACGACGGTCTGCATACGCACAGACTTATTCAACAAATAATGACATCAGCCCCCCCCCCCACAATATGCATGCAGCTACAGAGATTAGAGAGAGTGCAACAGAGAGCGCTGAAGAGACAGACGACACAGGAAGAGAGAGAGAGAGTGAGAAAGAGAGGTTTAAATCCTTAGTTAAGCTCTGGGACAGCAGCAGATCCTCTTATGCAACAGACAGACTCACACACAGGCAGCGACATACACACACACACACGCACACACACACACACATACATGTCCATGCATTGCTGAACATGAGACACAAAGATGGCACAGAAACAAATGCGAAGCAGCGCCAGACAATCGGACACGCTGCACGCGTCCGCATGAGACGCGCCGTCGCATGGGAGGGAATTCACAGTCCTGAGATCTGCAGCAGGACTCGTGTGTCAGATCATATGGAAGCTCAGACACAAGCACGAAAACTACCGCTGCTATCAGATGAATAATGTGAAGGCAAAAACATCCGAATTTAGAAATTACACAAATACACAAATATGTTTTGCTGCTGTTTGATTGGATATTTCTACTGAAGGTCCACTGAACAGCAACAGTGAATAAAAAGGTGTGCAGATCCTTTTATTTTGTTATTTCCACTGCCTACACATATTTCCTGCTCCCTTAAAAATGAGATAAAATAATGTCTGTGTGTTTCATCCAATTGAAGTTGGTCACCCAGGAGAGAAGACACATTTTATTATATCATCATTAACTCATCTGTATTTTCAACCAGTGTGAAGGTGATCACAAATGAAGTGACTGTTACATCAGCTTTATGGGATTTTTGTCAACTGATAGAAAATCTGCCATGATTTTGATAATGTGATTAAAAAAACAGGAAATGTTCTCTGGTCCTCTCAAACGAGACGCTGTCCTTCGTCATATATCGCTGTCCGTTTTCAGGTCTGGAAAGTTTTGAAGGCAATTTCTCTTTCGCAGTTTAAATTATTACCCTGAAAAGAGTCAATAAAGACAATAACAGAGCTCAGACTGACACATGCAATGATTTTGCTTATTGCAATTTAATTTGTGCATGAGAGAGGATTTAAGGGATGAATCAGTTATCAGAACAGGCGCTGATTAATTATTTAATCACCAACGAATCAACCAGACTCGACTGATTAACTGATAAATGGTTCATACGCTGTGGGGAAGCTTCATTGTTAAGTAACAAGTAACTAAAGCTGTCAAACAAGCAAAAAGTACAATCTGAAGTGTAATGGAGTAAAAGTACACAGTGATGTGAGTTCATACTTAAGTAAAGTGAAGGTAAAAGAAGTACTCGATTACAATCCACCGCTGGTTGCGTCCCTAACGTCAATGAGTCGATCTGAAGATAATGGGATAAAAACACAGAGGATGCAGTACTTATGAGCGTATCATCCTTTTGTTGCATGTACAACACGTAACAACTGCATGGGATTTGTGACCTATAAACGCCACTGGATTCTTGATGTCTACCCTTGAAAATGATGTGCTAATCCCCAAATGCAACCTCTTGCATAACCGCGCATCTCAGCGGGGATTTCAGCTGAAAGATGGACGATTTGGAATCGAGTGGAGCAAACGGACAGCGGCGTCATTGATTTGGTGCTCCGGTCCTGAGGCGGCGTGCCAGCCAACAAGTGCGCCGCTGAGGTGTCTTCCAGCTTGCATTTCCTCTCCAAGTCAATAGGAATTACTATAATTATCACTGGAATTAGGGTTTTTACACACATGCAGGTTTTTGAAGATCAAGTGTGGTGGTGCTTCAACTCAGCGCGCAAGTTTGTTTAAAGTTTAAGTTTAGTCTGTCAAAGTGTGTCTGTAGTCTGATTGTAGACGCATGCACCCTCAATGCCCAAGACAAAACAAAGGCTGCTCTAATTCTAAAAATATAAAATAAACACATGCTTTCCATGTATTCTTGGCAGGATTAAAAATCTCTTCTTCTGCATTTACACCATCGCTTAAGACCAAAACAATGCACTAAAACCCACAACACGGTACATTTATTTCAGATAGGTAACCCAGAATAATCACAGGCCAGAGTTGGACTGAAATGTCCCATTGGTTTACATTCACCAGCGTTTCTCAGCGGGAGCGTTCAGAGCATCTCAGACGCCGCTGGAAGCAATACGGTTGAAAGTGAGGCATTGAGGTGTTCTTAGGGAGTGTTTGTTTATTATTGTTTCTTCATTTTTAAGTGACTGATGGACAGACTAGCAGCTTACAGCCAGAGGCACACCTGGTCCAAATACCAGGGCTTTGTACCTGATTAGTAAGTTAGGCCTGTGTTTATATGAGGATATCATATGTGAAGAAAGGTGCATAGAACTATAACCATGTACACATTGGCAGTGGTTGCACAACTTGCTTTGCGTTAGTCGTGCTACTTCCAGGACCTCCTGTCCTGCATTCTGGTCTCATGGCACTCCCAAATGGAACAGAGCCATCGTTAACGCTGTTGCTCGAGTCGACATGTCGGCAGTGAAAAAGCTCTGCTAGAGTCAACTGACAGGTAATTCAGGATAAAATAAGAACTAATGCACCGGTAGTATTTTGATTGCACACCCCTTGGGCCTTTTAATGGAATCCGGTCGACTGGGGATTGCACCGGGCCAAACCTTTGGTGCATTAATTAGTTTAATCATACTGTATTTAAAAAGCTGAATCATCTCTGGTCAGGGTTGGCTAATGTAACAATACACACTGGGAGAGTTTGGAGTATGATTTCTAACTCTTCCTTAAAGCTGCATCAATTAATATTTTTATACAAACAATTCAGCTGTGCAGAGCGCTGCAGCAGATTTTACCGCTTTGTTTTTGTTTTCAGGCTACAAACTCTCATTTTCAGCCACAGCCGGCTGCTTTTAGCTCGGATAAACCCACCGCACCCCACCAGCACCAGACAGACGAAGCTGGTGAACTCAGCCGAACATTTAGCGTTTGGTGGATACCAAGGCAGAGCTAAAAGAGAGTGACTATTGGACTTCAATTCATGAGGTGGCCAAAAACATAACTCCAAGTGAATGTTGCTCCATAACTGCTGAATGAGTAAATAGTCTGCTGTTAGCTAACATACATGTCAATGTTGTGTTTTTGTCCCATCGCCTCCTAGTGGCCAAAAACAGAATTAATGCCATGTTAAATATCTGTTTTTGTATTGGGCCGTTGCAACAATGTGACGATTGAATTTTTTACCTAATAAGCCAAAACAATTAGGTTTTATTTGAAATACATTAGCGCTGCACCTAATGATTATCTACATTGTCGACTACTGTATTTATCGCTAAGTCTGCGGTGAACAGGCTGGTCACAATTTGCCATAATCTGTCCAGTCCGACACCAAACGAAATTCAATTTACCATTAAATAAAACCGAGAAGCCGGACGAGGAATGTTTGCCGCGTTTTCCTGACGAGTGGCTTAAACCATTAATTGGTAATTACTTTCATATATATACACCATGATAGAAGATTTTATCCACATCACCACCAGCTGTTAAACTGATCGTAATGTGACTTGGATTTAACCTGCTGTGCGCGCACACACACACACACACACACACACACACACACACTCACACACACACGCATGCATGCACTGAGGTTCTCCGCCCCGACAACAAAAGATGGGAGGAGAGAGAGCTGGAGAATCTAGTTCGCCTCATTAATCTTGTTAGTCCAATTAGGACACTGATACAGCCAGGGAGACGGATAACTTCACAAACCCTCTCACACACACACACATACAGGAAGCTGAGTGTGTGTGTGTGTCTGATAGAGTTCGGTAAGTGTCTGGGGATTTTAAAATGGACTTCAGAGGGAGGTTAGCCTTAAACACACATACAAGCTTAACTCCGTTGCGTTCGCCCCATCACAACGCACACAAACAGCCACCAAACAGACACGCTACTGACAGAATCAAAACACACACACACACACACACACACACACACACACACACCATATGCAGCAGCACAGAGAAGCACTCAACCAAGCAGACAGGGCACTCAAAGCTTGCATTATATCAATACTGTGGAGCTAACCCCCTCCCACTCTCCGTCCATCTCGCTCGCTATCTCTGTCCAACCAGACAGCTCTCTCTGTCTCTCTCAGGAGCGTTTAGTCTCAGTGACAGCCTCCCACATCCATCTGTCAAATAACAAATTTCGGCATTGAGAGAGCTCGACCGCAGTCACACAATAACATGCGTGTGTGCGTGTTTGTCCTTTCTATCACTCAGCAACTCAAGCGTGTCGTCCTGCACACACACACACATGCACACACACAGGAGGCCCATGCTGAGTGAGACAGCATGAGAGTCATGCATCTTTAATGTAACATCACAGACGGCTAATAATGTAAGAGGAGCTGGGCCGTGTGGCGGTGGTGCTGGTGGCGAGGGGAGGATGGGGGAGATTCAACAAAGCCCGCTCCCCCATTGCGACGGGTGGCCTGTCCGACGGTCCAGTACCATCAACTAGACGGGAGGAGAATTGGACTTAGAAGACTGGACATTCCCGATCAAACCGTCCAGTCTGTTCAGCGCACAAGCGTTCAAGACGAGTGTGTGATATCCAGATGGACTGGCAGACGGCCTGATGAGCAGCCTCTGTAGATCAGTCGTCAGTGTTGGACGTGACTAAATGAAAACACACTTCATAGAAATCAGAGGAAGCCTCGGTGTCCTGGGGCTGAACCATCTGAGGAAAACTGAGAATTTATCCTGTGATTTCGAGCTACTATCAGATAAGGTTGTGTCAATAAGCACAAACCTTTCTTGTTTTGTAAAAAGAGAAAACAGTGCAGCAAACTTTGCTAGTTTTCCATAAAAAGACTAAAAGCTTTAGTTTATATTTACTATATATATTTCATTAGTTGCATTATGTAACTTGACATTGCTCAATTTTAGAATAATATTTTGGTGCTATATTCACCAGCTACGCTCTGTAGGTATTATTGTAATAATGATAAACTGTTGGTTGGCGGTGTAGCTAACAGTTTTGAGGAGGTGCTTCAGGAGGAGCTGCTTCATATTCCCAAATACCTGATGTACGTCATCATAGCTATTTAAAGCAACAGTTCAACATTTTGTGAAATGTGCTTTGAAGGTGCCACAAACAGCTAGTTAGCTTAGCTTAGCTGGAAACAGCTGGAAATAGCTAGCCAGGCACTGTCCAAAGGTCACAAAATCAACTTGCCAGCACCTCTAAAGCTCACTAATTAGCTAACATGTTATATCTTATTAGTTTAATTAGTACAAAAAACAACATATAAAAACGACTCTTTCTTCATTCAGAGCAGTTGCAAAGTAACCATCTGAGACTCGAGGAAGTTTCTGGTCCTGGTCGAGCACATAACCAAGCATATAAAGGCAAACGGTCTTTTTTACATCTCAGAATTCATATGATTTTAACTTTAAACAAATGTGTGCTAAGCTAACTGGCTGCTGGCTACAGCTTTATATTCAATGGAAGGTTATGAGATTGGTATCAATGCTTTCCCATTGGTTCACTAACCACCAGCTGTCAGCCATCTTTACTCACTAACACCCAAGCTAGCTGCTAACTGCATGTGTGACAATAACATGATGCTGTTAGATTGTTTATCTACAGAAAGACACCGCTCAATTCCCAACCCTACTGGCAACATCATGGTTGCCAAAATCAGTGGTTGCCAATACATTTTTCTTACAGCTTGATTAAGAAAATGTTATTAATCTAAGTTATAATTACAATTGAAGCTCATGTGATTTGAAAACTGCCCTTTACAAGTCACAAACTCAATTAAAAAATATATTTTTCAACTATTCTGTCCACAGCTATAATGAAAGATGTTTAAAATGTGTTTTTCTTTATGCAAAAACAGACACACTCATGGGTGATAGAAAGAGAAAGGGGACGAACAGCGTGGATTTCACCTGCTGTCCCAGACCTCAAATATCCTCCCATTTCTTCTCTTTCACTGAGAACATGCATTAAACACCCTCCAGCATACAGTCACACACCAAAGGTTGACCTGATTTGGCATCAGTGGGCAGAGCACCGTGCTAGCCTTTGTGTCTGTGTGTGTGTGTGTGTGTGTGTGTGTGCGTGTGTATTGTCACGGTGGCAACAGCGCATCTTAAATCCAGTCTGTCCTACTTAACCAGCAGGTCACCGAGGGGTGGAGCCTATGATGTCATGTAACTTACCACGGTGAGGGAATGGAGTCTGAAGCTCAGGAAAAAGAAAGGGACAATGACAATATGGCAATATGGCACGTCTTTGCCAAGGATGGTGGCACAGTTATGGCAGGAATGGCAAAAAAATACCGTAAAGGCCCTGTCACATCAAAGAGGGGCACAGCAAAGTCATTGATAAAAGCTTTGTCACGTATGAACTACTTGCAAGGCTAGTAAACTACTGTAGGTGGTGAGCTAACCGCTAACACACTAGCAAGCTGGGAAGTTGCTAGTCAGTCACAAAACTCTCCAAACTTTATTTATTGTCTCTGTACTGTGCCATTACTTTGTGTTTCTGGATGCCACATTTCATTCAATGAAGCGCTATTAAAGAGATAACAACACTCCGCTAGCTGTCAGTTAGCAAGCTTGTTAGCGGCAGAGCTAAGAGAACAAAAAGTTCACAGTGTATCTCCTGTCTCATTACTGTCTGGAAACCATGGCTCTTTTGTGGAGCAGTTTATACTCTACAAGACAGAGGAGGGTTCAATGAAAGTGTACGGTGCAACACAGCTAAAAAGTTATGCTAGCTTCCTCCATTTTGGACTCTCAGGCTTTCAGTTCCCTCCACAGGTAGCACTGAGAAGACCGCTTGACATCAGTCTACGGCACAAATGTGCATGTCAGAGTACTGGCCATGCTGATCCCCTTGAAATTAACTAATCAAACCACAAAATTTAGCTGTTTAAAATGCTGGTGTGACCAGGCGTTAACATACCTGTTTGTGACAATAACACTGGTCGTGGTACTGAATTGCAAAAATGGATAATTCATTTCGTATCATACATGCTGTATTTATGACAGTCTGACATTCATGTCAACTTACGAGCAGTAATTCAGAGCTGGGAATTGATGATGGGAAAGACTACAATAAAATGAAAACTGCTGCAAAGCCATCATCGCCGGTTAGACTTCATATGTGAAATAAGTACTCTGAGGCCAGAAATAGGGTCGACCATGTAAAATCTTTTAAAAATGTGTGTTGACTGGCCTCTAACTGTAGTCCTTCAGTCATTAATCCTGGCTCCTCTAAGTATGAGCATGTGAGTGTGTTGATGCCAAGTGTCAAACAGTGGCTGGTTGACATCTGGCATGGCCCGTGTCCCTGTTAGGAAACGTTGTGGTCATCACATCTCAGACTTCAGTCCTGGAAGCTTCTAGCAGCCTCACAGCTCTCAACCTCCAACCTCATATATTTACATGTACACAGAGCTTATTTCTACACCTCATGTCATGCATTCTCTCCATCACTAGCTTCCCCTTCTGCACAGCATTTTGCTCCTTCCATCTTTGTATATGCATTTCCTTTACAACCCCCAAAATCTTCCTTTTTAATTTCTACCTCCTCTGCTTTCTCTCTATGTCTGTCTGTCTCCAGGGCATGCCACTTACAGAAAGCTTAATTGAAGACTTTTACACCCTTTCAACGATACCTGTAATTGTCTTTAAGACTAATTTTAGTACCCACAACAAAGTGGATGAAACAAGCCTATTTCCAATTCAAAATCACTAATGGAAGCTATAAAGCACACGATAACTGCAGTAATTTAACCAACATGCTTTGTATACTGTTACACAAAACCTGTTTTGGTGCATTCAGCATATAAAACACGACCGTAGTGAACTCCCTGCTAATCCAAAATGCCCATAATTACACATAACTTTAAGCCTTAATATAATTGAACTTTTCACTGAAAAGTTGGGTATTTTAAGACGGGGGTCTATGGGGACTGACTCGCTTTTGGAGCAAGCCTCAAGTGGACTTTGGAGGAACTGCAGTTTTTGGCACTTCTGCACAAAATCAGATTCCATAGCTAACAAGCTAACAACATATTTTTAGAATCAGATTCCATAGCTAACAAGCTAACAACATATTTGTAGAATTAGATACCATAGCTAACAAGCTAACAACATATTTTTAGAATCAGATACCATAGCTAACAAGCTAACAACATATTTTTAGAATCAGATACCATAGCTAACAAGCTAACATATTCGTTTTATCTTGTTAGCTATCACAAAATGAAACAACATAGCTAACAAGCTTACAAAATTATTTGATCTTGCCAGCTAACGTTGACCAGATACCACAGCTGACCATCTATAATATTATTTTTTTCTTGTTAAATAACACAACCATGAGATACCATAGCTAACAAGCTAACAAATTGATTTTATCTTGCTAGCAAATATAAAATAGATCAAATTTCCTTATCCAGAGCCATGATGCCTCAGAACTGAGCAGCTATAAAACACGGCTGCCTCATGATGTATTCCTGTACTTTTAAGTCCCACGAATCCTGAATATAAAATGCTACTAAAGCAAATGTTCATGCTCATTTTTGCTCATGTGAAGTGGCTCTTTCACATGGTTTTGTTCCCTCCAGCAAATCTTATCATGGCGGGTGGTGAAGAAAGCATAAAGAGTATTTAAGGAGTATTTCTCTTCAGTTACAACCAGTGCCAACAGAAAACCATAAGAATATATTCCAAATGTTTTTAGAGCAGCAGGCAAAGGACAGATCTGTCCCAATTACGTAATTTTTTACTGTTACTTCAGTATTTACAAAAACCAAATTCAAAACCAATCAAGATCATTTTGGCCAAAACAATTTCACTGAAAATAAATACAGTATTCTATATCCTCACAGTCACAGTCATAATACCACATGTTGCTCACTGGCTGCATTGTAGACAAGCAGGATTCTACACACAGCTTTACAATAACACCTGTTTTTATCAAATATAACCCATTTATCTAAACAGCTTATTTTGAAGTGAAAAGTAAAAGCTGAGATCCCATCGCCTGTTGTAATCATCCAGTCTCTGACATACTATAGCTACCACAGGAATGCACAGACACGGATTTGTTCAGAGGAATGTGGCTAACCTCTATATAAAGGCGATGCAAGGCAATTTTATTTATAAAACGCATTTCAATACAAGTAAGCTCACTGTGTTTACGTTAAAATGCAAACAACAGCTAAGAAGAAAATGTACATTAACTGCAGTGTGAGACAGGTGCAGCTGGAAAGAAAGCTTAGATAAAAGACAAATGTTGCTCTGAACTGTGTGCACAAATAAAAAGTATTTTGCGTCAACGTTGGTGCAAGAAGTACACCGACATGACGGACAGCTGGGGTTACAGGTTTTAACTTGGGACATCATAGCTGTGACTTCAGTCTCAATTCTCTTTTTACTTCCAAATAAGCGTAAATCACTGAATCAAACGTGCCTGAACGTGTCTGAAGCTTGCGTACGGTCCAGTAACCACTGTTGTATCTAGCTGTGTACTTGCATGCAATCTCTACAATTATGCTGGTGAGTAAAATGGAATTTCCCTGAAAGAGAGAAACATGCAGGACAAAGAAACCTTTTAAGTTTCTCTACCTTTGAAGGCCTTGGATTTAAATTATTCTGACTTCTCAAAGAACCACCAAGGCACTGTTTTACTTTGCTTTTTTCTCTTCTTGCCCCCCTCCCTGCCTCAACTCTCACCTACCCATCTCTCTCTCTCTGGTGTTTCTGTGGGTGAGAGGCTGTCACCAAGGGGACGGGCTGTCATTGTCACCATGGGGATGGGCTCCACAGAGCATCTCAATTACTGAGTGGGACAATTAATAAGCATCAAAGCCTGGTTAATATTTCACCGGCGGCACAGAGCAGCAACCTGGCCCACAGCGCTCGGGTCCACAGGAGATGTATCGTGGAGAGGCGGCGGAAGACAAAAGGGACCAGGAAGCAGGCGGGATGGGAATAACAGAGCGGAGACGAGAGGCATGATGAGATGAGACGAGTGAGGCAGCAGAAGGGCGGAGGAAGTGAGAAAGCGTTCATCTGAACAGCAGGAAGTGTACCATTTGGTGCGACTTTATGGCATCAGATTGAGGAATGTTACTTTTAAACCAATATTCATTTTTATTGCGACCAAAATTATTACGATTCATCCTGAGGAGCTGATGCACGCCTGTGACAAATATCAAGGCAAACCATCCTATAACTGTTGAGATATGTCGCTTAAAAACAAAAACGTGCATCTCATGACGGCTCTAGAGGGAAAGTCGCAGGATCATCAGAGTCACTGGGAGTCGTCCACTGGGGACCATGACCATCTGCACCAATTTCAAAGGCAATCTATCCAAAAGTGCTGAGATACTTCAGTCTGGAATCAACTGAAGTCTGGAATCTTGAGCCGTGCCACAAGCATGGCTAAAACACAAATACATTAAACTTATTTAAGTGTTGGTGACATTGCAGAGGGCAGCTGCTTCGTACTCTGTTTGCATGCCCGTATTTTGCTTTCCACTCTCTCTCTCTCTCCTATTGCCAATACGTCCAAACACACGTTGTATTGATATCAATGCAAAAACAGCTGTCCTCCTCCTCTCCTCCTATTAACTCCTATATGACACTTCCCAGCGTTTCCTTGTTGAGTCTGAACTTGACATTCTTGCCTCCCCACTGGAGGCTGAATGAGAGTGAATGACAGACGGAGCATCAGCAGAGATGAAAGAGGAGGTGCACAAGTGAGGCAGGAAGAGGAAGATGAAAACGAGGGGAGGAGGGGGGAGGGTGAGGAAGATCGGGGGGAATTGCTATTGGAGAGGGGAGGACGAGGGAGACACGGGTGGTAGAACTTGTGGGTAATGGAGTAATGAAGGGAGGAGGACAGAGGGGAAGTGGGAGGGACTGTGTCGCTGTGAGGCAGATGTATTGACGAGCCGACTGGCCGATCAATGGGATGTGGTCAATCAACAGAGTGATCCATATGCTCTGACCTTACTCTGGATGGCTGAGGGACGAGGTGTGTGCGTGTATGTGCGTGTGTGTAACTATTTATATGCCGGTGTAAACTGATATAGTATAAGATTACATAACTTCACATCAATGAAACCCCTCCGAACGAAGCCTATCCTTTGGTTTTTCATGCATTAGTCCACAAATCACACGCACGTCTACATCATATATAGATTAACAAAGCTTTCAATAACACCTTAGAAGCAGTGCAGTATGAAAATAAGTTTCCTAAGACTTCAAATTTGAGATTCACCACAATGAACATGTTGTTGCCTCTCTTTTCTGTGTTACGTCATGGTCATATGTTAATCCAGCTGAGAGCAGGGTCTCTATTAAAAACTCTGGCATTACAGAGCCTTCAAAACAGCATTATCACGCTAGAAAAATGCTGTTTTAACTGAGTAGATAGTAAAAATACTGTAACAAGCGCAACTAAACGTTGTGGTTTAAGGTTTCAAGTCTCTGAGAGTTGATTCTCATTGTGTTCTAGCTTAAAGTGAAACCAATGGCTGCCTGAAAGGTGGGAAACACCTGTAATAACTCACAATATGCTTTGGAAAATGGCTGGCAGTATTGTAAAGTGTATGTGCTTTGTGGGTAATGGGCTAAAAGTGAAATGACACATGCTGTTATTTAAATTGCATGTCCTCGGCTCCCAGAATGCCTGAGCTGAGATCACCTTCGTCAGCCTTTCATCTAACGTAAGGCGGGATGAGCTACAGAGAAGCACAGAAGTGGAACAAGATCACATGTTAAAGCTGGAGTCAAAACTCGCAGACCCAAAACAAATAGCTCTTTATGCCCATACATACAGATCTAGATGCGGTCGGCCGGCATCACAGTCCCAGCGCAAATGAGATTACGAGACAAGAAACTGTAACAAATGAAACCTCAGTCTTTCCCGCTGCTGAGCGGCTCTATTTGTATCTTGAAGACACTGAACCAGGTAGTGGTGAAGTCTCACAATATGTTGTGTTTGCTTTACAAATGTGTCTCTACACTGGGCACCTCAAACTTCTTCGAATCCAAAGAGGCAGGAAGAATGCAAGGAATTGAGGAAGGGTGGCTACAAGCTGGACGTGAGATGTCCAAATCAGATCTAATGCGAGTCCAAACAGCTCCTGTGTCGCAAACAGAGGAGGGAAAGCTGCAGAGTGGAAAGACGGCAAAACCAAAAAAGCTCTAGACCCAACTGGACATCCATCCAACACGTGCAGCTGAATTCACCATTAACTCAGACGCTTCTGTGCTGTCAGAGACATGAAAGAAGAAAGAGGTGATGATGATGATGATGATGATGATGATGATGATGGGGCTTCTTTTACTGCTAGAAAAAAATTTATCACTTGGAGGGCCAACACTTGATCTTAACAGTGGGCCACAGGCCAGAGGCAAGCACGTACAGCACTGTATTGTTAAGGTGCACAAGCCCCACTTTGGGCAGCCCCATCCCAAATTCATCACGGAAGAGACGGCACAAGTCCAAAGGTTTGACATCTGAAGAGAAAACCTTTGATGAAAGGTGAGCATGTCAGCTATAAACACTACAAACCACAACCACAGAGATGGACATGAGCAGGGACACACTAGACTGTGATCAGCCCCGGTGCTGATCTCATTAGGTGGATTAGTTATCAGCAAGAAGTGACACTAAATACAGTTTCTGCATTCACTGGTGTGATTAAAAGAATCACTGTTTCATTCAGATTAATCCTGTCGTGTACAGATTTCAAATTAGGGAAACAGAGAACGGCGGTATCGATGAGTATTCAGTATCAGAGGGAGCCCTGAGTTGGAGAGCGAGGCAGCGAGCACCCTCAAACTGCTCACCGGCCATGCAAGCAGCTGTGCTGGGAGGCCCTCAGGAAGCGATGTGTGTGAATGTATGAATTTTGTGACGCAGCAAACGGCCCATTGGTCTCTCTCCTGGATGAATGAGTAAAAAAGAAGTTGGTTTTGGTTGAACGCTCGACAACATCTATGCATAGTGCGGCCGGGAGACACTGGGCCAAAACATACCATCGGCCCATTCCATTGTACACTGTGCAGTAACCACAAGCACAGTATGCACCACATCAAATGTACCAGGCAAACTATGCGATGGGAGGGTTGTTGTAAAGGCTGTGTATTTCTAACACTGGCGGCCCCGTTTGTTTCTTCAGGGCCTGGGTTTGATTTCACCTGCACGAGCACATGCTGCAGATTTATCTACAACCTGTGGCTTTCAGAGACCCGATGACTTCTGCCCCAGTGCTCTGTGGGTAATTGAGACATACTGGGACAGTCACACATGAAACTCTTACCCAGTCTTCGTAGTGTCTGGTGCCGTTCTGCAGCAGGTCCTCCAGCTGGATGGTGCAGTTGGCCACAAAGTCATCATATCCGATGGGCGCATCGTGGAAAACGGACAGCTCCAGACTCCTTCCCTCTCGGACCTCAGTGCAGAACTCCTGGTGCCAGGCGGGGCTGTTGGTCTTGGTCCTGGTGGCGGTCTGGCCAAGCCGGGTCTGGTCCAGATTCAGAGCCAGGTAGGGGTCCAGCAGGAAGGAGCCGCTCTTCCCCACAGCGTGACGCAGGGCCCACGGGGTGGGCTTCAGGTCCACCGCCTCACACACTCGCACCTTCAACAGGCCACTGAACACAGGCATGGCTGCAGGCTCCTGGGATGTGTGTGTGTATACAAGGATGAGGGTGTGTGTGTGTGTGTGTGTGTGAGAGTGTGTGTGTGTGTGTGTGTGTGTGTGTGTGTGTGTGTGTGTGCGTGTTTAGGCTAGTCTGCCTGTTCCTGCTCCTGTACACAGAGTGTTTCCTTCCAATGAGCGGGGTCACTGCACAGTCCTGCTACATCCCATAATGCCGCTGGCTCCTTGGGCTCTCAGTCTAGTACAGCCATATCAGAACACTGTTATCCACACACACACACACACACACACACACACTCACACACACGCTCACACACACACGCGCTTACAGTACAGCTGATGGATCCCCAATGGGCTGCAAATCGCGGTAACAACGCAGACTCGCCGCCTTCAGAGGTCGCTTGCTGAACGCTCTCCCACCGGAGCCGCTGCCTTGTTTGTTTACGGTCGGTCCCGTGCGCCAGACAAGATTACCGTTTCGGCGGAAACAGGCCGAGATATAAAACGGCAGCGAGGCGGAACGCGGGTTAACAGGCTCCGGCTGGCTTCATGTGGAGCCCCGGAGCTTCCCCGCGGTCCTTGTGTGTCTCTCCCGGGTCAGGGTGGAAGAGAGCGCGAGCAGCCGCGCCTAGCCATCCGGGATTGGTGCTCCGTTTCCAGCCCCTCGCTCGCTCTTCTCCGGGATAATCTCCGTGCTTCGACCTCACGGTACCGCGATATCTGCGCGTCTTCTCGGAGAGCAATGCCTTTTTGCCCCCTGATGCAGTCTTTTTCGGGCTCACGAGCACCCCTAACACATCACGGCGCTCCGCTCCCGTTCGTTTTTTTTTTTTCCTCCGTTCGGTCCTTGCGCGCGCCCCCCGTTTCCCGTCCCCTCTCTCTCCCTCCTGAGTCCGTGAGTGAGCGCGAGCTGCAGGAAATGCGCAAAACGCGTCACCCGCGCTGCCGGGCTCCCGCACCGGATGAGAGGAGAGAGAGAGAGACAGAGACAGAGACTGAGACAGACTGTGTTCGTGTGTGTGTGCGTGCGTGCGCGTGCAAATGGAAGAGGTGTTTTTTGAGCGCAAGAGACGAAGAGGGGGATGGAATTCACCCGCAGGCGTGGAGTGTGTGTGTGTGTGTGTGTGTGTGTGTGTCATGGCCAGACAGCCAGTGGAGCCAGTCAATCAGTCAGTCCTTATGCATGGTCACAGACAGCTCACACACACACACACACACACACACACACACACACACACACACGTACAGAAGAAGAGAGTCTGAAGACACAGAACAAATGTTAGAGCGACACTTTGCTGGAATAGTATCTTAAAATATCTCCAGTTCCACCATCAGCTCGTCAGAATACTACAGAGGTGTGATGGCTGTTTCACTCAGCAGTGACTGTTTGTCTATGTCACTTGTCTCTCTCTCTATATATATTTATATAAATTTATATTTAGAATGTCCTCCCTCCCTCTCTGTGTTAATCTCTGTAGTATTAAAATACCTTGCATGCTTACATTATTACAGACCTATATATACCCATACATACTTGTTTATCTTCAATGTCAAGTACATTTCTGTGCAGTTCCAATTTACCACACTAATACATGACATCAGTATACAGCGTACACAACTGACTGCAATGTGTTACCAGCTAGTACTGTACGCTTTAATCTTACATTTACGTGTACTGCTGCAGTTTTGTTGTTATTTCCAGGAGCTGTTGCACTTTTGACATCTATTTTTGTTTTTGAGAAAACAAATAAAACAAAAACCAAGCTTGCATTACCAAGCTGCTCTATATTTTCTGGTATTAATATTGCACAGTGTCATCTTTAACAGGTCGTCTTAAAAATAGCCTGATTTTCCTTTTATCCTGCTTGCAGTTTGTGCTTTGCTTTTTTTTTTTTTTTTTACATTCTCTAATCTTAAGCTGTTCCTGTTTAGTGTTTTTGTTCAAGGAAACAGTAAAAACAGAATGTTCAATATATAAAAGCAGTTATTTTTTTCCCCAAAGAGAAGACATAACATACAACAGGTTAAACAATGTGCTATATTACAGCCCCACACCTTCAATCAAACGATGCTAATTTAAGATTACGGTTTAATTATTATCATTTAAATTAGTTGTGTTTGGAGCTATTTCCCTTATATGAAGCACTTCACGACACACTCTACAATTATTATTATTATTATTATTATTATTATTATTATTATTATTATTATTATTATTATTATTAGAGGACACATGACACGTGATCGTTTTGTTGCTTTGATGGCTGATTGGCCACAGACACAAATGAGGGACAAGCGGGTCGCCAAAGCTACTGTCACTTCCCCGCATTGATCTCTGTTGTGTCTTCAGACATTTAATTGACACACAAACAGGGAGCATTGTGGACGTTTTTTATTGGCACAATAAAACAGTCCTGAGGCATTCCGACAGGGAAGCTCAGCAGAGTTTGTGCACAAAATCCGGATTTTGAGAGCATCTTTTTATTTTTTTCTCCAGCTGTTTCTGTTTGGCTTTATTCCAAAATGTTAGCTCGTCAATAATTTTTAAAATGCAGGTTTTAATTACAGTGAATCAGAAAAGCCCACGTGCGGGTGTAAAACATGTATGACACTCATGAGTGGGGTCTTTAAAACCTGTGATGCGCCTGCAAACATGTGACCTCTCAGATCTGCGTTCACGTGAACTGACTTGAATGAAAGGGAAGAGAGGAAGTGTTCACTGAGCGCCGTGACTGTACGTCAGGCCTGGCCAGCTGCGCCACCTGCTGGCTCGCGGGACGCATCGCCGGCATGATGACGCTTCAAGGACGTGACGTCACGGAACGCTGTATTCAAGTGCTCCTCGGTAGATTGACACATCGATGGTGATGAAGTGGATTTCTGCAGTGTTGGAAGAAGTATTCAGAACTTTTTTTTACTGAAGCTGAATAAACGGGTAAAATTACTACAGTGCAAGTAATAGTACTACTTTGCAAAGAATTACAAAAGTATTAATAGGAAAATGTGAAAGTATTCATTGGGCTGCAGAATGATCCCTGTCAGTGTGATGAATATTAATAGATTATTATTATTATGAATTACTGTGACAGAAGCGTTTGGTCTGATCAGAATGAAGCTAATCTTAACCACTGGGAACTTTAATCTATGACAATAATCCATCATATTTCATTTCTATGTGAAAGCTTGAGCTTGTAACACCACAATGGAGATAAATTCAACTACTTTTAAAACAGTTGTGTAGTTAATATAAACTGAGGAACTGAGAGTGAAGTAAATGAAAATACTGCTAATAGTAAATGTTGGTAAAAGAAATAGTAAAAACAATTTTACAACGTGAATCAGAGGCAAAAACGGAAAGAAATGCTGTTTAATGTCATTTTTAATGCAATTAAATCATTTTATCTGACCTGTTCAGGCTGTTTTATTATCAACGCTTGGTTTGTGTACTTTTCAGCTATTTGTTTTCTCTTTATGACGTAAACGTAGTTTAAACCAACATGCATTTGGAGTTTGTTATTTATTCTCGTAGCAACTCCTGCTGTGTTTTCTTTGACCACTGGATGGCGCCCCTCTGTTTCCACACTGCGGTGTTTCCAGAGTTCAGTGAGTCCTGCTCTGCAGCCCTCCAGAAAATCTGTGACCCACTGCAGGTCAGCGGATGAATGAAAGTGAGAGAATAAGTGTATCGTTTGTTTGTTTGTTTGTTTGTTTGTTTGTTTGTTTGTTTGTTTGTTTTAGGAATTCCTTCTTCAGCAGAGGAGGAGGTGTATTGGAGGGGTATGAATTTGCAGTTTACAATCATAATTTTTGTACGACTAAAAAAACCTGAAGGCCACTCCGAAAAATCTGGTTTATGACTATTGAGGCAGCCCAACCCAACAGTCAGAGGTGGAAGAAGCACTCAGATCTTTTTAATAAGTAAAAACAGAAATACCGCAGAGTGGAAATTTTCTGTTCAAAGTAAAATTAATTAATTACACTAGAAAAGCATTTGCATCAAAATGTACTTACAGAACCCAAAGTGAAAGTAATCATTGTGCAACCATTTCAGAGTGATGTTAATTCTCCTGCTGGATCATAATTATTGACGCACACATAGACCATCTGAAGCTGCTAAAGGTGGAGCTAAGTTCAACACTTTGATATACTGCTGCTCAGCTTGTGAATTTGTATTTGTACATAATGTATTTGTTTAAATAGAAATTTTTATAGATAAACAAACATCTTAAAATAGCACGTCAGATAATCCATGAATTTTTTATACACCTGTTACTTATGTTTAATTGTGGGAGTTACAATCATTGAAAAATAAATTAATAAACACTTAAAAATGAACCATAAGGTATGATGATGTCACCAATAAGCTAATCACTGACCACACACACACACACACACACACACACACACACACACACACACGCACACTGTCCTTCAGAATATTAGTCATTAAAGAAGAGTGGGTCCAATAACAGTCATATATTAAATAATTTTATTTATATAAAATACCAAAACATTTTTTTCAGCATCAAGTTGAACATAAAGTACGACATCACACACAGACTGCACAGTGAACTCTGTGAACTTTAAATAAAGTAGACGAGAAGGTAAAGAAACTAAAGACGTTGATAAACATACAAACAGCCAGACGGGGAGGTAGGCTTCAGTGTGCATCGATTGTCTACAGCAGTGGACATCCAGGGGTCTAAAGAAACAACTGGTTTCATTAAAGTAATAATAATAATGACACATAATTAGAGAAAATAAGAATGATTATCTCACTGACAGCTTTCAGTCTGTAAAGGTCCTCCCATGTGGGGGTCCCCGGGTTATAAAGACTAACAGGGGTCCACGGCTTGATGTCTGTTTAATGAGGTTGATGCTGTTAGCTGGGTCATCAGATGTGCACCATCCAGTGTTCAAGTTAAAAATCAAACGGTGGGTCTAATCTGCAGCTGGTGATCAGTGAACGCGCCACACAGAAAGGGATCTATTATGTTTCTGGAGACAAAATAAAAATAAATCTTCATGTGTTTACATCATAGGTTAGATGGGCTGGGCTGGGGACACATGTAGGATGAAGTTGTTTTATGCCCTGAACATGTATTGCAAACCCTGACCTGCCTTTTGTCCGCATCCTCCTCTCCTTGGTGATCCAGACTTGAGCATCACAGGCCCCTGAAGGTCCATTGCATTAATTAAAAGTCTCAGACATCCAAGTCAGAGTCACTGTCCGTTACTGAGAGAAGAGTCTCTCCATCTACGCGCCCTCCGCTGCCGTCTGGACTGCACTCTCCTCCGCTGAGTGAACGCGCACCGTCTGGGCGCATCCGATGGTGCTGCAACCTGAACATAAAGAGAATAAGAAGAGTCGTTAAAAATGGTGAAGTCCGTCTAAATCTAAACGCAAGTCTGGAAACAAAATACAACTACATAAAACTGAAAAATAAAAGTTCTTCTTGCGAAAAGCACAAATGTAAACAGAAAATGAATGTTCAAAATCGATCGGAATCAAACCTTTGTCAAAGACTAATAGCGACTTATCTCCTGTGCATGTGTGGTGAGCAATTTGCACCCATTCATGCACGTTTTGCCTTCACCCACAGGGCGGCTGACCCACACACTGACCCTGAAGCAAATTATAGACAGGGTGAGAGGGGAAGAAAAATCGACCGGGTCTGATTGACAGAGAGCAAACAAAAACCTACAAGCTGAATGGCTGCGCGCTTTTACGCATGAATGGCCCTTTTACGCACAACCTTGGCTGCCTGTGGAGAAGAAATTGCCTCAACAAGTCAGTGAAAGTAAGTGAGTGATCAATACGGAGGCTGATTAACTTTCAGAAATATAGAATTGCCGTGATTTTAACACCGTTTTGATGTTGCATAAAGGAAAATAAAATCCAAAGGCTTGTTGGTTATAAATAAACAGTTGAAAGTCCCTTTGGGCGAATCTTCAAAGCTGTCAGCTTTGAAACTCAAAGGAAAACTTATTTCACGCCACAGTCACTGACCTGTTTTTGGCTGCTGCCGCCCGATCTCTCTGTCTACGGTTTTTGAACCAGTTTCCAACTTGAGTCGGCGTGAGTCCGGTTGCGTGCGCCAGCTCCCGCTTCTTCCCGGGGTTCGGGTACGGGTCCTGCAGGTACCATTCCCTCAGCAGCCCCCGCGTGCGCTCTTTAAAGCAGTGCGTCTTCTGCTCTCCGTCCCAGATGGTCCTCGGCAAAGGGAACTTCTTCCTTACGCGGTACTTGTCAACCGGTCCGAGCGGCCGCCCCCGGAGTTTCTCTGCCTCCCGGTAGTGAGCTTCGAGCCACATTGCTTGCAGTTTACCGTGCGAGGCGCGCGTAAAGCGGTGCGTCTCCAGGATGTGATAAAGCTCGCGGAAACTCCCCGTGTGGTAGGCCACCACGGCGCGCGCTCGCTGCACGGACTCGTGCTCAGAGATGGAGTCGCGGCCGTCTGCGGTCACCGGGAGTGACCAGAGGAAGCGGGCCAGCCGCTCGATGTCTCCGGTCTCCTCCAGAGTTTCGCACACGCTGGCGATCTGCGACGCAGAGAAACACAGTCCCGGGAGAGCCAGAGGGGGACAGGCCGAGGGAGGGTCCTCCGGGGACCGCGACCGGGCCAGAATAGGGGGCCCATCCGTGAAGTGGGGCAGGAGGATCCGGGAGGCTGAGAAAAAGTCGAGCGGCGATCTGAACACCATCTGGATGACAGAGTGAAGGCAGTGAGGAGGCGAATCGGGATCAGTCTGAGTGAAATCTGCTCAAGTCTGACTCTTTAGCTCACCTGGGAGTCAGGGAGGGACCCTGAATCTGACTCCTGATTGGACACTCTGGAGCTGATGCGAGGTTGTCATAGCAGCGCTGTCAATCAAACACAGGATTTATCTCCCTTTTCATGAGCGCAGGCTGGACACACGAAGTCCCTTCTGAACAGCTTTTCTATTGTGACCCATTTCATAAAACAGGAAACAAGAAAAAAACCAAAAAAACCAAAAACAACTTACTTCATTAGCATTTAGTTTGAGTTCGAGAGCAGAGCAGATGAACATGAACAGATAAAGACACATCAGGCAGTGAATTCAAAGCTGACCACAAGCGGCATCAATCTCAGCGATACGGTCACACATGTATTACTGTTTCAGATTAGGAGGCCAACAGTTTTCAGTTTTCCAGAAGCCTCCAGATAGATGGAGACACATTAAACTGAGCCTCTGCTGAATCGTAAAGGAAAACCGTCTGTCCAAATAATTAAAAAAGATATTCACATGACTGTCAGTTCAGTTCAACAAATACTGCTTGGTTATATGCTAGAAAAATAAAATAAACCGTGAAACTTTCTTTTTGTTACATTTTTTGAAGTGTAACTTTCTCTGATTTTGTAATGTAATGCTAGCACACTGTTTTATCTTGTCATATCTGTTTTACTATTATTATTATTATTATTATTATTATTATTATGTTGTTGTTGTTGTTGTTGTTGTTGTTGTTGTTGTTATCTCATAAAATTATTGGATATTTCTTTCCAATCTGATTTTATTTGCCTCACTGCAGTCCTGGGTCGACCATGTATTTGAAGAGTGCTGTATAAATTTTGACTCATAAAAGCTAACAGAATAAATGATAATAAACAAAAAAAAAATAACCAAATAAGGAGCATAAGGGCTGTGATTACGATGATGTGGCATATCATTAAAAAAAGAGAGAGAGAAAGAAGAAAAAAACATGTTGAAACTAAACAGAACTGAGCTCACCGTCTGCTATCAACTGAATCTCATAACCTCTGTGGTCCCGCCGCTAAGCTGCTTGCATCATTATCAGTGATGTTTGATGATGGATGGTGTGATGGGAAATCTCAGCCAGACCTGAAAGCGTATGTTTCTCTAAGTGGTCTCCCACCACTCTAATCACTTTCTAATCACTTTTCTATTCTCTAATATCCATAAGTTCAGAGATAAGCTGCGCTCCAGCTCCATTCTGTTACCTTGGATTAGCATCGGGCCTATACAGCCTGCTAACATTAGTCTAATAGAGCAGCATATTCAATCAGCATTAACACATTTTTGGCTGCTCTGGGCCATATGCTTTGGAGTGTGGCAGCTTTTAGGGAGAGTTAGTGTGTGTGTGTGTGTGTGTGTGTGTGTGTGTGTGTGTGTGTGTGTGTGAAATATGAATATGTATTTTATATTAATGGAGCTCAATGAACGAAAGATCTCCCACCAAAACAGCAAAACACACACTTTCATACATTCATAATAAAACATCTCATTCTGTTTTCTTGCACACACTCTTCCAAATATGAGCTCCAGTGCAGATGTGTTGGGTGTGAAAAAGGGGGTCACCCAGCTTAAAAGGGTTAATGCCAATTACCCCAGCAGACAGATGTCCCTGCATAGTGGTGTGAGGAGTCGTGTGCCAGTTTTTCACCCCATATGATGCGCAGGGGTCATGCTTATCAAGGTAATCTCTCCTTCCTTCATTAAATCAAATCAAATGAGCTTTATAGAGGTTTATTTATATAGCACTTATCAAAATCAACAATTACAAAAAGGCCCAAATACAAAACAATAAGAAAAATGAGGCAAACACTGAAAAATGAAAGCGGAACAATAAGAACAAAAAAGACTAATGAAGTGCCAGCATGCACATAATATACACAGAAATACAAACCGTAATAAAGCAGTTCTGTAAGTCTTAAATCCATCAGGCAGGTCAGTCCACAGTCGAGGTTTCCAGACAACAAAAGCTGCGTCCCCGTTATTCTAAAAACTCCTGACAGCCAACAGGTTCCTGTCTGAGGACCTCCGGCTGCCGGCAGATTGATAAAGCGAGGGAAACAATCTGAGGACAGGCCATGAAGCGCTGACAAAGTTAAGGATATTAAAATCATCTCTGTAACACCCTGGCTGCCAGTGTACGGACGTTAAAAGAGTACGCTACTGATTGAGCATCAGCGATAACATTGTCAAACCTTTGAAAAATGGCCGATGCAGCAGAACCTCCCTTTTATTACACACTGGACTGCTCACTGTGTTGTGCTAATAGCGGCTAATGCAGCTAGTCTGTTGGGACTCCAGCAGTGTTACAGGAGCGCAATGCTAAATTGGTGGATCGGTTAATCAGAGGAAAACAAACAACGCCGCAGACATATTCGCTAACACAGCTGAACAAAGGTGATCTGAAAGGTTTCTGCAGGCGTATTTTGCAGCCAAGAAAGCTGCTTCAGTGTCAGTCTAGTTTCTGTTTCTCTTCTTCTTCCCACACACACACACTCACATCGAGTAGCTCACTGTGCTCTACTTGAGATGCTTGAGTCCACAGAGGATTGCAGCATGTCTGTGTGTGTGTGTGTGTGTGTGTGTGTGTGTGTTTTAAAGGCAGAACAATGGACAAATACACACAACAGTCTCTGAGCGACAGTCATGGCCAGGGCTCCTCCAAGTTGAAAAGACATTCTTCCAATTGAAGCAGGAACGACACACCAAACACACTCGAGGGGAACGTACTGGAGGTGTGTGTGTTGTGGTGATGAGGGGGCGAGTGTGTTGTAAGGGTGACAATTAAGTTAATTCAGCTACATCTCCTTTCAGCGACAGGACAATTAGCAGGGAGGCGAAGGGAAAGCAGCTAAAAGCGGGTGGATGACACTTCCAGGGTGGCTGGAGGAACAGAGTGAGGATACGAAGTGAATCGCCTCTGCGTCTCCTTATCCCCCGTAAACAAAAGCCCAGCTCCTAATTAACCTCTCCACTGACCTCCATAACTTAACACTGACCTTTTAAGCCCTGAAACTTTAACCCCCTCACCCCATCTCATTGGAGGAGGCCGTACAGGCCCCCTAACTCCCTGCAAAGCCTCCTCCTCGTTAAGCCACTAATCACTTCCTGAGTCTTTGTTGTGCTTTTGTGCTCTTGCAGAGCTCCAGGAGAGCTTGGTGCACAATGGCACCCGAAAAAACAGGAAGGAGGGGAGTAAACTGTGGCAGACCGAGAAGGATGAAGATTAAAATATGGAGGGAGTGGGAGGACGGAGCTTTTTATACTGTACATACTGGACCGTCAGTGTGTCGGTTAATCGAGTGACGGGTAGTCAATTAATCAATGAATTGGTCACCAGAAAAGTAATCAGCAACAATTATGATCATTTAGATTAACTTAACATTAGTTAAATAAAAAAGACTGATATCACACGAATACCTGTGCACTAAATAGCTGCAGCCAGGAAGCACGTAGCTTAGCTTAGCATGAAGACTGGAAGCGGGGGGAAACAGCTAGCCTGACTCTGCTCAACGGTAGAGAAATCTGCAATCTATCTGTAATCAATAAGGTGTATCTTGGTTGCACAAAAATTCAATGTGCAAAAATGTGGAGTTTTTGAGTTGAAAGGGGCAGGCTAGCTCTTTCCCCATGCTTCCAGTCTTTATGCTAAGCTAAAGCTAACTGTCTCCTAGCTGTGGCTACATATGTAGCACATCATGAAAGTGGTATCGACCTTTTCATCTAAACCATCTGCAAGAAAGTGGAAGCACATTTCCCAAAATGTTGTACTTTTCCTTTAAAGATCCAGGATCAGAGGGATTTTATTGGCACAAATGGAAAATATTCTTAATTATGTTTTCATTAGTGTATAATCACTTGACCATAATTATGTTTTTGATACGGCCAACATGGCGTCTCCCACATGCTTGGAAATGGTGAGGCGAGGGGCATTCAGTTGGTTGCAGTCCGCAACTTCACCACTAGATATCACTAAATCCCCCGCACTGGTCCTTTAAGTCACTAATGAAGCAAGATGCTGATCAAATCTTTCAAACAGGAAGATTTGCTGATTTGATATCACTTTAAATTGATGATGTTTAAGATTTAAGATGTCACGTTGGGGTTCTGTCAAACTGATTAATGAAAAAAAAAAAATTATTAATTGTTAGTCTTCCAAATCATCATACAAGTGGCAGTCCAAAGGAAGGAAGCTTGTGTGTCTGTGTGTGTGTGTGTGTGTGTGTGTGTGTGTGTGTGTGTGTGTGGTCGCCATTTGACCTCCGTCACAGAAAGCTGTGGAAGACAGGTACTCAAGTAACTGCACCTGAGCAACTAATCCTGGCCTCTGATTGGTTTGTAACCCAATACCTCGAAGTTAATCCTGCTACTTTTATTGGCGAGGCGTCAGTCCAGCTGTGTGAGCACTGAAACAGCTGGAGAAGTGTTTTTCAGAGAGGCCTGAATGTATGAATACACATGTAAACACCTCACCAGGTTTTTGACACACAAATAAGCATCCACACATGACAGATGGGTGACAAGCGCAGACCTTAAAGCACAAACACCTGACTGATACACGAACAAACAAAATAATCAGATAATCAGATAATTTGACTAACAATTCCTCTCATGTGCTGCACTGCTTTCCAGGCCAGATGTTGCAGCACTAATTACATCATTATCCTGTGTTTTGTCAGTGTCATCTCACCACTCGCCGTGGTTTTGAGCAATAGACTGCTTGACACAAACACAGCAGCTGCCCCACAAACAAACCCCAGCGGCCAAAAATACAAACAGCTGGAGCCTGAGCAAACGTCTGGCAGTGGGATCTGCCGTGCCGTGTAAGGACACACACAATACACTCACACCCTTCATTTACACATATTCGCACGGTGGGTTAAGAGAGCAAAACACTGCAGCAAAGAAAAGGAAATGGAGAGAATGAGTCACATTAAAGTTCTTCATCATAAATATTGTTGCAGACGCAGGAGTGCATTTGTTCCTTAACTCAGTGCAGGTTTAACTGATCAGCCTCCAAATTTGATCACACATCTTTTAAACTTTGTCAGTCTCCAAGAGGTATTTGGTATTTATCTGACAGAAATAAATCCATTTACCTCTTTATGAATGAAGGAGGCTTAGTTCGGGGTTCAGACAGTAATATAACCCTGTGCAAAAAATCTATAGCAATTAGTGAATCAGTCAATGACCGTTGATGTCCATCTTTCAGCATTATAATACAGCATCAGAACAGCACTGAAATACTCTATAAGTACGAAAACAATCCATGTGCAGTTTTGTCCCTCATTGAACAAACTTCCAAAAAGCTGCAACACAAATAAAACAAAACCAAACCCAACTTGGATCAATGATCTTTAAATATTATCCATTAACTATATGTTGCTGTTTAGCTAATGATCAATAACTGCAAAATCCAAAACACTGGTGCAGTTAAATCAAAATAAATTAATGTGTCATTCAGGTCATAGTAGAAAGAGTTTACACTTATACAACCATGACGTGTGTTCGTTTGGATTTCTGTTTTATAAAGTACATGTTTTGTTAGAAAGTTATGAAATTTGTTGATTTTGCTTTAAACATTATTCAAATTGGCTTGTGTGAATGTGCATCTTCTGTGAGTTTGTTGTGTCTTTAAGGCCACCACGGTATTAAGTTATTTTATCTTTCAGTGTTAATATAGTTAATTAATATAGTTTGTTTTATTTTGTGTATTTGCATGTCCACGCAGTATTTTATGTGCGTTATGTGTAGACTGTTTTATGACAGAATGAAATCAAAGCAGGCATACGTGCATGCTTGACAGAAATGCATTCATTCACATAACATGCATTTACATTTCAGTAATATCACGTTAAGTATGCAAACGTTCACCCCTTGACCCTGTGCTGGCAAGTTTAAATACATTGAGGTAGAACATAAGTAGACATACTTTATAAATAGCATATTGTATTTTCTCCTTTGCTGTATATCTGATTATAGGACGGTCTTTGTTTCATATAAGTTTTCAGTGGGCACAGCAGGAGGACAGATTGTATTTTTTTGGACTGTAACAGAATAGATGTGCATGTGTGTCTAATCTAGAGGCATGAAATGATGAGCTGGATGGTAGTAATGCACAGCGGAGGAGAATAAAGGAAAGCCTGATGAGAAGAAAAAGTGGGACATGGATGTAGGTCTAAAAAACCAAGAGGATGAAGTTGGAGCCAGAATGAGTGAAAAGAGGAGGAAGGCGAAGAGGGGAGGGTCAGCTCAGAGGGAGGGAGAGGAGGGGAGGCTCGAACCCCCGTCCTGTCTGGTGTGGTTGGGGGTAATCTGGTCTAATCTGCTGCATGTTAACCTATCTGAGCAGCAAGAGCCAGATTATCCCTCTAACAATGGCCACACGCTCATCTGCTAAATTACTCCACTCAAAATCATATGCTGAGACACACAAACACGCAGAGACATCATTCAGGCTCAGACACACACACACACACACACACACACACACACACACACACGCCCACACAGATTTCAGGGGGCCATCAGTATATTACATTTCACCCTGTATGGAAATCGCACTCCTTTGAGCTCTCGTTTGGAGCCTTAAAATCGCATTCAGAGCACAGGTGCCTTGCCGGAAACGTGATGCCTCTGCAGAGCCACTCGGTCGCCATTTCTCGGCCCAAGGTTACAGTCGCAAGCAGAAAAAAAATCCATTGCTGTGAAAAGACAAGAGTGGGTGGAAGAAGAACTCGAGTGACACCACGAGCATTTTCCTCCCTGCGAAGGAATTCAGCTGTTGGTTTTCCTATTGGCACATGTTCGCGTGGAGGTCAACCGAGTCAGCTGACCTTGAGATGGGGAGAGCGCAACAACCACTGGAACTAAACACCTTCACTGGCCTTTCAGGGTGAGTGAGGAGTAAACACAATGCTTAATACAGCCGCAGTAAATATAAATATATAAATATTGTAGCACGGGGCAGGTTCAGTGTCACCATGCATGTGCCCCGTAAATTGAGTTTCTGAAGCAGCTGCAGCTTTTCAAACAGCTCCAGGTTAGAGGTTGTGGATTGAGAAGCTCTGAGGTTTTCACAGAAGCTGCTGTCAATTCAAATAAGAGACAAAAATGTGAATAAGCAAAAGGCCAGTGGAGCAAGAATAAGACGGAGCTGAAAGGCTGAAAACATGTATTTATGTAATTAAACAAGGCTAAAAGTCCACAGCCCCGCTAGCAACTCTGTGGAGCTTAGCCACAGCAATGCTAACACCAGCATGCTAACGAGTTAAAATGACAACGTTTACACGCTTATGTTTAGCCTGTATGCTTACCATGTTAGCTAGGCGTGCTAGCATGCTAACATTCGCCAATTAGCACTAAATACAAGTGAAGGGCAGTGTCAGCTGTTTTTGCAGGTGATTGATTTCCAATTTACCAGCATGGTTTAGGTGTGATGACAGCGAGAGTAACGCCTGTTGGGAAACAATGACGGTTGTTTGCTATGGCGTCATGTATATCAGAACTGGAGTATTTCCTCACTGAGAGATGAACAAAGACGGCACTGAAGGCTTTTCAGGATGGAAAAGACATTTTTTCTTCCTTCAACGGACTTCCAAAGTTTGGATGAAGTTAGCCGTGATAGATGATGACAGACAGATGCTTCAACCAATCACCATCAGAGTGCCCGCCCTTCTCCAAACGATCTCCATATACAGCTTCTTGGATGGTCCTGTGTAACAATCCGCCCTATGTCTTATTTTCTAGTACACAAATGAGTACTTTTAATACATCAAGTACAACTTGCCGATAACGAGTATGTACTCTTACTCGAGTATCATTTTAAATGCAGGACTTTTTGTGAGAACTTTTCCCACCACGGGAAGACGACACACTCAAGAAAAAGTCAACAGATGACCAGTTATTGGAGGTTATCCTCTGTCCATCCAGCAGTTGTTGGCGAATCGACCAACCAGCTGACTGCCAGACGTCCCTGAGAAATGTGACTGCTCAACAAAAACCAGAGATGCTGTGTTTCTTGGACTAATCTTGTTTTGTTTCATGTCGTGTTCTTCTAAAAAAAAAACAAAAAAACAAATTAAAGTGAAAGAGATTAAAGACGAGGGGCGCACAAACACATCTGAACGGGTCAGTGTCTATTGTTTTGTAATATCAGGCTTAAAGTGGATTCAGTGGGTGAATCGGTGAGAGGGCGCACTCCGTACCCCGCCATCATCAAATTAAATTCACCCCTTTTACCCCCCCAAACACACACATAGACAACACCGCTGTAATATATTTGGACCGCTCATTCACACTCTAACACACATGCTCCGCAATCCCATAATCCCAGTCCAGATTGAGAACACCTTTAAGATACGACGTGATTATGATTAGGGATTATGATCAAATTATGACAGAGTGACAGATTAGACAGGGGTTGAGTGTGTCAACGCAGCACATACAATCATTTATCAAAATGTCTTTGCAAGGCATTCTGGTTTTATTTGATATTTATACTCTTTAGTGAGGAGAAGCAGATTTTTTTTTTAGGGAAAGGGAAAAGACAAGTACATGTGTGGACAGATGGATAATTCTGTTGTTCAGAAGATTGTCTGATAGCAGAATTACAGAACTGGATTAACACCAAAATCTAATACACTGTTCCTTAGCACACGGCCTGTCTGACCACCAAACCTCATAATGACGTGGTGACGTGACCCTAATGACGCAGGTGATCGCCTGGCTCGTCCTCCTGCGCCATCATGAGGTCAAAATTTGAGATTTTAGTGAAACGTCTCAACAACTGTTGGACAGATTGCCACGAAATATGGTTCAGACTTTCGTTGTGTCCAGAGGATGAATCCTGCTTACTTAGTTGATTCCTTAACGTCCCACATAGCACCACCATCAGGTCAAACAATGACGCTACTATCAGCCTCAGTTGTACTTTTTGTACGTTTTTAGTGCTAATTAGCAAATGTTTGCATGCTAACACAACTAAGGCAGCGAACATGTTAAGTATTATACCTATGAAACATCAGCATGTTAGCATGTTAGCAGGCTGATGTTAGCATTTAGCTCAAATCATGTCAATAGATCAAAGCAAAAGCATAATCTCAGACGTCAAAGTTTAAGGTATTCAGGGACTCACTTGCTCTGTCATGACGCCAACTTCTTTGCAGCAACAAGAACAATCAGGGTGTTGTTTTTTCCCGATTTAAAAGGTTAAACAAAGCAAACAGGAGAGCAAGGTCGATGTCAGTCAACCACAGCCTGCACACGCCCACTCGGTCCTGAAAGAACATCTCATCAGCCAAGTCAAGCGAAATCACCTGCGTGGGTGTAACACAGGGCCTTTAAGTTACCTTCCTCCAGAGACTGGTTCATGCTTGCAGACGTACAGTTCAGCTCATTACCAAATATCCATCCATGGGCGAAGCTTTACTGAGGTAAATACAGCCTGCAGTGTTTGTATTTGGTGCACACGACGCATTTGATAGCCTGATGATCAGACTGAATTACCATCATCCACCCTTCTGTTTGAATCAGCGAAGTCATCAGGAGGTGTGGGTCCAGTTCAGAGGTCTGGAACCAGGCTAATATAATCGTCATTTTTCATTACATGCTGGCAGACGGAATAGTTTCTTGCATTTTGTACATTGTGTGTATACACTATGTACTCTGTTGTACTATTTTTAAGACTGTTACATACTCATTTTATACAATTACATGTACTTTTTCACACTTCTAAGATGTCTGCTGTTCTTTGAACGCTTCATTGTTTTGATCACTTTTCCAATCCTCCTTTCTGATTTTTCCGATTTCGACAATCGGCCTTTACCACTACTATGCATGCTGCTCCATCTACAGAAAAGGTTTTCGTACATTCTCTCCTCCATAAAGATCAAAGGTCAATGTCGGTTACCGCGCTGTGAGCTGCTGTGACCTCAGTGTCTTGCCTTAAGACAGTTAAGCAAGGTGTTGACTCAGCCGCTGCCTTCACTGTCACATAATTCATCCAATAAAGGAATTTAACAGTCAAAACACCGAAACAAAACAAGGTGAGACAGTTGAAAGTGGAAATTATGTAGGTGGAGGCTTTCCAAATGACTGATAACCCACTGATGTTTGTTTTTAAGTCAGTTCTGGGGCCTGTTGCATGAAGCCTAGTCTGGCTCTCTTTGTGTTTCCCAGCTAACACAACTGGTTATCAACAGTTAACTCTGGGTTTTCCAGTCCGGTTCATGTGAAAGCTATTTTTAATTACTAACACCGCCATGATGAAATACTTGGTATGAGATCAAACGGTGATACGAGCCGGGAAATTTCTATTTTCTCGCTGCAGAAATACTAGGAAAAATGTGCGAAAATCAAAAGTGAGGCTTTAAAACCTTATAGGAATTATTTTAAATGTCTTTTTAAAGGCGTTTTCAACATGCTCAGCGACGCAGAGTAATTTTTCCTAAAATTAACTACTATGAATAGAAATAGTTAAAAGCAACATGAGGCTGCTTCTGCTGCTGAGGTGCAGAAAAGAGAGAAGAAAGTTAAGATCTCTCAGACTGAAATGCTGCATTTATAATTCACCGGGAGCTAATTATGAGTGTGGATTTATTTTCTAATTAAAGACAAAACTTATTATCACTCATCATCACAAAGTCTCTTCATGTTATTCTGAGCTGCAGCGATGGAATAAGTGTAAAAGCAACCACGCTGTGCCTGTGCAGCAGTGTGGTGAACTAGACCTCCATACACGAAGAACCTGAGACTGTAAATTATAAAAACATCTTTTTTTTTTTTACTTCATTGGACACTTATTAGTCTTCTTATGTCCGTGTCAGGATCCAGTTTGAACTGTGACTGAATACTTCCACTGGTCAGGCTGTTGGCGGGTTCCTCTGGAGTTGCGACCACTGATGGAGGAAGTATTTAGATCCTTTACTTAAGGTGAAGTACTAATACCAACTACTTGACTGTTATACTATTATATATTACTTCACCAAGTAGAATTGTACTGTTGTATTTGTTTGAGGTGGAGCTAATTTTTATTTCAGATAGGACTGCAACTAATGGTTATCTTTATTATGGATTGATCTGCTTTTTAGTTTCTCAATTAAATGATTTTCTGGTTTGAAAAAAAAAAAAAAAATTCTGAGAAATGCTGCCACAGTTACCCGGAGCCCAGAGGGACACCTTCACAGAGCTTGTTTTGTCCAACCATTGATACTAATTTCAAAATTATTCAAAGGAAATTATTGAATTTTTACATGAAAAACAGCCTGTGGTGATATTTTATGAGCTCTCCATATGTTTTGTAATGTAACCAGTAACAGAAGCTGTCAAATGATAACAGTATAGCAGAAGAAAAAAGCAGCATGAGAGGAAAATACTCCATAAAGATACCTCAAATTTGTACTGAAGTACAGTGCTTGAGTAAATATACTTAGTTACATTCCACCACTGCCTGCAGGTTAGCCGTGCAGCGCAGGTTTACAGCATGTTTGCAGCTAAGTGAGTCGCTATGTGACAGCAGAAAACCAGAGTTTAGCGCAAACATGGCTGCTTTAACCTATGATGTCGTGTCATGACTGAAAATGGAGAATGTGGTCTAAACTTCAGCGGATCACAGCGGTACTGACAGCCTACGCGAAACCGCAGACGTGCACAAACGCCCACGAATGACATGACCAACAGAGATCATAACAGCTACAAACTATATTCTCACAGGAAACTCGCTGTGCATTAGAGTGATAGGGTCGGGTAGGGCTGTTTCAGATTTTGGGATGTGGAGATGATTTTTCTTGTTTAGTTCTCTCGACTCTCAGTATTTTTGCACTCTTATTTCACATTAATTCATTAGTCTCCCTCCCTGTGCGGGAAAACAGCTGAAAACCCGGCACCTTACATCTCTCCTTGCTTTCAATCAGGCTAATGTTTTTTGTTCGTGAAACCTCTCTCATTAAAATACGCGGCCACCACTGGATCCTTGGCAGGTATTTTATTTCATATATAGACGCTTTCTGTAATCAAATGTGAGTGCAATCAAACAACAGCAATACAAACATTACCAATGCAGTCTGAGAACCAGGAACAGGGTTAAAACAGGGAGTTCACTCACTCTACATAGCGAGCAGCTAGTAACCTCATGGACAACATTAAAAAAAAAAAAAAAAAAACAAAGAAAAAACTTTCCACTGTCAGGACGGTCCGCCGTCATGTGTACTTTCAACCATGATGGTGGGGAGGGAGGTGGGAAAGCCTGTTTGGCCCACCACCCTCCTGCCCTAACCCTCCTCCTACAGGAAGTCCGACCAGTGATACAACAGCTCCCCCCCAACCCCCCCCCCCCCCAACCGACCCACCACCCCGCCTCCATGAGTCCCAACTTGCACTTGGCTCTTCAGTGAACAAGATCACCTCCCATTTCCCCATCATGATTATCATCGTCATCATCCTAAAAGTATGAAGAAAAAAAAAAAAAAAAATCCAATTCATTTCCACTTCTCACACGGCAGGAGCCAATCAGAGTGCAGAGGTCCTTCGGGTTCAGTCAGTCTCAACCAATGGCTGTCCACCCGGGTCGACTAGCAAACCACGTAGCTGTACATGTTGAACCAAAGTCCTCATGCAGTGCCCTGCGAAGGTGGCACATCACATACGTGCACAGGTGGAAGTGAGGGGTGGAAGGGGGGGGGGGTGTTCATGGATTTGGTGTGTCTGTGTGTGTGTTAGAGAGAGAGAGTGTGTGTGTGTCTGTGTGTGTGTGTGTGTGTCTTTTAAGAGGGGAGAAGCAAAGGTGTTAGGCAATTATCAGACCCAGGAGCACAAAAAAAAAAAAAAAAAGTCCAGGAGAAGAAGAATTACATACAAAGTCTTTATCCACCGTCTGTCTTCTCTTGGCCCTCCTCGAAACACTCTCACACACAAACTCTCTCGCACACACACTTGCACACACACTCGCGCACACACACACACACACACAAAAACACGCACACTATAGGTCCTCATGTCATTTTGAAGTCAGGTGTTCAAAGTCAACATTCAAGAAAAGAACAAAAAACAAAAAAAAAAAAACACCTCAATGGTAAAAATCATCTCTACCATCACAACGCTTCAGTTCATAAAATCTCGTCATTTCTGAAAAGTGATTTTGCTTTCCTCCAGGTTTAAAGCAGTATGCGTGTGTGTGTGTGTGTGTGTGTGTGTGCGTGTAGTTGTCGTCGTCGTCGTTGTCCCGCTGCTGCAAACACACACACATGCACAACCAACATACGCACACTCACGCACTCCAACACACACCACATGTCCTCTTTTAGTGGAGAAAGACATGGCGCAATGGAGAGACACTCCTCCTTCGGGCGGACGCACCGATCACCAGGAGGAGACGGGGGTCTTTGCCACGGCTACCAGGGGTCTTCCAGCTCGCCGGCACTCTGGGTGAGTGAAAAGGAAAAGAGATGGAGAGAAGTGTGTGTTAGCTTTGTGTCTTTCGGTCAAAACACTGCCCCTGATGCCGTCAATGAGGTCAAATTTTGAACCTGGCTGCCCTCTTTTATCTTCTCAAACTGGACGGACAATGGCCAAAGACAGCGAGGCCCCCCCGCTCAACCAGAACCCGGACCTCTGCTGACTCACCTTACGGAGAATCACGAGGCCAACTGTCAGACTGAAAAGCAGGGGGAGAAATGGAGAGAATGGAGTCCCTACAGGCTACGGAGCTCCCCTCCCTTATTTTTAGCTTTCAAACCGCCGTTGTTTTAAAGAAGACGACAGACAAAGGTGCGAGGTGTAAGACCCGGCCACCTGTCGAAGGTCACTCCAAACAAACGGGAGGCAACAGATCACCTGAACAACCGCTAACTGCTGTCGAGTCGGAACATTTTCACATCGAACTGGAGAAATTAAGAGTGAATTTAAAACAAAGCAGAGCTGGTGGAACAGCAGAAAGACAGAACCAAGAGGTTTATTTTGTTTCTACTTAGAATAGAGTTTTACGATGACAATTAAACTCATCTGAACTCGGTTAAGGAGAGAAATGAATTTCGAATGTGCTGAATTTATCTGTTTAATAAGGAAAATGGTTGTAAGAAAGACAGGACAGGCCGTGGCTAGCTGGTTAGCATGCTAACATCAGTAGATATCAACACGATACACAGACGTGTTTGACATAACACGGTAATTTGAGATGAGATGAAAGCGGAGTCAAGGCTAAGGAGGAGGACGAGGAAGGTGAGGATTTATCTGTTTGAGCTGTTCCCAAAAAACTCCACAGCCTACACAGAAACATACAGCACATGAGGGAATATAAGGAACGGCCCTGTGTCAAATGCCCTCATATTACCTCGGGCTCTGTCGGGGATTTTAATGATTTTTCCTGATATACAACTGACTTTGACAGGACAAAAAGACAAGAAACACAGCTGTGAGTCAGAGAACAGTGACAGATATTCATACACTGGACACAAATCATAGCATCATACCTCAAATCATTTTTATTTGTTCATTTGTCAATAACTGCGTGGATTGATTTGGCCCAACGTAATCGCATACAAATACAACTCATACACACGCAAGCACACGTACATACACACGGTGTTTAGCACAGCCTCCCCTCTGATAGTTAAGTGCCTCATGTTGAAAAGATAAGTGCATGCATGCATTACCACAGTCACTTGGTGCTGGGCATTACAGACGTACAATAACCTCCCTCCACCTGCTTTCAAAGACTGCTGCTTCATCAAACTTTCACAATAAAGCGAGTTTCAGATGAGTTGTTTTCAACAGTCATAACCTCTCAGGAATTAAATATTCTGCATGCGGGCTTTCATCAAGCTGCAACACATTCTGCTTTCAAGTAACACCATGTTTAACACTTCTGAGTTAAATATTTCAACAAGTACTGGATGGATTGATATGCAGAAGAAACATCTGATTCCTCCATTTAGTGCCATCATCGATCAACTTCTCCACTGCTTTTCTCTTCAGCTCATGACAGAATATCCACCAAACTAATGGCAGGATAGCTGCCAGCCACAGCTATCTAACACATGAAGGCAACATAGCATGCTAGCATGTTAACATAATGAATGCTGCTGTTAGCAGGCTGATTTGATGAAGACTTCATGTTGACTGCACATGCAAACAAGCCAAATGGTTAAATGTTAGATGTTAACTTGTGTGCTAACATGCTAACTGTAGGCATGTTAAGATGTTTGGCATGAATGTGTTAGCCAGAGGGTGTCACCAAAAGAAAGGCCATATTGTTACCAAAAGCTTGACTTTCATCTGTCTGAGATGTACTTTGTCAAATAGCTGCGCTTAAACTCAGCGGTGTTTTGAGATGAATGCTAATGCTAGCATGTTACCAATGATAACATTAGCATTCAGCTCGAAACAGCCAGTGTTATCACTCATTTAAAATCAGGTAGTTGTTAACACACATGAAGGCATTTTCCCATGCAAACATTAGATACCAACAGTCGCTCTGTTCAGGACCCCCTCCCTGATGGCTTGATAAAAAAGCTCCTGGAGGCAGCTGCACTTCAGCAAAGGCGGAGCAGTTAACCAGACGCACATTTGCTAAACCAACCACGTCAGAGCCATAATGCTCTCATTACTGCCCCCCTGAGGCCAGAAGGTAGAAAACACCCACTGGTACTTCACAGTGACACAAAGGTGAGATTTATGCTTTATCTGACACTTTCTGGGTCTACAAGAAGAAAAGATTTCAACAGTGAAGACTAACTGCAGGTTTTGGCACATCTATGTCTGGTTAATGACCACGCTTCCCTTAAAGTGCAGTGCACTGCCACCTCCCTGAGCTTTTCTGTGGCACCACCAAGGACGGCCTCCCATGCAGCTGATGAGACAGTCCCAAGCAGGTGTGTTTGATTTGAGCTGCTCACAGCAGTTTACAGCGAACACTGATGGCTAAAAGTTGAACCAAGAAAAAAAAGAAAACACACTGGATTAACACCTTGATTTTTGAACCCTTCATCCATCCAGTAATGTCTTCTGGAGTGTAATGAGCATTACAGCCTTAAAGGGTCGCTAGCATCTTATTCTATATTAAAAATGTTAATTTGATGGCCGCTTTGCTCACCCTGTACCAGTATGTTTACTGACACATCTAGATCACCGTGAATAAAAAGAAAAAACAGGAGCAGACTTCAGCGTCTTTGTGGGTGACTGAGGCAGCGTGCTAGCACGTGGTGATGAGGAATCGGGTGTATGTGGTGAGGGAATGATTTTGATGAAGTGAGGCTACAAACACACACCCACCAGCCCATCTACACAAGTGTCCCTCTGAGTTCAGAAACTGCCCTCTTTCTCAAAACCCAGACCGCTTTGAACAACCTGCAATGGCCGAACATGCTGATAAACGGGCGAACGCTCACCCACCACCAAAAGCACAAATTTCAGTAGTGATGGTTGGTCTCTTGGTCAGTCACTCACACTCATGCAGACACACGCGCACACACACATATACACACACATACATATACACAACAGAGTGTGTTCTGAGTCTGTAGATGGAGTTGGCCAGGAGACAGTGCAGTGTGTTGAACACAGCTGCGCTTCAGAGGGTCTCCTCTCCTATTCTTTGTCAGTTCGTCCACTGTAAGGAGGAGTGTGGGTGAGGCTGGGGGGTGAGGCTGGAGAGGGAGGGGGGAGGTTCGAGTGGGGAATCAGCCAGAAGCCATTACAGGTATATGTAGGCCATGGAGTGCAAGGTTCATTTTTGCTTCACCAGCCACTTTTGCGTGTATTAATAATTTGTTACTGATTATTTTCGATTATAAACGTCAGTCTGTCTGATCGGGTTGTGAAAGTGGCGGGCAAGTTTGGGGATCCAAGCCAAGACGGTCAAGAGGACAGGGGGGAAACACACACAAAAAAGAAAGACCTATGTGGCTCGGAGACAGAACTTGAACAGACAGAGCGGCCATTTTTATTTCCGTTGCATTATTAACACATTCACGATGGCAGTGGCTATTGACAGGAAGCGGCCGATGTGTCCGCTCAAGTTCTGTGATGAAGGAAAGAGGCGGAGAGGTCATAGCATATCTGTCTACAGCTCTGGGGTTGGATGGATGGGTTGGTTATGCGGGCGGGGTGCTCAGTCAGAGGAGGGATCGGACTCAGGGGCGGGCGCATCTTGGCTGGCCTCCGGCTCTGCAGTGGCGGGTGAGGGCGGGGGCGAGGGGGGAGAGGGAGGGGAGGCGGGCTGCTCCCGGCCGTAGCTGTCATCATCGTGGGTCCTCCTGCCCTCCCCTGCTCCCTTGGCAGCGCTCTCCCCCCGCAGGTGGTAGGCGGCCAGGGACTCCTCCAGCACCGTGCGGTACTGCCCCCGGTGGTGCAGGCGGAACTGCCGCAGAGCCTCCAGCAGATGAGCCGCCGCGCTGCCACCTCCCTCCTCACTCTCCTCCTCCTCTCCCCCTGCACAGGCCTGAGGTGACACGCCAGGGGTCAGACTCTGCAGGCACGCTCCATGGTCAAACACACACATCAAACAGCGCACAAATGTTTACCACACACTAGCGTGACGATGTCAGAGACATTCTTGCAGCAGTCGAACAGGCCCATGCAAACGCTACTTCTGACCCTGTGACCAACAACCCTTTGTGATATTCGCTGTATGGTGTAACAGAGGGAGAGGGAGGGGGAGGGGGAGGGGGAGGGGGGTCAGCACCCACACAGCCCAGAGAAAAGAGCCTGCGAGTCAAGACTCCATTGACGTGAACATGACAAATACACTCATGTGGCCCTCAGAGAAACACACACACCTCCACCATCACATCCACGCGGTTTAAAACCTGACACTGATCTTTTCTTTAGAATAACATTTGTAAAGTTCCCGTGGCCTTGACATCTATTCCTCTAAGCTGCCGTAATATGAATTTTATATAAACTGCCGCGATTCTCAAGTTGGAATTTGATTTGAGGCTGCAAAGCTGTATTTTTCAAGTGCTCTGGAGTGGATTTATATTGTCCAGAAAGTTGCCAGGAACTTTGTATCTACAATCAGGTGAATTTTAAGTTCATCTCAACATATTTTCTTGTGCTATGCAAAGCCTCTGAAATGTTCATCTCAAGTTACTGCTCAGTGCTGTGTGTGCTTTGCAGTACCGGGTTAACTGCTGAACCGGAGTCTGCCGGCTCATGCGGTTCGTACTGGAGCGCGACGCTGTCATCGCTAACCGTGTCCAACTACCTCATGTCTCATTCACATGTAATAAAACACCTATCCACGCCATTATCATAATGAATGCAAACACGGCTATTGTTAGTTCTCACAGCTGTCAAGCTAGCATGTTAGCATTGGGAAATTCTGGCTGCATATTCTCTGCCTTACTAGTAAGACTAGCTCACTATAGCTTCAACAATATGTCCGCCTAGCAGATAGGCCGGCTGATCATTTCATTCGGGCTGAATGAAATCTGATTTCCTGATTGCTGTCGTGATACAATTAGTGTTTTATGACTGGTGCTGTCTCATCTTAGTCATGTGAAAAAAAACTTTGCCGACAAACATATTTCGTCACAGTTTAAATTCACAAAATTAACACTCAGTTAAAGGGCACTAACTCAAGCATGACTACAAAACACATTTAGAAAGCTTCCCTGAATGACAACGGCATGATTGTGAGTGTGATCTGCCTTTTCCTGCCCAGTTTGCATGAGTCATTTTCACGGTGAAGCTGAAATTAAGTAGAATGATGTGATCCTGTTGGTCGACTTTTCACCTAAATGCGCCACACAAGACTGAAGAAGAACAGAAAACAGACTTGACGAAGCTGCTGTGGAGTGATGGTCTGCCATAGAGGTTAGTTTAACTT
Organism: Chaetodon auriga; assembly: GCF_051107435.1. Lineage (NCBI taxonomy): Eukaryota > Metazoa > Chordata > Actinopteri > Chaetodontiformes > Chaetodontidae > Chaetodon > Chaetodon auriga. The sequence goes on from NC_135093.1 coordinate 6,154,427, forward strand.
GCTATTTCCACTACACTTTCAGTACACTATCAGCACTGTGAACAATATGTTTATCTCTAAAGTCAAACTGCAGTCAAAAAGAAGTTTTTCTTATAGTCCCACTTCACTTTGATATTCGCCTTTCGCTGTGTGGAACGCCGTGTGTGCAGGGTTTGACACCTGAAGTCTGTTTGCACACTCATCTCCTGAAGGAGGCCAGTTTCTCTGTTCATAGATCCTGATTTTACAATGAGGGAGGAGGAGGAGAAAGAGCCCGAGCAATATTTGGAGAGGATCTTTAAAAGCCCTTTTTATTGTACACAACTAAAATATTCTGGTTGGTATATTCAACAGATTTCAGATGAAAGGCTCCTGATCCATTCAGATGCTTCAGTTCTATCAAACTGTTAATTCAGGTCAGTTAAGTCATCAAGAGGTTTGTGGAGGTCTTAGTGTATATCCTACTTCAGTGAGAAACACATAATTGAAATGGGCCGCTACTGACTTCGATGTTTTCAACGTGGAATTCAGTCAATTGGGTTCCATTGAGCTCGCCAAGGTTATTCTGTCAAGTCTACCCTCCACCTTCTTTCACACTTAATTCCCTCTCATTCTCTAACGCACACACACACGCGCACACACACAGTCGAGTTACCATCATTTTTGGGGACATTACAGAGACTTGCATTCATTTCCTAGAGGTTTACTGTAACCACAACCGTAACCACTACTTGCCTAACCATAACCGTAACCTAAACCTAACCTCAACCCAAGTCTTCACCTTAAAATTTAACGATCCACATTATGGGGACTTGTGTTTTGTCCCCATAAGGCAGGCAAGTCCCCACAATGTGACTGTTAACACATACGGTACATGAGTAATACATGGCCACACACACACACACGCACACGAGTGTCCTTGTCTGGGCTGGTGTGCATTTAAGGGGTCATGTTGGGGATGGGGGGGGGGTTGAAAGGTTGGAGAGGTGAGGGGTTTAGAGGGTGATCAACTCACCCCTTCCTCTTCTCTGTGAGGGTTCAGCTTGTTGTACACGGCCTCGATCACGCTCCGTCTGTAAACACACACACAGCACACAGCTCGCTGTTTAGTGAAGACAACAGCTCCCTACTCAGTGCAAACAGTCCCGCTTCATTCTTTGCAAATGTATATTGATTAACATTTTAATGGAAGTACGAAAGCAAGCGAGTCGATACTTGAGAGTCTGCTATTCGTGCATGAAGAGACTACAGAAACTCTTAACGAATGCGCATGGTGGTTTAAGTGTTTGGAGGAGTGTTATCTACATGTTTGTAAGTTTTCAAGTGCATCTGTGTCGTCCATGTTGGAGTGCATGCAACTGACCATTATTTCCATTATCAATTAATCAGCTGATTATTTTCTTTCTTTCTTTCTTTCATTAATGAAACATGAGAAAATTGTAAAAAAATGCCAATCAGGGCCCAAGTTGATGTCTTCAAATTGCCATTTCAGTCAGATGAAACACAAAGATATTCTGTCCACCAGAATTTAAGATAAGTGAAAGCAGGAAATTCTCACGTTTGAGAAGTTGGGATGAGAATTTTTGCGATCTTGGCTTGAAAAATTACTTTGATTGGCTCACACCATTTTAAGAGGCTTGTATGACTGTATATCTCCTGGACAATATTGTACATGTTTTATTTTATCTAATTTATCTGCAGAGCTAGAAAAAAAAACTTGACTGACAGAAAACGAAACTGAAATAATTTTGATAACCAATTTACCATTTTAGCCATTTCTCAAGCAAACAACAATTGACAAAAAGTCTCAGTCTGCGGTGTCTCAGCTGCTTTTCTTTGTCATATCTGATTTTAAACTGAGTATCTTTGAGTTTTGGACTGTTAATCCATCACCTTGGGCAACGGGAGGTTATAGCCGACATTTTTCACAAGTTTCTTACGTTTTTTAGACAATATGATTGGCAAATTAATCGATAATGACAATAACGTGATTACAGCTGTTTTTATTGTATTATCTTATGAATATCTGATGTCCTTTTTAAAGGACTTCAAAACTATGTTCATGAAAGTGCTTTACAAATAAAGTTATTATAACTAGCGACTTGTGAAGTTAGGGATCAACATATTAAATTATGCAACATTCTGGTGGTAAATTATCCAAAAAAAAACGATGTAAAAAACGATGTGGATAGTGAACTCCAACAATATTTTACAGTGTCTTCTGTGTGTGTAAAGAGCACTTCAGCGTTGTTCCAGGCTGTATATTTACTTGCTGGCCAGGCCTCCTCCAGGTGGAAGGTTGGGGATGTTCTCTGTGGCAATGCTCCTCAGGACAGACACCAGGTCAGGGACTCCAGCCTCCCCACAGTTTCCCAGCAGCTCTGCACACAAACACCGAGGGGACAGCAGGTTTGTGAGAGGTTATGTTGTATACTGAGGCAAGGACATAGCACATTACACACCACGATTTAGGTGTTAAACCACCGCCTTCCTCTGCAGAAGCTGAGAAATCACCCATAGCAGTGGAAAAATCAGATACACCATCGCTTGCCATTTGCAGCACCACTGTGCAGCAGACTGATTTCAAATATTTGTACTACCTAAAGAATGTTTATTTTGTCCTGGTTATGTCCACAGAAACCGAGCACAGTATGTGGCCACTTGTTTCACTTAACCTTTTCAAAAACACATTTTTGAAAGAGGCATCGAAAGACGGCTGAAGAACAGTGCAGGCATTTAGCTCCCGCTAACAGTTACATGCTTAGAAAAATCTACCACACGTTTCAGGCACAGCACGGTTGAAATGCTTGATGTAGATGAAAAATAGGAAGATACAGGATTTTGTGAATAATGGTCCACTATCAAGACTAAGTAGATAAATGTAACTGTGTCTGTATATGTGAGCGTGTACACGTGTTGCATGTGCTGACCCTCAACACGCGTCTCCAGGTATTTATCCAATTCCTCTTCTTTCTTCACAGCCTCCTCTGAGACCTTGGGAGCTCCAGGTAAACACACCAGCACCACACTCATGTTGTCCCTGCTCCCCTGCAGGAACGAGGACAGGCAGAGACAGAACAAATAAAGAGGCAGATGAAATCTATGTAGTACACCAGGTAGATTTTACAGTTGTTAACTGAACGGGGAATCTTGTACAGGGCAAACCACTGTGCAGCAATGCAGTCAAAAAGTTGTTGTTTAAAGTAAATTCAGAGCTTTCTGTGTTAATATAAATCCAAGGCGACCGGCCAGCAGTCAGTATTTTCAACACTACTTTACAAAAGCAGGAGCAAAATAAACACCGATTACAAGCATTAAAGGGGAAACTTGCAGCTGAAAAAAGATCAAAACAGTCAACATTAGCATGCTGTTTTTTATATGTCAGTAATTCCCGTAGCTGCTTTTCATCGTCAGAGCTTTCCAGTGCACAAGGTTGCAGATGGTCTAAGTACTGAGTGACAGTAGCTCCAGCCACAAAGGCTAGTAACTGTGGCCTTACTGAATCTGACAATGTTAAGTCGGCCGATACAAATTTTCTTTACACAACCCACACCATGAATAAACATTTTTAAACAAGTGCCACCAAGAAATACACTGAGCAGGACATTTTATGGTGGAAAAATAATTTGTCACTACTCTGTAGTGGACGAACAGCAGAATGATCAAAACATATCTTTGGCATTTCTGTACTTGAATTTCTTTTCATTTCTTGGCTGAATGTGAACAACTCAGGTCTAGAAATGTACCTCAAAATCATCTTATGTGTTTTGTGAGTTTTGATTTGGAGACAACAGCTTTTCTCCAATACAGAAAAAGGTTGGAAAAACAACCCGGCTGGAATAAGGCCATTTTGACAAGACGCTGTCCGTCAGTTTTACCTTTTATACAGAAAGTTTTAGTTTTCAAGTAACCATCTGATTCATTTGTTGATTAACAGATTAATTGTTTGTCTATTAAACCTCAGACAATACTTCTTCCCAAAGCACAAGGTGACTTCTTCACACGCCTGGTTTGGTAAGAACAACCGTCAACATCTTTAATTTACAAGAGAAAGAAAAGCAGGAAGTCCTAACAGCTAGAATCAGCAAATAACTGGCATTTCTGCCTGAAAAGGCCAATAAATCAATTATCAAAACATCAACAGAGACTAAGTGTGTAGATCGCTTCAGCTCTAAAACCTTTATGGAGTATATTTACTTGCTGCATCATGCAAAGAGAACGGCACAAGCTCTGGCTGGAGGCCTGAACACTGGACAGCATATTAACTGGTGTTTAAAGGACACACAGTTACAGACACGATAGAGGTCCGACTTTAAACCAACGGACAGTCACCTTGTCATTACCTTGTAAAAGTCAATGTGGTCAGAGTAACTTTCTGTAAGTGTAGAGTGTCGCATACATCACAAAAGGCAGCGGCAGCAGAGCAGATTTACGACAGTGTGTGGCTGTTATTTGAGATAACCCGTCCAGTAAGGTAAAAATAACCAGGCTGCTGTGCACTCGCTGGTTCCTCGAGTAGTCTAGACACAAAATAACTGATACGTTGAAGGCAGAAGTCCAAGACGTTCATTGGTGGGCAGTTTCAGTCGAGGCAAAGAGCGAGTCTTGCTTTTTGGTGGATCAGCAGCTGAGAGGGCCGATGGGCCGGGACAGAATTGAAAGCAATGATGAATTATTCATCGTCTGATTTATCTGATCGCTCGCTGTGAGATGTTAAGTTTTATTAAATAAACATTACATCATTTGTGCTACATCGCAGTATTTATGCATAATTTATTTCTGTATATTCGATGTTATTTTGTATATTTATATCATACGCTTCAGAAGAAAAACGCAGGCAGCTTCTGTCCTTGAAAATTTGATGTTTTTCAATTCTAAGAATGAGAGGTAAGACTCTCCTTACGACCCACATTGATACACCATTTAAAGCAAAGACTGAACCCTTTTAACGAACCACTTCTGTTGCAGTAACCAGGTTTGACTAGTTGAGATTTATTTTATGCATTCAAGTCAGTATCACCGGGATAACTACTGAATTTTCAAGTTAAATTTTACAATTAAATGTATGTTTTAAAGCAATGAAATGACAAAAAGAGAAGCTGAACAGCACGTAACTACGTGTACACTTTCTACTCTAAGGATCATCATACATGGAGGGAAAAAAAAAAAAAAGAGCTCACCTTATGCAGACAGGTGTCCACCACTGAGTTACAGACTTTCTCCAGGTCGTCACACACGAGGAGTCGTGAGCGGACAAACTCACACAGCTCCTCATTGGACATGACATCCCAGATTCCATCGCATGCCAACACCACGAACTCGTCTTCGGCCGCCCGCTCCAACACGCACACCTCGGGCTCGGGGCTCACCAGCTGCTCCGTGGGGCCCTTACCATCCACACATTTGTAGTCGTAGTCCCCCAGGGCCCGGGACACAGCCAGGGAGCCGTTTACCCTCTGGATCATGACCGAGCCGCCAGCGTTCTGGATGCGCTCCTTTTCGCGGGGGTTGCAGGGCTTGTGGTCCTGGGTGGAGAATCCCACCTTGGTGTCTCGACTCAGCACGGCTCGCGAGTCGCCGCAGTTAATGAAGTAGAGGTGGGTCGGGCTGAGCAAAACGCACACGGCCGTTGATCCGCTGCGGTCCAGGCCCTGCCGCAGGTCAGAGAAGCTGCGCATGTACTCGTCAATGTTCAGGAAGCCCGAGCGGATTCCATCTTTCACGCCTTCCACGGAGCAGGGTCCTGAACTGAAGTCGGCCCCTCCTGACAAGATGTGTTCCAGCAAGTGGCCGGAGCAGTAGTTGGCCACCCGGGAGCCTGCGTGGCCGTCGTACACAGCAAAGAAGGACCAGTCGGCGAGTCCGTGGGGGAGGCCCACCACGGCTGTGTGAGCGTCCTCCATCTCCACCCGCCAGCCCTGCATGGAGCTCAGGCCGTAGCGCAGTCCATTACCTTCACCATGCGCACTATGCTTCTCCGTCTTCGGCTTGTCCAGGAATGCACCCATCACTGCCTACAGCTGAATCAAGGAAAGAGAAGAAGGAAACACAGAAATGGAACCGTTACACCATCAGCAGCAAGGACAAAGAAGATAATCTGCCCCTCATCGAGAGAAAAACAAGTTCACAAGGAAGGCAATCAACGCTTTGGTCAGTTTTGGTCAGTCCCTCTTTGCTCTTCATTGGCTAAGCTCTCCTCCTTTCCACCTGATGCTGAGCTTGGTGTGAATTGGGAGGCTAACATTGTTAAATTGACAATGTAGCTGGACACAATTTAAACCCCTTTTCTAAGAATAAAGTCTGAGCTTTACTGCTTGCTTTGCAAGAAGGTGTACGTCAGCGACTTTAATTTTTGAAAGCTCTTCAAACACAGAATGTCACAACGAGCCATAGCGATCTAATGTTAGCTGAGCTCTGAAAATCAGGTTATCATGTTACTGGTGTGTGACTAACCAACGTTGATCTGAGACACTTGCATGATTATCAAAATGATCAAAAACACTAAACACAAAAAATGAATGGTAAATATGTACAAAGCTGTAAAAAGTGAAGTAACCAGATGATGAAAAAGCGCGGTAAGCTGATCACTAAAGCTGGAGGCGAAGCTAACGTTGCTGTAGACTTAACAGGAAGTAAACAGGCGTGCAGCTCGTCAAACAGATACAGGGCACACACAGACAACTGCAGATGGGTGTACAGTGTTTGTAATTAAGAAACAGTATCATCATTACATAGTTAGCCCACCTAAGAGCACGGACAAGTTGATTTTTTCATTTTTAAAATGTCTCTCTTAAAAATGTGGTTAGTTAACATAGTTGCTCTCGTTACTGAAGTTAAGAACTTCTAAGAAAGGAAGGAGGACATATACTGAAATGACAAACAATCAAGAAAATATCTTACATTCATATTTTCATTTCAACATGTGAGTGAAGCAAAATGAACTACGTTTGTCAGGTCTGCAACAGATTACATAATATTCTATTGTCTATAGTAATATCACTGGTCCCATAAATCCCTGAGTAAACCACCAGTTTTTGGTGTCAGTGGTTCAGTAGGTCGCCTCATACTGTGATTACAGAGTGCTTTTAATTACTCAATGGATGGTGAGAGCCAGAGATCCTGACAACGAGACAAAGATAGCAGAGGAGGAACCACAGAGATGAGGATTATGCTGCAGCTGTAAAGCTTCTTTGAGCACACAGAGCCTCTCTCACTCTGAACACAAGGTAACCAATACTGTTAGTTAACTAGCTGGCAGAACATCGAGCGTGATAATGAATCAGCAGGGCCTGAAATGCTCACCTGCCAAGAGCTGAATGGGAAAGAAACGTGTCTTTGAGGGTTAGCTTTCGGTCTTTGCCTCTACTTAAACTTCCATTTGACGTCCACTCTGACCACCACGCGCTCTCTCTGACCACGAACCACAATCAAAGGCTCCATGTGGATGCAGACGCACTCAGGCAGACAGACGGCGTCTTTGTTTTGTTCATCAGCATTCTGAGTGACAGCAGACTGCGTTCAACAATTCAGGGAGCTGTGCTGGTTCAGGTACTGATGGGATAACAAATTACAATCCAGGAAGTGTAGTTTCAGTGACAGATCCATGACTCTGAGGGTCACGTGCCAAAACACCTTCCAGCACATGATGAGCAGGCCCGTCACAGTTATCACACAAACTGATCTTGTTCATTTTGCATAATCCTTTGAATCATTTCCATTCACTTGTATGAACATGAAAAAGAAACTAACAAAACTGTCATCTTTCATCACTATTTCCACCTTGTTCTCCACTGTTTGAGGTGTGACTGGTGCTCTTTAAATGGTGTCATCTTGTTGCACACCAAATAAGGTTGGATTAGTTGGGAAATACACTTTACAAGCCAATAAAACAAACAAATTTTACTCGTATTTACATTTTCCAACAGTGCCAATAAATGTCTCCTCTTCTTCACAAGGTGTATATGTATTGAACTATTGTTATGAAGCTACAATAATGGCATAAAATAAAGAGAACAAGACAAATTGTTAACTCCAATAATTTGTATGACAATCAATCATCAAAATTATCATTAATCATGAGGATAGATTTTACTGATCTGGGAAGTTATCGTGGCACCAGCCTACATGGTGGCTTGTTGGATGACGTTCCTTTCTAAAGTCAATATGAGTGAGCTTGGGGTCGTTAAAGGTACTGGGAGTCAACGATAGCATGCTACAAGCTAACAGAGCTAATGGAGATGGCCATAAAGGGCTGTTTCATCCTGCAATAATTAAAGCTGTTCTGTGATCATTCTAAGAGGGATAAACGGGAGAGAAACCTTCCCATAGATAGACGGAAAGGATTTGGTTGCAGAGTGAAATTAGTATATACTGAGAATATTTCTACCTGATTCAACTATAAGAAATGAAAAGCCACTAAGAGTTGCCAGAGTTATGCTTTTATGTTAAAAATGTTACATTATTTTGGTCATTATGGCAGACATTTTTGTTGGCAATGTACCTGAAGACATTAGCAGTGCCCCCCTGGTCCTTCTCCTGGCCACAGGAGTTCAAATGCTCCACTGCCTTACACCACACCTCTGGCATTTCTGACCTGCGCCATACTTTCCCATCACACCAATCAATTCTGACCTAAATGTCAGCAACTGCTGCAGTATGGAGCTACTTACATTATGTACCGCTTGGCTGGCGTAGCACTCATGAGATCTTGAAATCAATAAAAAGCGATAAAAATCGAAAGCGCCCTGAGCGCGTCTTTTTTTCAACATATTGATTTCTCGCTCGGCATTGCCTCCCACATGAGCGCCCAAAAAAGGCTGGTACATGCAAGGAGTGACTACAGCTGGTTTCAGAGGAACGTGTATCTGTCTGCTCTGCGCATGTGTGCAGTGTCATAGTCTATGTGTGTGAAAAAGAAGCTCTATAAATACACCAGGCCGGTTTAGATTTCATGTCCAGGGTGGGGCAGTGGGCTACGCCATTCACATTTCTATTGCTTTGCTGCTGCATGATTGTATCAACAGAACTCCCTCCATCAAGCTCTCTCCACCAGCGACTGCCACTCAGAAGTAGCCTATATGTTCATGTATGGTAAGAAAGCTTGTTCACATATGCGTGTGGGAGAAAGAGAAATCTGTTATGTTCACCAGCAGTGATTCTCTAAAAATAAAACAAACACACTGCCAGTGCCTAGCAACCACCCACCCTGCAGGGCAAACATCCAGGCTAAGCTTCATTCAGCGACATCCCCCTCTCTAGGTCTCTCACTCGCTCTAAAACACACACACACACACACACACACACACACACACACACACACACACACACGTCTGGTAGAGAGAGGAAAGGGGAGTTGCATCATCCATCCATTAAAGCAGTCGCAGCAGCCAGACCCTGAAAGGAGACGTGCAGACTGCGAGAACACATGCAGATACGATGAGATTTCTCTGGCTGACAATGATACAATAGATCGCTGACGCGCGCACACACACACACACACGCACACATAAAATGCTACAAAATATCTCCACTGAGACATCAGACTGAAACCAGGAACTCTCAGCCACTTAACCCCCTCAAAACTGCTGTCACCCGTGCTGCAACCACAGGTCGAAACCAACGCCCCCTCATGCTAAGACGCACATGTCTGCCAAAAAACCAGTGGCTGCGAAGAGGGAAGTGGATGGTCGGGGATTACATAATGCTGCAGAGAAGCTGATTGCTGCTCTGAGAGCAGGCACACTCGCACAAAACAGTTAATGCTATCCTGGAAGCGAGGTAAAGGCACAGCTTCCAGCGCGACCCATGTGTACACACATCAATACATACGCCGTAATATGCTGGGAGTCACCCTGTAGGTTCGTTCCTGGCTCTCCAGATGATGTGATTATTGGGGATAGCTTGGGATGTTATTTACTCGATTTCGATTTAATTACAGTCTGAGGGTTAGGATGTCTGCAACAAAGGACGTGTGTTTGGATAAGACATTTCAAGATTTTTTCCGGGAAATTCCAGACCATTGAGTTGACACCTGCATCTCAAATTTTGGAGAGTTTCAAATTGGCTTAGTGCTGCTTTCATGAACCGCAGCGGAGAAAACAACTGAGAAAATAAGAGCCCTTGTAAAGGGCACTGAAGTGGGTAACGAGACCAAACTGATAAATCTTAAACAAGAATATAACTGCTTTATCACGCATAACAGACAAGCTCATGATGACACCTGGTTCAAAAATTATTAGCTAGCTATAAGAGTTTGCTTTATTAGCTTACATGTTATCTAGACCATCTGTTTTTCCCCATGTTGGCACAACAAAGTTATTAGTTGCTTGGTGCATTGTGACATTTAAGTAGAGACTTAAGAAAACAACTGACTGAGGGTAGGAGCAGGACTAACTGCAGATCATAATTTAGCTAACCTAACTAGCCTACTTGCAAATGTTAGCCAGCCTGCTCCTTTCTGTTAATAATCTGTAACCTAGGTCAGGCAGGCATGGTGTTTAATTAATCTTCTTGATTGCCTCAATGATTTGTCTCAGCTTAATTAAATTTAGCCTCCCCTTGGTTTCTTAGGCAATTAAACTTTCTTCCTGTATGGACACAATGCTGTACTTAATCGCTTATTTAACCACTACATCATCTTCACAGAAACAAATTGTAATCTCAGTTTTGACTGCAATCCTCTGTAAACTTTCCTAACTTTGTGTCGCCTGACTACAGACAAATTCTCTCTTGTTTTTTAAGCACTGTTATCAAGACGTGTCTGAAGGTTAAACATATGTTCATCAATTTCCATTAAAATAAAGGTTATAATCTACAAAACGTTGCAAAATGTACTCCAGTTTTAACAGACAGATAGACGTCTTTTCATTCTTTCATCAGTTTCTATAACAACAAACTGAGACTTAGGGGGAAAATGGAAATTAAAAGCCATGAAAACAACTTCACTTTGCTAAATCTCAGATCTAAATTGTTGTTTCAGTCACACCCTGAGAGGATTGCCAACAAAGGAGCAACCAATAAATGCGGTTACATGGGGCTAACAGTGAGCCGCCACCACAACTGTAGAGGTCAGACAGAAGCAGTATTTTAACGTTATTTTCTCCCTATGGCCTTGTGTCTTAACCAATCTCAAGACTAGTCCTTTGAATTACATCCACATTCATTCAGACTGAGTTCATCCATCAGAGGGGGCGACTGCAGATCGTGATTAACTCAAACATCTCTGCTTCCCCTCTCAGTATAAATGTGTTCACTTCCATTAAGGCGGCGGCACTTAAAACACAACAGATAAATCAGCCACAGGATTCGTCTATAATGTCAGAGTGGCTGGACAAATCCGTCACTAGTGACTGGTAGGGGCAAAATAGAGTCCATCCTCCACGGAAAATGGCTAACGAGACAGCAAAGTCAGTCTGTATAATAGAGTGGTGATGAAATGGCCATTCAGTGTGAATACCAGGCTGGCAACAAACTTAAGCTCACAGACTTGGCACAATGGTCCTTCACACCAAACACCTACATGGGAATAACACAAAATCAGAGTAAGCACACAGGACATGAATGATCCCACAACATGAACTCTCAAGACACAAAAACGGGCGCACGCTTCAAGACCTCAAAGTTCCAACACTAGAGTTGTAACATTTCACCTTAACATGTGACAGACAACTGGCAAACAATGTGCCAAATATCCATAAAATCACTTCTGCTTTAGAGCATTTACACTTTGCTGTGGCATTTTCATTGGTCCAACCCATGTGATGGACGACTGATGACCACCTCAAGGGGAATACCCAATAAACACAACATGACTATGTGATATTTCCAGATATTCACAAGGTGAAGAGGACCACTTGAATGCACCATTACACCAACCAACCGAGAGTGAAGGATAGTGGGTGAGGACGACACCAGGTCACATTTCACAGCCACATTTGGACAAGCCTCTGGAATGGGACAGCCTCATTGAACTCTTACTATGTATTCAGTCTTGAAATACAGACTTTGAAGTAGGCAACCCTGAACTGGGACACAGGCCATGTTGTGTAATTGGTTCCCTGTGTGACAGTAATGACTTCTAAAGCCATACCTTCCAAATACATCTAATTGTACACCTGAAATTCATTAGTGTTGCATATCTAAATCTGTCTTTTTATTAGGGCTGTGGCCACAACAGTTCATCCGTCAGGTTATTAGTCCTCTGCCACCCCTCCAGAAATCAGATAGGACTCCTCCACTTCACTATTCACTATGTGACTCTGACGCCTGCATGAACAAGTGGAGAGGGTGACGAGGTATGAGCACAAACAACACATTTCTTAATAATTGACTTGTGTGCTGCAGATGTGTTATTTAAATGAAATCTACCATTTTGAATGACGGTTAAATGTACTTAATCTATATGGTGGAAGATAAACTGACCTACCAGTGTGGCTGAGGAGGGCAAAACTCTCAAACTCAAGCAACAAAGAGATTTATCCATATGCCTGAAAGATGCATGCAGCACTTCAATACCTTTTATTGACCCTCCATTTCTTCATCTCCCCTTTGTGCACTAATCTGCTGCAAAGTGCTTCCAAGGTCGGCCATGCAACTCCTGAATCATACCAGTCAATGGAAATCACTCAGGTATCACTTGGCTCTCCTTTGACCATCAAGGTTTTCACTTCATGACTGTGAGATGACAACAACTCTAAAATAAAAAAGGCTCATGGATAAAAATTGCCACTTGACAAGTTTACTGACATTTTCAAAGCTGGACAAATGGTGGCGAATCTCTGCAATTTACAACTTAGTGCGACTCTCAAAATCTGAGGTAGTGAAGAAAATAGAAATCAAAACCAAAAGATGTTCATTCTAAAATGATACAAAACACAAAAAAGCAGCAAAAGGTCATATTTGATTCAGATTTGAAAAATCTCAGTTGAGCAACTGTAGTGATTAATCCATTATCAAAATTGTTGCAAATTAACTTTCTGTTGATTGACCGATCATTTAATCGGCTAATTGTTTGAGCTCTAAAGGCAATCGAACTGATTGTAACAAAATGTCGTGTGCTGTCTGAATGTGGACTGTCCATTCAAGAAGAAAACCAGCTGAACTACAGTCCTGGAAGCAGTTCTTTAATGAGTGACCTACAAACTGAAACAAAGATTATGTGGGATAACAAGATCTTATATTCCAAGATGATTTCACAGATGAAATCAACACACACACAAAAACATATCTGTATGGCTCAGTGCTACTCAGCTGCCCGCATGTTGATGACATTTACTTCTTGCCTCAAGTGAGCAATCCAAGCAAGTAAATGAAAAAGCTACAGTTCAACTGATTTACTCCATTAATAATTGTGAAACACTTCTCACAGTGATAATTTTCAAACCAGCGCAATTTTTTCCTATTATGGACAACCAATGTTGGCTCCTATATTTTTTAAAGCACCTTATGACGCCTACAGTTCCTTCAGAGCTCAGCCAAGGTCTTTCAGATCTTGTCAAACTCTAAAATAAGCTTGTTGACTGTCTCACTCTCCCACTGACACTGTGTTTCATCTCCTCCTCAGTCTTTACACACTGACTGCTGACTCAGATAAGATTATCAGCTATTGAACTCCTCCCGTATCTGGCTAGCAAGGCACAAGCCCAACACCAAGTGATGTCATATACTGGTTACCTGTGCACCTTATCGCAATCTGATATACTGGTGAAGGTGAGCAGGGTGGCTGTCTGGCTAAATTTCAATTCTGCACAATACAAAATTAATGATGACGTGAATTCACCATAAGCCTCATCTTAGATGACAAATCTCTGTGATACAGAGGATAATTCAGAATGGCTCAATCATCTCAGATCACATTAAATTCCCAAACTGAAAGGGTAATACAAAAAAAGAGAAAAACCGGTTTGCACAAACACTTGGGCCTTCTTACATGGGAAGTCAAGAGCTTCTCTTTCAACATAAACTCTTAGTGAATACTCTATTTTTTTGTATGCAATCTGGAAACGTGCAGCAGTAGTTGGACCAGTACTCTTTGTATTGTTGACGGAGTGCCTGCTCATGAATAAGGAAACATGCCCTTTTTTTCATTTTGACAGTCGAGAGGAGACTCTTGTTTTGGAGTGAGTCAAACTGAGAAAAAGCTGTGGTTGCCTGAAAACTTCCAGAAAATCCTACTGCAATAGACAGAGACAAATCATTACCAAATTCCTAAATTATCTATGGAGAGAACAGTATGCAAGTTATCCGCAAAGGTCGTCATACTAATGCTGTTTTCTCTAGAAACATAAAAAAAACAACAGCAATGGCTCTTAGAAACCCACATTCATTATCATTACTTAGGGCATTTTTCAGTCACAGTCTCATGACAGTTCAGTCAGTCTCAGTTATGGCAGATCACATGTGCTCATGAAGGCCTGCACAGGTGTATGTCTAAAGCAAAGTCAAAGTTACAAACCCTGCCCACGTTTATGGTCAAGGCAACTCCTGTACATTTGACACAGCTGCTCTGGGTCTGTATACAATATGTAGAAAATATCACAAAGAAATAAGCATACTGGTACAAGCAGCTGGCTTTGCAGCTCCATCAATCCAATGAGGCTCGAAGCACAACTTGAACTTAACAACTGTCATCCTGTTTGGCCAGTTAACAACCAAAACAATGAACACAATTTAAACCACAACAACTGTACCTAATTATTAGCTTAGATATTCTTAGTTTGCATTCCAGTATTTTGTTATCATGTTTGTTCAGTTCTAAAATACCCACTGAGTATTATATCAAAACAGCTAAGTTATATATTGTTATACACGTATGTATATCAGTAAATGTTATATTGTTTAGGTAAATAATGAGCAGAAGAGACTCGAGGAAGTGTTGGGAAAAGCAGTGAAACATGACTGGTTATAAACACGCCAGTTTGTAACCAACATCAAGTGTTATCTGCTGAGATTACGTTTCATATGTGGTGACTGATTTCACGGGCTTCAACAAAGATACGAGACGTAAAAACGTGGGCTTGCAGTTATAATTATCCACTAAGGTCACCGCATACACAACAGAGCGTAGAGTAACTTAGCTACTCGACTAGCACTGCATGAATTTTTGTTTGACACATGTTGATGGATAACTCTGAACATTAATAATGCTACCTAGCTGCTTTTTAAATTAACAGAAAATTAACCTGACCTACGGCAGTTTGTGGCTGTGTGCTTGTTTAAATATGTTGTTATATCGTTAGAAATGCCATCACAGTGCCAAGCTAACGTCACATAGCTAACCACTGACACCCATATGACAAAGTTCGCTAAGCTGTCATTAGCTAGTTATAGCTAGTGTAGCCAATATCATGCTAGATTAGCTCGCCTGGGACCAGAATAAGCACTGGAGGCCAACGTGTTGGACAATTAACATTAGTATTACTTTACATTTGCTTCATTCAGAATTGCTTTACCATCGTTGGCGGTAGCCAAGTTACTTTTAAACTTCAGATGATGGATCAGGTTTTATTTTGGCACTCGTTTGTTTGTACGCTAACGCTATTCCACAGCACAATTTATGTTGCATTAACCGACTGGCTGTTTTTGGAAATGCGTTTCTGTGTTAAATACCTATCCACTGACCACATGCTGAACTCCATTCCACTTAACACTGGTCCCTCCACGGAAAGGCCTAGTTTGCTAGTGTGTTGATATGAGCTAATGTTAGCTGGCTTGCTAATGTTAACTTAACAGTTAGCTGTCGTTAGAGCCAGCGCATTTCCCCAGCTTGTCAAACTCAAGCTAATGACGTTAGCGTACATGCTAGCATGCTACTTACGTTTTCCTGCTGCTGTGAATGTAGATCCAATCTTGATTATGTCCTGGATTCTGCTTTTGTGTGAAGATATGTCGGTAACCTAGCTATCTACGGAGCTAACGTTAGCTAGCTAGCTATGTTATGTTTCCTTATTTGACAAAAATAATCGAGATTGGCCTCAGAAGAGCGGCGATAATTCCTTTCTCGGTGGTTCCCTGCTTGGACAGCGTTGATTTTTACGCATGTTTGACGCCAGTTCTGTCTCTCACATTAACCGAAGACAATTCCGATCGTTCCTAAACAAATATGGACACTGAGAATTGGTTATATTATACAACACTGACAAATCTAGCACTTTCTTCAATTGAAAGGCCAGCGCTATCCTTCGACTTTGGGTGCTGAACAAGAGGAGGTGTTATTTTTGGCAGATGGTCGGTGATTGGTTATAAAGTCAAGGCGAAACGTCAGTTAATTGGCTGCTTTTTCTGTCAATTAGCTCTGCCCCTGTCCAAAGCTGCATTTTCATTGGTCAATGATTGAAGTTCTATGACGCAAAGGATCTGTTAAAATACACTCGTAACCAGTTTTGGCGTACGCCGACGTTAGTCTGGATAGGCGGAGTCAGTCTTGAAATACTAACTTTCAACCTTGCGGCAGGAGGCGATTGACTGCAAACTGGCAGAAAAGACTCGAAATATAAATAAAATGAAAGGTGGTACAGTTCAAATATTTGATTATCCTTATTCTTCATAACTTTGCAAGTTGTCACACATACGGCCGCTAATGTCCCGGAGTAATAACAAGCATAACCCACTTCAAGTACAGCTTTGATTAGGCTCCATTGACGGAACAGAAGAATTGCTCCATTTTACTAAAATTCACTTGAAATTCTGATAATTTAAGAATTAATGCATATCTTTTAAGTTTTGCCCACTCACATTTAGCCTATATTTTGTGTAGACAGATATATTTTTCAAAATGAAACTAAACATGACAAAAATCTCCTCATAGGGGAAGAAATTTAATCAAATAGAAACTGTGATGACAAAGATGTGTTGAAACTGAATGATCAACTGTACTGTCAAGTCCCAACACAAGCTTATTCTGTCAGCTTATGTGTGATTGATTGACCCTTAATGGTTTCAATCAGCCAAACTTGAAACCTTTTCATGAAATAACACCTGTTCCTAAAAATAAGCGTCTCTAAAAATGTACCTTGCTTTCTGGGAGAGGGACCTGAAATGGTCACAGACAAAATCACATGTTGTCCTCACGTGTAGTTCTGACTGTAGTGCAAAATGTCTTCTTTATTGGATATTTTCCCTCCTTATCTGATTCTCAACACACACCTACACCTTGTTTGGGACAAGCTGCTACACCTGACCATTGACCTGTGCTTTTATTATGTGACACATGTTTTTTTTCTGCATACATCAAAGGAAATTACACCGAACATACCTCTAGCTGAGGATTGTCATAGGGGGTGGTGATTATTACCCCCATGCTCTTTAACACTAACCTTTTTTTTAAAAAGGAACTCAAATCTGGTTAGATGGTACAGTTAAAGCCAATAGAGGAAGGACGCACTTTAAGCTCAATCCCGCCACACAGATCTACAATAAACACAACCTGACACTCTACCCAAGGCTTGATTACCAACAGACACAGTGATGAACTTCCCTCAGAGCGACAGAGGTGTCAACAGGTAGTATTTTGTCATAGAAAACTCCACATAAAAGCAGAGAATGGGAGGATCAGAGGGGTTAATAGGAGGCCAACAGCTTGCTTTTGCCCCTGGGGCCACTGAGCAGGTTAATATAGTTCCCACAAGAGGCTGCACAATGTTCAGTCTGAAACCAGAGTCATTCATAAATGCAATGCACTAGACCCGATACAGCAGACTACCTGCTTTGGAGAGGAAACAGGAAAGAATAAGTTAGCTTTTCATTGAAATGAAAGATGTCAAATTGCAAAATGGGTCAAAGAGCCGCAGCAGGTCTGATGGTTCCCCACATGACATGATTAGTGCATGTTCTACATGAGCGCTGCCTGGTCTCACAGCGAGAGATATGAGTCTCATTTGTTACAAAAAAAAAATGTTTGCCTCATTTTCAAATAATCTAATAGCTGATTTTTTTTTTAAAGATGTTTTGGGGGGATGAAATGCAAGAAATGTCCTCAGATGGACTCAAACCAGGGATGCTGGTCGGAGCAAAAACCCTCCAAATCGCCAGGTAGACTTTTTCTTAAGGCCTCACTCACCAGAATGCAGTCAGGAAGTGAAGGAGATATGTCAGCAACTAGAAAATATTGTTTTTGATGAAAAGCTTTAAAATCCTGTTACGTGCAGCGAAGAGAAAATTAACAGTAAAATCAGCTCCTTACAGGAAATAAATTATGTATTCTGAGCACATTTTTATTTTCTCCACAACTACAAAAAGGAGGTCCAACCGCTTTGTTCACAGCTCTGCCTGGCTTCTTCTCTATGGCAGTGTTGGCCAAGGCTCATGGGTGTTGTAGTATTTTGAGCCATCTGTTAGGCCGCACTGCCAGAAAAAGCATCATTGCTCAGAAAAAGAGTTGAACTAATCAAAAACTGGTGGTTTTAACATACAGCTATAGGACTGTGACACTACCAGGGAGACTCATATGTTTCCAAGTTGAGAAACATTGAAGGTATTGTTAAAAATGGGTTCTTTTCAAGCAAACTCAACCCTTTGCTCTGTAGTATAAGGACTTATTTAGAAGATTACACACATGAAAATACTGACAATATAAAGAGGTAGATTTGTGAGAAGCCTGGACCCATTCTTGAACTTCCAGAGGATAAATAAAGACAATGTTTTAGACATTTGAATAAGAAATAAAATGTAGGCTGCAGCAAATAAGACTGGGGGGGGGGGGGGGGGGGGGATTAAAGCATAACATGAGTATAAGTGTGTGTATAAAGATGCTTAGTTAGATAGAGTATCAGTGGATCAGAGGCATGGTGGGTGTGTGTGTGTGTGTGTGTGTGTGTGTGAGGGGAAAGCAGGGCTTATCCGTTGTCATTTTGTGCTTCTCCCTCAGGATTAGACTTGTGTCTTATTAATGAAAAACTCATCAGATATCAGAACAGTTCCCCAAGGAACCAACCGGGGTTATGAGACACAGGTCAGATTAAGACCCTGTGTGTGTGTGTGTGTGTGTGTGTGTGTGTGTGTGTGTGTGTGAGCATGTCACAGACAGATAGAGAGTGTGAGAGTGAGCAGAAGAGAGAGAGCAGAGTGGTATTTAATTTTCCAAGATGGGGGATTATCACTGGCAGAATTTGATCATTCTGCTCTGATCAGGATGTTCAATCACAGCTTATCCCAAATATTAAACTCTCTGTCTTTTGTCCCCTTTCCCCTCAATCCCTCACAGACACACACACACACACACACACACACACACACACACACACACACACACACACACACATATCCCACTCCAACTGCCGAGCTTCTCATTGAGCAAAGTGGCCCGCTGAGCCTACTGTCAGGGTGGTGTCTGATTGTTCAGCCACCTGGTCACCTCAGGGGACGGGTGAGGAGGGGGCAGAAGGAGCAGGAGGAGGAGGAGGAGGAGGTGTTTTGGGGTAGGGTGCGAGGGGGTTCTCTGGTGGGATGATGCCAGGCTTTAGCGTCTTATGGAAGCAGCTAAGGAGAGTAAATTAAAAAACTGTTACATCTAATCCGGAGCACCAAGAACTAAGTGGCAAACACTCCTAAATCTGATCCCTTACATGCATCTGAATGAGCTTAAGCACACACATAAACACACACACAGATGCCAACAACACATGCACACATTCCCTCAAATGATATGCACGCATGCAACAACATGCATACATGCACACATGTTCCCTGCTGCTAAATACTCTGCGATTGTGTCCCGGGCCGGATAGAGAGACAGAGGGAGGGAGGGAGGAGGGAGCGCGGGGGTGACGGGAGGTACAAGGCCCTGATCTGCACTCTCATTTTCAGCCTGAGGATCTGCACCCGGGACATCTGGGTCACATCATTACAGCAATCTTCTGCTTGTTCATTCCCAGCTTTAAAGGGCTTAAAGTGACAGACCTGCACACAAGCATTCACACAAAGCACACACACATACAAGGATGCAGATACAGATGCAACATGTCACAGTCGAGAGCAGTGAAATAAATCATGTTTGAATAAAGAATGACGGCTGATGCTCTTCAGTAACACAGATGTTAAGACACACTGAGCAGGATGCGCATGTTGTTTAAAGAGTGACGTTAAAAAATTTCTGAATGGCTGGATTAATGTTACAAAATAGATTTGGGAATATAAATGTTCAAAGACTGATTTTGGGTTGAAAGCAAAAGAGCTTAAAAAAGAAAGAAAGAAAGAAAGAAAGAAAGAAAGAAAGAAAGAAAGAAAGAAAGATAGTAAAGAAAGAAAGAAAGAAAGAAAGAAAGAAAGAAAGAAAGAAAAAGTGAGAGCAACTGAAGCTCTGGTCCTGACTGGTGCAGTTACATCGCCCTCTAGTGGTGAAACGCTGGTTTCACAACAGCGTCACAGTTCCACCTGTTGACCGGCAGGGGGAGCCGCCTTACATGAGACACCTACGTCTTCATTAAATGGCTTGTGTATGACATAAAAGTCTCGCTTTGCTGTGTTTGTTTTCATCTTGTCTTTAATGAAAAATCCAGGATAACTTGGCTGTGCTGTTGTCACAAGTGTTTGATGACGGATTTCAGCTGACTATCCCATTCTTCTCTTCATCCTTCCGCCAAATTATTCAGCTTTTGACGTGGCAGTTTTTGAATTAAATGGAAATTAGAAGTCTATTGTCTCTCTATTGTCTTGTGTTCTTTTAATTGTCTTATGTCAAGCGCTTTGAATTACATTAAAAAAAAAATGTTTGCCTTATGTTTGGGGAATTTCTGTTAAACATGAGAGCACAAAGAAAACATTTCTGTCTTGAAACTAAGGACACTCCTCCATGTGTTGTTGGCTTGATGCCTCAATAAATAAATCAATAAAGTAAAAGCACTAATCCAAAATATTTTAATGTATGCAATGTAAGAAAAGATGTCCTTTTTCCTGGATATATTTGATGTAAAAACCTTCTCTTACATGGACACAATCACGTTTTAATTCTATAATTTTCAGGTTAAGTTGAGATCCAGATTCTTCGGTCAGTTTAATATCATGTACACCTGTTGACGTGAGCTATGACACCTGCGTTTATTTCTAGTATGAATTTGTATTTAGAGTTGCACCTGAATATACCACCGCTGTTACGGAGGGGGATTTCTGGGTTACGTCATTACGGCGCCATACAGGAAGTCCCACTCTTTCGGGGTTTACCTGCCGTCACCACGCGAGGGTTAGTCTAAAAACTCTGCTCCAGGTGAGGCTCGAACTCACAACCTCGGCATTGCTCTGCTGCATACTGTCATATAAGTACCGCGCGCTAACCGATTGCGCCACTGGAGCTTCGGCGGTGAAGCGGCAGGAAATGAGTTTAAGAAAGAAAAGCAGAAGAAGAAGTGCGTGTGGAGGAAGGACATCCTTTGTCTTGACTATCTTTTGTTGTGAATCGGTGCGGTTAAAAGTAACGCAGGCTGGATGAGAAGCTCCCGGGACGTTGGAGCCCAACCGCTGACTGAGAGCCGATTTACGTGCTGCGTTCAAGACCGTCTCACAAAGCTCCGACTTCCAACGATTAGTAATGATGACGCGTGTTGTAGCGTTTTCTCTTTCGGGAAACCGAAAATAATTTCCTGTTGACCGTTTAATTCATTTTAGAAGGAAATTTAGTAGTAATTAAAGAGTGCTCCATAAAATTTGGACTTGTTTGAACGTCGCTGCGTCCTAATTTGAATATTTCTGACAACCTGAAGGCAGCAGATTCCTGCAGGTGCTGCAGTGTTCTGGATAAACTTGGTACTTACATTATATGGCCAAAAGTATATGGACACATCTGTGATATGGGCTGTTTTTCATGGTTTGGGTTAGGCCCTTAGTTCCAGCTGAGGAGAGTGAGTGTGCTTTCAGCTTTGTGGCTGCACATACTGTCCTGTTTCATCACTGAACCCTTGTGCAAAGAATCAGATCCACAAAGAAATGTTTTACTGAGTTTCTGAGACCTCAACCCCATCCGACGCCTTTGGGAGCCTGGCTCAACAGCAGTGTCTGACCTCGCTGATGGTGTTGTAGACAGCAGCAGTTTATGCCTACAGTTTTGGAATGACATGAATCACAAATGGGTGCAATGTATAAGTGTCCGCATACTTTTGGCCACCACAGTGCGAGTCCAGTCTGAAAGTGCTCCAGTTTTGAGTCACATGTGCAGCTGCTACAGATGACGTGATGAACATGTTAAATCCGCTGATGCTTTTTTTTTTTTAATCCCCTGCAGTGCTCCTATATTTGAAAGACAAATCCAATTACCACATGTCAGGTTCAAGCTAAATTTTGCCCTGTGTGCATTTTTCAGTTGAAAAGATATTTATAAGGATGATGGTGACCAGTGAAAAGACATTTAACATAGTTTGCAAATGGAAGTTATTTCAGCAACTATTTGAAGGCGTTGATTGAACACGTTTGACCGTATTCATATGTGCAACATGTGGAATACATTTAACAAATATGTATGTGAGAGCGCCATCTGCTGGCTGTTTGCTGTAGGTGTCAAAAAGAAGCTGAACCAACACAAAACACTCTATACACTGAATAGGAAATGTCAGAGTATGCAGTCCAGCACAAAGGTAAGCTAACGTTTCATTTTGCAGGATACTGGCAGGTTACTGCTGATGATTAGCCAAAGTTTTGTTAGCATTCAGTTAGCATTACATTAGCTTGTCATATATATATCTTGCTGGCCCTGTTGAGAGCTTCTCTTTATTTGGACCTTTGCCTTTTGTCCGTGCTTTATTTGTCCATTCTGATGATGAATGACTGAAAGGCGCCAAATGAGTGGTGACAGTGACAGATAACGACAGCTCAGCAGTGCCGCCCAACAATGGGATTCCCATTTCCTACAACTCCATACGACATTTTATGAGGCGCTGACTCTCTCTGTTAACCCACAACTGAACAAATTATCAAAATGATTTTAAAAATTCACGTTTTGTGGCGCGTTGATGTTGCAACCACATTTTAGCTGGTTGAAACGAGGTTCAGACCAAATATCGCTCAGTTTTCAACTAATAATAAACGTTAAAATCGAGGATGGTGCCTTCACGCTCTGCCCGTTCCTGATGCTCACCCTCAGTGGGAACCACCGTATAGAAAACATGGCGGAGACAAAAACACCAAGCAGTTGCAGCGGTTGGCTGTAAAGCTGCAACGAGAGGGTAAGCGGGAAAACGAAAAACCTTTCTGAACATAATAGGGCATGTGTCAACACACACACACACACACACACACACACAGAGCGAAGAACCTTGAGGCGGGCTGTAAGCTTCCAAGAACATGATTTATGTTCTGAGAGCTCTCCTCGTTCCTCATCACTGTGTCAAATTGCCATATTTTCTGAGGCTTTTTTACAACATCCGCGCTCAGGCCACAGTGTGTATCATCTATTACACTCCCCCTCAAGAGCAACGCAAAGAGAGACAGAGAGACAGAGTAGGTGGCTGGGAGACAAGGCAGGCTGTCATAATACAACACCACCAGATGACTCACGGAGAGCGGACACAATAATCCAGCACTGTGTCGTTGTTGTTGTTTTTCTTTTTATTATTATTATTATTCTCAGCATATTCATAATTCAACACATGACATACAGGAAACACTAACATAAACATTCTTAATGAAAGAGAAGAAATCATGTGACCCAATCGGCCAGCGGAGGCTCTCACCTCAAAGACATGCGGCGGCGATGCCAGTTTTTTTTTTTTTTAAACTCATAATCAAACACACCTGAAGGCTGGATGGGTTTCACCTGGAACCTTCTGAGGCAACGCCCTCTGGCAACTTTGTCACGCGGCGGGGAGAGAAGAAGAGAGAGGTCTGAAAACGGGGGAAACTTGACCGTTCGGGTGTAAAGATTGAATGCAACGAAGAGCGAACAGCCGCCGGCAAAGTTGCTCATCTTATTGCCTCAAAACGTTGCAGGTACGTCCCAGCCTTGAGGAAAATATGACAGATTCATGCCCTTTTCTGCTGCAAAGGAAGTGCTTTAGTACCCATGTTAGGGCTAGGTAGGTACAGTCGGCCATAGAAATAGGATGAGTAGATTTACAGTGCTGTAATGAGATATACAACATATTATACACTGGTTCATGAGGGAGGCGTATGCTGTCTGATGCAAGCCGGCTCTTTGTTTCTTTGCCTTGTTACACTTTCCTGCAGATTCGTCATGAATAACTGACAGCTTTTTGGATAGGGTTATAGATGGTGTGTATAATAATGCCTCCTGGTTATCATTCTTCAACACCGGCTCCAGGTTATTGATTTAAACTTCAAGAAGAGTGTGAGAAACTGCAGGTAGGACACACTTTAAAGCAGCCGTTTCTTTAAAAACGCCGCTGGTTCAGTCTTCGTATAGTGCATTTTGTTTTCAGCGTCAGCGTTGGGACATTTGCCTCTTCTCCGATGGTAAAAGAACCTCAGTCCCCACAAATGCAATCCCACCCCCCACCCCCCCACCCCTTCCCATCCGGCCCCATGCCCCCACCCAAGCCCCTTCCCAAAATAACTTTATACTAAAACTTCACAACAATTCACCATCAACACAAAGGTCACACAAAGTTCCGTCGTTATGTCCATCCATAAAAACCAAGAACAGCACACGTCAACGTCCCCTCGTTCCCTCACGTGTTGTTGGCCTGATCTCACACACACACACACACACACACACACACACACACACACACACACACACACACACACACACACACACACACTCCCTGCCACACTTACATCCACCCAAACACAGTATGTACACATACAAACACATTCCCAGGGGATTAAAGACAGGCAGCACTCGCAGTCGGGTCGGGTGTATGTTTCTATTGCATCACATCCTTCTGTTGTCAGTTAGCTTGTTGCCAAGGATTATAACCGTACTTTAAGGACTAAAAGCAAAGGAGGGTTCGAGGATTTCAAGAGAGAACGGGAGGTGAGAATTTGTTAGTGTATATGAAGGAGGGGTGTGGAGGTCCGAGGGTCCAATCAGTCGTGGATGACGATGGGGCCTCGCATCCTCAGGCTGGGGTGAGGGTGCGGAGGGGCGAGGACGAGCCCCTGCGGCGGGCCCTGGGAGACCCTGCGCAGGGTGATCTGCTCGCAGGGCTGCCGGCAAGCGTGCCTCAGCTGGGAGCGGGACAGCAGCCGTCTGGCCCTCCTGCAGGGGTGGAGATAAGACAGGACATAAGTGCAGAAGAAGATACACTGATGCAAAGATAACATCAGTAAAAACTCAAAATCCAGTCTTGACCTTGGAAGCAGTAGTTAGTACTAATGACAGTTTGCCCAATTACAATTTCCAAGGTCAAGGATGAACTTTTAAACCAGCATGGATTAAAAGTATTAGCATTCCTTTGGAGACATGATTGTGGCCACCTGATGGATGTATGTCCAATATGCACACTCTTTAGCTCTGCTTTGGTCTCCACCAGCTCTTGCTAAACACTCTCCTATGTCCACTAGCTAGCTGCTAACTTTGTCTATCAGCTATTTGGTGCTGAGCAGGTGGTGCACAGTTGAGCAAACAGACATAAGAGTGGTATAAATGTTCTAACTTTCAGCAGTGAAGTAAAAAAAATATATTTCCAAAGATGGATTTTAACTGCTTGTCTGTGATTTGGGGAAATTTGGGCTTTTAAATTTGACTGCTTAATTTTTCATGTACTTTATTTAACCTTTATTTTATCTTTTTTACGAGTCACACAAGAGAAGTGTGACAGTTTCGCTGTAAAAAGGGTGTTTGGGCTGTTGTGAGACAACAATGTGGTGAGCTTATTTGTCATGTACACCCTTAGTTTACCTGCGGTTTAACAATGATACATGCTAATGGATTTAGGCAATCAACCACTTGATTGTGGGTTTGTAAAAAATACCCTGTTGTGAGCAATGTCGCCTGTGGATGATCACATCAGGTGTAAAGCTTCACCAGCAATAACAGACACGTTCAAGACGTAAGATGAAGAAACTAATAAAGAGAGAAATTTAAGGCGAGCAGAAAAGTTCAGTTTCAGAGTGCAAAATTAATCGAGCAAGAGTAATGGAGTTACTTATATCTGTCGTGAGGTAAGAGAGGGGTATCTGCAGGATCATAAAGGAGACGTGGTAATTGGCAGACTGCAGTGGGCTTTGTGTTGTAACAGGAAGTGTCTTTTAACAGCCCACAGTGACCAGAAGCACTAAAGCCACGACCATGTTGGACACAGCACTAATGGAATTCATTCAGGGACAAAGGCGAGATGCAAAACCACAACGTCTGGGTGATTGCTCAAGGTTCCCTTTAGGCCGTCAAGACAAACACCCTGAAATTTAATGCACAGCGAAGCCCTCTTAACATGCTCTCATTCTCTCAGCAGCACGGAGGATGTTTGTCTTGCATTGTGAATCGGGAAACCCATCCGTTCCCTCCAGATCCCCGCTGTTGATAAAATGAGTGATAGAGCACTCATGATGATTGCGTACATAATGCGCCCGCGGATCCGAGCACCGTAAACGTGTCTGCGAGTGCACGCACCAGCCGAGCGTCTACACACATCCTTCAACGGGCCTTGAGATTGCTTGTTACACAGCGTGAGACACGTATTATTGCTCAGAGAGAGGCGAGCAGAGCAGACTCAGCTCTGGTGGCACATTATCTAAAGCTCTGCTGTTTGTCTGTTCAGCTGGCCGTCGGGAGGAGGACAGCAAACATTTAAATCTCGCTCAAACATACCAACCTGTCTCATTTTCATTTCGCTTTCACTTCCATTGTTTCATAATATTTCCCACTTCTGATTCTCGGTCCTGTTGTTTATCTGTCCAAATCCAACTTTACTTCAGTAAACGCACCAATACTCCTTTGTAAAAATACTTCATTACAAGTAAACAGCCTGGATACAAAATCCAACCTTACTAAAAGTATTATCAGCAAAATGTACTGTAAGGATCAAAAGTAGTAGCCCTGCAGAAAAATGTCTGCTGTGACTGATATATTACTATATATGACAGTTCTACTGTACGTACAGTTAGGTACTTTATTTCAGTGCCTACAACATAAATCTGAGAGGTTTTATTTTCATCTTATTTTTACTATCATTATCAAGTGAGTTTTATTCTCCGTCTTATTTTGCATGAATTTTTTATCCTTGTTTCATATGTTTTCTGTCTTTCTTATTTGAAGCACTCACTGGGCGCCCAAAACTTTGGTTCAGACTGAAATATCGCAACAACTACTGGAAGGATAGCCTCGACATTTTCTCCAAATATTCATGTTTTCCCGCGGATGAATCCTTAAGACCTTTGCCTCTTGTGTCAGCAGCAGGTCAGAGTTGTCTAATAACCTTTAATCCCCTGACTTTCCCTCTTGTGTTACATGAGTTTCACATTCACGGTTAATTATTACACGGAGAGCCATGAAATGTTCTACAAACAGTCAACAAGTCATATTGCGGAGACGTTCATGGGTCACGGAGGATGAATCCTAATAAACTTCTTATCTGCTGAGTCAGCTGACTTTCTGTTTCATAGTGAAAGGTCTCGACAGGTATTTGATGATTGCCATAAAATTACATACAGATTCATTTTCCTCCACAGGATTATGGCAGCATCGTGATAATTTGTTGACTTTTCATCAGCTTCATCATCAGGTTAACGACGCTCTGTAATGCTCTGCCTAACCTTTGCTGAGTAAAGCATTAATCTGCCTCTATTTGTCTCTCTTGCCTCCTTGAATAAGTGGGAGTGATCTCTCAATCCTTTGCTCTGCTCTGTGGCGCACTGCGTTCTTCATCGCACTGAGAGAGAGAGAGAAAGAGTGGGATAAAGAGACGGAGGAGGGGACAAAATGAAACTTCCGATCATTTCTCATTAGCAGCAGCCTTTCAGAGCAGATCTATTAATGTCTTTTATTCAGAAAGCAGAGCCAAAGGGTGCAGTATTCAGAACCATGCCGTCTCTCTCAAACACAAACGCACAGCCATCATGATCCCGGCGCTAAGTGAGTGATCCATACGAGTGCATCCATGGTTAATGTGGTAATGATATTTCCACTCAAGCCCCAGCGGTGCCTGGCTCCTCGCTGGCCCATCTGCACCAGTTAGCTGCTCTAATTTTAGCCCTGACGGTCGGAGGGCGGCTGTGAGGGCTGGGTGCCATGGCTCATTTAGACACAGGCTTAATGGAAGAACATCTTTCTCTCTCACATACGGACAGGCAAACATTGACTCATTATGTGCATATGAGCGTGTGAGAGAGTGTGAGTCTGTGTATGTGTGAGAAAAATAGAAAGAAACTGATTTTTTTAGGTGCAAAACATAAATGAATGTTTATTCAACAGTTCATTCAAAGTGACACAGACCATGAAATCTGCAGTTTGGGGTTATTAAGACATTTAGATCAGTATTTTCTGAATATTATACCTGGACTGTGGTCTCAGGCAGGCTATTTGTTTACAAGGCAGAAAAAAAAATCCATATCAGCCTGTATCAGTCAGCGGGAGGCAGAGCAGTGGAGGATGCTGAGGCATCACATTTTGTGAAGAGCTGTTTGTGGAGGAGCTCATCAGTTTTATTTCAGCACCAACTGAATGCATCATCAAGTGGTACATTTCTGCCCACAGTTTTGTTTGATTCAGTTTAAGTCTTGAGAAGAATCTAATATCTCTGCAAATGGCACATTTAACAAGTCTAAAGCTGTGCTGGCAGCTGTCAGTTTAGCAATGCCACGCATTGAGCTAAATGCTAGCATACTCACAATGCTAACATGTTGACGTAAAGTATGTATATAGTTTATAACGTTAATTCTATTAATTTTTATTTAGCGTGTTAGCTAACATTTGCTAATTATCACTAAACAGGAAGTACACCTGAGAAGTTATTGGTTTTGTGAGTTGTCCGTCAGAATGATAATAGATTTTATGGCAATCCATCCAAAAGTTGTTGAGACACACTGCAAAAAGTAAAATCTAAGATGAAATATCTTAAATCGAAGTAACACATGCTTGTTATTTGTCTGACGAGATACACCCTCGTACCAGGAAGTTTCAATGTCCGAACATTTCACTTGTTTCAAGCTTTTTTGTCCTTAATTGTCTTAATCAGATATTGCAAGACCTCACTGGGATTGGTTACTGGTTACTTTGTCAAAGTCCACACAAATATACTTGTTTTTTGTCTGGCGGCACTGCTTTTAGGATAACTGTGTGTGGATAGATAATCTTGCTCCATCATTAGGCCCTGCAGAGAGTTTCGAGCTGTGCTGTCATGAATCCACTCCAGCGACACCATTCTCTAATAACCCATCTAACATACCTTTAAGCTGCCTCTGAATCCTACATTCACCCAAGCAAAGAGCAGACTGTCGGCTTCACCAGACCCTTAGACTGGTTCTGCTTTGGCTAAACTAGAATGGCCCAACTGGTGCTTTCACAGTGTTTCTTATCTGTATTAGAATTTTGATGAAAGCAGACACATTTTACATGCAAGCTTTCCGGGCTGCTTCTCTGCTTCAACTCAGTGTCTCTGTGTGAATTTAGCCGCATATGTATTGTGTTGTATCTCTTTGTGTGCGTGTGTGTGCACCACACAGCTGTCTGAGGTCACCACAGGACGAAAATAACCCAAAATGCCTTTTTCTGTCTCAGCTCAACTCTTATCTGCTGTCGCTGCTCGTTTCACAGCACCACTTGCTTTCCCTTCACACACACGCACACGCGAGGTTTTCACCACTTCTGGGGACATTACATAGACTTGCATTCATTTTGTACAGACTTAACCTTACCATAACCATAACCCATATTTGCCAAACCTTAGCCTTAACCTTAGCCTTAACCTTAGCCTTAACCTTAGCCTTAACCTAATCCTAACTTTAGCCCTAACTCTTTACTATAAGATTTAATGATTTACATTATGGGGATTTGCATTTTGTCCCCATAAGGGAAGCAGGTCCCTGCAATGTGACTCTGCAAACAGACTCCACAATGTGAGTAATACAGGTATATACACACACACACACACACACACACACTTCTGGGGACATTATATTGACTTACTCTAACAATAACCCAAGTTTTCACCCTAATATTTAATGATTTATGTTACGAGGTCTTGCATTTTGTCCCCACAATGTAATACACATCCACACACACAGTCAGCCAATCGGAGGTCAGAAAAGGGTCACCTTTGCTTACCTGGTCTCCCGGGTCACGAGGAAGAAGCTGTCATCAGGGGCATCAATCCAGTTGGGGCGTCTCTTGCGGATCATCACTCCTCCACGGGTGTTTCCACTGCTGCTGTTGCGGCCGTTATGCTGCAGAAAGACAATTAGGTATTGTTTTATTACAATAAGCAGTGATGCAGTTGTACAGGATTTGTTAAAAAAAAAAAAAGAAAAATTAATGTAAGTCACCTACCAGGAGGGGTCCACCTGTTATACCTGGGTTCTCTGCAAAAACAGGAGAAGAGGCACATGAGGGTATCTGTCACCTGTGATTAGTATTGATTAGTTTGACTTTTCCTAGTTACAAGTGGTGCAAGAAATGACTGTGTTTCAATGTCAGTAAAAATAGTGAAGTTACCAATAAAAAACAAAGTGTCAGACTGAAGTTGAATCATCCAAATTATCCAAATGACCCCCATCTGCTGATTCGTTTTCATTAGAATTAGTTGTCATTCTCTCCAACGAGCTAGTTTAGATAAGAAATGGCAGAAAAGGTTATCAACTCCGGGTGTATTTCCACTAATTTGATTTTATCAACAAAAAGGATGACAAGTACAATATCAACACTGTTTGGCCCCCAAGGGTCATTCACATCAGAGGTAACTTATTTAAAAGCAAGATGGGATGCATTTTCCAATTTTTTTCCGGGGTTGGGGGTGGGGGTTGAAAGGATGTAATACAAGTGATGACTTTCTGCTTCTAGGCATGGTTAAGTTAAGCGGTAACAAAACAAGTCTTAATCAGCTGTATGGAATTAGTTGAGCAGTTTTTTAAAAGAAATCTGTGTCTGTGTGCGTACCTGAGCGTCTGTCTGGCTCAGCCCTGCTGTGGTGATGGTAGCTGCGTTTTCCCAGCATGCCGTGGGGGCCGTGCGGGAGAGAGGAGAGGAGGCGCCGTGGGGGAGGCGTCTGCAGGCCCGGGGTGCGGTGGGAGCGAGGGGCGTGGGCTGCCGGACGGGACTCTGGAAGAGACACCACACTGGAGCTGCATCAACTGGCTCCTATCGACCATCTGAACCATCTCTGTTCATGTTCCTTTGATCTGATGCTGATTTTCGGTACAATGGAGCAACATGAGTTTGATTAAGGTCACATTTAACAGCTTATTACGTGTTGATTTACCTAGAAACTGCAGAACACTGGTCAGAGTGCTCCTTTGGATGGCTCTGGTTTTGGGGAGGCGAGTTCCCTGCCCTTCGGACACCCTTAACATGTCTAAATCAAACACACACACACAGACATTTTACAATCCAGTGCAGTATCCCTCGGACTGCATGATCTCCCCCTACCTGCTGAAACACTGACCAGGAATACTAAATACTGCTTAACATTTCTGCTGAATCATGCAAGTTAAAAAACAAGTCAGCATGTTATGTCTTAAATCAGTCCCGTTGGTGAAAGATAACCTGATCACGATGTGAACAAGGGCGTCTTGTGTCGATGAAAACCTACTTCCATGTTTAAAAATGAATGTAAATCCTCAGCACAGGATGCAGGAGTCAATGCAAGTGAGCTCTGAGGTGAGGTGTTAATGCGGTGACTTACTTTGAGGGATGGCATGTCCACTAAAGAACAACCTCTTCCACGTGCACATACAGAGATGTAAGTACATGCTTACATGCGCACACAAACAAAAATAACACTGTAAACAACACACATACATTGATATATGAAGGTATTATGACAGCAGGCACTGAAGGTTGAGTCCATGCTGGGGGGGGGGGGGGGGGGGGGGGGGGGGGGGTTGGGGGGGGGGGCGTGCCTTTATGGTTTCTCTCGGTGTGGTGGAGTTGATGGACAGATAACACGGGACACATGAAGCACAAGGACTCGGAAGAGATGCTTTCAGGTGTGACTTTATTTGAGGTCTACTCTCACACTCACACAGTGATGAAAGAAAAGAGCAAAAAAGAGGTAGAAGATGAGAATATTGCAACAGCTGTTAGAAAATGAAGGACGAGGAGGCAAAGTGGAGGGGAGAAATGGCTCTGAATGGCAAATCCTGTCCACAGGATTTATAAGAGGCAACATGATGGATTCATATGAATATTGCATGATCTGAACACAGGAGGGGGGGGGGGGGGACCATCCAAGAGGACATGGTCCACCTGATGACTCCTTATGGGAAAGCCTGATCTACAGTGGGAGATGCAGCCAGCAGCAAAGAAGTCAAGAGCAGCTAGTTATGCTTTGTACCAGACAAACAAGGTCCTTACTTCAGCTTCAGCCTCCCTTCTTTCAAGTTTCATCAGTCCAAATCACTCTAAAGCTCATTATCAACCAAAACACAATTCATTTTGTCCAATACACTCACAGAAACACACATGATTAACAGCATGAAAGTGCGCGCGCAAAAGAGGAACACAAAATGTGGAAAAACGTGATGGCAAGCACACTGAAGCCGAGGTTCAGTGTTTACAACAAACATCTATGGCGTGACAGCACGGGGGGGGCACGCCTGTGCCGGGGGGGGGGGGCGCTGTGCAAAATAGAGCTTCTCTTAGTAAAATACATTTTCTCTACATCTAACTTCAGCAAATATACGGCTCAGACTAGAATATGAGTTCTACCAGATCCTTTTACAGACTACTTGTTAATGACAGGAGCAAAATCAGTCGTGTGTGTGTGTGTGTGTGTGCGTGTGTGTGCAGGCGTGCTTGTGTAGAATCGCCCTGTTTAACCAATAAATCTTTGTAATTTCAACAATGGCTTTCAGTTCACAGAGTCTACGAACCGTAACAGACAAAAGAATAAAAACAAAAAAACAAAAACACGAATGAAAAGATGATCAAAACTCATAGTTATGAGGACAGGCAGTCTTTATTGGAAACAGGGGGTGGGAGAATACAAAAACCAAAATAATAATAACAATAATAATAAAAACAGAAAGAGAGACAGACGCGGGGCAGAGATGGGGGCTGATGGTGGGGCAGTCAGGGTGAGGAAGGGTGGTGGCTGAGTGTGTGTGTGTGTGTTCGTGTGTGTCTGCGTGTTGTGTTTTCTCTGCAGGTGTGTGTGTCCATGTGGCAGAAGTTAGGAGGAATTGAAAGAGCTCTTACACTCTGCCTTTATGGCCCCACAGTTAATGGGGACAAAGGGCCGGCGCGCAGCACGGCGCAGCCTGATGATGTCACGGCACATGTGCCGGGCCAGCTTGGTGAGGCGGGTGGCCTGCAGCAGGAAAGCCTGCTTGGTCTTCATGGAGGACTTGGGGCTGCCGCTGTTTCGCATCGGCACCATGTGGTTGGCCTGGCGAGGGCCGTGACTCCGTGAGCGAGGCTCCTGGGAACGAAGGAGGACAGAGGACGAGCCAGTGAGTACGGCCGCATCGATGACAGCAACGCATTTCTCAATATCAAAGATACAACAGCAGACCGTTTTCTGCCAGCGTTGGAGCAGTTTTGGTTATTTTGTCTGACAGATTTCTTCATTTGAGTTTTTGTCTACGCTGTTCTCACTGGTTTTTAAGTGGGCGGGGCTCAGCTATAAAAAGGTGTTGTCATGTACTTCCATGTACCAATCAGCATTTAACGACATCTGAATCACAAATGTACTGACAGTGCGTGAGGTTGTTTGTTTGCGCTGCCACAAACTGCTGATTAGCTAATCAGCTAGCTAAGATTAGCTAATAAACGACACCAAAGGACGTTTTTGCTTAATTTTCAACTTGGATTGTTTTGAAACAAAGTTTTCAGGAGCTTAAAAAACTGATGTTTGCCTCACATGTCGCTCCACTTTCAGACTATTTTCCTTTGCATTAGTCTCTACATCACAATGTATTTTAACATAAAAGCATGCTAACATCACTGGAATGCTAAAAAAACAGGTTTTCAAATGTTCCAACCAAACAGAGAAGCCGAAGTCCGTTTCCATCAACAAAATCACATTTTAGCTTTCGAACACAAAATCTGCATGCACAAAAACAACAAGCATGCAAAATATTCTCTGTTACCAGTTTATTAGGCACACCCAGCTAAAGCTAACACAGTCAAATAACACAGCCCCCCCCAGTAAATCCCACCCTTGAGATGGTTAAATGTTACGTTCTTGTTGAAACAACTCTATAGAGGTGTTCACTCCACTGCATGATCACCTCAGAGGCTGCAGTTTGTGCTGTTTTAACTGCATCAGTGACTACTATCCACCACGTTTATGTCAATGGGGGCGAATAAAAGCCTCCAAATTTTCAATTGAAGTTTAAATTAAATGATTATGGCCTTCACCGAGGATGGACATATTGCAGGGCTGTTGTGTTAGACTGCATCATTTAACTGGCAGTTGAGTGTGGAACAGATGCCAGTGGAGCAGAAATTGGGTACAAAAGACCTTTTTTCATGGCAGGAAGAGCAAAGGTGTAGCTATTAACTTTAAAAATGGCTGCGGTTTCAGATTTAGGTCAGCCAGTTCCAGGGCTCCGGTGCTGTGCACGCAGGCTGGCTGGCTCACACTTTACTGGGATACTTCAATTAAACAGAACCATCATTTAAATTATTAATCACGGCTTCTTCTGCTGCAATAATATCAAAAATCTCATGGTGTGACAGAGGCTTATTTAGCACAGAAACAGGGTAGAAAAGGGTAAACTACAATGTGGCAGCTGTGTGGCCTTTTAATGCCAGATACAGTGAAATACAGGGTAAACTTTGCATCCCACTGCCAGCTGCAGACACAGACAAACAAAGTCTCTTAACTGGTCATTTCCCCCCACAAACGAATCCAAGCGTGTGAATCTATTAGCAGCTAATATGCGAGATACAATATGAGATGTTTTGAGCTCACTGAATAATTGATGCTGATGGCTCTGGTCTGCAGAGCTGCAGCTGTGCGGATCAATGTGCTTAGAAATGTATTTTTCTGTAATCCTTCGGGACCGTGAGGTCAGGCGACTTTAAACAGAACTGTTTTACTCGTGTGCCTTCTGACTGGGCTTACGTTGCTTGCTGGACTGGGGGAGGTCCTCTCCTCTGGGCCCTCCGCTCTGCTTGGCATCTTCAGGCCTCCGTACTTCTTCCAGTACATCCAGCAGGAGACGCACAGGCGGCACTGCATGTTCGGAGGCCCCCATGAGTACCACTGGGCCGACTGCATGGCTGTTAATGTACGAAACGCATTAATGACGGTTAGAAGCATCGCTGGGGGAAACTGGTCCAAAGACACTTAGCATATTGACCTCTTTTCCACCGTCTCCGGTCTCTTCCTCAATGATTTAATCAACGTCCAAACATCAGACCGAGTCTCGCAGCATGTCTGCTTAAACGACCGCAGAAACTCTATCTGAACAATTTTATTTGTGACTGAAATCGTGGACAGTTGTATTATGACTCGCTGTCAAACTTTCTGACAAACTTTGCTCCACTCACAGATGTAAACATAACACTTCCTGTCACTGCTTCAGAATAAAAGCTTTCTGCCAGTCACCATTATAAGGCTTTTATTCTTTGTTGGAAGCTTCTTAAATGTGAGAATTTGCACTTTTCTCTGTGTAATATTATTTGAAATGTAATATTTTGGGGTTTGGGACAAAGCAAGCAACGTGAAGACGTCAACTTATGAAACTGTGGTGGCCATTTTCACATCATCATAGCTTCAAACTTTTCCTTAAGAAACTGAGCCTAGGGAGATATTGATCAGTTGATTAGTAACAGCTGTCAAGATAAATAAGCAGCAAACAGAACACAACACAAACTCACTATAGCAGCTCTCGCAGGCTCTGCCCCCGCCTGCTGCATGGTAGGCCCCTGGGCCTGCTCCATTCACGGTCGCCATCTTGCCATTGGTCATTGAGATCTGGTTGGGGTTGGGCTTGTTACTGTCGGAGAGATGAAAAGAAGAGGTTTAACTTCTGAGAGAGATTTAAGAGCGACTGCAGCTGCCTTGTGCAGCGCTTTCAATCAAAACACATCAATTATGCATAAAACAACGATCATCTTGCAGCCACAGGTGCAGTAATGGGGGGACTTACTATGTGGGGATATAAACCTGCTTCAGTTTGCTCTCTGCCTCCGCTGCCTTCAGTCTCTTCTGCTCAGAGAGAAACACAATGAATTGATTCATTAATAACAAAAGAAAGCAACAGTCGTCTTCCATAAAAACCCTCTGAGACAGTTTGACACCTTTCAGAATTAACTCTGATAGGCAGCCTGAAAATAGGACTGCAGAGATTACAACGATGATCACTGAACGTGTCAGTGCATTTCAAATGTGGTGTTTTCCATCTTCTTTACACCTTCCACTCGTCGTCTATACGGCTGAAAAGCCCTTTTTTGCTGTGAAAGGGATCGACAGTCATGTTTCTCTGTGTATTTGGCTGATTCTCTTATTCAGGGTGAACTCTTCTCTAAGAGCTCTGTGCATTTCACAACTTTTAAAGCTTTTCCTGTATCCTAAAATCACTTCAGTGAACTGTCTCCTCCGCCTGTTTTACAAAACATAAGTGTCTTTGTCCTGGCGAGTCCTGCCGGATTACGTCTTCTCTGGCTCTGCAGGGACGGAGCCTTCTGAACCCCGATCGTGTCAAATGACTCATTTTTAACGGAGAAGCTGCATTACAAACAGGGGCGTGCCTGGAATTTCAGAAATGAGGACATTTCACAGGCAGCGAAGTTCTAATGGAACCTGTGGTTGAGCGGCATTGTGGGAATTGTAGGATCCAAACTTTTTTTAAAGTCTGAATCATATTACAGACTAAAACTCCAGATTTCTCAGCTTCTGCCGCATCGATTTTTTTTAACCCGTCTCTCAAGAGCCCTCAAACTTTATGGAAGTGCAATATTAAATCACTGGAGTGCCCATCTGCAATGCAGCAGGTCATAAATGTACACCAAAGAATGGAGAACGAGACTACAGAAATATGAAACCTACACTCAGACCTAAAGGCAGGGCAAAAAATATTATGAGCGCCCCTTTCACACCCAATGACACTATCACCTGTTACCAATGAACCAGTTTACCTGTGGAATGTTCCAAACAGGTGTTGTTGGAGCGTTAAACATCTCATGGATATTACAAACTTAGAAACGTGGAGGTTTTGTTTTGCTTCTTCTTCTATAAGCTCTATGAAACACTGAATGTGAGCAAAAACTTTGTTTACAAGAAAACTTCACGAGGCTGCTTTCAGCCTGTTCCAGCACAAACGCAGAAATCACTGAAAAACATTTTTCTTGTTATGAAAACAGTGGATCAGTCTCACCTGTTGAACGTATCTGTCTGTGGTCTTCCACATGTAGTAGTACTCTATGATACTAGTCAGAGACTTCCATGGCAGCTTCATAAGGGGAAAGAATGAGGAAGTGTGGAGGAAGGAGAGAGAGAGACACACAGAGCAAATTAATGATATTAATATCTCATGTTCTTGCCATCTGGGTGCGAAAGCCTTCATGTATATTCATGAGCGAGAGGCATCGTGACCAAAGAAGCTGAAAGCTACCGGCTTTGGTCCCAGACGAAAACACACACTCTCACACAGACACACACAGTGATTCACACATTTAATAAGTATTCATGAGCACCTGGTGCCACTGCATACACCCATGTCCTGCCTTTATTGTACAGGAGAGGCAGATGAGACGGTGGGAACGAAAGTTCAACAGAATCAAAAAGTCACTCCCTGCTGGCTTGAAAGACAGCTGCTAGAACTGGTAATTCTGTCCTTCGCAGCACAGTGTGTGTGGTCATTTTGAATTCATGCAGAGGACAGAGGATTCCCATCGTGACAAGTTTTACTGGGGAGGACAAAGTATCAAAACGTCTGTAGAAACTTCTCAAATGATGCCTGCAGCATAATCCGACTTCTCCACCATCCATCAATATGCTAAACAACTTCAAAAAAAAAAGCCACATTTTCCATCAAAATACTGCTCCACACACGAGCAGAGCTGGTTTTAAGATGACGTACACGAACAGACAGACAGCTGGGACGTGAATTATGCTGGAGGAGTGACCTGAGATCATTTTAATAACATTATTCCCCAATATGAAGCATATTTTAACATATGAATTCAAGCTGAACACAGCTGCAGTTCTCCATTAAAGGTAAGTCATTCTGGAGCCGAATGACTGCGGATGTTCTCCTCACGGTCCGCTAGCTGTTCGTTTTGCATTGTCGTTTTGTTTGTGAGCGCACAACAAAGGGAAGTGGAGGAGGAGACGGGGGGGAAGAGAGTGCTAACGTCGTGTAATTACAGGAAGGCGATCAGCGGCCGTTCTCCACAATGAATCACTCCACCTTTACGCATAAAACAACCAACTCTGAACAGCCACAGATGTCGATTCCTCAACTGAGATCAAACCGAAAGGCAGCATGTTTTTCATGTTCATCTTGTTTCATCTCCTCATGAGGATAAACAAACCTCATTATTCTGACAGGAAGTTCAGAAAGAAAGATGAGCCACATTTAGGGCTGACTGAGAATCACGGCTGACAACAACATTAAAAACACACCTGAACTTAAAATGACTACATCAAACAAAACTGTATCCAGCATCATGTTTATTCAAAGCCACCTAAGGCAACGTGCCGCTGCAGACGACATCCCACTAATCCTGACTGACACGACGCCGCACAAGCTGGAGTGTGAGAGCAGTTAGAAACTTACAAAGTCTTGTCGGATGTCGTTGAAGTCTTTGCCGTATTTCTCTAGAGCCTCTTCGAACATGGCGGCTTCCGAAGCGCTCCACTCCTCCATCTCGTCCCTGCAGAGCACCGGGCCGCCCGCTGGGACCAGTACGCTCAGCGCGCTGGACAGGTCGTAGTTGTGACGATGAAGCGTGTCCATCGCATGGAACTGCATGGAACGGACACACAGAGGGCGAAGTCAGGGCTGTACGAAATGTCTTGAAATATGGTGAATATACAACAGAAATGCATGTAGGCAGCATAAAATAATGAAATGCTAATCACGCCTTAAGGCTTACTAATGCTGGACCGCCCTGTTAATACAGGTGCGTGTCTCCCTTTGTGTGCGACAAATGTGGACTGAAGCAGAATACTTTGTTAGATTAAAAGCATGATGGGACTTTTGGAAAAACTTTCAATATATTTAACTTTTGTACATTATGACACTCTAGACTTATTGGAAATTGGGTCACACGAGTTGAAAACAATCGTACGCAGCCACCACGGGAATCTAGATCCACAAATATTATGATACTACTAATATTAGTGCAGCTTAATCTTCATCTGCAACTGTGCAGAAAGACTGGGTTTAAAGAAAATAAACAGACACGGGAGGGAAAAAATAAGAAAGACAGAAGCTGTGCACCATCTGAGCTTTGATGTCGAATTCGAACGTCAATGTTATAATCATTGAAGTCACGATCAGGTACTGCAGAGTGTGTGCTCAGCTCACCAGTGTGATATCTCGTGAGGCTGCAGCTGCGCTCATGTGTAAGCTCGGCTGTCTGACTGAACTGCTGCAGTCCAACGCTCGAGCAAAGGTCCCAACCGCCCTGAGAAAACACACACAATTTAAACAACCACGCAGGAAATATATAGCAAAAAACACAGTGAGATTTATGTGTCACTTCACTGCAGCATAACTATCCATCTGAAAGTTGGGGCTTGTTGTTTTTTTTGCTAATTGGTTTTTATAGAAAAACAACACACACACACACACACACAAAGAACAAACGTCCAGTAGTAGTGGCGCCGACGAGCCAATTATGAATCAAACACAATAATTAGTCATTCTGAAATATTTGATTTAAACACAAATCTTTCCATTATTAATGTTTAATGCAGTTTCTCATCCATTTCTTATAGGAAAACTCATGAATTTACAAACATGAAAACAACAAGCTCTACTTTGGAGCTCAAACAACAACAATGCCCATTTAGAGCTTTTGTGTCTGTTATCACACACGAACACAGTGTCACAGAAGTGAAGGTTTTAACCCTTAAAGCAAACTGTTCAATTAGCTAATTATTAGTTTGAGTAGTCGCAGAGAAAATAATTAATAAGTACCTTATAAAGGCTAAGAAAGAGCCAACGTGCTGCTAAGAAGCAACTAGTTGATGGTGAATATGTGCACCTTAATATAAAGACTCTATATATTGTCAGGTGGTCGTCAGAGGTCAAAGGTCAAAGGTCTTACCGTGCCACCACTAGGAATTGGTCTATCTGTTTGTTGGTGAGTGGACACTCTGGATCCCACAGCTTCTCCTCCAACTTGGACTGGTCCCTGTCATCTGCCTCACCTGCAGGGACGCACAGAGACGACAGCTAACACACACCACGGGAGACACTGGAACCACGATGATCAAGTCGTGAGGTCGCCGCGTTAACTTGTCTGATGGAGCGAACAGTTTCAACTCTGCACACGCTCCCTCAAAATGTCCACTTACTATGTGATGGTACTGGACAGAGAGCGAGTCTGTCCAATCATGGCAATGGTTTTAATAACAAATTCAACTCAGACACAGGCTGCAAAATTCAAACCCTAACGTCTCTCATGAGCACATATAGATATTTTTCAACTTTTGTTTAAACTGGCAAGAAAATAAAAGAGACTTTCCCCATAAGTCAACATTTGAGGAATACTGCCTCAAGTTACCATTAATACTTGATCCTCGTATGGAAGATTTACAGAAACACTGGAGCTGCGTGTGTGAAACAGGCTCATCAAGTCACTGTTCATATCAAACAGAGAGCGTCGATCACATGCTTTATCTTTGGCTAAACCTCTAACAAAAGGCTGCTGTAGAGGAAGGTGGAGGCGCAGATAGTGAAGCTAGAGATTAAAAAAAATTAAAAAAAACCACGCTCATGCGCAGATGGAAACAGCAAAACGTGAAGGTCTAATTAAAGAAATCACACTGAGGGAAACATGCGTGTGCTGACCCTCTTGTAGCATTTCAGGTACGTCTGCCTGAAAGCGTGGTCCCACTCTGATCTCTCCTTTGTCGGCCAAAAGGGTCTTCTGTGTTGGGTCGTACACCAGCGAGTAGAAGAACGTATCCTGAAGAAAACACAGCAATCAGCACCTCGAATGCTAAACCCGGTCACTTCTCGGCAAATTCACCGGATTTATTTTCGAATTTTTCTTGGTATTCGCAGTGTGAAACTGAAAAACTGTTGGATTTCAAAGACACTCTGCTGGTGAACCCTAAGAAGAAATTAGAAGAAGAAATGCTGCAAATGAAAATTCTGTCTTCTCTTGAGTTGAAACAGTCAATTTATCAGTGAACTGACATGACGACATGCAACTATTTTGACGATTTGACGTCATTTTCAAAGTAAGATTTGTCTTACGTGACAATAAACTTCATAGTTTTAGTCTTGAGGTGGAGAGGAGGAGTACTCTGACACCATCATCTTGAGCGTTACTCAATTATGCAGCACATTTTTCCAACACGTTACGGATCAAAAGATAAAGGAATAAAAGAATTGTCTGATTAATCGACAATCAGGGTAATTGTTGGTTGCATCCCTGGACCTTTCTCTCAGTTCTTGACATGTGACACATGAAAGAGCATGTGAAGAATGACTAGACCTGCTGTGACAAAACCAGTAACAGGTGACAAACGGAGTTTTTTCTCTGACTCACCTCTTTGTCAAGGTATGAAAGAACAGCTTCAGTCTCATTCAATAGCGCGACACTGCACTTCCCCCTAACAGGGAGAGAGAACAAGCGCCATGTAAAACACCGACACAGGAAGTGAGCCAGGCTCAATTTGTCTGTTCATGGCTGGATGAGTGACCGTCCATGGGCACTGCCTGCAGACGATGAGGTGTGTTTGTGTTTGTGTGTGTGTGTGTGTGTGTGTGTGTGTGTGTGTGTGTGTGTGTGTAAAGTACCTGATGTGTGTTGCAGGTAGACTCTCATACTGCCGGGAGAGGAAGAGCTCTCTGTGGCGAAGCTGGTGTTTCTGTTTTTCTGTTAGCTCTGTCTCTGTCGGGCTCTCCTTCTCCTCTTCCAACTCCTCTGCGGGAGGCACACACGGGAGAAAATTACTCCAGAAAACACATTAATGATGTTAAAAATGGCAGCCATGTGTCACAGAGGCAAGCTGAAGACAAACGACACACAAAACGTCAACAGTGGCTTCATAGTGATAGGTAAATCACAGACCAACAGATTATCAAAGTCCCAAATGGTTTCAACCTAATTCATCCATTTATCTCGAAGTTTTCATACAAGACCACGTAATGACATTTCATAACTGCGCTGTCTGCAGATATGAAACAACGGGCTGGTAAAATGACCCTCGAGGGCTTTGCAATCACAAACTATTGCTGCCATCCGTGAAAGACGCACAAGCCATCCTGCTCAGGACGATTACTAGAAATTTAATTTTAAGGAGACAGCGTCCATCCATAAATACTGGATTAGCTTGCTGCTGCTGAGTCAGCACATAATGCCACGCAGCAGATAAACATCTTGAATCACAGTTACACAGCGCAGGCACATACTTAGACAAATACATATCATCTGCCTTTGGCGACTACCGACAGTTGTTTTCACGAGCTCGTACTGGCACCAGTTCAGCCTCACAGCAGAGCTAGAAAATCCCACAGAGCTCCAGATCATTTCCACTGTCCTGATATATATATGATCACACTTCAAGCAGCCAGTGTGGTTCTTCAGAAGTGTCAGAGGGTCTAATAGCTTCTAAACTCCCCCCGCGCGCACACACACACACACACACACACACCTTTCGGTAACTTTCCCAAGCCGGCAATCTCACACCCACTTCACACTGCGATTGGCCAGCTGTGCGTTGGTGAGGAAGGAGCCAAGGTTTGAACTTCTCTCTCCAGATCTTTTTTCACAACTGTTTCACATTTCATGTGAACGACGAGTGCAGAGCCCGTCTGGAAACGTGCGCTGTGATCCGCGCATTTAAACCACATCTCCTCCCTTTCTGTGGCCGCCGCCTTCCAGCGCGGCTGCTCGGAACGTGGTCGCGCACGCCACGCGAACCGCTTCCGCTCCAGCGTAAGCCGACCCCGAGCTGCAGAGCGGCGTGACACCGAAGGCCAATGTATGATCAAAACAAACGCGTGCAAGCAAGTCTGAAAACGACAGCTGACTCGAAAAGCCAAACTCCGTGTGAAAACTTTGCGTCAGAGAGGGGCAAGACACAATGAATTGTACAAAAGGGAGTAACGACAAACAGATAGATGTGAGGAAAACATCTGACAAGCTCTTCGGTGAAGTATACTGACAGTCCACTCAGCTAAGCAACGTCTGGTTAGTTCACCATTTGTACAAAGCTTCTCTTCAGGTTTTAGTCTAGCAAACTGTCTCCATTTTGGAGCTCCTCTCCTTCATTATGTTGCCGCTCCTACTTTCATCCAACAGACAGCAGCTTCGCCATTTTCTGATCTGCTCT
Organism: Chaetodon auriga; assembly: GCF_051107435.1. Lineage (NCBI taxonomy): Eukaryota > Metazoa > Chordata > Actinopteri > Chaetodontiformes > Chaetodontidae > Chaetodon > Chaetodon auriga. The sequence continues at coordinate 6,197,908 of NC_135093.1, forward strand.
CCTTTGATACATCAGAGCTGTATTTGCTGTGTAAAGACAGCTAATGGAAACTGAAAGTCTTTTTTTCTCTCGCTCTTCTGCTGCTGTTTCAAACTGAAAGCTTCCCATCAGCAAACCACTGGAAGGCGACTACAGGAAGTCTACCTCGTATTTGTCACGGAGGTTAGCGAGGGTGCTAATTTATAGGCCTTCGCAGCAAGATGCGGACATTTTTCAGGGCTTTGTTAGCGGATGAGTAAATGTATTCATCTCAGTATTGAACGGCAGGAATGGGCTCTGTTGAGTTTCTGGATGCTTGAAGTGCCACAAACAAAACTCTATTTACCTCCATTTTGTTAGGGAGATACTCTAAATCATTGCCAAATAAACCTAAACTGTCTGCACAGCTTGATAACAGTGAGAGAAGGATGGAAAATGTGTATTTTATGGATTTGGTTCTGACCTCTTAGCGCTCCTGTGGAGCTACTGTCCAGCCCTCGGCTACTGTTTGGGCTGCAATCGCTAATCAGCATAACAGGCAAAATGAATGCAAATCTTGCGAACGGGGCTCCAACATAACTCGCACTATCACTCGCTCAACTTAGTACAGACGTCACAAACTCTGCACATTGTGTTTTCTATCTGTGAGCCTTTTGTTTCCCCCCTGAACTAATCTGAGTGTGAATTCTTTTATTTTTCGATGTGGTAGGCAGTGTTAAATTTCATTGTTTCTGCTGTCTTCTGCTGACCAGCTGGGAGATGACTGACTCCAAATAGCTCGCAGACTTGGCACTGTGCTGTGATGAATGCATATGTCCCTGCATACTGTATGGTTTATGTTTCTGAGCTTAAGGTCACTTCGTGTTTACCAAGTCTGGACAAATCAGCAAAACTGGTTTTCCCACAAACATTGACCACGCAGAGAGATCAGTACGCAGCCACACAGCACACTCCTGTCTTTCCTGTGGGTGCCGAGCCTCAGTCATGTAAAATTTTCACTGGGTCTCCTGCTGCTGACTCCTCGTCTCAATCATCCTCCTCAAAGTTGTGGGTTTGCTTTGGCGGAGGAGAAAGTGATCAATAATTTGTTTTATTCTAACAGGACAGAGTGAAACATCACTGGAAACAGGTAGAAGGCTTCCCACACAGAACAGGTGTTGTTGTGATAACAACACCTTCCTTTCCTTTCCTTTCCTTTCCTTTCCTTCCCTTCCTTCCTTCCTTCCTTCTTTCTCCACATAACAGCCACATTCACACTTCAGTCCTCTCTAATAAGGAATTGAGAATTAAATGTGATATACAGATATCAATAGCACTGGAGGACCTATTTATAAGCTAAATGGTCGCACTCTGGAGCTATTGTCGACATGAAAGAAATAACATATTGACAGTACACGTTACAATGTGCAAAGGACGTGCTAAGTGGAAACACAGCAGGAAACGTCTGCTTGATTGACATGCAGCAGAAAGCCCATAATAAACATTTTCCTCACTGACAACGGCTGAAAATATAAATGCACCTGACACACTGGCGCTGTAACGTACATTCTTTACATCTACAGATTATTTTCTCGAATCATTCAATTAATTGTTTGATCTGTAGAATGTCAGAAAATTGTTTTAAACATATCTTCACATTTGTAAAGCTATAAACAACAAATGTTGTGCATTTTTGATTGAAAGGCGACTCAGAAGAAAGGGTCGATTATCCAAATTGTTGCCAAATATTTATCTGTGGATGGACTAATCAAGTACTGATCACTTCTGCGCTACGTCTGACTTTGGTTAAATTAACAGACAGATCCTGAAGACACTGTATCGTCTCTGAGGACACTGAATGGCTCTACAGCGACTTAAACTTTCATTCACGAGAGACGACCAAACAGAGAGTCTGAATGTGTTGACAGGAGTTACTACTCACTTGCATGTTTGTCTGCGAGCTGAATGAGGCTGTGGGAGATGTCTCTTCTTCTGTAGAAACAAACCACCTTGGCCTCCACGTTCCCACTGGCCGTCTGAAACGGAGAGAGCGCAGGGATTCAGGCTGACTGAAAGAGCTGGCAACACCTCCCCGCACAAACCTCTAATTTCCCATGAGACTTGGCTCCTTTATGTGCTCGTCAAGCTACGCTGCTATGACAGGCTGACCAGGGCAACAACAGCGCTTTGATCAAATGATTGATTGACCGTCTCGCTGCATAATTAGGCCGACAGGCTTAAAGACTCAGCTGCTATTAAATGCTGTGACTGATGGAGAGTGAATGGATGTGGGGGTACGAGGTTTGAGGAAAACTAGTTCCAACTCCTGCTGCTTTTTAAAGGAGGTTGTAGGTAAGACATGGACAAAATAACAGGAGCACCTCATGAAATACTGCAATACAATGCAACACACCCATCAATAGGACTATGAAAAATGTCGATCAAGTTTCATCAGCTATTCCCTTTCAGCCTCAACACAGAGGCAGCATCTGTTGCATGACGACTGTTTTACGTTGCATCATGCTGCCGGGAGTTCCTGTTATTCTGTCCACCGCCTTTATCACTTACGATAATCACAACGTCTCGAGTCTTTATTTTATAATGAACAGCCTCAATATGTTTTTTCAGGTGGATATTGACCTGACCAGACATTTTCCCACCCACGCCATTTGATAATTTCATGAATTTATCTCAGTATCTCTGCACAGGAAAAGGTTTTCTAACACGGCTGTTAAAGATGCTTGTGTGGTATTTAAACAAAAGTCTGTGTTAGCTTTGGTCTGTTCTTAACTGACACACTCGCAGGGAACAAGTTTAAGCAGGCTAGTCTTCAACTGATCAAATATCAGCAGAAAAACATGAGATCACGTTGCTTTTCAAAGCTGGTATAAACTGATCTTTGGTCCAAAGCTATCTGAGCACCTGCAATATTCATTATAAAAATCTTCCTGCCCACACATACACTTCGACAGGTGTGTCCCTTGATATCGACGGCAGTTAGGAGACCATGGAACACCTGTCGTGCGCCGTCATATTGCAAACACTTTAAGTCACATAATGCACAAACACGGCATTACAAAGAGGGGGCCGCGGCAGAAACAGACAGGAATTCTAGCTATTCACCCTCGGGCATGAAAAGGAATAAACACGCACAAAAATGACATGCAAACACCACATTACCTTGTTGAGTTCTTCTATCCGGCGGATCAGGTAAGGGTTGCTGGAGGAGTTCTCAAAGAATACATAATCTGCAGAAACAGAAAACACATGCTGATCACTGTAATGCTGCATTAGCCTGCGGGACTAAGCGACCACTTTGATCTGTAAAATCAAATGCAATCCAGTACAGTAGCTCAGTCATAAACTACACCTTTACACAAATCACAATATCAGATATTAAGTTAACTGTGGTTATTGTTGAAGTCATCAGTGGTGATGTGACGTGTCAACAAAAACTCAGTTATATAATCTTCCTAAATGCAGAATTTGTGGCAAATCTGTTGCATTTGATGGCATTTAAATGCGTGGATGTACCTAGGAATGTACATACATTTACATGTGTATACTGAAACCACCATCTCATTCCCAACTCACCAAAACTAAGTTGGGGAACAGGAATCTGGCTGAGTGACATTCTGTTGAGTTCTCCCTCATTTATTACATATATCACTAAGCAACCAACGGTTCACTACTAACACCTGAGGCATGTATATCTGAGTAAATATGAAGACAGTCACGACAATCAGCAATTGTTACATCTAGATGCGAAGACCATTAATAAACTGGGCAATTGTGATGAGTAAGCAACACAAAGAATATCAAACAGGTCAAGGCAAAGGAAATTATATGTATACTGAAAGATTTTCAAAGGCCGTGAGACAGCTACCACGCTGTTATGACTTTGTGAGATAAAGGAGTTGAGGACAGAGATGAAAGTCAGAAGTTTCCACTGCTCATCAACAAATTCAGCATAAACATGACTTCACCTCGCCTGAAGAGCCAGAAATCCAGCCTGATCTAACTCTGCCGGGCAGAATACACTGCAACTCTGCAAACTTCAGTCCAGAGAATGTGCTGCTTTCAAGTGCTGTCTGAACTATTGTAATTATTAAGTTCCAAAAACATAAACCTCTAAGAAAAGACCTAAATATGCCAGAGCTGTCAGGGGGCGACATTCAGTTGCATTCAGTCAGTGTATACATTACTGTTGTCTGCCTCTGGATTCATCCCCACAGTTTTACTACCGTAAAACAATACATTTCAGGCCTAACATCAACATCCTTCACTATCGACTGTCAGTGCTGCACAGACTTGAACTAGCCACTACATGTGTGAAGAAGCAACATTTCATAACAGATTTGCTCTTTGTTTCATAAAGAACTTGACCGGATCAACAACTTTTAAATTATAGGATATGGAGTTTGCTAAAAAGCACTTTAAGGAAGCAGAGCTGCGGCTGATGTGACCATATGGACAACGAGCTAGCATACTGTAACCGATAGTGACAAACTGCTGCCAGAAATATCACCTGAGCAAAGATGCTTATTGTTTATGTTTGTAACATGTGAAGCATCTGTGCCATTTCAGCTCGTCCACGGTGGATCTGAAGCCCGAGTACGTGTGAATAGAGGTGCGAGGTTTAATCCAACCTGACGCAACGACGCCATGAATCGAGACTATAATTTGATGGTGAATTCCACTGGACTGCTAACAAGCTAGCTAGCAAGTGAAGCCAATTTGCTAATTAATCGCGCTTGAGGTTAAAGTAGGCGGACAATGTGGCAATACTCGGTGTCTAATGTTACCAAGACTGTTAAACTCATTGCTCAAATACTGTAAAACGAGCGCCACAGCTGCAATTATGGTAATCAGTGAAGCCATTGCTGGTGCTAACGTTAGCTAAATAAGGACTCGCACTAATGGCTGCATGCCAGAAGAGGCAAATACAAAGGCAGCCTCAGACTACCCGTGGTAACATTTTAATAACCTTTCAAACACATGTCTAGTCGAGAGGTCCCACACCCATCAGTCTCCCGTATCCCAGGTCTAATTATCCGAAAACCAAAGCCCAACAAAGGTGCCAACAATTGAAAAATGTTTACATTGTAAGCTAGCTATTTAGCAAGCTGGCGGCTAGCTGCTGTGGCCACGACAGACGCGAGGCCTGACCCATTTTGAATCCCAAATATTTAGAAATTCTCACCTTCCTGCTCCAACTTAATGCATCTCTGTTATCGTAGCACAGCCGTATCTCACTATTAGATGCAAACTAACCACATTAACGCTCCATAATGCCCAGGGGATGCAAAACTGGAAGGGCTTCTGCTTGATAAAAAGATCCACATTGACATACATACCTCCGACCCGGTACATGTTGGCCGCCATTTCTGCCCTCCCGGAGTGTTAACGTAAACCATAAACTAAGAGGAATAGAATAAATTAATAAAAACAATAAAACCCAGTTTCTTAAAAGATATAAGGTGCGATAAATAGTGATCGTCGAGACTCCGGCCGTGTGCCCAATCGGGAGATTTTTTGGCAAATCAACCCCCCCCTCCTCCTCCTCGGATTCACGGTTCCCTTTACAATACAGTGAACTCACGGCAGCCAAAAGAAGTCGGATCAACCCGAAAAAGCACTGACTGGTGACGTAGAGAGGGGGCCCGCGCACGCGCGCACACGGGCACGCGCGCGCACACGGGCACATACACACACACACCATTACCTTTTAAACTCACTGTAGAATATTTGGAAATTACGCAACGTGTGCATAATTCATTCCACACGCAACCATAATTGTGATGTATATTCAGCAAGTTACCGTACAAACAAAATAAAACTTTTGAATAAAAATCAGCCATACAACCAGGTTCCTTAATATTACCACGGGGATACAGGGACAAGTCCTTACACGTGCTGAACAGCTCATCCTAATCAGAATATGATATTATAAAAACTTACCAAACTTTATATTTATGTGTCATGGATGAACAGGTGTTGTGCGCAAATCCCAATGATTTTGTTCATGCTTGTTGATAATTTTGAATGTGTTTCAGTGTTTTTCATGGAGGAGAATAAACTGTAAGATACCCTACACAGGTAAAAAAAAAAAAAAAAAAAAAAAAAACCATCTGTAGTTCTTTATACCTATGGAGATAGTCTCTAGCTACTTATAAGTGTGTAAAATTACGTCTTTCTCTGTATGAGTTTTCTCTTTCCGTGCGTGTGTCCGTGCGCGCGCATGTGACATCATTGATGGGATTGGCTCCCCCTTGACTGGGGTGGAGAGTCTCCTCTACAAGCTACAGAGGGAGAAGAAGAGGAGTGAGGGATAGAGGGAATAGTTTCCATCAGCCGCGGAGCTCAGCGCAGGGCCACCTCCACTCAGAGCCAACCACACCCCGGGGGACAGGGGAGACTGTGCCCCCCACAAGTGCCCAAACTCCTGTTATGGAAGAGGGAATGGACGCTGAAGAGGAGGTTTAGTCAGGTTACAGGTTGACAAGATGAAGTTCGGGAAGAGCATCTGCGTGCTCAACGTAGGGGGAACCCGGTACGCCTTCACCCGTGAGGTGATCAGGGATTTCCCTCTCCGGCGCGTCAGCCGCCTGCATGCCTGCGCAACAGAGAAAGAGGTTCTTGAACTGTGCGACGACTACGACCGGGACCGGAATGAGTTTTTCTTCGACCGCCACGCTCAGGCTTTCGTGTTCATCATGCTGTATGTGCGCTCCGGTAAACTCCGCTTTGTCCCCGGAGTGTGTGAGCTGTCTTTTTACACAGAGATGCTCTACTGGGGACTGGAGAGCGCGCACTTGGACTCCTGTTGCCAGAAACGCCTGGACGACAGGATGTCCGAGATCGGACTGGACAGTCTGTCGGAGGAGGACCTCAGAATTTCGGGGGATGAGCCCCAGAGTCCGGGCGAGTCGGTGCAACGGACTGCGCTCACCGGTCGCGCCAAATGGCTCGAGAAGATGCGCAAAGCTTTCGAGGAGCCCAACTCTTCGCTTGGGGCACAGCTTCTGGCCTCAGTGTCTGTGATCTTTGTGATCGTTTCTATGGTCATGCTGTGTGCTAGCACCCTGCCGGACTGGGATACGGCCAAGAGAAATACAGTGGAGGAGCACAGGTAGGCGATAGTCCAGGGTCAATCAGAAGGGACACCTTCTTCAGGATGCTGCAACATTTTAGACGCAATGTGTGCGGATATCTTTACAAATGAGACATGTGCTCTAAAATCTGGTGCGTAAAAGTCGACAGTGACTTCATGGCATGAGCCCAATCATGTCAAGGATACGTTTCTGTCATGATAAGCACTCTATAAATGCATAAACACACTCACAGACACTTACAGAGAAGACCTGCTGGCGTTCAAGGCAGCGGTTGAACTCATTGCGCACTTCCCATTTATTACCCAGAAGGTTATGCATGCAGGCATATGTCATATCCCGACTTTTTGAGTGCTGATATGATGGTATCGGTTGTTTTTTTTTTACCATAAAAATGTCAAAAAATCAACTGTTATTTTGAACAAATACATCTAAAACTTAAACGAACACAGCACTGAGGGGACTTTGTGTTTAGTGATTTGACGCCGCTTAAGTCAATACAGCACAGTGACGAGTTTCAGGCAGTACTTTAAACAGAATCCTGACATGTCAGACAAGCTCCCAACGAAGTCAATCAATAACCAATCCATATTATCTACAAAAAGAGTAGTTTTAATTATTACCCCGGAAGCCCGTCTGTCTTCCTCCTGAGTCTCTCCCCCTCCTCTTCAGTTCATCCGAATATCTTTATTGGCTAGGGCGGTTTACATTGTACACAAAGAGGGCAAACATATCAGATAAATGCCAGATTCATAAAATCCCAGCGGATAATGAGTTGAAAGAAGAAGGTGTACTGATGGATTAGTGTCAGCAAACAAAAAAGGAACTGAGCCACTTGCAGGAACCACCTTTATTTAGGTCAGCGTCTGGCTCCATTTTCTGGACGCATGATGAAAAAGTGCGCCATTGTTTGCACGTTATTTTGGCCACGCGCTGCCTGTCCTCTCTAAGAAGCCCGAGGCGGCCTTTCTCTATATAAGGTTATGTTCACTCAGACTGGACATAGTTTTGGATCAGTTTCAGTGGTTAGGTAATCAACCAGAAGTGTGGGCTAGTTTATACTCGGGGTCAAAAGGATTTCAATTTAGTTTCATGCCAGTAGATGATACAGTTCTCACAGCTGCTCTGTAATTTGGTTATGTCTGATTGTGCTGGTGTAGTTATCCTGAGGCTGCGCAGCATTTGCTTTGCCTCAATGCTTCAGCACCACCTCACTCTGATTCAATTTGATTGTCTTTGCTGGACTAATCAATGGGGTAATCGGGTGCTTGTCTGTGTCACACTCGCGCTTTGGAGGATTTCAATCCCTCCCTCTGCGCTCTTCTCTCCGCCTGTCTTTGTTTACTTGTCTCGACCCTGAATTGCGTCAGATGCTTCCTTATTTCCCATCACCCCTGCTCTTCTTCCTCCTCCCTCACATTTACTGATTGTCAAGAATCATCCTTATCTCTGTGTAGCTCTTCTGCCATTTCCTGTTGACAGTCTGTTCCGCTCATTCTTCCTCCTCTCTCCTCTGTAGGATAGTGGAGGCCGTGTGCATCGGCTGGTTTACAGCAGAGTGCATAGTGCGCTTTCTGGTGGCTCGGAACAAGTGGGACTTCCTCCGCCGGCCGCTCAACATCATCGACGTGATTGCCATCACCCCCTACTATGTCACCATGGCGCTGGCCCGGGCGGGGATGCCGGGTGCCGGGCTCGGGGTTGCTGGGGTGATACTGCGGGTGCTGAGGATGATGCGAGTGTTCTGGCTCATGAAGCTGGCCCGACACTTCCTGGGCTTGCAGACGCTGGGGCTGACGCTCACGCGCTGCTACCGGGAGATGGTCATGCTGATGGTGTTTGTCTGCGTCGCCATGGCGATATACAGCGCCCTGGCCCAGCTGCTGGAGCATGGCTTGGACCTGGGAGCGCAAAACCCGGATTACGCCAGCATCCCGGCCGCCGCCTGGTGGGTCATCATTTCCATGACGACGGTCGGGTACGGGGATGTGTACCCTGTGACAATTGGGGGGCGGGTGCTCGGGGGCATGTGCGTGGTGAGCGGCATCGTTCTCTTGGCGCTGCCCATCACATTCATCTACCACAGCTTCGTGCAGTGCTACCACGAACTCAAACTCCGCTCTGCCAGATACGCACGCAGCTTGTCATCGGAGATACTTCAGTGAGCATTTCTACCAAAACACATCTGGCCATGCCTGCAACCCCGATTCCAAAAAAAAAAAGAAGAAGAAGAAGCTGTGACTCGGTGTAAAACAGACATAAAAACAGAATGCAGTCATTTGCAAACAAACAATAAACAGTTACACGAAGTGTTCCCAAGCACGTGTAGTAACATCCTTTACACAATCAGACCTCTCTCCATCCTCGCTTGTGATCGACTGAGCCTTTCCAGGATGCCCCTTTCATACCCAATCGTGACACTATCACCTGTTACCAGTGAACCTGTTTACCTGTGGAATGTTCCAAACAGGTGTTTTTGGAGCATTCCACATCTTCCACAGTCTTTAGTTGCTCCTGTCCCAACTTGGTTGAAACGTGTTGCAGCATCAGATTCAGAATAAGAAGATATTTACAAAAATCAGTGAAGCTGATGAGGTCGCACAGGTCTTGGTACTGATTTCAACTGCTCATTTCCACATGCTGTTTTATTTATGTTTTACACAGAGTCCCAACTTTTTTTGAATCAAGGCTGTACATCAGACAGAAACTCAACAAGCCGGCAGACCTGCTGATCCCATTGTGAAATAATGATCAACTTTGTACTCTGCCGTGTTTCCTGCCAGAGCTGCACCTGATTTATTTGGCCTCTTTAGTTCCTGCCTGTTGTGCTGATGATCTTCAGTCACTGTCTGCAACCAGCATGCTCAACACGGGCAGAAGAAGAGAAATACAGGAATAATTTTTCATTAAACACACGCAGGCACAGTCAATCCAGTTTTGACGGTGGCTGCTGTTTACACTGTATTCCCATGGTTACAACATTGGCAGAGATGGCTGCTTTTTTGTAGGCTGCATTGAATGCTGTGTGTGTGCGTGCGCCTGCTGTGTGTGTGTTTGTCTGGCTGTCAGCCTTTCACTTTGTCTAAGCTTTGCACCCAGATGGTACAAGTTACACAAGATTGATGTGTGACCTAGATGCATTCTGTTAAACCTGTGAAACATAGAAAAGGAGTGAACAAGTGGGTGCAAAGTGATGGAGAAGGCGCACACAGAGGGCTGTGTGTGCAGGAGGGGCTTAAGCCAAGCATAATGAAATATGGAGGCAGGTCAGCGAGGACCACAAGGTGGTAGACAAATAAAGGGGCGACAGATATGACAGGGCAGATGGAGTGTGAAACAGAGGATAAAAGATTATGGGACAAAAATGCTTGTGATGGCAAAATGCGCAGTGAGCACAAGCACAAAGAATGAATAGACGGAGCGAGTATTGCTTCTCCATTAGCGAGTGAATGTAAGGCATTTTGTATTTCTGTGTCGCCAAGGCAACCTCATCCTCCAGCATGTCAATCATAAGGGTTGATTTGTGTGCACATAAAAAAAAAAGACCCATCCACACACTCCTCCTGGCTGGTGTGCTGCATTTTTGTTCTGTGATTATTTGTAAGATGATATCACAGGATTAGTTGAAATTCCCGAAACAAACCAAAAAAAAAAGGGAGAGTGGGGGGGGAAAGAGCAGCAGAGGATGTCACAGATGATGCTTCTTACATTCATGCATGATTCAAACATGTCTGCCTCGTCCACGCTTTGCCAAGATGATATGATTTCTTGAAGAGACACATGATCCAAACAAACAAGTCAACACCTCTCCCACACAACAGTCTTTCTCTGCATCTCCTCTCCTCTTCCTCCTGTTGCCATCAACCATCCTCTTTTTACATGCACATGCACACACACACACACACACACACACACACACACACACACACACACACACACACACATCAAGCCTTTGCTCTTCTGTTGCAAAGGAAATTAAACAATCAGTCTGTTCACTATCTGTCTGTCCTTAAATTTAGCCATTTGTTATTTCTTCATAAACTTTGCAGCCTTCTGTGAGTTTAGTGTTGTAGACAGTACATATCTCAGTAGCGTCGTTGCTGTGTTATAAATGTGCTTTTTAAGCAGTATAAAAGTCACAAAAATGAAAGATAACATTTTGTCACCTTCCCTACGACACATAATTTTCAGCTCATGTGGAATAGCTTATAGCCCTGTGAATTTTGGCCAGGCCTGATTGAAATCATCAGTTAAAACTTTTTCATCAGTAGACTATGGAGTTGTAATTAATGTGATCAATGTATTAGCTTTTATAATAAAATTACTCAGAGCAAAAATGTCTTTGAATGTGCAATTCCTTCTTACAAATCAAACTGTACCGTAAAAACGAGAAAATGTTAAGTGACTCCATCTTCTGCTTTCACAGTGTTGGAATATTGATCTCAGGTTTTCACATCACTTACTCCTGACCTGAGATAAACCGATGGATGTGCACAGTTTGACCCAGAGATGTGATGAATGGATAAAGCATGTTTGGCAGATGGAGCTTGATTTACACCTCTTCGCATCCTGCGTGCAATGGAACAAAATGTTCAGCGTGAGGAACACCTGAGCCCGCTGGCAAGGGCATTCACTGCACTCATCAGATTCACGTTGTTGTCGACACTGTGCCAAGGTCGAGTTCACAAAGTACTGTTGTAAAGGAAAAATTGACTCTGGATCCCAAAGTGCTGCTGCACTGATCTCACCATTCAAACCTTTCACACATGCATGTTGCACATCTGTCAGTGAGCTATGAAAGCTTGCGTTTCACGATTTAGTCAGCTCATTTAGTGTTATGGACACATATGGTAAAGAGAAATACACACACAGGTGACAAATTAAAGGAAAAACTAACAAAGTGTCTTAGGAAGGTGTCTCCCATAACAGCTTTGGTGTTTCCTTCCATGAATTCTCTGAAACTCTACTGTAAGGATGATTCTTCTCCAAGATATTCCCTCATTTGGTGTTTTGTTGATGGTGTTGGAGTGCACAGTCTAACACATCTCTCCAAAATCTCTAATTGGTGTTCAGCTGGGTCAAACTATTCATGTTGGCCTGTATGTGTGAATGATTTATTGTTGCTATAAACTCAGTTAGAAACCAAATGGATAAATTAGTCCACCTGCCATGCTGTCATATACTTAAGCACAGCAATGCTTTGAGCTAAATCCTTACTTAAGCATGCTAACATGCTCACGATACCAATGCTAACACGCTGATGTTTCGCAGTATAATATCATTGTCACTGTCTTAGCTGGGTGTGTTAGCATGCTAACTTAACACAGGGACCAGTTGAGAGTGATGGAACATCATTAGTTGTGCAGGAATTTGCTCAGATATCAACATATTGGACAAGCGTAAACTTTGATCTGCTGGTGGCGCTGGAGGAAAAGTCAGGAGGATTCAGCCTCTGGAGACCATAAATATTTGTACCAAATTTCATGGGAATCCACCTTCTAGATGCAGAGGTTTTTCAGTCTGGAGTAAAGTGGTGGATGCGAGTCAATGCCATTCAAATTCATGTTTTCTTATTTGTCATGAGAACAACTATACATTCATTCAAGTCCATACATTCTGTACATGTTGGTCGATACACTCATATAATGTGTCTATTGTACTTTTGAGATTGAGCTTTTTGAGGCTGTATAACGCCTGAGCGGGAAGAGCTGCAGACAATGTTCAGGGCTGAAATATTACCTTCACCTCCACTGCATAGCTTTCAGGAAAAATTTAATTTACAACAGCAAGGTGTTTTTACAATGTTGTCCTTAGAATATATGAGAGTTGAACATCAGTCAACATTATTATGACTATTATAAAATAGCTGGTCTCTATTATTTTATGATTGTAAAGTTTTATGATCAGTAAACTATCCAGAAAATATTCCCATAAACCCTCTGGCCACTCAACTTGAATTTTGCACAGGCAGCGTTGAGCCAGCCGACCGCTACGTCACTTGCCCTCGACGGGCGGAACCGGAAGACCCTTACCCCGGTGATTTTGTTGTGGGTGACACCTTTCCCCGTCCTTCATCAGTAAAAATGTACTACAAATTCAGCGGGATTACCCAGAAACTGACGGGATCTGCTCCTACGGCTGCCTACAACCCTCAGGTGAGAGCAGGACGCGGTGTGTCGGTGAGAGACCGACCGGGAACCGCCGACGGTGACCTTCATACCACTGTGCTGGATAACGAACTGTTACAGCCTGTTCTCTAGCTACCAGGGCTTTGCTTGAAGAGATTTAAAGGTCTCCAATGAAGTTTACAATGCACGATTGGTGTTGCTTTCTTGGTTTCTCTGTTAATAAATGGCGCTTATTTAAGGTAGCTTCCTGTGTTATCAAACGGTAGTTCAGCGTTTCAGCCATCTTTCCAGAAAGTCAGCTGTAGTTTTCATTAAGTAATCTTAACGTTTGAAGACCGTCAGACAGCCCGTAAAAACGCAGTGGCCTTTCTTTCCTTTCTCTCTTTGAAAATGTAATTCCCCCTTTTTCATTACTGCCTTATCGCGGAACCTTTATTTAACCTTTATTCTGAAAGGTTATTTCCGATGTGTAGATCTGGCCTTCATGTGACTTTACAGCCAATTTTGAAATTTAGTGGCTTCATGTGGCATCTGCCAGACGTGACCTTTATTACTGCTCCTTTGTCCTTGTTATTCTGTTATGGTGGTGGGTTTGGCTGCCCTCAAGCTTATTGTCTCTGGTGAAATGTGACTAAAGTACTTAAGGCTCAATCTGAGCTGCTGTATAATTTAATCAAGTATTTCCCTTTCATGCTTCTTCATACTTCCACTCCACAAAATTTCAGTGGGTAAAACTGTATTTAATCTGTATTTAAAGACATTTATCTGGATAGAAAGACATTCTGACTTGGACAAAGCAGTTTTGTACTTGTCTGTGTTGATCAAACAGCTTTATAATTGTAAAAGTTGTAGTTTCAGCATTAAGTGACTCAGAACCAGAAATGAAAGAATATCTTAAGATAATTAAGGACCAAAAAAAGCATAGAACAAGTGAAATACTCGGTCACAAAAACTGCCTGGTGAGAAGATATACCTTGTCAGACAAAGAACAGACATTTAATGCCTTGATTTAAGACATTTCATCTTATTAACCTGAGAATAATTTCTCTGTAGACATCATCACATCAACACTGTTCAGACACGTAAAGCAGTGGTTGCATTTCAGTTGACAGTGCTGCTTATTATGTATCACCAAGGGGGGTAAATCCAATTAAATGGAGCGCAGGGAACATATGACGTGTCAGGTATGACATTTAATCTCTATCCGCTGGTAATCAAACAGCAGCAGGTGGTAGAGATGCTGAGATGAAGTTTTATTTCATGTTTTTAAAGCTTACAGGTGTCGCAAACACATTACAGAACATTTTTTTAATTTGGATTCAGTCTCTATATGTCGTGTGAAAAGGACAGTTTTCAAAAACTTTCACCCTCAGAGAAACTAGTGTGTTTAACCTTTAGTACCAGACCCCGGGCCTCCTCAGGTCTGAGTCGGTTCAGGTTTCAAAGCAAACTGGTCCCGTGATCTGGTGTTGTGGTCGGTCACTTTGGACTCAACTAAAGATGTTAAATAGACAGCGAGGCCTCATAAACAAAAGCACACGTCGGCTGAACTTTGGTCCTCTGAGGAAACCCGATGTCTTTCCTTTCATTCTTTCCTTCAAAACTTGTACACGATATTCCATGAATCTCCCGCAGATTTAACGATGTAAATGCAAGATTCATGTGATCCCCCGAACGTTTTGTATTGCCCTGAAGTGAAGAGAGACGGCTGCACAGCCCGTGGTGCTGCAGTGAAGCAGCACATTTATCAGATGAATTCCACATAAATAATACACCAATATATTTCACCAGAACGGATTTCTGTGAAAAACAGTACTTTTAGTGAAGCAGGCCACTGTTTGCAGTGTGAGGATAATCTGTATCTGCGGTCTTGTGGTGCAACACAGACTGTAAACCAGCAGGTCATAGAATCTGATGGGTCACAGAGTAGACTGAGGTGCAGCACCTGTCTGTCTCAAGTTATCAAAATGCCACAAGCTCTGTAATTCAGCACAATAGATGGTAGATAAATATTTCAGGGAGAGATCTGTCGCTTGCCCCGCCGTCGTTGTGAGCAGCCTCCCCCAAAAATTGCATTTCTGCAGTCAGTATGTTTTTGAATGTGTCATCATTCGTTTCCTCTGCAGATACCTGTAGTGTCAGAAAGACCACATCACACCATCAGGCAGTATAGCTTCCACTTTACCTAACCTGTGTAAGTTAAGGGTGAGGGAACCCCCACCAGACGCCTGAAGGCAGCATTTTTATTCCTTCCCCCTTTGCATTTGGATTATTATTCCTCTGCATCCTGCAGATGTAATCCATCCTATAGGAGAAGCTATAAAAATGAAAGGCGACTCGTCTCTTCATTGCATGCATAATGCACAAAGATGAGCTCCTGCTACGAACACTTTTAGTCAAGCCTTCTCTTAAATGGCAAGTAAAAATAATCTGCTGTCAGTGCCTCTGCATCTTCATGTGTCAGGTTTAATTTCCCCGCTCCCACACTCTCTGCCTCCACACACTCTTAACAAGGTAATGGGTCTCCCAATCATTTTCAGACCCAAGGTGGGTGAGAAGCTCCTTCCAAGTGAGAGGATATTAAGCAGGCACACTTGTACTTCATTAACACCACAGTGTACCTCTGCTTTATTTACTTACAATATTAACTGTCTGAAAAGTAGAACAGCAGCATTAATGTCAGCGATAATTTCCCAAGACTCACACGGCTAAATGGCTTTGATACACCAGTTAAAAGTAATGGGCAACTATCAAATGATCAGTTTCTTTTCTGGGGACAAACTGTGCCTGAAAATGGTGTAATGATATAACATTGAACAGCTTAAGTCAACAGTAAGCCGAGATGGTTGCACACTGTAGTCAGGTGCTCTTTAATAATCCAAGCAGGCACTTTAACAGTCTCACACCTGGAAGCATAACTCGTGAGGTGAGATGGATCAACAACTCCTTTCTGTTTGTTTCTTGTTTCTGCAGCAGCGTTGAGCTCAAATTAGCTATACAGTCCAAAACTGTTCTGTAAATTTTAGCATTTTAATAGGAGGGTGTAAGGAGTGTGTGTCAGCCCTGCAGGTAACTGCAGTCATCCAGTCATAGTTGTTATTGCATCCATGAATACGTCACTAACAAGAACTTCGATATAGTTCCTATTTGCATCCCCAAAGCATCATGGTAACTGTAGTTCCAGTCATCCCTCAGAAGTAAGACAGATAACAGTAAGAGGAGAGACAAAATCCATTATCGTTAACTGTTTTCATTTTGCATTATCAGTGTATTCTTTAGGCGCAGAATGTCCTGGAACACTGACTGTCTCCTCTGTCCAATCACAGACAGATATTTGCCAATTTGCCAGTTTATGACACATGCTCTGGACCGGTCCCCAATCATCTGAGTATTGGACTAAAATATCTGAAACACTGCAAAATGCTTGGCATTCCCTACGATGAGAATTTCTCTGGGACAGGACAAAAGTTTCCTCCACCACCTCCTAAATTTGAAGAGTGGGTGGAGGAGGGCCTGCACTGTATCAAGCTGGAGGAAATAAGTCAGCTAAGGTCTCTGTAAAAACGTTTTTCACAATCAGTTCAGTAAATTTTATTAATGACGTTGAATAGAACTGCGGAGTGGAGCTAAATGTAGTCCGCACATGCGAAATGAAATTACATTGTAGGGATAAGTTTGAGTCTCACTCAATCATCCTTGTGGTAACCCCCGGAAAGATCACATCTCATGACTCTGTTCCTCTCAAAGGCATAATTCTCTTCACTGAATTGTGCCTCACTGTGACCACTTCCTCGCTTCTGTTCAGGGGTTGAGGCCGGGCGTGCCAGCGGAGTCCCCGACCATGATGTTTGCCACACCCACCAAGCTGGCGTCAGAGGCCGGGTCCTCGGTGGAGTACATGGGAACAAACAGGGTTCCTGATTTCCAGAGGGTTTTCCAGGTAATGAAGAAGAAGGGCTGAAATAGGTGTCAGTCTCAGCCGCAACATGAAGGCGATTCCCCACCTGACACATACGCAGCCTTCACAGCCAATCAGCTTTTGTTGATTGGGAGAAGCTCTCAGAATGAGGGTTCGTGACCCGCCGAGCTGTCCGTCTGATGGACCCCAACTTTAGCAGTCAAAGCACTGAGGATTTATTCATTTTAGGTGACGGCTGGTATTTATTTCACCCTGTTGTTAATGGCCTCCTGCTTCCACCCGCAGTGTTGATCACACAGAAGGCGGTGAGGGAAATAATAAGAGACCCTGAAGTTGGGCAGAGCAGTCACTCACACAAATGAAAATGACTGCTGCAATGTTCTAATTTGAATAACAATTTCTTTTATTAAAGCCAAGGTCTTCCATCCATCCAGACAGACAGACAGACAGACAGACAGACAGACAGACAGACGTGTAGGCCTTCCAGAGAAAACTGCACACTGGAAACAACCTTTTTTCTTATAATTAAACTGTCATTTTAGTTTCCAATCAATATGTTCAGGGTCAGTTTTTCATTCTGCTGATGTTTTTGAATGAGCGATTTCTTTTATCACTGAGGGAAATGAGATTTGGAAACATGCAGTGCTGCTTCAGAACTCTGTGTTTTTTCATTGTGCTATGAAGGGGAGAAAAAAGGTGGATAATTAGTGACAGGAACATGGTGTCCTGACCCAAATCATTCTAAATGTTGAGGCCTGTCTGTGTGAATACTCTGCACGCTCTGATACAACTTCACTTTTGTGTTTTTAACATTTTCCTTCATTTCCTCTTGCGCCCACCCTCCCCTGCCCCTCCTGCCCCTCTCAGACGTCAGACGGTCTCCCCATTCATCTGAAGCGCGGCGTTCCCGACAGGCTACTGTACCGCACCACCATGGCTCTCACTGTAGGAGGCGCTCTCTACTGTCTGGTGGCTCTTTACATCGCATCCCAGCCCAGCAATAAGTGACCAGCAGAAAACCCGGGATCTCTCTCTCACACCTCGGACACGTCGCTGCTGAAATTCATGGACCCAACATTCCCAGTCTCCATCTGCCCTCGACGCGCCACCTCCTGGGACTCTTAGATGAGAAATGGCTGTCAGAACATCACACCAATCATAACAAAATAATGTCTGTCTTCTCTGTCAAAAGATGTCTAAGTTAATAAATTTTAAGGGGAAACAAAGGTTAAAAGATGCTCTGACTTCAAGTCTTTTTCCTTTTTCTTCAACTTTCCATTTACATGTCACTGAAATAGCACCCGCTGTAGCTGAGGGGTCGTTATTGCCAATCCGCCGACAGATGCACGGGCGTCAGGCATGAAACCGTCTATAAGGCGGAGAGCGACGCCACATCTCTCGACTGCCGCAAACGCTGAAATAGAAGCGGACATGTAAAGGTTTTTTTATGCTCGCAGCTTTCCACAGGCTTGTGGTAGAGCACTGATGAGCATGTGTGTGCAGGAGAGAGAGAGAGAGAGAGAGAGAGAGAGCAAGCATGATGGAGACACCCCGTCTGGAACATAGCTGCTGCTCACTTGGCTTAAGTACTGTCTCATACAGTATTTATATGTGTGGGCCCTGGTGTGATGTCAGATGCTTCATGCCGAGTTCGGAGGGAGGTTGTTTCAGAGCGACATGTTGGCAGCCCCACATCAAGCTGCTGACACACTGACGATGATGATTTTAGTCTCTGAATCTTCTCTCTTGGCTTGACGTGACGGGTTTTTGTCACTTTGTTCTTCCTGATATTTGCAGGCACAGAGAGCAAAAGTAGCGACATCACACTTTAAATATCCTCTGCTGCATTAAAAGTGTCACTTCAGTAAAAGTACAGAAGCATTAGCATCAAAATAAACTTAAAGTGCCAAAAGCAGAAGGATTCTTCATGCAGACTGGCCCATTTCAGAAGAAATATATATGATATCTTAGCCTATAATAGTACAACGTAACCTATGTGTTGCTTGTATTTTGCAGTATTTTCCCTGTGTCATCCCAGACATCCTCACATATCTCCAGGCCTGATTCTCTCCATTTATGGAGTTCTGTATTCTGTTTTATATTTATGATAATAGATGTTCGTTCTCTTTAATCTTATCTGCGTGAATGAATATAATGACCAAATTAGGTTCACTATCCTCAGTTTGTTTAACTTCTTGACTAAAGCTCTCCATCAGTCCTCTGTCCTCCTGTGGAAAAACAGTCTCTGAGTGAAGACAGCATGTTTCTCACAGGAATCATACATGTCAATATAATGAAAACATCCATTTCACTAACAAATACACTTGTGCAGACATGGACGTGAACTGTAACTCGACTGGTTGGTGGAGAAATACGACCACGAGGCAGCACTTCCAGTTTTTTAAGGGTTATATGTAACTGAAAGGTGATTAAAGATGCAAAGCCATTATCAATGGCTTAACCACATATCAAGACGCCCTTGGTCCATTGATTTGGTGTGTGTGGTATGCTTAAACCTTGCACTTGCTCTGTGTTGATCGTGCAGTGATGGGGCAGCGTCACATGATGCTCAGCAGATGAACGCTCACACGAGGTGGCCACCGCCGATTTAACTGATTGGCGCTGTTTTCACGGAGAGCTCAACCACTTGTAATCATCAAGTAGAACACATGCAGGTCGCACACAGCATGGACATGTCGCACACTGCAGTACTTTCAGTGCTTTTAATTTGAGGCCAGTGCAGCAGGACAGCAATCCTAGAGCCAGGCAAGGCAATCAGTGAGCTTTTATTTATGGCCAGACAGTCCAGAGTATCTAGGTCGGGCCCCTGACCTCAATACGTTTCACTGCTGAAGACCAGGCTAAAGGCTAAAAAAAAGCAAAGACGGCTGCAGTGCAGGCCAGACAGAGGATCACCAGAGAGGTTACCGAGTGATGCAAATGTTAGATGTGATGACTTTATTTGTGATGGCTTGTGCCGCTCACAGTGCCACTGCGAGCAAACTGGTGTTAAACAGCTCATGTTTTGCATGTTCACCATGTTAGCCTAGCATGCTAACATTTGCAAATGATCACAAAGTACGGTGAGGGTGATGAGAATGTGATTAGTTTGGCAGATATTTGGTCATAAACCAAAGTATAAGACAAACTGATATTTTGACCTGATGATGGCGGTAGAGGTCATTACAGTTTATCATGTGGGGACAACGATTGTCTGGAGCCAAACTTAATAGAAACCTGCGAGGAGCGCTACATAAAAAGTCAGAGGATCACCAAAGCAATTGGGATTTATCCTCTGGGAACCATGAATGTCTCTACAAAGTTTACTAAGTTTCGTGCCAATACATCCAACAGTTGTTGAAGTACTGGTGCAACGCTGCCATCCTTAGAGCCACACTGCCACCGTAGCTAAACAAGTTCCTGCGCTGTTCAGCATCTGAACTCCCTCATTTTAAAGCTGAAAGCCAGAACATGAAACTTAGTCTCATTTCAAATCCAGTACAAAGCCAACACAACGTGTCTGTCCAAATATTTCCGAACTGCAGTGCAGATTGAGGGTAAATGAAGGCTTTCCTCTGACATTTTCTTTCTTTAGATTTAAAGTTTCTAAATGGATGGATGCAGCAGACGCAAGAGTTTTATTTATTAAAACATGGCACCTTAATTTATCAATACGACTCAGCTCTGGAGCTCCCTTTGTCATGGCATCAATACCTGACACCCTGAGGAAAACCTTGTGATGGATAATTGATCATAGCACCGATGAATAATTTGACCTTCAAGGGGAAATAATGAGTACAGTTAATAAATACAGTAAAGACACAGTTCCTAATTTGAAGAGTGTCTTATTTGAAAACATCAGGACGGAGCTCGCATGCAGGGGTGTTCCACGTCTGAGCCGATGAAACTAAGACCCCTGAAAACATGTGCTGTGCCTCGCTGAGGGGAAACATATGAGTGATGGCTGAATTAACAGCAGAAGAATGAGCTGTATTGACCTGCTCATATGCGTATTCCACAACATTCACAAACCACAATGGTGCCAGGTTTTCCTCTTTAATGTGTTGTCAGTAGATATAATTGATTGTTACCATGGAAGCATGGCTCAGGGACAAGTGTGGCCAACTTTTCAAGTTAATTGCCCTGTTTTTAATTCAGTGCAACTGTCTAGCTGGCATCAGGCAAGACTGAGCATAAAAGACGCTGTAAATCAGTGGAACACAGTTTTGGCTTTTGATCCTTTAAACAGCAGCGATCTTTGCTGGTGACCCTCGTGTCGCAGCTTTAATGTGTCCATGAACTACAAGCACTTCAGCGAGAGTGATGTTCCCTTCTGAGATGGTTTCATTTAAATCGTTTGTAGAGGACAGATGGTATCTAGTGTTTCGCAAGAAAAGAGCAGTTTTCCTCTTTGATTAAAAATCTCTTGAAGGCTTCCTTTTAAACCTCTATTGAGATCCATCCCAATGGTTGTGGAGACATTTTACTCAAAACCACAAATGTTAATCTGCTGATAGCACTCACTAAAAAGTCAAGGGGTGGCCAAAGTCTTTGGGGTTCATCCTCTGGGGATTACAGCATGAACGTCACAGAAATTCACGGCAATCCATCTGAAAGCTGTTGAGATATTCAGCCTGGATTTAAGTGTTGGACTAACCGACCAACAGACAGACAAAACCATCCCCAGAACCACACGGCTAGCTTGGATAAAATCTCGTGACCCTTGTGATATATTTTGTGACCCCTTGAAGAGTCCTGACCTCCAGATTGGGAACCACTGTGTAACATATCTAACTGTCCTCTGGAGAGTCAAAGCAACTCCCTTGAATTTAAGGTGAATAATTGGGTGCACAGAAACCAGTTTTACTGATCATTTGCTTCAACAAGGACAGTCTTTCCCTTCATAACTACTTGTCTCATTTATTGAGTCACTGTCTTCCCACTGGATCCTTTCTCAGAGCGAGATAATCATCATATGTGCATATTAACTTGTCATGAGATACACCTAAAATCTTGTTTTGATAATAATCCTTGTACCTGCTTTGCATCGAGGAATACTTCAGCATCCTCTTAATTCCACTCCTCTGTCTTCCCCATCCCTCTTGCGTCATGACAGCCCACTTGAGCGCCCCTCAGCAACAATGGATCCTTTTGTTGTCGCTCGTAGACGTGACAGAAGAGACACGAGGGCTCTGCAATAACATGTTTACCACTCAATAACACAGCACTCCAACTGTTAATGAAGCCTGCACCGGGGGGAGCATGAACGCAGGAAAGTGGGGGGAAAGGAGCGACAAAACACAGGAAGCAAGAGGGGTGTGAGAAGGGGGAGCGTGAGAGCGTGAGAAGGAGGTTGTTATGTGGAGGATGGGTGTGACTTATTGGAAGAAAATTGAAAATGTAATCCCTCTTCACAGCTCACCTCGCTCCCCTCAGCAGAACCAGATGTGTGCTCGAGGAACATGTTCACGTCGTGCACTGAGGTACAATTTTGCATGTGATAACTATTCAATTATTATCATATGGAATTGTTATAAGGGCAGACATGTTTTTTGTGGAAATATGACACAATCCAACTGCCGCTTTCAGCCCTTTTATTAGTGTCTTTATTGATAAAACCTCTGAGGAACCAAAAGACATCAAGTCATACATTTACTGCCTTCAAAATAATAAAATAAATAATAATGATAAAAATAAAATAAAATAAAACAATTACCTAAACTAATGTTATACTTTCCCTAGCTGTACACTACGATGCAAATATTTAGCATTTCTCCTTTAATTTTAAAGCTGCATTAACTGATTTTTGGCCACTAGGGGGCAGATGAGAGTGTGAAAGGATGGAGAATAGGTGTGCCCTACCAGAAGAAAACAGCAAACTTAACATTTAAAATAGAAAAAGGTAAATGACCAACAACTCTGGATGAAGATTTTCTGTGATTTTGTCAAAGTCTCAGGTCTGCAGTTGGTATTCTGTCCACAGCTTTATATTTTAAGAGGCTGTTAAGTATTTTATGACTGCAGCAATAATGATTTACTCTGAGGGACTGGAGTACCACCTCACCGCCTCCAAATCTGTTAGTTAGAGTTAGTAAAAGTTGCTCCAAATCAAGACTCCATAATATGACATAAATATTCCTCCAGCAAGTCATAAATGTGAAAGGGAAAAGGTGATGATATTGATTTCTCTGTGAGAGCTGGGACTTTGTTTTTCTCTCAGTATTTTATAAATTCTTGTTTTCTTTTTCTCTTTATTTTATAGGAAAGACACTTTATATTTTGGCGTTTTGCTGCTGTGTTTGGGGCTATTTTTTTCTGATTTGACAGCAGTGCTTTGAGCTAAATGCTAGCAAATCCACAGTGACAGTTGCTAAAATTCTCATAATATTTGCCATGTTCACTAGCTTAGCTAGCATGTTAGCATGCTAACATTTACTAACTGCCTATTTTTAATGAAATGGTGATAATGAAGTGGAAACTGGAAAGTGACAAGTTGACAGTTCAGTCTGATATCAGGCAACATCCAGATCTGAAACGTGACAGAGAAGGAATGAAAATTAGCGAGCTAACCCCAGAGCAACATTAGCATCTTGTTTCTGGCCACGGGATGACTCTAACTCACTGCTTTTCGCTGTGGTTTGGAGTCCATCAACTCCTTAGAAAAATATCTGGCCTGTTAACTTGCCCCATGATGGACCTTCAATTGCTGGCTTTGCCGGTGTGCCGTTTGCTGCAGGGCTGTTAGTGTACAGGGGTCAATCACAACTTGCATGCTGAAAATAGCTGCCGGCTGCAGCTGGAAACAGAGTTAATAAGAGCTGTGAAACTGAACCTTAAGTTTAATTTACAGGCTGTAAAAGCCGCAGAGATGGGTGCTGATTCTCAGTGCTCGCAGCAGCATGAGTAATGTTTCTCGCATTGCGTTCATTGGATTTAATGGTACCCTTAAAAAATATTGATCAAAGCAGGTTTTGTTTTCGGTGAGAGCAGAGGATGCATCATAATTCACAATATACAACTCTTGTTTGTTTCTCTCTGCTCAGAGCAACAATGCAGAAACGTAAGAGCAAACACTGGCTTTCAGGAAAGGCTGTGGCGAGAGGAGCGGCGGGGAGTGACAAATTACCTCCCCTCACAATGCCCTGCGACAATAGCATACCCTGAGAACAAATAATGAATAAATAAAGTTCTCTGAGATTGAATGAGGAGAGCAATTTGTGAAGCTGTAGCTTTTGCGAGCGCATGAGCGAATGGCCTTCTGCTTGTCTCTCAGATGAAACGAGCCATAAGTGGAATTGAACGCATGAACAAAGCGATGCCGTCCACGTTTCTGTGCTCAAAGCACATCACGCGCACAATGAAAAGACGAAGATTAAGTGTGACATGTCCAACTGTGGTGACGTGCATAACTCATCTTAGCTCTCCTATACATTCGCACCACTTGACTTTGAGGGTGAGATCGTACTCTTTAGATCTCCAAGGGCCCTGCTTGCCACTTCCACGGCTCTCCACAGGTAAAGCGTTATCAGAGCCGAGGTGGAAAACAGAAGAAAAAAGCACAGAGAGCAAAGAAGGTAACAGCGTGAGGTCAGAATGAATTTCATAAAAGAGATGGTGGGAGAGATTGAGGCATGAAAACGGTGTGCTGATTGGTGTTGTAAGTGTATATAGGGCACTTAAAAGGCTTTGGCGTTCCCTCTCTCTGTATGTTCTTTTAAAAAATGTGTTTTTCCCTCTTTTCACTTTTTCCTTCAGGCTGTTTCTCTCAGCCTTTCCCCAGCAACAACCTTATATAAGAGTTCAAACACAGGGCGAATGGAGAGCTCTGCCCCTTGGCTCTGTGCTGAAACTCTACACCAGTCCAACTAACGCTAAACTCCAAATTTCACAAAGCAGAGATGACTGAAATCGAATCTTTTTCGTACTGAAGTTGTCAAAAATCCCCTCATTTGCTTTGCAATTGGACACTGCGATGCAGAAAATGTAAGTTTCATAGTAGTTAGTGGCTGCGAGGGAGAACAAGGGATGTGGGCGGCATGAAAGGAGGAAAATGAATGTCCCTAAAATGAAAGTGAATCAATATGGCCGCCTGAGGATGTGAAAAGGTGGAATGAGAATGAGAGCAGCAGAGGGAGGAGGGCGTTGGAACAGAGTTGGAACAAGATTAATGGTTGTTTAAAAAGGAACAGTATTCATCAGCAGTCAGCTTCAGGTGCAGAACAGCATCAGTGTGTGTGTGTGTGTGTGTGTGTGTGTGTGTGTGTGCGTGCGTGTGTGTGTGTGCCAGACTGGAAGTACACTGCAGTAAGTTTACACTGTCTTAACTTTCTAACTTCAATAAACGACCGCCCAACCATAATACTGATTACTTTGTACTGAGTGCAACTGAGTGTGAGGCTTCATTCTTCTCTTCATTTAAAGTGTTGGCACCTTCATGTAGACACACACACTCTCCCTCACACGCACACACACGCACACACACACAGAGGAGGTGATCCACTAGCACCACCTACAGGTGCTAGTGGATCAATTCAAGCCTTCAAAAACAAATCACTGATGCTGAGGAACAGTTATTACCTCCTAACTTTTAAATCAAAATAGTGCAGACTGTGAAAGAGGTAATGCTTTATTTATGTCAAAAGTCTTCAGGAACGTATTCAGCGTCTGCGCGTACAAAATAACGTCGCTCATAAAGTAAAAATCATCTTTCCTACAGGTAGCAAAACGGAGCAAACGTCCCAAATAAATAATCAGTAAGAAGTCAAAGGAATACAGTGGGAAAACACCCTCATGGTCACATTCACGCCAACGTAAGTCCGTCTATCACTTGCACTTGTACGTGAGCTGCTTGCGATGGTAGTGGATCCACGCAGGAGCGGCGACAAGCCCGGTCAGGAAACCAATCATAGCGCCCAGACTGCAGGAAACAGGCCAAACCTAAAGGAGCCGAGAGAAGTGGGTCTGTGTTCACGGCCACAAAGTGTCATAAAACACCCCGACGCTGCACTGATGCATCCCCTTTATGTCCCCCCCAAGCATGTCTGCACTTGTAGTGTTCAGTTAATCTAAAGAGGAACTTCTAAAGGAAAAAAATACAGCAGCAGTGTCATTTAGAGTTATGCTGCTATTACCAAAGCCTTCCTTTAATCTGCATTTTCCTCCAGTCGTTTTGCAGAGAACCGACTTTGCAATTACAGTTTTAATCTTTTCCTTTTCCATTTAAATATATTGAATTAATTAAATAAAGAAGCAGATTTAATGGTTGCTGTCCTGAATTATAATGTCGTTCTCATGGACGTGGTACTCAATATGGTTTTATGATGAATGGAAACAGCTGACTTCTTGTTCACAGAGGAAACTGTGGAGGAGCTGTTGGGAGGACTGCTCAGTGATTAAGAGAAATACTGTTAAAAGCTGTGAACCACTTGCAGAAACTCAATATTGGGGACTAATTTTACCGGCCTGAAAAGGTTTTCTTATCCAGTAATTCATGAGCAAAGAACTAAAAAGTCTGTGGGACATAAATCTTTTTCTGCTTTTCTCTCCGGTTAATTATCTCAAGACCACTCAGGTGCGTCCTCAGACTCCTTTGAGGGGTCCTGAACCGCAGGTGAGCACAGTCCACAGAGCGGACTGTGCTCATCTGACCTACAGTCCTGAGTTTAAATGGCAAAATCAACAGTGAACGACAAAACTGAGACAAACTTAAAGGTCCAGTGTGTAGAATTTAGGGGGATCTATTGACAGAAATGGAAGTTAATATTCATAAGTCTGTTGTCATCAGTGCATAATCACCTGAAAATGTGTTTTTGTTACCTTCCACGGTGTCAACCGTCTCCCTACAGTAGCCCAGAAGGGACAAAACAAACACTGGCTCTAGAGACCGTTTTCTGTGTTTTGTTTTTTTTTGCGAGTCACTGTTGGTTCTCCTACACGCTTGGAAAGAGGAGGACGAGGCGAGGGGTGTTCAGCTGATTGCAAGCTGCAACCTCACCACTAGATTCCACTGAAACCTCCACTCTGCTCCTTTAATGCAAAAATAATAAGTTGGCCCCAAACAGCTGCCTGATATGGCAGTTTTAGGGGCATCGATTATTCTAATCTTGCCAACTATTGATGAGCAGGTGGGAGCCAGAATTAACAATTTAGAGATTCACAGAAAAAAGTACGAGAGGTTTAGGATACGAATACAAACATGTCTTCTCGACAGTTTATGAGAGGATGTTCAGAGTGTGCTGACCTGCCAAGGCCTGTCCCAGTCCAGAGGGATAGGGAAGGCTCCGACCCAGGCTCCTACCACTGTGCAGGCCACTGTAATCTGAAGACAGGTGTCCCACACAGACATAGCTCTAGAGACAGAGCAAAGCAAGGACAGTCAGTGCATTAAGCTGACAGACACAACATATAAGCACTAGAAACATGATGCTGATTTTAGGCTCACCCATGCCGACTGAACACTCGTATCCAGGCCTGGACGTTGGGGCCGAGGACACAGAGGCACCTCAGTGTGGTCAGAGAGGTGAGCAGCACAGCCAGGGAGAACGTCTCTAAGGCCGATCTGAAGCACACATGACAAATTAGAGGTCACGGCACAGTTTTAGTGACGCAAACGTCTTGTGGAGGCAGAACCTGCATCGATGCAGCAAAGTGAAGAAAGCAGCAACTGTTAGCAGTGAGTAATTACAGGTTATGAAACGTACAGAGACTAAATGATCCTCTTTAGATGATGACAGGCAGACTATTGCTACAGCTTGCTCTGGGGCTGCTCGACTAATAAAAAAAAACTAATAAAGAATCGGATCAATAAGCAGAAGCGGTAATGGCACTGGCATCAATAAAATCTCCTTGGTTCCCATCCCTACTCTTCCTGTATTTTTTTCCTCTGTTGTACATCTCTCTATTACACACACACACACACACAGGTACAGGACATGAGCTTCATTAGCTACTCACTCGATCAGCGGGGCTCCATACAGAACCACCACAGTGTGGAAAAACAGGCATGACAGGAAGAAGTACAGACAGGAACGAAACAACCTCGACAGCTGCAGAAAGAAACAAAACATGTTTTAAAAAAAAAAGAAAGAAAGAAAGAATTAAAGAGTTAAAGCCGGAGCCTTTGATACTTGAGCTCTTTTAATCCAAGAACTTTTCTGTTTGCCACTGAAAAATCACAGGAATATTCAAGGTGGAAACTTTTGATGGGAATTAACGGGAACAGGGCCTCTGATCCACAAAGTCCCAGCTGAGATATGTTGGCACAATTGCCATTTTCCATCTTAAACAATTTTTTTATTGAAATTGTGCAAATGCTCTGAAATTCTGAGCTTAAATTTTCCAAATGTTTACTAGCCTTTTACAACCCTACTCACTTCCTTTTATTAAATTAAAATTGAGTGCACTTACTCATAGTTTGCAGTGCACATCACTTTTATTTACCTGTATATTTTTTATTATATTCCACTTTATTTTACTCTTGCATTGAGGGGACCTGACCCACAGTTTGGGAACCACTGGTTAAACTAGCCAACTGGGTTTAAAGCAGTTAAAATTAACAGTTAGCTAAAGCTCAACTAGCTACAACATTAAAATGCTAACGTTACAAACACAGTGACGCATTAATATAAACAATCTTACAATGTGTGTCAGTCGCATGGTCCTTTTTATTGTAGTCAGTAGTTTTACTTTTCATGTTACGTGTACTTTTCCTGCAAATACTTATGTACTTTTACTTTAAAGTGTCAAAAGTTGTCAACAGTTTTCAGCCTCACTTAGCCCTCCAATGCTACCACTAGCACAGCAGTCTCGATGAATGGAGGTCAGCACCTTGTATCCCAGTGTGTGCTTCTTTGTGGGCGGTGTAATGCCGAGCAGCCAGAAGACGGCGACACTGACCGCGGTGACCGCCCCGGACACCGAGTAGAGCCAGAGCAGGTGAGTGCCGTACACCGAGAAGCCCGGCACGAACACCGCAGGTAGGACGGTCGCCATGAACACCGAGGCGGCGATGATGGCGTGAGTGGACGCCATGGCTCTGATTTCATGGTCCCACATTATGAAGGCTGTCCCTAACTACGACAAGAATCTAAGAGAAAGGACAAAATCCCAATAAAAGACTTTAAAATGTTAAATTGGTAACGCATGTACGGAGTCTGTTAAGTCCATAGGTGACTTTCTCGACCCATCTTCCGTAAACATGGAGTGACAGTGGCTTCCGCTAGGACTTCACAATAAAGGTCCCATGGTGTACCTTGCAAATGAAAGCGCAATTTACAAGTTGAACAGAAATAAAACTAACAAGAGAATATTACTTATTTTAAATTTAAATTATAATATCTTTCACCATGTAAACCTATTAGGTAAACATACCACGCATATATAATTCATTGTTAATTCCGTCAAATAGTCAGTGTGTATTTGTGATGATATGGTATTTACAGTGTGCAGAAGTGTGTTAAGGGGAGTCATGTTCTTTTTTCATTTGATATAGAATTATATTGACCTCTACTAAAGCTAGCATGAACTGTCTTTGTGATGTGGTGTTCGTGTGTCTGTGCAGAAACTGAGATTGTCATTAGAATTCTAGAATTCTAGAATGTTGAAGCCCATCTGCAATCTTCGTATGAATACCAAAAAACAGATGACAATTACTTCCTTTTTCCTGGTCCACGTAAAATGACTAATATTCAACGTCCTGCGTGACTGCCTCCAGGCTTCAGTTTCTGGGTTCTTCAAAGCGTCTCTGCTTAGCCATGCTACACTGTAGTAGACAGTTGTTTGGCCTACACGTGCTATATTTAATTTTCTTTCAAAGACGCCAAAGTTCAGCTGTGCAAGAATGAGTCACGTTCAGCAGTCTTTTATTTTGAAGAAAAACTGCAGGAAACAGGAAGTATGATTCTGTAGTTGTCTTTACAGATTTTAAAGGTATTTTTTGTAACCAATCACAGATAGTCAGCAAAGTTTTACCGGATCTTCATGTGATGGACAGTAGCATCCGCCCATGAGTGGTAAGATTCACACAACTTTGCCCAATCAATCTGTTGCGAATACGAGAGAGGAAGTAGCGACCCGGAAGTTTAGAACGATTAACTGAGCTAGTGAGATTTAGCTATCGTTTGTTGTTTTATTTTGACCAGCCGTTAAAAACCATTGGTTTAGACAAACAGAAGGAAATATGGTTTGTGAAAAGTGTACGTATCACACTGTTCAGATGTTTTCTATCTCCAAATCTCACCTACATTTGGACTGTTGGCGAAGACTTGATACTCTACGAAAGCTAACGTCGTGTGAACGCTAACTGTTGTCACTTCTGCCCTCGTCGTTGTATTGTTTTATTGCCTTCTTTACTAATTTCGTCTTACTGTTTTAGGCGAGAAGAAGCTCGGCAAAGTCATCACACCTGACACCTGGAAGGATGGAGCACGGAATACAACAGGTAAACAGAGGACTCAGATTCAGTGAAAATTTGTTTTGTACATAAAACGTAGTTGAACTCATACGTGTGCCTACATTGGGTTCAAATTTTGGAATTAAAAAGAAAAAAAAAACATAATGTCATGTTACTGAGATGATGATGTCTCATAGAGTTCACTCTCCTTCTTTCTTTCAGAGGGCGGTGGGCGTAAGCTGAATGAAAACAAGTTCCTGACTGCTAAGAAAGCCAGGTGAGTGGCTCATTAAAACCCAACTTTAACTCAAAATGTTCTTTGATTGTTTGTGAGAGAACATCACGGAGGTTGACTGTGCTTGTATCTACAAGAACTCACAGAAAAGAAGTTTTTATTGACCTCCTCTGATCATTGCACGTTTATTAGCATGTTAATTTGTTCCCTAGACCTCAAACGTAAGCATTGCTAAAAAAAAAAAAAAAAAAAGAAAGAAAAAAAAAGAAAAATGTGCATTTGTAGTGATGGATCTGTAATGCATCTCCCTCTCAGGTTTGACCCCTACAGCAAAACGGGCTTTGCTACCTGCAGGATCTGCAAGAGTTCAGTTCATCAGTCTGGATCACACTACTGTCAGGGCTGCGCATACAAGAAAGGTATTCTGTCACTCACACTGGACTGCATACTGAGCAGAAATCCTGATGGGTTTAATGTTGTGACTTTCCTTTGTTCTTCCTGCACCGCACTATGGCAAAGACTCATAGAATCTTAGTTAAAACACGACCATGTTTGAGATATTTGCACAAATGAAAGAAACTGTGAGAGCATGCGTTGTCTGGCTAAGGCTGGTGCAGCAGAGACAAGCTTGAAAATGGGGCATCATCTCTCCAGGGATGACTTCACACTATTTATTCACTGAGTGCACAAATTTAGAGTCTGAAAACAGCAATTTGGTCCACCTAAATTGCAAAAAAAAAAAAGACAATTTCTTCCTCCCTAATCTCGTTTTGTGTGTAGCAGTGCAGATTGTTTGGGTGTATTTGGCCAGCTTTTAAGACATTAGCTGACTGAGATGTCAGTGTCCCAATAATCCTGTAAAATCGACACAACAAACAGTCGACAGGGAAGTCTGTGGCTTATCCAGAGTAACTGGGACACTGTGTCTGTGACTGTGACTGTGTGAAGTTAAACTATCTATATGGCTAGATATAAAGAATTAAGTGAAAAAATATACTTTTTATACTTTAATGATCCAACTCTAGCATCAGGGACAATACTGATTAACATTGATTCACAAAAAAAGCAGAACAGTGAGTCTGCAGCCAGAATCAAGAGCACTTTTATAGGTTTGTTTGAGTTAAGTGTGTTTGCTGGCACCAGCACACTTCACTGTCTAACATTTACAGTGAGTGTTGAAATCCAAATAAGTGGACATCTGAGAAAGCACATCTGGATGAACCTTGAAGCGGGCAGTGTCAGCTACAGAAAACCAGGCCAGATAAAGCTGCAGTGGACACACAAACAGAATAAACAAGTGAGGGGCAGATCCATGTGTAGTGAGTGAAGGCTCCATGACCAGAAGGCTCAGCAAACATGACATCACAAAACTGCCCCCACATCGCAAAGCTAGCCGAGTGTGTTTTGGATCAGGAAGAACGGGCTGTTTACAGTGATTATGTGCCACTGAAACAGCTGGAGGATTCGTTTTTTTTATCGGTAAACCAGGAAAGTCACATGTGAAAAGCAATAATGGATTGAGCAAACTTTCAAGCACCGTTTCCAGTCGCTTGTAGTGACGAACCCACAGAGAATTATCACCAATTCTGCATTTCCCCACAGCTCTACAGAGATTTCTAGCATCCTTTAACTCATTCTGTTGGTTTTCTGGGCCGTAGCTTCTGCTGTGGTTCAGTCTTACCGTTCCCATCAGCATCGACTGCAACAGGCGACAGGTTTTCCACTACCTGCCCTGCACAAAATAGCAGACAGACGACGTTAATGACGAGTTAGTGACGAGCAAAAATGGAGCTAAAATTAGAGTGAGCACTGGAAAACAGCTCCAGATGAATGCTCTGTGTCCGCTGGATTTGCTCACACACGCTACATAACACAAGACGTGCACACCTGCTCCTGACATTGCTCTCCTCTCTGTCTGCAATGATTCCTTTTTAATTGCTTTTAT
Source organism: Chaetodon auriga (assembly GCF_051107435.1). Taxonomy (NCBI): domain Eukaryota; kingdom Metazoa; phylum Chordata; class Actinopteri; order Chaetodontiformes; family Chaetodontidae; genus Chaetodon; species Chaetodon auriga. The sequence goes on from NC_135093.1 coordinate 6,230,595, forward strand.
CTTTCCGTCATCCCTTTTTGTCTCTCCAGGGATCTGTGCGATGTGTGGCAAAAAAGTTCTGGACACCAAAAACTACAAGCAAACATCAGTGTGACAGGTTGCTGATCAGAGAACAGCTCTACGAGCAAATAACGCGAGGATGAGACTGATGGTGCATGTTTGTCATCTTGTCGCATTTTCAGTATTTCTTCCACCATGTCCTGTGATAGACAGCAATAAGTCTTTACTGTTCTCCTTCCCACCTCTGTGAAAGAGAGAGATTTGGAGGTGGCTTTGCCCTCTTGTTGTATAATGTCAAATAATGCCACTGGAACTATTACAGTGGCCATAAACAGGGAAATACTGTTGTCTATAAATATACCACAACGTTATCACTGTTTTTTCAAGTTGAGGCTTCTAGATTTTTCGTGTATATTTTAAATTCAGTACTTAGACTTGAATTCTTTGCTTTTTAAAATTGCTATTTCTGTATGTAATATATCAAGTGTTGCATTTTTTTTTTTTTTTTTGTTTTTGTTGAGTGAATTAAATCATTCTATACAAGGACATTTGACAGGATTATTTTTTGCCTCTGCCTGAGGCTATGAAGAACACAGCTTTGGCCTCTTACGCACAACATACCCACATTTGTCCTGCAATAACTGGGTTGCCCTTAGATAATCTTGTTTGGAAACTGGATTCCACGCAGTCGTTTGTGACCCCCTTTCCCACTGCTGTCAGATATGGAGGTTATAGTTCACAGGTTGTTTGATGACAGGGTCCTCCTTTGATATTTAAAGGCCTTGCTCTCCCTCAGGCCCTTGTTCACATGCGCACACACATGCTTTTTTGTCCCATTATTGATTTATGCTGTTGCACCACAGCGCAAAAGCAGAACCAGTCTCCAGCTAATGTGCATTCGGTATCACTGGGACGTAGTAAATGAGTCAGGCCCTCGGGCCAGTTTGTTTCTACTTTGCTTACAAGTGACTACAACTACAACTGGTGATACAGTTCACGGACGTTGGATAATATCCCACTGTGCCTGAGGAGCAGCCACGTCCAGCGGCACAAAAACAGATGACAACTGTTGATACAACAATAACCCAACCAAATCTCAAGCTCTCAATGCTCATTCACATCCATCGATGTGGATGACATCCAACACTAATGCAAATAATGTCAAGGATCAACTAAAATAAATCACTCTGTCCAAAGTCCATACTATATACACATAGTGTGCACAATGTACGATATACTATATATGCATACTGTTTCTCCAGTTTATAGAGAAGAAATCAGTGTACGTTAGCATTTTGTGCTACGAACGCAGATTTGCTCTGCACACTGACTTTTCAGGGATAGCATAGCCGGTCTGTTTACCACTTTGATCCAGACATTCATGATCACCACAGAATGAATTCTTTTGACTTTGGTGAACCCCTGATTTGTTCTCCAAAGTTTTCACAGTGACAGTGGCTTGACAGCACCTGACTGAGGGTCGAATGAAGCCTGGTGGCTGAAACCTAGCAGCTAGCTGCCACTCAAAGCGGTCATGCCCATAATTATGCATAACTTTAAATCTTAACATAATTTAATTAAGTGATTTATGTTAACTTCATCCGTACACTACCTATAGAGGCCAAAAACTTTTTTGTAGCAGGTTGTAAACATGTTTAGGTAAACCTCATGTCACTTTTCCAGCATAAACGCACCACATTCTCAAAATCTATTAGAATTAGCATGAAACACCATCATTTTCTTGCATTATGTCATTAATGAAACGAACATAACACACTGAAATGTTCTTATTGACATACACAAAGTAAGCTTGACAACTTTCATAATGTTTCTGTCATTTTATTTCAGCAAAGGATCTTCAAAATACATGACACAGTGGTCACTGATAACACCAAAAATCTCTTCAGCACATCATTCATTGTACTCTTCGGACTACAGAAATAATTGTATTTTTATCTTTAAAATGTAATATATTACAAAGACTTTATAAATGTAGATTTAGAAATGACACAAGTTATTAAAATCGGTGGATTCTAAATATAATAATAAAGCAAGGACAGGTGTAAGGGTATCACTTGTGTGAAAGCACCATTGAATTTCTCAGAAAAAAAAAAAACATTTTCAGTATTGTCATGTCACGACATTGCACTCAGGTTCCATACATTATAACAAGAATATTGCTGCGTAAGACAGTAAAATATCTCGCAAAGGCACCAAAAATGTGAGTCTTCTACTTACTGCTGTGTTCACAGTGATTTCAAATAATGGATTTCTGCAGCAGGAAGTCAGATGTGGACCCACTGTTGCTCTAGAGCTTTCCCTGTGCTGCTGTGTGCAGAGGCTCGGGAGTGAGTGGTGTATGACTTTTGTTAGGCGCGATGCGAAAGAGTCAGGAACTCCTCCCGAATTTTTGGGTCCTCCAGGCAGACTCCCAGCATGGTGCTCGTCACTGTGCAGCTGTTCATCTTCTGGACGCCACGCATGACCATACACATGTGCCTGCAAACACACGCATACACACAGCTCAGCTTCCTGCTTTGAGGCAAGTCTCTGAACTCTGAACACGTATTGAAAGAGGAACGCCAGCAATTTGACTCATCAAAGTCTTCTAGTTTCCAGATATATGTGAAAAACGTTGCAACCAGAACCTCCTCAGCTCTGAGGCTAACAGCTCAGGGCGACATTAGTCGCTACAAGCATGACGCATCTGATTCTCTTGTGAAACTGTCGGCAGTTGAGTTGCATTGTGGGTAATGTGGACGCAAGATCTGGACAGTAAAGACAAATGTGTGGAATATAACATCCGAGATCTCTAGTTCAGCTCCATCTATGCTTCATGATGTTATTAATAATTTAGCTTGTTTGCTAACATTATGCTAACATTTAGCAACTGAAAGCAACTGGTCATACCAGACCAAGCTAGGAGGCAGAGTCTACCGTAAGTCTTTCCCTTCGTGTCTTTCAATTGCATCTTAGTCCCTCTCACTGAAGACGTGGAGAGATTGAAGGAAAAGATGACGGGAAGTAAAAAGTCTTTATTACTGAAAGACAATGGACTACAGGGACTTACTTTGCTTCAATAACCACAGCTACACCTTTGGGCTGCAGAGCCTCTGATATTCCAGTGGCGATCTGCTTGGTCAGCCGCTCTTGAACTGAAAGAAAACGCAAACCAGGCCGCATTCAAATGTTAAGATGAGATAGAAGAAAAGGGGCAATCACATGCAAAGCCTGTTAATGTTGCATTCATTTCTTTCGTGGCTTACCCTGAAGCCTCCGACTGAAGACCTCCACAATCCTGCAGAAAACAGAACACAAGCAAAGTGGAGTGGACTGATTACAGATCAGATTGATCTTTTCATAAACACAGTCTGTGACCCCTGGCCTATAGTCTAGCTATCCAACTTTACAGACCCTTTATCTGTAAATGATTCACCCGAGACAACCCTCTGAATCTGCCGTGCAAGATTCAACAGCAGCAAATTTGTGCAAAAAACCCAGTGACTCTGTTACTGTTATTCTGGGTTTGTATGTTCAGAGACGGTGTGATATTTTAGGAAAGGGAGACAAGGAGACAGACAGAGAGGCAGTGATAATAACTGCTGATTCCCACAGGTCTGAAGGGATTTTCTCACGGCTCGAGGGCGGATAGAGTTTAGATTTGTGTCTGTGAGTGTGCCTGGTGAGAGGACTAGATGATGGCCACCGGGCTTAGACTTAAGCCTCCAGGTCAATGCACTGAGATAACAGAAGAACTCAGCCACCCGGCACTAACACCAGAAACATACAGCCACAGTGGCAGCAGGAGAGTATGATATGTGTCTGTGTGTCTGTGTGTTACCTTGCTAGCTTGCTCAGTCCCACCACTTTTTTGTTGGGAATATACCCAATGGAAACCTGGAGAGAGATGACAGCATGTCAAAGCAGAGGTCACATAATCAGAGCAAAGGATTGTGAATATTATCGACTCTCACAAGCAGAAACAGAGGGCGGCGACACGCACGTGCACAAAACTGCACAAAAACAGCCTGTCGGGTATTTGTTTGTAAGATTGATTTAATGATTGCTTTGAACCCAGAAACACTCCACGTGCATTTCCCCTTTGGTTCACACTCGTGCAGACTTACCTTGCCAAAAAAGGGCACCAGGTGATGTTCGCACAGGGAAAACATGTCGATGTCCTTCACAATCACCATCTCTTCGTGGTCTTCATCGAATATGGCATTGTTTAAGACATCTTCGGGCACAAACACACATATACACGTGTTAGAAAATATTTTCAATACACAGTACTGAAAATGGGAAAACTAAGATATGGGAAGATATGGATTTGGGAATGTTATTATAGCCAATAGTCCAAATGTAGTTTGGCAGCCTGTAAGTCTATACGGTGTGCTGCCTGGAGGAGCAGCTTACAGCTTAATGCAACCTCATGCAAACATCCCCACCACCAACTACAGCTATTAAAAACTGATTTTGACGCACAACCATTAGAGGCTGTATGTTTCCGTTAGGATGCATGGCCGTCTGCAGGGTTTCTATTGTCCTGGTCAGGTGGACTTTTACTATTATAGCAGAGAGAGGGGCCGTAGCCCCTCACATTAATGACTAGAGCATGTCCCAGTGTAAAGCCCACAGATGGGCACCTGTTGACTCACCGTCGACGGTCTCGTGGTAGCCCTTGGTGAGGAACTGCATGGCCTTTGCGGCGCGCAGCGGCGTGCGCAGCAGCCCCTGTCGGTCTATGTCCTCCCCGAGCTCGTGGAGGATGCTGGCGTAGGCGACCTCGAGCGCAGGTAAGCGAGAATGGTCCTCGGCTTCTTTGCGGGACGTCTCGCGCTTGCGGAGCACGGCGGACTTGCTGGTGTCTATGATGAGGTCGCTGAGGCCGTTGTTGCAGTGGAACTCCTCCACGGTGTCGTTCATCTTGCCGTTGCAGTGGCCGTTCATGTCGGAGCGCTTCAAGTCTGGAAGAAGAGAAGAAGAGGTGAGAGAGGCGGTGATGTCGAGTTTCCCGGCGGCTCTGGTGGGCTTCTCCTGTTCCCGGTGCGCGCCTCGTTTATAAACCCCCGGCCACGTGCGCTACAGTGTTTCCATTTGTCAAGGTGCCGCCGACGTCAAACAATAATTTCGTCAGCAGCGTTAAATGTCATCAGAGGCACCCCCCACCGCCCCTTTGCCGAAAAAAGTAGGGCATACAACCGGCTTTTCTGCATCCCATCCACACACCAGCATCTGTCGCATTCATTTCTTTCCGATCTTTCTTTCCCTGAAACTACACAGATCAGTCTGGAGCTCATGACTCCACGTGGAGCTCAGGCATAATTGCTTTTTACCCTTTAACTCCCAACTTCCAGAAACAACCAACAATACATACAAATCTCAATGTATTCATGCTACATTGTTTTGGCATCATCTGTTCTGGGGAGTCTCCACCATTTGAAACCTCATTTAAAAGCCACTGAGAGCCTATCAGGTAGCATGATTCAAGGTGTATTAGTATAAAACCACCTAAAGGTGAATATCAGTGACAGACAGCCGTAGAGAAATGCAGAGGCAGTGGTCTCATAGCAGTGTTGTAAACAGGGCGGTGATTCTGCAAATCAACTGTCGAGCCATGGCTTGTCAAGTTAAAAGGACATGTGTAGGAGTTAGTGGCATCTATCAGTGAGGGTGCGTATTGCAACCAACTGAATACCCCTTGCACCTCTTGAGACCCTACGGTGGCCTTCAGGTAACGTAAAAACGCAAAAGGCCCAGTGTGGAGCCAAGGAAAAATGGTTGGTGAAAAAAGGCTGACCTCTAACCTTCCTGTCTTGGGATCAGATGGCTGTGAAATTTAATTTTCCATGATACCGGTGGAATAATTTGAGTAAGTGATCATTTGTAGCGAGAACAACAATTCCTGGAGAAGGATGGTTTATGAAACGGTGGCTGAGGAAATAACACACAGCATCACACGTCGTCACACCATCCTTACATAAACCAAACCCTCACGTATTCTCTTACGTGCATGTACAGCTGACAATGGAACAAGAAAGTGTGATCTGTTGTTCTAGAAACACATTCATCTGACAGGCTGTTGGAGGTGACATCAGTCATGCAGTTTCTTGGAATATTAGAGGATGCATGCTGTCTTGGTCTCACATGGCGGCATATAATTACCTTTACTTTTTACACTTCAATCAACAGAGCAAAGCGATTTTGTGTACCTTCAGACTTTCCCTTTAGCAGAAGTGTTTTATTTTGTTTGCCTTTTCTTTAAATGTACAAAACCCACCAATTATACAGTAAAATGAGGAGTATTTTTTGGGCTCAAAAATATAATGTTGTAAATTTCAAAAACGCGCTTAAAATAAAACAATTTATGTATTTAAAAAAGAGTCTGAAATACAAATTAAACTACAAAATGTTCTCTCTAAGCTCACTCTTCTTCTTGTTCTTCCTCTTCCTCTACCAATTCGTGCTTGTATGTTTTCTTGCTGTTGCTTGTCAAGTATAAAAGTCACTATATCCATCCAATCCGTGCAATATTAATGTGTCTGTTGATGCCTATGCCACACAAATGATCCCAGCTGACCAAATGAATCTTTAAAAATCAGATGACCACAGCTTCCCTTGCAAAGTTAATAAGAAAATAAGAGCAGTTGGTCTCAGTAGACCACATTATGTAATGTTTTAATTGTTGTTTGGAGGGAATATTTGAGATGGTAGACACTCATTATCTGTGGTGGTCATCTGTTGTTTCAAGGCTGCATTTTTTTACAGTATCGTTGGATGTTTTGCTGGATTTGTGGGACAGAGAACTGTGTCACACAGTTTCATGATAAGAATATTTCAAAACTAAGGCTACGGGACCCTTCCTGGTTTACTGCTCCACATAACACACTTCATGCGGGTGTGGATGTCACAGGGTGTCCTTTGTACGTTTGCAGATATGCTAATGATAATCGTCAAAAATGCATTTTTTGTTGTTGAGGTTGTTTTTTCTTCCCAGGCATCAACAGTATAGAGATATTTATCATCACAGCATGCCTTTGAGGGTTGAAGGGCTTTGAAACACACTTGAATTATGTCCTCTAGGGATCACCTGAAGACACCAGTGGGGCCCATTCATTGGCTGGTCTGTTGAACAGGTGCTGTACGCCGTGGGGTCAGTGGCTGATCGATCAACCAGTGGATCAGACAGCCACTCATGGAAAAAACAAAATCGAGGAGAGGTGATGCAATGATGAGAATAAACTGTCGAGATGCCGCGGTGGCACAACCACCTGAACAATCCCAATGAATCCTTAAAAATCAAATGACCACAGTTGATGCAACTTGTAAATAAAAAGACAAGGTTTTAAATGAATCCCTGAATTGCACAATCAAACTATTTTCTTTTGTTTTTTGTGATACGTTTCCAGCCTGAGAGTGAGCCTTTTATTTTTCACCTGCTGACACACTTCACATGGGTGTGGATGTCACAGGGTGTCCTTGGTAGATTTGTAGATGTGCTAACGATAATCATCAGAAATGCATTTTTTGCCGTTGAGGTTGTTTTTTCTTCCCAGGCGTCAGCAGTAAGGAGATATTTATCATCACAGCATGCCTTTGAAGGTTGAAGGGCTTTGAAACACGCTTGAATTATGTCCTCTAGGGATCACCTGAAGACACCAGTGAGCAGTGATGTAAGAAGAAGAACCGAGAAATAGAACGAATCAACACTCCGATACAGTAGGTGGCGCCCTATGCATCGCCTACGTTAGTTTGCGAGTCGTCAATAAACACAACGAAGAAGAACGTAGTTTCCTGTTTGGCCACAGTGGTGGCGGGAGATTCCAGCATGGCGGTGCAGCCGAAACAGAATCTGTCAATGGACAGTGCAGCCGAACATGGCTTTCTAAACTTCATTTTCTCCATGCCGGAGAAACCGGACACCACTTTCAGGATATTCGACCGTAACGACTACTACACCGTCCACGGAAAAGACGCCATATTCGCGGCGAAGGAAGTGTTCAAGACGAATGGGGTCATCAAATACTTGGGCTCAGGTGAGCTCTATAGCCAAGCTAACTAAGTAGCTAGTCTCCCGTTTAGCAAGTTAAGTCATTTGCGTGTTGTTGCTGCATTTACTCCGAGGTTTAGATGTAGCCACGAGCTAATCTAGCCACACATGTACGCATTAGCTGCAGCTAATGGCTAAAGCCAGACACTATTGGTGTTTTGCAGGAAATGTAGGCTCACAGGTTGTTCCTATTAAAATGTGACTATGTTGGTCTACAGGGAGTCGCAAGCTGGAGAGTGTGGTCCTGAGCAAGCTGAACTTTGAGGCCTTTGTGAAAGACTTGCTGCTGGTGAGGCAGTACAGAGTGGAGGTGTACAAGAACCACAGCAAGAGCAGCAAGGAGCACGACTGGAAGCTCGAGTACAAGGTAATGTGTTCAGCAAGTGTATGCGTGAACTGAATAGATGTATGTGTGTATGCTAATGATCCTACAGGTGAGATCATCGCATCAGGCTCGCAAGATGCTCTCATGTCAGGGAACTTAACAGGATGCATTACTATTGATAATGGGACTAACATAATCAAAGCTGGAAACATGACTGTATTGAGTGCACTGTCGCTGTTTGCAAGAAGATTGTGAGCAGCTTCTCGTTCGGCTGAAAAAATTGGAAGAGGAGGACAGAAGATGAGGCCACAGCACAGAAAGAGTTAAATATCCCTGCACACCAGCTGAGGAGCCAGTTTCCTGCAGATTCACAGACACCATTTTGTTTGTCCTTCTGTTTGTCCTTCACAACTTCCTCTTAGTTCCAAACAGGATTAACACCCAAATGAACTGAAAGCATATTACGTAAGAGTCTCTCCGAGGCTCACAGGTCATTAGACTGAGATTGATCAGTGCCGCTCCAGTGCATCACATCAGACAAAAGCCATAAAAACAGGGCTGGAGCTAACAGTTATTTTCATTAGCAATTAATCAGTTCAGGTTTAAATAAACCAATTAAAAGGCTTGTTATTATCTCTCTGTCAATCATCTGAACCCTCAGGCCTCTCCGGGGAACTTGACTCAGTTCGAGGAGATTCTGTTTGGCGGTGGAACCGGAGCGGAGGGCTGCGCCGGCGTCGTAGCCGTGCGGTTCGCTACGGGAGCTGACGGACAGCGTGTGGTCGGGGTCGGCTACGTGGACGCAGCCCAGAGGACCATGGGAGTGTGTGAGTTCCCGGACAACGAGATCTTCTCCAACCTGGAGTCCCTGCTAGTCCAAATCAGCCCCAAAGAGTGTCTCTTAGCTCAGGGGGAAGGCAGCACGGATGGCACAAAACTACGGGAGGTACGTGGGGACAAACAAACAGCAGACAGAAATTTGTGCAGTTGCAGTTCTCACCCAGAATACACAGTGGTTGTGTGCTCGTCCTGTTCCTTCTGAAATCAAGAACCATCTCCTACAGTGTTTTTACCTCACAAAAACATTTTTTGGTTAGTTGATTAATGTCATAAAATGATGAAAAATGCTTGTCATAATTTCCCAGACCTGAAATTTTCCCATTTGTTTTGTCAGTTCACGATCAGAAAAGACAAAGAAGGGAAAGCAGATCCTCACATCTGAGAAGCTGAAAGCTAATCAGAGCTAATGTTTGAGTTAAGAAGTCTGAAAATGTCAAATTTTCTTGTTGCATTGTTTTTTCCACGTCAAGTCATTCATGCACAAGACCTTGTTATGTGTTTTTGAAGGTGGTGCAGCGTGGCGGCATGCTGGTCTCTGACAGGAAGAGAGCGGAGTTCAGCAGCAAGGACATGGTCCAGGATCTCAACAGGCTGCTGAGGGCCAAGAGAGGAGAGACTGTGGCGAGCAACACGTTACCTGAGCTGGACAAACAGGTGAACAAACCACAGAGCTTCCTGACATGCGGGATTCAATCACCTGAGACGAGTAAGAAACCAATAATTCCACTGACAAGCAACGTGACATTTAAACAGTTATTTTTTAAACACAGTCTGGCACAGTGCGCTTAAAAACACAGAGGCTACAACGAAAGGGTTCATAAAATGAGAGGAATGGTAGAAAAGTTGAATATACGAAATGCCTGAATGTGGTTTCATTCACAGGTGGCTATGTCGTGCTTGGCTGCAGTGGTGCGTTTCCTTGAGCTGCTCTCTGACGAGTCCAACTTCAACTCCTTCAGTCTGACCACTCTGGACCTGGGTCAGTACATGAGGCTGGACAACGCCGCCGTGAGGGCTCTTAACCTCTTCCAGGTCAGTGGAGGCCACAGTTCTCTCAAGCAGCCGTAGCAGCTTTGGGTCACTTCACCCAAATCTCTGAGGAAACCTCTTTCCTCTTTTTTAAAATGTATATTCGAACTATAGAAAAATCCATGTGTTCGATTGTGACGGTTGATATTCGCGCTGCAGAGCGGCTGCACAGGAAGCACTGCACTGCTTGTTTTCCTTTACCAGGAAAATCTGTTGAAGACTTTTAAGCCTGTGTAGATGTTTAAATGTAAGTGGTTTGAAGGTGTGTTGACTCTTATTTAGTTTTTGTTGCTTTTGAATGAAGTGTGTTTAATGATGGCAAAATTGCTGTTTTTGTGAATGGGGTCTGGTGGCTTTAGCGAGCGTGACCGAATAGCTATTTCTGTTTAAATGAAACAGATCTTACGCTTTAACAAAAAGGTCTTAATTCTGCAATGATCAGTTCCATAATGTTCTCACACTTATTATAACAGTCTGAGTTTGTCAGTCAAGACAAACACCTTTTGTTGACATATGTTGACGGCGTGCAAACACTCGGGGGGTTAGCATTTGTTACACATGTGGTTTTACAGGTTTATGTGGGACTCTATGTCCATGCATGTCTACAATTTAAACAAGAGATTTAAATGGAGGTAAATACCGCTGTCAAACTGTACTTGATTTCCCTTTAGACTGTCCCCATCCCATAATTTGACCGTTGACATCAGCAGTAGTGAGATATCCATTGTCATAGCACGTTAAAGAAACGCCCTGTTGTATCTGCATCCTCAGGGATCACCTGATGACACCAGTGGAGCTCATTCATTGGCCGGTCTGTTGAACAAGTGCCGTACGCCGCAGGGTCAACGACTGCTCAACCAGTGGATCAAACAACCACTTATGGACAAAACCAAAATAGAGGAGAGGTAATACAATGGTGATATTTCTGACACGCCTGAGTCATACATTAACAGATCTGTACCTGCGAGCGTTGCAGCGCTGCTCTCCTCGGTAGGGATGGGAATTGATAAGATTTTTACGATTCCAATTCCGTTTTCGATTCTGCTTAACGATTCAGTTCTTTATCAATTCTCATTTGGAAAAAAGGAGAACAAACAGGTCGATTAGCATCAACTTTGTTTAGTTTAGAAGTAACCTTACAAACCAAACAGTGAGGTCTTAAGAGGGCCACAGCCTAGGGCTCCTCGATGGGGTGCCAAGGAGGTCCCCAGAAAAATGTGTTTGTTTTGAAAATAAATAAAAAATAATAATAACAATAAAATAAATATTCTTCTGTAGAAATTAACAAAATACAACGTAAATTATTCTGTGGCAATTACACAAGAATGTCCCGTAACATGTTCAACATTTTTCTAATAGAAATTAAAATTCTCCTTTTTAAAAGGATGTATGAGCTCAACACTCAAAAATAAAACTACGTCAGCCAGTGACAAATACAATCAAGTCCAGTGGAACTGCGCATTGTGCAATTCTGCAAACATTCACTATGAAGAATTAACAATTCTTCAGCAGAAAAATAAGCATATCTGCTTTTTCAGGAAGGATACGCGATCTGTCTGGACTTATGGTGTCTCCAGCTGTGGAGAACACCCTCTCAGGCGGGGTGGAGGACGCCTGCACACACAGAAAGCTTTCAGCCAGTCCTGACAGCAGGGGCAGAGACTCTCTCTTGCTCCACCACCATAGGGTGGCGTCACCCTTGCAGGGGATGGGGGGGCAGGCTTCTGTACAGCTGGATCTCCTGATCCTCTCGGAAGCTGGAGGTAGATGTGAACGGGAGCGAGTGCTGCCAGCCTCTAAGCCAGTCAGACTCTGTGTAGGAGCTTCATTTGCAGCTGGCATGCTCTCCGTTTAAAACGTCCCCAGCCGCAGTTTGCATCAGCTCTTGCTAATTAAACAGCCAAAGACCAGGACGTCTCTAAAGTCCACGTCGTCATTTGAAATAACAGTGTGCTACAGTGAATCGTGCCTTGTTTTGACGTTTTGTGCGTGTAGGCTGGACCTGGTGGAGAGCCTCGTGTGCGACTCTGAGCTCAGGCAGACCTGTCAGGAGGACTTGCTGCGGCGGTTTCCTGATCTTCACCGTCTGGCCAAGAAGTTCCACCGTCACAGTGCGACCATGCAGGACTGCTACCGAGTCTACCAAGCTGTGAGCCACATCCCTGCCCTCACCACGGCCCTGGAGAGATACTCAGGTGCACACAGAGCTATATTTAGAATACGCTGAGGGGCCAGTTTATTAGGTACAGTTTTGAAGCGGTGTGTTGGCGTCACTTTTGCGCCTGAGGCCAAAGACGCTCGACGGGTTTGAAATTCCTGCGAATCAGCAGCGGGCTGCTGAAGTCATAAAAACACGACTTTACTCCTGTGATCTCTCGGTGGCATTAAGCTCGTGGTGACATCAGGGAAGCGACTACACCCAGGGGCGCCCTTTCTACCACGTGCCCCTAAAATAAAGATCTCATTCAAAACTTCGTGCGACGCAGCAAACTATGTAAGTGGCCATACTAGATTACTGAACACATAAATCACACGAACCTCTGCGTTGACCGGAGCTGCTTCTCTGTGGCGAGGCGTCTGATGGAAGATGGTGGTGTTGATGATGATGAGGCTGCTCACAACTGGTTGTGTGGAGTCTTTGCAGGAGTGAGTTACACCTCAGTTATTTTGTTTTGTAGGTTTAGGCACATCAGCTGTTTCCACATTAAAAAGTCACGGCAAATATGCTCAGTTCCTTTTGTTTGCTCTTCATGCCCTGAATCCATGTTCTTGACTTTGAAGGAGAACGCAGTGTTTCCTTTTTTCAGTTGTCACAGCTTTAATCTCATTTCAAATGATTTCACATTTTGGAAGCAGAGAGCTGAGACGCTGCTGCAGCTGGAGGTTCAGGCTGGAGGTTTCCCACCTCTGCCTTAACGTATGCTCGAAAGCACTCCCCCATGTGTCACTCTGCATGAACAATAGGAGGACACGAAAAAAAAAGCCCACCTGGATTTGTCCATTAACAGTCCAGGCTTGATGTTCCTGGATTTTCTAGTCATGACGTGCCTCCTTTCACCCCTCTGATCGTGCATTTACAGTACCTGCATTATTAGCCTACATGCATACAGTACATTCATTCATACAGCCTTTTTTGATTTCTGTGTGTTGTAGGCAGCTACCAGGTTCTGCTGGAGGCGGTGTTCATCTCTCCTCTCAGAGACCTGCAGACTGACTTCATTAAGTACCAGGAGATGATTGAAACCACTCTGGACATGAACCAGGTCCTTTCCTCAAGAATCTCTGTACACAATTAAGAGTATAGTTTTGTGCATGATATCTGCATATTGTCAATCCCACGTGGTGTTCACACGTCTTTTTTCTTGCGTGTTACTTGCAGGTCGATCACCACGAGTTCCTGGTCAAGGCGTCGTTTGATCCGGCGTTGACCGAGCTGAGAGAAAAGATGGACGTGCTGGAAAAGAGCATGCAGGCTGTGCTGAACAGCGCAGCCAGAGAGCTAGGTGCTGTAGCAGACAAAAAAAACAATGCAGTAATTGTGTTTTTTGATGGAGTGTGGTGGTCACGAGCGGAGGGTTTGTGGCCTGTTCGACACTTCCACATGCACTGGAAACTCGTCCCTGTCAGTGGGCTTCAATGCTGCACTTAGACGAATTGCAATGAACCAGAAATTCTTCTTCTTCCACTCTAATATTTAGTATCTGACCTAAATGAAAACAAAGATAATTAGTTTTCGAACCATGTTACATCACTATTACATCATTTCATTTAACCGTCGCCCCTTTCGTGACCTTATGACCTTTTGCCTTCTGACCAGCAGTCATGAGCTTTGGGAAATGATCTGAAGAATGAACTCATGAGTACGAACCAAAATCAGTTTCCTTCGCATGGTCGCTGGACTCAGCCGTATGAGCAGCTTTGAAATCCAGACTTTATGTAGCTTGCTGCTACAGCGACCAGCAGTGAGGAAGATGCCGACTGAAATAGACAGCCAATGGAAGGCTCGAACCAGCAGCTTACTTCCTGTGAATGAGAGCCGGATAAATAGTAGAAGATGGTCGGATGGAGATAAATATTTGCTTTAAATGCTTGAATGTTGATTCAGTTTGAGCTCATCGTAGCGTGTTTCAGGTCTGGATGCCGGCAAGACGGTGAAGCTGGAGTCAAACGCCATGCTGGGTTTTTACCTGAGAGTCACCTGCAAGGAGGAGAAGACGCTGAGGAACAACAAGAAATTCACCACGCTGGATGTTCAGAAGAACGGCGTGCGCTTCACAAACAGGTTGGTCTCACGCGCCCAAAATCAGCCCCGTGTCAGCTCACGGCGTTTTCTCTCATGCACCTTTTCACACGACATGTCCGCAGCAAGCTGAGCTCTCTGAACGAGGAGTACACCAAAAACAGGGAGGAGTACGAGGAGGCCCAGAACGCCATCGTCAAGGAGATCATCAACATCGCCTCAGGTGAGGAATCTTCACATCAGAAGTAAACTCTTCATTATATGGAATTTGTCTCATTTTAATGACTGATTTAATTCACGCTGATCACTTTGAAACCACCAGGTTACGTGGATCCCCTCCAGACGCTGAGCGACGTGATAGCGCAGCTGGACGCGGTGGCGAGTTTCGCCGTGGCGTCCGTCTCCGCTCCCGTGCCGTATGTTCGACCGCGCCTGTTGGCGGACGGCTGCAGGCGCATGGAGCTGCAGCAGGCCAGACATCCCTGCATGGAGACGGACGCGGACACCGCCTTCATACCCAACGACATCACCTTCGTCCAGGGAGAGAAGAGCTTCTACATCATCACAGGTGCCAAAACACTTAGACTTCAGTTAGTATGATAAGAATATCAAAGCTAAAGAGGCGTGAATTAGGGCTATATTTTTTCTTTTTAGATAGTGGACAGTTAAAGAAATGACTTTGGTTTTATCATCATCCAACTTTGAATACTGACTCTAATCTCTTTAAAAAAAACTTTCTTCTCTGTAGTACATGTTGTACCTCACCATCACACGATACACTTCATACAGCTCTCCTCTCTTCTTGCCTGCAGGACCAAATATGGGCGGCAAGTCGACGTTTATCCGGCAGGTGGGCGTCATCGCTCTGATGGCTCAGATCGGCTGCTTTGTGCCGTGCGAGAAGGCGGAGCTCAGTGTGATTGACAGCGTCCTGGCCAGGGTGGGAGCAGGAGACAGCCAGGTCAAAGGAGTGTCCACCTTTATGTCTGAGATGCTGGAGACGGCTGCCATTCTGCGGTAAGAACAAACGCCTGTTCGTGCTAAACAATGATGATACGCAAGCCTGTTCTCATCGTCCCTGCCTGCCCCTCCAGCTCGGCCACGGAGAACTCGCTGATCATAATCGACGAGCTCGGCAGAGGCACGTCCACGTACGATGGCTTCGGTCTGGCCTGGGCCATCAGCGAACACATCGCCTCCAAGATCGGCTGCTTCTGCCTGTTCGCCACTCATTTCCACGAGCTGACGGTGCTGGCGGCGCAGCAGCCCTCCGTCCACAACCTGCACGTCACAGCGCTGACCTCCCACAACACACTCACCATGCTGTACAGAGTCAAACCAGGTCAGCACGCTCTTTAAAGGTTCTATATACAACATCCAATGACAATTTATGTCGCACTAGAGCACCGGCCTCTCAGACCACCAGACTCCATTGACAAAAACAATAATTTTACCTTGCACATGAGATTTAAGCTGCTGTAATTTGTACATGCTCACTGCAAAACACTCAGCCTCTCTCTCTGCTGCCTTGGATCATTCTGCTAAGTCCTTCAGTTGAATATTGCTAGTGACATTCAATCAAGTGTCCATACTCACCCCTCCCCTGAATGTGTTCAGGTGTGTGTGACCAGAGTTTTGGGATCCACGTTGCCGAACTGGCTTGCTTCCCGCCGGCGGTGGTTGCAATGGCGAAGGAGAAGGCGGATGAGCTGGAGGAGTTTCAGGAACCTGCAGGGGAGCAGTCTGAGAAGGAGGAAGAGCCCGAAGCCAAGAGACGACGGACAGACAAACAAGTAGGGCCCAGTTTGCTGCATCCTGCCGTCATCTCCTTTATAGATTCATGCTTAATGACCTCGTGTGCTGAAATACAAATCTTTACCAAACGGCTGCAGTAGTAACCCTGATGTGCCGCTTGTCCTTCAGGAGGGGGAGCACCTGATCCAGGACTTTCTGGAGAAGGCGAAGTCACTTCCTGCGGCCACCATGAGTGACGAAGAGGTGAAGGCGGAGCTCAGGAGAATGAAGCAGGAGCTCGTTGGCAAAAATAACAGGTACATCAGAGAGATCCTTGCGCGCTGCGTTCCTGCAAAAACAGCTTGATTTTCACTCGCAGTCATGTGTTCATCGTGACCAGCAAAGGTCAAAGTTCATGTACTGCAGGGAACCACACTAATGCTCTTGTATTGTATAGTTTTTCAATAAAGGATTTTTCCTGAATGCACTGCGAGTTTGTTATTTGACACGCTGTGCTCATGACGCACACCCCAAAACTCAGCCAAGCACGTCTCATAAATCATTTGTGAACACATGAAAA
This sequence comes from Chaetodon auriga, assembly GCF_051107435.1. Lineage (NCBI taxonomy): Eukaryota > Metazoa > Chordata > Actinopteri > Chaetodontiformes > Chaetodontidae > Chaetodon > Chaetodon auriga. The sequence goes on from NC_135093.1 coordinate 6,247,393, forward strand.
CCGTAACTCCATTTATGTCCTCATGACCATTTGCCTTCTGGCCAGCAGTCATGAGCTTTGAGTAATGACCTGAAGGATGACTGACTGCACTCAGCCTGAGGAACAGAGTGAAGTTACATGAATCTGCAGCTAACAGATGGAAATAAATGTAAATAGCGTTACACTGAATGTGTCAACCTTAAACTGTCGATTACAACTTAGCTGACCCTTACGCAGTTTTTGACACTTCAAACCTGTTAAATGTCATGCAGTTATTCTATTAAGACCACCAGTAAGTCTCCTCTGAATTTTGTGGCTTAAAAGTCATAAAAGAAAGTTCACTTGATATCCAAACATCTGTGATCACTGACAATAATCCATCAGCATCTCCTTTGGCAAAGGTCACATGTACATAAATATGGATGCTGTAAAACTGCAACATCACAGATAAAGGTCTGTTTGCTCCGAGCGGCAGTTTTTATCCTTCTTTGCGACACCTGATGGAGGTAAATGGAGGTCGTTTCTCGGTGAATTTCATCGCAGCCAGGGAATTTAAAGACAGACACCTCTGATCTAATAAAGTTTTATTTTCTTAGAAATGGCCAGTTTCCTGTTTTCTTTTTTCGTCTTTCTAAGAAAGTATACCCCTTTTTGAATTCCAACTAGCATCTACATAATGGTTATTGAATACTTCACAATATATTAAGTCTAGATGTTATGGTACATGCATACGATTCAGGCTGCATGAGGAGCCACAGTCACCACGATACACGGGGGAGAGAAGGGGGGAGGACGGGGGTGGGGACTGCAGACGGACTCTTCAGTTCCAGTTCAAAGGAGCTCTGACGCCTCCTGTTGAAACCCTCTCCACGAAACACTGACTGCATCAACTTAGAAACATATATACACACACACGCAACTTTCACTGTACACAACACACATTTACGCACTCACATACACACCTTTATACAACTGTGGAGCCCCTCCACCTGCCATTTAAGCTAATATACTGGAGAGGGTTTTTAGTGTTAAATGAGATTCTCTTTCACAGAAAGAACTTCACCACTGGGACGTTGGAGCTTCTGCAGTTTGCCTCTGTGTCGGGGTGGGAGGAGGGACGCTTACCAAAGAAAAATAATAATTATAATTATAATAATATATAATAAAATAAAAGACATTCAAATACAGTCAGCTTTTTGCTTGAAAATACAAAACTACATGAGAAAGCATTGAAATAAAATCCATTGATCGGAACATATTTAAAAAAAACACAAACAAACAAAAAAGCCCAAGTGCTCCATCACACACACACACAATCTTGCTCTTTTATCCACACACAACAGAGCAACATCCACCCATCCGTTGCCTGGTTACTACTGCCCGGGCAGCCAATGGGGATGGCAGCTGCGAGGAAGCAGGAAGTCTCTTTGACAGCAGTTCTCGTGAAGAAAAAGAAGAAGAAGCAGAAGTGGGCCGGGAGCCGAGGATGAACGCCGGGCGGTGGATCTTCATGCGCTGCCAAAGCGGCGCAGGCCGCCATCGACAGCCCCTCCGCAGAGCCCTCCTCTCGCAGTCTTCTCTTTGTCTACAGACTGCAGTAAGAAATACTCGAGTGGAATCTCTTGTGGCCGTTCTGTCGGTCTCCCCTCAGCTCCGCTGCTCTCTCTGGTGGAGTCTGCCGCCGCTGCAGCGCGTCTGACTGCAGCGGGCAGGAAGCTGCTTCCTCTGCAGCCTCTTTCACCTCGATCCCGTCTGAGAGCGCCGCAATCGCAGAGTCTCTCTGGGTCCTTATGGCTGCAAGTGGATGTGTGTATGTAACTGCGCGTGCGTGCGTGTATGTGTGTGTGTGTCTGTGTGCAATGCAATGTGTTTGTATGCTTATGTGAGAGTTTAACTAGACCGGACGCCTTCAGTTATGTTGCAGCGTGTTGGACTCGATGGGCGGCGCTGAGTCATACAGAGTGTCTGTGTCGTGTGTGGGCTCTCCGGCCAGCGTGCACGGGTTGGACAACGTTCCCGCTCCGCAGTCGCAGAAAAACCTGCAGGAACAGATATCAGCGATTATGAACACCTTCAAACAAGTGGAAGAGAACGATTAATTAAATAATATTAAAAATGAACAGAACCTGTAGTCAGAAAGGAGCATAAAATGTCTCACCGATCGTGCCGTATAAACTCTACATCGTGCCCTTGGTGGCATTTTTTGATGCAGTTTACACAGATGGCGTTCCTATCTGTTGTATTACAAGTGTGACACCTGGAGGAACAAGACGAAATGGATGCATTTACAGAGCAAGTCAAGGAAAAGTTAATCAAAGACAAAAGCATTGTGACAATTACTACTCTTTTCTTAAAGGACCAGTATGTTGGATTTAGTGGCATCTAGTGGTGAGGCTGCAGACTGCAACCAACTGACCACCTCTCTCCTCACCCCTGCCTTTGCAAGCATGTAGGAGGTTGTCGTGAAAAAAAAAAAGTGCTCTCCAGAGCCAGTGTTTGCTGCTCCTCCTGCAGATATAAAAAGCTCATTCTAAAGTAATCAAAACACCTTTTTTCAGGTATTTATACACAAATGAAAACATACTCATATGAAGATTGTATTCAATTCGATAATGGATGCCCCTAAATCTGACACACTGGACCTTTAAATGAATCATTTCTTAAATGTGGGGCTGAGACTAACAATTTTTTAAACATTTTTTTTAATGATCTCTTGATTAATCAATGAATTGTTCATTCAGCAGAAGCCCATGAAATTTCCCAAAGCATAAGGTGATATCTTCAAACTTCAAAACGTTGAATTCTGTGTTGTTTCAGCTCTCCTGACATGTACCAACATTATTCTGAAGCTTCTATCCGACGCAGGTTACCTGTAGAAGTCGTGCATGGGGTAACTGGTGTAGCTGGAGATCTTGTAGAGACACTGTCCTCTGCTCACTGCCTTTTCAATGGCGTCCTGGTTATTCAGAATCTTGTTATCTGACAGAGGGAGTAAACAGAGGAGAGCCATTAGAAGGCACATACAACCAGCTTGTAACCAGACCGGGTAAAGCTTTTCTGCCCGTAAAGCGGCAGCAGCAGCGGTTACCTTTCATGGTGACGTTGACGCCGGACGCCAGAAACAGGCCTCCGAAGCGATTGTTGAAGATCTGGTTGCCCTCCAGCGTGGCTGTGGCGTGGTTAGTGATTTCAATACCTGGAGAACGAACAGAAAATCAGCACCACGAGGGGAAATGCCGTGAACTTGGACATGGAGTTGATTTTGAATACAAAAAGAAAAGCTAACCTGCAGCGAAGCCGTCAAAAATGCGGTTCTTGCGGAGTATTGGATGGCTGTTGGTGCTGATCAGCACGCCGGCCTGAGCGTTCCTGAAGATGTCGTTCTCCTCCAGCAGACCTGCAGAGGAAAACGTGATAGCTAAAAGATAACGTACAGCACCAAAATCACATCAAAGTAAAAGGTAAAAACAGTCCCTGAATCTAGTATGTGGATCTAAACCCTGAGGTTCAATCACAGGCTGACTGTACTATCAAATATCAGATTCTACGTGACGTCTTCTGACTGATGGGGCTGTTTGAACGTGTTAAAGCACCTCTGCCTCCATTGAAGATGCAGATGCCTCCGTCTCTGCCGTCATGAATCTTATTCCGTCTCAGTGTGGGGTTGCTGTCCGTCTTGATCCACACCCCGGCCATGGCGTTGTCAAAGATCTCGTTGTCCTCGATGAAGCCCAGCCCTGTAACGTTAAACAGCCGGATTAGACGTCCAAGTACGCACACATACGAGACGAACAGAGAGAGGAATACAGACCTGAGTTGTAGACTAAAATCCCTCCATTCTGGCCTCCCCAGATCTTGTTGCGCCTGATCTTTGGGTTGCTCCCCGTCCTGTCAAAGTTCAAGAGTAATTATTGGAGTGGAAGTGGAGGAGGAGGAGGAGCATGATCAGCTGCTTTAAACAAAGTGTCTCATATTTTGTGTTTGGCGGTTAAACTGTTGGACGGGGGAAGCCGTTACCTTATTTGCACACCAGAGTACATGTGATTGTAGATATCATTGTCTTCCAACACACCGTGCCCATTGTCATAGAAATACACGCCAACCTTAAGAAAAAAAGAAAGGCAGATGATCACTCAGTAGATTCAACATACATATGTAGAGAAGAGAGGGACAGGAAAACATAGAAGAACAGAGTCAAATAATTACACAGAGCAGGATTTATGTGGGAGATCCAAATAAGAGAAGAACATCATCAAATGTGATGAGGTACGGTGTGTCTTCACAGCGACACAGGAAAGCAGAACTGAAGCAGGAAATAAAACTGATTTTTTAGGCTTTACAATGTCGAACCTTGTTAATCTTACCTGTTTGCCGCTGTGGATGCGGTTCTTGCGGAGGACAGGAGTGCTGCCTGTGGTCACCCAGACTCCAGCCAGTGTGTTGCTGTAAACCTCGTTCTCCTCGATCACGCCCTGGCCTTTCTCATGCTGAAACACGAAACGGGATCAGCTGTCAAACGTTTCTGACGGAGGGTATGTGTTTGTATTTCTTTAAATCAGTCACAATCGTCTGAACATTTGAATGGAGGAAGGTGAGACCTGCAAGTAAAATGCCTAAATCCCAGCAAAGGAAAAGGTAATAGCTGCTAGCTTGTTTATGTTCGTACTGATGTTGTTCAATAACAGGCTTATACCCACAGTCTACATCAGGTGAGTCTAAGCTTTTATATGAAACTGAAAAATGATCTGAACTTACTAGAAATGAGTTATATTTTAACCAGACGTCCTACAGATATTTCAAATAAATCAAAGAGTATATTTACCACATAGATGCCCCCATGTTGCCCATCGTGGATCTTGTTGTGCCGTACAATGGGGCAGCTGTTGGTTCGGATCTGGATTCCGGCCAAGGCGTTACCATAGATGTCATTACTCTCTATCAAACCCCGACCATCTCCAAATATGTACACCCCTCCTTGGTTACCATTGAATATAGCGTTTCCCCTGGAAATGAAAGAAAAAACCATGAGTCTTGGAACAGATGCTACGATGCTAACAGTGAAACAACCATGTCCTTTTTGGTGGTCCATATCGATATCAGCCAAGTGGTTTGTCACCTTCATTGTAATGTAATCTAACAACCAACCATGACCCAAAAAGCCCGGACCCCTCTATAGGTTTACTGCGAATGCTGTCCTGTGTGTGGTGTCCTCACCGTATCGTCGGGTCACTGTTGGACGTGATCCACACACCAGCGAAGTTATTGGCATAGATTTTGTTCTCTATAAACTGCCCCCGCCCCTTCTCGTGGACGTAGATGCCTCCTGTTTGGCCATGGTGGATCTCACAGCGCACCACCGTGGGGTTGGCGTAGGCCTTCACCTCAAAGCCTGCTATACGGTTTCTATGGATGTTGCAGTTCTCAAAGTAACCCTGAAAACACAGAGGGGAGGACATGTTAGACGGTCTGTGGTGTGTCTTCAGGCACAAATGCGTGACGTGACGTAGCTGGTCCGGATTTACCATGCCGTGATCGAAGGTGAACACTCCAACATCTCGTCCATGGTGGATGTGGTTACGTCTAATGATGGGATTGCCGTGGTTTTTCACCCAAATTCCTGCTAGTGCGTTGTTGCTGATTTCATTGTCTTCATAAATGCCCTGAAGACAGACAACAAGGCATGAAGACAGAAGTGCTTGTGTGTGTGTTATTGTGCATTTATGGCAAACCATGAGTGTTACTATGAAGTCATTCTTACCTGTGCGTGGTCTGTAATGTACAGTCCAACGTTCTCACAGTCACTGATGTTGCAGTGTTTGATGGTTGGACACGCTCCCTGGCCGCTCACACACACCGCTGAACCCACTAAACACAGAAGGAAACAGAAGAGTCACACTCCAGTAGGGCTGCAAGTGGTGATCAATTCCTTTATCAAATGACCAACGGTCAAAAAACCCCCGAGGGTATTTCATCCATACGGTTTGTTAAAGGCAAAATAAGCCTTTTTCACACACTTTTAAGGTACCTAAACCAAAACTTTCCAACTCCTGAAGGCGTTATCATCACATCTAAGAACTTCCAGAACTCCTCTCCACCCACAGCAATCAGTTTATATTGTCAGTTTGTTCATTTTACCAGCTGTTCACATTAACTTTGATCGTGATTTTTTTAATGCTTGCTGCTTTTGACACCAGGAAACAAACAAAGACGACAACAAGATTGTTTAATTCCAAATATTATATAATAATATAGAAAAAACTGTGTTGAAAATCAAGCATTTCTCAAGGCTTACTCCTCATTTGAAAAGATCATGTTTAAAACTTAGCATTTTCCAAACCTTCAAGATATTGTACAAACCCTGCACAGAACTGAATAACGTGTATTTATCAGAGATAAAAGTAGCATTTCTGTGCGACATACACATAAACTGTAACACTGTACTCAAAACAAAATATCAAAAGTTGGATTTTATAGATGGAAGATTCAACACAGTTCAAATAACCCCCAAGAAATATGTGTTATCAATGCAACATGTGATGTGACATTTTATGACACCAGGTCACATGGCCCCAACTGAGACTAAGCATCAATACACGAGAGGGAGTGTCACTTCTACTGTGCAATGCAGTCACTGATTTTTCCAGATTTCTCACCACTGCAAATCAACAACCTGTTTTCCATCAGAGAGAACCGTCATAATAAAAAACTACAGCCCCAGGGCTTTTTGGTTTTGAGTCCAAGACCCAAATGACAGATTTAGTCTCTCATCCTGGGACATAATGAACACACTGATCACTGAGTAATAAACCAAAATCAGGGACAGCATTTGCCTTCCAAACCATCATAGAAAACCTTTGATGTAAACTGTTATACAGAAGTACACACAAACGCACAATCCTGCAAGACCAGAAGAGCACAGACAGACCTCCACCAATCCACTGTTCTATGATCAAATCTGCAAGCGCAAACTTCACACGTTTCAGCATTTTTCCTCTGTGACTCTGGTGGATTTTACTGCACAAAATTCACATTTAGATGTCAGTGAGAGTATAATTAGTTGTTTTCATAGCAACACCTTAGTTTGAGAAAACTGTGCCGTTACAGTTGTGGTAATATTAAAATCTTACTGGTTCTCAGACATCATCATATTTCTACTACTGAACTTTACTACCATCTGCTGGATTTTAAGATGTAAGGCATTTATTCCACCTGCATCAAATTCCATATCTCCAGTGTTATCGAAAGTGAAACATAATTCGTATATCTGCCCTGTGATTCAGATCTGCACCAAAATTTAACAGGTTCTTCCTTGGTCCATGGTCCAACCTTCCACCAAGTTCCATGAAAATCTGGCTAGCAGTTTGTCCATAATCCTGTCGACAGTCCAACAAACTGGATCAAAGACACTGCCTTTTTGGTGGAACCCTGCACTAAATGCTACTTTTGTGATGCTAATGTTGCATATGTCAGCAGGCGCATTCAACCGAGTTGTGTTTTTTAAGGCCATACAGGTACAGGTTTCAGACTATTGTGGTCACCCTCCGTAACAAGCGGTCGGCGTGTGCGGTACCTGTGCACGTGGAGCGAATGATGCAGTGGTCGATGTTGGGGCTGCAGTTGACGGTGATCTCCAGACAGTGGTGGGCGTTATGGTGCTGCGCTGACTTATCATCGGGATTAAACTGAGGAGAGACAAGCAGCAGAGGTCAGACAGTGGCTGCGCTCACTGACAGCACATCAAGCTTCTTTCCACCCACCACATCCACACTGGACTCTCCCTGCTGGAGGCATCAGTGCCACTAATACTTGTAGTAGCTGAAAACAGTATTCTAGCTTTTATTTAAACATTATCAAATGACTAACAACTGGCCCCAGGTTTCGTTAGAAAGCCACAAGCATCGCGACAAAGACCATATTTGTGTCCAGCTCAGGAAGAGGACGAGTCGCATGAGAGCTCAGTGTTAGCCAAAATTTGGTAGGAATTTTTACTTTACAAATTACAGACACAGCAGATTCGCCAAGGAGGGAAGGGTGAGATCTGTGTTTACCTTGATGGTCATGTATCCCACGTAGGCATCCTCTGAGCCCTCCATGAAGACAAACGTCGAGTCTCTAGTATTCTCTATCACCACCTTGTCTGCTACTTTACCAGGAGCTGAGGGTAAAGCAGCGGAAACTCATTAACACCCTCATACATATGGACACAAACACCGCTGAGAGTGTATCCCATCTGAAGAGAGATATTGATTGCATGCGGCACAAGCATCAAAGTAATGTCTTAAGCACTTTTCAGTGATGGCAACATGCTTACCTGCACCAATCATCGTGATGGGGGACTCTATATAAATCCACTCGTCTGTATAGATGCCAGAGTGGACGAAGATTAGACCGTCAAAGTGGGCCTCTTGTACTCCACCCAGCGCATCCTCAATGGTGTCATAATACTGCAGGGGAAAGGCACAAACACTGTCAGGCAGAACATACACTCCTACAATTCATCAGGAGGCAGCTGAAAGCAAGCAAGTATTTACATTAGCTGTGCTTTGCATATATGTCAGTATTATAGTGAGTGAAATAAATCCTTAAGGCTTTCTCTTTAGTTACAAATTTCTGACTTACCAGCATGTTCTCCCTGCCTTTGTATCTGCCGGGGTTACTGTAGAAATGCTCAGCGAAGCCTGGTTTTACATGAGCACCTTTGTACTGTAACAACAAGAAAAAACCAAGGTCAAAACAGGCTGCTGATGATCGCATCAAATGTTAGTGCTGTCCCTAAAACAACGTGTCACCTTAGCTTTTTCCTACAATAAAGCAAAAAAAAAAAAAAAAAAGGTTTTGAAAAAGTGTTTACATAAGGGTTTTGAATAGAAAACACAGCGCAAAGAGAATGCACTACACAAGAAGGAGTCATAAAAGTGCCATAATAAGTGTACATCAGTGGTTCTTGTGACCGCTCGTAGCCCATTGCATATGTACGGTTGTGAACACTTAACTTAAGGTGAAATGATCTAGCAAGTCACAGGAACAAAGGGGGGAAAGTCTGGAAAATATTAATCTAATTTTGTGCAGCTGAAATATGTTTTTCTGGTTCCTGTCCCATCTTGCAAGCCCAGAACACCAAGATAGAAACCAGTGGCATCCATGAATGTACGCAACCCACAAACTAACCAACACAGAACGACAACATATGTGGAGGTACAAAATTTCACAAAGAGTTCAGTGATAGATGTAACAGCAAAACACGGCGTTCTTTAATTTCTAGACCTCACAATTACAAGCCACTAAAAGTAGGACCCCCGCAAAAACAGAAGAGTTAAGTGATCCCTGCAAAAACAAAATATGATCAGTGTTTCATTTTCACATTGAATTTTCTTACTTCATTACAATTCATAAAGCAAACATGTTTGCCTCCCATTAGCCTGAGGAACATACTCAATGTTTAGTCTGAGCAAAGCCCAGACATAATTAGATAATGAGATTAACTCCACGGTTAGGAATTTTACACATCCTATTGTTGACATAACCTTAGAACAACACTGTGATCACATGAAACTGATCTGCCTGTGGATGAACTGAAAGTATTCATTGAGACACTGAACCTCTGAGAAATACAGTACATGCAATTAAGAAAAAAATCAAAGCAGGAGAACAGGCTAAGGAACAGCTGATCAGAAAATCTGACGGAGCGGCTTGTTGCTTGTTGGCGTTTCCAGAAAATAACGACACGAGGTTAAAGAAATGTTTCAGTAAAAGCACTTTTCAAGCCGATGACACTTGTGTTTCATTTATCTGCTTGCCGTTACTTAACTAAGCACATTTTCCCAGGTGCTTGACCACGTTATACACTCAAATGACGGCTCAGCTTCCCTCCTTCCCTGTGCATATTGTGACATTTCAAAAATAAATATACAGACTTTGATTTGCTATTGAATGTGTGTGTGTTAAGTCTTTTAGCTTTAATGGGTTGCATGGATTTTATTGCTAATCCATATATGACTTTGCAGAACTGCACCAAGTTTTTGGCATTTCCAGATTACTTCTTCATGATAAAACAACACAGAGAATACTAACAGGGCAGACTTACCAGCTGTTGAAAGCTCTCCTTCCAGGGGTTTGGGTGTTCATGCTCCTCTGGGCTGACTTGGTAGAACCTGCCTGGCTCAGGGTGCATCATGGGACGTGTGTACTCAAACACCTCCATGTATAGGCGCTTCCTAGATCATTAAATATCACATGAAATAAATTTCATTTGTCTGCATTTTAATGCAATTCAACACAAGAACAGACAAGTTTCCATCTCATCAGTGGCACTGACCATAGGATGGGGTCGTTGGCAAGCTGGCTGAATCTTTTGCAAACACAAGCTGCCTGACAGAGGTCCTGTTCCAGTAAGTAGGAGAAGATCTTCAAAACAACCTCATCTGGAAGCTTCTGCTGCAGATATTGCTCTGCTGGGGCTGCTAAAAACACACAAATACACACACACAAACTGACAATGTAAGCTTTTGGCAACGCATCTTCACCACAAACACAAACTATGGAATCATGCTACTTAACGGATGGTAAAATAACAAGATTTACCAGCACAGACAGAAAAATCATAAAGATTCAAAGGAAATACAACAACAACAAAAACCTAACGCTCTCCTTGCCCCAGTTGCGGAGATTTAACACACACCTGGCAGGTCGTGGCTCTTACCGGACACTCGTGCCCGCTTGGCTCGATGGCCAAAGGCCTCTGTTGATGAAGTGGAAGCTCCCTGAAAAGAGGGGAAATAGGATATCAACTTCATGCCAAGATTCGAGCTCTGAGTAATCAACTGCAAAATTTACTGCGGTCACAAAATCATTGTTCCTTCAGAGGAGGACACAATTAATCACCAACTCCCTCTCATTCACAAACATTCATACACTCACGCCTTCAGACATGCACACTGCAGTCAATACACAGAAAATGCACTAAAATGCTTTGGTCTAACCTCCATTGGGCCCTTGCTGGGGCAGGCAGAGGCGGTGGCAGAGGCAGCAGCGGTTCTCTTGGGAAGCAGGGTCTTGCGCCGAAGCTGGTAGGGACTGTTCTGAGCTCCTGGGCCGGACTCCTCAATAGCCATCTCTGCTGCAGCTGCTGCAGGAGCCTCCTCATCTGGACAGAAAGGCAAACAGATTTCCTATACATACACAATTTTCTGAACAGGCACTCCAATCCACAAAGCTGCAGCAGAAAGCAAGGCTATGCAATTAAAGAGAAAACAGAAAACAAAAAAAACCAAAAACGGGTATTTCTCTGAAAAACCCAATCATCTGTCTTTTGCTCTATTGCACAACTTTAATTTCTTCAGTATTTAGAGCACACACTTAAAACCACTGACACTCTATACCATTAATGACACAATGGTATTCATTCAGCTCACATGCAGCATTCACACTGCGCAGGCTAACAGACAGGGTGATAGTTGGTAAGGCAGACAAAGGTTAGTGATTGATAATGGCAGATGCACCTCCTGCAACCACATTACCAGTCTTTCATGTCTAGGCAGTCCCTACAGATATCGAGCAGTGTGTATTTGTGTCTGGGTCCTACATGAGCAGAATCAGACTCATCTTTAACGGCGCTGTCAAACGAAGGGCCGCAGATGAAGTCAATCAAACGTGTGGCTAATAGCTAAAAACTGAACTGCGTAGCTTGCAAATCCGCGGTGTAAACAAATCGAGCTGCGGCTAGCAAGCGCCGCGAACAAGGAAGAGGACATGGGTTCAATCTGCTCGCTGCGTTAGCTTTTAGACTACAGCCACAAGCGCAGAAAATGGACACGGTGAATTCATCCAAATCACACCGTATCATCTATCACAGCTGATCTGTGTGGCCTCTTGAAGCTGGGGCAGCTAGCTAGCATTGCCCCCATTCGCTGCTAATGTTTTTGTTAACGTTACACCCCAAAAATGGCAGTCCAAAGACACCGCAGATTTACACCCTCAGAATCGGTAGTGACAGCTGGGAATGCAACGGCCGAACAGACACGCAGATTGTGGTTAGAGAGTGTGAAGTCGATCCCTTTGCCTCCAGCTGAGGTTACCCGAATAAGAGCTATTAATGTTGACCGTTTAGCTACATACGCATTACGTTAGGCGAAGACAACCCCCAACATCCACATAACCTGGTAAGCTAGCTAGCGGTATTAGCTAGCCCCAATCACTCAAGCCAAACAAAGCGCGGCCTGGCCTAAGCCACAGAGCAAGAAGCCTCGGGTTTTCCTGCTGAACTAGCCGCCCCGAGGTGTGGAGAACAGGCCGCTAGCAAAAAAAACGAGGGTTATGTTGAGGCTCTTCAGGCCTGGCATGGCGCCGTCTTAAATCATGAGCTGACCGCGGCCTAACTTACCTCTATCCCCGTTGTTCCGTTCGGGCTGCACCGGGCGCGGCCTCGACACTCGCCTGGGTCTCCTGTTGGTGGCTCTGACGGAGTTCATCTGGGGAGTTGGTTGTTGAAAAATAGACTGCTATCCTCGACCGCCCGCTTCTAAATTTAGCCCTCGACCCAAGCTACCACCCGGACAGCCTTTTTCCCAGATACACCCAAACAACTGCGATCAAAAACCCGCTGGTATTTGGGGTGTAATCGCTGTTTTTTTTTCCTCCGTGGTGTTACAGCTCCCCCCGTATCGTTTCTCGGTGCCAGCTCCGTCTCAGTCTGTAGCAGGAGGAGCCATTAACTCACACGGGAAACAATCGCGAGAAAAAAAGAGCAGAGTGTCCGTTCGACCAATCACATCTTGCGTTTTAGAGTCTCCTCCTGCGGCGGCCAATTGGGAGCCTTGTATCAGACGACTTGACAAACCTTTCTGTTGGGGTTCGGGATCGGTCAAGCGGCGATTTGATCAATGCATGGGCGCACCAATGGACTCCACAGTCACCAAATTATGTACATTTTGCAGCCCTAGTCCCCATTGTCACAGGTACACAAGGGTACATGTTAGTGCATTTTGTAGCAGTGTTCCACATTGACAAGGGATAGTCCTTAATGTTAAACGCATTTCAACAAGCAATACCATTTAGTAATCAACAAAGAGCACAGCCTTGAATTTGTATAATTGTCGATGCTCTAATTGAAATTTGTCATGCATTATTTTATTTATGATATATATTATCTTAGTGGAAATATAAGTGTTAGACCTTCCTGAGCAAATTAAGGGCACAGTGTGGGATTATGTTGCAGGAAATGTTTATAATGAGATGTGTATACGTTTTTAGTCTTTAAATCTTTAAGTGAACTGTAAATGTGAATCTCAAAGCAGGAGACACATGAACTGGGGAGATGGGGCAGATGTGTTAGAAAACTGGGACAACAAATTTAAAAGCCTTTTTAAAGTTAATTCTCCAGTTCAATTTAATAATTACACTATTACTTAATAATTCAAACACAGAATAATTAACTGTGAAATGTAATCATTTTTTTGGTCGTTCTCATATTGGCTTTTTAAATGCTAAATTGAATGAATCAATTCAGAATTAAACATTTGGAATTCACCAATGTATTAATCAATTATAATTAGCTAACTAACTAACTAACCATATGCAGTACTATTGGAATGCATTTTAACTCACATGACTCCAAGCTGAATCTGAAGTACAATCTTTTGTTTCCCATGATTACAGGAGGTGAGCTTCTGAGTCTTAAATTACAGATTTGGGTGGAGTATCACTTTGATAAACACGTCTGGTCAATTAGTATCGTTTTATGTAATTGGACCACCAGAGGGCATTGTTTGGCTGCAAACGATTAGGCTGTGATCACAAAGCACTTAAAGACACAGCAGCACACTGAGGCTGTTATCTGGAGTTTCATTTTTGTCTTTTCTCTCGTTATATTGCATCTGGAAAAGATCTGCATGTAAAAGCTCTCACCACACCTTTCAGCAGTCAGCAGAAGCAGTGATTGCATTTTTAGTGATTGGGGAAAAAGATCAAGGTAAACAGACAGTGTATATGTGAGGGAAAAATACAGGAGAAACAGTTGAATGTCTGATGAACAGTGTGACTCTTGCAACCCTTATTAACACAGTAGTCCTCATGCAGGGCTGTTCTCAAATCAAGTCTGCAAGTTTTAACACTCTGCTGGTTGGATGTTATTACTTTTTTTTAATGTGATCTAGATTTTTTTTTCAGTGGAGAGGGGAAATAGGGAGTGACACCGATGTGACATGCAACAAATTAAGGTCAACAACATGCCCTGAATGTTATTACTTTGTGTGCTTTTTCTGAAAAAGGAGCAAAACAACTCTGCTTTCAGTGCTAGAGACTGTGAGGTTGCGCCACCAACTGTACACTATACAAAGATAAGAGCTGCAACAACAGATTTATCTGACAAGTTCTGAAATTTTGTTGGGTTTAATATATTATGCTATTATATAATGTATATTCTATAGATTGATGCCATGAGATACAGCTTCACAGGGACACCTTTCAGCAGCAACAACAGCACAACTTGGGAACAAATCTGTATATTAATGGATTTTTTTTGCTGTAGCCTCCAATATGTCACATTATTCCACAGTGCTGCTGCTGCTTGAAGTCAGTCCTTTCCTTGAAATAACATTATTCCTTGTTGCAGACAGTGACGAAGTCTTGCATGCAACTGTGCGTACAATCTTTTTTTTTTTTTTTTTGACATAATGATGGTTTGATGTCTGTTTTGCCCCAGATTGCCACAAGCTATGAAGACTGACAATAGTACATTTTATTGTTATTGTTCTGTTTAAATTGAACTTCCACATTTTACATCTAAATTCATTTTCCCTCAAGCTGAACTGCAGTAAAAGTTATTGTGTCTGCTGAGCAGTTGTGGAAGAAATGTTTAGACCCTTTACTGCAGTAGATGTACTAATACCCTCAACTACAAGCAAAAGTCCTGCATTCAAAACCTCACTTAAGTAAACAGATGTACTCATCATGTAGAAAAATCGTCTCTCTCAGTGTTCTTACAATAATATACAATGTTTTTTGGATTAATATTACTTTTATATTATTGCTACTTTACCTACTTTACATACTGTTGGGTAGTTTAATCCACATCAGTTCATCATATTCTATAAACACCCACAAAGGAACACTTCATCCTTCTATGAAAAAAAAAAAAAAGAAATCAAATTCAAAATCACCAAATTTGGAGATTCATGGTTTTCACTGCACAGAACAGGCATGAAAAATGTGATCTGAAAAGTAACTTAAGTACAATAGTACAATATTTACCTCTGAGATGCAGTGGAGTAGAAGTACAAAGTTGCATAAAATTCAAATACTCCAGTAAAGTACCTCAGATTTATACTTATTTCGCACATTTCTTGAGTAAATGTACTAAGTTACATTCCACCATTGCTGTTGAGACCCTCCATAACACAGCAGAGATCACAATAGATCCTGCACCAGCAGCATCACCTGGTGGTTAAAGAATATAAATGCACGCACACGTTCAGCGTTGGCATGCAGGAGGCAGTGTGTCCATATCAATGAGATGGACTCAGATTCCTTCTCGCAGCTGCAGCCTTGAAACCCTGGGCTGCTTTCTTCTTCCATCCTCCTCCTGTAATAATCAGAAAGAGCAGCTGTGTAGCCCCCCTCCCAGATCCACCCGCCCTCCCCAGCACACAGAGCAGAGGTTGGAAGGGTCACTTTGTCCTTGAAAGCTTTGGAGGCTCTGAAGGACAGACGAGATAAAATTTTGTGAGCGTGTGTGTTGATGTGAGTTTTTACCTTTTGTTACAACTATTAGGACCCACATTTGGGGAAACTCTGGCGCAAAGTGAAAAATGGGACTCCCTTCTTCCTAGCTTCCAAAAAACCACCAGCAACAAAGAAATTGAAGCCCTTTAAAGGTTTATTTAAGTCTTTTAGCTTCAGCATGGGCTAACAGCAAAACAACAAACATAAGGGAACCAAAGTTTAGGTTGCTCCTAAACTTACTCAAACAAGAAAAACAAAAAGACAAGTCATTCACCTAATTCCTAATTCATAAGCAGGAGAAACAAACAAAAATGACACCCACCCCTGCCAATCGTGGGCTGTTACATCAATTAGCAGATCGTTTACATTTCACACAGAAAGTGGGGGAAGCAGGCCTTTTAAACCGCAGCCAGCATGGAGGCTGGAAGCAGTCGGCTCCCTGGAACAACCTGCACACTCACTCAGTCAATCAGCCAAAGCTCACCTGCAGCCCATCACACAATCACAGCAGAGAGAGAGACGTCCACGTCTCATGCACAGAGGAGATTAAAGCACGAAGACATCTAATACAAATACACAGAAAATGTTCATATAGCCCGGAGTCGTAACACTACGCCTCATTCACTCATTCATCATACAAAGTCTACGCAAACAGAGAGGATATAACAAACTCATTTATAAATCATATGAAGAAGAAAATCACCACAAAGATATATTTTGTATAAAACACACAGATATAGATATATATAAAAAAGTGGCTCTTAATTCTTTCATTTACAGAAATCATCATGCTGTCATCTGGAAATCCACGGATCAAATTAAAGACGAGAAGTGTTTGTTGTTTTTGTTGCGTCAGGTTACTGTCAGTTCTTATTTCATGTGCTGCTGGTACTGTGTGATTTTAAGTGGTTGCTTTTTTTAGAGTTGATGTTTTTGTGTGGACCCCAG
Source organism: Chaetodon auriga (assembly GCF_051107435.1). Classification (NCBI taxonomy): domain Eukaryota; kingdom Metazoa; phylum Chordata; class Actinopteri; order Chaetodontiformes; family Chaetodontidae; genus Chaetodon; species Chaetodon auriga. Next base: position 6,264,037 of record NC_135093.1, read on the forward strand.
GAATCTGAATAAAGAATAAACATAATTATATTACAAAGATAATTACACGTCCTTTATTTTTTAAAAAAAGGTGTGTGGATTGAAGGGCAATAGGGATGTGGAGGCATGGAGAGCTACAGCAGACAGAGTGTATGAGAAGATTATTAATCAGCAGCTCCCTGCGGTGCCTCTTAATGATTATCATTCAATCACAAAGTTGAACGTTAAGTGAATGTTGAGTTCTTGATGTGTGTGTGTGTGCTGACATGCCGAGTGTCAAATCTTTATTAAACCGTTTCAAAGTACTTCAGCTCGTTTCATTATCTTGAGACGCCAGATGGATGGCATTTGTTATGTAACGCGATGCACAAAAGTAAAAATCAGTTCTTCTTCTACTCTTCCTACTTCCACTTGTGAACTCAGTTGTTGTGATACAGTAAACTCCACCCATCTGGCGTTCAAATCAAGTTAAATCTAACACAAAGAATTTTCTGGGGCAGCTATTTGACCTAGATTTGGTCAAAGTATCTGCACTTGTTCTGCAGCTGTCTTTACTTGGATTTCTATACACATTGTGCATACTGTGCCGCAGAGTTTAAACACGGGTCACATGGATTGCAGGTCTGGGATCAGGCCAGATGAGTCAGCAGCTGATGTCCAAAGATAATGGCAACATGTCGGAGATACATGAAAACCAACAAATTTGCTGTCATTCAGAGCATAAGAATGATGAGTTAGAGCATCATTTTGAGGATTTAGCAGCCTGTTCAGTCTCTCTACAACACATCAAACTGAGTGCACCTCTTAAAAGATGCAATATGTAGGAATTGACCACCTGTTGAAATTATGCTTCAAACATACAAACTTTGCTCCTTTAAGCAAAGTTGTGTTGTACGAGGTGTTCATGCATTAGATTCTTCATCAGATCTAAAAGGAATTTTACTCATTTGGTGAGAGAAATAGGGCAGCAAAAAGTCTGTACCTGTTTTTGAACGATAGTCAGCACTCTGGTTGCCCATCTAGACTTGATGTATTGGCCAAGGAGTACAGCGTCACCAGGCTGCTCTTTGGAGAGATCCATGCCGGCTGCTGACAGGAGGAACTCTCTGTCCGGTAAATCTGCGCCCAGGTCTTAAACAGGCCGAAGCGAGCTGCAAGGAGAAAGAAATCTCGTCTGAAGGTGCGGGTGAAGAAGGCGTACAGGAAGGGGTTGGAGCAGGAGTTGATTGGGTAGAAGAGGACCAGCAGCAGTTTGGCGTCTGAGACAGTGATGAGAGGGAGCTTGAGGGCGGCCGAGACGGCAAAGAAGGAGATGGGAGCCATGCAGACGAAGTCGGTGAAGATGAGGACGGCCATGCGTTTGGCCACGCGGGTGTCGGCGTGGGCCGGCGCTGATGCTGGGTTGCGGATTGTCAGGTAGATGCTGAGGTAACAGACGCACACACAGAAGAAGGCCAGGATGTTGAGGAGGAGCAGAGACACCACATAGACCTGAGACTCCAGAGACTCCACGTCCATGGGCAGGCAGATACTCACCTGCACCGCAAATAGATGCAGACATTTAAAAATCACACAGCGTTCACCGGCCTTGAATGTGCTGAATTTCCACATCATTACCTGGTCGAAAAAAGGTAGCCTGCAGAGTTCTGCACCAGTTAAACCCTGAAGCCTCTGAAAAGGCTCATAAAGAACCAGTAGGCTACAAAAACAGACACCTACTCTATGTAAAAGTAGCTTTATGTTTGGATAAACAAAGAAACTAAGCCACCAGCTTAAGGTCAGCAAATAAAAGATGCATTTCATGTAATCACCAATATTTGATTCCAAAAGGAAAAGTGTGTTTGCTGTCTCTCAATAGGATACTGCCACTCTATCAAATAAAAGCCACAAAAAATCAGAAAACAAAAGACCAGTGAAGCTATTACATAAGCTACACATGCTGTTTTCCCTGTTTGTCTATTCCTAGCAGAATAGCATACAAGAATAGCTGGAAAATGGACCTGTAAGTAGGACCTTTAGAGTGGTTACTGGTTAATGTTTTGGAGCAGAAAAAAGCCATCATATCTGTGAATTATCATCTCAGGAATACATTGCATTTGGGGTTTTGAATAATTTTTGCTGAATCAAAACGAATAAGTTGATTAATTGATTAGTTGACCGACAGGAAAAATCGTCAACTATGTTGATAATCAATTAATTGAAATATCAAATTTTCAAGCAAAATGACAAACGTTTAATTGTTCCAGATTCTCCAATGCGGGAATTTGCTGTTTTTCCTTTAATATCTTTGAGTTTTGGTCTGTTGGTCCAACAAAACAAGACATTTGATGATGCTCACAAACAATTAACAGACTAATTGCGAAAATAATTGGCAGACTAATCGCTAATGAAAATAATCCTGGGTTGCAGCCCCATCGGTTGAATATCCTCTCAGACACATACAACTTTCCATTGTTCTTTTGCTGAATCTTTGCATATTTTGGAAGCACATAAGCTTAAGTTGTGGAGTTTGAGTTCATGCACCATCTTGCAGCCACAGCTGCCTGAACCCGCGCAAATTGTGAAGGGAGCAGACAATAAAATGCTCCCCCAGACTGCGAGCACGGGGGAGTTGAATGAGAATGAAGCGCCCACCTTGCCGTAGCTGCTGACCCCGACTGTGGGCAGAAAAGCGGCGAGGAAGGAGAAGATCCACCCTGCTGTCATGACAATACACGCGTGTCTCAGGCGAATTTTACGGTCGAGCCGCAGAGCATGTGTGATGGTGTGCCAGCGCTCCAGGGCGATCGCTGTTAACGTGAACACTGACAGCTCACTGGCAAACACCTGTAATTTACATATACAATACATTTAAGCATTTATGAGTGCTGATATTTATGTACGGCTGTCATGTGTTCTGTATGAGGACTCCATGCATGCACACACACCGTGAAGAAACCCGCAGCCCTGCAGCCCAGGCCCAGCTGCCAGTCTAAGGCGTGGTTGTAGTACCGGCCATGAGTGAGCATGTCTACAGTTGCTATGACTACCAGGTAGATGCCCATGCAGAGGTCAGAAAAGGCCAGGTGGCACATGAGGAAACGGGGCACGGTCAGCTTGGAGCGGCTGCCTGAAAAACAGAAAGAAAACAGAAAGTCTTGGTACCCGAAAACAATGAAATGTCGTCATGTTGCTATTCTGAGGTGAAAGAGCTTAGTTTTGTTGGTACGTGAAAACCTTCTGATTCCAGTTTGGGAATGAAATGGAAGTAAATAAGGAAAGAAATGAGCACATAAAGACAAAAGCAGGGAACTGTAAAGTGGATGGGAGTTAGAGAGAAAGAATTAAGACCAGGAAGGAAAGTAGAAAGTAAAACAGAGGGAAACAAATGGTGAGAGAAAGTAGGACAGGATGAGGGAGGAAAGAAATAATAAAAGAAGGAAGTTCAATTATTTCTTAATCTCATTTAGAATCAGTAAACTTTTTATCTACAAAGCTCTGTAATTAGAAGGAGTAAAGAGTACATTTGCTTCTTGAATGTGGTGGAAGACAAGTTTAAAGTCTCACAAAATGGAAATACTGAAATAAACTGCAAGTACCTAAATTTTTTAATCAAGTAAAACAGTTGACTAAGTGTTTTTAGTTGTAGTTTGTCTCTTTGCACCTCTGAAAGCGGTACCTTAACGTCTTACATGTGCGTGCAGGCAAAACACAAACAAAAAATATATTCAAAAAAAGGACACAAAGTACACACAGAACGGGTCAGTTTAAATGCCAAAAAACACAGAAAACAGTATGACCACACGTGAATTCTGCCCGTCCTGTTTCATACCTAACAGGACCAGGAGTACGGCTGCGTTCCCCAGCAGCGCCAGGATGGAGATGATCCAGATGAGGACCCGTAGGGGGACGGGGGACATGATGTCCTCACAGGGGTTAAAGTCATCTGGGGTCGGGCTGCAGGTGAAGGAGGTGGAGTTGGAACAGTGGTCCTTGTAGAAGTGATGGATATCCTGAGCCTTGGGATGGGAGCACAGGGAGTTCCACCCCGATCTAGCACACAGTAACGAGTGTTAGTTTATACATACTAATGAAACACCAGTGGAGTCATACTGAAATATTAATGGTAAAAATACATTATTGCTGTAATATATACTCCTCTTAAGTGGTGTACTTGTCAATTAAATGCACCATATCTCACATTTTAGCATTAAAATGCCTGAAAACGACCTATGTTATACATTTTGCTGAGTTTTTTTCTTGCATCATCCAAATGTTCCCGAGAATGTTGAAACACAGAGAAATCTGTAATTTTATTCACGGTGCATTTCATTGGTTGACTGTCAGTGGCAACACACCGGACGATACTTCAGGTAGTGAAAAAGGAACTCAGCAAATTACAAATGATTGTTTTTAGACTTAAAACAAACAAGGTACAATGTGTCAAACAGTGAGTGTCAGACAGAGCCAGGCTAGCGGTTTCCCCCTGTTTCTTGTCTTTATGCTAAGCTAAACTAGCTGTCTCTACATATTTAGCACACAGATCTGACATTATTAGTATAACTCCCAGCAGGAAAGCGCATATTTCACAAAACTTCGATCTGTTCCTTTGATGATAGCGCACACACACCTGTTCCGTTTGATGTTTTGGAAGGCGCAGCAGTGTGACGAGTACGTCAGGTTGGCCTGGTGGAGTTTTGTGAAGAGCTGCAGGGGAGGAAGCTCCTTCAGATGGAAGGCGGACTCTGCAATCAGCTTCTGGAGACCACCAAGGATGAAGTCCGGCAGGGAGCTGACGGCTGTGTGGGAAATGTCCCTGGCCCAAAAAAAAAACACAAACAAATTGGTATTTAACAGAGGATTCACTTTAATTCCAGGATTCATGCTATTTCTAACAGATGTCTTCTTTGTTTGCTTTATGTAATGAGCATTAAACCAGTGATCAGTTATTTTTTTTTTTTTGTGGAAAAACTCTGCGGATTAAGAGAAGAATTTCAAGTCAGCAAAAACTCCAGTGCTGCTTGAATGAAACTCAAATTTCCTGAACAGAATTTTCACGGGGAGAGCCACTGTTTGATTGCCAAGTGATTACCAGGATATGGAGACACATTACAGCAATGATAGCCCAAAAGAAAAGGAAAAACACTCTGATTTCTGCTTCAATAGAATTACTGTAGGTGTCTCTTTCTTTGGGGAATACACAGGTTAAAAAAAATCTCTCTCTCTCTCTGGTTTTAATGACTTCACCTGCTTTCGGTTTATTTTTACCTTAATTTTGGCAAGTTTCAAGCATTTTTTTTTTTTTGAGCCTCCCCACACATGCCGCATTGTTTCTTGTTTCTCTCTCCTACATCCTGAGTTTAATAAGCGATGATGAGCAGGGTGAATCATGTAGGCATGAGTTACTGTTGGATGTCATGCTTACAGTACCACCAACTCACTGGAACCCACAAAGGCGTTGGGATTGATGTGAGTAAGCTGTTGGTTGCCTCTTAGGAATCTGAGAGAAAGGACGAAGAAGAGAGGAATTAAATATGTGAGCTTTTTATTTTTTCTGGTAAATCTCCTGTTTGCAATTGTGTCTCCGCCTGTGACTCACAATCTGCGCATCTTTGTGCCGTTGAAGGCGTCACTTGCCACCTCCTTGATGCCATTTCTGGTGAGCCGTCTGTCATTAGAAAGGGAAGCCAAATTACAGTCATGTGGCTGCAACACAGAACAGTCCCAACAGTAAACTTATCTGAACTATCAAAGCTAATTTTAGTGTGTGCGGTTCTTTCTTTCTCTTTATGAACACATTAATTAAATTGCATTTATTGTTATGTAAGACTTCTTCTTCTTTTTCTTCCTTTTCTGCTTTTTAGCTGGACAGCTTTGGACCTCAGGAGGTTGTATGCAGACATATTCCCATTTTAGTAGTGACACAATTTAAAGGTACTTCATTATAAGTACACTTCCTGCAATTAAAATGATACTTAAAGGGATAGTTTGACATTTTGGGAATTACACTGCTTCCTGACAGTGAGAATAAGCATATTTCCTGAAATATGTAACTTTTGCTTTGACTAAATCTTGCAATAATACAGTTAGAAAGTAGTCATTTACAAATTTAATACAAATTTTGGAAAAATGTAATAAAAAAAAAAGCATTTGCCGCCAAATGCACTTTATCTTTAAAAGTAAATTATTGTAAGTAGCATTTAATGGAAATACTCAAATAATGTACAGGTACATCCAAATTGTACTTGTGCAAATGGTTACTTCTAAATGGTTACTACTAATTTGAGTATTAGTAGTAGTGCTAGTCATATTAGCTGCAGTTAGATTTACAGTAATATTAGTATCATACGAGTTTTATTTATTTGAATATATTACTTTCAATTTCATATTTTTTACCTATGAAAAATAATTAAATGGTAAAATTCATTCATGAGCAAAATAAAAACATGTCACTCTGAATTGTGGAGCCCGGTTCAGTTGGCCTACATATAGTATAGACCTGTATGTGGTTTTCAGCGGGATCTACAGCTCAAAATGGGGACAATGATAAAAATAAATAGGTGATATGAAGCAGTAAGTGTGTTAGAAATGCAGAAAAGACAAAAGTGGGAGAAGACAGAACTCAGTAAAGAGGGCAGGGAGCATTTCAGGGAACATTCATCATTGCACATGTAATGCCCACTCGGAGCCGTGTGTGAGGGTGGAGCGCATGTTTCTAAAAAAGTGATGAGTCTCTTACATCTTGCCAATAGTTTGAGTGCAGAGGCCTCTGAAAGCATTGGCGGGGACTCTCTCTATGTGGCTGTTTTCTTCCAGGTCACTAGGCAGCACGCAGATCAAAAACACAGGATAAGCAACAAATAGAAGTCAATAGTTTAAGTAGACTTTCAAGGAGGAGAATTGAGGTGCAGAATATTAGGAATGCATGCTGCAACCCCCTTCAAATCTATTAGCCCTTTTGAAGCTGATAAATATGAGAAGGGAGAGCAGTTTGAGGATGGATTTTTAAAGGCTGGAGACGAGGTGGTTTGTATTCCTGATACTCTGTTCTGCAAGGACCACTCAGTGCGTAGGTTTCAACTGCAGCGTTATTTGTTTAATGGTGTGATTTCTTCTTGTGTGCGCATACAATAGCCTGTATGCTCAGATGCACGTGGGAATCGTGGTGTGTGGGTGTGTGTTTCAGCGTACATTTGTAGTATATTGTGTACTGTGTTGAGACCTACAGCAGAAAGTCTTGGGCCGTGGATTGGATCTTGGTGAAGTCTGGGAAAATTCTCAGCTCGGTGTTGGAGATGGTCCTGTGATGTGCAGATTACGCAGCAAATGTTACTACTTTCACAAGGTGACCTCTGAGAAGCAGACACTATGACTGAGTCACGGTGATAAAATCAGACAATGTAGCATTCATTTGTGTTGACTGAGATAAAAATTAACAAGGGAAGAGCTTCCAAGAAAATTCAGAGAGAAGCTCAGGTGGCTGAAAGATAAATCATTTGAGGAGCTCCGCGTTCCAAACGACTGGGCAAAAACACATAACAAGTTCAGCGTTCAGTATCTCTGAAACATTTAACTGTAAAACACTGATTATTCAGACCTGACACAGAACAGGTACCCAATTTGGAAATGTGATAATTTCAAAACAAGAGTAAGAGTAAGCTCCACCCCTTCAATGATGTGCATCTATTGAGGGCACCTGCACTCATTAGCGCAGCTGGAACTAATCAGCCGGGCTGCTCTATGAAAGGAGGCTCGTGGCTCTGCTTTAGTTGGTTGTGTGACACCGGAGGGTTAACACCTTCAGCGGGCTCTCCCGGTTTTGTGTGTGGCGTTGTGAATGAGTGTGTGAATGTTCTTAAACTGTAGTGATTCTTTCTTTTCCAGAACTTCACTCCCTCCTTTTTAGTGACTCCCAATTTTTTTGTTTTTGGGCCCATTTCTTTTGTTCTTCTATCATTTTGATAGAATTTGTGGCTGTTTGTGGATAAGTTATTCCCCATCACCTTTCAGACCCCAAAGAACCCATTTTGTGTTGAGTGCAGTTTGTTTTTTGTTAGTTTCTCCTACCAGCGACCGCCATTAAGTTTTGTTTTGAGGGGAAACGTAACAAGAGTAACTAACATTAGCAGCTCTGTGAGGTTGCACTTACAGGCACAGTGGTGCTTTGGTTTGAGCTAAATGCTAACATCAGCATACTGACATCCTCCTTTTCACCATCTCAGTTTAGCATGTTAGCATGCTAATATAAGAACAACACAAAGAAGAGCTGAGGTTGATGGGAACGTGTTTATTTTTTGGTTTTTGGACCAAAGACCAATTGATCAACCATTTGTCAATCCATAGGGCCACACTTGCATGGCTAGCATGGCTTAAAGCTGAACATGTATTTTTAAAAAGCAATATTTTGGATATGAAACCGTACTTTGGAACAAAACTGAAACATTTGTTCCTAAATAACAGGGTTTTCTTATCAGCGTGTTTCAAAACATCATTGGGATCAGAAATATTAGGGATCTAATTCAAAACAGAATGATCTTGTGTTGAGGTGCCCTGGATTACAAGTTGAATAGTTTAATAGTTATAATTTTTTCACCATAAACTCTTCTGTTTATGTGTCCCAGTTCTCACACATGGGGACAAACATAACAGCAAAAGTTCTGATAATGTCAGTGAGGGATTTTGGTGATGTACTTTCCTTTATAAACAGTCACTTTGAGACTTTTTGAGTTATTTTGCAGTAAATACATTTAACTAGGCTGGTTAGTTTTTTTTCATGTGACACTTGATTTATCTTCCAGGGGATCCGTGCTAATTAAAAAATGATGTCTTTGGTCGTGTGGGGCCCTGTCAGAAGTAGGCCTGTCACCCATGACCTATTTTGGACTGACAATCAGTTTGAAAAGCACAAATTGCAGAGGAAAGTCTTCCTCCCTGCTGCACTCTCACTGAGTACTCACAGATACTGCAGTTTCACGATGTTCTTGAACGCATCCGGATGGATGTGTCTCAGGTTTTTGGAATTTGTTATGATTCTGAAAGAAACACATACAGTCACGTACTCACTAACACAACTGACTTACAATTGCAGGGTTTCACCACTGCCATCTTGCCAATCATACTCACATCTCGATGAGTTCAGGGAGATCAGAGAAAGCAAAAGCTCCTATGCTCTCTAATGCAACGTTCTCAGTGATGATGCTGAGGGAAACACATATGAATAAATATAGAATATGACATGTATTGAAAAATTCAGCTGTTAGATGTCATTCACACTTATTCTTTGACATATTTTGCCTCCACCTGCCTGCAAAGCTTACTCCACAACTGTTTGGGTGATGAGCTTTCTCAGAGTTTGCAGCCCTTCTTGTTCCATAACAAAGACTAAACACACGGACACGTTGGGTAGAAATACGTCATGAGCGCTGCCTTTTAGACAGCTGTATACTCACATGCTGGTGAGCCGTGGGTGCCTGGTGAAGGCAAACGCATCAATACTCTCCAGCATGTCGTTCTCCCTTATGGTGCTAAGGTTGGGGGTAGTGGAGAAGCACTTGTTAATCTTAAAACAGCAATTTGGAGAAGATCAGTGTGCAAGAAGGCCAAAAACATCAACATGTAGAGAAAGGAAGGCTCTGACACTTACGGTAGGGCCAACATTTCAAAGTAAAGGAAGGAATATAGGAAGCTCCACAGATGCATCATAACACAAAAAGTAATAATGAAGATCAATATAAAAACAATCAAGATGTCAAAACTACATATGCTTCCTGATATCATTTTCAATGTCATTTATCTGCAGGGACTTTTTGCAGTATATATAATACATTTGTGAAATTATTCCAAACTTCCAATTACAAATTACTGTGAAGACTAATTTAATTTGAGCAAACAAAAATCTCATCTGTTGCAGGATTGCTGTTATGCGACACAATAAAAGACAAATACAAGTCTGTAGCACAAGTATAATTCAATATTTTTGAGCTCTCTTGTTTCCATCAGTTTGGAGGATTTTATATGTAATTTAAACTGTATTGAATGTAGGGAAGAATTCTGACACTCCAGCTTTATCAAATTCAACTAAATATGAGACTGTATTACCATCAAATTCCCTTAATAACACCAAATCTAAAGAGAAATTTGACCATGAGGTCTGAACATAGACTCTTCACCCTCCTCCGCACTTCTCTGTTTGGATGATCCATTCGCATTTTAAGTGTTTTGACCTCCTCAGTTCATTATGTTCCACGTCAGAGTACAAACAAGAACAACAGACACATTCACTTACATTTTCCTGAGGTGCTGCAGGCTGTCGAGGGCGCCCTGGGGAATCGTTCGGATTTGTGTCTCGTTAACTATCCTGTTGATACAGAAGCAACCGCTCACATCTCATCAACTCTCATACACTGATAACAGAATGGCTGTTGAAAAATCCTTAGAAATCATTAGTGCCTGATTTTGTTGTGTGCTGGGTTCAGCAAGGTCAGCGAGGCCATGACCGGTTAGCCTATTGACACATGTTGGGGATTTTGTTTTTGTGCAAGAAGCAAACTATTTTGTGTACTGAATGTCAAGATCCCAAGCTGATTTTGCATCTGGTCGTTGTAGATGGCATCTGAAATGTTCATTCATCGCTGCATACTTGCATACCTCCACTGCTCTTAAGCCTTGACCTTCGAACAGAGCGGAACAGATGAGAACACACACATCGCCACCTGGGAGTTCACAGTACGTCTCTTGGGAATAGTCGCTACTGTTGCCATAAAGTACGCCCTTGTCACTGTGTGTGTCGACTGCATTTGCTTGCATGCTTTGTGAGTAAGATGATGTATATCTGCACTCTGTTGTCATGCATGTCTAAGTGCATGTTTGTACAAATGCTTGAGGTGATCCTAATCTTTATGCTGACCCCCACTGCCACCATCCCACCCCTCCTCGTTTTGTGGCCTTGAGATTCCTTCAAAACGTTTCAACGGCCAAAACAACAAGTCAGTGTTTACTCCGTGTGGCACTAGCCTCCTCTTGCCTCATCCAGCTCAGTATCACTGTCAGAAACACCTACACCACTTGCAGCACCACTTGATACACATGTTTGTGTGCCCTGTGTGAAGCTACAGCCAGCTACTTAGCTTAGCATAAAGAATGACTGGTATGATTAGAGTGGCTAATGTTAGCTAATGGTGGCAAACTTTAGCTACACTGAGTCAGTTCCCTGACACTGCCACAGTTATCTGTTTGTGCTACTGTTATGCTAACTTTTAGTATTTACCAAATAAATTAGCTGTTTGTGGTTACGCAGGCAACACATTACACTGTCCGGCCACCAGTTTTGGTCAGTAGTTGGTGGCAATAATACACAAATGCAATGAAGAAGAAGACTGCAAGCCTGTAAACATGGATGCAAACAATGCATATTTTAAAGGATAAGAAAGGGTTAATGTTTTATGAAGGACGAAAATTAATTCAGCACATTTGCAAGACATGTTGTGAGAAACGCTGAATGCAAACATTACTTTTGCTTGTTGTTGGTCTTCATCTTTAACCTGTGGCTACTTGGTGGCTGTAGATAGCTGTGGTTATACTGGGAGACACTGAAGGTGAGCAAGCATGCTTTCCATAAATTCCCTGAGTAAACGAATGTTTAATAAAACCAGAATTGGCAAGTTCAGCCAAGAGGAGACATTGTATTGAGTTGCATAATGGGAAACATAGGATTCTATGTTTTTTGAGATTACAACTACAATTAGTCTGCAACTGATGGCGCAGGATCAGGGGCAGTTTTGGGGTTCAGTATCTTGCCCAAGGATACTTTAGCATGTAGACTGCCGAGATCGGGAATCGAACCACCAACTTTCTGATTGGCAGACGACTGCGCTACCACCTGAGCCACAGCTGTGCACCATTGATCTATAGTGCAAACTATAAGTCGGGATATCCTGTACTTTGCTGCTTCAGTTTTGTCGTTCTTTTCAAAAATGTGTCACTTGCAAGCCCCTTAATTTTATAGAGCTGCAATATTAAATTTCTGGTGAACCCCTTTAATGTCCCAGATGAACTGAAATAAATACATATAAAAATAATAATAAAGGAAGACATGAGAGGAACATTGTGCATTGGCTGAGCAGGATTTCACATAAGGCTACATAAAATCTTATCCTCTGGTTTTCTGTGCAGTTGCAAAAACTAGAAGAGGAATGAATTAAGAGCAAAGCAGCATTATCATTGACTGTGATACCGCAAATGACTTGGAGAAGCCTATTAGCATTCTTGGACATCCCAAACGATTTCTCTGAGATGTGAAACCAGCAAAATGCAAACATCTACAAAAACTGCAGCAACTTTGCAGAGATTTGTGTGCATCACCGTGTATGTGTGTTTGTCTGTACTCACAGGTACTGGGTGTCAGTGGAGATGTTGGAGGGAATCTGTGTGACCCAGAAGGGCAGGTAGCAGAGGGGCACGTAGCAGAAGGACATGGTTTGATTGGTTGAGCTGGTCTCAGATCCAGGTTTAATGTCCATTTCAGAGCCAGGCACCGAGGCTGCTGCCGTCTTTATGATCACAATCATTAACATGATCAGAATCACCACCATCATCACTGCGGTCTGCTCACGGTCCAGACTGTTGTATTTTAGGTTTCCACTTTTAAAATGTCCTTGTTTCTCTTCTTCTTTTGCTTCTTCTCACACTTATCTTGTCTCTGTTTTCCTGCCTGTGTTTACATGCATGCAGGCCTCCCAACAGAGCCCGCACTCCACACTGGATTTGAATGTTTTTGTCCGTCTATCCTCTCTGGGTTCACCACCAGGTCGATGAGAGAAGAAATGTGCTTTGGTGCTTTCTGCCATGCAGTGGTGAATAACGGGGGCGTGTGAAAAGCTTTATGGGTGTATGTGGATGTAGGAGGTCTCTGGCTTGTGTGTGTGTGTGTGTGTGTGTCTACTTCAAAAATCTGGTTTCACTTTTAATTCCACTTTGATCCTTAAAATCTTGCTTTCAGATCAAATCACACAAGCAAGTAATCCCAAATCACTGAAGCCTATGTTACTGGATGAAATGTGAATGCAATCTGAACTTGACTCTCTTTGTTGAACGTATTTATGTCAAAACTGATTTGAAAAATCATTCACTGTAACAATCCATCACAACAAGACCTCGCCTCGTTCGTCACGTAAATGGTTGAGTGTCATGAGGGAATGAGTTGAATAGCAAATAAAGTTAAAAATCTATATGTCTAACATATATTATTCAAAAGTGAACTCAGTCTTGATCAGACTACACAATTTTTTCGTCTATGACCCCACTGGGGAGGCGGGTGAGGCAACTGTCAATCAATAATTCAAGTTTGATCTGGAATCAGTAATGATAAGCATATTTCCACAGTTAGGGCCGAGGATAATATGACCACATAGCCAGCTACTCGCCAGGCTGATGAAGAGCTTCTGCCATTTCTCGCCAACATTTGTCTTTTTTGAATGGGTCTTCTTCCTTCGAGGAAACGTCAAACAGGCAGGGGTACAGTTGCCACAGCTCAACGGACTTTTCCTATCTTTCATTGTCCCACCTGACAGCAGCAACCTCAGCATCCCCCCTCCTCCACTTTTTCGCCATGGTTACCTGACTGATTGGTAAACGCTCAGGAACATGTCATGAGAGATGTCACACTAGACGAGTCTAGACAAAAAAATTCTGATATGCTAGTCTTTGTGTTGGGATGTCGTGGGACGTCCCAAACACCACACGACAGGTCGCAGGCATCACCCCCACTGCTGGGCAAGAGCATTTCTGTTAACTGAATTTGTGTTATTTGACAGACTATAGTAAAAAGTTATCAGGCAAATTGGCAACGCTAACAAGCTAACACAGTGTTCTAGCTTCTAAGAAATGTTAGGTAGCTCGCTATCACTGCTTAGAAGTTTGATAGTTTAGTTTTTTTGACACTGTAAAGAGACATTAAATCACATACATGTAGAAAATATTAAGGACAACACATTAAAATCCAAGAAATATTTCCATTGTGATCCTTCTGTGGTGTCTGTTACGCTAGCTAGCCACACAATTGCTCCACTGTTTCACATAAATGGTTAAAATTTGCAGCAAGACCAAAAAATGGGAAAATGATGGCATTGAACAATGAAATAAGCTATTCAAAATAAATAAATATAAATAAAATAAATTTAAACACTGATTGGTGGTAAAGGAAAATAATCAACATATTCACTGATATATTTCGTTAGATTTTTGAATTGTCTTGATACATTTGGTCTGGCTTCAGTTTCAAGGGTCCATAGCTTCTAAGTTTCATTTCAGTTTTAATATAAGCCTGTTTTTTTTTTTTTTTTCTTCATTGCATGAGTCTGCATTATTTACAGTTTTGGAATAAATAGTACAGACGGTGGGCAGTTATTTATTCCAGGCTGATTGTCTTGTTATTAGCTTCAAACTGAAATCAACAAACTAATAAAAAAAAAAACATGATTATGCAGAACAGGCTTAAGTCTGTTTTGTCTCCTTTCTCATATTTGTGTTGAAAGATGAGCACAGTTTGATAGCGATGGACATAATATTCCCTTCTACTCCACTCCCCACATGTCAGCAGGACAGACAGCTTGCAAGGACGCTCCTTCTGCATTCACACGCACGCGGCTGTGCACACATGCACACACACACAGGCACGCTCGCACACACAGACACACACACACTTATGTAACAATGTTTTTTTTTTTTTTGTCATTTTTTTTCCTTTTTGCATCTTCAGCTTCTCCTCTTCACATGTATCATTGTCCCTGGTATTGATACAGTGTTGTGTGTGTGTGTTGCACAGTGGGAAGTTCATGTAGAGGAACAGCTCTTTATGATTTATTGCAGGCAGCAAGAAAAACGCAGCCTTGAGCTCCTGACATGACCACACACACACAGACACACAGACACACTCTCACTCTCTCGCTCTCTCTCTCTCCCACAGTTTTGCTTATACACAAGGCAAGAAAGAGACAGAGGGGAAGAATAGACAGTCTGACAAATGCAGGTGCACAAAGGAGTGGAAATGAAGGGCTGAGGAAGAGGATGATCCATGGCATCTCTCTCTCTATCTCTCTCTCTCTCTCTTTCTCTCTGTTTGTGTGTGCCGATACCTGATGTGAATTTGCAGATTAAATTCTTGCATTCTTGCTGATTGTTCTGCACCTGTGCAGGGGAGATGTGCATGAAAATATTGACTACTTTTTAACTCTGCAGAATGCAACTAGACACTCTCTTCTTTGCTCAACAAGCTAATAAAAGCACAAAATGAAAAGTCAATAGGCTGTTTCCACAGCAGATACTTTGACTTGTCAAACACAGGTGTAACAAATACCATTAACGATGCATCCATTCCATTTAGGTGGTCAAGTTCCAGGGCAATCCTATTGTGCATTTTCAATCATTGAGATGGCTTAGTGGGGCACTTTCATGGACCACAGCCATTGTTAATGTTATTAGAATATCCATCTGTATATGCTAGTAGCAGCTAATGCAGCCTCGAGCCACTCGTCTCAAGCAGAGATGAAGAGTGGACTACAGAGGAAAGCTCCCTTCTTTCTAGTCAAGTCAAGGTCTTTACTGTCATACAGCAGTAGTCAACAAGGAAACTATTAGCAGTGAAACTAATCAGGTAAGGGAGCAAGTGGAACCAGTGCAGCAGTATGTAGGTCCTATGTACAGCACCACTATGTATAGTATAACTATGGCAGTAGCGTAAAGTGACATCCATGTATCAATATGGTGTGAGCGTAGTGTCATAGTGACTTCACAGCCCAAATTGTTTTCATTTTCAAACTTGTTATCTTCAACTGCTTCACGTGACATCATTTGAGTCAATTTGTCAGATTTCGCAGAACTCATTTGCAGTAGTACTCCCCAAGACCTGTAAACAAACTTTGGTAAATGTCGACACACTTCCCCTTTAAAAAACGCTAACATGTGAACATGCTAAATTACGACCATGCTAACTGCATATGTGTTATCAATGGCCATTAGATAACTTAATAAATTTGCATGCTAAAATGCTCAAAGAGGCACGCCAGCACATTAAGGTCCTGTTGCTTAACCTGTGATGGTGCTGCCATGCTAACATTAAAGTTCAGCTCAAAATCCTGATGTATGAGGCGTCCTGAAATGACCACTAGATGATGAACTCTTTTGATTTAGGTAACGTGGCCTTTCATCTGGTGTCGCCCTCCGGCCAAGATTCACATTTTCCATTCCACCAGTAATAAGGATCTAAGAATAGTAAATCTCTCTCCAGTTTTCTTCCGTCCAGGTTTTATTTTCTGGTGTCTGATGAAGATGACAGCCTCACATGGCTGCTGGTGTGAGATGGCTTTCTCTAAATGTACATGTTGGAGGTGTACGTTATAATACGATGTAACTATTTAGCCACCAGTGAGTACTGGAGTTGTTTCTTGCTTACCCCATAAATATAGCAGGGCTGTAGCTTTATCTCTGTGCTAGCTGGCTGTGGTCAAGGACAGCACAGCGGCAGATGGCTGCAGCCTAACACAAGCCTTTTGTTCAGACTGTTCAGCGAAAGACAAAAAAAACCCCGGAAAAGTAAAAGAAAAGAGAAACAGCGAGAGAACAAGACAGTTAGATTTGGTATTTATTGAAACAGCGGGTCCTTGTAGCTCCTCTCACCTGAGGATGCAAGCTCCACTCTGCAGTCTCAGGGATCTTTCATCCGGCAAACAGCAACTCTGCAGAGAGTTATACTGTTCACTGCACTGAGTCATACTTCAAAGCCCTGTTCGGTGTGTGCGAGGGAGTGTTTATGTGTGTTTACTGTCCCAGTTAGACAGAATCGGACTTGGAAGAAAAGGTGCTGCTTTCCTCACTTTGATGAAGCAAGAGGTGAAAGGGAATAAGATGAATGTGGGGGAATCTGAAACGTGCAGCTTGTTAGAAGCAGATAGTTAAAGTACTACCTCGGGAAATGCACGCAGAGTTAGATGGAAAGATTGATACCACTCTCATGATTGTCCGCTAAATATCCAGCTAGGGCTGCAACTAATGACAGACTCAACTACCAACTGAAACTATAATGGAACCCAAGACAGCACAAAAATATGGAATTATATTTATGTTACAGTTTTTATTATGCAATATGCATTATATCCAATCTGCGGTGTGTACAAGCAGTGAGTGTTTTTCCTGTGGTCACAAAGTAATTGTTTAACTTGGCAAGAAACACAAAGGTTTCAATTTCTCTTCACAACTGGGTGCCCATTTGTCTTAGAATATGGAAAGCAAAGTTCAGACAGATGCTTCATTTTTTCAGAAAGATGTAATTAAATGCTGAGTGAGAGATTGTCTTGAGTTACAGAAGCTGGTGGAACAGCTCTTTATTCACTACTGTCATAGAAAACAAGCAAAACCAGGAAATATCCCCCCTTTTGCTCACTTAAAGTCAGTCCTCAAACTTTTTCTGCTGATTAATCAACTAGGCCGAGCTCTCGTCCAAGCTTAATTAAAATAATATACCTATTCATCATTGATTATGATTATCATGAATGATTTATTTGTCTGTTTAAGAAACAAAAATAGGCATAAAATTGACAATTTTCCATTTTTACAAGAGGTTATGTTCTGCACTGTTTCTCGGCTCTCAGCAGTTGCTAAGCAACCAGCGAGGTCTCCAGGAAGTTACGGCTTCCAGCCAAAAAATAATCCAGTATATAACCCCGAGTAAAACAGCAAAATGTCATTTTCAAACTTCTGCTTTGTACAGATGAAACAAATTAGATGTAATGTGTTAATTAGTGAGCCTCAGAGGTGCTGCCGGGGAGGTTTTTTTTTTTTTTTTTATTTTAGCAGACAGGACCAGGCTAGCTGTTTCCAGTCTTTATGCTAAGCTAAGCTAACTGGCTACAGCATTGTACCCAACAGTCAGACATGAGATCCATCTTTTCATTTAACTCTCCACCAGAAAGTGAAGCTTATTTCCCAGAATGTTGAATTACTCCTTTCAGATCTCCCTCCTGACACAACACGGGTTGCTATTAGCTTGTCCTAATTAGACATTGATCTGCTCTCATGGTTGTGGGCGATGTGAGACTGGCATACTAAATAGTATGGGAGTATGGGTATTGGAGCGCAGCAACGGTATTGTTGTCTGCAGGCAGATGGGAGCAAAAACCAACACACAAATGCACTCCAGGCTCACTTGGGTAATATTTTATTTACTCGTTAATCTTCAAAACTATTTTTCATAATAAATTTCCACTTTATGTTCATCAAAGAACCGTAACAATAAAAATAAAAGTAAATACTGTAGAAAAATTGTACATATAGAAAATAAACATGGTTAATGAACACCTAGATGTAGAATCCCATTGGTTGAGACACCTCCTTTGTTTCAGATGGCAACACAACAGAGATAGAGGGAAAAGAAAGCGACAGACACGGAGGAACTTGGAGGGCAGAAAGGGAAACATACTAAACAAGGGGTAAACAAGAGAAGGGAGGAAAAGGAGGTCAGAAAGGCCAGTTAAGGATGGAGAGAATAAGGGAATATGATAAGTTAATTTTGACATTACACTTTGAAATCTCACACACAGTCCTTTTCATGTCCTTTCTTGCCCTGGTCATTTTGCATGCATCGGACTGGTTGCTTACGTCGCTTGGAAGAACGAGAGGGGCTTGTTCATGTCATGGCACTGTTGATGCATCACGGAGCTACAATTCTTCAGCTGTAGAGGGCTCAGACAATGCAAAAGTCCATGAACAGGTAATTATGCTGTAGCCCATCGGAAACCCATCTGTCTGTGCTGCGTCGGTCGCGCCATGAGTATTGATAAATCAGTCAACCAATAGCATGAAGACAAAAGGACGCAAAGAGAGAAAAGGGAGAGCCGATGAAATCAAAGCAACTCAAGTTGTCATATAGCCAATGGCATCATGAACTGGACTTTTCTATCTATTAGCAACACATGGTAACATTTACTTTGTTCTGTTTTTGATTCTTTTCCTCGGCTGGTTTTTGCTATAAAAGGTGGTTGGTTAGAGCAGGTATAGTGGGTGCGGCCTATAAGACATCAGGCTAGAAAACAGGACGTGGCCTGCGGTGGGCGCACACATCCAGGCGTCGCACTGGAGTTACACTGCAACCCGCAACACCCCCCCCCTCCTCCTCCGCCTCCCCCCACAAACGAACAAACCTACCACCTCTGGACTTCGTGGGACACGCCACCACGTCACAGCACAGCTCGGAGACTCAGGCATGCAGCACACTCGAGATGGTCACACTTTGTCAATGAAGATTTGAACCGAGAGTCGATTCAGAGATTAAATCACTGTTGAATCCCACTGAAAACCGTTTTAAGTGCGTATTTAGGAATACTTCAAGCCAAGGTGGTAAGTTTATGATGGTGGTGCGTCACGGTGTAACCTCTGGAGTTTCAACGCGGTATAAATCACACGGAGTAAGATAATTCACGTGCAATAAGACCCCCCCCTTCCCCAAAGAGTCTATACTGCCCAAATGTTCATCATATTCATCATTATCATTGCCATAACAATTATCATAATGGTCTTTGTCATTTTCACCATTGTCTTCTTGTACAGTCTTCAGTCTTATGAAGATATGGTGGGTCTTTAGCATTGCAGGTATGTGTATGTCTGCATGTGTAGATTGTTAATATTTTCGTGTGTGTGCATGTGTGCTGCGTGTGTGTGTGTGTGTGTGACACTGCAGTCATGCACGACTGGTGTCTGTAGGTAGCATCTAAAGTCTCAAGTATCCTGTCCAGGAGAATATCTCTCAGTTTTCCGCTGATTCCACCTTTGTGATTTGCAGGATGCTGTAAAACATCAGCTCTGCAGCGTAACAACCAAAGCTCATCCATTATATTAACGACACCAGCTCTGCCTCTGCCTATTCACTCGTAATTCACTGTCTCTCTGGCTACACCCTGATTTTCTGTCCTGTTGCTCGGGGTTAGACTTGGACCGTCGGTGTGCTTGTTTCTTCGGAGTCCTCAGTGCTTCGTCGAGTCCCGTCTGCTAACAGAGAGGAAGGCCAAGAAGCTTGGAAGAGACACTTAGTGCTTTTCTTGGTGCTTTTACATCATCTTTGTTCTGGTGCTCTGCCCTCTCGCTCAACACAGTCTGCCATGAACTTCACTTAAAGTCTTCCTCGACCTCTCTGAGTCAAACAGGAGAGGTCCCACTGTGGCGGCAGGGGAGTGACTGGTCTTTTTTTATCTTGCTGGCCCCGAAATGGGTCTTAACTGGGAGTTAAACTGGTGCGTCTTTAAATCATTTGGAATGGTGTTAATGTTCATAAAACAAGCCTCTCTCAGAGGCTCTGCTCATTGGTAAATACTGTACAATTAGGGTCCGTGCCCTTGGGCCAGTCCGTGTGTGTGTGTGTGTGTGTGTGTGTATGTTTGTGCTCGAATGTATGTGTGTGTGCTTGAATGAGTTTATGTTTGTGCTTGCCAGCATGTGTGCAGGTGTGATTATTGGAGAGTAAACATTAACATCAGCATGTCTATGTCAGTGTGTATGTGTGTATGGGTGTGTGTGTGTGTTTTTTTTTTTTTAGAATATATCTATTTATGTACATATACCATTATATATAAAGGTGTATGCGTATATGTCTGTGTGTCGAACATCTTCCGCCTCAGACGTAGTACTCCTTGTCTTTGTTCTTCTTGTTCTTGGAGATCTTGGCGATGCCCAGCGGCTTGTCCTTGGTGCTGCCGTTGGGCTGCGTGGCCGAGTTGCTGATGTAGTTGCGGCTCTCATCCACGTGGTAGGAGCCCTCGTCGCGGTTGCGGTACTTGTACATGGCGTAGAGGAGGATGAGGATGCAGAGGGCTGCGGCTGCCACGATGCCCACAACCATGCCCGTGGTGCTGCTGCTCTCCCGCACCACCTCAGATGGACCTGGGAACACCTTCACCTCTGGCAGGGGAGGACGGGCTGAAAGGGGAGAGGGGAGGCATGTGATGTTATAGCACAGTTTACTGCATACATTATTAATTTGTATTGCATGTCAACGCGATGGGTGGAGAGCTGGAGCAAGAAGATACGATGCATCATCATGATGAATTATTTGACATGCATTTTGCATAATTCTACAAGCTGGCAAGGGAAGGCTGCAGCTTAGAGCCAAAGCTGTTTCCATATTATCACATAATGTGTAAACAGATTACATTACACTGTGTTGAGAGGAGGGGCAGAGCACAGGTGCACATTATATCAATTTTTATTACATACATTTGGCACTTTATGACATACACAGGCAGCAAGGGCTGCAGGATGGTGATATATGACACCACATTAAAAGATTGCTGGGAAAATAATTTGCATGTGAATTCTCTGGCATGGACGGAGAGGAGGTGAGGGAGAGGAAAGAGGGAAAAGAAAGGAAACAGCAAGGGAAGGTGAGGGGAGGGGGCGAGAGCAAAGTAAGGGATGCAGACAGAGATTGGAGAGTGGATGGAGTGTTAGGTAATGCCTGGAGGCAGAAAGTGGAATGAAAAATTCAGTGTGGCGAGCGACAAAGCTTGGACAAAGGAGAAAAAAAAGAGTGATGCTGAGTGTGGAGGACGCATTAAAAGAAAGGGCAACAAGGCAGTGTGATGTGTGCACTTGAAGGGGGGCATCTCACCTGAACTGGGGTCACAGGGGTCAATGTCTTCATCGTCGCTGGGACACTCAGCCGACGCCACCAGCAGGTCGTCTGCCGACTACGGAGAGAGGATCCAGAAAAACACGATCACACATATATAGCCACAAACTCACTATCCACATCATGTCCAAGAAAACACCCGTTCTGTTTATTTCCTACATGTGTGAGCGCACAGCACCGATCCATCGCCCACCCGTTCTCCAGTCTGCCTCTAACAACTCGCCTGTTACGGCCCCCGGCAATGGCAGGTGGCCAAGACTGGAGTACCAAGGAGAGAAGAAGAAAGGAGGAGGGAGGAGAGAGACACTGGATCCTGCTTAAAACCACAAGGGGACAGCCAGTTATCATCTCCTACTCTCTTGACCCTCCCCCTCTTGTTTTCTCCTCTGGCCTCTCTATTTTCCACACCTCCTCTGTTCTGTTCTGTTCTCTCCAGCTGATATTGGCGAGTGCTCGTTCGTGTTGGTGAATGTGTGGCGTGAAGCTAAAGCGAGGGACAAAACCACTTTTTATCCCCCCCGGTTTTCATTAAATATCCCAGCAAAACCCTTGACGGTTCATTTAAATCTCCTGCATTTAACACCTCTCCATAAGCTCATGTCAATAACCCACTTACATTCAACCTCGAACCTACAGCGACCAATTACTGCTCAAACAGCCGCTCTTTCTCTGTGACTCGCTCCCTGTCTATGGAAAAGGAGCCCTTTTTCCACTCCATCCCTGCTCCTCTTGTTGCCATGGCAACTCTAAGTTCAGGCTGTTAAAAATGATGGGGAATATAAAAAAAAAAAAAGGAGTGTGCACCCTCAGTGGGGACCTGTGCATTGATTTGCCATTCCAGCCGGAGCGTGAGGAGAAGGAGGGGAGAGAGCGAAGGAAAGGAGTGAAAGATGGATGGATAAAGGGAATTTGGGGAGAAGGCAAACGGGGAGAAAGAGAGAGAATAGAAGACAGGATAGGAGGAGGAGGACTTCAAAGTGCTGCGGTCTTTACTTAACACTGTGCTAATGTGCTCCGCATATTCATGAACTACTGTTAAACATCGCCCGCCTTAGCGCTTCGGCATGGGAGATATGAACGTGTGTGTGTGTGTGTGTGTGTGTGTTTTAACCACACTGGGCGCTCAGTGCCAGCACTAAATTAAAATTGGATTGTGATGCATTGCAGTAGATGTTAGGAACCCACAGAATAAAGGAGAGAGCAGCACAGCTATAAAAGAGAAGAGCTCTAGAGGCAGATTACAACCAGACCAGAACAGATTCTGAACCAAATCAAAGCACTAAGTGGTCGATGATGTCTTAGCTGAAACCTACAGCTAGAAATTCAAGCAGAAATTCATTAAGCTTTTTCCGTGTCCTTGGATTCTCTATTTTCTTGCCTCTTTGTCTTTGTAAAAACATACATTACATAAGGTTAGAGGAGCAACCGCTTCGTTTATTCATCTGAAAAAGCCCACACCGGCCTTGTATGGTGTGGTCTTGGTCCTGACAACTCTACTGTGGTTTAGTTTGGCCTGAAACATGCATTAGGTTATTGATGCTTGACTCTGTCTCTTTCCTCCACTGCCTTTCCAATCATTTCTGCCCACTGGGCTGTCAAATGCTGCTAGGGTGAGCTTAGCCTCTGGAATCCAGCCAGTCAATAAACCACGGTGCCTTTGCCAGGATCCAAATAGCACAAGACCCAATCAGGCAGTGGGAAACACATCGCCCTGACTGTCACCGATCAATGTCGAGCCACCATGCTTGAGTATTGATCCGGAGACACCTATGTTCCCTCCACGGGAACCTGTTTTAAATCTTGATTTCAGCCAAAACAGAAGCAGACAAGTAAATTTACCAAGGCCCCTCCTCTGGTCTGTGACATCTCCCTGTCAGCTGACCACCCCATTCAGCTGGGAAGGTGTCAATGGGACTATTGATCTATGGGAGACACCGGGAAAACTAGAGGCATGCCAAACACAGCTTAAATCACATCGATGATCCACAGAAGTTTAAAGATGTGCTAAAGAGATGTGCACCCAAGAAACCTCCGCCCCTCCAACCACCCCTTCTGTCCCTCCCTCTTTGTCCCCATCTTTCCGTAGTCTATCAACAGAGCATGCTGACATAATGATGAACACAGAAGCACAAGGATAAAAAAGAGATAAAGGAGGGAAGAGAGAGGAGGTGAGAGAGCATGAAGAGAACATCTGCATGCTGAAAGAGCAAAATCTCTACCTGAGCAGCCGAACAGTGCCAACGACCGTCCATGCCTCCCTGACTGCCTAGTTCACACATAGTAGCTGCACTCTGTCCTCACACACTCTTGCAGAAGATTCAACAGCTTGCCTGCTACTTTCACAACTGGAAATCAAACACACATGTACATACACAAGCTCTATAACAGCCAAACGTGCTCCATTGGTCTATTTCTACTTAGGCACATCTACACAGACACACAAGCGCACACCAAATCAGGCTGAAGTTGGCAGGCTGATGAATAGATCCTGACGAGAGACGAGAGAAGCTAGCTCCACTACTGCAGATGGTGAGATAGACTCATACACCGCCTGCATTAACAGCCTATCACTGGAGCTCAACCACAGAGAGGGAGGGAGGGAGGGAGGGAGGGAGGAGAGGAGAGGAGGGGGAGAGTGACGGGTAAATATGGAAAGATATGGAGGGAGAGAGAGCAAAGGAGAGCGAGAAGAAAGGAAAAGAGAAAAGTGAGCGAGGGGGGAGGGAGGGAGAAAGTATCTCCAGAAGATGGATAGCGAGCGGAGGAATGGCAAAGAGAGAAAAAGATGTGAAAGATGTGGAGAGAGCGAGGAAGATAGCAAGGGAAAGGCAGACAGGGAGGGAGGATGGGGGGGGAATGAGAGAGATGTTCAGAGGGCTTGTGGAAGTGTCTGGGTCAGCTGATTCCTGCGAGCCAATCGGGCGCTGCTCTGAGCCTCAGGTTTCTTCTATCAGTCTTCCCATCAAACACAGGTACACACATACACCTGAACACACACACTCGCACACACACACACTCGCACAGACAGACACCAAACATCAAAACCAAACTCAAGCTCTGTGACTCAGAGCAGCCTCTAGCATAAACACACACACTCTCACACACTCTCTCCCTCACTTCTCCTCACTGGTGCTCGGCTGTCATGCATTATTAATCCCTTCCACTTTTCAACATGCAAAAAAAGAAAAAAAAAATTCAATAAACTGTGGACTTCAGGAGGAGACATAACACATTCTTACTACACAAAGTACAGACGGCAGAAGTGAACCCGTGGGGCGACTTAGGCAGATCCACTCCAACACGCACGCAAAACTCAGGCGTGTGCGTGAAATCGATAAACTGCTCGGAGCCGAAGAACCTTTGGAAGACATCTCTCGCTGCCCCTCCTCTGATGCAATGTGCTGCAATTCAAGCCTATTGTTCTCAATCCACCTGAGTGTTTGTGTGTGCGCGCGTGTGCGTCCTGTGTTCGCCTCGACATTGTATGCGCTGGATGAGGCCAGGCTGGTTGCCAGGCAACACTAGGCAGCCTCAATGGAGGAGCCGTAGATCCTTCTTCAACGAGACAAACGTACAGAGTTCGGGGGCCGGCAGGAGTGATTTGACTTACACAAACTGGCAAACACACACACACACACACACACACCGCAGCATGTTGGGCATGACCTAGTTCTCATACGCTGATATTGACTCCAGTGCTGCAGCCCAGATTTAGCACTGACATCAGCATATCATAAAGCAGGAATAATTGGTTTAAAACAC
This sequence comes from Chaetodon auriga, assembly GCF_051107435.1. NCBI lineage: Eukaryota > Metazoa > Chordata > Actinopteri > Chaetodontiformes > Chaetodontidae > Chaetodon > Chaetodon auriga. The sequence goes on from NC_135093.1 coordinate 6,289,427, forward strand.
ACAAACAGGGAGGGACCGCGCGTGTGAATACAAGCCCCTGTGACAACGCCGTCACTCCGCAGCGCTCCCCATCCAGCTCTCATATCCATTATTGATGCCTGAGGCTTAGCTCACAGCTCTCTGCGTTCTATTATTTATGTCTGAAACAGCTGGCGGTTTATACACAGAGGAGCTATTCTCGATGGGAGTCTGGATGGGAGAGAGCGAGCGAGCAGCGGGTAGCGGGGCTCACTATCTCCATGGCAACTTGTATCATTGGGAGGAGAAAAAAAATAAAAAAATCTTTGTCAGTGCGGCAGGCGGGCACAGTTTTATAACACAGAAGAACTGCAGCACACACAGACGCCCACAAAGAGCCTGACAGCATCTCGGTAGTGATGTGAACAATAGAGCAAGAGAGTCTGTGGTGTAGCTGCTCGTAATGCATCCTCTGACATTAGCATCGACTCTGCCGTTCACTATAAATACGCCTCGATAACACTTATGTGTTCCTATTGTAGCGTCCCATCTGCATCAGTTTACAAGATGCATATTATGGAAAAGCTATTAGGGCCTCCATTAACACAAAAATGTCTCCTCCTATAATTTAGCGGGTGGGGACCACTTAGTCAAGAATTTGCCATCTAATCCATTTATGTGAGCGTGCTGTAGCTGAAAAATCAGACGTGTATTTCAGCTTTCTACTGGTGACATGTTTTCAGCTCATTTTCCTGAAGGACGTGTGATTTGCATGTTCTCACAGAGATGCTGGCACACAGCAAATGATATTAATTACTCGTCAGAAAAGGTTAAATTCATTTTATAGTATGTTTTCATGTTATTTGATTGTGCCAGATTAGACACTCGTGCATCTCGTTAAAGTAATGAGTAGACGTTGCAGATATCTGGTGCTACATTTCAGTGATTGAAGCATTATTTATTCACCCTCCTCCTAAGAGCTGCAGACATCAGACTTTTAGATCAAGGTTTAAAACTTTGATGTGTCAGCATCCTGAAACAACGATCATGTAATCTCAGCGTCCACAGAGTCTGACTGGGGACTTCAAGGCAAAAGTGTCTGAAGAAATAAATAAAAACAGCTTCTATTTCCTCCTCTGCCTCTGAACAAATCATTCATTATTGCCCACTTTGTGCTCAGATCCTGAGCTACCTTCATCTTATCTTTTTTAGATTCCCCTTAAATGTTTTGCTCCGTAATTCTGATTTATGTTTCAGTTCCTTCTCTGTTTCAATGTCTCGTGTAAAACAGTTTGAATTGCCTTTGTGTACGAAATGCGCGACATAAACGAGCTCGCCTTGCCTTGAGTGGAGTTTAAAACAATCCCACTCCTCCTGACATAGCGTGCTACCCTCCAGTCCTCGATTAGCGGGCTGTGCGCTCGCTAATCCTCTTACTGATTTCGAAAAGAAATTTATCAAAGCAAATTAACACTTTTTAATTACCCATTGTCACACCAAAGGATGATGGCGGTGGGGTGATAGGACATACATGTACAAGATATCTCAGGAATTACGTACAAGGAAATCTTTGTACGACCACACGCAGCAGGGATTTAGCGAGTTTCCCATAAACAAGCTGCCGCAGCAGAACGTGAGGCCGTGATTGTGCTCTGACCTGCGGCGTGGCGCCCTGTTTCCTGTTGGTGGCCGTGGTGGTTGTGATGTCACTTATGGAGGGGGCGGAGTCAGAGCGGTTGCCTCCGGCCGCAGCGCTGGACTGCGGGGTGATGGAGGAGGACGGCATGTCGCCGACCAGCCGTGCGCTGCCCTCCACTCTGATGTGCGGGTGCCCCTCCGCCGCCATGTTGAGGATGCGGAGGCCGTTGTAGTAGAGGCCAGACAGCTGACCCTGGAACATACCTGCACCTCGCTCACCTCCACCCACACGCACCGTCGTCTGGCTGTTGAAGATGGTCAGCTGGCGACCTACGTGGACACACACACACACACACACACACGCAAACACGCACCAAACACACCGAGGCGCACCAGGAAGGAAGGTGGACGGACACACGCAAATACAATCACACACATACATACCAGTGGTCACATACGTGCATACATACACACACAAGAGTGTTTGAGCGTTACACAATTCACCACCCCCAAGCCATGGTGAGAGGATGGGATAGATTAAGCATGGCAGAGCAAATCGAAGCCGTGGAGAACCGTGGAGAGGGCTGAGACTGAGAGAGAGATAAGAGTGAAAACAGAGAGGAACAGGAGGGAAGAGGGGGGTGAGGAGACCGAGAAGTCGAGGAGGAGGAGGATGAAGAGGCAAAGAACAGAAGGAGGAGGAATAGGCAGCAGATGAGAGGAGTCAGAGGGCCCTGAGAAGACGGGGCTGACAGATGGTTGCTGTGGTGATGGCTGTGCGGCACGACATTGTATTTGAAGGAGCGACAGACAGGCAGACAGAGAGACAGATCTAGAGAACTGTTGTAACAGCCCTATGAAGCATGCACAGGTTATAAGCTCTAGCACTGCTCACTGTTAAAGGGACTAGAGGCTAATTTAAGGAGCTCTGCTGAAGTTTAGGAGGAAAACTTTTACATTTTTTCAACAAAAAAAGCATTGCTCTATTAGTCATTTCAAATTTACATAAATTCTTACATGTCACAATACTTTGCATGTATTTTAATTTGATTACAAAATATAATCTTTAGTAAATGCTTTATTGTTTACAATTTGATAATGAACAAAATTATTTACCAGTCTTAATAAAGCATCTTTTATCAGTACTTCTTTTCTATTTTCTGATTTATTCACATTTAAATCTCTCCATCGTCCCTTTAACCTGATATTATCAGATACACACTAACAAGATACGTTCACAGGCACTACAGTTTACACAGTATTACACACTACAGCTGCCCAACTTTTAAATACTTAGTTATGGATTTAGATTTTTAGATGTTAGTTGATGGTGCACAATAAAGTATAGTCAACTGTCTTCAAATTGTATTTTTTAAGCTCAAAGTTTTAAGGAATTTTAATCAGGGTTTTTACCTTTGTCGAGTAGCCAATCGTCAACTACTCGACCGAGCCGATAGGGGATTCGCTGTCTGGCGATGGCCAGGCGCTCGTTATCAATGTTGCCTTTAATTTAGAGATGAAAACACAGTAGTAATTACGCACATCCAAACGTGGTACAGGAGCTGGATACAAAAAGAACAGCAATGAAAAGAAAGTAATGGTCTGCTCATTGTTAGCATGTCACTGCGTTAAGGTAAGCTTGATGCGCTAAGAGAAGAGGAGCTGAATTCACTACGGTTCCAGTGAGCGGACTCTTACTCTCTGTTCATTGGGTTTAATTTAAAGAGACATTTCAGGGGTTAACATCTGCAAGAGCACAGGGAAATAATGTTACAGCTGCCACATACTGTCTATATGACTGACTGAGTTTAGAGTTACATACAGGAAGAACCCTCACACACACCTCACAACAACTAACATTTAGCATTTTATCTATCAGCTGTCTAAAGCCTGGATCTCATTGTGTTAAAGACTGCTACCTATGATTACCACTTTAAATATAAAAACCAACAAAAAGTAAAAACAAAGACTATGTTCAACAAAATACACTTTTACACTTTTTCTTTTTCTTATTTTTTCTCTCTAGTTAAACATTTAACTCAAAATAAGACATGTTTTTAAATTATTGTTTGTCCAAAAATGCACCAACTGTTATTATTTTCTTTTATGGTGAGAAAAACAACTGACACCTGAATTGAATATTTTCATAAATTACCTTTAACACTATTTAACAGGCCTAACATGACATAGCTGGCTAGTGTACAAGCTATTGTAAAAACTATCTCATTTTATGGTTTAAAAAGTCATGTTTCATATCAGATCACACATATTTCATCTCCAACACAATAACATAAAACAAAGCTGCAATTATATTTCTCAACCTCAGTGTTTGAATAGAAACATTGATAGGAACACCGATGTGATTCATCAATCAGGAGGTGGGTTGATTTGGACTACGGTGTAGTTAGCTCTGTCCCAGGACAGGCAGTGCTGCGGTAGGTCGGTGGGTGGGGCATATGTGGGCGGGGCAGGGCCTACCTGAGGGATAACGCTCTATAACCGGCAGGTCGTCCAGTTGGAGGGTTGCATTGCCTCCGCTGCGGGTGAACCGTATAATGTGGTACTTCCCATCGTTGACAAACTTGGAGCTCTCCTCGATGTTGATGTCATCAGTGCCAACATTAAACACTACTCTAATGTTGCCTTTGTCCTGAGGAGGAGGAGGAGGAGGAGGAGAAATAAATGCTTCATGAGGACAGTAACTGTCAGGCAAAGGTAGTACTCCTCTTTAAAGTCCTGCTTTATTGTGCTCGATTCCTAATAATTTGTGTTCCCATGTGACTGCTTGTGTAAAAGGGGAACGCCACAGATTTTCCACATCAAAGTCTGTTTACAGGTCTTGGGCATTTGTGGCTCCAGAGGGAGCCGCACAAATTCTGCTAATTGCCTTAAGTGTTGTCACAGCGGTTGTGGCTCAAGGTTGAAAGTTTGAAGATGGGGAAAAAAAAACGAGGGTGTGGAGAAGTGAGATTTTCAGATCTCTGTAGCCTGCTCCTCACGCTCAAGGCTACGTTAGCCGCTGTGAGTGTAACACACCTGAATCAGGACTGAACTGTCTGAAAGCCTTGTTGAGGTGCACTCTGGGCAATGTAGACAATGAAGAGGAATGCTTTAAAAATAGTAAAAGACGATAATGGATGTGTCTGAATACCCACACCTGTGGTGAAATGGCTACTTGTGTGATGAATTTCAGGCCAGTGATTGATTAATGAGGCGCAAACACAAATGCATGGCTAAATGGAGCTCAGACGCTTTTTTGGGTTTGTTTAATTTCCACATCATGAACAAATAAGTAGGATCATCATCAACCTGTTTATTCGGGGAAAATTGACTGAGCATTAAGCTCTTTTACAGCCATTCATACGGGCTGGAAGGATATACGGTGCATGCTAACAACCACAGTAATAACAAGAATGTGATGAAAAAGTTCAATAAAACAAACAACTTAAAGACATAATCTGCCCACAGTATTATGAATATAATGAGATGACAAACAAATACACATTTAGGAGCTGAGAGAAGTAATAAAATGAAGTAATGGAAGTGTTTAGGCCTACAGTACATAAAAGAGACCTAACATGACATTATTTTGACTGTTTTCTGTCTCATAACATTTTTAAGGAAGGAATACACCTGTCCGATGTTTTCATCTAAAGATATGACATTTACTAACAGACGTTTGAGGGATAACCATCTCTGCAGGTACTTGCCTTCTACCTGATGGCACATGCAGTGTGGCTAATGGGAAAAATCCTATTTTCTTCGGTCTAGTGTTCCAATGCAGGGGTGTGTGCTTACTATCTGCAGCTGAAGGTAGTCTCCCAGGCCAGATGCGCTGTCCACCCGCAGCAGAATGGCGTGTTTCTGTTGGGTGCTGAACCCAAGGGCAAGCCGGTCTGCCCTGGTGCTGGGACGCTCATTAGGAGGCCAAGTGTAAACCACCACACCTCCATCACGGCCAAAGATGTAAGTGGTCCCAGCTGGCTCACACAGATAAAAATGTAATTGCAAGCATGTCTGTATGCCATAAACAGTGCTATCTATTATCAGAGGCTCCCTTCTGCAGATGGTTCCCTTTTTTTTTTTTTTTTAGCTAAATGTTGAAGACAAAAAGTCCATATTGGAAAATAACAATAAAACTCTAAAATGTCACAGCTGACTGGCATTCCACCTTCTCTTTTTTTTTGTTTGTTACACCTACATGCTAAAAAATGAATAAATCAGTATTTCCCAAAGCACTTCTCAACATAACTGCAGGAGGCTGACTGTAATAACTGACTCACGCAAATTACAGCACACAACGGATTGACTCAGTGTAAGGTGACTAAGTAATCATCAAGTATCTTGCTTGTAAGGCTGTTGAGGATATTTTAGTGTCAAATGCTAGAAGATGTAAAGAGGACATTATTACATGTTACAGAGAGAGACCAGATTAGAATAATCACTGAGCAGGTAGTATTTCTGTGCCTCTTCAGAATCAACAGATGACAGTGCCCTCACGTGGCGGCTCTGACAAAATGCACATGAAAATGCTTTGATTCAGCGTTTGAAATCATCCCAGTGCATCAGTTTAAGTTTTAACCTGCACCTCTGCACCGGGGTTAATGTGAGATTGGGCGTCTACAGTTTAGAGATATTACGGGTGAGGAAATTGTGCACACAGCATGTATAAATGCATGTTTAAAACTGATGCTCTATGATCTACACACCCACACTGATTCAGGGGCCACACATGCTACTACACTAGCCTCGCATGTGTTTTTTGGATTTAAACAGAATAAGCTCATCCTACACTCTTCCTGCAGCTGTTTAATGAGAAACTGAAGCCTTCTGTAATCCCCAGAGAGCAAATGAAAGGCGAGACTCACCATCATTGCACAGTGGCCCGGCATAGGAAGTCATGCTGCAGTCACAGGTGAAGCCCTCCCACTGCTGCAAACAAACTCCCTGATTTGAGCAGGAGTCTTCTTGACATGTAGTGCTGGGACCTGCAGTGAGAGACGTGGTGGGGTTGGAGGGTGCACGCGTTAGGAGAAGATAAGCAGACGCACTTTTTTGATTTTGTCTAGAGGCCAGTGTGTTCACAACAGTATGCCAGTACAGGGGTTATTCTTAGACCATATATCCTTGACACATTTTGTATTTTGAAAAGGCTGGGTAGACTGTTGTGCTGCAATGGTGTTACGATTAGTAGTATTAGTAGAAAAAAGTTGTGAGACTACGATATTGTGCATAGGCTCCCATTCTTTAGCTGCACACTAACAGAGGATGTTAGATTTTCCATATAAACTGACCTGAAACTAAACTGGAATCTGTGTTACTTGATAGAAAAGAGCCAGATGTGGAGAGCATGCAGGTGGTGAGGCTAGATGAGTGGGGCAAGGACAGGAGGAGGAGTTAAACATAAGAGGGCAGAGTTATGTTTAAAGGCCATCATCTCAATACTCTCTCTTCAGCAGTCTGTCACCGTTCTCTCCCTGCCTCGTGCTCAAACCACAGCGAAGGAGAATGTCAAAGCTCTACACTTAGTTCTCCTTGGCTGCACTTCTAACTCGAGGCGTGGAGGAAAGGGTGTGAAGTGATTCACAAATGGAGTATTGAAGTTTAGGTTGGGAGTCAGTAGGAGGGGTTAGAGAGCATGCTGCTGGGCAACCCGGGTGGTGGAGCTGTGGTCAACTCAAGTCAAGCGGTGGTGATGTCACTACTGTGATGATGTCACTATGGTGGCTAGGAGAGGACAGGTCACCTCTGACCTTTGACTCTGGATCACTGGGATCCACACAACACTAGACACCACTGGGTAGTTTCAACACACGCGTACATACACGCACACACGCGCGCACGCACGCACCCGCGCTCACACGCGCGCACACGCTTTCCCACCCGCACACACGTTTCTCACATGCTCACACATAGCGATATACCTTGCAAGTCAGCTTTCATCAATGTAACTTTTGTCAGCCAAACAAAAAAGCAAACAAGCAAATTAAGTTAGATGTTAGTCAATGCACGCAGATGCCTGTGAGCTGCTGAAAGAGTGGAACACAGAGAGAAAACACAATGTGCAGAGAGACCGAGGAGGAGATGAGAAGAAAGAGAGCAAAGTTTACATCGAGTCGACCAAAAGCTGGGTTAGTGGGTTATCCTGACAAGAGAGAGCATGAGTCACATGAAAGCTGAAAGAAAAAGCAGTAGGGACATGGACCTGGACACATCTACTGGTGTGCTGCCTGTGTGTTTGCACCTCACCTTCGCAGCCTCTCTCTACTTGTCCCATGGTTGCTAAGGCATCAGCCAAAAGGTCAGGGAGGCGGCCATTTAGATCAACTGTTGCTAGGCAACCCTGGAATCCCTCGCGGGAGTGGACCAGCTTAGGCAGGTCTCGGTACATCTCTTTGGAGACGCCCCCGATGTACAGGTCACCTGACGAGGAGCAGCACAATGAATGGCAGTTTCATGAAGCAATTACAAAGCCAGACTGTATCACTCATTTCCATTATTGATTGGTCTAGCCATTTTTTTTTTTCAATTAATTGATTGTTTTTAAGGTTAAGGAAAAGTCTGTAATCAGTCTTCAAATTGGTTGTTTCGTCCAGCCGACAGCTGATATAAAACAGAGAAAAGCGGCACATTTTCTCATTTTCAAAGCTGGAATCATTGAATATTTGGCTTTTTTATGCCACAAAAATATTACACAGTCAATTAATTTTCTGACCAATCACAGGGATAGTTTGACATTTTGGGAGATACACATATTTGCTTTCTTGCTCAGAGTCAGATTAGAAAATTGACACCACTCTCATTTCGCTAAGGTAAATATTTAGCTACTGCGAGGAGAAAGTTAGCTTAGCTTAACACAGAGACTGGAAACAGCTGGCCCGACTCTGTCTGAAGGCAGCAAAATCCGCCTACTAGCTCCTCTAAAGTTCACTGGCCAAGAAATAGTCTGGCACATAACCAACCATAAAACAGCAAATTACCATTTTCACACTTTGTTTTGTCTACAGATTAAACAAAACAACATATAAAATGTTAATTAGTGAACTTTAGAGGAGCTGCTAGCTTCATATTTATCATGAGAGCGGTCAATCAATCACCTAACTTGATCAAATAGGCCGACAGTATTTCCTAAAATGTTGAACTTTCCCTTTAACTGATGAATCTTTTCAGCACTTATCAGTGTATGTTCATACTTTGCCTCCTGCGAAACAGTTTCATTAGTATCTGCACCCCTTTACTCTGTATAAACCGCTGTAATTGAGGTTTCACTGCTTGTATTTTTGTGCATACCCTTTAGGTCGAGGTTCTTGGCGCCCATGGTGGTCTGCGTGGTGACTTTGGTGTCAATCTTGACTGTGTGGAGATTGTTAGTGTCTCGGGATATGTGCACATTGTGCCAGTGGTTGTCATTTAGGGGACTGTTAGAGTTGCCTTTGATCAGGTGTGCTCCGTTGCCCAGATCAGAGATGTAGTGTAGGTAGCTAGAAAGGGAACAAGGAAAGGAGAGAGGAGGGCTTTAAAAAATCGAGGAGGGAAAAGGCAAATTAAGTGTATTCAAGAAGGAGAACAACACAGGGTCATACACTTCAGGGCATTACAATCTGTCTTGTAGAAACATAATTACAAAAACAGAAAAGGAACTGCTTGACTAGTGCATTTTTCATATTTGGTATTTCAGCCTCATAGTCAAGAACTTTCTCCTTATGTTACCTGTAAATCCTCAAACCCATATCTAACCTGCATATTCATTAATTTTCTTTTCATTTGTTTACAATTCATTTTATTTGTTTATTTTAAATTTAAAGTGAGCACTGACTCATATAATGTAAACACCACACACTGCGTTGTGTCCAGCTCACCCTTTAACCAGCTCTATCACAATGAAGTCATTGCCGTCTCCCCTGTTGTAGAGAATAAGGCCATCGGGGGACGTTGTCTTGAACTGCATGAAGAGATGCATGGAGTAGTAGGCCTGCAGCGTGGGCAGCGTGACGAAACTGGAGCGCGAGCGGAAGGTGACGGGGTCAGCCACGATGCTCTTATAGCCGATAACAGCGTTGAGCTCGCAGTAGTCGATGTCGCCGTTCTTGCACAGGTCAATGTAAGGCATGCCGTTCAGCGCCAGGCCCTGAAGGTGGCCGATGAAATTGGAGGGCACGGCAGGCATGAAGCGCTTCTCCGTCACAATTCCCGTCTCCACATTGTGGAACTCCAACTGGGTGTGATCGCCCGCCATCTGACCTGGTGGCGGGGGTAAACTTCAAAGGTGAGGGCTCCGGAAAGTTGGGTTTCACGTGGAACTGTTCAATCCTAATGCTCATTTCAGCACTTGAACTATCAGTGACAGGCTGCTAGTAATAGACAGACTAATACTACAATGTAAGTACTGGTGTAGGGGTTTACGGCTATGATCACAATCATGATTCAGGATGGTTATTTTCACTTGCACAGGTATAGATGTTCTCTAAAAGAGAGTCATTTTATGGTGCTAATGGGTGTAAGTAATGCTGCTGTGGTTACCTTCGACAGGCTGCAGGTCGTCCACGGTGAGTTTGAGGCTCTTGCCACGTCGGACTACCCTCACAGTGTGCCACTCATTATCATTGAGGCCCGACCCCGCAAAGATGGTCTCTGGGCCTTTACCTACACATAGTCCAGAGCACCGTTAACATAACGCACAGAGAGGTGGAGAGAGACAGACAGAGAGAGACAGAGGAGATACAGGTCCAGAGACAGAGACAGAAAAAGAGAAGAAGATTCCAGGCAGGTTGAATTCAAACTTTAGGACAGAAAGTGAGGAAATGGAGGGAAAAAGGAGAAGGAGGGAGGAACCATACATATCCTGGGGAGACGAACACCTCTGTGTCAACACGCTCTCTGCACAGACAGACAGACAGACAGACGTGTCTCTCTGCAGATATACCAGCGAGACGGATGATGTGACACAGACGGACAGAAAGATTAACATAAATGGATGCCATGGGTGCCTAAGATGGAGACTGTGAGTCACAACAGGCCCACGCTGAGACAATCCATCTGTGGACAGATCACACCGCCATGATGACCACCTACTACCCACACATGCACAGACAGCGCATTCACACTCCCTTAACTCCTAAACTGCTACACAACCCTCTCGCCCCCACGCATATAACATATATTCGCCCGTGTCTGCATACAGGCTCATTTTTTTAAATTTTCCACGAGGCCGCAGTACCGCAGTGAGCCTCATGGTGGCACTAGACACACGGTGGAACATGACGGAGCTCTCCAAGGTGCTGATGTGCAGCAGAATGAAAGAAGCTGAGCTGTCCTCCCATGATGTCTCTCTCTCGGCCCGTCTACCAGCTCCCATCTTCACATAGTTGACTGCACACATTTGACAGACGGACTGCTCCCAAAACCTCAGTGTCCCCTTCCTCCTACTCACTACAAGCACCCCACCAACCTTGAACACAACACCCACCGTCCCCGAGCACACATACACACTCTCCCCTTCCTCCTCCAAGCCCTGTTGGTTTGAGGAGTCTGCTTACGGTGACCTATAGGAGGTAATGATGGGGGAGGTGAGAAGTAAACTGACCCGAACGGATTCTGCTGCAGAAAATGTCAAGCATGTCTACATCACTCATGGAGGCACGCAGGCGAGCACACACACTCAAACACACACCCACACAGGTAGAGAGGTCGAGAGGGAGACAGACACATACAGGCATGCTGACACGCAAACATAATTAAACGAATATGAGAAGTCAATCAAAACGGATACGGCGGTGTGAAATGCACGCGCATATGTATGTGTGTGTGTGTGTGTGTGTGTGTGTGTGTGTTTGCAGGGTAAAAGAGTGTGCTGTGCGTTCAGAGAGGACACAGGGTTCCCCTGAGGAGACTCAGCTGTGCTCTGGGCATGAGCATCTCATCCTGTTACCATGGATCACTGCCTAACACTGAGTGAAGGAGAGAATATGTGTATGTATGTGTCAGTTTTTGAGTGTGTATGTGTGTGTGTGTGTGTATGTGTGTGTGTGTTTGCATATGTAACCGAATACTCAAAGAATGAGCAGACTGATGTGGGGGTGAGGCAGTGATCTGTGTCAACCTGGGAACAGGGAGAGGCACAAACACACACCAATAAACACACACACACACACACACACACACACACACACACACACACACACGAGCACCTATTTTGGGTCAGCGCTAACGGTGCGTTCAGCAGCATGTGAGCTCGGTTCAGTGCTGAGCTACTAGCGACGGCTGTGGCGGTCAGCAGACAGTCTGCGCTGTTAAAACCAAAAGACAGCGAGGCGAGACAATTCAAACAGAAAGACAAAAGGGACCGTCTGCAGCAGTGGAAATACAACCAAATGACAAGCTACTGGAGATTATAAGAGCAGGATAATGAAAACAAAACGACAAAAAGCGTTTCATATTTCATTAGCTCTAAATAACAAGTGGCTTTTCTGCTGGATAAGCCTCAATCTCTCCCATGCCGAGGCTTTTATTTGACTGCTGAGTGGACTGTTTCAGCGGCGCCTGGCTGTTAAATACATTTTTTCTCCCCCACCCTTGAATATAAGATGTATAATTTATTGTATGCACATGGTGTGCCAGAAAAGTGGCTGCCTACTGAAATGTTCATTGAGACAACTGGTCTAAAATTGGCCGACAGGCATGCGGGATAGCAACAGCGCCGTGTGGCTAGTAGGGTTTCTATGGCAACTGCAGTCGTCCATTTCACCACCTCTTTGCCGTCACAGAGCATTCGTCTCTCTCTCTCTCTCTCTCTCTCTCACTCCCTCTGTGGTCGTGACAGAGAGAAACTCCACGTGAGGGAATTAAACTTCATCAGGGATTCAGCTCCACTCACAGCAGCATGAACGGAAACACACACACACACACGCACACATGAGCAGACAGAATGCATAGGCACTCGTGCACACGCTGAATGAAACACTACCCAAAAATCCCTCATGTACAGTTTTGAGAGAAACAACAAGCAAACAAAGAAAGCACCCAGACAGACGTGGGGACGAAGGTGGGACAGAGACAAGCAGAGGGATCACACGTCTTTTGTCTCCGGCATGAAGGAGAGGTAATTACCCTGCAGCTCTGAGATGCATTCATCCACCAGTTACCACCGCTTGCCTCTTTAGCTCGCACTCCCCAGCACACCTATTTTTACCTGAACCCCTCACGCTCAGATTATGTCCTCTTTCATCCTCTCTGTCTCTTCCTCCCTCCTCCCTTCAACCCCCACCGTCCTCTCTTCCGTCTATCCTTTTTTACTAAAATGGCCGACCTGGAAAACCCTGGCCCTCAGCAAAAATCGCACCGCTCCTGTGGTGTGGCTGAACATGCGGACACAAACACGCATATGTGCACCTCCCGTGTCCAACACACACACACACACACACACACACACACACACACACACACACACATATATGCGCACAGACACACGGTACAAAGATATGTTGATTATGGGATTACGAGCAGATGGGCTGACAAGACAGAGAGAGTTAAAACTAGTCAGATACATTAAGAAACACACACACACACACACACACACACACACACACACACACACATACACTACTGCACGCACACACACGCATACTGAGGAGGAGGAGGGAGGGGGAGGGGTTAGGTGAGATGGAGGATCACTTACTGGCTGTACAGTTTATCCTGATACAGTCTGGAGGGAGAGCAGAGCAGAGGGTTAATGCTGCACACATACACATACTCTCCACGCCCTGGGGACGCACACATCGACACACCCTGCACGCGTATATACAAACACGCACACACGCGCCGCTGAGAAAACACACACCCTCCTTCGTCACAGGACCTCAAGCTGGACCGTGTTTTTTGTTACTACAGTGTGAAGTTCAAAATGCAGTTTATGTGATTCGTTTTTTAGCGAATGAAGAGTCAAATCTGGATCATGATTGGTGGATCTTTGCCTTCAGCGTGTGAAGGAGAGCGGTGTTTCCCAGCATGAGCGGTGTGCTCATTGGCTGCTCTGGCCTGAGCGACAGCTTCAGTCACCAATCAAAAGCATCAGGAGACTGAGATGGGTCATGTGTGTCAGTTTGTCTGAAGACATCGAACACATCCCATAATTTTTGTCGCCCACGCAGAGCGCAAATCTCCGCAAATGGTCGGAAGATTCAGCCCCATTATTATATATATACTTTTTCTTTTTACCCATGATGCCTTGGTGTGTCATGTGGCGTCAACCACAGAAAAGACGCGGCTGCAGACAACCAGAGACCAACACATGCACCCCTCTGTTACGTCTATGTGTGTGTTAGCATGTGAATGTACTCATGTGAAAGTGTGTGAGGGTGGAGCTGTGTGTAGCCGCTGAACTGAGGAGAAATGTATAAAGAGAACGAAAAGGGGGATGTGCTTTTCCCGCAGTTATGTGTGCGCTTGTACAGTCTGTGAGTCTTCGTGTTGATTGTTTAAGGTGTTAGGGATGCACAGGTCCACTGGGAGTGAGCAGAGAATGCAGCTTGAGGCTTGACCCTCTGTTCAACACAAAAACAATGGCACTAACCTTCAGCTGTGTATGTTTGTGTGTGTACTCACAGATAAAGTGTATATATGCACATAAAACCGGGTTCACACATACTTTTACTTATGAATATTCAGGCCTTTTCTGTAATTAATATTTTACCCCATCTTCCACCTTATTTAAGTAGTGTAAGATAGGCAGAGCTACGAGGGCAGTTGCATGCCTAGGAGTCTACATCCCATCCCATATCAAGACGTGCAGGTTCGTCTCATCGAGCTCGAGAACTTTGTTCAGGCTTTTGTCAAACATCATTACGTAACCAGTCTGCCTGAGCGGCCTTCTGACAACAAGTGATTTGAAGCAGGGTGAAAATCCAAATGTGGAGAGGTACGCACGCTTTGTTTCACCACTAATAAATCTGCCCGCTACTCCGCTGTCGGGAGACATAGCTCTGAAAAGCTCACCTGTGTTATCACAGAGGCTGCACGAATAATGCGAGTCAGTGCGCACACGATTTCAGAGGATAGCGGACCGTTGGACGCGATGGATTGGTTGAATGCCTGGTGAAGCTGTCTAACAGCGATACTGATGTTTGCTCTGCTAGCAGAAGCAGTAAAGTTATCTGGACTGGCTACAGCACGTGTGGTGAGACGTGTGCCGACGCTGGCCCAATGCTGAACGGCCTTTTGGGTGTCCTGACAGCCGACCGCTGCCGTTTCCTCCATGTTGCCAACGTCAAATGTTTTGGCGCGGAGCCTACATCAGGATGTGGCTAGTGTCTCTCTTGAGCCATGTGTTGTATTTGTCGTCACATTTGACTAAACTCACACCTCCCAGGCAGTTCTGTAGATAAGAAAACTGCTAGCGCTTGCTAACTTTATTCGCTCGTCAGACAAACAGCTGCATACGCCAATACGTCAACTATCATTTAGCGGTGGACTAAATTTTAAATTAGTAGAAGGAGAGTATTTCACATAACATTAGGCATGTTTTGGGGTTTTTATGAGCATATTTTTTTAACCAATGGCCAAAACAATGTACATTTAAAGCATTCTTTATATTCCAAACCATTTCAAGGGAAAACAGTTTTCCTAATTTCATAACTTTTTCAGGAATTTCATGTCCATGGGAACCCTGTAAAAGTATCTGCATAAACCTTTGAAACCCATGTCTCAAACATCCTGATTTTAGCAGAATTATCTGGAAGAATTATCAGGAACAGTTGACTTTCCAGGGAAAATATATTATTCATCAACATTTAATGACATTCCTATGCAGGAAACAGCCGAGAGGCCACTGTGAGCTGCATTCCCCTGACATGTAATTAAAGTAATGTTTGAGAAAATACATGTTTGCGTGCATGTGTGTACCTAGGTTGACAGTGAGTCGGACTCGGCCCCCATCCAGCTCCAGACGAAGGGTGTCTGCGGAGTTACGGGATGTGGTTGCCATGAGAACGCCATAGGCCCGCTGGGAGCGAAAGCGCAGCGAGACGTCCTCCGCCTCGGTGTGCATCGCCACAGGCAGCTGCACCTTCATAAACTTACTGCCGTCGTACGACAGGATAGTCGCATCTGCACAAGACGCACAGAGAGAGAGAGAGAGAGAGAGAGGAAGAGAGACAAGGAGAGCGAATGAGAGAGGAACGGAAGGAGCGAAAGACAGGCGGAGGAAGACAGAGATGATGGTGGAGGAGAGAGAGGTGGGTGGAAGCAGAGAGAAAAAACATGAAAAAAGAGAAACAAGCAAGATTGACAAGGAGAAAACACATGAGGTGGGAAGAGACAAAGCCAGTTTGACGTTGAGTGAATCAGATGTAAACATGGAGCATGTTGCAGCGCGGCTACACTCCCTCGTTCCCGCCGCCACGTCATGTTGGAACTCAACTCTGCTTCCTACAAAATTACCCCATCGCTTTCCACCCTTAATTCATCATCACTCCTGCACAAAAGAGGATGTAAAAATAGCCGCAGCTGGTTGGCTGGCCCTATTATCCAGTTAAATCAGAATGCATGGCGATGAGTGTGTTAGCCAGCGTCGCTGACATCCCAGACCCTGGAGTCATAATGTAACAAGCTCAGGTGATCCCACTTTAATGTCTTTTGCATACTCATTTACATATTCATAATCTTCTCTCCCTGCTACCTGCTGGGGCCAATCCCCGCCCGCTAAACTGTTTACCTCCGAGGACCCTGTTTTTTATTGGCCAATTACATACACAGCTAAACACACTCTCCATGTCTCTGTGTCTTTATCTCTCCCTCTCTTCCTTCGTCTTATATCTCTCCATTCCATTCCTCCTTCGCTTTCTCTCCCCTTCGCTCTCCCTGTTTCTGTGGGAGACGGTTGGAGCCAAGGCAAAAACAAGAGAACAGGAAGAGAGGGAGGCCTCATGAATACTGATGAGCTGAGAAGGAGGGAAAGAGGGAGATAGTGTGTGTGTGTGTGTGTGTGTGTGTGTGTGTGTGTGTGCGTGCATGTCAGAATAAGTGAGTGAATTTAAGTGTGAACAGAGGAGGGTTTAGTAAAGTGAGAGCAGGGGGAGAGAAAATCGGGACAGAGCAAGACAGAGAGAAAGGAGGAGGGGGGGGAGAGGGAGAAAAGCTCTTGGCTAAAATGCAAATGAACCCTCATTAACTTGAGGAAAAAAGGAGGTGGTTGGCCTGTTATATCACAGATAACATAACTAACAGCCAAACACACACCCGCCCAAGCACACTCGAAAACACACGGCACACACACACACGTGCACACATTTCTGATAAGGGAGACAGCTGACTAAATTTTACCCACCATGGCACCTGACTCACTACCAGGCAAACAGAGGGAGGGAGGGAGGGATGGCTCCAAGCAAGTATGGAGGCCCATGTATGCCAAGAAAGGAAAAAAAAGGATAGTGCACACTGACTGCGTCGCATACCGTCGCATCATTGGACGCATTTAGCACACACCAGATGTGCTACAGATGTGTTGTCAGTGATGGATGTGTAAGTCCATCTCGATGCACTGTCTCACTGTCCTGTGGCCTCAAGCCCACTGACTCCCACTGAAGACATACGCCTTAAAAAAGTGTCAGAAATATATAGTTTAATTTTAAAAAAAGCCTCAGTAATTTCCTCAAACAGCTGGTCACTGTTCCTTTTTAGCAAATGTCACTCTAACGGGAGTGAATGGTGCATTTCTCTGGGACTTGCTGCGCTAATGAGTATTTATGGAGGCATATGGGCACGTCATGCCCTGCCGTGAGTGCTGCCCTTTGCTTTCTCATAATTTTAATTAAGTGCTAAGTTAAAATCTTGACTTGAGGGGAGAAACTACAGGTGGAAACATTGTTCTTTCACGTTCTGGTCAATTCTGAGATCCTGGGTTACTTAGCTTCCACAACATGTCTTTTAGACTTTTATATGCAAATCAGCGCATATTTAAGTAGACAATGCATCATTTGCATATTGGGACCTAAAAATTCCAGGAAGTTGTAATGCAAAAAATAATTCTTTGACTTATGTGAGTATTCAACAGGGGAAGTTTCATGGTGATATTTATTTTTATCCTATTCACCTGTAGTGTTATCTGCACACATACATACGCCAAACTTTCCAGTTTTATTCCTGTCTATAGTCTAAAGGTCAAAGTCTCATCTGAAACTTTCACCCTATTTGCTGGCGTCTTGCCTCAACGAGTCTAGATTAAGTATCTTCTTGACGCGGTTTCTCACAATTCCTCCCATAAAACACATTTTGGACTTCTTAGATTCATTAGCTCATCATTTTGTCTGACTTCTCATCATTATTGACTCAGTATCTCGTACGTGTGACATTCTTTCTCACAATATTGACTCATCATGAATATTTTGATTCATTTTCTATTTAATATCTATTTTTAAACGATTTCAAAGCGACATGAACGTTAGTCGAAATGGGGCTGTACTGAGGTCAGCTGTAGGTTAAAATCTATTAGGGATGTGTTTGAATAAAAGAGTACAGAATCTGCTGTTTAATATTGCACATGGAGATTCAACCTTTCACCCACTGACGGCTAAAGATGAAACTTTAGCCTAACTTTCATTTATCTTTTTTATTTTCCTGGCAGGAATGAGCTTCCACAGAGAAATCAGGACAGCGATGTAACCCACCAGTGTGAACAGCGTCGAGCTAAAGACGTGTTAAGAAATGTGCAAATGTGTCGCGTGACTGCTCTTTACAAAATAAAAATTCATCTCGGAGCTAGACCGCGGCCACCATCTTTGTTCATTAAAGAAGAGACGGGGGGAACAAAGGAGAGAGCAAAAGAATGAGGGAGGGAAAAAAAAGGGAGGAGGAAACCGCAGGTAGAAGGCGTAAACATGGCCAATCACTCTCTCCATCTGCTTCTCCATCTGTGCTTCCTTTAATCCACTGAACCACCAGTTAGTGACCCCTCAATGCACACAGAGTGGGATGAAGAAAGATGTAGAGGAGAGGAAGACAGAGCGAGGAGCAGGAGAGATAGAGAGAGGGTGCATTGCTACGATAAACATACACCGTGGATGTTTGTCCTCAGAAATAAAACTGTTTCATATCGACGCCTCTCAGAAAGCGTGCGTGCGTGTGCGTCTCCTGTTAGATGATAGTACAATCATCACGCGTCAGCAGTTGTGGCACAAACAACATTTCTTCTCTTCTCCTTGTCTGACTCCATCTTGCCTCTTTCAATAGGCCTGTATCAGTCCCTTTGCCTATCTTTTCCTACTTTCCATTTCTCCCTCAGCCTGAATTCATACCTTTTCTCATAACCCTCTCTCTCTCTGTCAGATTTTTCTACTCCCGTCTCCCATTCCTCCTCATCTCCTCACCTGCTGTCATATGGTGGTTCCAGCCCGGTGGTTCCACCCTCCTCTGTCACAGCTCCTGCTCCCTGCTTTCTGCACATTTCCTCTCCCATCGATTCCCAGTCTCTACATCCAATAGTCCTGTCTGCAGCTCTGCTTCCTCCCACCTCCTCTCTTTCACCCCTGTTTGGTCCTCTCCTTTCCCTGCCTCCACCTCACTACTCTCCCTTTCACACAGAAAATGTGTTTTTGTGAATAAAAAAAGATACGGCCAAAGATAGAAAAGCTATTTTTCGTTGTTGAGCAACTCATTTTCTCTCTGCCCTTATTTTCTATCTCTACTTTATCTACTCTCTACCTGCCATCCTTCCTATCCTCCATCACCGGGGATGAAGTGGAGGGTACCTAAACTCAATTTGCAAGCGTTTTTATTTGAATAGTTTGGCCACATTTTTATCTGCCATAAATCTTTATGAGGGTGCCTTTTTAGCGCACATCAGAGTAAGTACTATCAAAGTGGTGTAATCTGTTAGGACGAGGCTTTTAAAGCAAAAAAGCATAACTTAAAGGTATTATGAATAAAAGTTTATTGCCCAGTAACTGATGATCATAATGTATTTTCAGCGTTTGATGGAGTTATTTCTGACTTTGAAACTTCAAACTCTCCGTCCCGTACCATCTGTCTTCTGTCACTCATCCCTTTGGCATCACTCAGTGTTCTCAAGCCAAAAAGCAAATGACAAAGCTGTCAGTGTGACTGTGCTTTGCTTCATGACATATTATTAATGTTTCACAAAATGTTGCTGTTTAGTGGCTGTAATTAGCCAGCTTACTCATCTCTATTGTGAAAATGTGACTTAGGCATTCATGCCAATTACTATACAGGCTGCCAAAAGTCCAGCTGAGTGTTAATCTCGTCATCTTCCTCCCCTACCTGCCACCACGTCATCCTCACCTCTCTCACAGGAGCGTCCCAGGTATCCCGTCCCCGAGCAGTCGCAGACGTAGCGATTCCAGCCCTCCCTGCAGATGCCGTTGTGCTGGCAGGGGTTGGACAGGCACTGTTTAGGCGGCTCTCTGGAGCACGACGGCTTCACCCCCACCGCCTTCTGGGTCTCGGCCAGCCGCCGGATGTCTTTGCTCTGCCCGTCCACAAACAGGTCTCTGATGCAGCCCACGTAACCGTAGTTGAGCAGAGCCGTCCACACCTGAGGGAGAGGTCAGCAGTGTTGAGTAGTTTCACTGGAAGGAATTTGACCACATTTTGCAGGTTTGCTGGGAAACTAAAGTCAAAATTAAATAGTTATTTAACAGCTGCTTAAATGCTCATCAAGGCACACATAAAGCTAGAACTGCCAGGTTTGTCTTTTGTTTCTATCACACTTTTCACCCTGATATATGTTTGTTCATTTATTCCTTACACAAATTGCTTAAGTCAGGTGCTTGAATCCAATTTTATAGATTAAGTATACACTTTATATCAAAGTATGCATATTCATCATTTACTAGTAGCTTATTAGCATGCATATCACCAGCATATTGGCTCTTTGTTAGTCATTATAAAGCACTTATTAATGCCTTATCATGTACAATAACTTCCTTTCTTACTGTCAATAAGCAGTAATTAGGAGGTTACTGAGGGAAAACTCTCAGTTAATGTTCTAGCAGCTGTAGAATATGGTCATGCACAATAAGGCATTAATAAGTGATGGAAAGCTAGCACTCCTCACTACTCCAAGGCTACATGATGAACGTGCTGTATTTTATATTTACATTTATCTCTTTAATCTCTTTCATCTATCATTTTAGCAAATAGATAGAGCAATTAAATTCAGCTTTAACGATGAATTATCAAAAAAGTTGAGAAATACATTTTCATCTGCATACATTTCATTTACATTGCAGCCAAAAGGCAGAATTAGTCATGCAGTGGACACACAACAGCAACACACACACACACACACCTCTGTAGGGAAGATGAGTCCAGCGCGGTCCTCAGGTAGTCCTCCGAGGTACAAAGTGTCATCCAGGTCCAGGATCTCGCTGTCTCCCGGAGCCGTGTACGCCGTTCTTACGCTGTTCACCGAGATGGTTCCTGGAGTCACCGCGAGACATCAAAGCGATTTTGGTAAAATGTATGACCTTCAGTGTGAACATCCTCACAATCACCACCTCCACCATTATCACTGCCATCATCATCTTTATCATCGTCATCCCTCCCCCCTCTTTGTCCTCCTCCTCCTCCTCCTCTTCTTCATCACCGCCACTTATCACGGCTACAATCAAAAACTACACAGGCTGCTGGTTTAAAAGTGCTACGTACGACAGTTTTTCACCAATAAATCATTAATACACTTATTTTTAGACATTAGTGCAGTTACAGTAAACAAACAAGACCCCCATTGAGAAGACTGGCAGCCCCCACTGTGGTTTGTGCGACTGCAATTAACACTGACATGCAAACTATAACTGTATTAGCATCAGGCTGATAAAACATGAAAAATCCTGCACTGCATATATGGTCTTAGTCACTGTGTGGTCACTGTTCAAAGGACTGACATACATTTCATACACACATATATGTCTTTATGTCCAAAACAAATTTCCCCAGGGACAAATAATCTTGAAAATGCACACATTTTCAGACAGACAACAAAAGTCACTGTGTAAGTATGTTTTATGCATCTACCCCAGAAGAGACACAATTTAATGGTGTAATGCCAAATGCGGCCATAACTTTACATTAACAGCACTACCAGTAGCATGAGAAGGAGGCAACCGATTGCTTTAATTACAGTCTCACTGTTATGGTAATTATACCGACACATTACAGTAAATTTGACAGTGCTTCTGTATATTGATTGTGTTAAAAAATGGCCTGTGCAGCCCCTTTGAAATCAGATTCAATAACCCCAGTTTGAATTAAATACCGGCAGCAGGCGGATGGCAAGTGCTTACTATAAAATGTTGAAGCACAATCTTTGTCTACTCCTAATCCTCCTCCTTATCAACCTCTGTAATCAAGGTTAGCATCAGAGTTGAGAGAGCTGTAAGTGTACCTGAGCGTCCGTCCCTCTGGAAGTCCACATGATACCACTCTCCATCATTGACCTTTCTGTCGATAGCCTTGGTCTTGGTGGTTCCCGAGCCCATGTCGAGCAGCAGGTACAGGTGCCCGTCCAGCATCTCAATGGCAAAAAAATCCACCTGTAGGCGAAAGAGACGCAGCATCAGTATTCGGTAAAGAGCAGGGACATTGATGGCTAGCAATGAAAAGGCAAATTAGAACTGCGGGTTACAATAAGGTGATTAGGCTGCAGTCTAATCATTTATAATCCGGGTCTTTGTTCAGTGTCATTCAGTTTTAGTGCCGATTAGTTAACCTATTCATTTTTGGAAACTAGATCTTGGACTTTTGGGGAATGGGGATGATTTCAGTAGTAGCAACCCAAATTTTCAGGGACAATCAATGATCTATCACTGGTAGCCATCTTGGATTTTAAGTGGTTTAAGTAAGTAAGTACATGAAATAAGGTTTTGCTTTCAAGAGCCAAAATTCAACAAGATTGGCTTTCAATTTTGTGCACATATTCATAGTTACCAGACCTGAATGGCTTCTGTGATCCCTGAACTACTCATCTATTACCACCATCAGCTGCATCCAATGTTTATGACCAAATACGTGCAAATCGAATGACTTCTCCATTCCATTCCATGTGTTTAACAAAAAAGAAAAACCTTTCACCTTGACTGTGGGAGGCGTGCGGGGGTCCTTGCGCTGCTGCTGTCGAGGTTTGCCGTGGCTGAAAAGCATCAACCCGTTTGGCTCCGTGGTCCTGAAGTCAAACGAGATCGAGCCCGCCTTCTTCGCCGTCCACTTGCTCAGTGCCACGAAAGACTCTGGGGTGTCAAAGGTCACGGGGTCCAGCGTGGCAACACTCTCGCACTTAAAGGACACCACCCCACTTACCTGGGGAAGGCAGAATGAGAATAAATAAGGGGTTCAAGCATTAAAACAGGGGGTTTTTAAACTGACGTTCATTGAATATCAAGACCAAAATGGCTCCTTTGTAGTCAGGGACTGAAATAAAGCCAGTTGGGAACTGACTAAAAGACAAAAGCTTGTGGCTACATCGCAAAAATATAATCCCATTTACTTAAAATTCCTACACTATAAGCCTTGCAGGGCCTGACAGGAGGTTGTGGTACAAAATGATGTCTGTGTTCTGTGTATAAGAGGATAAAGTGTTGTCTGGCTCAAGCTCTACATGCTGTTCAAAGTGCATACCTTCATCTTTGGGTCTCCTTGTTTAGCCAGTCTAGACAGCTCCAATCGTACATCATTGTTCTTGTACACCACCTTCAGGGGGATGGCATTGAAGGGAAAAGAATAAAACATTAATTCATCTTTGGATTCAATAAAAAGAAGCCTTTTTCGTCACTTTCAAATTCACTTCACTTTCCTTTAAAGTGCTTCGATTTGACTATTGTGATTTTTCTTTATCCAACCCCGCGGTTTAAGAACAATGAGCGAAAAACAGGCAAAAACTGAAAACGCTTTGATTAACCTTTTCAGAAGTCAAAAAAAAAAAAAGAGGGGAATATTAAAGAGGTAGACAAGACACTTTAGATATGACCAAGCATCTATTAATCTTTCAACCTGCAAAACTTCTTGTTTTATTCAAGTGTTTTGGTATTTTTATATGAAAGTTGCTACCTGAAGACGAGCGAGCTGCTCAAGCCTCGTCCTCTGATAACTCCCATTTGTCCCTGCCACTTGCATGATCGCTTCTACCTCCCTTTTCTGTTTCTCTCTCCCTGACACAGTACGCTCTCTGACTGAGCAGCGTGAGTGTAAAGAGTGTGCTGAGCATTTTGATGTCGAGGGAGAGGAGCGCACACAGGCTCGGCTTTATTAATCCAGACCTCCTCCTATGACCTGTGAGCAACTCAGCAACATCGCAAAATGCATCCTCTGCGCTGGCTTTTCACCTCTGTTTTTAATGTTTTGTGTGTTATGTGCTTCTGCGTCTGTGCGCGGGGCAATGGGGGTGATTCTTGAATATAAGTGCCATGCAAAATGGTGTTAGCGCGTGGGCGTGTGTGCGCGCGCATAGCAGCGGGCCCGCGCCGCATCAAATGCACAAAAATTGCCACAGCCGTGATCGCTCATGCGCGTGATTCGCTGCATACATCTTAATTTGCTCACGCGGATTATCATATCATCGTATTAAATATGTAAATGTGCCAGTGGAGGGTTCACTTTGACAGCGGCAGCCTCGTTTAAACACCATCGGTCTTAATGAAGCAACACAGAGCGCATTCACCAGTGATACAGATAGCTCTCTGTTTGGCACATCATCTGTCGGCTTGTTTGGTTGTTTGTTTATGCCTCTGTGTGAGTCTCTGTGAATGAAAGTGAGACTCCGACACGGTGTGTATATAAGGGTGTGAGGATGTATTTGGGAGTTTTGTTGTGTCAAGTGCTGTTTATGCATATGTATGATTATTTGTGTCTGACTTTTGTTGTATTTGTGGATTCCTGGTCCTGTATGCGCATGCACGCGTCTGTGTGGACATGCTAAGATTGTCTTCACGTGTACATGCAAGTGTATTAGTGTGTTTTCATCCGTGTGTCATGTGAGTTTTTGTTGTTGCAGTGTTGTGGCCCATTTCAAGCACAGCGGATGGATGGAACGTCTCTGTGGCGTAGCTAATTAGCATGTTAGTGCTTAGTGCTGTATCTACTCCCTCAACGACACTCATCACTGATTCTCTCTGATGCTGGGGTGGGTGTGTGTGTCTGGGACTGTTTGTGTGAGTCTGCCAAATGGAAGCATTTCTGTGTGTGTTTGTTTGTGTGTGTGTGTGTGTGCGCGCGCTTTATAAGGTAATGTGTGTAAAATGTTCGCGTGATGCGTGACAGAAAAGGAAGGGAGAAAGACAGAAAGTGAGCGAAAAAGAAGAAAATCTATGTTTCCGGAGAGCATACGGAAACGTGTGCGCCATGAGTGCATGAATTAGGCAATAATTAAATAATATCATTCATCGTCTTTCAGTGGAATCATATTGTGAGGAAATTATCATGTGGAGATTATATCAGTAGCTCATTAAGTCTAAATTCTGTCTGAATTAATTCTGAGCAAATTGTAGTTACAAAATAACAAAATTAGTAACTGAAGATGTTTTACATGGAAGTTTCTGGGAAAATACTCCATCATGCTATCTGCCGAGCACGAGCACAAACTTGTTTGTCTTTGTGCAGGTATACACACATACATGCATCACGCATGCACCGCACCTCTTTGAGACAGCCCATGAAGTTATTGCTGACTGGAGAACCGGGCAGATCAGCGGTGCTGGGGCTCCCTCCCACGTAGAAGAAGTCGTCAGAGCCCAGCATGGTGTAGTCCTCCTGGGTGTAGCCCGTGGTGGTCAGGATGCCGTCCACAGAGATCGTCACCTACACAACAAAGCACAGGGAAAGGACACGCTATATACTCACACCAAAGGCAGCGCTCTAAGCGCTAGCTAGGCGCTGACCAGCCAAATTAGCCCCCGTTACTCTGGTAACAATGTGTATGCATTCTGGTGGGGAGAAGGCCTGATTGGTTTGGGGAATTGGCTAGTTGTGCTGTTGGGACTTTGATTTGGTGTGGATGAATCAGTGCTAACTGTGTGGTGTAATTGAGTTGTGCTGCCTCTTGCCTTTGCTGGTATTACTGACATTATGTTGCTACACACTGCTCAATGCTCCTCACTCACTCTGCCTGCTCTTAGTAATACACCCTGTAACCCCTCTCAGCGGAATCACACCAGTGTAGTCTGCCTGCTTCTGTCTGTCAACAGCACTAAGTTTACTGTACAGAATGACAACTAGATCCTGTGTGTGATTAATTAAGATTTACTGATACCCAAAGCAAACATTCGTGACTCCAAACACCCAGACTCCAAAGCCAGCTCTGTCACTGCATGGTACTGACTACAAAACAGACTGAAGCAACACGATTTGTGCATTGCTGCATTGAAAGTTAGCTAGTTGCACTTTCACATTATAAGTTCTCCTCCTCGTGTCTCTGCCACAGACTCTAAGCTGCTTTATCTAGCAGCAGATGCAATTTGATTTACTCCTTAATACACTAACACCAGCTTTGCTTAACGCTCCACCAAAGGTGACACTGACCCTGGTGTTCTCATAACATAAACAGCCCATTCTGCTGTATAGTAGCCTATAAGGGGGCTTTTAGCTTGCACTGGTTTCAAACCCTGCCACATGTAAGTCACAGTTAGTGGTATGGTATCACCCTGATATTCTACAGAACATTACTGAGCAAATTCGACTGCCCATAAAGGTTGTGAGCTCTTTACTTTCCCACTACAGCATGTTCCCTCTCGCTGACGGTGCTTATCATTGCCAGGCAATCTTGCCCAGCCAGGCGGGTGTTAGTAAAGTCTCCACAGGCTTCTTCATGCCATACAGGTGGGTGTTAGTACTATTTACTTGTTAGTAGTTGTTAGTTGTTGCATTGCTGACAGCCACAGTAGTGTTACTTGTGTTAGGCCAAGCTGTGTTGGGTTACTGAGGTTAGGGTTAATGATTTCAATGCTGTTAGTAGGTGTGAAGATGTTATGTTATTGTGTTGTTAGGGTGAGTTGTGATGATGGTGTTAGTTAGTTAGTTTGTGGTCTGGGGGGGTTTGTTAGATCAGCGATTCTGAATGAGATGACACATGGACAAAGACACACTTACTGATGTACACGCACGCACAGGTGTTAGATGGGTTACGGCTCATTCCACACGGACACACGCACGTAAATATATAAACATGCAGCCTGTTTCTCTCTCTGCATGCAACCACTGGCAAAGAGGACACAGTAGATAAAAAACGACAACAGGGGACGGGATGAATCAGAGGCACCATGGAGAACATGCAGTGGCAGAGTGGAGGACGAAAAATCAAAAGAAGAAAAAGGAAAAAAAAAAAAAAAAAAGAGGGGGAAGGAGGGACCTCTCTTTCCATTTTACGGACCAATCAGAGAGGGGGAGGGTTTCTGAGTCACGCCATGCAGGAAGGGGGAGGTGGGGCTCGCCATTTGCGTGCAGGTGAGGGATGAGCCAATCAGTACACGCCTACATGTCAGTCACAGAGTGATGGGGTGAAAATAACGGTAGAGAAAGGGGAGGGGGGAGGGATTTAAAGAAAAAAAGTGGTTGGCAAGGAGGCGGGACGGGGGCTTTTTAAGCGTAAAAGACTACCAACCGCATTTATCCTTCTATTGGTTTAGTTTTGATGTCTATGGTTCAAAAGGAAATAGACACGGGGCAAACCCAAACTAAGAAACAATTAGAATGATATCTACCGAACAATGGAGTTTGTTTACCATAGCGTGTCCAATGCCTGAGTGCTTTGTAGGAGAGGGGGAGAAAGGAAAGCAAAAAACTGTGAACAGAACAACTTCGGGAACAAAAAAAGGAAAGCTAGAAGGCCTCTGGTGAGGTTAGTAGGTTGGTTGGAGTGGTTTCGCTAGGAGAAGGGCACAGGTTAGGTTAGTAGAATGAATCATTCCATGGATGGTGGTTAGTTTCACTAGCAGGTTAGTAAAGTTAGTAGTCAAGTTAGTAGTACAAACAGGCAAACGGTAGAGGCAGGTGGGTTACAAGCACCTGAGTGCGAGCGACCCTCGTTGTTCTTCGGCTCACTCTCTCTCTGCCTTTCGCTCGCTCACACGTCCATTCATACACACACACCCACACAATTGAAAAAGCACTCACCTAGAGCTGAAAGCAGTGCTGGTCTGGTGGTTAACCCACTGTAAACTAAGACCAAAACCTCAGGTATTATCTTCCTACCACATCTTCACTGCAGTTGGACAACAGACCACTGACCGTAGCTTGTACATTGATTAGTGTCTTGCTGCGGACTATAGTCTGTTCTGCTGCCCACTGGCCCTGAAACATCTGTCAGATACAGACTGAGACTCTTGAACAGGGAATTAAAAATTAACACTGCAACTGACAATTTATTGTTAGTTAATCTGTTATTATCCCACAAATAAACAAAATTAATCATTTAGTTGTAAAATGTCAGAAAATAGTCAAACATGCCCATCACAGTTTGCCAGAGCCCAAGGTGACGCCTTCAGAGATCTTGTTTGGTCCGGGCAGCGGTCCAAAACCCAAAAATATTCAATGATATAAAACAAAGAAAAGCAGCAAATCCTCACATTTCAGAAAACTAAACAAGCGAATGTTTGGCATTTTTGCCTCTAAGGATTAATTAAGACCAGAATTTTTGTCAGCTAATCATTTCCTCACTAACTGAAATCCAAGCATGCTTCCATCCATTCGTTAATCTACCACTTGCCACTTCTTTGTCCCTACCTATGACCCCTCAAATCTTTCCTCTTCAAGGCTTATCAATGCCGTAAGTACTTTCACATCTCCTCTCCTGTCTGCTCGGTCGCTCACTCTTCCATCCCCTGTTGTCTGGTTACCTGTCTCAGGTTGCGGGTGACCTTGACGTCGTGCCAGGCGTTGTCGTTGAACTTGCCGTTGACGGGCTCCACCAAGGCCTCGAAGGCCCCGGAGCCGAGGTTGATGACAAGTGACACGGCACCGTTCTTCAGTGCCAGGTTGACGTAGTCGGCTGACTTGCCGGTGTGCAGCATCAGGCCGTTGCGCTGCAGCGTCTTGAAGGAGAGCGTGATTTCATCGCTGCTAGACTGGATGGGGTTGGGCGACAGGTCGTAGCAGAAGTACTCAGAGCCCTTGAAGGTGGCAACGTACTCCTCGCGAGCTGAGATAGAGTGTGAGAGGTGGAAGAGGAAGAAGGAAACAGGGAGGAAGAACAAAGGAGCGTGGAGCCATTATACTCGTGTTGAACATTATCATAATGATTAGAACAAAATCCGAGCTATGTTGCTTCTTCCCACACTCCTCTTCACAATATGCTCAAAGATGATAAAATGGTGGGTGTTCATCAGAGCCAGCCGGGTAAAACAAAGCTCTGCTGGGCCTGGTTAAATTTGATTCGGATGTGCAGTACAAAACATATTGTTTGAGATGCTGAAAATGTTGTTACTGTCAAGCAAAGCCTCACTGATGCCAGCACTTGGAAGAAACACTTCCTTCCATACCTCTAATCGTACCATGGAGTGGTGTGTAAACAAGCTTTGATCACTCATGTGGGTTGGAGATTAAACAGTGTGGATGCGAGAGAGACAGTCGTGAGTCTGTAGCATTCCAAACTTGTTATGAAACCTGCCATCCTCTCTTTTGAGAGAACAGCTGTGCTGGCAGTCTGAAGCGATGTGGTCTTGTTTGACAACATGGCTCATTTCGTGATGTTCATCAAATGCCAGGACGTGTCCGTGTATGTATGTGCAGTGGCAGCAGAGGTTAGAAAGGCTTTTGAGAAGGATGGCGGAAGAAGAAGGTGAACGGCAGCCTGTAAGCATCACAGCAGCCAAAGCGGGCAGGATTGGCCAATTACAATTCAGAATAACAAGCAGACAGCCAATGGTAACTTACCTTGCGCACCCTTAGTGACCCCCAAGGACACTAGACCAAGGTTTTGCAATCCATCATCCTCGAGCTCACACTCTCTTATCTGCTCTCTCACACCTACTCATACAGAAGCGCACAGCCATATACGCAAGCGAGTCGAGGAACAAATATGCACACCTACACACACATCTGCGTGCAAAAAATGATCATACTATTGTGCTGGCAAGCAGGGGTGACATTATCTGTCTCCTTCACACCCATCCCCCCCCAAAGCATCACCCGTCCTCCGCATCCACTCTAGCATTCTCCTCACCACCATCCTTACATCTCTCACACCTCCCTCCAAGCTTCACGCCACCATGTCTCTCCGCACATCTCGCTGGCCTCTTTTTCTCTGCTCTGTGGAGCCTCTGGCATAACCACCAACTTGTAGTTCATGATAATGAGGAGAACAGAGGGGAATTTAACACACACTAGGTCAGGCTGGAGCAAGACAGACACTTGGTGAGGAACCGCTGGAGAGAAGGGGGGGGGGCGGTTGCCACATAATGAATAGACTGAAGTGTAATAGGTTATTAAGGTAGTGAGAAGCAGCGAGAAGAGTGTTGAAATGGAATCGGCAGCACTTGAGTGAATATAACACAGAGAGAATAATGAGAAGGAAAAAGTGAGAATATATCACAATTCAAAGAGCAATTTTGGCAAATTGTCTTTCTTTGCTTTGTTGCATGAAAGTGTGAATGCCAATATATGAGTGAGAAACAACAAGTTGTTTGCCAGCATGTGTGTGAGTTCCCCCAAGTGTGTGATTCCTTCTCTCCCAGCATGTTAATTAAGAGAGTGTGTGTGTGTGTGTGTGTGTGTGTGTGTGTGTGTGTGTGAGCCTGCCTCAAAAAGAAAAAACTATGTGTTCCAGCACGTGAATGTGTATGTGTATATGCTGACAAGTATATGCCTTTTTGTGTGTGTATGTGTGTGTGTGTGTGCATGAAATGTGCAGGGGAGTGGGTGGGTGCTGGTCTCTGTAAATATTGGTGTATTGCTGTCAGAAAAGCTATTACCAACTCAGGGCCTCGGGCTAGTCTTTACTGAGAGGAGCAAGAGCGAGGAGGAGGAGGGAGGCGCGCACAAAAAACACACACACACACACACACACACAGGAAGAACAGCCACAATTGCCAACACAATCACACAAACGCACACAAGCAGACACGTAGATAAATGTAGATGAGGTGGTGGAGTGAGGAGGGGAGCCAAGTTGTTCACAATGAGAACACACGCAGCCGTCCAGCAGCATTCTAGTGGTAATTTACAGAGATGCCATTAGGTTTCAGTGTGGTGCTCCACCATTCTGTTGCTAATTTACAGACATGTCATTAGACCAGACAGGAGCACATAAAGCATCTCTGCATCGATCTGGGAGCTCTGGCCCGCAACAACAGGCGCACACGCACACACACAAATCAGGCAGGAAAATGCATATGGGGGCGGCAAACACGATGAAGAACATGCGTCGTGCATGCGTGCATTCGGGCACACCTAAAACACACGTGCAGGAACGCGCACGCTCTCAAGCTGGCAGCTTGGAGTGGATCTGCTGTAGCTCAGATTAATAGAGTGAGTCAGTATTAGCTCAGAGTAAACAGTGAGACAGACACTGACATACACACCACATGTCACACTTCATCCTGTGGAGTGCACTGTCGATCAAAGCGGGCGAGCGGGAGGATGAACGAGCGCAGAGGAAGAGGGTGGGAAAACGCAAATGAGAGCAGGAAACCAGAGAGGAAATCTCTCAAGCTGAACGATTTCATTCGCAGACCTTAAAGCACTTTTACGTTTTATGTGAGTCTTGTAATGTTCTTTCTATTAGTTGTTTAACTGACGCTTTCGTGTGGGCTGGTTGCGTGTTTTTCATCGCTCTCAGGTCACCTTGATCTTAACGACAGTACATTATTGAATAAAGTTGGTAGTAATAGAAAGAGAATGACTCTTGCAGCTGTTTCTTGATTATTTCTTGTAGTCGCTTGAGTATTTTCTGAACAGCGACCACTGTGTCTGCACGCTGGTTGGGTGATTTTATGGAAAGCCTTACTGTAAATGTTTTTCTTTGGTAATACAGAAATAAAAATACATATAAAAATACAGACAGAGAGATGAATCTCTGAAACACCCTCTAAAATATTTCCTTTGCTTTGAAGATATTAAACTTAATAATGAGATTTTTTTTAATCAGTTTTTTACATTTTTTCTTGCCTTCACTTGATTGATGGCTGGTTGACTTTATATTTCTCAAACTGTGGTCAATTCCTTGATTGGTAATTCCACAACGTCAATAATCAATTGATTGTTTAAGTCATCTCTCAAGTAAACACGGCAAACATTTGTCTCTGGAAGATTGATATCATCGTAAATGGAGTGTTTCAGGATTTCTGAATCGTTAGTTGGACAAAACAAGCAAGCTGAAGATGTCATTTAGGGTTCTGGGGAAAATTTGACGGGCATGTTTTCAATATTTTCTGACATTTTATACCCTTAACGCTTTATCGACCGATGGAAGAAACGATCAACAGTTTAAGTCGTGCTGATAATAATCTGTAGTCGCGGGCCTATCTGACTGAAAATATTTTTTCTTTTTCTCGCCTCTCCATTGAAAAACAGATCTTCTGATTAAATTAAGCTTGCAGAAAAGGACAGGAGAAGAGGAGAGGAGAGCAGTGAGAGAGGTGAAGGAGGGAGAAATAATCAGGAAAAAATGCAAGGAACTGGTGGGAAAGATGAGAGAAATAATAACTACGGTGGCGTGGGAATAGGCAAAAAATGTAAAGATGGAGGGTGATTGGCGTTAGACTTTGATGGCAATCATTAAACTACCACTTTAATGAATAAAGCAGTCTGTGGGGAGGCAGGGGGGAGAGAGAGGGAGTGAATAACTGATCTGATGGTTGCAGCTACTGGGACCAGCTGCAACTGTGCCGCCCCTCCAACCATCAAACACACACTGCACTTGGTTTTCTGTGTGTTTGTGTGCATATGGCCGTGTGTGTGTGTGTGTGTGTGTGTGTGTGTGTGTGTGTGTCTCACATGGCTTTGTCTCTCCTCATGGGTCTCCTCCTCAACATTTCACACACTAATTTGTCATTTCCATGGCAACCCCGTGTTGCAGGGGCTACGGCAAATATGTGTGTTTGCGCACGTGTGTTTCAGGAAGAGAGGGAGAGGAAGAGGGATGGGGAAGGATGGCGAGAGAGAGAGAAAGAGTGATTGAGTGAACAGTACATTATCATGGACAGCTGTACTGAATCAAAATGGCGGATGGAGGCTGGGAGCACATCAGGGGAGCCTACATTACACAGCACCTGATAGAGGGAGCAGGGTGGAAAAGATGCAGGGTGGAGAGTAGGAGAAAGATGCAGAGGGGGAATTTGAAAGAACAAGGAATAAAAGACGGGAGATGGGGCGGGGGGGGGGACTCATTGAGATGGGTGACACAAAATGGAAGAGGGGAGAGAAAGAGGGGTAGAAAGAGAGACAAGGCGAGGGAGTGGCAGGGAGCGAGGGATGGATGGAGGGAGAAGGAAAAAGAGAAAAATGCTGGTGTATCTAAATCCTAGTGTAGCAAGCCTCAATCATGGCAGCCCTGTCATTCTGGAGATAGCACACTGCAATTCCCCTGCACCTCGTTTTTAGCCCACCATGCAGTTCTGCTATCAGCTCCTCTCAGACTGTCCACACACGCACACACACACACACACACACACACACACACACACACACACACACACACACACACACACACACACACGGCATAAACTCAAACATCCTGCATGAAGGCATCCCTCCTTAATAACAGACAGGTGGATTAACTATGCACTCATACAGTATACAGATAGATGACCAGTGTGGGAAATGTATGTAGATGTATGCAAACATATGCATAGTCTCCATATTAAGTTTAAAGTGTGAAAATCCATACAGGCAAGTTCACCGAGGGCTACGACTGCCGTTTCCATCTCTATTCAGTGATCTACAGCATCTGGCTTTGAAACCGATTGGGCTATCACATCACTGCCAGGGGAGCAATACTGTAGAGGAGGATATTACTGTCAGGACACAAGTGACAGATTGGTGGTCTGCAACGTTGAGCTCTTATTCCTTTTTTTTTTGTTGTTGTTGTTGTTGTTAAATTGAAGGCATTCGTTCCCAACACGAGATATACTGCTTTAAAAATCTGACACAGGCTCTGAAGAAGGACTTACTGGTCCTGAAGTAAAACTAGTGCGCAAACGAATTGATTAGTTGATTGACAGGAAATCAATTGACATCGTTTACGTCATTTAATAAGAATAAATGCAAATTTTTTATGTTTTTTAATCACTGTAAATAGAAAATCTTTAGGTTTTTTCATGTTACACTCTTGTAACTTGCAAATTGAGATGGCAATTTATCGCTATTTTCCCACTTTACAGATGGAACAATTTACTGATTATTTTCCAAATTTCTTGCTTAACAGTTAAGGTTACGTCATTAAATGTTGTTTGTCTGTAAAAAACCCAAAGATATTGAATTAAGCCAATGAAAAGCAGCAAATTCTCACCTTTAAGAAGATGGAACCCTCAAATTTTGCACATTTTTATATGATAAACGTCTGAAATGATTGTCAGGATTGTTCATTCTCCGCTGATCGAGTGTAGGGCTGAACGGTTAATTGAAATATTATCAAACTTTTGATCAATTTTTTTTTTTATGAAGGTAAAACGTGTCAAAACATGCCATTTTAAATGAAGCATCACGGTGCTACAGATCATTTTTGGTGAAAATAAAATGTAAAAACTACCATTTTGCAATATCTGTCAAAACATCTGCAATAAGCTTTTTTTTTTGCATCACGTATTAGAATGGCTGATTAATTGACTAATCACTGCAGCTCTAATCGAGTAATTGACAAGACGGTCAACACATTAATCAGTACTGAAAACAATCATTAGTTGCAGCCCTGCAGTGAATAAACTCATCTGATGAAGTGACAGAAAGAAGTCCAACGCGACGTCTGCAAAAAACCCCAAAGATATTCAATTCACAGCGATAAAAACAGCCAAAAGACGCATTTTTGCTTCATTAATAATAAAACATGTTAAAGTTAAGATCGGTACCGAGCAGATACGGTCTTATCTTTTTATAAGTGAATTCAAAAATGAATTTCCTTGAGACACGAACAGAACTTAACTAAATAATATCTTACATTGTTAATCCCTTTGAATTGCTTAAGAAAAATACGCACAGCGCACTTCCTGCCGTTATGTTCACTCTTTTATTCCTTCTCCCTTTTTGTTTCTCTTATCTGTGCTCATCTCTCTCTCTCTCTGTCTGCAGCTTGAATTTGGCCTTCTCTCTGGTACCCAGGGAAACCAGCTTGTTTCCATGACAATGTCTGCAGGCAGAACAGTGTATTTGTCTTAAGCTGGATAAGATCAGAGTCAGTTTCATCCGTGTTAGACACACACACACACACACAGACGCACACACACACACACACGCCCGCGTAGGCGTGCACACAGACACACGTACATACATCATGGCACATGTGCACCAAAGGATGATGAAAAGCATTTCTGCACGCAGGCATCTGAACTGACTGAAGCGGTGAAGTTAAATATACCCACACAGACGAATGACGATGCTCCGATTCGCATGGCTGTAGATCCACGCACACACTGCTTTGACACACACACATGCACGCACACAGAAACCTAATGAAAGCCCTTACACGAGGTTGTTAACAAATAACAGAGCATACTCTTTTCATAAAGGTAATGTAATGGATTTTTAATGAATGCCGTGGCTATTTCAGTTGTTGTAGTTATGCCAGACAAGTACCACGAGTAAATTAGTGTTTGTGTGTGTAATGCCTGTGAGTGCAAGTGTGTGTGCGTTCATGTGTTTGTTCTCGTTTTGGCAAACAGCAAAGAAATGAACTTCAAATGCCAGATGGGGTACTGAAGTGAATCGCCAACTGGGCCACTACCCTCAGCACCCGCCCAGACACAATGGAAAGTGCTAGAACAGGTAAGAGACAATTGGAGCAGCGACTAGCCCGTTTCTTTCTAAAAAGGGAGCGTGTGTCTACGTGTGCATGTGCCGGATGAGATATCTGCATCACTGATGAATACCATCCCGGCTGATGCGAGACTGTGTCAAGTCGGGGAGCCCAAGGAGAGACGCAGCGCCCCTGCTGAGAAACGCTGCAGTCTTATCTCCCTTCCTGTCTCCCTCTGCGTCTCCGACCTTCTCTTTCCAACCCTCTTTTCCCACTTTCTGAATGCGCTCCTATCTTTCCTCACCATCACTTTTCTACACTCCTTTACCCTATCCCGCCCACCCCCTCCTCCCGCCCTCCCTCACACACTCGCAGCCAGCCTCCGCTCTATCTTTCCCCTTCATCCTCTGTAAACGGAGAGTCCGTTTGATGTCTTTATTTTTAGGCGATTACGGGGTGCATCGGCTTTGTGTGTTCCCTATTAGCGTCGCGGTGAATGTGTGGAAATGTTAATGTGAAGACTTGCTAACGGGATGGTAATTGCATACAATTACCAATAAATGTATACATTTACGAGTGAGATTGCTACGCATTTCCCATGGTGAATTCAGTAACTGTGTATCTCCCTGATAATGTGGGGGTAGAGCTCTGTATGAGGTGCAGTGACTTTCATTACAAGAACTGCATGGGTGTTAAGCATTAACGAGCACTGTAGTACACAGGACTATGGGTGTTTGTGGCAGAGACTAGAGGCAGAATTAGTCCCATTAGTGGGAAGGGAATACTTAGAAAAACTGCATTTTGCAATTAGGACTTTGTTGCAACTGCTTTATCACTGCTGATGGCCAGAGCGGGCATAACTTAGTTTTAACAGATACTGTTTTTTTCTTCACAGCTCGAGATGTGACCGTCAGGAGCCAAATTCGTGCCAGTCCGTCGGGCGGGCAGCCAATCACCAGACACTTGCCTCTTAACACCAAGCAGCTCTCTCTCACCTCGAGTTGGGTACTGCTCACTTGCCCGTCTTGCTAAATTATGTAAGCATTACAACTACAGTGCCGAATGTGTGTCTGACAAATATGTTTTATTGACAATGATGCAGTATATCGCTGTGTTTACTTCAAGGGTTAAATGAGTGCAGATTTTAGTACCAGGCACACAAATTTGGTGAATGCAAACTAAATATTTTGGTGATTTTCAAAGCATAACATTTCTATAAATACAGTGGGAGAATTTACAGCAGATGATTAGTCGATTAATCAACTATTTCTATTTTCATATTAGTCAACTATTTCTCAAATGTGAGTATTTGATGCTCTTTGTCATGCACGATAGTCAATTGAATATTTTCATCAAAGATATCAACTTGGGCCGAGGGAAACAGGTATTTATCACTGTTTTCTGCCATTTAATGAACAAAACGATTAACTGAGTGATCGAGAAAGCAATCAGGAGATTAATTGATAAAGAAAATAATTATTAAGGTCTCGCACATCCAGCTGCCTCGCAATTAAGATTATTTCAGCACTAGAAACAACACCTGAGTGAGAGAGACATTATGAAGCCACACCTGAACAAAAATCTGCCTTTTTTTATTCAGTTTAGTTTAATTTAGGCTATGTTTTAATAAGGAATAATGGGTCCTTGTGTGATTGTTATTATTAGGACTGTTAGATGACGATGAGTAAGAGGTAGGAGACATGCTGTACTTTGCTGGTACTGACTGGTTCCTCTTGTCTTGGCGTCTGCTACCACTCCCAACCCCACATATGGTGGAGTCAGCACGCAGCTCAGCCTCTGCGTGAGTGTGTGTGTGTGTGTGTGTGTGTGTGTGTGTGTGTGTGTGTGTGTGTGTGAAAAGCACGCACATGTGTACGTTCAGGAGACAGCACGAGAGAGGTGGAGGGACGAAAACAAAAGAGACCGTTTAAAGAGAAATCCAAAGAGTGCGACACTGAACGTGTGTTTGCGCTTTGTGTGTGTGTGTGTGTGTGTGTGTGTGTGTGTGGAGTGCGCGTCCATCTGTGTGTTTTCACCATAAGACAATGTGTTAAAATGAGCCGCTTTGATTGCCGACGCTTTATGAGTCACAAGTGATGACTCACAATCCACCTCCCCTGTACACGCACTCATACACACACACACACACACACACACACGAGCACGCAGACACACACACCTCGTTCCCTCTCCTGCCTTCATCCACTGACCGTGAAGAATATGTGCAGGCAGCCTTACTCATGCATATTTACACTGAACACACACTCACTCACCTACTCAGCGGGCACTCTCTAAAGGTTATTGTGTGTGAGTGTGTGTCTGTTTGTCCGTCCGTTCACGTAAGCGCGTGTGTAAAGGTCACTTCGAGCGAGGCTGACCACTTGTTTATGCCGCGCACAGATTGTCGGATTGATATCGAGAACACTTGGACGTTCAGGCAAACAACCGTTATTAACCGGACAACCTGGCTCCAAGCTTTAAAAATAAATAAATAAATAAATATCATAAACGAGCGTCGCTGCCAATTACGCCCGAGAGCCGCTCCTCGGTGCTATTCAGAACCTACAATCACACATTCATCCAGAACCCTTCACGGTCTATTCTTGGCCAGACAGAGAGAAGAGAAAGGGCAAAATCTGCTACTTGGCTTTAAGCACATTTTCCATCCAGATTATTGCTGCTCAATACTTTGCAAAAAAGAAAAAAAAAAATCCATTTCCCCCTCTTCCTTTGGCTGCTCGATACTTATGAAAATCCAATTTGGCTCCCTCTTTTCTTTCTTCCCTCCACAATTCGTGCATTTTCACCCACTCAAAGTGATTAGTGATCTGTGGGTATCGTTTCCAGGGAGAATGATAGCTGTGTTTTATGGAGGAGGGGAAAGGTCCACGGCACCCCATCAGGGCTGATGTCCCTTGGAGAATGATTGGGCTGGGAGGGCAGACAGGAGCACCGCTGTCCCTTTGCAGATACAGGCAGTTGCTCTACATCACAGGAGAGAAGACGACTCACTTTATCTCTCCCCCGCTTCTTCTTCCCCTCTCTACTCCCTCTATCATTCATTCCTTTAGCTCTTCTCTCACAGGCACAGTCGCTTTTTCTCAATTTCTCCAGCACAGACGCACACAAGCAGACACACATGCTGTATATCTTTCTAAGACACCCCTCCCCGCACCCAATCCGCCCCCTCAAAGAAACTCATTTCAGCTTTGCGGGCTCCTCAAAAAGCCTCTTTACGCTGAGCTAACCTAAGCTAGGCTTCGTCTGCACCATTTGACAGCCTTTACATCTCCGTATGCAGAGCAAAAACACACTCGCGCGCGCACACATGCACACACACACACAGCTTTTTCATGTGTACAGTGTCTGAAAGAGACTTCAAAGGTTTAAAAAAAAAAGAAAAGAAAAGAAAATCAGCCACAGTTCTACTTTCAGCCTATCACAATCCAAACATCCGTAATAGTGAGGGCATCCACTATACACAAATACACTGAATACATTGTGTAATAATGCTGGAAACATATGTTAATACATGTCAGTCCTTAAGTAGGTGATTTAAAATGCTGAGCATAAGCCAGATGAAGCAATTAAATTTTCACTGCCACCTGGATGATTCACGGCAGACATTTTAAGGCAGACACTCGAGCACTTGGAGCTTACTAAGCAATCAAAACATAACACAAAATGCTCAGATAGAAATATACTTGTCAAAATAGAGATATCTCACTGAGATAGATGGCTGAGGACGTAATTTGTGCTCTATTCAAGATATTTCTATCCACCAGCTTGGATGAACATTTCATTAAATAGCACATTTCACTGAATACACGGCAGCCCTGTCACGATGGGAGACAGCCGTCATCATGTCCTCTCTCATCCAATCAAAGAGCACAATAGACGCAGATCAGCCCGTCACGGTCAGGCTTGTCTTCATGTGGGTCAATCAGTGTATTCATCAACGTCATGCGGAGCTGGCCGATCCAGCAGCACCTACCTTCAGATTTTCAAAAGCACCGTAGGCCGGGTCTCCGATTCAATCGCACGCATGCACGCACTCTCGCACACACATGCATCAACAGCTTACCTTACCAAAAATGAAACATTCCAATTCAATGGCAACCGCCAATAAGAGCTTGAAGCCGAACGGCTCTGAAGGTATGCATGACCATACGCACAAGAGCCTGCCAATACATTCGACTTCAAAAGCATCCAGAGCAGCCCATCAGCCATACACATGAGAAAATCAAGGGAGTGTACCTCTGAGCTTTCCTAAATTCACAGAGGGTGGTGTCCCAAACAGTGAAAAAGAGGGCAGGAACAAAGGAGGAAAAGGAAGAAAGAGGGCAAGAAGAGAGGCGGCATTGTGAGTTTTTTTTCATCAGGGAAGAACAATTTCCAAAAGGCAGAGCAGAGGCACTTGTTTCTGGGATGTGTTCAAAAACACCGGACTTGGAGGTCGAGGCGTGACAGCATTGCTTTCATACACGGGAACATCTGTTCGGAATCACATGTGCTCACCAAAGTGTGAGCAGGAGCCCATGTGAGGACCAGCAACGGCAGAGCGAGACATGCTGGAAGCGGATGAAAAGCCACGGATGAATGTGGATGAGTCGTCCTGTGATAGCTGCCGCAGTCATCGATTGAAGCCGTGACGCAAAAGCACGCATGCACACATACGTATGTAAACATCGAGCGCGCACACTCACACGCTGCCGTCCCCTTAATCAACCTCTTACATACAGATGAGGGAAAATGAAATGAGGTGGAAGAGTAAAGACGAATTCAAACCATCCATGGAGTCGGTCGTTCAGTCGGCTCTGAGCTCCATTTCCATGACGTGGAGCCCTGCCACATCTGCCCCAGCCAAGCACCATCAAGCTGCAGCAGTCCACACCCTCCCATTACCCCCTCCCACACCAGCAGCCATGATTACAGTATATATCCCAGCAGAAGTTGCTCTCAGGCTCATCATTCTTTAAAAATCGCACCATAAAGTAATCTTTAAGGCCATATTTCATTCATTATTATTTAATTATTCCATTGCAAATGCCCAGGTCATCCATTTCAGTTTAAATTAAAACTGAAATTTTTGATGAGACCACATGGGACCGTTTCGAAATGAAGAAATCTCAATTACAGACAAAAAAATAAAAAAACTGACCTTCGTTCAGTGCCTAGAGAGACAACTTCCTCCCGCGCCAGGTGGTGATGAAGTGGGGGGGGGGGGGGATACAGGGAACTGTGAGTGTGGGAGTGAGGAGATAGGGGATGATGGTATAGCAGAGGACAACAGGAAGTGAGGTAAGAGGAGGCCATACCTTGGTCGCCAATCATCAGGTGTGCCAGACCTTAAAGGAAGACAAGAGCACAGTCAGCACAGCAAAGGTTCATGGGGCGTGAAGTGTGTGTGTGCGTGTGTGTGTGTGTGTGTGTGTGTGCATATATGTGTTTTTGTGATACAGGAGTTTGTCAATGACATGCTGTGAAGGCTACAGTGCTCTGTGTAAAGGTGTGTGTGCGTGTGTGTGTATGAGTCCTCTAAATAATTCCAAATGTCTAAAAAAAAAAAAAACTGAACCGCTTTGAAGACACTTACTCATCTCAGGCAGCGATCCTACGCACAAACAGGTACGCACACAGACGTTTGCACACAGCTATGAACTGGGTCGCTCTCAGTACGGTGTCTTTGTGTGCCTATGTCTCTGTAACCTTGAGGCCCGAGCCACTTCAGATGATTACACACGGGATGTAGAACTTACCAGATGTCAGCAACCAACCCCTACATACCCACACAGACCAACACACATTTACGCTGGCTACCTCGTACTTTACAACGTGACGGCCAGAGAGAAGAACGTAAAGGACAAGACTGATGCAGAAAAGATATAGTGCAGATAGGGCGGAGGGTGAAAATACCGTGATAAGAGAGCCGAAGAAATGCGCACTTAAATAATTACTTAATGAATCTGAGAACATGGAAAAGGGGGAATCAGATAGAGAAGCAAAGAAAGAGCAGGAGGAGAAACTTAAATACGGACAGACACAGACAGAACTGATAGAGACAGACAGATAGATAGATAGATAGATAGATAGATAGATAGATAGAAGTGCAACCTACCTGGAGTGTAGCTGTGCTCTGGAAAGGTGTCGCGGCCGGGCGAGGAGAGAGAGAGACAGACATTCATTAACATGCATGCTAAGCCCTTGGGTTACCATGGCTACTTACTGTACATGCACACCCGTCCAGGGTTACCGTGGTAACATACATGCAAAGTCCACGCAAACGTCACAATGGGTACCATGCTGCACCGGTAGCCAAAACTGAGCTTTGTCTATATATATATATATATAAGCGGCATTAAAATAATGCACAATCTCTCTTTTTTGACTCCACATGTGTGCAAATACACTTACATAAGCGCACACACACATAGCCCACCCACACTTGCAGATACAGAGGGTGGAGGGGGGGTGTGGGCAAACATATACTTTCCTACCTGTATGTTTGGATTCAAGAGCCGTTTACCCCAGAACTTACCTTGCAGCCGCTTCCTCTCCCCAGAGCCCCCCGACAGATAGCATGCAACACACACACACACGCACGTACACACACGCAGTCAGTCTCGCAATCTCTCCCTCACTCTCTCTGTCATTCACGCACATACAGACACACATACACTAACATTGACTATGGCAGTAATAATGATGTGAAATAGCAGGAAAACATGTAGGGATGGATTAGCAGTGCAGGGAGACGAGGGTCATGCATGGTTCAATACTGGGACTGAGTGTGTGCGTGTGTGTATGTGTGTGTGTGTGCGCGTGTGTAAAAATGTGTGTATTCTGAGCTGTGTGCTCATCTGAGTGTTTCCTTGCTTCTGCCCTTGTGCTAGTAGCATGGCGGAAACAGGTGGAGCCATTAGCATGCTAACAGCGATTTGCCCTCAAGGACAATGCAAGCCAGGCCAGGCCTAACAAGCCAGGTTCACTCTGCCTTCACTGGAGGGCACAAGGGCTTAGACAGTAATTATATTTATGCATAGACCTGCCTAAACTCGCTTCACTGTATTTTGAATATCTCAAATGATTTTTTTTTTTTCTCCAAAACTGATATATTGTTGTGCTTTGGAACAAAATCCTGATAAATAACCCTCTCCTCACACTGCTATGAAAAATGTAACACACTGCCTTTCAGGTGATAAAAAAAAAAACGTGTACAGTATATAATAATATCATATTGCTTTATAAATGTTTCAAAGCTTGTCACAAATCTACAAAATTATGAGCAAAAGCGCATCATTAGAGAACCTTGCAGCTAACTGTAAACATGTATGGAAAGGAGCACTGCCACAGCCAAATTGCTTATTTCTGGCTTCACACACGGTCCTCAGGATCCATTTTTTCCTCCAGCAGAGCATATTCATTCTGTATTAAAGATTCATAACAGGATTTTTTTCTAATTTTCAGAGGGTTGTAATTTTATCTCAAACTTTATTGTGCAGCCTCAGTGAAAATGCTGGCTTGAAAATAACAATAATTTCCAGGTAGCATATAAGTGATAAGCCTTAATACCCGACTGCCTGACAAACGTGGTTCCACCACATACAGTCAACATTTTACAAAACCTTGGATGCTGTTAGCATGTTATTTTTATTCTACCCCCTCTATTTCCTCTGCTATCCGCTTCATTTCTCTCAGATACAACCTTTGAATTTCGTTCTCCGGAGAGCCCCAGTGCACCTGAGGAGAAATATCTTTTGACAAACTATCGGTTTGTATGAGCTCTTCGTTGGGAGTGATATTGATGCATGGATATCAGCTCAGCCTGTAAATCTTCTGGTCGGAGACATCCCACTGAGCCGGCATCTTGCTAGACGGAAATGAACAACAGTGCATGGGGGCAGTTTTAAAAAAACATTTTATACCACAACAGAGCACTCAAAAAAGGATTTAACCCATCTACAAAGAGCACATCATCTGCTTAGTACTCCTCCCAGACCTCTCTGTGTTTCTGTTCTATTTTCAGGCAATGAGTTCCATGATTCAGAGAGGTCTAAGATAAGAACCAAGCATCGGAAGATGTTGCACTCTGTTGTCCAAGGTTTATGTTTTTTTTTGTTAACTGGCCCCGTTTGCTGCTGTTTATTTCTGCAAAGACGCTGCTTCGCCAGAGGTCTACCTTGAATCTTTTTTCTGAGCTAACGTCCATGAGTAACATCGCGACCAGTAAGCACACGTACAGAGAGACGCACAGTAACCTCTTAAAACCATTCATTAAGCTCTCCATTCCCACCATCATCTAACCATCACACTCCAAACCCTGCAGCAATTTCTACCTGAAGTCTGAAATGTGAATCTGAGGAACCAAGAAGAAACTAAAGAAACGCCAGTCTGAAATAATACACTCGCACCAAATCTGAAAAAGGGAGCTAGCAGGGATCTTTGTTCTTCTATTTCAGCCTCACAGCAAAATTCAACCCAAGAACAACTCCCTATTATGATTCATCTGAAGATGTATTCCTATTCTGCACGTAGTACAAGCATTATTTATGCTGGTAATGCTATATGATCTAAAATACAGAAATCTGCTACAGCCAAATGCAGTACTGCTCACTCCATGTACATCCATCCAAGCAGATCCCCTAACTGGAACCATTTTATAAGACTACTGTTACTAACATCAGCCACTACTGCCAAGAGGAAAAAAATATGTTAGCACTGGTTCTCCACAGCAACACTTGGCATCACTCACAACTGAAATGTGAGTCCATCTCTAGGAATATAAAGCAGCCCCTCAAAAGGTATAAGTAGCCTCTTGTCGAGCGACAGAGTGCCAGTCTAAAGCAGGTATCGTATCTGGTGAGAGCCTTTATGTAAAATGTCTGCACCTCTTATTTAGCCTGCACAGCTACACTGCTATTAGGTGCCTCAGTGGTGATGTGACTAATGGTGGTGCTGGAGCCTGCACACTGTGTGAATGTGCTTCTCCATGTGTTTGTATGTTTGTGCTACATGTGTTTGTGCAGGTATGTGTGTGTGTCTCCCACTGTGCTCTAACCAGCAGCAAAACGGCAGACTGGATTAGACTGGCTTGGATCACACATAATTCT
Source organism: Chaetodon auriga (assembly GCF_051107435.1). Taxonomy (NCBI): domain Eukaryota; kingdom Metazoa; phylum Chordata; class Actinopteri; order Chaetodontiformes; family Chaetodontidae; genus Chaetodon; species Chaetodon auriga. The sequence continues at coordinate 6,334,010 of NC_135093.1, forward strand.
CAGAGCGGCACCGAGTTTCTGCAGAGAGCTGATCATAGCTTCACCTGGCTGTCCCTTTCTGAACGTGTAGACACCTCACATGCAAAACCGAGCACAAGGGCTGCGAATTATTGTTTTCAATATGGGTCAGTTTATCAATCATTTGCCCACTATTTTGCAGAGCACAAAGTTAGGTCTTCAAATTGCTGTTTGGTCTCATCAACAGTCCAAAACCCAAAGATATTCAATTTACAATGATGAGAAAAGCAGCAAATGCTCACATCTTAGAGGCTGAAAGAGGGGAATGTTTGGCATTTTTTGCTTCACAATTATCTTAAATGTGAGGCTGCAAATAACAATTATTTTTATGATTGATTAATCTGCAGCTTATTAAACATTTTAGCCAGAAAATGTCACAAAAACAGTGAAAAATGTCTGTTAGGATTTTCCACATCCCAGAAAGATGTCTTTTATTCAACCATCAGTCCCAAACTCAAAGAAATAACAAAGAAAAGCATCTAATTCTCACCATTTGAGCAACTAGAACCAGCAAATGCAAGTGTGTGGTATTACACAATCATTATTATTATCAGTTACAATGACCCTTACACTAATGAAAACTGAAGGGTTCGAATTTCACAAAATATTATATCCTATATTTTTTAAGTAACACTAAAACGGTAGAACTTAGACAGGTAAATACACATGGCGTGAAACCGGTATACCGCCGCGACCCAAGTAGCAACTAATCAACTAACTAACTGTTACAGCTCTGCTTTAATTATTAATTATTCCTCTGCCAACTGCCACATCATTTCAGCACTAGTGAGCATACCAGCTACCGTGTCCACCTGCCTCTACAGACCGGTGGTCAAGACATGATCACCCGAAGGATGCCTGTCACACACAAACATTCACGCATACACACTCAGCACCACGAGTAGATTTGTGTGGCAGACATGATGCCTGGAGTCACTGTGAGATGAGATAGAGCTGTACGCAGCGAGGAGTCTGGGAGGGGGAGGCTGGAGCTCAGGAGTGGGGGTAGGGAGGAAGAGCGAGGAAGGACGGAGAAACGCGCCCGGCACGAGGTCTCCCTATTAGTCCCGTCTCCATGGAAACCTAGGCCATCCCACTGTCCACTAAAGGCTAGGGTGTGAGGTGGTGGTGGCTAAAGGGAGGTGTGATGCTTACAGCGGTGCTGGGCGGGGTGTGAGGTCAGGTCGATGACAAACGGCGGCCACGCAGCAAGGCCGCTCTGCCATTTTTGGCAAATGCGTTGGCGCCATTAAAATATCAATCGCCGAGGCAAAGCTGAAAGGTATCTTTGGCATGAGAGAAGAAAAAAAGACGAGCCTTGAGAGCGCTATTGATTAAGAATGCAGATTTGCTCTGTGAATGCACTGAAGCAAATCTGACGACACACACAACTAAGCAGGGGGAAATGAAAGCATTTGCAGTACTGGCCATAACAAGGTAGCTGAGTTCATTAAGCAGCTGTTTCGTTTTTGTAATGACCATCATTACAGCGCCCTGTATATTGGCACTTGTATTGACCAAAGGCTTGTTTGACAGTATTAAGGGAGGGCGTTCTTGCAGAGTTGAGATATTAAATCATTTGCGAAACAGCATTTTTCCTTTGCCTCTTCCACATAAAAGTTTTATTTTTACATCAGGCTGTTTATTGTCACAGTTCTTCATATTTATAAAGCTCTACTGACAGGACACTATTTCCTCTTTTATAATGCATAAGAACACTGACGCAATAGCACATACTATGCACGCTCACACATACACAAACAGAGCATCTTAACAGGCTGCAGGATGCTCAGATTAATGACAGGCGATAGACTGTGCACACTTCATTTCAACGCCCTATGTATGGTACCTGTGAAGGCCATCTCGAATCGATGCAATCCATTAATACAGGCAGCCAGATACCAGCCATGTAACAACCACTGATTTCCAGCCTCTTAGCCTAGTTCCAATGAAAGTCTCTCAACATGAGCCAACAACCACATCCATAATGGATCTATATGGTTATTGTGTTTCGCCAGACACACCAACTGAGCACATCAGGGCTTTCACACTGCCAGCAAGGTAACGGTTTCCAGTGAGTTTGACTCCAAATCTCCTGACGATCAAGCTTGATGGTCTGAAAGCAGCTCGGAACAGCTGTTCTCCAGCTCTCAGCTCCAGCTTCTCCAAACTGACTGCACTTCCTGGGAGGGGGCTTAGCTCTGAGCTCTGGAGTTACATACTAAATTGGCATTATCATTGGCAGCCATAAAGAATCAATATCAAACGTCATCAGTATGCATGTCTGGCACTGTTTGTGAAGGCTGCTGGTTCACGCGCACCAACTGAAGGCAGCTGTGAAGTTGTGAATGAAGAATAGGCGTCTACACTGAAGGACCTGGTGTTTGGAAGTGGACGTATAAATTTGGAGATGTGTAGTCACAACAGTAACTGCATGTGCATGTGTGTATTTCAGGGTATGGCTAAGTATCTAAAGGATGAGACGTATATGATGGGTCAGCATGGTTCTGGGCCTTACCTTCGCTGCAGTCGTTGCCTTGGTACCCGGTGTCGGAGCAGTCGCAGACGGCCTGGTCGTTGACCACGCTGCACACCCCTCCGTTCTGGCACTGGTGATCCGGCCCGCAGCCAGCTGTTACTGTGACGCCCTCCGAGCTGTCCAGCGTCACCAGTGAGCCGTTGATGCTCACCGCCGTGATCCAGCCACGGAAGGCGGGGTGTTCCCGCACCGAAGGAGATGTGAGACGCAGGGGCGAGGAGTGCAGTTCAGGCGTCACCCCGCCCATGAAGGTGTGGCTGAATACTGTCATGTCTCTTCTCTTGCTCTTCACTTCCGCCCATCCCTCCAGTCGCCCGTCCACCTCCAATGAGGTGTTCCTCCAGTCCCGCTTGACACGCACTGCGTGCCAGTGCCCGTCACTCACCGCCACGCCTGACTGCAGCTCGGCCGGCTCAGCGCAGAAGATGGAGAAGCGCAGGCGGAGGTGGCCGTGGAGAAGCAGCAGCTCCAGGAAGTCGCAGAAGCCCTCATCGTCCAGGTAGAGCAGCAGGCCCTCCTGACTGTGAGTCCGCAGGCTGAAGCTCAGCACACTCTCGCAGCAGGCGTTCCACACTGGGAACCGCCCCCACTGGCTGGATACGCCTCCAAACTCCAGGACCTCCCCTTGGGCCTGGCCCCCCACGCTGCACAGGCACAGCCCCAGGAAGAGCAGGGGGGCTGCCGCCCAAACACACACCGCCATCACACTCATACACACACTCGCTCTCACACTCACACAGGAGGAGATCGAGGCTAGAGCTGGGGTGTTCCCACTAGCCTACAGCTCATGGTGACAACTGTAGGGCACTTCGTAGAACACCTTCTATGTGTCTCAGGTGCAACCTGCTTTCTTGGTTGTACTCTTTACAAGGGAAGGCTCCTGCACGATACAGCTCCAGCGGGGGTGGTGGTCAAGTCGTAGCTCCTGTCGTCCTTTCAGCACCGCTGCAGAATCTTCTTTTGCCTCGGCCCGGTGTTTGTGTCTTCTCTGAGATGTTCAATGTCTTCTCTCCATTCAGTCTTTCATTCTTCACTTCTGACATATGAGATTCCAGGTGTGTGTATTTGTGTGTGCATCTGTGTGAGTGTTAGATACGTGACAAATAGGATGTGAACTCCATCTTTGTGCCCTAGATAGGGCCTTATCCCCCATGAAGGCAACTCCCCACGGAGTATGAGTGTGTGTGTGGCTGTGTGGCTCACACATTGGTAATGGAGAGAAATGACACCGTCATAGCAGAATTTTCTCCCCCTCTTCCCTGTCTTAGTAGGGCAAGACTTAAAGTGTGTGTGGGCAAATATGTGCGAGTGTATGTATGTGTGTGTGTGTGTGTGTGTGTGTGTGTGTGTGTGTGTGAGGGAGGTATATGTGTGTCTTTCACTGCCACGTCATCACTCTCTCCAGCGACCTACAGAGAGAACAGAGACGGCACAATCAACCAGGGTCACACACACTCAACACACACGCACACACACATAAACACGCAAGAACAAACTCTCTCTCTCTCTCTCACACACACACACACACACACACACAGCATACACAAGCCCAGCCTTCTATTATTCTCAAATTACTCTCTCTCATGCATTTTGTACGCACGCGCGCGCTCGCACACACACACACACACACACACACACACCACATTGTGACATTACTCATTTAACAGGCCCAAATCAAGAGTGCGTGTGAACATACTGAGCTCTCACAATAAAACCTAAATTGTCACTTTCACGCGGCACACACAGCAATGACTTAAGCTAAACGCATACTGTGTAGGCACGCGCGCACACATATACATCCATACACAAACAGCACCTCCTCAGCAGAGCTCCCATCATGCCGCAGGAGATTTTTATAAGGTGGCATACCTGCGACTGCCTTAACGTCATAAAGCATATTTTTGAATCACTTCTGAGACTTGACAGCATTTTGAAAGAGACACTTCAACCGACGAGTATTGTTCTTTGGCTTATTTATATAATTTTTTTTTTTAATCTTTGCAAAGGAATTAATGACGGTTGGCGACGGGCACCTCGCGCCACCGTCAAGGATTCTGTTAGCCACATCACAAAGAGCGGGAGCAGCACCGCGCGCTGCGGCGGATGACTCAAACCGCCTCGGTTTATCGAATTAACGGCTCCACAGCTCATTTCTAACGACCGAACACATTCACACACCGCACAACATCGGCTGCAAGTGCACACGCACAGCAGGCTGCGCGCACTCTCCTCTCCGCATCTCGAATCTGTGAGAGGCGAAAAGCGGCGACATCACAGTTATTGATAGACGGTGTGAATGAATGCGGTTGAAATATCGATTCTCGATTTGCGGCCATACCTCCTCTCCATTTTTTCTCCTGCGCGCCCGCTTCTTGACTACACCGGGGGTTCAGTCTCATCACCTGCGCCGTAGCACTTAACTACAGCTTAGCTACCCGGTAACGCGTTAATTACTTTTTTTTTTTTTTTTTTTTTTTTAAACACGCTTACTGTTTTAATTGACATTACAACCTGTAAAGGTGATGTGAGTCTCGCCAAGGTAGATTAAAAACAACAACCCCAATTTCCTCAATGCAGGCACATAAAGGCTTGAAAACCGACCTACCTCACGCACATCCTGTGGTTCCGTGGCAACAGTGCGGCGCGCGACTCATTGATTTCCCTTCCCATTTGAGGAGAATCTCGAAGCCGCGAGAGAGGAGAGAGCACCCGCGCGCCCGGTGGTAGATAGAGCCGGTCTACCGGACAGGGACAAAATTATCACAGGCTCGCCTCCAGGCGACAAGGTGCTATTGGTCTCCCCCTCGCGCGCGCGCTCTCTCTCTCTAGCTCTCCTTCCCTCTCTCGCGCTCACTCTCTCTGTCTGACTCTATGTCTCTCTCTCTCTTCTCTCTCTCCGCTCTCTTGAGGAGGAAAAGGTGCAGTCTGATGCTCTCCGCGAGACTCGGCAGAGGGAGCGTCACGTGGTCGCGAGAGAGCGAGGGAAAGAGTGTGTATGTATGTGTGTGTGTGAGAGAGAGTGGATGGGCGGGGCCGCGCGCTGCTGCAGCACCTTGGACAGCGCGCACTCACCGCCCGCACGAAACAGAAACGCAATTACCGGAGGCAGAAAATAAGGCGAGAACCGGGCTAGATCCGAGTGATTAAATCCGTGAGTGGCAGTGACGATGGCCTGTACCTCTCTCGTGCTACAGGAGCGAGTGTAAGGAAGACAGCGAGGCCTTGAAGTGTTGGGGGGGGGGGGGGGGGGGGACAGAAAAGCCGTCTCAATTTACAAATATCTCTCACTCTGTTTCTCCCCCTCACGCACACTCTTCGCATATTACACTCATAACACACACTCACCTGTCACCTGAACAGACGCAAACACGGGTCAGGACGGACAAATACACTTTGTGGTCAGAAGTATATGGACACAGTAGTTGTATAGCTAATGCTTGTCATGGTTTTGGCAAGGCCCCCTTCTTCAATTTAAGGAAGATATTTTACACAATGGTGTTCTCTTTCCTGCTTCAAAATCAGGTCCCCAACAAAAGGTTTTTTTTGTTTTTTTTTTCCCCCAGTTTGGGGGTTTGGGATGGACTGGAATGCCACCTGAGAGCCTTAGACCACCCACCCGAGGCCCTGTTTCCTGGCATATGAGAGTAAATTCATGCACATGGTTTTGAGGTGAGATGTCCAACAATTACATGTGGGTGGGACGTTCAAGTGTCTGTTTTGGCCGTATCGTGCATGAGATCCCACTGCATGTTTGGTGTGTGTGTGCTGCACAGCAGAGCATGTGTGGTCAGGTATGCAGCTGCATCCACTTTATTTGACTCTTGTGAGGTACGTGTTGCTTCATGCATTAGGACAAAGACACATGGGTGTAATGTGCAGGTGCCCTCATACTTTGGGGTGTGTTTGTGTTCATGTTGCATGTACAGATATTCTCCAATACGCTCACAATCCCAAGCAAGATCACACATACAGATGCACACAAAACAAGGATTTTTTCTTCCAGGGACTCCAGCTGTGTTGACCCAGCTCAGAGGTGCTCTCCCTGGACTCCCTCAGCCAGCTGCTGCTCCTTTTCTCTCTCCCTCTCTCCCTTAATCTGTGTATGTCTGCCTCTTACGAGCCAGCACATCTGCTTTACTCCTTTTACTCTGCTTTAACACTCACCTTCATCAAGTGTCGGAGCTGAAAGAGGAGGAGGAGGAGGAGTAGCTAGAAAATTGCCAAATGAAGGCTGTAGCCTTCTGTAAGAAGAACAACCCTGACCTGATCGGAGATGCCGATTCAAGATGCACTCAGCAGAAACAATGAATGGAGCATTCAGCACTAAACAGCCGTCAGCTGCTTACACATACATCATTCCTTTTTTTGTACTGTACTTGTCATCTTTATCTGTCTCTGTTTGCAGTGGGATGTACAGGCTGTGCCGGCTGTTTTGTGCTATGAGATACGTTTCCTCCAGCAAGGCAGGCGACTGGTAGAGAGGCGGCTTTAATGGTTGAGCCACAGAATATCATACGACCACATGGCTGGAACATGCAGGCTCAAATTGATTCGAGCAACAGATTTCGAAGCAGAAGGGGCTGACCACGGAGAACAGCGGTGGGATGAAGGGGGGCGGTCTGAACATGCAGTTGTGCACATGTTTTTGAGAGTGTTAGGGAGGAAAGGACGAGACTGGGGAGAGGAGGAGGAGGAGGAGGAGGAGGAGTTACTATGGAAACTATCTCAACATCAGCACCTGGTTTCCCATTGGACTGACCACCACCACCACCACTCCTCAAACCCCCTTAAACTCTCCTCCTCCTTCTCCTCCCCTCTCTCTCTCCCCATTCCGGGGCCAGGCTGACCTTTTGGACCAAATGGCATTATCAAATAATAACGTTCTTCACTCTATTCACGGCACAACGATAAACGCCATAGAAAATTCACTAGAAACGTTTTTCATCAAGAAGACCATATACAAATAATAATAATAATAAAAAATCACATGTAAGGATTAATTACTGGTCTGACTAAATTAAAGCTGATGTGAAATGAAGCAATGATCAATTAATTCACATTAAATACAGTTGGGTTGTTTATTTTAAAGTAAAAATAAACTTAGCAAGTGTTGTTTCCTTGAAATAAATGAGAAAGTATGCCAGTGCAGACAGATTATTTCAACCTCTTCTCAATACTCGCTTCAAGGATTTTCAAGAAATGTCAGTTTCTTGAAAGAGGACAGAGTGAAGCACATTGCAGCAATAAAACAAATTAAAATGACACTTGATTCCAGTCATTTTTGAAGCAAACTGATGTGTTTTGGAAAAAAAAAAAAGTTACACACACTTGTTTTAAGAAAATACCGTAGTCGTGACTCAATAATAAAAACTGACTGTGTGTGAATGTTTGCGGCAAAGATACGCTCAAAGTGTATTCACATTATATTTAAAAGAAAAAAGAAATCCATTCTGAGACAGAAATTAAAACCCACTGACATACATCCTTTGTGGCTTTTGTGCTAGCATTGCTTTTGCCTGACGACATCATAAAAGAGGATATAATTATCTGCAATAATTCTGAAAGACTGAGCAGTGAACTTCAGGTAACTTGTTTTTTAATTGGATTTCGGAATGAAACTTCTTTGTAGCCGATTAAGATAAAAATGAGCCAACTGGTCGGGCGTGATGGAGGCCCCATTCAGCATGCTGCAGAGCAGGTTATCTGTTTCTACAAGAGCCATCAAGGCGTGATATGATGCATCATCAGTCTGTAAGAGGCACAGGGAAATGCATTATACCATGAGCATTTTAAATTGCTGCGACTCTATCAGCCAACATTAACCGTGACAGATATGGGCCGGCTCTGATTGCATTAGTCTTTATTGAATGATGAGGCGGAGGAGCTCCATTCTGTGCGTTCCTCCAACCACATTTGCTCTTCCTCTGCCTCTTCTCACTTCCCCTCTCCCTTCCTCTCTCTGACAGGCTGACAGCAGGCACTGACCCCTGACTCTTTGCCTACTCAGCAGAGAGAAGGTCACTGTATATGTGTGTGTGGGTGTGCATGCGTATTTTCTTTATATGTGTGTGCGTGTGTGCAGGAGCGCTTGTGCACGGGTAATATGTGTCTGAACTGCCAGCAAGAGAGAAAATACAGCCAAAAATAAAAACTCATCTGTCAGCATCCAGTGGGTATGTGTGTGTGTTTGTGCTTGTGCACCCATATTTTGTGCTTGCATTTATGTCAGTTTGTGCTACAGTGTTCAGAGCCGAGTTTGCGACGGGGCGAGGTTTACCTAGTTTGTGCTGTGAATGGTGACAAACGGCACAGAGGGGGGTGAGGAAGGGAGGAGTTGGGGTGCTTCATGTGGGGAAATCTCAGGTTTTTGATGCTGATGTGATATAAACAGTGGGATTAAATGTATGGAGCAGACTTACTGTGTCATTCAAAACACCATACTTACACGGAGGTAAGAGCTTATGATTATGAGGGTATCATTGTATGAGTCAGATTCCCCTGCTGTCATTCATGCAGAGAGGGTGGTCTTTGTCTAAGCACAAATGTGTGTGTGTGTGTGTGTATCTGTGCATGCGCATAAGTGAGTTAGTGTGTGTTTGCGTGAGTGTGTTTGACAGGCAACCACCCTTTTCTAAATGAGATTAAATGGGAGGTTTGTCTCTAATCGTGTTGTAATGAGTTTCTGTGTAGCTCATACATTTACTAATTCTACTTGCCAATAGTGCAAACAGCCACGTGCGCATGTGTGTATATGTGTGTGTATGTGTGTGTGAGGTAAGAGAGGTCACCTCCCCGCAATCTTGCTCTCATTTATAACAATAGCGCTGACCTGTCCTCATCAAAGGATTGCAATTTCTAAACACAAATAACATTAGCTCATGTGCGCAAACATGCACACATGGACGCCCACACACGTGCATGGGCGCACGCACACGCGCGCAAGTACGACAGCAAGCGCGCAGTCCATCTGTGTATGGATCTGTGTGTCATTAGAACTCTCAACAGGCATTAGCATTGATCATCTGACCAGCTGATGGAGAGTGACCGACAAGAACCAAACAAAGCTCGTCTGATTGTGTGTGTGTGTGTGTGTGTGTGTGTGTGTGTGTGTGTGTGCGCAGAAGTGAGATTGAATGAGAGGTGGGGAGGTGCATGTGTGTGTGTGAGAGAGAGAGGGGGGTCGCTTAACATGTGTGGCCAAATGGCAAAAAAATCTCAAGATCCATAGTTCATTAGCCCTTGCACCACTGATTTACGTTTGTGTATGTGTGTGTGTGTACATGTGCAGAGCTTCGTGTGTGTCTGCGGACATCAGACCGACCATAAATCTTTACCTACAAGCTGCTACGGGTTGTCATGGCGATGCAGCCACTCTCAGCCTGCGGCACTCCATGCCCTACAGTGAAGGGTCAAGGGTCACAGCAGCTTTGTGCAGTGAAACAGACTTTAAGAGCGGATAATGAACAGGGAAACCAGTAACAAGCAACACGTCGACCCCTCTCACCTTCAACCTTTTACCCTGTGACCTCTAAAATGTCGTGATAGCTGCACGGCACACACGGAGAACTCTCCAGCGTCCTACTGCCTGAGGCTACGTGGACCGCGCAGAGCTGAGGAAGGAATCAAATAAAGTGGATACACCTGCATACCTGACCACACATAGCGTACAGTGCACACACAAAGTACACCATCCAAACATCATACCCACATAGGATAAGACCGTCAGTACATCAGTTCCATTCCATTTGGATATTCTGATTAAGATACGTGGGACACGCCAATATTGTGGATGTTTTAGGAGCATTCATTGAACATATATACAGCTATGAGCGTTGTCTAGCTAACAGTTTGCAAGGCTGGGATGGAGATGCACAAAAGAAAGCCTGTATTCCCTTTGGAAGGAGAAACCCGCCTACTTTTAAACATTATGAAAGACTTGGACATCAGCAGGTGGGCATGCTTAAATATCTCAACACTGACCTTTTCAACAGGATGGTTGAACGAGCGACAGAGGGAGGCTGTGTTACGTCATGACGTTAATTGGAGTGTGCATGCAACATTCTTCTTCATCGGCCATGTAAACAGCTTAGTAAGACTATTGTCTTTTGCAGAATAAGTGCAAAACCCAGCATTTTGTGCACGTCAGCATAGTAATTTTGACACGTCACTGCTGGAAAAGCACAGGTGTGATAATGTAATAAAAGACAAAGCTGGACCCCATTTGACTGCTGCATCTTCAGGGTCCTGGTGCAATGCATGCTGGCTCACCGTCTTACAGGGACACCTCAATGCAGCCATCATTAATGCTATTAGTAACACCTCCGCAAAGCCAAAATGTCTGCTGTGGAAAAGCATCCACTGTTGTTGAACATCTTGTTCCAAAACCATTGGCGTTAATCTGCTGCTATAACAGCCTCCACTCCTCTAGCTCTTCATAACATTTTGAAACCTGGCTGCAGGGATTTGCGCCCATTCAGCCACAAGAACATGAAGGATGTTGGGTGTAAGGTGTAGCTTGCAGTCGGCATTCGTCCCAAAGGTGATGTGCACGCCACTTCTTCGACAGCAAACTTGGAAAACCATTTCCTGTTTTGTGTATGAAGTGCTGCTGCATAGCTGGACACATTGACTAAATCATCACGGTATGCTGCAGCTTTAAAGTGGTGAGTTTTTTATTTCTGTCAAGTTTGAATGAAGTGATGAGTTAGCTTAAGCTTGTCGTAGTTCCATAAAAGGGAGAAGCTTGAATTCAGAAGATGTTAAATTTTTCTGTTTAATAAGAAAATAGATGTGAGAACATTTCCTCTCTTGACATTTTGTGAGTTTGTTTATTTATTAGACGAAAAAATCTGAGAGAGCTTGTGAAATGTAGCAGCTGAAAGACAGGCTGGGGCTAGCTAGTTAGCATGCTAACTTCAGTAGCCATCTCTGAAGTTAATCTGTGTTAAACTAAAATTCTTCCATACATATCACATTACTGCATCTTAAAGATTTGCCTGAACGACAAACAGTCCCAGACCAGAATCACACTAAACACAGTTTGCATTGATTAAGCACACAAAGTGCCCCATTTGTGTGTCTGTGTGTGCAGGAGCATGGAGGTGCAAGCATGTGCACTCTGGCCACGGCGGAGAGGGGTAGCATGAATTAGGAAGTGCGAGCGGGGAGAGGAGGGTTACTATGACAACGGGGGAGAATGTTCCAGGTGACAGTGAGATCGTTGAGATGCTAATTGTCCATTTTCAATCCTCCATAAAGTTTAACAGCCACTCTGCCTCCACATGTTATTCTAACTCAGTCACAGAGTATACCTCTGGGATATACAGCTATTCCTCTGTTTCTCCATCCCTCCCTCCCTCTTTTTTTCATTTATGATGACACCCCATCCTCCCTTCACACCCCTTCATCTCCTCCTCCTTCCTCCCGCCATCCCTGGCAGAGAGAGGGAGACTGTGCAAATATCATAGACGATCTGGAGCATATGTGCACATCTCTCTGGAGGCCGACCAACACCTGATCGTCAGACTCTCTTTCCATCCATCTCCTCTTCCGCTCTCGTTTCATTCGCCTCGTCCTTGCTCTCCTCCCCTCTCCTTCTCTACGCCCGTCTCCTCATTTCCTCCTGTCCAAATTCATCTCCCTCCAAGTTCCCTCTCCATTTCCCCCCCCTCATTCCCCGCTGTTTATCTCTACCGCTGCTCCCTCCCAATGCACTGCGTTTAACCACTTTGTTCCCCTTTAAGATAAAGATAATTAAATCAGCAGCTAAATGAGAGAGAGTGTGCTGCTGGCGTCACCACGGTGGTGCTTTGATGTTCTATTTCAGCCCGATAGTATCAACATAAACTCATCAGTCCCAAACTACTGTTGCACGCACAATCACACATACTGTATATGCACAATTCATGCATTCACATCCCACATTCCACCTACCACCTCCCCCCTCCTCACCCCACTCTTACAGTACGCACAAAGACACATTCGACACACTGAGCTCTACTGTCTTAGGTCTTATTTCCTGTCATCCAACCGCAGCATTCTTTACTGTTGATCTCACCCACTTCTCTTCCTTCTTTCCTCCCCTCCCCACACCTCTCCATCTCTCTCTTTTCTAATCTTCTGCCTCTCTCCCTCTCTCTCCCCCGCCTCCTTTCTCCCGATCAGCAGGTTGCTAGGCAACTGTGCTCCATTGATCTAGAGGAGCACGATGACAAGCTCCCATAACTGTCATGCAAACACACACACACACACACACACACACACACAGGCACACACATGAACACACAGATAGTTATTGGAGATGTCTAGTAGCACCTTTAGAATGAAGGCGTCCTCGCTTATCTGATAAGGACAAGGAGCGGGAGGAGAGGAGGAGGGACAGAGTGATACAAATGACAGAAGAAGAGGAGGAGGAGGAGGAGGAGGAGGAGAAAATGGCTCTTTATGTTGCTTACCAACTCATACCCTCCCTCCTCTGTCCCCATTCTCATTCCTTATTTCTTCCCGTAGCTTTCCCATGTAACCCTTGCCATCCCTGGAAAACAATTACCCCTTCCCTGGTGGCCTGCCTGGATTTCCAATCTGACCCATCACACAGTCACGGCCACCTCATCATCGCCAGCTACAAACTGGTTCCATTCCATTTGCGCCTCCACATCAGCACTTATAACACGCACTGTCACAATAAAATGAAACAGAAGAGGAGGTGGAGGGTGAAAGGGAGGGAGTCTGTAAGTGGTAATAGGTCCAAGGATGTGGTGTAAAATGGATGAATTTTCACTACGGATGATGCAAAGGTCAATAAATGTCTAAATACTTCAGAGTGAAATTCTGCATAGGTGATGTCAGGTTTAGTGATGCATTTGTTCATCATGTGAGGCATGTCTGTCTGTGGCAAATACACCGATTTGCTTTCTTGCCCAGAACAAGATAAGATGATAATATGAAGCTCCAGCCAGGCGACTGCTAGCTTAGCCAGCATAGACACTTGAAAAATGGGGAAAAGCATCCAAAAATATACAAATCCACCTACCAGTGCCTCTAAAGCTAATTAATTAACACCTTCAATCTCGTTTCTTTTACCTGTACAGAATCCAAAGTGATGAAACATCTAATTGTGGTTTTGCAAGTGTAATTTTGTTTTTGTACAGATTAAACAAATGAGATATAACATGTTAATTAGTCAGTTTTTTACCTTCTGACAGAGCCAAGCTCTCTGTCTTTATGCTAAGCTAATCTTATCAGCTGCTGGCTCTAGCTTCATATTTCACATACAGACACCAGAGTGGTGTTGATCTTCTCCTCCAACTCTTGGCAAAGAAATAAATAAGCGCATTTCTCAAAATGTCAGACTCTTCCTTTGAAATCTTTTGTTTCTTATAAACAATGATATTATTAAGAGTTGTGGGCCATTCAATCAGCAGACCTGTGTGAGTGACAGTGCTGTTGTAATTAGCTATAAAACATATGGTCAACATTCAAAACCACTGGAATGATATTAAGTAGGTAGATCAGTGGAAGAGGAAATGCATCTGTTTTTCATCATTAAAGTCACTAATTACTAATAAATCAAAAGCCCTCATTCGGAAAGAAGACACACAATCCAAAAAACTAGTATAATTAAAGAAAAAACATGTGGAAATTACAACAATAGCTCATTAATGTGTGATTTTTTTTTAGATCAAGATGACGTCTAAAGAACCTGCCATGAACGTGAGTCGTGATTTCCTTCCAGCGCTCAATCGATGCCATTTCATTGTGCTCATGATAAGCTCTGTGTTACAGTGTTGTGAGCAGTACACTTACTACATGCAACGTTTTCTGGTCTACTATTTCAGAAATCGCTTTTTGCATAATCTTTTCTCTCCTACACCGAGTTAAGAAAAAGTAAGTGAAGTAATGAAATGAGGCGCTTTACAAGGCTGAGGCAGAGAGAGAGAGAGGATCGGGTCATTGAGATAAAGACTTTGAGGTGCATTACTAAAAAGACTAAAAGCACAAGCTAATGGTGAAATTGACTTCATGGACAACTGATTTTGACCTAATGGTGGCGCTAGATGAAAAGAAGGAAGGATAAAAGTAATTGCAACTCATCCTGAAGGGGACATGGATGTCTGTACAAAGTTTTGTGCCCATCCTTGTAGACTTGTTTTGTGGGATCAGTGAAAGCTTTGACCTGCTGGTGGCATTAAGAGGAAAGTCAGAGGATTACTGAATTCATCTGGGGACCAATGATTTCTGTACAGAATTTCATGGCTGTCCAGTCACAAAACATGCAAACACTGATCGTCTTCTGAGGGCGGGAACGTATTGCAGAAAAGGATATTCTGGTCCCTTCATTAATGAATAAGGGGGGGAAATATCGACCAAGAGAGAGCAAAGGGAGGCTCTTTGCTTCGATAGAGTAAAGAAAATATGGCTAATTGAGCACTGGGGGAAGAACAAGAGGATAGACTTTGATGGAGGAAGACAAAAGGACAAAACTGTCTTTCCAGATGTCTCTATAGGGCATCGAGTGGAGCACATTCTTTCATTTGAAATTAGATTGATGAATGATTTGATTTGGAGCTCTGAAATAGTTGCATATTTGCAGGCCAGAATGAGAGCTGCACATGACAATATTTACAGCAGAAAAAAAAGAGAGAAAATGTTCTTTTCTGCGGCGACCAGCAGCGAGTCTGTCAAGTGTCCAGAGCAAAATGTTCCCTCTCCAGCCAGAGTGACAGACTCCCTTTCATAATATCAAATCAGTCCTCTTCACCTGCCAAGCTGAACATATTCATTGACAGCGCAATTTTTTCATCGTCAGCGTCACACTGTTCTCCGCTTCTGAATTCAACACATCATTAAGATCAGAACAGTAGCAAAATGGAGAAAGAAAGAGAAAACTTTCACAAATCCCCGGTTTCTTTCACTTCTTCATCTCACTTCTCCTCCCCCACTCCACTTCTGTCTCTGACTTCAGTAGAGACTCCAGCAGCTTTATGCTGGCTCCTCTCCAGCAATTATCTGGTTGGTTCCACTCTGACGCAACTCAGACTCCACTCATCGTCGTCTTCGTCATCAGCTCCTGCTTCCTCAGTAAAAGCGAGACTCCCTCTCTGACATCAACTCCTACTCATCTCCAGCATGGGCATCAGCTCCAGCTTTGCTCAAATTTTTTCCCTGGCACCAGCTCAATCTCAGCTCCATCTCCTCCGTGGCTCTTTGACCAGATTGGCGCCAACGCCGGCTCTGCTCTGATACGGCAATGACTCCACGTTGGCCCTGACTCCATTTTGATTCCAAGCCAGCTGTCCACCAGCTCTGGCTTGGACTCAGCTCTGTTCTTAAAGCTCAGACTCAAGCCTGTTGTCTGTCCCATCCAAAAGCTATGCCAGCACATTGCTAAGACTTTATTTTCTATCCAAAGTTCTGCCTGAATAGTCAACACTTATGCAGCCTGCTTCAGTGTCAATTTTTAGCCATGCGAGCAGCGTGCAGCGAGCTGTAATCGTGTGACTGACTGATGGACAGATGTGAACGCCAGTCTGTCAGTCAGTTGATCCACCGCTTTGTTCCAGACTGAAATATCTCAACAGCAACCACAATAGGTTGCCATGAAATTTTGTTCAGACATTGATGGGTTCCAGAAGAAATATCCAAATGACGCTGGTGACCCCTGACCTTTCCTGTACTGTACTGAAAATTCTTGACAACTATTGGATGGGCATGCAAACTGAGTATCCATGGTGCCCAGTAGATGAATCCTAATGACTTTGGTGATCCCCTGACTACGTATTTTTCAGTCAGCGTTGCCTATACCTACTTCTAAATCCCCTCTGATGCGAATCATTCAGTACAGTTTTTTTCTAGGATGGAGAAGGCATGACCTGCCCTGCTCTGCCTCTGATTGGCTAGTACTCGTTGCCTTCATGCCTGGTTGGGTTGGTGATGCTGAAGCATGAGGAGTGATAATTTGTTTTCAGGATTGCAAACAACCTTGTGATGCTACATCGGTGCTGTTAGCGTTAGAGTGTGAAATATCTGGACATCTGCTACAGGGATCAGCATTAATGGTTCCCAGATGATGTGCTGACTTCGGTGATCCTCTTACACCACCATGAGATTCACGTTTGTGGTTTTGAGTGAAACGTCTCAGTGCAACAGTTGGATGGATGCCATGAAATTTGGTGCGGACATTCACATTCCATAGGAAACTTTGGGCGACCACCTGAGTTTCATCTTGTGCCACCAACAGGTCCAGATTGTAAGTGCTTAACATCAGCCTGATAGCATTGTCATTGTGATCACATTAGCATCCTAAGTACAGCATCACAGAGCCAATAGCATTGCTGCTCCACTCAAGCGTTTTCCTGAATAGTCAACAGCCTATTTCAGGGTCACTTCATCTTCACCAGGGTCTCGATTAGAATACCACTCAGATGTGAAAAAAATTGTCACCCCTGCTTGAGGACTGCCATCACTCCAGATACCGTGCCACCAGCTGGAGCTGCCATAATGTTTATTGAATGTTAAGGGCTTGGACAAAAAAGCGGGCGCAGGTACTTGGTCTCAGCTCTGAGCGTAGAAAGAACTCCTGGTGAATGGTTGCATCTTTTCTCTTTAAAAAGAACATCTGAGCCATTCATACCTTTAAATGAGCATCCTATGAAAGAGGGAAAAAGCATGCAGGGTTTTTGCTGGGTTTTGTTGTTCCAACCCAGATCTGTATCATGCTTCTTCTCTGCAATATTATTGTTTTTTAATGATGTACATTTTTACATCCCACACATCCTGTGGGTCACTGCAAAGTGTGCTGTGAAGTCTGCCAGAAATTCTGCTATCGCCAAGACAGATCATTTTAAGCTGGACCATCCTGCAGCCAGAAGAACCAAAGGGGGTCCTTTCTGATCAGTCTCGTATAACACTTCATGCTTCTCACTCAACCATTCTCGATAAAGTTATAGACTTTGGTTAAGCTTGAGGAAGCTTTACAGTATTAGTTCCCATTGCAGCGGCTGGACTTAAGCCTTATTTATACCAATTTTGGGGGAAAATATCTCAAATCCCTTCAGCGATGTCAGTTCCAAGCGAGGGCTGTACATCTCTGTAGTTACTCACCACATGCAGGAAGAATGAGAATACAAGTTGGACGATTGCACACTTCATAAATTTTTTCTCTAAGGTTACAATGACCCCAATTTAGACATTTGATTTATCTAACTTAGAAATTAAATGAGGAAAAAGAGCAATGTTTAATTGCACTGCAGACAGAGGTTTTACTATTAGATATCAGCCAATGAGAGAAAGTAGCCTGTGGTTCATTATTATAAAACAAATTAAGACCAGGAGTAATATAATTCAGGTGTCTTTTTTCAAAGACAGTGAGTAACATCGTTGTTGCTCTCCTCTTAGTGATGCCTCTTGAGAGTATATGTATAAACCGAAGCAGCTATCGTCACATGGACTCCAGATGTTGGGTTCCGTTGCTGCTCAGACAAAGGAGAACACAGCATTTATCATCTATAAAACTTTCCATTTTATCTTCATTTCAATTATCACATATACAGTGTTGGGAGACAGAAAGCATATCAGTCATTCCAGTGTGAACATGATTCTCCCTCTATTATTCCAAGTCAATGCCTGCGCTGGTCCAACATTTTTTACAAATGAGGCTTTTGCAGTTTCAATGTAAAAGCCGAGCCAAAATAGATAATATTGACTCGCTAATAATGACTTTCTTATCTTACAGTCTTTCACATCGTCATTATTAGTTGTTATACGCAGAATAGAATCACATTCTCAAGCAAGTACAACAGTGCTGGTAGATGTTGCTGCCTTCACCGAGCCTGTATGTGAGCCCGCGAGAGAAATCTCAGGAGTCATATGAGCAGTTCAGGATCAAACAGTTTGAGGGCCCCAGAGCCCAAAGAGGCCCACTCAAGTCTGCTCTCTACATATAGCGGACTTTTAAGGCTCAGCTGGACGATTTCTCACTGTGGCTGCAGAGATGGAGTCAGAGGTTCAAGAGCTTTTTTGTGTGCAACCACCACTGCTAGAGTGAGTCAATATGGAGGAGACCTTTGGATGAGTTTTGTAGACCTCAATTGCTGCAGGAGAACAACTAAATATCGGAGGTTAGTTATACCATGTTGCAGGTGGATGGTGAGGAAAAAGAAATTCTGCTAGCTGAAGAAATCTCTTTTCGAAGCTCAACCAGAGAGGAAAGAGCAGGTTAAGGAGAAAAAGATCAGCTTTTCACAAAGGCTGAGCAGAAAAGAAGCAACAGTGGCGGCACATGTTTGCTCAGTGCAGCGTGAGCAATAACATGGAGGGAATTGATTAAGCTGGCCAGCGTGGAACAGAACCTCTTGTATGGTCGTCAACCTTTGCTGGGACAAACAAACAAGCTCAAAAGAAGCTCTGGGGGTTGACAGCTCCATTCAGCGATGCACGGCGTAACTGGGTTAAAGAGAATAAAGGCGCGGCAGAAAATACAAAGCACTAAGAGGAGAAAAGACATTCTCCTGGATTTTTTGGGTCTCAACAAGAAAACCTACTCAGGGCAGGGACAGACACTACAAGACAACAGACAAAGAGGAGTGCGATTTATTGTACTTTCATAAATTTGGAGGACTTACAAGCAGCAGATTGAAAGAAAGCATGGTCAAAATCGACGTAGCGGAAGCTGCGATATCCTGATTTTTTTGTTTCCGTGCATGGTAAATGCTCACATATTTCAAACCCCACACTCTCAGTTTGTAACAAAGGCTTTCTGTTCAACCAGTTTTATTTCATAATCAACATGTATGAGAACGTTTGTCATCATAATCTGTATATATTGTGATTTTGTTGGTCTGTTCTGTGCACATGGCAACAATTGCATCCTGCTAGGTGGATCTTTGTGGCTCAAATGAGGTGTTTTTAAGTAAAATGCAGACTTTCCTGAATGAAAGGAAGCTGGAAATGAGGAAAATAAACAAGGAAATGGAGTAAATACCTCAGTCACCTCCTCTGGGAATAAACTGAAGCTCTGGAGTTTGAGAAGGAACAACGAACGAATGGTGGAGCACATGGAAAATAGAGTAAAACTGAGAGGATGTGCTTGCCACAGAAGAAAAATGCCTGTGAGAATAAAGGGAAGTTAATCTAACATGTATGGCGAATGGAAGAAAAACACTTGACATGAGGGCAAAGCCACCTACATACCACCACTGATTAATTGTTTTTGAATAATGACTTGATTGATTTTATTTGATTACCGTGTTGATAGTGACTCTTTTGATTACATCAGGAATAGAGTGGATTACATTAGATTTAAATTAGATTTTTGAAGTCACTTAATTGCATATGGTCTGTATTAAAGTTGAAAGCTACAGACTGGTGTAAAAAAAAAAGAAAATGCTCTTATTGATAGAGGCAGACAGAAGATTGTATTCGCATTCATTCCTCTTGAGTTATCTTCATATTTACGCCAACATCTTTGTTTTTCATCTTCCAAACAAGAGATAACACATTTGCCAAATTCACCTAGAGAAGGGAATAACTGCAGAGCAAATAAAACATCATAAAAACTGCCTAACAGGCTGTGCAGGGGACTCTTTATATTTTCCTAAATCTTAATATTATTTGTCGCCCTAATAAAATAGATATGCCAGAAACAGCAGAAAATGTTTTCCTGAGAGATGTGTCCCTGTCAACGTCTGCAGAAAAGGTGAGCCCACAGGAGCGTTTGTAAGCATTTTGTGCTGATTCACGTATGAATGAGATGACAATAATGTCTACATTTGATTTAAGATATTTGGGGCTGGAATTAGCCTGTAAGCACACTTCTGTGTAGCTCTGCAGAGGTTCATAGTTAAACATAAATAGCTTATTATTTTCACAGTCGGGGACATGAATGACTGGAAACTGCTGCATTTACACAGCAACCTGCTTTAAATGGCAGAAAGTGTTATGACAGTAATTTAGGCAAAACATGAGGGGGTAAAAAAAACAAGAAGAATGTGCTGGAAACCACAGGCTCATTTTCCTGTATTCTTAACACTTACACATTTACACACATTCCCACCTGAGAGCTGACCTTTAGGCCGCTGCTGTCGGCCAGCGACCAGCTCCACCGCACCTGCTTTGGCTTCGAATAAGGGCATCTTTCTGGCAAATGTTTCCTCTGTCAGCAGCATTTTTTCAGCCCAGCTGTGGATTACAACCACAGATCTGCATCTCCGAACTCGAGGCTGGTAAGTTACATAAAAGGTTTGCTGACTCGCTTGGCAGAAGAATGAGCACGGCTGCTGCTCATGGAGCTGACATTACAGGCCAGACTGTTGCTGTCCACTTTATTTGGTTCTGAATCAGTGCTCACACGGCATACATGAAGTGCATGTTATTTGGGAGAACACACAACGATGCACTGAGGGAAATAGAAACTCAGCACCCCCTGGTGTCGGGATGGAAACCCATATTGCCTGTGTTATTTGTCCTAGTTCATGTTTTGACAGGCAAAGGCACAAGTAGGCATTTACTGAAAAGAAATTACTTTGTGTATATTAAAAGTAGCCTAAGATCTAGTGGCTTAGGACACACTAATCAAGAGGTAATTCAGATTATAACAAACAAGGACATTGATTCTGAGACTTAATAAAGCCTTTTTTCCATAAGAATACAAGGACACATCAACGCTTTTATCACTTATTAATGTTTCCTTCTTTCTATAATAACCTTCATCTCTATAGCACCTTTCATACAGGAATTGCAGCTGAAAGTGCTTTACAAGAAAGAAATCACATGCACAGAGTGATTCACTCGAAAAAAGCAGAATGGATATAAAACAGATGAAAACATAAAAGAGGTGAAAAAAATAAATGTAAAATACAATAAAAACCCTCTTTCTTTCTTTCTTTCTTTCTTTCTTTTAATTAATGTGTTATTAGTCTTTCATATGTGAGTTGCAGAAATGCAGGTGGTTCAAGGTGTGGCACAACCTTAAATGGTTGGCAAGAATATTTCTGGTTTTAACAGGTTTTAACCATGTTAACTATATCTTAGTTTAACAGAAATAAGATATAGTTAACATAAAAAAAATATATATATGCAGCCCTTCCTCAACATGTCAGGGCGATTAGCTATTTAAACCACACATAAAAACCTGTTTCCAACGTGGGTGGAGGAAAAAAGGTTGATCAGTGGTGTCTGGACAGATGCTAGTTTACAGAAAAAGCCCAAAACCCCCGGAACGGTCGCTTGCTTTCGAAATAAAAGCAGAGACATCTAAAAGGTATGGTTATTGATATACGGCATTGGCTACCAAAACGAAATGCTGTATAAAGGTAAACTTTAGTAACTTGCGTGATTGGCTGACTAGAATCAACTAAATTGTTAATCTTATCAAAAAATATGTGCAAAACATTCAGAAGTTGCGTTTTATTCTGAAAGTTATAAAGCGGAAGTAGTGGTATTTACGTCAGCCAGACAATTTGACATTATAGCCCTGGGGCAGACACCATGCCAGAGGTATAACTTGCGCGTGCCACCGTCGTGACCCACACGGTTACAGGTGTACATGTCAGTCGTTATAATGTCATTGTTGTCGATGAAGCTAACCGCTTAGCTAAAACGTCGCCAGCCGGTCCACCTCTAACCGTCCTTGTTGTCGACACGGTGCCGTTAGCTTAACGTCTCGTCATGTGGGTGTTCGGTTACGGGTCCCTGATATGGAAAGTGGACTTTCCTTACGAGGAGAAAAGAATTGGTTACATTAAAGGCTTCAGCCGTCGGTTTTGGCAGGGCAGCACCGACCACCGGGGAGTACCGGGGAAGGTGAGTAACGTTAAGCGGTAACGGCTTTGTGAACCTAAATATAGCCGACTCACGATGACGGTCACATTAAGTGATGCAGCGTTTCCGGACGGATCGATCAAAAACCGGCACGAAGTAAAGTATGAAAGAGCTGTTTTTAATGCTGTAAGTTACAGAAAAGTTCTTAGTAAATTCCTTAAATTTGCTGAGCAATAATTATATAAACAAAGGAAGAAATTGTTAATTTACTGTACGAAGGCATCACATTTGGGCTGTGCCCATCAAAAAAGTAGTATCTGGTTATACAGTACTACTACTACTACTACTACTACTACTACTTCCTTATAGTGGTTAGTACAAAAGTAAAGTTACTACAGGAGTAGACCTCACACAGCAGCTCATCCAGGTGTTATTTCTCAGGTATCATCATATATTTCTGTCTTACTAATTATGGGAATTTACACTGTACATTACAGCTTAGTCATTACAGTATTATGCTGCTATTATTCCCATAATATTTCCATAAAGTAGTTCTTGTCCGGTGTAATACCAGTCTGTTTGTATGACATTTATATTTTACTGTTCGAGCTTTTGCTGCTTTTGAAGTGCTTCTTTCTCCGTGTGTGTCCATTACAGCCCGGCCGGGTGGTGACTCTGGTGGAGGATCCTGAGGTAAGACCGTCCCCGTCCTCAGCTCAGTGGTACCTCACATGACATTTTTCTGATTTTAAGTGTAGAGGAGAGTTTGTTGGAGAGTTATGCATTGTTTGTTATTTTGTTTAGTCATAGAAATAGTGAAAAATATCTCTCTCACTGTCCCAGAGCTCATCGTGACGTCTTCTAATGTCTTGTTTTGTCCGACCAAAACCCAATTCAGTCAGTTTACAATAACATGAAGCAGAGAATACTCAATTGGAGAAACTGGGACCTGAAAATATTTGGCATTTTACCTTGATAAATGGCCTCAGAGATTAAATAAATATTGTTATAGATTAATTGTCAGCCAACTAATCAATAAATTAACTTCATTTTAGCAGAATGGTCGGAGGTTGTTTTTCTTTAATGACTAACTGCCCATCAAATTAGTTCCAGATTAATTTTATGTCACTTAATCAACCAGTTTTTGCCGCCCTCATTTGTAATGTCACATACATGTACAGTAAATGTACATCCTATACGCAAAAAAGGAGAAAATAAGGTGCAGACGCTTTATTTACCCTTTAATTGGATGCCTAACTCGTAAAGATTTGCTGTTATTAACAGGTGGGTGCGCAATCAAAAGTGACATAAATCTTTAGGATATTAATTAAAGGTGATAGTGGCTGTGAATGTGGATTTCTTTATTAGAAGCAGATTGTTCTCCAGTGGAAAGGCAAACAAAATCACATTTTATTTACACAGCAACAGTAGTCTACTGTTGCTGTGTAAATAAAATAAAGTAATCTACTAGATTATCACCACCTGAGGGTCATAATTCACCTCCCTTGTTATTTATGAAACTGTATTATTAGGTATAATTAAGGGTTTTCAAGTGATGTTCACTTAGAGTTTCCAAAACTGTGTGGAGAGCACAGACAGTGCCAGAGCTGAAGAACGCTCATCTGGCTTATCATAGGGCTATGGGTATTTTATTAATGGCCACATGTCACGGCACGATGAGACAATGATGCATGCTGAGCAGGTTGAACGAGTGTGTGCTCATCAGGAAAGGCATCTTATACAGCTGAAACAAAGGGGAGGACAGTGTATTCCATTCTGACCTTGGATGAGAGACAGTTTGTCGCGGTCGATGGGAAACAGATAGAGATACAGAGTGTGTCCTGTAATGCAGTGAGAACATGGTAAGCATTTAGAAAACATGCACTCAGAGACGACTTGATCGCTATCGTCAAAATGTTCCCGATAAGCTTTTAAAGCGTTCTGCATGTTTCTACAGCAGGTTGTGATCTCAAATAGTTTGTCTTATTTCGGCTCTGCTGGGAGTTGTTGTTGTTGTTGTGTCGTGTCATGTCTGCATACAGTCTGTCACTGCGTTTCTTCCCCTACAAATGTCAAACCTGTTTTCCTGCCCTCACGCTCTCCCCTTAGGGGTGCGTTTGGGGCGTCGCCTACAAGCTGCCGACGGGCCGGGAGGAGGAAGTGAAGAGCTACCTCGACTACCGAGAAAAAGGTGGTTATCAGGTCATCACGGTGACCTTTCACCCCCGTCCGCCGCTCGCTCCCCCGCCCAACCAGACGCTCCTGTACATCGGCTCTCAGGACAACCCAAACTACCTCGGTCCCGCCCCTCTGGAGGAGATAGCCAACCAGATCGTCAGCTCTACCGGTCCAAGCGGGAAAAATACGGAGTACCTGTTCCAGCTGGCTGATGCTGTGAGGACCATTCTGCCTGAGGACTCAGACGCTCACCTGTTTTCTCTAGAAAATCTAGTGAGGGAAAGACTACACAATGGACAGAAACACGCACACACTCAAACAGGTTGACTGTAATAAGGTAGTAAGACTTAATAATGAAAACGATAGATAATCTCAGGGTTTAGGATCTTACCATTCCTGTACAATTAGCCTGAAATGCCAATCGTAGGTGCACTCAAAGTAAATTGAAAGCTGCTCTTGAACATTTTGGGGTCCATGCTTGGTTTTGGTCTCTTTTGAAATGTAACACTGACGTTTTTCCCCCCAGCAGTCAGAATCACTGTAGTTTGAACACACTGAAGAGTTTTTTTCTGCCTGAATATTTATTTTTGCGACCAGATGTCTGCAGCTGGGACGTGTTAGCTGGAAAACACAGCGGGACCACAGCGTGAAGCCTTACAGTAGTCCTAGTTTAAATTTGATAATACCATGGAAAATGAATGTTTTACGTGTTTTTTTAAGGGTATGACTAGATGCTCTCCAAAAATGGCGATTTGGAGACTCTGAAGGACCCTTGGTTACCATTGCCACATATCTATAATAAAACAGCTACCACTCTGCAAGGCTTCAACAGACATTCATAATTTTGGGCTTTCAAGAAAGGTGACATTTAGAGGCATCATGCCCCTCATCCAGATTCACACATAAACACATATAGTGCTTTTTGACACTGAACTTTGTGCGTATAAAGAGTCAAAACAAGTGTTATGGTAGAAAAGGAGTTTATATCAAAAATGAAACAGCAAATTATTTACATACTTTAAGGTTGTTGCCAGCTATTTACAAGTTTGTCAGCTATTGTAGCAGTCAAGAGCGCGGACAAAGCACAAGCTGGTGACTTCGCAGTGGTGTTGCTCCCATTGATATACACTAGCCTGTGATGAGTTGTGTGTGGAGCAGGAGGTGGTGAGGGTCTGGCTGTGGAGGAAGACCCCACCTCTGGGTCTCTCTGAATGCTGTCTGGGACAGAGGTGCCTTTCCTTTAATTTTTGCAAGTTCTTTGTGGAGGATGAAGGTGTTCACAATCGCGATGTCGGTGAAATGATAAAAGAATGTCCTGCACTGCTTACGGGGTTTGTGGAGGACTTTGTAGTACCCTATCAGGGCATCAGTGAGGTCCACTCCGCCCATGAGCCTGGATGGACAGAAAAAAAACAACTTTGAGAAAAATACACCAAAACATCAGCATGTGAAACACAAATAACTACATGTCAAATGGCATAAAACATAGTGGAATATATAGCACATACCTGTTGTACTCCTTCACCGCTGGTGGGACTGGGTCTGCCAGAACAAATAGAACATATCCCCAGTGAACAGATTTATTTTTCATGTGTTGTATGAGCCTCATGTGGCCTTTGGAGGCAACCATTCGCTCATCAATGGAAATGGGGTGATAGTTCCTTTTGCAGGCCTCCCTTATCTCCTCGTAGAGTGGCTTTATCTCGCAGAGGCGATCGAAGGCTGGCGTGCTTTTCTTTTGCTCGTTAGCAGCATCCACCACTGAGCCACTGAGGTGAAGGGACTGGCACATCTTGAGGATCTTCTTCCAAGTCATTACCTGTCTCGGGAACAGTTTATCCCCGCGCCAGTAATCAGTAAATGCAGTGCATTTAATTACACCCGCAGACAACCAAGGACAGGAAGGAAAACACGTCCCGCAGTGTCAGATCAACCCACAGGTTGGAGGGTGACCCAGTGTGATTGGTGTTTTGAATCTGTAAAGCAGAGTTGGTGAAATTTACATCAGAATATTCTCTGACATATTAGTGAAATGTAAACTAAATGCTTGCTTATTTATTTAATTTCTAGTAAATGAATACCCACTGGACAGAAGTGTCTCCGCCCTCTTCATATAGCTCCTCTTCCTCTCAGTCAATAGCCGCCAGCTCGCTGTCCTCTTCGGATATTTCATCCTCATATTCGTCGCCTTCGACTCGACTACTTTCCTCCAGACATTTATCAGAAATTCCCTTTTTTTTCAGCGTCCATTTTCCCATCATGTACTTTTACAAAACTCTCAAAAACAACCCTGTTTGTGTTTTCTGCGCTGCATGTGGCCTTTAAAAAAAGAGAAAAAAAACTTTATTCAACCTGTTCAAATAACAAACAGGTATTACTGTTAAACACACATAACAATACAAAAAACCCCTAATGTATTTACGCCTAAACCACATACATGTATAAATGGTCATATATATAAAATTATGTTTGTGGTGGGGTTAATCAATATATTGAAGTTATTCGGAAACTTTAAGCACTCCTCTTTTTCAGTTTGTTCGAGATTTGAAAAAAAGGATTTCAAGTCATTTCTAAATGCCACAACACTTAAATCTCCATTTGTGTGTGTGTGTGTGTGTGTGTGTGTGTGTGTGTGTGTGTGTGTGTGTATACAGTACTTTTAGGCAGGTGTGAAAAAAATGCTGTAAACTAAGAATGCTTTCAAAAATATAAATACTAATTGTCCACTTGCACAAAGTCAGGGATTTTGTAGGATTATAGTCAGGCGTATGATCAACCAACCAATTATACCAAACAGGTGCTAGTGATCATCAATTTCACATGTAGGTTGAAACAGTCATTAACTGAAACAGAAACAGCTGTGCAGGAGGCTTAAAAGTGGGTGAGGAGCAGCCAAACTCTGCTGCCAAGGTGAGGCTGTGAAAGACAGTTTCATGTCACAGGTCACACACCAGGACAAGACTGAGCACAGCAACAAGACACAAGGTAGTTTTACTGCATCAGCAAGGTCTCTCCCAGACAAAGATTTCAGAGCAGACTGGGGTTTCAAGATGTGCTGTTCACAAAGAAACAGGCAACACTGAGGATCGTAGACGCAGCGGTCGGCCAAGGAAGCTTAGTGCAGCAGATGAAGAACACATCAAGCTGGTTTCCCTTTGAAAAATAGAAGAAAACTCTGAACATAATCTAATCACAATATTGGGTCACAGTCCTCGTGTGCACAGTAACTCACCCCGCTGAAGGTCTTTAAACTAGGATAAAGAAAGCGCTCGTCCCTCCAAGCCAAACCTTTTGCGTCTCATCTGACCACTTTGAAGAGTGACAGCATATGTTTTTACCCTCTCTGGGAATGTTTGCACATTTTCTGTGAAACCAAAAGGCCCTCGAAAATACGCTCTCTTCTTCTGATCTCCTGCCTCTTTTATCCTTGGCCACAGCAGCTCCCACGCCGCTTTGTCTTCCTTTGTTAAATCTTCTGCAAACTGACTGCCAGCTTGTTTGCATACATCACAGTCTTTGGAGAGCTTCCAGATTTCGTTTCTGTTTCATCTAACAAACTGAATGATGATTTACCTCGAGTGACTCTGCTCTTTCTTACTGACATGATGAACCGCGTCCACCACGTCATCCATACTCCACCGCACTCCTGGTGCAGTTTTGGAGAGAAGGGAGCTCACCTCTTGTTGCTCTGACGTCTTTGTCTTCTGTCGCTTTTTCCTTGTCAAGTTTGCAAACTTGCTGTTCTGATTCCACCGTTTTATTCTGGTGATCGGTTACCTCTTCTCACATCACGAGTTCTTCCATTCTGTCTTCTTGGATATCAAATCTATCCGCTAGCTTATTAGCCGTGTTTCCATCAAGGTGTTTTTTATGAGCATTTTGAAATATTGCATTCAAAACACCAGATGGAAACAGCAAAAGTCCAAAAAAAACCTTCCTCAATTTCACCAGAAAGTTTTCACACTCAAACACTTGAGGTGGTTTTTGCCTTCTTTGAAAAAGTGCAGGCAGATTGAAACACCTTTCCTGAAGAAGCTGACTAATGACTAATCAGCTGTTTCTGCTACAAAACCCAAAGAAGAAGAAGAAGCCGTTTCTGCTGTTGTCTCCCATGAGGCCCCAAAACATGGCTGGTAGCACGAACAACAGCATCAAATATGGGCAATACCAACTAACGTTAAAGAACAGTTACAGCTTGTCCAAACGAACCTCTCATTTCCAGTTCTCAACATTCTTCTTCTTCTACTCGTAGCCTTGCATAACCTACTAACTTTGGGGTCTGTGGGCGCGACTGGCCGCCTCGCTAGCTACCCCCGAAGGTGCTCGCAGGTGCTGCCAATATCCAGAATCTACACTGTTGATTTCTCACCTCAAAAATGGTCAGCAGTGAATTTCGTGATGAAACAGCATGAAAATTGTAGAACAAGAACACTTCCTGTTATTGGCTAAATATCAGCATGTTAACATTGTCACTGTGCGCATGTTAGCACGCTGATGTTAGCATTTAGCTCAAAGCACCGCTGCGCTTTAAGTGCGGCCTAACAGAACAGCGAGCGTTGCTGTAGACTCTTCCTGTCTCACAGCACTGTGGTTAGTCCTACCTCTCTATGTACTGTAGTAGACCATTTTTAAATATAAAAGTACCATTTCATTAAAATAACTGTCTCCATACACCACTTTTTTTTATTTCATTGGCTAATTTAGATTTAGATGATTCAAATTATTTTAAAAAGGAGAACAAGGTTTGCCAGAGAACTTATGATACAGTTTTTAATCTCTAAAACTCAATTTGAACATTAGGTTTAGGGGCATCATCAGTCATGCCCAAACACCTTTTTAAGAAGACATTATTATAACTCTTTCCAAAATTGATTGTCTAACCAGATAATGCTGCTTTGGTAAATGCCCTCCATCTCTCTTCACGATGTGAAAATCAAATTTCAGGGCCGGCATCATCATCATCATCATCATCATCATCATCACACAACTCTAATCACACAGTGTACAGCCACTAATAAAGTACACTTTATTACATCGCACTCACCGGCTATGCTTCTTCTCATTCTGCATGTATCTCAACACAGTGAACACATCAAAGTCAGCAGCACTGCATCAGAAAAATAATGCAGAATAAAAATAGTGACACCTCCATTGTGATTCTGTCTTCCTTAAAAACACACACACACACACACACACACGCGCGGTTGCATCCAGTGTTTACCGGCTGCAGTCTGCTGCAGCATCTATACAACACAATGTTAGATACAAAACTGGAAACTACCCATGCGGAAAGCAACATCTGATCTATATTTGAGCTCGGTGCAGAACATAATCTGCTGCGGACAGCTATGTGATACGGATGTAGGCAGGTATTTAACATGATCAGTCACCCCTGGCAAACACACAGCATGCCACACTCACGCCTCCTCGCTGAAATGAAATACATCCCTCTTTACAAATGATGCAGTGAATTTATTTTACAGGGGACAACAGTAAATTCTCAGTGTTGAGCTACTGTGTAATACAGCACAGAGGGTTGTACAGGAGTATAATGAGATTACAGCATGTTATACGTTTTATTACTTATCATAGGTATATATATATATGTGCTTATAACATTTATATCATCACATGATTTATATCAATATTAAGTGTTATTTATTATACACACATTAATGATAAGTGTTGGATAACATCATAACTGTAGAAATAGAGAGTTTGTCGTTTTAATACTGTTGATGTCATTTTCCATATTTATTCTACATATTTATACCATCATATGAGTTTTTTTTGTATTTAGTAAATGAATGGACATCTTGTCACATATTTAAATCTTTTGCAAGTAGGTAGACGGAAACAATGCAGTGAGAAACAGAGGTCTGGAAACAAAGATGTGGGTAAAATCAGTGGTTGAATATATTCTACAACAACAACAACAACAACAACAACAAAGAAAAAAAAAGCACCAAAAGGGTTGTTATCTCGAAAGTAAAGTGGCCTCCTTTGGGGCTGTTGAGCTGCTTGGCGAGACAAAACAAACACACCAAGTGAGTTAAATATTAGAATCTGTTTTCCCAGGACTGCTTTTCTACTGGTTTACTGAAGGCCAACATTGGCACGTGAGGTTCTGGACGCAGGGCTCTCAGCCACTGCAACAACATCAGACTGTATTTTAACAGGCTGCACGGAGGAGTTGAGTTCCCAGCAGGTTTAGAAGGAGTAACTCATTGTTTTCTATGGTGCAGGTCAGCCGGTCTGCCGAGGACCCGGCGAGGCAGCTGGCCGTCTAGGCGTAGTAACAGGGCGACACCAGCAGGTCTGTGAGCACGAGCAGCTGGTCGTCAGTGAAGCACTGACGATGCTCCTGCCAGTTATCGTGGTGAGTGCGCCTGAACTCCGACAGGGTCTTCTTCACCGTCATCTTGGGACAAAAAAGGGTAATCATCAAACATGCACAAGGCACATTTAGTCTGTGCTCAAGTGTAATGTTTGCATACTTGAGTATTACGCTTATATGCTACTTTATACTCATCATTACTACATTTCAGAGATCAATACTGCACTTTTTACTCCACTGCATTTATTTGAAACCGTAGTTACTTTGCAGATTAAGATAAACAACATGTGTTGCATTGTTGTTGATTGAAGTAGCAAACAGTATGTAAATCAGTTAAAATGAGCTCCATCTTGCCTACAACTACATTTTGCTTGTAATACTTCTGTACTTTTAATCAAGGAATTTTGATGCAGGAGTATTTTGCACACTGTGGTATTTCTACTTTTACTAAAGTAACAGATCGGATTATTTCTTCCACCAAAAAAGTCAGTAAGCTGCAAAAAGAAGTCCAGATTTTCAGACCTCTGTTGTTTACGACAGAATTCATAAATCACTGAGAAATCCATTTACTGCACATCATGATACTGGAGAAATCAGAGCAAACTAATTAAACAGCCCCATCTGTCCGTCTTTTCCAGGCTTTTGAGACAAAGTTAGCAAATTTAAATGCATCAACATATAACAGCCATTCACATCTTCAGTCAGCTGCACAGCAGAATATTTCAGGGTTTCCTTCAGTCGTGAATCAACCTTGAGTTCTTTTAAATTAGAAAAGTAAATCACAGTGTTGGACTGATGCAACTAAAGATCATTGACTTCCAGATAAGCGAGATGTAACGTATGAATCAGGGTCGTGCATTTGTTTAGTAACATAAAATACATATACATAACTATGCATGCTTAATTTTGGTTTTAATAAGATTTTTACATCTTATTTTTAATTCAGAACTTGAACAGTTGGTCACACCAGCCTCCTCTAAGGCTGAGTGAAGCTCGTTTGCTCATGGAGAACTATAACGTCCCATCACTGGAGTGAAACATGTACGTTTTAAAGTGTGTTTTTTAGCCCTAAAATCAGGACATTTCCATTAAACTCTGCAGTAAACTCCTGCAATAAAGAGGATGTTGATAGTTCTTTCCGTTGCTTCATTTGTTTTGAGGGGAGAAAGAAAGAAAGTTAAGAGCTGAGAGCAGCCTTTTTGATAACAGCCACTATCTGTTCTTATAGCGAGAGCCACCCTGACGTTTAGCAGTGGAACCAGGACAAGGCTGAAAAGCGAAACAAAGCCGTTGCCACTCGCTGATCTGGATCCAACAGCATCTGACGGTCTTTCCACCAATGATCTCATTTGTTTACACGTATTAAAAACTAACGAGGCAATAATAAGTTATTGATGTTAAAATGCCACATATAACAATTTAAATGCGCGAGGTAGAAATTATTAAAGCGAAACAAGTTTGGAGTGAAAAGTTGGCGTGGGTCAACAAGGACACACAAACGGGAAATTAAACCGATGATCACTATAACCAAGGATGTATTCATGACTTAGACATCGAGTACATCCATTTTACATTTTGGCCTTCAAACAAAACGATTAGATTAGATGTTAAGGAAGGAAAGAGGTGCCTCGAGCCTGACAGCCAGAACTGATTTTTTTAACTACAGATCATTTTGCCTGAAGAAACCAAGATATTGTATCCCTTATTATTCCACACAAAACCTGCACAACTACTCTTTGCAGGAGAGCAGACTGGGTAATTCATCTGCTTGCAAATATATATTTAAACTGTATTCCATTGTATTTTCTTTCTCATCTCTTTCAATTTGCAACAGGAGAAGCACTAAATTATCATCATCATTGGCTCCCCATCACTTTAATGTATTATTCAAACTCTGCACTATGGATTACATTGCATGTCTTCTTCATGCCTCAAGTAAGGCCAAAGACACAATTTTCCCCTCAATTGGACAATGAAATTGTATTCTTTCAGCTCAAGATGTGTTGAGCTAGATGTTTGTATGCGGGTGTGTTTGCACTGGTGTGTGTGTGTGTGTGTGTGTGTGTGTGTGTACCTCTATGGGCTGTGGGTCGTTGAGATGGTCACTCAGGTCCATCAGAATCTGAGGCATCCAGCCCGGGACGTCGTAGGGGCTCGACAGGATGCACGCACTGAGGCCGAGCACCCCAGCATGGCGCCGCACCAAGTCTTCACACACACACACACACAGACACACATACACACACACAAATGGAGAGTTAAAATGGGCCATTGATTTCAAGGTTCACAATTCCCCTGAGATAAGAAAGGGTAATAGGGCAAGTATTACTGTGATTGCCTCACTGTGTGATTGTGACGTGTGTGTGTGTGTGTGTGTGTGTGTGTGTGTGTGTGTGTGTGTACCTGTGGAGGCCAGCTCTCCTCTGGCCTTGGGGAGGCAAGTCTGACTCAGCGTCTGGAGCTGTGTCTGCAGACTAGAGTCCAGAGGGAAGAACTGGCACTGCAGTAAACCACTGAGGGTGGTGCCTGCCATGTCCCTCACCTACAGGGAGAAGGAGAAGGAGGGAGGGGTGCAGGGAGGGAGGGACAGCAAGGAGAGAGAAAGCGTTAGAAAAAGAAAAAAAGAAACCCGTGAAGATCAGAACCGACAAATAAAGGATGCGGCGTGGAGCACGAGGCAGTTTTAGGGCGAGAAACGCATACACAATTTATTAAAAGAGGCGAGTGCAAGGGGACCGGGGAGAAGCGAGGCACAGGACAGAGATGAGCACAGGAGGAGGAGGAGGAGGAGGAGGAGAAGAGGGAGGAGGGATAGATGCTGAGTTGAGCCGAGGTAAAATTCACTTGCAGAACATCACTGCCTTCCTGAATCACTTTGCATAAATTATGAATAAGCACTGAGTGACGGCTGACGCATTCAAATAGACAATGACACAAAGGCAACGCGCTCACGGGCCGTGCACTTGCAGCGTTTTACAAAATATTAAGAGAGGTAACGCTTTTTTGTGAGTTAAGACAATCCCAGCGGTGAATCCCAGCACTTATCGATTTTCACCTGCACATCCAGAGCAATAGAAAGAGACAAGCTGAAGAAGGCTTTAAAAGCACAGAGACGAGTGAGACACGAATTGTACAAAAGATGACGTAACCCAATATTGGAAGAGCTCCAGTAGTAAAGTTGATTTTATCACATTCGATAAAAAGACATGAATAATTAAATAACACGTCAGCAGTTCGTCAATATTAACAGACAGAACAAATATGCTTTGCCAAATTATATTTTGGGAATTAGATTGACTTGTGATGGTATTTTTAGGTCATTTAAACTACAACCTGCTACAAAGGAGTGAAAGACGACCAAAGTGCTCCATCAACATCCCTGTGACCACAGAAGAAGAGAAGGCACCAAACTGAAAATGAATTAAGAGCCGAGCAGCGAGGGTTATTTTTAAGCAATAACTGTGAACAGAAAAGAGGGATTAAGATTTAGTGAGGAGAGACGAGGGGACAATAAGTGGCCATTTATAACCCTGTGACAATTATACCGTACAGAGGGGCGACGGCTGTATTAAACCAGTGTGCGCTGCCTTTCTGTGCGTACGTTACCTCGAGCTGTTCATCGAGCAGCAGCTGCATCACCAGCGTTTGGATGCGGAGCACCTCGGCAGGCAAACTGAGCAGGGTAAACAAGTTGTAGAAAACCATGATCTGGACGTAGGTCAGCACTGAGAAGCGTGCATGCCACGACCTGCTGCCTGCCATCTAGAGAGAGAGGTGGGAGACAGACAGAGGTGGGTGGGGGTTTGTGCAGAGGCCCTGAAGTCCCAGAAGGTCAGGCTTTCTTGTGCAAACAAAATATTATTATTGTTAGGGAGCAAGCTAATATGTTGTGTACACTCATATGTTTGTGTGCACAAGTTCTTAATAATTAATTATGTATCAGTTCATATGCTTCTACCAGTTTATCAGGTTTGATTTTCACCTGTTCTGTCATAAAAATCTTGACTCTGAAGCTGTAGATAGGTGCAGCAGTGCTTTGAGCTAAATGCTAACGACTACATGCTAACATGCCCGCCGTGACATGCTAATGCTAAACAGGTGTAATGCTTACTGTGTTCATCTTCTTAGTATAGCTTATTAGCATGCTAACATTTGCTAATTAGCAATCACAAGTGCAGCTGAGCCTGATGGGATTGTCATTAGGGGTGTGCAGGTATTTGTTTGTAATGCAAAATACTGCATAAACAAAAAAAGGCTAGCTGTTACCCTCTGCTTCTGGTATTTATAGTAAGCTAAGCTAAGCTAACCATCAACTTGTATAATCAGCAACATCTTTTAAATAATTTCTCAAATTCGTATCTTTAGTGAAAGCTTTGCATTAATGCCACCATGCCATTTTATTTCATATACTTCATCTATTTTATCATTGTTTTCATCTTACATTTATTTTTGTTGGGTATTTGGTTATATTATATTAAGCACTGTAAAAATAAACTGAACTATCATTGTTATCTTTTTTATTGTTATCATTATTGTCTGCTGGCTTTTGCTGCACACATACAGATACAGTGTGAGCGTGCTATTGATTCTCTCATCTAACTCTTGCTAAGAAAGCCACTATTTCCCAAAATGTCAACCTATTCCAAAACAACTTTTGCACACAGCATAAGATATTGCTCCCACAAGATAAAAAATTTAGGTTTGGGTGTCAAGGTGCAACCAAAAAATGTTGTTAGAAAACTTTCTCATCCCTTCTACCATCAAATATGAAACTGTAGACACGATGGTTAGATATTCTGAGTGCGCTGGAGACATCTCTCAACGGGGTACCGCTCACATACGCAACCCACAGCAGAAATACTGTAAGCATCACAAAGGAAGCAAATTAAAATAGCACAGGTTGTTTTTAGTCCAACAACACCTTGGGCAGCATTAGGCTCGGAACACTGACAGCAAGGCAGGTGGGGCGGGGTGTGTGTGTGTGTGTGTGTGTGTGTGTGTGTGTGTGTGTGTGTTCGAGTGTGTGCATCTTACCTCTTCCAGCGCAGCCAAAACCAGAGGGATGTGCTCAGGGTACAGCAGGCCCTGGGACATGAGAGAGAGACACGTGCGTGCATCCTGCTTCATCTCATCATAGTTCTCATCAATCTCCACCGGGGCAATCTGCAGGGAGAGAGAAAACAGGGAGAGAGATGGAGAGAGGTAGGAAGACACAGAGCTACGCACCATTTTGAGTAAATGAAGAGAGAAATTGAGTTTAATGGGCAAGTAAGATTGAGTGGGTAATAATGCTGCACTGGGACCTGTGTGTGTGTGCGTGTGTGTGTGCGTGCGTGCGTGCGTGCGTGCGTGCGTGCGTGCGTGTGTGTTGTTACCTTGAAGAGTAGAGGCAGGAGCTGGAGCTGCTGCTGAACAGGAGTGGTGAAAGTTCGCCCGGCGCTCGCCATCAACCATTTCAACACTGCAAATATCACACACACACACACACACACACACACACACACACACACAGGGAGGATTTTGGGCTGCTGCCAAATAATAAAAACAACAGACTTGGTGCTGTGACCTTACTGCATTGCTCTGCTAATAAAACACAATCTATCATGATTTAGTAACTAATGATTCAGATAATTTCATAACCAGATATTTATCTGAATAATGGAGATCAGAGCGGTAGCAGCCACTGAAAGAGCAACAATACACAAAAAGTTAAGAAATGAGATCTAAATTCAGTCATGGGTAAACAGGTTAGACCAACAGTAAACACTGAAGCAGGTGTGAAAAGACACCAAATGAGAAATCTTGATCTAAAATGAAGTATCTGCTCCAAAACTGTACAGAATTTTATTTTTTTTTTAGAAGCGCAGCAAAATAAAATTTTATTTTCCATCATGAAAGTGTAAACACGGTTTCAAAGCTTTCTCCCCACTGCCAAGAATACATATCTGGTGGGAAGATACGCAATACTTTGTTTTTTAGCACGTTACTAAAACCACCAAATTGCGTCCTCAGTGGGAGCTACAGGCTCGTACAATATCTCTAGAGGTATTCAGCCATGCAGATACTTTAGATTTTATGTGCCATGGTTTTAAAATATCCATGTGTGGGATTTCTGCTGCCACCTCCTATTGGAAAGAGATGTAGCTGTTGAATTTTGGAGATATAATTTCAGCCTCAGTTGTATTTGGAAGGTAGAAAGCTGGATCAGTGAAACCAAAACTATCTGCAGAGATAAATACCTCAAAGGGGAAGCTGTTTTTTGTGATTTGGGGGCACTGGCCCTTTAATTGAATATATAAAAAAAGAAAGAAAACCGAAGTGAACTTCTTTTATTTAACTGCTATCGGAGACTAGCCTGTAACTGAGAGGAAAACAAAATCAATAATAAAGTCTAGTACAAATTACTGCTGCACAAATGTTTAAAAAAAAAAAAAAGGACAAGCCCTCCCAAATATTGAGTTAGACTCCTTTCCATAACTTTTATTTGAAAGGCTTGAACACACACCCTTGAAATTCCCCTTCATCTCCACTTCGCTGTCTTTTAAAGTGGATTTAAGAGGTGAAATCAATAAGGGATCGCAGCTTTTAGCTTGTTTCGTCTGGCTTTGGTGTGTCAGTCTATTTCATCAAGAGAATAAGCTGTCCTGGTGTACATATATATATATATTTATTTCACCCACAGCCACTGCCTATCCCTGGCCTGCACCATGTCCATCCACGACACAGTTTATATGCTTGCATCCACATTCTGACCTGTCTTGAGCAGCTTGACAGCCTGGGTGCGCTCGTCCGTCTCCTGGGTGTTCTCCTCGTGGACGTGGTTGTGGATCTCTGGCTCCGACGTGAGGGGCTTGAGCCGCTCTAAGACCCGGGTGACGAATTCTGCCACATGGGGGGAAGAGGTGGGCCGGGTGTTGGGCAGGGCCACGTCTATCATGAAGATATAGGTCAGGACACTGGAGAGAGAGGGGGGCAGCGGGGGTGAGGGGGTGAGGGGGGAGAGGCGGAGGAGGAAGGAGAAGAAACAGAAAGGAAAACAGTGACAAACAGACAACAGGAGCAGCTGAGACAGACATGGACGGAAAGACGCTCAGAATCGAACAGCCCAAGCAGTGCACACGAGCTAATTAGATTAACCTATTTAACCATGATTATGAAATCCAGAGGCGATAACGCCAAGTTAATTCTGTACCTTCCAATGCGCTCCCTGACATTCTTATACACCTGGGTGAGTTTGGGCTCCAGGTAAGCCAGCAGTCTGTGCAGCAGTTCAGAAACTCTCCACTGCTGCTGGGCCAGACCTCCCTGAAGCACATACAGCAAGCTGACAGAGACAAAGCAGAGGGGGATTGAGGGATGGGAGGTCGTTGTGTTATTGCGGTGCCTCAGCTCAGGTTCCTACTGCAGCCTGAAATCTGAAACACTGTAGATGACATAGACATGCTCTGTGCATACAGTCATTCATGCACATGCACGCACACACATGCACTTACCTGGCATCCCTGAACGAGCCACCCTCTCCGCTGAGCGGGCTCTCCATCAGCAGCTCAAGCAGCCAGTGGAGTTTCCTGGGGTCCCGGCCCTCCTATTGGACAGCAGCCAGTACAAAAGAGGCTTATTTTTGGAACTATTATTTTAGGTGGAAAGATACACACATCCACTGAGGCACTGTGTGCACATGTCCCCACACTTTTACCTCCAGTGGAAGCAGAGCCAGCGGTCCTGGGTTCAAAACTGAAGGTGTTTTTTGAAATATAGATCATTTGTGCACATTTTACTGATCTCCTGCACAAAAGTGATTGATTTCCAAGCAGATGACTGTAAATCTGCAGTTCAACCAAACGAGAATGACAGAGGTATGTGTGGTTTATTTAAGACGGGAGCAAATCAGTCTAAACTGATCTCAAACACGTTTTCTGTCCTCCTCAATCTAAAAGTTATGTTTCCTGCAGACAACACGTTTACACAGTTCACGGTTTTAGAAAATCCTCTGCTAGAACTGAAGACACAGATGGGGGATAAATGCATTTGTTCCTGATTAACAAGATTTGGAGACTCCAGCCACGCTAGCAGCTCTGTGAGGCTGCACTCAGACAACGCTAGCATGGCTCATAATGACGGTACTGACACGCAGAGATGCAGCAGGTGAAATGTTAGCTTAGCATGTTAGCAGGAGAACATGTGCACCATAGCCATTACGATTCATCGTCTGGGGACTATGAATATCTGCAGCATTTCATGGGAATCACAGGAACAGAGCAGATATTTCAGTCTGGACCAAAGCAGGGGACAGACTGACTGACTCTGCCACCCCTAGAGCCATGTTAGCGACATAAAAATAACAAAATTGAGAACGCTTGTGCTGCAAATAGTGTTTTCAAAACCCAATTTTCACCCGAATGTTTGTTTTATTGATTTTTTTTTTTTTTTTCTAAATCTGCTCTTCAACATTTTTTTACATGGCAAATATACAAACAAAGTCCCAACTCTCTTTATTGAGCCCTGAGCTAAACTGCACGTGGTGCATTTGTATGCATGCCAGCAACTCACGCAGGCAGTAGCGATGCAGGTGCCCCAGTCTGTGTAGGTTTCCACTGTGATGTTGGTTAATGCCGTCCTGATCAAAGGGCACAAAACCTTCCACAGCCTGTCCACCTGAGCGCACACACACACAATAATGAAAGTTTTTATTAATATTGACTTTTCTTATCAAAAAGTAGTGCAGTGTGTACAGTTGTTGCTGTGTGTGTGTGTGTGTGTGTGTGTGTGTGTGTGTGTGTGTGTTTCCAGCACCTTGCTGAAACTCCAGAGTTTGCTGCCTCTGATTAGTCCTGCAGTAATCTCGCACACACAGCGCTGGGAGCTCTCATGGGGGTCGCTGGCAAGCTGCTCAAGGTGCGGCCACAGTAACGGCAGGAACATGTCACCATAGTTACGAAACAGCCCCTGTCAATCAAACATGAGCATGAAGGTTTGTTCGCTGTGGGAGAACCAAGAGTTTTTTTTTTTTTTTTTTTAAACCAAAGACAGATTACAGTCATTCGTTTGACGCAAGTAAGCTGTCAGCTGTCTGACGGAGAACAATGAATCACAGCGGTTGATGGCACAAATTCCAGCTGTACGTAGTTCAATTTAGCCTTGGCTCGCGGTGCTATGCTGTGTCACGTCTTTGTAAAAGGTTTGCCAGATCGATTGAGGCTGAGGGTTTAAATTGCACCTTGAAGAGACAGAAGCGTCGGGGGTTGAAGCTGTCTTTTCCTTTCCGATCCTCCAGCGAGAGAAACCCTATAAGCTGGTCAATAAACTCCGGGTCCGAGAAATATTCAAAGATGA
This sequence comes from Chaetodon auriga, assembly GCF_051107435.1. NCBI lineage: Eukaryota > Metazoa > Chordata > Actinopteri > Chaetodontiformes > Chaetodontidae > Chaetodon > Chaetodon auriga. The sequence continues at coordinate 6,374,173 of NC_135093.1, forward strand.
TCTTTTCACCCTGAGTGACACACAAACAAACACCGCATGCAGTACCAGTAATACCGAGGCATCAGTGGGTGATTTTGCATGCGGTACAGTGCGAGCACGCACCTCGCTCATCTCTTCATACGGCAGGTCATCTTTTGGCTGTTCTGAAGCTGCATGGATCATCATTTCTCTGCGAGGAGCGGGGGAGACAAAGAAGAGGCTGCGGTGATTTATAGATAACAACAAACAGAGAAAATATGGATAGACACATACTGTCCTCAAATAAGCAGCGAGGATAAATGAATGATTAAAAAGTCAGTTAGTCAGCAAGCTGTCCGCATACCAAGACAGCCAGCCAGCCCTCCACCTATACATCAATTCTTCTATCTAGGCCAGGCAGGAAGTCGTTCAGTCAGCCTTATCTAGGCCAGACCATGACAGGAAGTCAGTTCAACACCCGGCTAGTTGTCCAGCCATCTAGATCAGTCATCCAACAGCGAGTCGGACATAAAGCTAGCCACAAAGCCGAGCGTCAAATCAACCAGGCAGTTAAGTCAATCAGCTATTTAGCTCCAACCCCAACAAGCAGTTAATCAGCCCTCCAGTTCCTAAATCCACCTAAACACCCAGTCATTCTCTGTACCTTGGCCATGAGTAGTAGCCCCAGTGTGTTTTCTCCACATACTGCTGAGAGTCCCACTGTTCCTGACTCAGAGGCAGGTTGTTGCTGTCGTACTGCAGCCAGCGGTTCCCCTCCCGATCCCCGACACACACCCCCTCTGGATCCTCCGTGCCACCTGGACACACGTGCAAACACAAACACATATAAAGCATGCTTTGGGTGGCATTTGCAGGTCAGTGTGTGATGCCCACAGTTGGAAAGATGCCTGTTTCTAGGCCCAGAAAAAATCAAGAGGAAAGATTTTCTAATTTCAAGCAATTTATCTTTTGATAGAGAGCAAATGTAGATTTATATTGCAGTCTTATTGCTTAATCAATCGAAAATTACCATACAATTAGTCTGTACGCCCTGATGTATTATTTGATCAAAATCACTGACTGATGCTGAGATTGCAGCTGATACTGTAGCAGAAGTTGGACTGAGAGAAGGCCTCGCAACTGAAATTGCTGTATATGATTGTTAATGTGCGTTTGTGTGCTCATGCTCACTGATATCTGATGGCTTCATGGCTACTTTCTTTCTTGGTCGTTTTAGCTGTTTCAAGATCGCGGCCATTGCTGAGATCGCCACCTGCAGGAGAGAAAGATTGTACAGCATTAAGTCACACACAACACCACAGAGGGCACTGCTCAGGCTGATGGCACGCTGTTGCGTTGCTGCTTGTTTAAAATACACTGCTGCTGCTGTCGACGGTTCTTAGTTTTTCAACTACTCAAATCTGCACTTTTTCCACAGGTGTTTTTGGGACTTGCCAATTTGTTGCTGTCAATTATTTTGTCTGTATTGTTGTGTGCATGTTATGCTTTTATTTTGCATCCTGGCATCAACTTTTTATCTGTGCATGGATGAACGACAGCAAACCTGAACTTTAGAGAGTTTGTTTGCACTAGAAAGTGAAGCAGAAATCAAGCATGTAAACCTGAAAAATTCCTGAATGTTGAGGAACTGTTGTCCCAGAATGGAACACACGAAAGAAGTGCAGCTGGAAAAAACATTAATGAAAATGCAGGTGGTGGTGACAGCTCACAAATTCAATCTTCAGGAAGACTTCGTACACCTTGGAAACGGTAAAGTATGTCGAGTTCTTGTACGATAACTGCAAAAAGGGCGTGCTATAAAGATTGGTGTGTAGTATGTGCTCCGGATGAAACTGGGACACAGCATCTGTGTTTACGGAGACACGTAACTCCATGTCTGAATCATCACATAATCCCAGAGTTTGAACAGAATTGAAAGATTTCCTCTTTGGCGCGTCCACAGGATGAGGCTCAGTGTGAACTGCATGCCACATGTGATCCACCACAAAAACGGCCAATCCGTCTAAGTCTCTGTAACCCAGAGGGATATTGGACACTATAAACAACCCGTACAAACACAAACTCAGGCAGACACGCAGCTGCAGACCTTGCGAATGCTGATGGAGTCATGTATGAGGCCCTGTGTGAAGTAGAGGACGGCGTCGGGGGGCAGTGGGTGGTCGTCTCTCAGCTGAAGGTACAGCAAGTCTGTGGCCATGTGCTCAAACTTCCAGGGCCTGAAACACAAGCAGAGGCTCACAAGTCTTGTTGGATATAAAAAAAATCTGATCTTTGAGCCTCTGCTGTACATATTTCCTACTCTCAAGCTTGGCTTTTTGGATTTAAAGGCCTGCATCACTGCCTAGAGGCTGCAGGAAGAACACATTTGCCTTTTAAATCCAGAATACATAACATCACTTCCATAGTTTGGTTTTTCTAAACATTTACATAGCAAGTGCTTCTGCATATAACACATAGAGAGAAAACTTACAGGTCTCTGTCTTCAAGGCAGTCCAAGAGATCATTGACCAGCTTCTCATATTTCCTGCACAAAAGAAAAAGAGGTGTTAGTCAGCAGTACTACTCCCACCACTCCATGCACTGATGGTAATAATAGTAAATAATACAGGCTGCTGCTCCAGCTCTTCTGTAACCTTGAGAAAAACTAAGACTCCATTAAAACTACATGAATGAACAAATAATCCCAGCTGCAGTTTATATTCTTACCTCGCAGCGACCACATTTCTGATTCGCTGACGCTGAAGCCCCTCTTTCAGCTCCTCTACGGACGGCGGCTCGAAACGGGGCGAGGGATTTTCAGACTGCGCGATGTGATTGGCTACCTCGATGCAGCCTTCAGTCACCTGGAAGTGGACGTGGCAAAGGGAGGGGACGGTTAAAAAGGATCAGATGAGGGCAGGGTGTTGGCTGGCGATGAACATGTTGCTCACAGTGAAGTAGATCCCGATGGTGTCGTGCTGGCGGTGGATCCTGTCTGTGACGTCGTCGAGCAGTCGACCGATGGAGGGCTCCTCCAGGGTCATGGTTGTCGACAGGCCACAGCGGACCAGAGCGGGCCACACCTCCCCCACGCAGTCCCAGTCCCTCACGCTGGCCAGAGAAGCAGTGCTGTGCAAACCCAGCAGGCAGTACAGAGCACCCTGAGCGACAGAATCACACACAGGGTAATGAAACATGACAGGTTATACTGTATGTGCTGGTTTAAACACCGGAAACACAGACACAGAGCCGGATCCTTCACTGTCTCCGTCAGACATGCGGCCTTTAGTCTGAATTTGAAGGACACAACCTGTACGTCTCTGCAGCTCTAATAATCTGTTAAATGCTCAGTTGTTAATTGAAGCATTTACGCTGTAATCTGTCAAATATTTCACGTTGGACAAGACAAATTAAAATGCCACAGCAGGATGTAAATAAGAGGCATAAACTCCATTGTTTTTGTTAGCAGAGGAGACGTCAACTTAATGTAATTACAGGAAGTTACAGATGTTCACCATTAATCTTACACACTGTTGTCCATTACACAGAGCGTTGAAGGGACTCATCAAACTGTGCTCTGCAATTTTGCCAAGCTGGTAAAATATTTCACTTCTTGAGCTTCAAGGCAGGATCAAGCCCCTGATTGGACCCTTTGCCAAACCCTCTGCTGAGCAGTGATTGTTCAGTCATAGCTTAGCAACCCCAGGTAGACAAAGCAGGTCTGTCAAATGTGTAGAAATGAGTCTTTGGAAGACCGTTAAAAGAAGACGCCGATGTTTCTCGCCTGATTTCCAACAGAAGACTTTTCCAGAGTTTTGATGCCCTGACAGCCTAAGTCTCCACTCGAGCCCGGGGTACAGTGAACACAAACTGGTAAACAGACTTCAGGCGGAGGTCAGGAGTGTACCGAGAGGAAAGGGCAGCAGTGTAAGATGGGCCACGGCCGAGCTGCCTTAAAAATGAGCAGTAAATCTTTCAAATCAGTGCTGAGGGCCTGAAGCAGCCGACGCAGAGACGCCAGCGTAGCCATCAAACACGTACTGAAGACACATTTTCAACTGTGGCTTAAAGTTTCAGCACCATGGACAGTGACTGTGAGCCCAGAGCAGCACATGTGTGTCACCATGTGCTGCAGTGTGTGTGTGTGTGTGTGTGTGTGTGTGTGGTACCTTAAACTGCTGTTGTGTTGTGGCGTGCTGCGGCGAGAGCAGTTGTAGGATTCGGGGAATCAGGTCTCTGTAGGAGAAGCTGTAGGTTCCCAACGCGGCCATTAGCACACTCTGAGCCCTGCTACGCACCTGCAGGGACACACACACATATACACACACACACACATAAACAGATGTACATGCATACATTCTCAATTAATTTCTATTCCACCGGAGATGTTGATGTTAATACCGTGAGGTAAATGGGAAGCAACAGATGTTCTGATTGAATTTTGCTTGTTAATTTGTCTTGCGTGTGGTGTCAGCGTTACCTGGCTGTAAGTGCTGGTCGAAAGCAGCAGCAGATTACAGAGCAGCTCCTGATGAACCACTTTATATTCACTGCCCTCCACCACCAGCTTCCTCATCTACTTGCAGAGAAACACAATTTTCAAATAATATTTAACTTTGCGACGAGAAGAACAGAATAGATTTTATGTAACATGCATGTTAATAGAGCTGCATCTGTGACCCCCCCCTGCAAAGCGTTACGCTTACCTCATGCTGGAGCAGGACCCGGTCGATGAGCAGCGCTCTGATGTGCTGCTTCTTCCCATGAAGCTGCAGAGGGAGAGACGGCATACATGCTTAAATCACCCTGCATCTGACTCACTGACACTGACAACAATCAGCAGCCGTGTCGCGCTTCTCCAACTCACCCTGTTTTCCATGGACTTCTTGACAAGAGTGAAGCTCTTCCAGCGTGAGTCAAACTCCTTCTTGTGGGTGCCTCGGAAAAACATGAGGTCACTGATGATCTGCAGTCACACAGACAGGCAAAGGGCGCTGTGAGACCTCTGCGGGCCTGCCGCAGGACAGAATAATAACATCCCACACATGAATAATAGAAAAATCAAAGGCTGGACACCTTAATGATGACGAAGAGTGACTTTGTGTCATCCTCCGAGTGCTCCAGGATGTGATCTGGATCGGAGAGAAGTGCAAACGGATTAATTGTGCATCACAATCACACTCCAAACAAAGTGAGGAGTTTGAGGCTGGTGTGTGGTGGAGTTAAAGTCTTCACTCACGTAGCAGCAGTCTCATGGTTTGGCAGATGGACTCTCTGTAGTTCTCCCGTGAATCATCTGGAGGGGAGGAGACACGCAGACGTCCCGTATGGGCACAGAATGCAGGATGAGCGGCCTTATCACCCGCTGAAACTGTCTGCAGAGCAACTGCTCGTGCGTGCGTGTTTACGTGGTCGCTTGTTTGTCTTTTCTTACCGTGGTCGACACCTATATGCAGCTTGATCTCCCACAGATTCACCATGGACGGCACGCTGAGAGGAAAACAAAATGGAAGCAGCAAAAAAAACGTGACAAGCCTGCACGAATATGTGTTTTTTATATATATATATATATATGCGTGTGTGTGTGTGTAGCTGCACGACTCACAGGTCAGATACGTGTGGTCCATCCAGAGGGGGCAGCAAGCTTCCAGCTCCAAGAAGGCAGTGCTGCACAATAGCAAGACTCTGCAACAGCTCCTCCCTGTGAATCAGACCACGCGTTACAGGCCTCTCACAGCAGAGGGTCTGTGTGTGTTATGAATCCACCTGGCAAGCCTTTAATGGTGTTTCAACACTCTCGATCAGCTAATTTCAACTTTTCCCCATCTGTGCTTTTGATTAGTCTTCATCAAGAGCGTTAAGACAGATATGAAAAACAGATGTTGAACTTCAGATTTCATTTTTTTGGACGCAGGCAAATCTAATCTATCAGTAACGGGAGGTTACGGGTTTCTTTGTTTTGCTTGTGCGTGGGCCTGATTACGTCTAGGAAAGGAAAGTTAAGAGGGACGACGGCACACCTGCTCATTGGCTGCTCTCCAGAGACGTGGCCCTCGATTCGCTGCAGCTCAGGTCGCAGGAGGCGGGACAAGAGCTGGAAAACAAAGTTCTCCTCCTCCTGACCAGGCACGTGCCAACACACACCCAGGGCGGCCACATCTCCAGCTCTGCCCCAGTCCTGGAAGTTATACAGAGCTTTTTAACTTGAACAGTCATGTGTCATCTGCTAGTATTTAAATACTGTATCTGAATCACACATAAAGGGTAAGGACACTAATCAATGGACAGAAGAAAACAAGTTATGCAACAAACTGATCTACTATCAGATCTACAAGCAGATGAATAAGCCTGAAAAAATAGCTCAAAATGACAGATTCAAAGAAAATCACGTCTAAACAAAATAAAGAATCAGTGATCATGAACTGCAGATGAAAAGAGGTCGGTGCTTGACATTGTGGAAAGCAGCGGAGGAACGTAGGTGTAATTGCTGCCACCTAGACATCAAAACAGAAACAGGCGTTTTTTTGCGCTCATGCACAAAAACAGGACAAAATACCATTGAGGTTTTGGAAATAAACTATTCCAGAGGAGCTTTTCTCTCAGGGGGGGAGGGCAGAAATACTGCAGGGCGGTTTGTCTCCTGCTGCCACAGAGGACAACAGAACCAAAATCACCTTTGAACATGCAATTCAGCAGCGTTAAAGCGAGATTATGCAACTTTGAAAAGGAAGAATGAAGCACATTGGTTGTGTAAAAGATGAAAAATAAATGCAGCCTCACTTGACGAGGTGGCTCATGTTAGCTAGTGTTAGCACTTCGCTGACTTTGTGACTTTTCTGCTGCTTTTGCACTGCGTTTTAGCATCGATCGTTATCCTGTCGACCAATCAGAGCTCAGTAGGAGTGATTTAGAAAGACGGAGCCATCTTCCTGCACACAGTATGTTGCTAGCTACTGTGTTACATTCAAGAAAAATAGTGACAATGACAACAATGCTTAACTGTTAGCAAACTGTTACTCTCACATCACTGAATTATGTCCGTCAGCGCTTCCAAACCTTTTTATCTTGTGTGACCATTAAAATAAAGCGCTAACTCATTTTCAGGTCTCATCGCAGGCTTGGATGTACATGTGGAGTTGAAAGCAGCTCATTCTGTTTCCTTTCCAGGTGAAATATTCAGCATTTCTCAAGAAAAAAGCCAACAACATCAGGCAACAGTATCTTTAATGTAGATATATTTAGTTGATTTCTATCATTTGTTCTGTATCCTTTTTATCTGGATCTTCTATGCCTCTCTTCTACTTTGCTGGCTGTAATGATTAAATTTCCCAGGTGTGGGATTAATGAAGTTTTATCTTATCTTGCGACCCCCTCAGACTTATCTTCTGACCCTTTTAGGGGTCCCGACCCCCAGCTTGGAAATGCTGTTGAAGATGAATGAAGGCATTGTTACAGTTTAAGTTTGCAATCTGTGCAAAGAGCAAGCAGATTTTTGTATTGTCTCCATTTTCTTTCTTTTCCTTTTTCTGCATACTCAGCAAATTAATTTCCATGAGTTTATTTTAATGCAAAGAAAGCAACCTGAAATCAAAACTGAGAGGTAAAGAGAGATAGTGACAGAGAGAGAGAGAGAGAGAGAGAGAGAGAGAGAGAGAGAGAGAGAGAGAGAGAGAGAGAGAGAGAGAGAGAGAGAGAGAGAGAGCAGTATGAACAGCGTACAGTGCAGCGGTTAATTTCAATTTGATAAATGTTTTCCAATTCTCTTAATGGAAATGGAAATTGCATTGCAATAACGGAACCTGTAGCTCCCCATTTAATTAAACTGCGAGAAAGTGCAGTTTTAACGGTTGCACTTGTGGCATTTTGCAATTCCAAGAAAGCCTCATTGTTTTAGACCAGATACTGTAATAGCTGCGATAACAGCCAATTTGCACTCGAGGAGGTTAGCAAATAAGCATAGCTGAAGCTGCGCAGTCAGACTCAAGGGACTGGATTTAAATTTAGTTTGTCAGATTAAATATTAAACATTGTTTTGTCTCTTAAATTAATCCTCCTCCTGTGGCGTACAGCGTGGTGTGTTTACCCGTATAGGGAGGTCCGTATCAAAGCCTCCAGAGGTGCTGCGGTACTCGGTGGGATAGATGAGGGACAGCGACCGGAGTGTGTGCTCCAGCAGATTGCAGGCCAGTGTGTAGGCCCGTTTACAGCGCAGACGCACACACACACACAGGATCCGCTCCAGGTCCCCTTGGTATTTTAACAGCTGTTCGCCATCCACACGGGTTACCTAAAAACAACACACACATGCATGCACACACACACACACACACACACAGGCAATTCAGTGCAGAGTTGTGTCTTAAATATTGAGGTTCTCCAGTAAATCACAGCATCTGGCTCGTTCCCGTTCGCATTAAGCTCCCAGGAGTAATAAAACAATACAGAAAGGGTATCAATATGTTCTGGTTAACGACAAAGCTCTTTGATATTTACGAGCGTGCAGGGAGCACGCTGCAAAAAATGTCATTTGGTCATCGTTTTTTCTCATGCAGTGTCACAATGCTATTCTTATTTGTGCAAACGTCTCCCTGTTCTGCACATTTAATGTGTTTTATTCGATTCTGGAGTTCTTTTCAGACGCATGATTCAAAGTGGAATAGACAAATCACTTCAGTAGCAGCCTGCAAAGGAAACAACAATTTAGGTCACAAAGGAGAAGAATGTTTAGCTTATATTTAGTACTATAAAAATATCTTTTATAGTGTTGAAGACTTTGGGAAATGATGGATCCTCGTCTCACCTCGGAGAGCAGCTGGAGATTCCACAACAGCTCCTTATCCAGCTCGTCTTCGCCCTGCAACTCCTGATCTGCACACACACACACGCACACGCACACACACACACACACACACGCATAAATAAGCTGAATAATGTACTGTATTGCTCCCCTGACAGAATGAGCTCATTTAGCTGAATCTTTTTTGGGGTCATTTCAGTTTTCAGTCACGCTATGAACAGCAATGTCGGTCAGTGGACTGAAATATGTCAACATCTGTTGAATGGATTGAAATGAAAATTTCTGCAGGCATTCATGGTCCCCAGAGGATGGGGCCTAATTACTTTGGTGAGCTCCTGACTTTTCCTCCAGCGCCACCATGAGGTTTACATTTGTGGAGAAGATTGAGATGTCTGCATGGACGAAATTTGGTTTACTCATATTCAGTCCTTATTTATTTAGAGCCACCATCATCACCGACCAAATACCTGCATAATTACATTCCCATCAGCCTCAGCTGTAGGTGCTAATTAGGCTAATTAGCAAATGTAAGCACGCTAGACTAAGAGGGTGAGCACTACAAACATTACACCTGCTAAAAAAAGCACGACATCAACGTGCTAGCATTGTAGTTGTGAATATGTCAGCATGCAAAAGTTAGCTCAAATCACAGCTGTCCTCAAGTGCTGCACAGTTTCACAGAGTTGCTAGCATAGCTGAATTAATTATTTTTATTATATGTATCAAAAATAGAGACTATGTGGTCACATAAATGATATTTCTTGCAGGATAAGTCACCACATCATTGTTAAAATTAGACATTCTCTCCATTAAAGCAGCACTTTATTAAGCAACTGCTAAAAGGCTGCTTTCTTTAGGCAGAAAAATATTTAATTAACAAATACATTTGATTTGAATACTCCAATAATTGCAATAATAATACAATAAAATAACACAATAACACTGTGTTTAATAAGATGTCTTAATTGTTCTGAGATAGCTGTGATCTGATAATGTGTTAAAAATGTATCTTTGCTGCGAACTGCAGGTTTCATTTAACTGTGAACAGACGTGTGAATAAAAGCTCATTAGATTCTAGAGGCCTTGTTCAGTCTGCATGCACACACTACAACTGTTTGTACTCTACACACACTGGGGACTGTTCTACACACACGCACACGCACACACACACACACACACACACACACACACACACACAGTGTGGTACTGACTGTCAGTAATGTGGAAAATGACGCTGCAGCAGTGAGGAACGAACAGACGGAGAGACTCAGCGGGATGACACTGCAAACACACACACACACACACACACACACACACACACACACACACACACATTTAGATGCCCAAGAAGAACCACAAGCATGCAGGAAATGACACCAGTGTGGACTGATTTTTTCCAAAACTGAAGCAAAGTAAAATAACCATTAACACTGGAAATGAAGACAGCACACGGAAAGCAGGGATGTAAGTATGCCATGACATGTCAGTGGAGGAGTTGAATGAAAAACAGATGAAAACACAACTTTGCGTCATACATGACCTTCCAAGATTGTGTTTCCCTGCAGCTAAATCAACATCTTCAACACGTCAACATATGAAACATGACAAATCTGTCTTTGTGAGGCAGAGAGATGAAGATAAAAAGCACTAGCTGATTAAAACACACACACACACACACATACCTTGGCTGCAGCTCTGCACATGTCAGCCACCATCCTGCCTGACACACACGTCTCAAAGATGTTGGAGGTGGCAAAGTTGTACACCTTCTGCAGCGCCACCTGACACACAGGCAAAGTTTGGAAAGATCGACTCAACAGGTGCACAGAAAGAGCAGCCACCACACATCAGGGCTTATATGAGGGTAATACTGTGGACATTATAGAAGATATTAGTATTGATTATATTCAAAGTACTCGGCTTTATCATGGAATCTATGGCAGCTAAGTCTTATTGTAACATGATAGACAATCTTAATAATGCAATCACTGCTACAAATGTATATTATTCTGTAACAACCAGCTATTTCATCCAGCTTATCGAGCGTCTGCAGTTTAAACACAATTAGTGGCCTTCCTGTCTTTGCCCTGTAAATATTTGGATCATAAGCCAGTTCATTTACAGAGTAATCACCACACTAATTACATCTGTTTACATCAGTGGATATAAATTAAATGTCTTGTCATCATTATGTAATTGCAAGTTTCCATTACATCTTATTCACATGGTAATGACTTTTTTCATACCACATTTTCTAGTTATATCAATTTTACTTCACCATGTAATATCAGGCCATTATTAAAGTGACACGCCACTGGTTAGAGTAAAAGAACGCAAAAGAGTAAAAGTACTCCATTGTAAGTACTGAGCTCAAATTGTTACTTGCGTAAAAGTGCAGAAGCATTATCAGCAGAGTAAAAAGTAAACATACCCATTAAGTGGAGTGGCTCCTTTCGCAGTTGTAGTATTATATAATGTTATTATTATTATAGTAGAAGTCTGCACTTAACTACAGTACTTGAGTAGAAGTATTCAGTTACTGACGTGATGTACAATGGCTTCTGTGGCTCTGGAGGAAAGCCTGCTGCACAAACTGAGGCGGTGGAGTTTGAAAGAAATGGGCATTAATGAGGCATTTAGGAGGAATCTGCCTCTTGTGAGTTCCCCGGCTTTATGGAGTATCGCTGTAAGCAATTAATGGTTAGCTACTGTCCTGATGTAAACAAACCCTTAATTGCATCATAAATCATTAATGGATTTATTTGTGCTCTAGTTGTAATCAGTGAGTCTTGTGTTTCGATTCTTGGTGGTGGTTACCCTTTTGTTTACATTTGTGTTATTAATGGATAAGTACCTTTACAGGCCCCGAAACTTTAAGTACTCCTCTATAATATTAAATATTCATGACTAAATAGGGAACTATCAAAGTTTACGTTTGAACAAAAAAGAACAACACCATCTTTAGGTATTAATTATTAAGAGTTTTAACACTTAAATCTCAGCTACACTAGTTGTTGTCACATTTTGATGCATATGCTAAATCCTGATTGGTGCACAGTGCAAGTGACATCATCAAACCAGAGAAAGGCAGGCACAAAATGCAGAATGCAGAAATCTCTCAAGTGAAATTACCAAAAGTGTTTGGCTGAAATATTTGTTTTCAGGTGTGTGAGCGTGTGTGTGTGTGTGTGTGTGTGTGTGTGTGTGTGTGTGTGTGTGTGTGTGCTCTACCTTGTATATTTCTGTGGAGCATTGTGTCAGGATGGTGCTAACAGTAGAGGACAGGCCCAGCTCCACCAGGCTCTCCAGATGAGTCTGGGTATCCGTCTCCATCTCATCTCGCGTCTGTTCCAGGGTGCTGCTGTCTATCAGAGCAAAACACCTGCACGAGCGCAGACACACACGCATGCACACGCTTGTCAGCGATGAGAACGCCAGCAGCGTTATGGCGAAAAAGGCTGTACTGCGTGACCAGCGGAGCCAGCGATGCAGACCGGAGTGTTTCAGACAGAAAGAGATACACTCACACTCGATCGCTGACACCGAGGTTTTACAAAGTGACAGTTTGACTTCTTAATTTGTCTCTACCTGTCCAAAAACTGGAGAACGAAGTCTTCAAACTCAGCTGAAGCAAGGCACAGATCTTTCTCAATCTGAGAGGGAGAAATAGAAATGCTTGGTTAGTGTATTTGTACAACACAAGTGTGCTGTGTGTGAGCTGATTTTAGTCCAAATAAGTAAAGGAATAGTCCAACATTTTGGGAAATACGCTCATTCGCTCTCTTGCTGAGAGTTAGGTATAGCACTCCCATGTTTCTACGCTCAATGTGAAGCAGGGGTCCGGAAATGTTAGCTTAGCTTAGCATAAACATGGCTGCAAACCCCACCAGGTATGTTTCAGAAGCAGAGTGTTTCACCTGCTTCTGTTAACTTGCTCAGATTTTGGTCATTTTCCTTGACATTTGTGCTTCTACCATGGGTATATAGGCCTCATAGTTTCATAGCAGTTTCTTTTTTGTCTGTTTTAATTGCGTTTATTGTTGATGTACGATCAGGATTCTGCGCAGGGTGTTTTATTTTGAAAGTTTACCGGATTCTCTACACAGTTGCTGTGTCTGACTTGGCTCGATCTGCTCTGTGCAGTTTGACACATCGTCCATCAAAAACAGTCTCAGCCTATATTCTCCATGGACGGAGCGGAGATACGCTTCTGGGAAGCTTCTGAAAAAGAGATGGAATGCACCCCGTGGAATTGCATTCATTGCCGTGAATGGCAGCACGCCCGGTGGAATTTAGGGGTCACACTGTTTCCAGTCTTTGTACTAAGCTAAGCTAACTGGCTCCATATTTACCATAAAGACATGAGAGCAACATCAATCGTTTGATGTACCTCTGCAGAAACATCAGCTATTCCCTCAAGATAAAAGGTCTTTAAATGATTAACGCAAAGTACGTCAAGAGTTTTGCATAACATGCTGCAGATATTATGTTTATTTAATCTCTTTCCTGACTAAGTTAATGTGTGTGTACCTCCGTGAGATCACTGTGTTGAGAGGGAGCAGAGGAACAATCCACTAAAGGCACCAGAGTGGTGAAGGTACCGATGAACTGGAACGTCACCTGGACAGAGCGACACAACGGGAGAAAGATCAATTTACATCATCTGATGTGTGATCAAGGCCTAAGTGAAATAACCTGCCAGATGTCGGTGGAATAACTTTTTCAAAGGCATTAATTTATTCTGGTGTGATGGATTAATGCAGTCTAGAGACAATGAGCAAAGCAAGAAAGAAAACCAATCCATTTTACAATCCAGGCAGAAACTGAGGCCTGAGACTCAGTAATTGCGAGTTCTTCAAACTGAGATATTCATTCCACTTTCAGGAATTATTAATAGGATAGGCCAGAGCACGCTAGAAGGGAATTTAATCAGCAGAGAGCTGTATTGTCTACTTGTCAAACAATTCTTATTCATTTCTAATCAACACATTCATTACTCACCATGCACTTGCTGAAGTCGTTGGGGTCCACCCCTGGCAGAGAGCCTATGAGCAGTGGGAGCATGTGCGCTCGGCCCTCTGGGTAATGGTTGTTAGGGGAAACCAGGCTGCGAGCCATGCCGATCATGCAGCTGAGAGTGGCGGTGAGGGTGTGCGGCTCCGTCAGGGTCTCCATCGCCGCGTAGGTCCTGTCATACACAAGAAACGCGGAGGTGAGAAGAAAATGAGATGAAGGGAGAGTTAGAGCGGCAGAGCGCCGCGTGAGGTGAAAGGTTCAGGTCGGTGTTCTGGAAACAGTTTGGAGGTAATTATTGCACACTGGTCACTGATTTGGCACGTTGTCAGCAGTTGCAGCAGCTGTGTGACAAACAGCTACAGGAGGCAATTAAGGTATTTCAAAACCCTTCGTGGCTGATTGCTGCAATTTGCGTCAAAATTCGTACTAGTTCTCGGAGCAGTAGCTCAGTCGAATCTGAACACGCACTCATGACGCACATATTTTTAGGTTTGGTGTGATTTACACTCACACAATATCATTCGCTCTAATATCCACTGCAAATAAACTTCCATGAATCCACACTGAAAATGCTGCTCCTCATCCATGGACATGTTATAAACAGGAACTGCTGTATGCTAATTCAGCATGCATTTAATGATGTCAATCAGGGCTCAGTTTGTAGCACAGAGCTAACTTCTCCTCACTCACTCACTTCCTGTTTACATTCCCAAAGTTCTCAAATTACACAAATTGAAGTTCCAAAGCTTAGAACATCATTATCCCCCTTTTGACAGTACATCGACCTCATTCATGGCAGATGTCTCACTCAAACGCTTACTTCTCAAGTACAGGCGGTATGGCGAGCTCTGGTGTGAGGAGAGCCAGGTTCTGAAGAGCGTAGGCTGCGTCGGTACTGCCGATTTTGCTGCACATCACCAGAAGAGGGCAGACGTAAAACAACACACAGTATAGCGTCAACAACAACAACAACACACACAGGCAGATAATCACAGATGACCCGTCTTTATCCAGATTAGGCTTGGTGTTGCTGAGGCCCGTGACTGCGCTCGGGACACAGCAGGGTTTGGACGTGTTAGATAACAGACCGGTACTCATTAAGATGGCATGTTTGCACGGCGACAACTCTGTAAACACTGATATGGTGACATGTAGGTCAAAGCTGCTAAAAACAGGGCTAAATCAATCTGAAAAATTAAGGTGTTTTAAATATTTTCATAAGAAGCACCTCTTGATTACACGCTAAAACAGAACTGTAGAAATGCTGCTGAAATAATTTTTAAAGTAAGTTAAATGTCTCCAGAGTGTTCACTTTTCAGCCAAATTTAGCCCTGCAGATGACCAAATACAGGACCGTTTTGGTAGCTGCGATATTTAGCAGAAAAAGAACAACATCGTTGAGATAAAACTGGGCGAGATAAAACAACTGGGAGGTGTGAAGCCAAATATGCAGTCCGAATCTATTTGTGAACCAGCGTCCTGGCTCAAAAGACGGAGGTCTGTAGGAACTGTGGTCATTAAACGTGGGTTAACAAGGCCACTGATTGGTTCTGACTGTGCAACTGAACGCTCACACCTCCTCCCACAATAACACCTATGTGCCTTCTATTTCTGCTCAAGTAGAAACAGTTTCTATCGGCCTTCCCACACACTGTCTTTGTTTTCAAATGTCAACTTACAGCCTATTTTAACAGACTGGCCTCTCTTACAAGCTAATATTACATTTTTTTTGTATTTTGGGGCTTCTCTTAATCTCTTGTTTGAGTCTATTATTGTAATTTTACTAATTCCAGCAATACTGGAACAATTGTTGCTTAGTTTCTATAAATAAATGACTCTCTGAATAATGCTGAGTCATCTTGTTGCATTTGTAGTAATTCAGCTGCTACGGAAGTAAGTTCATCATGTCATGTCAAACTATATTATGCATGTGTATGTGTAAAGATAATTGTATTAGATTTATATATATGCAAATGTGTGTATATGTAGGAATATGTGTTGATATGAGTGGATGTATGCATGCACAAGTGTTATAATCCTTACAGTAACAGTGTTCCTAGAATGTTAAAATTTCTCCAGATCTCTGATGATGAAACACGGGTGTAACTGTGCAAGACCCCACGCAGAAAGACCAGTTATAGTTATTATCATGGCTAATTAAACTACCAACATGCACTACCTGAACATGGCCAGCAGGGCGGCTCCGATGAGGCTGCGGGTGAAATCCTGTAAGTCCGCGTCAGTCAGCCTCTGACATTCAGGAACCAGCGTGATCCAGCTGGGGGCGGCATATCGTTCGCGGTGCACGCGGCGCACAACGCTCGCAGGGAGACGCTGCAGCAGCCGCATCAGTCGGGACTGCAGGTGCACACACACACACGTACACACACACACACGCACACGCACACACAGCCGTTTTCCATCATCTACATAAAACTAAGCTTAACCCAAGTCTTCACCCTAAAATTTAATGATTTAAGTTATGGGGACGTGCATTTTGTCCCCATAAGGAAGGTGAGTCCCCACAACACAAATGTGAGTGTGTAGACAGATTTATGTCCTCATAACGTGAGTAATACACGTGCAGACACACACACACACGCATTCAACATTAACGTTATCATCCAGAGACACATTCACACAGTCTGCAGTAAACAGATCTGTGATATCGCTCTCTTCTCCGGCACTTGTGCATTTCATTATTGCGTTGTTAGTCCGAAGAGCCAGCCAAGTTCTGAATGACAGGTTATAAATCAAAGGACTCTGACAGGAAGCAGCTGAAGATGTGTTCACAACTCGCTCAGAGTGTGTGTGTGCGTGTGTGTGTGTGTGTGTGTGTGAGTGAGACAGAGATTTACCTGCCAGCGGCCATGATTGGAGGGGTGGTAGAAGGAGGCGATGCTGTTGAAGAGGCAGGTCAGCTCCTTCTGTGCAGGGTTTCCTGGTCCCCCCTGCAGGAATGTAAATCAGCAAGGTCATTATGCAGCCGCAATAAAAATTTATGTGTTTTCTTTAATGTATTTTTATGAGGAAAAAGTCTGCAGAGTGTGTACCAGCAGCGCTGTGATCCACAACACCAAGTGTCCAATGTCATACGAGTTGGTGAGATACCGCGGTGCCACCATCTGGCTGACCCCAACTGGAAGGTTCAGACTGCGCAGGATCCTGGTGAAGATCTACACACACACACACACACACACACACACACACAGCATACAGAGTAGAGTTTCAGCAGCCTGCAGTAAAATACATTACACTTGTATATCCACATAATTCTGCTAATGACTCACTGTGGGAATATAAGGGGTCCAGTCCACGTAGCCGATGTTATCGTTGGCGAGGCGAGCAAACAGGTTGACTAGATGCTGCGAGACAAACATTGGACAAACAATCACTGCGAGTGCAAAGAACATTCCCAGAAGTGAAGGCTGTCATTCCAGGAATTAAACATAGCCCCTTTGAAAAAAGTTCGAGAAGAGAGGACAAGTGCGCAGCCAGGCCGCTGTGTGGCCCGGAGGCTGGATGACTGAGCCGAGGCACAAATGGAAAATCCTATCTGCGTGCCGAGTGGAAAGCCCCGGTGCTTTAACAACATTTCAACATTTCGATCATAGTCATCAGGAAATGTAGGACAGTGTGTCAGTCCAAACGCCTCGATCCATTTTTAGGAAACTGGAAAGCTGCGTGATTCATTGCTTATTGTCATTTAAAAGGATTTTTAAAAATCCACCACTTGGAGCTGCAGATTTATATGGAAACTTGAGAGGTGGAATTTTCATTAATTTCAGATTTGAACATCCAAGTGTGTGTGTGTGTGTGTGTGTGTGTGTGTGTGTGTGTGTGTGTGCGTGTGTGTGTGTGTGTGTGTGTGTGTGTGTGTGTCCCTCACCCCTTCCCAGCTTGGCTGATTTTGCACTGACATCCAAAGATTCATCATCTCATCAAACCACAACCTGAAAACACACAAAAACCGACATCATGTTCACACACACACACGGACACACCTGAAGCTGAATTCCCCTCATCTATCTCCAATTCCCCAAAATATGAACTCCAGTCCCTCCCTGGTAGATTCTGGAGGAGAGAGAAAAACTAAAACGGAAAAATGGAGTATTAAAGATGATGTATTGTGGAAACTGCGCGGAAACTGTTGATGAATCCAAGACGAAATCCAGACAAATAGCTTGCGAAAGAGTGAATATACTGGAGAATGCAGTGAACGCTGTGAAGGGGCTTGGTAGCTGGAACGCAACCATGAAGGGTGAGGAGAGAGAGCTACAAAGGTTTTCCAAAGAAGAAAAATACTAGCAAAAATAAAAAATAAAAAAAAGGAGGGCAGGGGGGGAGCACTGCTAAAGTAAAAAAAGATCATTATTTATTGAAACTCCTGCGTGCAAACGCGTAAAGGGCCTGAAAATGTGGTTATAAATGACATGCACTCCAAACAAATTACTTAATGATTTCCATCACAGCAGCAATAATGACAAAAAATGCAACACATTCCACCTTTTTCTGCTGGCAGATTGTTCTATAAACAAACAAAGGGCGCCTTTGCTAAAACTTTATGAACCCTTTGTGTTAGCTCTGGCCTGAGAACAGCTGCACTTGGCGTATAATCCGGTTTCCAAACAGATCCGTTCAAGCTGGCCCACTTACTGGAAGCCCTGACCATGTTCCTCCGGGGGCATGATGGTGGGCAGGAACAGCTCCATGTTGCTGATGGCCTTCTGCATGACCACGTCAAACACGCACAGCAGGGGGCGCCACTCATCCAGCATCTCCTTGGTGGACGACACGGGGAAATACCTGGAAAAATCCACAAGAAGACACACATACGCAGAGAGCAAGGACAGGCATGAGTGCAAATGGAGATACAAATACACACACTGATCTACAGTACGCAGCTCAAGTGAGGATCAAAGCAATACATTATCCAGAGAACAAATTACATGATCACAGTGGATGAGACTTACAGTCTGCAGCTTTTGATCAAAGCCTTCAAAATGTGGTCCACTGAGCTGCAAACAAGCAGAGAGAGGAGGGGTGTGAGGGGGTTTGTGGAGGGATTCTGCTTTCAGTGTCTCACTGAGGTCCACACGTCCTCAGCAAGGTTAGAAAAAACCTTCAGCGCTCAGCCATCAATAAATCCGCTGGTTATTTTTTCACTAATGCTTTAAAAAGCTCCCATAAACAGTTCCAGAGTCCGAGCTGTCATCTTAAAATTACTTCTTTTGTCTGACCAACAGTCCAAAAGCCAAAGATAAAAGCTTTGGAGCATTATGAAAATATTTCAGACACCAGATACTGTTTGGAGTCTTCGCTTAATGAATGATATTTCTTAACCATTAATTATTCATTTCACTGAATAAATTCTTTAGAAAAGAAGTTAACTTTTGGCCTCACAGTTTGGAACAGAACTGTAATCAAGCTTTACTGATGCACTAAAATGAGCGTTTGCTTTCTTGCTGAGAGTTAGATGTGAAAAAAAATAAAATAAAAAATGTAAATATGAAGCTGGAGCCAGCAGCTGGCTGACGGCTAGCCTGGATCAATCCAAAGGTAACAAAAGCCGCATTTAAAGCAAATTAACGTCTGGGGACATTACTTTACCCTCCTAAAACAGCCTGCTCGAGGGGTACTCCTGATTGGTCGAGTGCTCTCAGCATTTTACTTTAAAAATCTGCAGCCAGACACCAGTTTGTTTTTTGTTCACTGTGCTTCCACACATCAACGTGGAGACATGCTTAGGAGTTATGAGTTATGCTTTGTTGGGGTTATTGTTGTATAATTGTGAGCAGAAATGACGTATAACACACGTCAGCGGACTCATTTGCCTAATCTTTGCAGGTCTTTAGACTGGAAAACGCAGACAGCCTGAAGGAACCATTCAGTTTCCCGAAAATTCGTTCCTGGAAGAAAGAGTTCATCACCCCTAAAGCTCCCGTTATATCTCTTTCCTTTGTTATATCGCAGACTGGGTCTTGGTCAGGACCAGTTGCTCGGTGTTGTGTCAAAGTCTCCAGGAGACTCCAGGAAACTCCTGATCCAGACTAAGAAATAGTCCAGAATATAACCCCCCATAAAACGGTAATTTGCTGATTTATAGGGGTGCTGGTCGGTGAGTTTTGTTCCCTTCTTCCAGAGCCAGGAAAGCTGTTTCCTCTCTTTATGCTAAGCTAAGTTAGCCAGCTGGAAGTAGCTTCACACTTCGGGTACAAGCATGAGAGTGACATCAATCTTTTCATCTGTTTCCCAAAAATGCCAAACTTGCAGCAACTTGCAATGCAGAGAGGAAGCTCACATACAGTACGTCAACACTGCTCTCATCACAACACGTCCATTTAAAGGTAAAACTTCATACTTGGGGAACCAGATGAGTCCAAGGTGCTCGGTTTTGGAGTAAACCACCCTCTCGTACAGGTCGTAGAGCGGTCGCCATGGCAGCTGCAGGTCATCTCGCGACAGCAGTTCCTTCTTCCTGTTTGAAAGAGGAAGTAAATTATCGACTGCGTCCAATTCACAGGGATTTTGCAGGACTTCAGGCAGGTTCTTTAATATTGAAACCTTCAAAAAAAAAAAACCCTAGTCAAGACACACTGAGTGTAATAATGTTTCACTGACGTGGGAAACCACAGGGTGTCTGAAAGAGTCTGTAATTGTGGGAAAATGAGTCACTACCTCACAGGCTGAACTCAACACAGTGATGACAACCTCCAGACATGTCTGCAAACACAACACTGAGATTCTTTGTATTCCGTAAAGCACAACTGGACTGACAGCTGCAGACATTAGTAATTTGGAGGTGTAGACTCAGCTGGTATGAAATATTCACAATGCAACCTCCCTATAAGGGGCTCCACAGAGAGAGCTGAAGAGGGTACGAGGTCTGAAAGGAGACACAACCGGCTATCTGCAAGCTGTGAAGTTACCTTTTCCTGTGATTCTTGATTTTTCAAACACCCTGTTAGGCTTTTAAATTGCTCGGTGAGCGGCGTGCCACTGATGAGTGCTTTATAAGCTTTAAAGTGCAGCAGGTTTTTCTAATCCTCCTGAGAAACTTTCTCATCGCTTTCTTTGTACTCCACCGTTCTTTGTAGAAATCACAATTTAGAGGAATAAACCCCGCAGAGAAGTTGAAAGTGAAGAATATGCACAATTTCCACCGGCGCAGATTCCTCTTGTCTCCTCCTCTCTCATTCATCTAACAGGTATGGAGCGGAGTCTCATTGGGGACATTTGAAAAATGAAGGGAAGAAGAGACAATCGTGCAAATGACGGTGAAAAGCGAGGGAAGAAGGAGGAAAAAAAAAGGCCTATTGAGACCTGACGCGTGATGTTGAGTATCAAATCTATCTCTCAACCGTGAGACCTGGCACTTAATATACGGTTAGCCTAGATCTTTCTCTTTTCATCTGATGGAAAACACTCAGACAAATGACATCTACATTACGGTGTTGTCTTGTGATGGATGTGAAAATCATGGAAACAAGTGGAGACAAATGAAAAGTGATGAATGTGACCGCTCTGGAGAATATGCTGCAGATCTGATTTGAGAGACAGGAAGTTACAATGTACCGTAGGTTAGGGCTGAAAAAGCAACAAATGCGCTGAGGACAATGTACTTCACTGTCCTTCTTACTGACTAAGAGCGTGCCTGCTTGTTATATTGTACTTTTTACTCCACTACATGTATTTGACAGCTAGAGTTACTAGTTTCATTCCATTCATCAGCATGTCTGTGAGTTCCACCGAGAAGAGAAATTTCCCTTCAAAACTTCAAAGATGGTTTCATTCAAATATTATTGTTCAAAGCCTTAAGAGGCCAAATTATGCAATATTTCTCCAAAAAAAAAAAAAAAAAGCAACAATTTGAGCCCAGTTTTTGTTCTTTCCTATACCTCATTAATTATCTAATGCATGACCCCCAAGACTTATTATGTGGCCCTTTCAGGGGGCCCAACCCCTAGGTTTGGAACCTCTGGACTAGATTTTCTATGATGAGCTTTGGAGGATTGTGCAGCCTTCATGGAGGGATCTGCTCTCTGATGCTTTCTAAATGACTTTCTCAAGTCTGCAGGTGCTTTCACCTCCTGAGACCCGAACTCTTGCATGGCAGCGTTCCAAATCGCAGAGAGGTAACTGAAAAATCCACCTTAACAAGCATATGTCATGACAGTGTACCACTTGTGGCACAGCGATGTTTGCCAGCCAGGCCGCTCGCTGATCTCATTATACTAAAGGATAGAGGCGAGAGAGGATGACGCTGGCGAGTCTGGGTTTCAGAGGCGAAGACTGATAAAACTTCCTCGATTTTTAGTATTTCTGCCATGTTTTAGAAATCATACAGTTATTTTACTGTGCTGTGCTGCATCTATCCAGCAGCAGGCTACCCTGACACGTTTCTCCCCAGCAACGTCCCCCAGCTCCTCCTGGGGGATCCCCTGGTACTCCCAGGCCAGATGGGATATGCAAGCCCTCATGTTCTGGGTCTGCCACAGAGAGGCATCCAGATCAGATGCTTGAACCGGCTTCTTTTTATTAATATGAAGGAGTTCTCCAAGCTCCATCCAGATGTCTCGCCCTCAGAGGACAGGGTGAGGCGCTCAGATATCCTTTATGCATGTTGTGTGTATACACCTGTGTGTTTGTGTCACACCCACTTGAGGAGCTGAATGAGCAGCCTGGCGTAGCTCTGCATCATGTGAGGCTCCAGGTTCGGCAGCGTGACCAACTCATACAGCAGCTTGATGAAGAGAATGTGGTCCTCTTTACTGAACCTCCGGCCGTACAGCTTCAGAAACCTGAGGGTGGGGCGGGTGAAAGGTGACCATCAGTGAGCAGTTGATCACTTGCCGCTTCCTGCAGCTGACCCATATCCTCACACACAGAGTGAATACACGGCCTCACTTGCCCACTTTGTCAACATGAAGCCTAAGCTCATTGAATCTGAGTCAAAGCCAAATGGACAAAGTGAATTAAAAGTCCAGGTTTTATTTAAAGGGTAGAACACATTGCCCTGATGCTCTCTGGAGGCCGGGTACACACTGCATGGTCTCCTTTAAAAGCTCTTATCACACTGGTATTTTATTCCTTATTTTTCAGTGAAAAAGACTCTTGAAGACTTCTGACTGAATGTTTGGGTTGTAAAGTGAACACTTATTGTAGCTGTGGCCACTTGTAAAGAAATACTGACATGTTGCACAATGTAATGCAATATTATATACGTTTTATTTACTTATAAATGCAGTTTTTGTTGGAATGATCTGAGGATTGTGATCTTGTTGGACTGACTGCTCTGTGGCACAAATTGCGCACAGCCAATCCACTCCACAGCCTCATAATAACCTCAGAACGTAAATGATCTGCTGTAGAGACCACTATTGTGAATCCTAAATGACTAATTCTTGGTCTACGACCTTGCTCCAGCACTTACGAGAAGAGTTTCCTGCACCAGAAAGCGACCCCGGGCCACAGCTCTCTGACGAGGACAGCTCTGGACAGGTTCGCTTTGATCTCCGCCAGCAGTTCCGTGGCCTCCCGGTCCAACCGATCCGCGTAAGGCAGCAGCCTGTTATACACGATCTCCTTCTGAGGGATGAACCCAGCCATATCCCCGTCCACGGTCATATTCCAGGTCACTTTCCTGCTGTATGAGGGAGGTAAAGGAAAACGGTTCCTCTTTACTTAATGGATGTTGTGCCTTCTGAGAAGTGCGCCGCAGAAGTTGGTGGGCATAATCCGCTGTGTCCAGCAGCCGGGCGGAAGGCAGGCGATCACAGGGGGAAAGTGTGTCACGCTAATTGAGCTGTGCAAAGCCTTGAGCGCGGAGGGCCGGTTCCGCTCTGACCTGCAATGTCAGGCGCTGCGTCACCTCTCACTTCACACCTCAGATGTCCAGCGGCGGCCTGCGCGCCGGGGGGGCGACAGAGTTCGTGCACTCGCCGTGACGCACGATAGGAGGTCGCACAAAATGGCTTGCCCGCAGGTTGCTGTAGAGAGGGTGCATTACTGTACGGTCAGGCTTTGACTTCAGCAGCACTGAGCCTCAGGGAAGGCTTTGATATATGAACGCTTTCATGTGTGGGCAGAGGGTGGCGGAGCAGGAGGAAACCGGGATCATTCTGGACTACAAGTCCCAGAGGCGGCGCTGTATCCGTGCAAACTAATCTGCAGAATAATAGGATCATCTGATAACTGGATTAATGCCCCTCTCCTGTTCTACTGACCCACAGTGGCTGTTATTGGGATAACCTAAGGGGGGGGGGGGGGCATGTCCAGTGCATTTAGTGAATCAGCACCCAGGCTATCCACCAGCTTTATTATAAGAAAGCAAATTCATGCATGTGTGTTTTGCCTGCACAGCACATGGCTTTTGTTTATCTGGCCACTGAACTGTGCCTATAAACAAATAAATGAATTACAGTCCCTAAGAACTCATGTGCTCCATGTCTGCCGATGCTGTCCTGTCCCCGACCTTCTCTGATCTTGCACTGGTGTTCGTCCCTTCTTGTAAATCCTTTTACATTAAGCCCATGTAATTCTCTGACCACTGCATGCTTAGAGTGGTGCTGGCAATTGCAGGATACTGTCTGGCCTGCCTGGCGGTAAGGCTGCTTCTCACAGCGAGGGCTTAAAGCAGAGTGCAAAAGCCGTTTGAGTTCTCTGGTCTGGTTACCTTTAGAGAAATGGGGCAATTGCTGCCGCTCCACCTCAGCCCTTTCTCAAGCTGCCTGATTGCGTAAAGTGCCCTGTTTCTCAGCATCTCACCGGCAGTCTTGCTGTTGCTTTCGCAGGCCTGCTTACGGCTCATGACGGCCCCGCGACCTTCAGTCACTTTCACCTCTCTGAGGCAGTGAGCGGAGTGCCCTCTTTAAATCTGTTTTCTTTCTATAAACACAGGCGAAGACAGTCACAGACTATGAGAGAGAACAGAATGTGCCTTCCACATGGCATATCAGTCCATGACTGTCACGCTGGACTTTGCCAAGTAATCTCACCCAAGTCTTTACCTTTTATATCCCCTCAGATCTTGTTACTTTGGTGCTTTTCTGTGCCTCTAGAGCAGTGACGGCACCTGCTTTCACTGTCTCCACTGTTGAACCAGTTCCAGGAAGAAACATTGCGTCCGTCCCCATTTGCTCTCCTGTTGTGATGTTTCCAGGTATCTCCAAGAGGAGACTTCTGTCGGAGCTGTGCGTGTGTGTCTAAGTGTTTTTGTATGGGCACAGGCGCTTGCATGTGTGTGCATGCATGTGTTCACACATCTGTGAGATTCATTATTCCACAAGTGGAGTCTACAGATGGAAAATGTGATTCAGGATGATGATGCCTCTTTGACTCAGCAGGGAGAAGACCAAACAGAGAGAGAGAGAGAGAGAGGCAGAGAGGGAGTGAGAGGGGGAGGAAGAGAGAGGGAGAGAGAGAGAGAGAGAGAGAGTGAGAGAAAGGAAGGAGAGATGATGGTCCCAGTGGAAGTAGATGTTTTTGTATTCCACCAGCTTTCTCATCTTTACCTCACGGTCTTCTGCAGACATCAAGAAAAATCAAACAAATGCACAAACACACACACACACACACACACACACACACACACACACACACACACACACACATCAAGTCTCTCATTTGCACCAGGGATTTATGGTGATGCCAGTTTTCTTGCTGCTAAAATATTGGAAAACTCAAGTTAGCCAATAAGCGTGCATGTGTGTGCGTGTGCGTGCATTTCAATGTGTGAGTGCATGTTTTCGTGTGTGTCTCAGTTTGGAGAGTGAAGAGTGTAAATGATGTGTCTGGGAAACCTGCATCGAGATGTCAACACACACACACACACACACACACGCGCACACACATACACACACACAGAGTTCCTTCCTTCCAGCTGGGCTTCTCGCTGGGAGATATGCAGCACAGTTCATCGCCAGACAGACGGGTAATATATGGCCCCCGCTCCTGCCTCACACACACATACACACACACACACACACACACACACACACACACACACACACACACACACACATTCTCAAACAAATACATAACCACATTAGAACTTTCTACAGAACTAACAGAGCCGTCTGCATGTTCTTCACTCAGATTTCACTCGCACCAGCCTCTGTTTCTTTTTGCATGCTCCAACAACAAATTACTGAGGAAGTCATGCCGGTCCAGATGCCGAGGTGAGAAGGGAACAAGGAGACAAGGAAATAAGGAAAAGGAGACAGACATTCCATCCCAGCTCCTGTGGAGCTGCAGCAGGGACGAGTCTACCAGCCTTGATTTCTTATTGTGGAGAAAAGCAGACCAGCGAGGAGTACACAGGTATGCAGGCTTTCATCGTCCTCTTCTTTTATCTCCTCTGCAGCAGTCCTGCTTGCATTGTGCGGTGGTGTAGCAGTATAGTTGCTGTAATTCACGGTGACTGCATATGTGATTTATGTGTGAACAGGAATGAGTCCGCTGAGAGGTTTCCCTTGGCTTCTGATATTCCTCTATGCAGCAGCTATGTGTGCAGGTACCACACACACTCTCATGCGTGCATTTGCTCACAGGCGCAAATAGAATACCTGCATTCAAATATATGCACAAAGGGAGTTTCTTTACCTCTTTTTTTATGGTAAAAAATCTAGCACAGACCACACACACTTGTGCCTCCTCCACAGGGGTCAGTGGTACAAAGGTCGACAACGTGTCGTCAGAAATCTGTCGTCATCCATGTGAGGAGCTGGTGGCCTTGCTCACTGAGATCCAAGGCCTGCGTATTGTCACCAGCAGCCTTCTTGAAGATCTAGAGAGAGTTGTAAGACACACAAATACATGCGCATGTATCATCTGCATGTCGGCATTTGTTGTGTTTAGCTCTCTGATGCAGCATTTATTTTCATAAGAACTTGAAATTTAGAAGGAAAAGAAAAAAGAACATTTTAGAAAATATTTGTACATTTTCTTTCCTATGAAAAATTATTTTTAACTTGTGAAAATGATCACTTAGAGGTGTTTTAACTTGAGTAAAAAAAATTAATTTGACTAGTTGTGTGATTGCAACAAACAAATGGAGACGATTACAGAGAGTGCTGTCTAAGTCTACCAGCCTCTGCAATGCGCTTTACGTTGTATTTGATGGGGAAGAGCTTTGGGAGAATTTGTGGGACAAAACCAACAGAGAGTAACTCTTTTTCAGTGCAAATGGAACAAGTAGCGACATCCTTTTTTCTGGCAGGAATCACTGTGGTTTGCAGTAAATGTCCTGGTAATTTGGGGGGAAAAAAACAAGCCGAAAGAATACCATCAGTGTTAAAGGTGGGGTGAGTCATTCTGGAGAAAGATTGTTGATATTTGAGCTCAACACCCAAACAAATACACCCCTCCCTTCAGGGCTCCCTCAGAAGCCACGTCCCTCAAATTCATGGACATGCAGAGAGGACGGTGCGGTTTCCCAGAGCCGGCACGCCACTTCCAGACCGATACTCGCAACTCTCCCGCAATTACAGCTAACGTCTAAACAACAGCATTGCTTGGCAAACTAGAAAGCAAGCTGATTGTGGGAAAGTACTTCAACTGACACGCAAATCACAACCAACACAAACAAAAACAGCAATGCTGATGTTACCCACAGATCAAGCAGAAACAGAGCGACCTGTGCATTCTTCTTCATGCCTATCAACTATCAGAGGTCTCTCCATCTGTGGAAAGCCTCGCTGTTGTTTGCATGTTATGTTGTTAACATGTCCTGTACACAAGCACGAACACCACCTGTTGCTGATTGGCTGGAATAGTGTTGTGTGGCTTGGTCTGAGCCACTTTGTTTCCCATTTCCCATTTTCCCAGACACTATCTTTTTTTATCATATACACAGACAAGACAGGTAAGCTGACGGTGAGGAGATATTTGCTGAATTTGACGAAAAGTGTCCTGACTCACCCCACTTTTAAACGGAAACTTTCGGATTTTTCAATCTTGACTCTATTTTCCCATGTTTTTGTATTTAAGAGACTAATGGGGGCAGCAATTTTTGAAAATGGTCCAGTATTGAGAGAGAGTACTGCAGCCAGCAGCTGCAAAATGGGCTGCAATCCAATCTTTTGGAGCAATTGTGAACTGTCAATGTGCACTAAAAGTTCCTGTTTTTGCCACAGACTGGCTCAGATTGTTATTATAAGTGCCTGAAAACATTATGGAAAGAATCCCTACAGAGATAAACCTTTTTCTTTTGTTTAACCAGAAACTACATCTCTCTCACCAACAGACTCCATTTACAAAAAGAGCAATTTTACCTCACTGATCAGAGAATAAGTTTCATTCAAACTTGACAGAAACAAAATAAAACTCACTAAAAGCACCATAACCACCATGGTTAGTGCTCCCACTGTTTCGAAATGTTGGCAGTACAACCATCATTCCAGCCTAATTCATTTGTTCCTGTGTGTACTAATACAAAACAATAGATTTAATTAGAGAAAAAAAATCTGCTGATTGAATGTTTTGAAAATGAAATGCAACCTTTATGTATTTGTATTCGCAGTCAAAGGAAAATGAGGTGATGCGCATATCTTTGGCTGAACTGAGCAACAGCAGCAGTGGCAGCAGCCGTGGTCGTGGTGGCAGCCTTGGCAATGGCCGTGGTGGGAGCCATGGCAACGGCCGCGGCGATGGCTATGGTCATGGAGGTGGCCGTGGCGATGGCTATGGTCATGGAGGTGGCCGCGGCGATGGCTATGGTCATGGAGATGGCCGCGGCGATGGCTATGGTCATGGAGGTGGCCGCGGCGATGGCTATGGTCATGGAGGTGGCCACGCCGATGGCTATGGTCATGGAGATGACCGCGGCGATGACTATGGTCATGGAGGTGTCCACGGCGATGGCTATGGTCATGGAGGTGGCCACGGCGATGGCTATGGTCATGGAGATGACCGCGGCGATGACTATGGTCATGGAGGTGGTCGCGCCGATGGCTATGGTCATGGAGGTGGCCGCGCCGATGGCTATGGTCATGGAGGTGGCCGCGGCGATGGCTATGGTCATGGAGATGACCGCGGCGATGGCTATGGTCATGGAGGTGGTCGCGGCGGTGGTCGCGGCGATGGCTATGGTCATGGAGGTGGTCGCGGCGATGGCTATGGTCATGGAGATGGCCGCGGCGATGGCTATGGTCATGGAGGTGGTCGCGGCGATGGCTACGGTCATGGAGGTGGTCGCGGCGATGGCTATGGTCATGGAGATGGCCGCAGCAATGGCTATGGTCGTGGAGGTGGCCGTGGCGATGGCTATGGCCGTGGCGATGGCTATGGTCGTGGAGGTGGCCGTGGCGATGGCTATGGTCATGGAGGTGACCGTGGTAGCAGCCTTGGCAATGGCCGTAGTGATGACTATGATCAAGGAGATGGCCGTGGTGGCAGCCATGGCAATGGCCATGATGATGGCCATGGCGATGGTCATTTTGGCGACGGCGATCTTGACGATCTTGACAGAGACCGAGACGGGGAGATCTGGTGTGTGCAGGATGGGCGAGTCTACGAGCAGGGCGACGACTGGGAGGTTGACAGCTGCACCTCCTGCACTTGCCAGGTCAGCACTGTCTTACGTAACTACAATCTAGAATATCAGCAGTGAAGTCTTTCCTGGGAGAGTGCCATGCAAGCCTCTGAATTAAAGTAAGATCTGTCATAGATTAGACTGCATCAGCTTCATTAAATGGTCAATCTTCTACAATGCAATCACTCCCATCTTTATCTGTAATTCCATTTTCTATGTAGGCCAGAGCAGTTTTGAGTTTTTCTGGGGAAGTCCAAGTCAAGTCTCAGGTCCTCATTGTGACTTATGTCTGACTCAAGTCCAAGTCTCTTTGTGTTATTTTGTTTGATTTATGTATACAACGTTAATTACTTGCAACTTGACTCTTGAAAGCTATAATGTTAAGTCTCAAGATTTGACCTGCTAAAATCCTGGAACCAGAAAAACTTAAGGGAATAGTTTGACATTTTGGGAAACAGGCTTAGATGAGAAGATTGATAGCATGTAATTCTTATCTGTTAAATATGAAGCTACAGCCAGGACACTGTTAGCTTAGGTAAGCATGAAAACTGGTTCTGTTCAGAGGTTAAAAAATCAGTGTACCAGCACCTCTAAAGCTCATGCTTGGTTTGTTTAATCTGTACAAAAAGCTGAAATGTAGAAACGACAAGTTGTGGTTTTACGGATGGTTATGCGCTAAGCTAACGGTCTCCTGGCTGTAGCCAAAGAGATACTTAAGTTTCACTTGTATCCAATGTGGTTTCATTTATTTCCAGCGCTGCCTTTGTTAGTCTCCTCTATTTTATGATTGCTTCATCCTCTTCTCTGAGTCTGTTTCTCTTCAAAAGACATCATTAGTTCTGTCAAGGATGGATTGAGGGAGTAGCCAGACATATTATGAATCATGACAGCATACCATTCCTCTGCGAGGACTGGCACTTAGAAAAACATCTGGCTCAAACTAGCATGGCTTGACTAAAAATAGTGTTACAGATTATGAATATGTGAACACTGGTTTGTATCTTCCTCACCTTGAGCAGGATGGAAAGGTGGTGTGCCAGCAGGCGTCGTGCCCTCCTGTGTCCTGCATCAATCCCTCCTTTATCGATGGAAAGTGCTGTCCTGTCTGTCTCAGTGAGTTTTTCTTGTCTGTAAATATTGTTTGGCGTGGAAAATGAGTGCTAAGATCACAACATTTGATAAAGGTATACCAACAGTGTATGTGTGTATAAAGATAATGAAGACGGCTGGTCCCCGTGGTCTGAGTGGACCGACTGTTCAGTCACCTGTGGACGAGGAGGGCATCAAAGGGGCCGATCCTGCAATGGCATCATGCCGTCCTGCACCGGCCCGTCAGTCCAAACCCGCAGTTGCATGCTGACAAAGTGTGAACGCAAGGGTAGGACATCACTCTGCAAGTCTGATCTGTCACGTCGTGATTTAATTTATTTTTGGTGATTGATTGAGCATGGCCGGTTCGAGAGAATTAAATGAAGTATGGAACTTCAGACAAATGGATTTTAGAGATTGGAATCATAATCAGAAGCATTTTGCAGTTCTGTAAAAGTATATACACCGAGAATTCAAGGCTACTATACAAAAAACATGGACTTCTTACAATGTTTGTGTCCTTGTTTCATGTCTAGCGCGTGCTGACGGGAACTGGGGCCTTTGGTCTCCTTGGTCCGCTTGTACAACCACATGTGGCGACGGCACCATCACGCGGGTTCGTCTCTGCAACAACCCCCCACCACAGAAGGGGGGCAAAGGGTGCAAGGGCAGCGCCAGGGAGACACAACCTTGCAACAATACGCTCTGCCCCAGTGAGTATACGAGCGCAAACGCACATCCAGGCTGTCGCACTTCACTGGTGTACAGGTAAATAATGTCTTTGTGTGTAGTTGCCGGAGGCTGGACAAGCTGGAGTGAATGGTCACTTTGCTCAGAGTCGTGTGGGGGAGGTCTTATCAGTCGTCAGCGGGAGTGTTCCCACCCTGCTCCTCAGAACGGTGGCAAATCTTGTGCTGGAGATGCTGTGGACTATGAAGCATGTAACAAACAGCCATGTCCTATAGGTAAACCTTAACCCTGTCCACAAACCTCAGGCTACAGGTACATTTTAAACTGTGTGAGCAGATATTACTCTAAAAGTGGGCTAAGCCTTGCAACCATGGATAAACCTTATTTCTTTTTTATTGGATGAAAAATATATTTTTTAGAGGATTAGAAAAGAATGTCCTACAGGGTTTATTCTGCCTTTATTCAATTATTGAGGCTTAGGATAGAACAGACAAATGCTTCAAATATAAACTTTGTCAGAATAATGTAGGTGCTGTTAACCCGCTGGATTATATGGATTGTGTATAAATGCCTTTTTGTGCACATTTGTATGGTTTCAGATATATGTTTGCTGTCAAATCCCTGTTTCCCTGGGGTGGAGTGCACATCGTATATCGATGGATCATGGGAATGTGGACACTGTCCGTTGGGTTTAAATGGCAACGGCACTCACTGTGAAGATGAGAATGAGGTAATAAGAGCAGGCGACATGACATCAGCCAGTTAATGGCTCGATGTCACCGATGTGGGGAACTGCAGACAACAGTTTGATGAAACTGTCCCATATAATGTTATAGTTGATATCAACTAATCCTGCACCGACAGCAGGACTTGATAACTTCCTCTGATGTCACCAGTAGGTTGATTTTACCTTCTCTGGCTTAGTTTGACTCTGTGACATTAAGGTAGGTTGTACACTTTCCAGAAGCTGAAAGTTTCTCTCTGATCCTGCCTGATCACCTTTTGAACGCTATGACTGGTCAGTTCAACCTCTAGTTTGTAAATGAAGGTTCCGCTATCACCTAATTTGACCAAATCCACCAGAATAAATGTTGCCATTGTGCGGTTCTGCAAACCGGGTTAGGTTTGGGCAGAAAAAGCACTTGGTTCGGTAAAGGAAAAGATCAGGTTTTGGCTTAAAATACCCTGAACTGCATCACTTTGATGCCTGCTGTAGAAATGCTGATTCGATACATGTGAAACATGCAAATGTACCGTATCTGTGGTGTGCAGAAATGCACAATGCCTTCACTTGATTCAGGCGACTGGGCTGCTCTGACATAATGATCATCTCCAAAGCAATAAATGTTACATTGTCTGATCCTGGCAGAGAGCCCCTCGGGTCAAACCTTTGTATTTACAGTAAGTGTTTGATATGCTGAACAGGGTTAATCTCTCTCTCCCTGCAGTGTGAAGTGGACGATGTGTGTGTCACACAGTGTGTAAACACAGACCCTGGGTTCTACTGTCTGCCCTGTCCTCCTCGCTATAAAGGCACCCAGCCATATGGCCTCGGACTGCAGGAAGCCCTGAAAATCAAGCAGGCATGCATCTTTGAATGTTAATTTTCATTTTTGTGAACTGTTTTCCTCAATTTGAACTAGACATACTGTTATATTCTTAAATGCTTGCATTGGTTGTAGGTGTGTGAACCATACAACCCTTGCAAAGACAACACACACACCTGCCACAAGTATGCTCAGTGTGTGTACCTGGGCCTGGCGTCTGAGGTTTTGTTCAAGTGTGTGTGTGCTGTCGGGTTCGCCGGCGATGGCTTCCTGTGTGGTGAAGACTCTGATCTGGATGGCTGGCCCAACAACAGATTACCCTGCAAGCAGAACGCAACGTATCACTGTCAAAAGGTAAAAGAGTAAAAAATCTAATCTGATTGGTTGGCTGTGGTCTGGTTGGATTTTACAAAACTGGGTTGTGATTGGCTGCAGGATAATTGCCCCATGCTACCAAACTCTGGACAAGAAGACCTGGACATGGATGGACAGGGAGACGCCTGCGATCCAGATGATGATAATGATGACATCATCGATGAAAGGGTGAGACTGTGGCTCAGTCCTGGAGTAACTTTGACTGAAAACAGGCCGATATTCACATCAGCTGTGTGTGTGTGTGTGTGCATGAATGTGTGCGCTTGGCATAGGACAACTGCCCGCTGGTGTACAACCCCCGGCAGTTTGACTCTGACAGAGATGGGGTCGGGGACCGCTGTGATAACTGTCCATTTGATAGCAACCCGCTGCAGACAGACACTGATGACAACGGAGAAGGAGACGCCTGCAGCATCGACATTGATGGAGACGGTAGGAGCTACTCAGTAAAGCAGACCTGGAACATTCAGTTACTTGTCCCATTTTTTTCAGTCTCCCAACAACGTTCAAACCCAGAGGAATTTCTAGTTGTATTTGAGGTGACGGTGCTTTTAGTTTGTTTGCCTGTCAGTGCCATCATATCTCCTGTAATGCTACTTGTTGCTATAATGCTGCCTTCAAATTGTCAGATTTTTGGGGGTCCAGAAGACAGAAAAACTATATTTTCTCTTGTAAAAGGAAAATAAACTCTGCGGTAATAAACCCTGGAGACCGAGACCGGGATCAATTGGTAGTGTAGTAAAAAATAAAAGTGGATTTACTGTCCAGTTACTCTTTAAATACAGATCAAATTATATTTATCCAAACAAAGTCTTGATCAATATTGGTTGGAGATTTGTTGTTATGTGTAAAAAGGAAATACAGTTGATCTTTGTTTATGTCTTTCTGCAGAGGTCCTGAATGACCGCGACAACTGTCCCCTTGTCTACAACACTGACCAGAGGGACACAGACCTGGATGGTGTTGGAGACCAGTGTGACAACTGTCCCCTTCTACACAACCCACGGCAGGTGCTTGAAAACACAAACGCTTACAAGTACATCTACTGAAAAATGCATTAAGAAACAAGATTGATGCTGGTGGCGCTGCCTCACAGAACATCTGGTTCAGGGTAACAATTTATTAGCGGCGTTCAATCAGGGATGGATGGGTGATTGTTTTTGGTGTGTGCTTGGTGTGTGTGTGTGTGTGTGTGTGTGTGTGTGTGTGGGTGGGTGTGTGTGTTTACAGCTTGACTCTGACAGTGACCTAGTTGGGGACATGTGCGACGACAACAACGACATCGACGAGGACGGCCACCAAAACTCTCTGGACAACTGTCCCTACATCGCCAACAGCAACCAGGCCGACCATGATAAGGACGGGAAAGGAGACGTCTGCGACCATGACGACGACAACGACGGTATCCCTGACGACCGGGACAACTGCAGACTGGTGCCCAACAGGGACCAGATGGACTCTGATGGTCAGTGCTGCTACGGCTGACGTACGAGTCATGATAAATGGGTTTTGCAGGGTAATTCTTGTGACTATCAGTCCAGTATGTCTCCAGTGCTCCATGTTAATGTTGGACATCAACATAAACAGTCTATGGCTCTCCACGGGGTGATTAATCAAACATAAAAGGCTCTTTAATCTATCCACCATCATACAAGTCTTTCTCACGGTTGCATTCTCTGTCCTCGTTCGTCTCTCCTGCAGGTGACGGTAGCGGCGACGCGTGCTTTGACGACTTTGACAACGACAGTATTCCAGATGCGCTGGATCCCTGTCCGATGAACCAGGATATCGGGTCTACAGACTTCAGGAAGTTTCAGGTTGTTTTGTTGGACCCTAAAGGCACCACGCAGTCTGACCCTCTGTGGGTGATCCGCAGCCAAGGCACTGAGCTGCTGCAGACGGCCAACTCGGACCCTGGCATCGCTTTAGGTCAGATTAACTATAAAAAACAAGACTAGCCCATACAAATATACTGGAAATTCTTCCCTTACAAAATGAATATCTCTTTGTTTAAACAGGATATGACAAGTTCAGCTCTGTAGACTTCAGTGTGACATTTTATGTGAACACCAACCGAGATGACGACTATGCGGGCATCGTGTTCGCCTACCAGTCCAGTCGACGCTTCTATGTTGTCATGTGGAAACAGGTGACGATGGCTCATATTGGCCTCACTAATGACAGTAGTTATGTTTATCTTTATACACCGACAAATATCTTCTTGCCGCCTTTATAATTCTCTTTTATGTCTTTGCACAATCTTAGCAGCAAAAATAGAAAAGCATAAAAGACTTTTTTTCATTCAAAAGACTTCTTTTTGTGTGCGGTGACGGTGTTCAGCCATGTGCTACTCTACCGACACCAACTCAGCCTTCACTCCCTTTTATCCTCCACATTCTGTGTTTCTGTGAGAGCAGGTGTCTCAAGGCTACTGGGAGAAAAAGCCGTCCAAAGCTTTTGGCACAGCGGGAGTCTCGATCAAACTGGTCAACTCCATCACAGGACCAGGGGAATATCTGCGCAATGCCCTGTGGCACACCGGAAACACCAGACACCAGGCATGAATCAGTGACTCGCTTTGTCATAAATCACACAAAATTTCTCATTTGAACAGATAAACCTTCCCTAAAACAACCTTGGACAGACTGTCCTTTATTAGATTGGCACAGTAAAGCTCTGATACACAAGTCCAATTTTCTTGTCCACCCTAACGTCTATGTGTGTGTGTGTGTGTGTGTGTCTGTTTTAGGTCAGAACATTGTGGCATGACCCCAATAAAATTGGCTGGAAGGACTTCACCGCCTACCGCATGCACCTCATCCACAGACCCAAGACTGGGTTCATCAGGTACAAAGACTGTCATTATCACTTAGAAATGCCAGTTTCCCACCTTGAGTTCACGATCCAGCGGTGGTTAGATTTGTCCAAGCGAGATTCTGGAATTAGACCGACCCCAGAATGTCTAGCATATGTGAGGAAATTACTCTTTTCCCTTGTGTTTTGTTATTTCTTTAAGCACAGACAGTCACAACAGGACAACTGGCATCTGAACCTGCAGATACACTGAATTTGGAGCCACTTTTACGTTTTCACGTTGATTGTCCGTAAACCACAGCTGGATTATGATCGTGGAAATCATCCAGGTTTTAAAGTTACAAAAACAATGTTTGGACTCGGAGAAACAACAGCTCCTCCCAAGTGAAACTGCTTCCACATGAGCAGTAACCTTTACATTTTAATTTACTGCCAAAATATTTGTTGTTACTGGCTTGGCTTTCAAAGAGCTGTACAAGTGTTTTAGCCCATTTACTACACATACACGTCATTTTCCCGTATGGTTTGAAGGCCAGACACTACGGGCAAAAACATTGTTTTTTCACTCACTGCTCAGTTCAGACTACTGGAAATAAAATGTCCAAAACACACATTTAGGTGTGTTTTAGTTCAGATTTCTGTTCCTTAAATAAGTGCATATTCAAGAGAATAATGCACCTTTGCATATTCCAACATTTTAATTATAAAAGTATCCCATAATTAGATTTTTTTTAATCACTGTTGACAGTATTTTCTTATTTATGGCTGATAAAAAGAAATACGGAAACTTCCTTCTGTAAAAACCTTTGATGCTAATAACTCTAATTTTGACCCTGGCTTTATCTAATTTTCAGGTTTCTGTTCTGAAAATGTATGCAAATTAGTAGATATTTATTCAAATAATGCACATTTAAACATAGAATTTCGGAAAACTTGTGATACCAAAACTTAATTTAAGTTATCAACTGGGGAAGTTTCACGCTCATATCTAAAGAATTAATTACATTTTTCACCCTATTCACCTGTCGTGTGAACATGTTTTCCCCCTCGTTTTCAAGCATCCACCAGTTTTTGCTCATTTCTGTGTAGTATGACAATCAAGTTACAGAGACTTTAGGCTTAATTAAGATTTCTGAACATCATGAGTGTGCTTATTTTTGTGAAACTGGAGTTTGTAGTGTCCCCAAAGTGAGTTAACAAAGTCAATGAAAACAAATCACTGAAAGCAATCTAAAAAAAAAAAAGAAAATTCAAAGCTCAAGCAAACGCTGGCGTGGTCCTTTAGATCAAACTTTCGTGGCTCAGGCAGTACCAGTTCAGTTCCTGTAGGTTGCAGTGGAACAACAATCTGCTGGATAACTTCTTAAATTTGTGAAAATCACATTCAGTGCCACCTCTGAAAAAGAAATTCACCCTCAGATGTTCTTGCACTGGAGGATATCATCCATCTCCAAGAGTTATTTTATAACAGTGTAATTCACTTTCTTTGTTGTACCCGCTTCTCCTCAACCTGCCACATCTACTTCTGCTTAGTTGTACTTCTCACTAATGGACTTTCAAAAACACCCCCCGGGCAGTGAGTTCTCTGTGCTTTGTGCTGTTTATGTGCAGATGGAGAGAACAACATCAGCACCGTGGTGAGGTTTTCAGGCTGAGAAAAAGTGAGCCGAATGAGAACAAAACTGTAATGTGCCAAGCCCAGTTGTTCAAATGAGTCAAACGCTGCTAAAGAAGGCTGTCGCTGAAGATGCAAGTGGTGGCTGTGTTGCATTCGGGGTGCTGAATGATTGTAGGATGACAGTATGCTTACTGAATGTGAGACTGAAAAGAAGCTCCTGCTCTTTGATTGCGAAGGACAGACACACATTGATATCTTGGATAGCTGCTATTGAAGCTAAACTGTAGCTGCTTTAAATATAACTCTGTTTGACGTCATGTCCTCAGTGTTTATTTAGTGATAGTAAAACAGGGAACAGGGAGGAAAATCCATTAATAAGCAGCAAATGTGACTAACCCCAAGTCAAAGTACCAGAAATCATATAGGTTAAATATACCATATAAAGTCCTGCATTGAAAATTGAGTAAAAATGACCTCTGATTAGTAAAATTCAATTAAAGAACTAATGTAAAAATTCAAAACTGGCCTCTGCCAGAGTTATACTGTTATATATTAAACACTGCATTATTAGTGCTAATATTTTGACATGTAAGCTGGATTTTAATGTTGTAGTTGGCAACATTGGTAAAACACATGATAAATGCTGTGTGTGATGATGTTAGCTGCGTTCCCATTGCAGGGTGGTGGTGTACGAGGGCAGGGAGATTCTGTCCGACTCGGGGGCGGTGTACGACCACACCCTGGCTGGAGGCAGGCTGGGACTGTTTGTCTTCTCTCAGGAACAGGTGCTCTTCTCAGACCTCAGATACGAGTGCAGAGGTAAGAGATCCAGTCAGAACATTCGTCCTGACTGCTGATCAGTGAAGGAAGACGTACTCAGATCCTTTAATTGAGTAAATGTACTGATACATGAATGTAAAAATACTCCATTCCAAGTAAAAGTTCTGCATTCCAAGTAAAAGAACATAACTATCCTTTAAGTGGCACTAAGAAAAATGGCCCCTGTGACTGATATTCTGTGTTATTATACAGGATATGACATCATTAGATTGTTGTACTGATGCATCAGTGTGTGAGCAGCATTTTCCTGCTGTAGCTTGTTGAGGTGCAGCTATTTTAACTATTTCATACACAGTAAAGTGTTTAAGACCAGCGGTTCTCAACCGAGGGTTCCAACCCTCCAAAGGGTCACAAGATTAATCTGAGGGGTCCTGTTATGATTAATGGGAGAAAAAAGAAGCAGAAAAAACACAGCTACACAGATTTTATATTAAATATCTGGACTTTTCTCTAGTCTTTGCCTTTCTGTGATTTATTGCATTCTTGGATTTGACCCCTTTGCACCTCAAACATCTATTTAAATGAAAACAGCCAGAAAACCTGCTTTTTGGGAACCACTGGTTCAATCCTCAACAATGTGTTTTAGAAGCTTATCCTATATTTGTCATGTAAAATATTCAACTGAAGCAGCTGCACCTTTCAAATTGATGTAGTGAAGTAAAAAGTATATTTATCTCTGAACTGTGGTGGAATAGAAGTGTGAAGCAGTATAACAGTACAAGCACAACACTGGAGTAAATGTAAAATGTACTTATTAACCTCCACCGCTGCTACTGATCACTGTCCCTGTCGTCCAGCGCTAACAATATGTCTCTATTGACGATATCTGTGACATTTTTCTTTATTTCCCTCCTTAGATAACTGAACAAGCCACCAGAGGTCCACATTCATTTCAGAAAATCTTCATACAACAAAGAGAGAGAGAGAGGACGCACCAGACCTTTATCCCGCCAAGACTATCAATTAGTGACCATCATCTATCTATCAGCTTTTTATGCGACAGTATTGATTCCGGGCTGTCTCATTCGCTGTATATTACTGTAAGACTCAGACAGCATTTCTAGTGACAGTAGCCTCTTGTTGCTTTTCATTTGCTTTTTGCTAATGGTTGTAAATAATTATTTATTGCCAGATGCCAGACACGAAAGGGAGCGACGGGAGATAAATTGATGATGGAGTACGCAGAGCACTGTGCAGATGTCTGGTGGTAACTTATCAATAAAATACTTGTTCTTTTTTTTTTTCTCTCTCTTTTCTTTTCTGATGACGCCAGTGCAGTACATGTACTAAGATTGTGGAAACGTGGTCTCCAGCGCCTTCTAGTGGTGAAAGTAATTATTACAAATGATGAGGAGGGGAAACGAAGCTGACAGAGACAATATGAGGTTGGTAAAGTTAGTGGTGGAAGAAGTACTACTAATACTATTAGGAGAAAGTACAAAAGCAACTAATTTAATGATCAAAACTCGGTATTTTGGACTTAATAGAAGCTGTCAGATAAATGTAGTGCAGTAAAAAGTACAATAACTCTCTTTGTGATTTAATAAGTAATATAAAATAGCAGAAAATGAAAAAAAAAAAAAAAAGTCCGAGTAAGTCAAAATTCTACTTAAGCACAGAGACCTTCTACCACTGGATAAATAAGATTTTAATTGCTTGTTCTCAGCAGAACAGTACATTTGTAATTCAGTATCTATTTCAGGGAAACATGTATCCAGCATCCCTTTGAAAGTTTCTGTCTCTGTACATCATTTCCTTTATTTTGTGTAAATGCTTAAAAAGAGTGAAATACAAACGTTTTCCCCACTGACAAATCAGTGTCTCCAAAGTAACACGACCTTGGGTTTCAAGGAAAATAAATCCTTTGTTACGACCAAACATTAAACCTGTTAAACCGGTTGCAGAGGGAAGTTCAGGGAGGAAGAAAAACACGCGCTCAGGTGCCCACACACACACACACACACACACACACACACACACACACACACACACACACACGGTAGCTACCTGGTGCGGCAAATGAGTACGTCACCATCACCTCCTCCCACTGAAACATGAAGAATGAGGAAGACGAGTTTGAGACGACAGGATAGAAGTCATTGCCCGGAAAAAGCGTTCTTTCTGTGGAATTAACTGAGCCTGTCGATAAACCAGGTGTCATTAACTTGTGGAAACTTGGAGGGATGGCGCGCGGCTGTGCCGACGGCTGGTGCGGTCGCTTTGTGCAGCGGCACCAGTCACAGCTTAATTTTGCGCTGCTGGTGGTCAGTTACATCCTTTACCTGATCGTCGGCGCTGGGATCTTCTCCGCCATCGAGCAGCCGTACGAGCGGGAGCTGCGGCAGGAGCTGAAGGCGGCGCGGCGCGACTTCCTGCGCAACAACACCTGCGTATCCGACGCGCGCCTGGAGGAGCTGCTGGCCCGCGCGCTAGAGGCCAGCAACTACGGAGTGTCCGTGCTGGGCAACGAGAGCAGCCACAACTGGGACTTTGTGTCCTCTCTGTTCTTCACCAGCACCGTGCTGACCACAACAGGTGAGGCCGCAGGTGTTGAAACTGCGGCGCGTCGAAGTGTTGCTGCCCCGCAGTGATGATTTGCTCTAATTAGCAAAGTGAGAGCAGGAAGCTGTGGTCATTCCTCTGGGTGTACGTTTCATTTGGTAGCACCTTCTGACAAGTCACGCTTTATTAAGAGTTTTATTCGTTGTAGCAAATGGCTTGTGGTTAAAAATCCCCTCCAGGCAGGTTGAAAGGCACATTATATGAACATACTCTGCTTTGAGTAATAATTGGCGTCTAGTATGACAAAAAGGTCCATTAAACTACTTCTAAAACTCTTTTAATTGCATTTACTCCGTGACTCCGGTGACTATTTTTCGTTTCAAAAGTTTAACTACTGGACAAAAGTCTCCTCCTTTACTCCAAGGCCCCGTCCCAGTTTGTGCAATGTGTGCTGGAGGTTTCACATTTCCAAACCGCACTCACAATCCTGCTCATAGGTCCACGTCAGAAGATTTGAGCTGAGCACAGAAAATAGAAAACAGCCCTCTAGTGTCAAACTGCACATACATCATTGTGCACAGTGGAGGTCAAACAGATGGATACAGATAAACAGATAAATACTTCTGGGTTTCTCACTGTCAGGGAAACCATGAAGTCTGTAGTTATACATGTTAATAAGCTGATTTTGAAGATTTAACCATTAATGAAGTCATTATCTTACAAGCTCTCTATACAGAGTGACTTAATAGAGGTGGCACTATCGTGTATTTTTCATCACGAAAAGCAGTCAAGGTTATTTGGAAGCCATCACAAGGGCAAAGTGTCTATGATTTATATTTATATTCATGTTATATATTTATATTGACCATACTAACGTGGCAGATTTTTACGTGTTGCACCACTTGTTATTCGGTAAGCAGAGGCAGGGTTAGGG
Organism: Chaetodon auriga; assembly: GCF_051107435.1. NCBI lineage: Eukaryota > Metazoa > Chordata > Actinopteri > Chaetodontiformes > Chaetodontidae > Chaetodon > Chaetodon auriga. The sequence continues at coordinate 6,415,885 of NC_135093.1, forward strand.
GTCTTGGTGGGGATTTATTGTGGGTTTTGAAGCCCCTGAAGGCCCATAACATAGTTAAACCATTAGTTATGCTAACAGGAGCAAATTAAAAACCCGCAGAACTTTGGCCCTCAGAGTAAACATGTGAGGTGGTGGAAGTGAAACTAAATGAATAATTCATTTATTTGTTAAGCCTATTATTAATGTGCAGATTGAAGATTTAGTCAGTCTTGGATTGTCTTCCATGAGAAGACGTGTAGCCTCTCTGTTTCTTTCTTGCTTTCTTTCCTTCTGTGTAATTACTGTGATGTGTGTCGAGCTTCACAGGGGCTAAGTGGCTCCTGGAGAAGACCCTCACGTCTAATTATACCCCTGTAATTAAGGCTACATGCCTCCTGTTTGGTTGCATTTTCAGGTTATGGCCACACTGTTCCTCTCTCAGATGGAGGGAAGGCCTTCTGTATCTTCTACTCCATCTTTGGCATCCCTGTCACCCTCTTCTTCCTCTCACTGGTGGTGCAGAGGACTATAGTGCTGGTGACTCGACGTCCAGTGTCCTACTTCCACCGTCGATGGGCCATGTCGAAATCGAAGCTAGCCGCCATACATGCTACCTGCCTAGCCATCATCGTGGCCCTGCTCTTCCTCCTCATCCCTGCATGGATCTTCTCCAGTGCAGAGAAGGACTGGGACTTTCTGGAGTCTCTGTATTTCTGTTTCATCTCCCTTACAACCATTGGCCTCGGGGATTATGTTCCCGGAGAGACCCACAGTAAAGAGAAAAACCCTCACCCACAGCTGTACAGGCTGGCCATTACAAGTGAGTAGGCGGCTGAATACGCCGCCAGGCTAAGGCATTTTATCTCCAAAAGAGCTCAAGTAGTGAATCTCCTCATCCTGTAGAGCAGTGGTTCTCAACATTTATGTCCCATTGTTTCAGTTTGCAAAAGTTTATGAGTTTTGAGCAGCTCGTACATTTGTCATTGTCATGTTTCAACTGAGTGATTTTAGAGGCCTGGAAAAGTGAACGATATCCAGTAATTCACAGGGGAAAGAGGTAATTCTACAGCCATGCTGGTGGCTCTGTGAGCCTGCACTCAGGCACAGAGGGAGCCAAATGCTAACATTAGCATGCTAACACGCTGACAATAATAATGCTATATTTAGGAATTTGATATTTAATTTCCATCATATTTTGCCAATAAATCCCACTAAATCTTACACACTAGACCTTTACGAAATCAAAAAAAAAAACAAAACAAAACATCAAGTTTGCTCTGAATACTTTGTTTTCTCATGTCTTTAATCATCTCAGTTCATATGGACTCCCACACTGGGAACCACTGCTGCAGGGGATCATGAAATCCTTCAGCTGAGATTAAAACATAAAATCCTAAAAATTAACATCCAAGTTTTCATTGAATATCAATAATATGTTCATTACAGTTTCATGAACCATTTAATATTTTAGCTGTTCTGTCTGACATGGTTAAACAAAGTCATTACTGTTAGCCACCACGCCCTTTAGGCGTTGACAAAACCCTGATTTGATCTTATTAGTCATAATGTTCTGGTCTTTGTTTCCTCATGCTGCAATTGTGTGTGTGTGTATGTTTGCTCTCCTAGTCTACTTGATCCTGGGCTTGGTGTGCGTCTTGGTGGTGCTGGAGACGTGTTGCGAGCTTCCCCAGATGAGACGCCTCAGGCATAGGTTCTACCACGAAGACGTTCGCGAGCTGGACTCTGAGACCACCAACATCATCGACCGGGATCACATGAGCGACCACCTGACCGACCCCTCGGATCACGTGACAGATCATCATCCGCCAGCCATCCCCTCTGTCCTAGAACAGGCTGCGTCCCTACGGAAGGACAGCAAGTCACCACCTTACAACTCATCGTCAGGGTCTCCTGTTAATGGAACACTGAGATGACAGATTGTCTGGAACACATCCAAGGAAGATTCAATCAATGCCAACTATATTAGGTTGTATTGCTATCAATGACTTTGATAACACCCCCACAGAGGTTAAGTATATGGGACTCCCCACCTGTCAGCCCTGAAGACGCCACTTGAATGAGAGGCAGAATGTTTTCTAGGCAGCAAAGTCCAGCAGCCTTTGATTTAAACCTCTTTGGATGACCTTGACCTGGGTCGTTACAGACATCTGGAACACATTGTTTTTGAGGTGCTGGTCTATAAACTTGCGTGACTGCCCAGGACATACCGGCTTTGACCTCTGCCTAAATGTGTATGTTTGCCAATGTAAGGAGCCTGAGCACGCATACACACGAGTATATCCACATGTAAGCACTTAATCACTTAAAAAAGGGATTGCTTTCTGCAACAGCCAACACCAACACTGCAAAAGCAGGAACCACCCGCAGACTATCAGGATGGCGTTGTTTTCTTGTTCTCCCCTGTTGCTCCTTTCCCTGCAGATAAGAGCTAGGTCTATGACACAGCGGAAGGGCTGGCCCCACAAACGGAGGGAAACCCCACAAGGTTCCACTTCCTGCCAAAGCCTTGACGTCGTAATTCCAAAGTGGCACCGTTTTCTCTAGAGGAGCCTGCTCTTATCACATTAGTCTATGATGGTATTTGCATTGGAAATTTGCCTTCTTGGAAGTAGTAAAACACTACCAGGATAATCAGGCATACCATCCTATTGTACATCATGTGCAAGGACTCAAAGGACGTTCAAACACTTTTTTTTTTCTCCAGGTAATTACTGACCTTCAGCTCCTGATGGCATGTTGAAATATACTCAGCTGCCAGTTTATTAGGTTACACCTACTTTAGTTAAAGCTCTTACAATCTAATGCAGCAATCCAGTAGTAAATCCTCAGTTTATGAAGGGTAAATGTTCAGTTTTTGTTCCACATTTTAAGAGAGGTGTTGATTCAACTGTATTATCATCTTGAAGTTTGAGGTTTTTGGTGCCTTTGAGCCACATTACATCGTACAGGGATGTGTTTCTGTTAATACAGCCCTCCCTTATTGGAATGTGCACCATTCTACCACTAGAGGGCAGCCTATTCATTTTACATACAGAAGATAGACAAAGTTAGTTCCTCGAGGGCATATTTCTTTCATGCTGCTGAACAGAGTGTTTCTTAAAAATGTAATTATGCTGCAAGAATATGTATTTGTTACAACTGAGGGTGAGGGAATATGCACACTGTAGTTTTTCCGTCCATATATTTGGTCAAAGCTGCTAATCTAATGTGCTGCATATGATGGATGTTTTATATCTGATCTTTTTTTTACTCATCAGCGAGTGAGACAGCTTAACAAATGGGTTCAAATCAAAATAATCAAAAGGATCTAACTTCCATAGTTCATTTTGCTGCTGTTTTCATTTTCGTTTTGCTGGTTTATGGGTTTTAATCAAGAGCAGAACTTCATAATGGTAGTTTTTTAAAAATCCAATAAAGTGCATATAAATGAATCATGCAACATTAAACATTTTATAACTGATTACATATTTACAAATGACAAGCGAATCAAACATCTTATATAAACTTGGGTTATTTTATTTATACAGTATCATATTCACATCATAATTCAAGACGCATACATGCAGACTGATGTGGGTGCATACACACACACACAAACACGCGTTCGAATTCACAGATTCACTCTCAGACTTACGCACAAACACAGGAAATGTCCTTCAAGCACAGTAGCAGAACTCACTCGCCAGTGAGAAAGTATTTGTCCTTCTGAAATGTCCTTGAGTGAGCTGCAGGACTGTTGCTGTGCAGCTGATGCTGACCTTTGACCTCCCCACAAAGGCTGGAAAATTGACTATCATATTCACATATTGGTAGAACAGCCACAGCAACACACTCACATTCATTCCCTTCTTCACCGTCATAGATATTGTACTATTGTATTGTATTGTATCTGTGTGGTTATACAATCTGTTTGGAGCAGTGGAGCCAGAGAGGGCGAAGGCTGAGGATGAAGAGGATGAAGAGTAGTATTGCCATGGTGGTGATTATGGAGACATAGCCAGCGTGGGGCAGAGGGGGAGAGTCAGGAGCCTCAGCTGGAATCATGTTGGTCAGATTCAACATGTAGCCCAGCGTCCAGCCCGCATCACTGCCTTTTATCTGGACACAAAAAGAGAGGGGAAACTATCATTCGCTGATGTACTACAGGCCGGGGCAGTTTAGAGGTATCCATACTGTATTTGAATAGACACTTAAAGGGAAAAAGTAAAAGGAGAGCATAAAGAATCCATGTCAATCATCAATCATTGTCATTAGATCTCAACTCAAATAAAAACCTACAGGAGGCTTTAGACCAACATATTAGACAGTGCTCTCCGCCACCATCATCAAAATGCCTTATTGTTAATTATTTTATCTTGTTTTCTAGAAACCTGTTTTACTGAAGAATTAATACATTAATCTGTAGACTCTTTTAGTAAGTTTTCTTTTAATTCATATAAAATATTATTGTCCATTTGTCCGTTTTTTAATGCCCAGAAACTTATTTTAATTATTGTTAGATTAAATAATGTTTAAATCTTTTAATCCTATTTTTACTGTGGATTAATGAAAGCCTTTACACTCAGTTACATGACACTGGAGAATCACCGTCATTGGCTCATTCTCAGCTGCGTAACAACCAGCTGACTCGTATCGTCCAATTAGATCCATGCAGGTGAACAGCGCGGCCATTACAAACACACACTTCGTACTACTATGCTAACGCTAAAGTCGTTTTCTACGCGTTTTGACGTTGTTTCAGAGTCCAGGACAGAAAGTAGAGTTTGTTGTCGGACTACTACCTCTCTTAACAAGGAGATACCTGATTTCTACTCGCCATTATGCCAGAATCACAGGTAAGTACCATCATTGATAGTAATGTTTTTGGCACAGCAGGCTGTTTTTGTAAGCTAGCTATGTGGCTGTTGCTGTTTTAGCTTGAACTAGCTTGAACTTAGAATGAATTGTTTGGATTCATAGCGTCCACGTGCTCATTTTGTGATGTTGTGCTGCTTTAACTTTGCCATACTGCACCTGTTATGCTGCTAAATCACTTGCATTTGCATTGGAGTGAAATATAACCGTTAATTCAGCTAATGTAACCTAGCAGTTGAGCTGCTTCCCTGTTGTTATTATGTTGTCCTACTTTGATGATAATGTAGTGAAAGTTACTGCTCTTGAATTGGGTTCGGTGGTTTTTGGAGGGTTTCCTGCTGGCTCACCGCTCAGGTCTCTATGATAGGGTGATACTGTGGTTATATTGGTTGTCTTGTTCGCATTATGTTTTGTAATACTGGCTCATGGAAATACTGAAGGATGAGTGGTCACATTCATAATTTCTCTCCATATGCTATTCAGCTAAGCACAAGGGGGTATTTTACTGAAAACATTTGAACACAGTATATGTTAAAGCTTTACTTTTCTTATAATTAAAGCTAATTTCTCCAGTTCACTGCTACCTTTAAGGGAGGGGAAAGGGCTTGCCTTGCATTCAGAGTGACATGTGTTGCTGTCCATGTATAATCACTATTATCAAGATAAGATATCAAGGGCTGCTGTGGCTTAGGCAATAGAACAGATCGTCCACTTAATTGCATGGTTGGTGGTTCAGTTACTGGCCTCACCTTCTGCAGGATGCTTGTATAACCGTGTGTGTGTCTGTGTGTGAATATATGTAGCGTGTTCAACAAATGTAGCAAACAGTACTTCTCAAATTCATTACCTACCCCAGCTGTAATGCACAAAAAACAAGTCTTAATCTGAAATATCTCTTTTAAATAACAGAGGATCAGCCCAAATCATATGTTTTTCAAAAATTAGGTCCTCACAAAGATGGAAGTTTTCAGTGGCACACTTGCACATGCACACATACACAAATACACACACACACACATACATACATACACACACACAGAGGGATTGCCAGCACTTCAGGATATGACTTAAACCAGGAGGAGGCATGGCTCTGGGTGTGTGAGATAGGAAAGGAGTGGACCGTGATCTCTGACCTTTTTGATGTATTTTATATTGGGGTAGCTCTCTGAGGTGAAGTTGTATCCTTCTGTCAGCAGGGTGAGGATGTACGTGCCGGAGAAACAGTACTCTGCCAGATACTTCAATTTTACGCCTGGATGCTGCTGCATTATCTGTTCAAGCAGTGATATCATCAATGTACAGTATGGGCAGGCGCGATGACATAAATATGACTGGAATGTAGACAAATATGGCAGTATTTTTTGAGTGTGTTGTGCATGTGTAATGGATGTATAAATACACCCTGACCTGATTCCAGGGGGTAGAGCAGTAGCTTCTTAGCTTTTCCTTAACAGTGTCCAGAGGGAGGGATGTATCAGTCAGATTGAGGAAGTTCATCACAAAGTAGTACGCAGAGAAAGCCTACAGTGAGAGTAAGAGAGCGTATGAGATGAGGCAGAGATAAATTAACTTATCCTGGTGTCTTTAGGAAATGCTGTGATCATTTTATAAATACTTAATGTTTTTTTTTTTTTTTGACTCATAAGGCTTTTTCTGGCCTTACTGACTCAGATGTTACTTGTCTTTAATTTGCAAGTAGCTGTGAGGTGAGGATATTAAAGGCTGTGTCACGCCCAAAACAGAAGTTACTCAGTGTACTTTGACTATTACAGATTGCAACTGATAGATCTGTATGTTGTGTAATCTCTGTGCATTGTTTGTGCAATCCTCCAGACAACACAGTATTTCACAGGCCGGTGATGTATGATGATGCATAAGTACTGTTACATTACCCCAAACTGCCCCTGCAGAAGTGGCTGGAAGACCCCGTTGAAAGAGCATTGGCTATATTTGCACTGACTAAAGTTGAAGACATTTTTGATGACTTCCTGGCATTTCAGGAAGTCTCCATTCCCTGTGTGACTGAAGGTTGCAGGAGCTTTCTGGGGTTTCCGATCTGACACGCAGGGGCTGTCATAGAGGACTGAGTAGTTCTTTTTCTCATTGAAGCCAGGGTTGAAACAAGGATCCAATACTGTTTCTGGACCTGACTGGGAGAGAGAGTGAGATCAAGAGGTGTAAGACACAGAGAGACCAAAATATGAAAAATAAAAAATCTACCTGAGACCTGAAAATGTACCTGAGTCTGCTGTGCCAGTGTCATTCGCAGTGCTTGGTCTTTCCCATAACACAAGAAGCTGTGAGTGTACAGATGATAATCATTTCCATAGAGTCGGAAGGTAACAGAGTTGCTTGGTGACTCTGACCCATCATAATTCTTCGATATAAAGCTAATCTGAGTAGAAGCCCCTCCAAGGTCAAGGGCTCCTGTGGTTTGCAAGCCCTGCAGCAGAGACAAAAAGGCACCAAAATCGGTGTACAGCAGGAGGACACAGACAGGCGCACATTCCTGACTGACACACAAACCACATCCAAAGTGGACAAACCTTTGCATGGACATGAATGCAGACACATGCGTTCTGACCTGTGTGAGGCGGTCGTCCAAGTAATTGACCGTGACCCACCCGAAGGCGCCCTCTTCCTGGCCGCTGAGTATTCTCGCTCCCTGGTAGGAAAAAGGGAACTTTTGCAGGGCTTTCTCCACAGCCTGTAAGACCTGGTCGGACGCCAAGCTGCTCTCTATACTGCATACACACACACAACATAAATTCATTAGAGTGACTCACATCCATAATTCAAATCAATACGGCAGCCCATAAATAATGAATGTACTGTGTTGTATATAATGGATTTGACAGTAACATATTCGCTGCTCTGGCAGTTAAGTTCAAGTGGAGATAAATCACGAAGTAGGCGGATAGAAAGGCTACAGATAGCACTTCGACTGCCAGTGCGAACACAATTACAGAGTTAAGGCTCTGGATACCATGAAAAGGCACGCTGTCTTACTTTTTTTGTGAGTGTATGTTATATATTTGACTATAAGGGCCGTGTGTGTGTGTGTAAACGCTTGCCGTACTTCAGCAGTCTCATTCCTGCAGTAGCTCCCAGATAAAGAGGGGTCTCGTGGTGTCTTTTCCTGGGGACCCACTGCTCAGCCTCGTGCATGCACGCTTCCAGAGAGTCCCCTGCCTTTGGTGGATCAGACGCATAACTGGAGATACCTGGACCTGCAAGTTGAGCAGAATGTCAAGAGGAGGGTGAGGTCATTCAGTCTAAATTTAGCAGCCATAATAAGAGCCTTGAGTTCAGAGATGCTAGCCTGCTTGAGAATTGAAGGTCATCCTCACCAATTCATGACCTGGGAAGGAAATTTGCTATGGGATAAGAAAGGAAGCTGTCTGTCTCCTGTAAACATGCCTGATGTAACCTCCTTTAAGCAAGTATTCAGCTCTTAAGTTGCTCTGTTTAAGTTTCCCAGTGTGAGTATGCCTGATTACATATTTGGCATGAGAGAAGGTTCAGGTGTTAACGTCTGTCTTAATGTAGCTGTGTTAAAGGGTCTGTCTAGCGTTATTCCACATTTTCCCCATGACTAGCAAAACCAGTTCATCCCACAGTATTTTCTGACTTACACTACTGAAGACATACATTTTTAAAAAATCAGAAATGTAGTTTCATTAAAAAAAAGAGACTCAGCTGGGCACTGTAGTGTTAAGCAAACCCTATGTTGCTCTTATTGTCTGAAGGAATCAGCTGTCTGGTGCCTGTTGCTCCTCTTTAAGCAGTGATATCCAATCCAAATTACATAAGGAGGGAGGCCAGCACGCCTCACCGTGCTTTGATAGATAAAAGCAGCCGTTAAATCAACTTGGAAGACAAGAAGACAAGATTAGGAGTCAGTTTGACGTTCATATCTGTTATGTGGTGTGTATTCAAAAGTGCCTTAATACTTCAACAAGAGCAGTTGGTTGCATAAGAAAGTTGTCCTGAGACTGACGCACTTTGGACAGACACAACTGCATTTTCATGCTAGTTTGAAGACAAAATACAGCTTGACCTCTTATCTGTACATACAACACAGTCACAGTAGGTACTGCTTTCTATGCATTCATTAACTAATGGCTTCATTGATGACTCATTAATAATTTGTTAAAGACATAGTTCTCTATTTTTGGACATACACATATTCACTCATGCAGAAAGTTGGATGAGGAGATACTCCCTCGTGCCTGTTGAGTATGATCCTACAGTCAGCAGGTCATTAGCTTAGCTTAGCATACAGACTGGAAGTAGGGGAAACAGCTCGGCCTCGCTATGGCTCTGTCCAAAGGTAATTAAAGGCAGCCAACTGGGAGCTCTAAAGCTTAATCATTAACACCTTATGTCATTTTTTTAACCCGGACTCTTGTTGTCACAGTGAGATGGTCGGGCAGAGCTAAGGCTAATGTCCAGGTGGCTCTAGCTTCAGTTTTTAGAGGACCTTTTGATTTGCCACATTGTGAAAATCATTTTGGTTGGTTTATGTCTACCTCTAGCGTAAGTTGCAGTGTCTCTTTAGCTAGCTGTTTCTAATTCATCACAAAGGACCATCCATCCAATCCAGTGACTCGTTTGACTACTTATTCTCTATAAAAAAGCATCACAACATCTGGACCAAAATCATTCATTCAGAACTTATTAACATTTACAACCTGACACAGACTTGGTGATATATGAGAACAGCTTTTCATTAGGTTTACCACAAAGTGACTAGTTCATTAGTAGTCTGTCATGGGTTTCTCACTTTATAATGAGCCATCAGATCTGCAGCTGTAAACGTAAGTAAATCACTAATAAAAGGTTTTTCCAATACAGTAATCCATCAGGTGTGGAGTAGCACAGATAGAACTACAAAAAAGAGGGGAAGACTGCTGGGACGCACTTGTTGCCATGATTTGTGCCTTGTGAAGTTATTGAAGAATTGTTCTGGTGTTGCTAAATTACCATGATTGATAGCAGTTAAAGCACTAAGTGAAGTATGTAAACTTCCCCGTCTATTATGATTGCGCACCCTTAAATATTTGCATTAGTGGTTGGACGCACCAATGCGAGGGCGAAGTGTGTGTGTGTGTGTGTGTGTGTGTGTGTGTGTGTGTGTGTGTGTGTGTGTGTGTGTGTGTGTGTGACGTAGTGTACAGTGTATACCTTTGACTTTGCAGGAATGCTTCTGTTCGACTCTTCCAGTGTTGTTATCCTTCTCCGCCGGCCACTCATAGATATACAGAGCTGTGTGGGAGGATCCAGCGTCCAGCACAATCCCATACTGGAGTGGAGACAGGAGGTGGAATTCCACTTCAGTGATCAGTGACATTAACTCTGGATGAGTGCCAGCCACAGAATGCTGTTTAAACAGTCAGCCAATGACTGTACACAGACAAACTTCCCAGAACCATATCAGGAATACTTTCCCTCTTTGCATACAAGAAATATTGGTTTAGTGCTGAAACATTTTCATTCACAGTCGACACTGTAATCAGTGAAAACTGTGAGACTTAACAACAGGCCTGCATTTGTGACAGTGGTGATTTGATATTCTTATCAGCATCTATTGGCCTTATTTGGTAGTGGATTCCTTGAACCAGTAGTACAGGTTGAGGTCATCCTGACAAGAGACCATATTTGGCTTGTGGACTTTGGACAGAGGTCCCACTGTAATGCAGTGGGATCCCACACAGCGAACAGGCTACCACATTTTAGCATTTTCCTCTACTATACCTTGTACTTTTGGGGGAGGGGCCTGTTCTGCAAAACTGCCACCGTCACCAAGGCAACGATCGCTATGACGGCAATCACAGTGATGATGATGGTCACAGGCGTGTGCCAGGGGTTCTTCTCTTTCATCTCTGAGAGCGGGGGCGGAAAGACAGACAGACAGGAAGGAGAGGCGAGAGGGTAGCCAGGGCAGAAAGGGGAAGATGGGGACACATTGGAAAGAGGAAGGGGGTGTGTTAGTCAGTCTTGCATCCAGATGTGCGTGATGTCACAGCATGTGTATTTGTATGTATGAGAGACAGGCTGTCAGGGGTTTGCGGAGGGTGTTTAATTGTTGTTTAAGTGTTGTTTTGTAACCAAGGACTACAGATGGATTTCTGATTCGGTTTGTCTGAACTCGCGCCAACCTGTTCATTAGCTCTAAAAGCGTTGTTATGTCAGCCACAGCACGTTTCAAAGGGTATCCCACCAAAGTGCTCAACTAACGCTGCAAGATTTCCCCTTTGGAAAGCGATTAAAGGGAAACCAGTTTGACGGTCATTATTGTGGAAATAGCTGAAAAAAAGGGCAGTTGGCTTCAATCAAGAAGATAACTTTAATATTACGGGAATGTTATGATTAAAGGTACAGCACAGAGTCAGTGTTAGCTAACACTAATTAATTAATTTCAACATCCTGTTATGTTGTTATTCTGATCTTCAATATATATCAGTCTGCTGCTGTTTTTGGTGTTTCGGTCCCCATACGCCTTCCTATTAGTCATAGAGTTTCCAGTGTTTACTTGTGGGATTTGATGCACGCACGCACACACACACACACACACACAGGTGGCATTGTAGACAATATGAGTTTATATATTCATAGTTTATACAAGCCCAGAAAAGGGTGTAACAGAACGCCTGTATTCACAAGACTATTGTGAAAGAAAAGAGTGATGAACAAGATACCAGCCTGAATTGTTCAGCACACACACACACACACACACACACACACACACACACACAGGGTTGTTTGATTAATACCAAGGTAGGTAAACTGGCAGATGCTATCTAGGTCCACATAACAGCTGGCAAAGTACACACACATTGTAGAAACTGACCCGACTGTAGAGTACAGTACACATTTCATGAGGACAGAGAAAAGCACACACACACACACACACACACACACACACACACACACACACACACACACTTTTGCATCAGCAGCTGCAGCAGTGATAGTAAACCTGACCTTTGTGTACTGTGGGAAAACACACAAAACCTGAAACTTACAGCACACTAATGGAGCGAACCAACGGCGAACAGAGAGCGGAAGAGAGCACTTACCTCCGCGGTCTACTTCAATGAACTTACCACTGACAGGAGAGGGAGAGAGACAGGGAGAGAGAGAGAGAGAGAGAGAGAGAGAGAGAGAGAGAGAGAGCAAGGGAGGGAGGAGGGAGAGAGGGAAAGAGTGGAAGTGAGAGGAAAATACGGGGTGGACAGGAAGAGGAGAGAATGGACCGAGGGAGGTAGCAGGGTGATAAGATGAGGAGAGGTTTTTCCGTCGTGGCCGCACAGAGGCTTAGAATAGAGCTGTGTGTGCGTGAGTGTGCGTGCGTGCGTGCGTGTGTGTGTGTGTTTGTGTAGTTCTCTGAAGCACTGAGTTTGGCATTTCCTCCCCAAGCTGGGGCAGCAGAGCCAGTCACTATGGAGACACAGCTAAAGCTTGTTTGTGGGGTCTCTCTCTCTGTCTCTCTCTCTCTCTCTCTGAGAGTTACTCACCCAGCACTACTCCCTCCCTCCTTGTGCCGCTCTCTTCTTCTTCTCTCTTTTCATTCTGTGGGATGTGTAGGAAGGAGGGGAAGTGGGGACTCCCTTGTTTAGCTGTTTTTTACTGGCAGCCTGTGATGTCATCTCTGTGACGGATCGGAATCCCCTGCTTTTCTCTGAGGCGGTGTGTGCGTCTATTAGAAGAAAAGGCATTCCTGGAGACCTCGTGTGTGTGTGTGCGTGTGTGTGTGTGTGCGTGCACGCGCAGACTCGAAGCACGACTTGCCTGCAAATCTGCCGATCCATTCTGCTATTTGCCTCTCTTGCTGCAACACATGCAGCTACACAAACACACATATTTAAACACAAACTAGAGAATTGCTGTTAACTTATTATTTATGCTACTTGTCACTCCCCAACCTGCCTCTGCGGGGAGAACCATGTGACTCAAAGCCTCTAAACATTAAGGAAACACACACACACATGCACGCACACACACGCAGCCACAAGAAAGTATCCTGTAATTGTTTGACCATGACAGCTCCAAGCAAACAACCAAAGTTCATGGATATTTTTCTACTTGTAAAACGCAAACCAGGTCCTCTCTAAACCACGAACGGTCTGGCAGTAATCTGGCTTTTTATTTATTCACCATGTATTCTGTAAATGAGCATAATTTTGTCACCCAGCTGAAGTGGGAATTACAGTCAAACTCATGTATCTCTGTGCTGATTCATTAAAATTAAAGCAAAGATAAAATATTTAAAGCACCACCAGATTTAAATTGGAAGTGTGAAAGAGGCATGTCCAAGTGCATGTGGCTGCTCTCTGGTTGCTTTAGACACAAACATGACCCTCCTCATCCATGACCCACTGACACTTGGATAATAGTGATAGATAATAGTGGATAATGGAGCTAAATCTGGGCAAAACGGAGGAGGCGTGGGTGGAGCTGTGCTAAAACAAGACGGAGACAACGACCAGGGCTTACTGTCAGGCTGAGACACCTGACAAACAAACATGCCCTAAAACATTCTTGTTTTTAAGTCTCAGTGTCTTGTAGGGGCACGTCCACTTTGGCTCCAGCTTTTGTTCCCACGTGATAGAATATCAGCAATAAAACATGCAAACATTCAATAAAAATGGTCTCAGGATTTGTTTTGGTTACACTGTAGGTGGGACGCAGTGTGTCTAATATCAGGGTGGGGAACTTTTTTCCGTTCGAGGCCCATTTCAGTTTATATAACGTCCTTTGAGGTCCATCCTAAATTTTAGAACGCGTATATCACACCAACAGCTTGTGCGATGGCTCGAACTGTTTGTCTTTGTTGAGGCGTCTGATGTCAGATGGTGATAATGATGCTGCTTGCAGCTGGTTTTCCAGGTCTGGGTCAGTCAGTCTTGAGCAGAACCGAGTCAGTTTTGAAGGGAACTGCTCACAGTGGCGAGTTGTCCCAAACAGAGATGCAAACTTGAGTGCATGCCTCGTCAGAGTGGGAAAGTCCGCAGAGGGAGGTTGGTGTATCTAGCCTTGAGCTTGTTGTTGCTTTGCAGATCAATGATTTTGTGTTGTTGGTTGTCAGGCAAAGGTCCGGAAAAGCGAGGAAATGGACCCTCGAGTCGCACATGGAATTTTTCCATGAGTGACTCAGACTTTCAAGTGCTTTAAAAAAATAAAAAGCAAATTATCAAAACAAAACCTTACAAGTTGGCTCGACCTTTTTTTAGTTTGTTCAAAACACGTGAGCTCAAACTTGAGCTAAAATTCAGTGAAGAAATTTGTTTTTGTCATTGATATGAAAGTGATGACGGAGCTAATGCAAATCCATAATATGATGTTTTTTTCTAATGACTAAAGTACTTTACTATACAGATATAGAGCCAAAATGATCATAAATGTAAAGGATGGTGCTGTTAGATTGCAGCTCGCCCGCTCTGTTAATACAGTCACGTCATTCCTTTTGTATGCATCGAGCAGGAGAGCTAACAGCTTGCAACACGTGAAAAAATAAAAGAAAAGCCAAAAAGCTGCACAGCAAATTTTGATTTAGAATTCAAATGTTATGAATTAAGCTTCAAACATTTTGGTACAGCCACACGCACTGACGTCGGCCATCAAAGGCTCATACAGCGCCATTCTTAGCGGGGGTCCAACCACTAACCCTGTCTGCATTACTGTCTGAGCTTCATCAAGGCCAGCGTGTTGCCTCACCGGGATTACAGGATTCATCAAACCTTTCCTTGAAGACATTCAGCAGCAGTGAAGAAAGAATGAAACCACATGTGATTGCCACATATGTTTACTTGTTTTACAACACCCTCACATGCCTTCATTTATACTTTATGTCATTTATAATGACTGTTTGTCTAGCACATCTAAAATGTATGAGAACATCTGTGATGCGTCTGCGGGTGAAGTCAACAGGCAGCCTCGGCATTAATGAATCACTCCATTAATGACAGCTGGCTGCAATTACAAAACCCCAACTTTATTATTACAGGACAAATCAAAGTCAGTGAGGGAAGTGGTTAGAGCGGAGCTGTGAAGGTGCCCTGGGCAGACCTGAACCTCACCCTTCCTTCAGGACACTGCAAGTATGAGTGTTTAGCAAGACATGGAACGTTTAGCTTCAAATCAAAGTCCTTCTCCAATTTGCTTTCAGATTAAAGTACGGAAAGACTGTCACATTATGTGTAATCACTTACTGATTATAATGTTGTTGTCAGCCAAGTAAACAGTTACAGTCGCAAACACATGTTCAGACAGAAAACAGGGCTTACCTGAGAAGCAAATTAAGTGCATGAGATCATAGTGGGCACTCGTCATGGAGCATCAGCACAGACCAAAACACACCGTCAGGCAACACAAACACACGTTTTTACATTCGTACTTACGAGGAATCTTATTGACATCATGCATTGTCTATTGATCACATCATGCCGAA
Organism: Chaetodon auriga; assembly: GCF_051107435.1. Lineage (NCBI taxonomy): Eukaryota > Metazoa > Chordata > Actinopteri > Chaetodontiformes > Chaetodontidae > Chaetodon > Chaetodon auriga. Next base: position 6,431,192 of record NC_135093.1, read on the forward strand.
CCCCAACCCTTTGGACTGTCCCAAACCTCATCTTAACCCTAAACTTCACCTGCAAGCAGCCACTTAAAGAAGTGAGGATCAACCAGAATGCCGTCACTTTCCAAAACAGTCTTCCCGCATAAAGGCCCACACATGCGCGCACACACACACACACACATGCAAACTGTTATACACAGACACACAGATTTGCAGATACACAAATGCGTCGTCATGAAAACCACACAATCGCACTTGCGCTGCACTGTTTCCATTTCTGACCCCTCTGTAAACACAGATGTGGTGTAAAGGTGAGGCCAGGATGGTTCAGTCTGCGACGTGGTGAAAGAGCGATCGCACAGGGAAATACAAGTGGAAAAAAGAATATCCGTTATCACTCCCTGTATCTCTCTGACTCCTTTTTTATTGAGTGTATATAGAGTGTAATGCAAATATTTGAAGAATTTGAAGAGATGTTTTGCAAGCTAAGTAAATGAAAAACATTGATACGTACTTGAACTAACATTTACTTATCATTAAAAATTAAAAAGACCACCGTGGAAGGAGACTCGACATTTAACATCAACTTCTTCTGCATGCAGAGCATTCACCTACAAAGAACAATATTCAGCAACTGACTCATGAAACAACATTCACAGCAGAAAGCCATCTTTACTGCTTCACATAGGGTAGCCTAACGTGGCGTCTTCACGCAAAGAGGCACACAACTATGGAGTTTTTACTGGCAGTATGTAGAAGCGCAGGCAGGTCCTTGTTTGGTGTTTTACGACATATGACACAAGAGTCTCCACCCTTGTTGATCTGAGACTATGGGTTTATAACTCTGGTGAGATAAAGAGATACAAAGCAAAGGAGGAAGGAGGGGAGGAGAAAGAGGAAGGAGGCGGAGGGATTTTTGAATCAGCAGATACTGACAGGGTTGTTACTTTACGCTTGGCCGTGAGTCAAAGGGTGACACAGTTGGGGATCGACTTTGTGGTTTCATAATAAGGGGAAGACAAGACAAGAACGTCCCTGGAAGGCAGATCTTAAATTTGTTGTGCTGCCCTGGTGGTTAAGCTCTAACAAGTCTTAAGCCTGTGTGTGGACACATGTACATGAACATTGTAGAGGTAATTCATGTATTTGTACAAGTGTTTAAATGCTTTACAAGTAAAATTAGCAATACCACAGAGTACAATTACTCATTTACAAAGTCCTGCATTAACGTATTAGTAAATACATATAAAAAAGTATCAGCGGGAAAATTAGATCAAGTATCCAAAGTTGAAAGTACTCATTGTACTCACAGTTTAAGAAGGAAATGAAAGAAAAATCAAGGAATGACATTACAGATGGTGATATTTTATTAGCTACTGTTGAAAACACGATACCTGAAAAAGCAAAGTGATGACAAATTACAGCCGTCGGATAACTGTGGTGGAGCAAAGAGTGCAATGAAATATCAAAAGGCTCAATGCACATATGTTTCAGTAAAGAAGTTCCCAGCATTGTACTTGATAATGAGTGTTTTGACCTGGGGGCATGCTGCAGTGCATAAGTAGGGCTGGGTACCAAACTTTGATACTTTTATGGCACCGACTGCTTTGCTTTGTTCCTAAAAGGTATTGAAAAATGGCTTGATGATGCTTAGAGACTAACAGGTAAAAGGAGAGAAATACACCTGAGGTTGATACGGTGGATGGTTGCCAGATCCGGGATAGCTGCTCTGAAGCACAGAGAAAGTAAGAGGTCTCACTCTGCTACTTTTTTGCAATACCACAAACGTCACTTACAGAGTCATTCCTCCTTCTTCTTCTTCTTCTTCTTCCCATTTGGCAGACAGTTATTTCTATTTTCATAAAGTCCAATATTGTGAAGATATTCTGTCAGTTTCTTCATTTTAGTCCTGTTATCCAGGTTGAGCTTCCTCATGTGAAGGGAGTAATTGCACTGTAATGTGGAATGTAATTTTCTTTTTGTTAAAGCGAGTTTTATAAAATTGGTGTTGTAAAAGGTGTCGTTTTGGAATCCAGCATCAACGTCAAGTTATCTGTACTGGTACAGAGTTTTTTAAAAGATACCCAGCCCTACGCACACAAGCAATTTTTCTGATGATCGGAAGAAGACAGAACAACAGTTTGAATCGAAAGCACTTAATGATGGATTTGCAGTGCAGACTGTATTTGATGCATTGAATTCTTGTGCTTAATTATGTACTTCAGAGTAAATAGACCATGCTATTTTCATCCGTAGCTGAACACAAATCCACGTACACCCACAAAAATCAACACAGCGCCTGTCTTTCTCATGGATAAACAAATCGTTCTCACACCCCATTGTTCCTCTAAACACAGTGCCCTTGAGTTGTCACCGGACTTCTTTGGTTCAAGTTTTTCCACTTTATCAGTCAGACGTTTGTTTGTCTTAAATGCAGAAAGACACAACACTGACTTAGCAGCTCTATTAATACTCTCATTGGACTATTGTGAAACTGCCTCGTCTGCTACTTCCTCTGAAAAGGGAACCTCTGGCAGCGTCATATGATTAGAAATGAGAGAAGCGTGTTTGTCCACCATGGGGAAGTGGTCTGTCCTCGCTGGTGTTCAGTCTGACCTCGCCTACAGGACAGACTGACAGTAACTCTGGCGTGGCTGGTCTACCCTGACCTTCTGCAGAGAAAAAAATAGCCATTGCGGTTTCAGTTTGAAGGATCTTGCTGAACAACCAGGAACGTTCAGCAATGTTGGAGTTGTAGCTGTTACTCCTACAGTGGTGACTGGGTGTTTACTTCATCTATATGGACAGCTGGCTGACCCTGTAGATAAGGTATCAGTCACAGAACATACTGGAAGCGGATTTGGCGTTTGTATACATTTTTGGGATTGTCCAATCATTCTGGATACCTAAATGGCCTGAAACAAAACCTATAATGATGTTTTGGTACTGAAATTTTTTGGATTAATTTGTTGAGGATTTGAGATACTACATCTTTAAGATTAAAGGCTTAATTCACTCTAATACATATGTGGTGCTCACGGCATTGAAAATGAAAATGAAATTTAGTTGAACTGGCCCTTTAATCGACATTAAAGGGCCAGTTCAACTAAACTACTCAGCTTGAGCTAAGGAATCAGTCACCAAACATACTCAACTGTAAACTTGGTGCACATTTTTGAGGTTGTCTGATCATTTTTGATTTCAATATGATCAATATAGCATATTTTTGGAAAAACTAATAAAATTAAAAAAAAACCCCATCAGTTTGATTTAATTGAAAGCAGCATTGAAAATCCCACAGTAAAGGTACATCCACTGTCTCAGGTCATTGCTTCTGGGGAGAAGACACATTGTTGTTGACTTTTTTAATGTTATTTCAAGCAAGTACCGCAAATAAAATTGCATTCAGCTCCATTACAACGAGACATGCTGTATATCTTAAAACCATAACATTTAAAACCAAAACCATCTGCAGGGCAAGTGATTTATTTATTTATTTTGTAATTTCGGTGATTACCCTTTTACCTACATGGAGTGCCACGTGCCTTATCTTGACAGATTAGATCAAGTCCCAGCCACTTAACATAAGTGAATTTGACTTTTGTATACATTTTTGGGATTGTCCAAACATCTTTGAATTCACTGATAACTAAAAAGCACAACAGTTCATTTAGGCACAAACTGTACTGGGCTCAGTTGATGTTAAATGGTCAACACCCAAATTACAAACAATTTGTAATTCAACTGAAAGTTAAGAATTACTTCCAGAGTAAAATGAATAGAATATCTCAGATATTGATTCTGGAAAGATACTTTGTTTTTGACGCATAAAATTTGGAGTAATCACCGCAACTGAAATGTAACGGGGTGAAGGAAGAGACATAGTGTATAACTCTCTCTATGTATATATCCTCAGCACATAAAATAAAAATCTCTATGGCATAAACTGAATTTGTAATTTGGCTGAGCTGCCTTTAATCTACATTAAAAACCAGGTCGCTCATTGGAAAACGTTAGGTAAAGCATCAGTCACCAGACATAAGCAAGTGTGACTTTTGTTTACAATTGTGAGATTGTCTAAACATTCTTGAATTACACTGACGACTAAGTCGCCTAAAGCAAATCATACATGGGCATACAGATAATATTTGGCTCAGTTGAAAACTCTTTGGTCAGAAGTACGGCACCCGTTCTGGTTCATGAAGCACGATTGTTGAAACAGTAATCATCTAATTGCCCTGTTGAGTCATCTGTGCGTCAGTAAAAATATTGAACCATATGTCAGAAATATTGCGAGTCAAACTTTAACCAAAACATGAAGTGCATTCAATTAATCATATAATGTTGCGCAGTTACCCTCAGTCACATGCACGTTCAGTCAGAAACTGGCATGAACATCACATGATCTGAAGAGTGGCTCTGTGTAAGTGCCACTGTGTTTATCCTCAGCAACAGAATCACACGGTCCTTAAACCCCCGCTGAATCCCTCATGCAAAACACACACACACACACACGCACGCACGCACGCATACAGAGGCACCTGCTTCTGCTGCCTTACACACACTCCACTCATGATATGGAAAAGTCACACACCTGCCCCACACACAGCTGCTACATGCAGGAAAGCAAGTCACACAGTTGGAAGAGAACACACACTCACCTGATACTCAACATTTACTGTACATACTTCTGCTACGTCCTACTGTGTGCAGTACACACTGGGTGATTAGGATTTCCTACTCTTGTGTGTGTGCATGCATGTGTGTGTGTTTGTGTGCCAGTCATAGCAGTACACCTACCTCTTTGTGCAGACATGGGTTCTCTCTCAGCAGCAACACAATGCTCTTTCTATTCTTTGCCCCTCTCTCTCCTCTCTGTCTCCCCCTCTCTCTCACTCTTTCTCTCTTGTCCTCTCTCTCTCTCTCTCTCTCTCTCTCTCTCTCTCTCTCTCTCTCTCTCTCTCTCTCTCTCTGGTAACAGCTCTCTGCTCAGTCTAACGTTTTTCAGCACCTCCTTTCACATACACTCCCTTTATTAGGAGAAGCAGAGCTTCCCTCCTCCCTCCTGCTCAACCCACTCCCCTCCTTCCCAGGCGCCTTTAGCTTTGCCTTCTGTTTACCCCTTTCTCTTCCTCTCTCTCTACACCTTTATCATTCTCTTCGCCGCTGTCACTCTTTCACTCGTTCTTCCTGCCTCTCTCCACTTTCTGCATCTCTGTCTTAATCTGTCTCTCTGTCCTTACTCTCCCGCTCTCTTCCACTGGTGTCGTTTTCATCATTTTCCTTCTGCCTCTCTTTCTCTTTGCCATTGTCTCTGTCTTGTAAAAGTGGGTCAAACACGAAAGCACTGTTAGATCTGGATGGGAGCTGGAGCTGAAGCTGGAAGGATGTAAGAGAAAAGGCAGCGGGTGAACTTGTTGTAATAGATGTAATCTTAACTCTGTGGGAAAAAGAATTATCTCTTAATGGCTCTTGTGATGTCTTTATCCTCAAATACCTAACCTATGAAGTTAACTCTAAGAGTCATTATGTTAGATTTCTAGATCTAGAAAAGCTTTTGGTTCAATTTGATTAAAAAAAAAAAAAAAAAAACCCTGAGTCCAGGGCCATGCCACTGACACTGTTACCTGTGTGTGTATGCTTTTATGCGCGTGTGTGTGTGCGTGTGTGTGTGTGTGTGACTGTGCGCTTGTTTTACACCAAGGCTGAAAAACAAAGCTGTGTCTGTTTTTGAGCCACTATCCCAGGGGGAGTCCTATTCGGATTCACACGCCAGGCTACACTTTAACCACGACAATAAACCACCACTCCTCAGCACTGATACTTGTATGAAAAAAAAATCTGCCACCATCAGCAGAAAACAGTAAATATATGGGTGTGAGCAGTATGCATGCTAATGTGTATAGCACAATCATTCCAAGTGGTGTTGAGGGAATGCTTTGCTGTTTTTTTCTTTTTTATGGTGGGAGGTATTATTTTGCTTATTTCGTGCAGCCCTAGAAGAAAAACACGATTGTTGTGGCAACAATTACCATCACTTAATGATATCCTAAATGACATGCAGAATATTTCCTTCAAGATGGCAGCGATGTCCTATCATTCAGCTTGAATCTGTAAATGCTCCATCAGTCTGTCACTAAATATGAAAATCATCATTAGTGATGGTAAATGTCTATCTATCCAGTGGTGTGCACAGTGAGAGGGCAGAGGGGGCTTACTGCTTCTTATGTTCTGAGTGCCAGAGCCTTAGTTACCTCTACTTTCTCCTCTAGTTGGTCCAAGAGTCCCTGTACTCGGTCCAAGCGTCTCCTGAGTGCTGATGCGGTTGGTCCAAATGCCCCTCTGATCCTGCTGGTCTGCATGATTGCACCTCTAGTCTGTTAAAGTAGCTCCTAAGCACCCATCTGATCACTTAAAGCAGACATGGGGAACCTTTTTCTAAACAAGTCTCATTTCAGTTTTTAGAACATCCTTTGAATCATAAATTACACTAACCTATACGACGGCTACAACTGCTCCACTCGGGTGAGGCGTCTGATGTCAGATGGTAGTGATGGTGTGATGCTACTCGAGGCTGGGTTTCCAGTTTTGGGTCAGTCAGTCTTGAGCTGAACCGAGTGTTTGCAAGAGTGCTTTACGGCTCAGTGATTTCATGTCGTAGGTTTAGGCACATCAGTGGATTCCACATTAAACGGCCATAGCAAATACATTCACTTCCTTTGATTGTCATGTCCTGAATCCTCTTGCCAAATGCCTGAAGGAGTTTTGCACACAGCGTATTCAGATGTCATGGCAGGCTTTTGTTCTTGCACAGTAGGGACATGCATAATCTTACCCCTTTCCAGTTGCCACAGCTTTAGTTTTGCTTCAAATGATTTCACAGATGAAAGCAGAGAACTGAGAAGCTGACTGGAGCTTGAGGTTCAGCTCTGAGAGGTTCTTGGTGATGTCCACCCTGTCCAGCCTAATCAAACAGATGCTTGCTATCACTGAGTTTTCATGACAGGTTTTCCGTTCATCTCTAGAATTATTCCAGACAAACTGGCACTCTGGATCAGTTTTACTTTGTGTGGTGCTAGCAAGAAGGCACTCCTTCACAAATTCTCCTTCTGAGTGAGGTTTCAGCTTCTTAGCTGTTAGCTTGCTCACCAAAAATGTTGCCAGCATAACACAGTCTCTGTCAGAATGTGGTCCAGTGAAAGCTGCTTGTTTGGCATCCAAACTCAATCGAGTTGAGACTTGAGACTAGCCTCTTTCATCTAGCATTCTTTCATCAGACCTCGACAGACCCTGCATGGTCAGCACTGCAGAGTAGAACAGTGCACCACCACACCAGGGTCTGCCAAATCTTCCTGGAGGTCTTTTGCCACCAAACGTGGGTTTTGAGCAATCCAAATAGCACTTCTCAGAGAAAGTTTTCTTGATTTTCCAGACCTCCGCTTGACCTCTACTGTCCATGTTAACTGCCGTTTCTCAATTACGTCATGAACTGAGGAAACGCCTGTCGGTTTGCTATCTTCTTAATGCTTCTCCTTCCTCTGCGGGAATGAGTCATGGTATTTGTAAAGCTTTGAAAATTGCATAATCTGGCCTTTCCATGTGATGGCTGTGAACAAGCCATAGAGCTATCAAGCTAATTCAGGTCAGGGAGCACGGTAAAAGTTATCTGAGAGCTCAAATCTCTTGGGGTGCCCCTTGCTTTTGTATGGAGCTCCTTTCATCCTTATTTGTAAAGAAAGGTGTTATCTGAAAAGGATCAACCTTCTAAAGCTGTTGCAAGTAATATGAAGTGTAACTTTTTTTAGACCTTTCACAATTCTCATTGTTTCCGCATTTTACAAATGGCTTTCTGATGCAACATGTAACAGTTCCTCAGAGCGTTAAGAAGGCAAACTCACAAACAGACTGAAGAGGACAAAGGAACTAAGAGTGTCGCCAGACAGACAGGGCTCCTTGACGTTGGCTGGACCACATATTCAATCCCCAGTTGCTGAAACATGACAGTCAATAAATCAGCATTTTATTTCTACGACCTCCCCCTCTGACTGGTGCCCAGAAGGCTTTTAGTTAGAGACCAGTTGGTTAATGAAATGCAACCACAACAACAATATTTCATGTTTAGTGTCTTTTGTTAATCTATGCTGACCTCTTAAAAAGCCACCCTGTACATTATTCAATTCACAGATATTGTCACTGTAATAACAGACGTCAGCAAGATGTGTAGTCTGTGAATGTTTCCTGCTTGATTTTATTGACTGACTGAGGTTTTGTTGATGCGTTAAAATGAAAAAATTGCATATATTGTAAAGCTGTCCGCTGGTCAAACGGTGTACACCGAACAGTTTGTATTTCATTTGAGAAATAACAAACTGGTAATAGACGTTTTTACAAACTGGAAGTTCCTGGACCCCCATTGTTTATTAGAGACCTGTTAGTGAGGAATGTGGCGTCTTGACACCACCATTTCTCCCACTTAGAAATGAGAGGCAAACCTGAACACGGTTGTTTAAAAAGCACATCAAAGGCCATTTTCTGTGGTAGTTTAAAGTGTCATTGTGGTTGAGGAAGTATTGATATCTTCTATGTGAACGCTGCTTCTCAAGTCAGTCAGGGAAGACAGCTGCTCGGATGAGCTGGAATCAGATTTTTCATAAAGCATCTTGGCTATGACTTTGCTTTTTTCCCTTCCCTTTATGACACACACATGAAACACATGTGCCCGCAGTTTTTTTTTTTTTCTTTTGTTTTTTTGTATGCCTCTCTTCTGGCCAGAGATCTGCAGTGTCAGACCTCTGCCTCTCAGTCTTTTTCCTGTTGCTGTTCGGCTGTTGAACTCGGATGCATAGGAAGCTGTCGAGGACTGACAGTAAGCACACTCATCATGTTTTACCACTGGAGGTACCGCCATGGGGATATTCGCTCAGTATGGTTTACTTTATTTTGGTTTAGTTTATCTGACAATAAAAAGACAGATTTCTCAGCTTGTTTGCCAAAGAGAGCACAATAAAGTTTGGGCCTCATTTCCATTGTGGTCCTTGACATATAAACAGCATGGCAGAATGTAACAAAGGAATTTCATGCTATTATGCTAACAACAAATAATAGCAACTGAAAGAATAGAACAAAATAACAGTAGATAAAAATACCAATCAAAATTTGGCGTTCACACTGAAACAAAGTGGATTGTCGACATTGCCACTTTATTGTGTGGAATCCAACCAGACAGATCAGCTGCACTCCCGCTGACATGGGAAATAATTTGTGATGTAGTTTGGGGCCCTATTATTATTTTTTATCATTTGATTGTGTCTTCCCAGTGTTTCATTATTACGTCTTATTGTATGCTTTTGATGGGCTTCATTAAAGCGATTTCTCATCAACAACATAAACAAGACAATAAAAGATTGAAATAAACTCTGTAATTAATAATTATAGGCCTATAACCACTTTCCCTTTTCTTGGTAATATACTGTCTTCAAGCAACTATTCAGCTGTCACAATTGGATGTTTTCCAGTCAGGTTTTCATGCAAACTATATCAGATGCCAGTCTGGTTTCTGTTGTGGTTTGCTGGAGATGACATAATTGATAATATTTTCACTGTGGCCAACTTAGTTTCTCTGTAATTTGAAAGACAAAGACTTTGTCCCTTGATAACTTTTAAACCAGAAAATAAGTGTGGTTTCCCACAAGGGTCAGTTTTAGGGCCCTTTACAGTTGAACATGTATACATCTTTCTCTAAATCTGTTTTGTGTTAAGGGATCTTAGCCCTGAAGCACAAGAAGCTGGTGAAAAGCATGGCAGGCTATGATTTTATCCTATTGGCTTTTAATTGTTCCCTTTTCTTCTATGTTTTGTTATGCTGCATTTTCGGTCTGAACCAGGTAGTGAGCTTCTCCTGTATTTCCTGAAAAAGACGCTCGAAAAGTATATTAGCCTGATGGAACAAGGGAGGAATAGAATAACACTTGTAATGCATTTTTGGGGGCATCGTGTCATATTAACATCCCAGTAAGAGCTGTTTGATTAAATTATGGAAAGACTTAAAGCGCCTGTTGAGAATTTTTCAGTGCAGCAAGACGGTGAGCAGTGAAAGGGAGACAAAGAGAGGAAGCGAGGGTGAGAGAATAAATTTAACAACAAGTCATTATCAAGCCAGTGACTCAGAGCTGTGAAGTCGACAACAGATAGACAGACAGGATCTCCGGTTCATTCATAGGATATTAATGGTACAGTGTCCATGTCCTACCCCGTGCCTGTCTCTTTTCATCAGACACAACCACACTAAGGCCGGAGAAAAGAGTGATCTAACGTGCTCCAGCTGATATCTTAGAAACCACACTTTTGCAGCATATAAATTAAAAAAAAAATCAGTCTCTCGTAGCTTGTCTTTTCACAGAAACAGGGAGTCTTTAGGTTTTTAGCCATGCTAACAGCATAGCTCCATGATCTGTCAGTCAGTTAGTCCACCACTTTGGTCCAGAATGAAATACATCAACAGCTGTTGGATGGATTGCCATGAAATTTGATACAGACATTCATGGTTCCCAGAGGATGAATCCGGCTTTGACTTGGTTATATCCTGACTTTTCATCTCTGTCATCAGCTGTACTTTGTGTTTGGTGCTATCTGGCATGTGTTAGAATGCTAATGTGTAAAACTAATATGCCGATAAACATTAAACCTATGTTAGCATTGTCATGGTGAGCATTAGCATGGTGACGTTAGCACTGAGATCAAACCACTGTTGTGACTAAGTACAGCCTCATAGAGCTAGCATGACTGTAGACTCTTTGTCTTGTTATATCAGCAAAAACAATATTCTTATGTCATGTGGAGCAAGAACCACCACTGATCTGCTTGCACTTTGAAGTCACTCTTCAAAGGTTAGGTTGTTCAAAATTACACTCACTTGAAAGAGTTCTTTGTTCTTGTCTCTTACTGAAGGAGGATTTTTGTATGGAGAAAATGTTTAGATTGATTCACCTTTTAACAAATTTAATGGGAATGAAAGTGAAAAACATTGTTTGGCTTCATGCTGGTCCGATAATACAACGTGAGTAGTCCCAAATACTTCATTCTTATGCATTTTTGGTTTTTGAATTTGCATTACAATCAAGAGACGGTGACAGGAATGTGAGCATGTTTGGGGGAGAAGTGACAGAATAAGTGAAATGACTTTGCTTGACACACACAGTGTAATCAGAAATTAGTTTCCGAAGCCACACATGAAAGCCTTTCAGCAGAGGGGTCACGGCGGAGGCCACCCTGCCAATAAAAGGCTCATGTTCCATATTATATTAGATAGAAAAGTAGAAGCCTTGTGAACGACCAAATTTAATTAGGTAAGGGTCAGTCAATATGAGAGAGTCAGTTAGGGTTAATACATAATTCATATGACCTCTCCACTCAGGCTGACCTTTTTTTGGGCTACGGCCCCTCCTGCTGAGGGGTGTTACCATGGCGCCAGGACCCAGAGGAAATGGAAATTGTCAACAAAGAGGCTTTTTGTCACTTGGGTTTTTTCTGCAAGATAGAAAACGTGATTGTTTGGCAAAAATAGCTCATTTTCCCTGTTATTGACTGGTGGCAGTCACATGGATGAAAGTTTTGTGTAACCGCACATTTATATTTGGAAGTCGATTATTCTTTTTTTTTTTATTAGTATTATTAGTAGTAGTTTTGAAGTATCTGCTTATCACATTCACTGGACAGCGGCTTTCGTACAGAGGAGATCATTTGGATTTACGTGGATGTGACACTGTTGATTAGCGGTTTATTTGACTTTTATGGCTCTTATCTGTAATCTGAATCACTGTTTCATTGTGCTGATATTTAGGAGTTGATGCATTGTTCATCAATAAAACAGCTTCATTATTTGTCTCTGGATTTCAGTATCACCAAAGTCTTGGTAGGCAGCTTGAGGATACACTGAAACACCACATTATGACAGAGTGGTATCCTATTTCAGAATCTCACATTGTTTTATCAGTTGGATTTTCCCTTTAATTAATTGATTTTCTCATCTACATATAGATTGAGGTGCACTGCCACCTGTTGGCTTAACCTAGTACTTACACAGCTCAAGAAATCTGCCTTTATGCCTCAAACTGTCATAAGCAGTGAAACTATAGTATCACTGACCATCTTCATGATGATGATGATGCTGCTTAAGGTATCTTCACTGGTGACTTCCAGAATCTTTGTCACTGTTCATGGTTTGCATTTGTCAGTTAAATTAAATATTCTCATGCAGATCAGACGGTTCCAGAGCAGCTCGGGTAACAAAGAGGTTGTGGGTTCAAGTCTTTTTTTTTTTTTATTTACAGTAGATTTGAGAGCTTAGTCATTTTATGAACTTGTTGAAGTCATTTTTATAAGCAAAAATGGCAGAAAGACACTGATTCTAGTTTCTCCAATGTGAGTATTTGCTGGCTTTCTGAGTCTTCTGTGATGGTGAACAGAATATCTGTAGGTTTTTGGACTGTAGCTCACATAAAACAGGACATATGAAAATCGGAAGTTGTGATGGGCATTTTTCATTATTACTAATCAAGAAAACCATTACTCTGCTATTCAGTTCAGGATCTTATTGAGTGTTAAAGGGAGTTTATGCAGTGTATTATCCGCATGAATTGTATACACAGTCACAGTGGCTTGACAGGTCCCTCAAAGCTGAAATGAAACCTTTGTGCAAGCTGTTGCACAGTAGCGCTAATCTTTTTTTTTTTTTTTTCCCACTCGGAAAGACATCTGAACAAAACTTTCACTGACCCCCAAAGCATTTTTACATGAATTTAATATTGCAACTTGCATTTCAAAGACATTGAGAATCCGAAGAGGGATAGACCACCCACAGAGAGAGAGAGCAAAGGCAAAGAGCTGTAGTCTAAACAGAGCCTTCTCAATATTCTTAAAAGGATGGCATAGACTGAAAAGAAGCCATGGGAAAATACTCGGCTTGGTTTGTTAAGTCTCTTCTTCTGCTGCACCTCACATCTCCCACAGATAGCACACAAAACATGTCCAGTCACTTGACAGTTCCTCGCCGCTCGGCCACTTTCACAATGTTAGCACTTTTTCATGTAGTATTTACATACAGCGTCAACAGAATTACACATCTTCTTGAGGTTTAAAGCAGAGCTGGGTCAGATCATTGCAAGTGTTTGGTTTAATGTCAGAGTACCAGATGGATGGATGGGGGGGGGTACTTCCTCAAGAGAAACGCACAGAGCATTTTCACATTCAGATACTTTCTTGTGAATGAAACTACCGCGAGATAAAAACAAACCCACGTATTCTAAAACATACAGAGTGACTGAATGTTATAGTATGGGGTGTTTCTGTGGTTGTTCTGGCATTAAGCAGGCACTGAAGCACCACACTTGTGTATTGTGGTTTTTGCTCTTACAGGACTCATCTAATATAACACTTTGAGTACTTTCCTGTGTCACTTGTGCACCTGACACAGGTTAGCAACCACACTTACCTTTCAATGCTCGGCCTTCAACTCAGGGTTTTTCTACTTTTCCTTGTCTTAAAAATGTACATATGGCACCGATTTGTTAAAAATCTCTAATCTATATTATAAATAAAGCAATAGACATACTCTTGAATATTGCAGGTTCTTGGCAAAAGGCTTAGTTATATGTGCTTTTTAATGTGCAGTCATTTTAGCAAAATACTTCTCGCTGTCTACAGACAAAAGGCAGACTGTAGTAATGTTACATCCATGTTAAATGCAGTTGCATACCTTTTTTTTTTGAGGTACAAAACCATTTTAATGGTCTTTCATGACTCTTTGATACTTTGTCTAACTGTTAAACTTCTGAATGAATCCGTTTTGGAAATCAACCCCGCTGCCGTCACCTCGGCCTCTGTTGCATAACTTCATGTTCTCTGCGTTATGGCTGAAGTGATTCATTCTTTTTCTGACAATATTTCCACTGGAAAGAGTATCACATTCGTGATGGGCATGTAGCTTGAGGACAATGAAAAATAATTCAAATATCGCCTCTAATCTCAGAAGTCATCAATAAATGAAAGAATGTACTGTATGCTCACATAAAAATAAAAAAATCGTAGCTTTCCTGTCATGTTCTCCAAACTCAAGAAAGGAATGTCATCGTCAATACATAAATACATTTACAATAACTACAACTTTTAAAAATATTACGTGGTCAATCCATAATAACACTTAGATAAACATTTAAAGTACAGTATTATACAACAAAACTGAAATAAGAGACGAGGTTTGAAACAACACTTCATGACAAAATAATTATCATACATGATGTGAAATATACATTATTAATCTAACGTTTTCATTTACAATTTTCATCCACTGACATACAGTATATTACAGCAAGGATGGAGTTTCAGTTAATGGTAGGACAAGTGCATAGCAAAATAGATCATTTGACCAAGTTAAAGAAACACAGAACTGACAAACCAGCTTTAGAAAACAACATTAAAAACCATGTTTAAGGCAAATCTCGTCATTTAAAATTGGCATAGTCTGAGAAAATGTCGACAAAGTCTTGTACCACCCTGTAGCAGAAGTCGTACTGTTCCTGTGGAATGAAATGGAAAAGATGGATCAGGTGGCAGCCTGTAAAATCAGTTTGAGTCGAGATAAAACAAGAAACCTTAGATGGTTCACGTCCACTTCTGCTCATACTTACCACAGTTTGGACCATATGAGGCCTCTGCATGCGTAAACTCTTCACAGTTTGGAACACGTCCAGCAGGCCTTCTGCCTTGACTCGCTCCAAGATATTGCTCAGTGCAATGAACGTACCTGTTCGCCCTGCACCAGCACTACAGCACACACAAACACACACATTTAAAAAAAAAAGCTATTTTTCAAGCATGAACAGTGGCTTGCAAATACAACCCGTTTTGAGCTGCGAAATGCTGCAGTAGAACTATGCCAATATGAAATAACCTGCAGTGTACGACGATGGGATGGTTCCCAGACTGCTGCTGCTGTCTCTGCACCGAGGCGATGATGTCGATCATGCCTTTCCCCTCGGCCGGGATGCCGACCTCCGGCCAGCCGTGGAAGTGGAAGTGCCTGATCACCCTTGTCTGCTTCTCCTTTGAGAGGAAATGCACAGGCAGATGAGAGATCGTAATACCTTTCAAATATGATTTATTAGCACATAATGGCAGGTGCAATGTCAGGGTAGGTTAAGTGTGCAGTCGATGAGTGGTGGACTGAGGGAGGCAGGAATATAATCCTGAGCCTCTGAGAGGTGATGTGGGTCGAATTTAATGAAGTATATGAGATGGGAGGAACCCACTTGATAATCTTCAACACATCCTGCCTACCACATTTCCTCTGGCAGCCTAAAGAGTTCTGTACTCACTTGGGTTCCTGTTCTCTATAAGACAGTTATGTTAGATCCTGTGTAGTTTTACAGAGTCACATACAAAAAGATTCATATAAGGTTCACTCAATAAGGCTTAAAGAGGGAACATTATCCAATCACAAAAACATAAAGATTACAGAAAATTCAACTTTTTCTTCCTCTGTAATTTGTTTAAATTGCCTCACTGCAGCAATATAAAGCTAATAATGAAAATCTAATAAGGTAATGTACAATAATATATCACTCACAGGGACGTCTTTCCTGTAGAACGAGCATTTTTACCTTCAATACTTAGTAAATTTTTATCAATACTTTCGTACTTTTATTTAAGTAAGCTTTTTAATGCAGATGTTTAACTTGTAATGGAGGATTTTTACATTGTTGTATCTCTGCTTTTACTTGAGTAAACAATACTGACACTTCTTCCACCACTGGAAGTTATTACAATAAATTCACTGTGAGAAAAATGGAAAATTGTTCACGGGACACTATTTTGATTTAAAGTGGAACCAATCTTATAATATTTAGTTGTAGTTACACAGTGCAAGAGCATTATTTCATATGCCTCTGTAAAAGAACTAAAATGCGCTATAGAATTACATCAAGAGAGCCAATAAATGCTGTTTCATCCTGACAGGCAAATGTAATGTGGTGCTACCGCCTCATTAACAGCTGTGATAGGTTCATTTGCTTACCGGAACAAAGGTGAGTACCAAGTCTCTTAGACTGAAGGTGTCACACAAAGTGTCTCCCTTCAACTCCACTGTGTAATCTCCATATGTTACTGAGTCCTCTGTGGGCCAGTACTGGCAACATTTGTCCTGTGAAAACAGATAAAAACAGAGCTTGACAAATAAGTTAAACAGAAACAGCAGCTTCATATATGAAATCTAAATATTCTAAAGTAATTTTGGGCCAATCTATTCAATACTGCACAAAGATGAACTAGCATAAACGTATGGTTTTGTGACAGAGGCAAGAAATCAGAACCGAGATGGTTTATGTAGCTCTGCTGCAGTGGTTATTGAAGCCATTAATCATGGCCTTGCAGCCATCAGCTATCGCAGCTTACCTGCTCCCTCTCCTGGAGCTCAGTGAGCATGACAATGGAGTGACACTTCCATTCCCACACCATTCTCCAGAAATCCTCTACTGTGTGTGGAAGAGGGCCCTGGGTGGCAATGAAGTAGTCCTTCTGCCTGTAGCCCTGAGTCACAGCGAAACACACACATCATCTGCTTTATAGGTCCAGTACTATGTGTCAGAAGCAATACTTATGAACTATTGAAGGTATAAATGCAAGAAGGAAGGATCCTTAAATCTGCTTACGTCTATGAAAGATGCATTGATGTAGTCCGTGAACTCCTGACCTCGTCTCATGGACAGAATGACTCTGTTGAAGTCATCTGAAATGGGAATAGAGCAGGTTATGAACTGTTCAGTCATATCTGGTATACAGGATTGGAAAATATTGTGATAATATCAGAGCGCCACTGTGAGTTGCTATATGGAACAGGGGTAACACTTTGTATGAAGGTACACAATATTCACCTTTAACTAGAAGCTTATCAGCAGTGTTGTGAAGGTTACTGAAAAAAGGTAATTAGTTCCAATTCAAAGTAACTGAATTACTTAACAAATTACTGCATATAAACGTCTAGCTACTGTGGAAAGTAACTTTTGTGTTGCTTTAAAATGTGTGCTTCAATGCTCGTGTTAATGCACACACGTTGTAGCTATAGGAGTTATTCATACTCCCGACCAGCAGAGGGCAGCAACAACTAGCATTCCTACCTGTAAGCAACTGTGCTTGACTTGGTTAGATAGGATTTAGTAGAGGAAGATCCAATTAATGATGGACTTACATGTTAACTTGCTTTGCTACAATGGTTAAATAACTTCCTTCCTGACTAGCAGTAAGTAGTAATGAGGCTATTGAGGGAAAAGTCTTGGTTAATAGTAGTTGTAGACCATGGCCATACAGAATAAGGCATTAATAAGTGCTTTATAATGACTAATAAAGAGCCCATTTGCTACCAATATGCATGCTAATAAGCAACTACTTAATGGTGAATGTGTACCTTAATATAAAGCGTTACCAGAACAAACCTCCAGACTATTCATTGTTCTATGATTTTCCTTCTTTCTTACATGGAATAATTTGCAGAACTCTGTTCTTCTTCATGTTGGCAGGAAGGTTCCCCGTTCTCATGTTCTCCTTCATTATTCGCATGTTTGTCAGTTTCTGGGCAGAAAGCAATCAAGCAAAGTGATTTTATTAAATGTCATCTTTTATGGGCCGTGATGCGAAATAAGAGGTCTTACCTTAAACTCTTCCTCTAGGCCGACCCGGTCACCGGTTGCGAAGGTGTTGTGCAGTTTGTGCAGATGTCCTTCCAGAGACGACACGTCCAGCTCGGTGTCTCCATAGAGGTAGTATTCAAGCAGGGCCTGGTAGATGAATGAGTACTGCATCTGGGGTGAGAACACACACACACAAACACACTACGCATTAGCACATTTGAACATTCACAAATGCCAGAGAGTGAGATAATTCACTCATTAACTCAAGGATTAGTGCTGTGTCATGTGGCTGACATTACAGAGTGGGAAGTTGGAATGTGTCATATCTCCAACTCACATCTGTCTGAATGAGCTGGGAGCGCTGCTCTCGTATCTTAGAGACGAACCCAAACACATCAACTTTCTGCTCGGCGTGCATCATGTCGATCATGGCATCTATTACGATGAAGGTTCCCGTCCTCCCAACACCAGCGCTGCAGGGACACCAAACAAAACACAGTCTGAACGAACCACAATCCTCAGCTGACTCGTATGTCAATAGACAACAGCAGTGAAACAAAGGAGCATCTGTGCTTGTAAACACATGTATTGCTATAGTCACTCGAAATGTTTCCAGCCTGAGCTGCCGGTTTGTTTTCCAGTCCGCACACAAAGCGGATATTTCACAGAAAAGATATTTATCTCCATAGAAACAAATTGCATAATTAAATCCATTCAAGGTAACGTTCAGTCAAAAGCATAAACATGCCAGTAAACAGCAAAATGATAAACAATGAGCCGTTAGCTCAGCGTTCTGGTACCTGCAGTGGACCACAATAGGCCCAGAGAAGGCTGGATTGACCACCTTGACCTTTTTGAGGAATTTGAGCATGCCGATGGGGGAGAAAGGAACTCCGAAGTCGGGCCAGCTGGTGAAGTGCAGCTGGGTGACCAGCCTGGGAGTCTTAGCAGCATCGCTGGCTTGCTACATAGTGACACAAACACAGGAAGAAACACAGTTAACAGTTTTTATGCCACTTGCATAGCAAGTTTGAAGACCCAGTCTGGCCCCAGAGAAGTCTTTTGATGAATCCCAGAGTCAACAGGACTCACCCGCCCGCTATCAAAGTACCAACAGTTTTCACTCCATGAATGGTACATTTTCTGAACCGTAGAGCAAGATTTTTTACACAGAAATTCAAAGCCAGGGTCTGGTTGCCTTATTATGAAAAAGGAACTGAACTACACATGATACAGCATGCAGTAATATTTCACGGACACCACCCACATTTCTATGGAACACAAAAACCACACAAGCACTTCTCAGGCCTTACATATTGTATGCAGAACTTGCGTATGGTGTAGTCCACGAGGACAGTGAAGTCTTCCACCGCCACCCTCACATTCCCATAGGTCCAGCAGCCCTGATCTGGCCAGTACTGGTAACACTTGTCCTGTGGGGAGATAATGACAGCCATTACTCATTGAATTAAATGCCTAAAAGGGAGTTGTTCTTCTATAATGTATTCAAGGACTTTCCTTTCAAGAGACAAAATGGTTCAAATGCAGAAGCACACATGTTCCAATTTCACAGCCAGTCACTCCAGATTAGGGTAAGTGAGAGAGGTGAAACCACTCGATATAAGACGTTGCTGGGTGATTATGATACTGACTTGGAGGACTTAATAACACATTATGTAGCCATTGATTTCAACCCGCTCTCATGCTGATTTAAATCTTCACCAATTCTCTTCTTATTGATCTCTGTAGCCTCTCTCCCCTCTCCTTGATCACTGAATGAGCTCCGGTTCAACTGGCTCACAATAAAGACTGTGCAATTACCTCAGAGAAAAGAGATGTCAGAGGGGAGATTACAGGTGTGAAATGAATGGTTTAAATTAAACTCCCTGCTTTCACCTTTGACCATAACCAATGAAATCTGTTTGAAGCCCATTTCTTCTCAAATCTTTTCGCGACGCTCCATTAATCCCTCCGGAGCGTCAGAGCAGAGACTTGGCTGGAGAAGAAGCCGAGGAACTCGTAGGAATGTGTGACTTTGTTCATGGACACTTCAGCGTCTCAGATGCATTTAAACGAGGCGGGAAATCACTCACTTCTTTTCTTTCTTTCAGATTTGTCAGCATGACAACGGTCGCTACTTTCTGCTCCCAAATCATCCTCCAGAAATCTGCTGCGGTGTCTTCTTTTGGACCTGGGAGACAAAAGAAATCAATGATTAATATAGAAATACATGATTCATTAAGACACAAAATTAATAACCAAGGTATCAGTAATTATGTAGGTCATTTCCATGTGCACTATATCTTACCTTGTGCTGCAATGAATTTGTTCTTTTCCGTGAATCCCTGTTAGAAAAGATCATTAAGTTAATTAAGATTATTAATCAAAAGACCCTGGGGTGAGATTGTCTCTTCAGCTGCTGTTTTAAAGGTATTTATAAGAAAATAATTGTTATTTTGGTACAGTTAGTGTTCACCACGCTCAACCGAATGAAGGGAGAAACAAACAGCTTCACTCACATCAATGTAAGAAGCGTTCACATAGTCTGAAGAGGGATTTCCATCCAGCTGAGTCAGCACCACTCTGGAATGATCATCTGGTGGTGAAAATAACATTGGAAAGGTTCGAGGGTTACAGCGGAAAAACAACACACACAGTCTGTCACCGTGCTCTGATTGTAGACGAGGCAGCAGGTAGGTTTGACCGAAACGTTTGGAGAAGGACATCCATACCACTCATCCACTGCATCCAGCAGCCGCTTAGCTTAGCTTAAACACAAACACAAGCTAGCCTGTCCAGAGCTAACAAAATCCGGGAGCAGTAACTTCCTGGAGTGTCTGCTGATTGCCTGACAGCTCCTCCAGTAAAGAAAGAGTTCGGCAGCTAACAGCAAATTGTCCCTTTATGTGCAAATGAAACTATATAATGTGTTAATTTGTGAGTTTTAAAGGTGTTGGTGGGTGAATTTTTTTTTACCTTTGGACAGAGCCAAGCTAGCCTTTTCCCTCAATTTCCAGTCTTTATGCTAAGCTAAGCTATCTTGCTGCATATTTACCATACCGACAGGAGAGCGTTAAAACATTCATGTAGCTAAAGAAAAAAAATGAAAACGCACACCGTATTATTAATGAGACAGAAATGAGTGACAGGAACTTCTAATGGAAAACGGAAGAAGGGTAGAGGCGTTTGATTGTGAATGAACACGAGCCGGAGGATCAGCTGTATCTGAAGTGTTGAAAAAAAAGGAAAAAGGAGGACACGTGCACACACGGGCAGGAAACTGTGAGTTCTGGGTGTGAGTCAAAAGAAACCTAGTTCCTACAGAACAGAAAGTACACTCACAGGGAAGGATGTTGGGGTATCTGTTCTTCTCCTTGTTGTCGTCCTTGTTGGCCTCCTCGTACGTCCCCTGGGCATTACCCCCTGGCAAGGACTGCAGGACAGAACGACAGTTAGATTCTATGTCTCCCACACTGAAAACCTGTCAGGCTGACTTTCAACCGCTCATGTGGATCGTGTTCTGCTGTACGCACGGCCTTGTCACTTCCTCTGCCACCTACAGTAAACAGCGCTCCATTAAAAGCAGAGCACTTCGACTTCCTCTGTCTGTGCTGATAAACTGTCTGAATAAAGTCATACTTGTATGTGTTACATGGACCATGACTCACATTTTTGTTGACTCAGATCCTCAATCATAGTCACAAATAGGCAATAGGGTATTTTTCATGCATGTGGGTGTGTGTGTACAGTATGTGTCATGGACAATGTGACAACACATACTGTAAGTCTGAACATTCGTCTTTCACACAAACCAACCAGCGTGTCACAGTTGTGGTAGGAAAACTGAAATTTTAGATATTTTCTAGGTGGTTTTGTTGCCACAGTTGAGAGCACAAATCAACAATTAACCACACCTGACCATAAACAATCCTACAAATCAACAAGTTTGCACCACAGCGGCTCCTGATAGAAACACGACTTCCGCTACTCCTGCAGGATACAAAAGACTGCCTGATGACCACCTGCTCCTCTAACCTCCAGGCGGGGATGAGGGGACGCTTACATTGTACTCCTCCCTGAAGAGCTTGCCATCGTCAGCTGAGCGGAGCCTGTATTCCTCCTCGAGGTGGTCCACCGGGATGGGTAAGTAGGTCTTAGAGGCTGAAGGGGATCTGGGCAGAAGGACCACCGTCTGTTGCTCTGTGGGGAGGACAGGCAGTGGGTTTATCATCCCTGCTGGACTGAGAGAGCTTAATGCTATGGTTGTTGTGTTAAAAGAAAACTGATTTAACTTTGCAAATTATTAAATTATTATGAAATGGATGACTGAGAAATGAATTATAAAACAGGATTGGGTTTAATTAGACCAGTGGTTCCCAACGTTTTTGCCAGATGTACCCACAAAGACCCCCGTCATGACAATGTGAGCTGATATCACACTTACATAAAAGTGGATACTGTTACACGATCATGTTTTCATACAACACTTAGGGTGTTTTATCTGTTACTTTTAGCCAACCATTTCAACTGTTTAACCGCTACTGTCAAGAATAATTTCAACCCTTGTATCCACTCCTGTTAGCTTACTGTTTCCACTGTTTATCCATTACTTTTAGCTTTTTCACCTGTTAATCCATTGTTTTTAGCTTTCTCTTTCAAGTGTTTATCCATTACTTTTAGCTATTTCAACTGTTTGTTACTTTAACTATTAACTAGTGGAACATTTCTGCATTACTTTTAGCTCACACACTTTAAATCACAACACATAACATTCAGGTATTACAGGTGACTCAGTATATGTATATATATTTTACATGAACTCATAATTTCTACTTCTTCAGTTTAATTTTCAGGTACTCAAGCAGAAGTCCCCCCTTGGAGTACAAGTACCCTTGGTTGGGAATCACTGACTTAGACACTAAGCTTTGATCCTCTGCATGGAGACCAAAATGATTATCAAACTGATTTACAGTCTTATGACATGTTGGTGTGTGTGTTTGCCAACACCTCAGTAACTTAAAAAAAAAAAGGAGTTTAAGTATTCAATGATCACCAAACATCAACAAGTGTTAGAGAACCACAGAACCCCACGGAAAGGCTGCTCACAGCACCCCAGAGGAAGGCTTTTGAATGGAAACCTCTCTGAAGCGCCTGACTAGGCATTCGGTTAGCGCTCACAAAATTTGGAAAAAGTAGGTTGAAGAAGTACTGAGAAGGTGTTAGTAATATGAGATTCCTTATACCGCCACCCTGTATACCTGACCTGGTGGTAAAGTGGTGTATAACGACTCAGTACTGTATCCAAACTCTAAAACACAACACATGTCAAATTACACACAGCACACACACACACACACACACACACACACACGTACAGTCATACAGGCAAAAAAACATCATGTTCATAAGACAGAATGCAGTTAATGGGCCAACATGACACTTCTGCTTTCAGTTTTATCCTCTAAGAAATATGATTCAACACTACATGTGAATATATGCTGTAATATTCTCAAGCACAGTAAACTATCAAAGTGAAAATTAAATATCACTGTTACATGAAAAAGTGGACCATGTGTCATGTTTACAATCACAGTAATTAGCAGCTCTGCTATTACTCTGATATTTACTCAATGTTTCTTATTGCTATTTTTGGGTGTGTTGGGTATTTTACAGTCATTTATCCTTAGCAGCAAGAATGCAACCTGTTCCGTAGATGCCATTGTAATGTCAGATAAGAAAACACTTCCTAAAGAAACCTCACAGCCGCTCACGACGTTTTGCTTCCTGCACAGTCCAATAGCTGTTAGCATACTTCACACAAACCGGCTTAGAATTGAAATGATGCAGCTTGAAGCTCGGTGACAACTGCGCTGATACCTGCAGCAGTGAAGTTGTGTACTAACTCTACATGCAGCCTCGAAAAGCTTTAAAAAGAAGGTGATGCTAGTTCTTCACATTAACCACAGGAAGTATAACACAACCACAATGCAGTGGTGGGACAATCTGCATGCAGTTACAAATATAAAACTGATGCCTCCTTTACACCTCCCACTATCTGTCTCCTTTACATTCTCGCTATGCTTCTCTTGACAGCCAGCTTATCGCCCTCACAGTCTACAATCTGTCTTCTCACAACGTCCGGTTTAGATCAATGTTACCTTGTTCCTCCAGGATGCCATTTGGAATCTTCTTGTCGACTGTTGTGACGACCGCTTTTCTCTGGTTTTTTAACCTGACAAGAAAAGAAAGCGATAAAATGAGAAGAGCAATGGCACAAAACACAAGATTGAAGTTCAACTTTAGTTAGTTCAGATCTCCAAAATGCTGCAGGTAGCAGTGAACAAAAGCCTTTCCATCCTACCATCTGAAACTTGAGAAGCTATTCTTTCTCATTAGCTGACAGCACTATAGTCCGAATTTGGTACAGAATTAGTTCTTCTGTCTCCTGCTGCCTGTGTGGGTCCACTGTTACTGCCTGGCTGCCTGTTGTCTTCTCACTAAGCATGAGAGGGAGTCAACTAGCAGTACTTCCTGACTGGGCTCCGCCTCAATGACTAAAGGAGGAAGTGTTTGTCACCCCGAGCTCTGCCCCTGAGCCTGGCTCACAGCCAGTCAGAGAGTCCCGGGGAGGGGGTGATGTGAGGTGAGGTGAGGTGACTCCTTGCAGGGTGGGAGAGTTTACCTGAGGAAGTACCAGGCTAGCAGTGCGATGATGAGCAGCAGCAGGGACAGGACCAGCACGGTGGGGAGGATGTGTTGGCTGGGGGATGTAACATCTTCTGAGGAAGAAGGAGAGGCAGAGCTGGGGGTCAGGGAGCACCGTCGACAAAGAAGCAGGAAGAGGGGGGCAAGGACGGCGATGTGCGTGCATATGTCGGTGTGTGCAAATGCTCGGCTGCGTGTGTTTGAGCCGTGCGTCTGTTGCATGAACTGATAGAACAAAATCAAAACTTGGCACAGCAACACACCTCCCATGTTCTCTTCTGGCTGCGGGCCTGATTTAATAACTGGCTTCAGCAGTATTTTGTCTGCAGAGATAAGCATCAGCTCATTTCGTCCTGTCGGTGCGTCTAACAGAAAATCAGAGGCTTTAAGAATGGAGACTCAGCCAAGAGTCACAGCCACACAGCCTGCTATTAGCTGTGTTTATAAAGACGCACAATAAGCCGTAAATTACTGTCCAGGCCTGCTGAAGTTCATTGTGATCCGGTAATAAGAAGGCTGTTGAAAAGGCTATTATCAAGCAGATGCACGCGCTGAGGAAGACGCATCATAATCATATCTAAGGGGAAAGTGATGACTGCGGTGGATAGCGATGGGATTTTGTTGCTATCTCAAATTGTTCTGCGTTGTTCAGCCTCACATGTCGAGGTGCATTGCTTTCTGTATTGTTCTTACCTTGTGTATGGTTGCCATTGCCGGTGGAATTCGATGTTGTCGTGGTTGCCACCAAAAACAGAAGTGGGACCATTGTGACTGCAGAAAAACAAAATGAAGACGGATATTAAATTTAGTGCCAGGCATGTCTGCAAAGTCGAGATTCATGACAACGTGGCCGCTGGGTAACGTCACCATTTAGAGAGCACAAAAGCTATTGACTGATCTGAGGCATGTTTCTTCATTTGTGACTGCTGCTTTCGGGAATGTGCTCATCGGTGCAAAGTTCACGCAGACACAATGGAACAACACACTCATATCCTGGTCATTCATTAAAGTGCCATAAAGCTCTAAAGCTCATTACCTAAAATGTCCACATGGTGGCACAATACTCCATTATTTGAAACAAGGCTACCCAGGATAACAGCTTCCTTACAAGCCCATTGAGAAAAACATAACATCCAGACCAGGAAAAAACACATGTTAAACGTCACATATGCAGATTAAGGTGACGCGTATGTGTGTGCACAAACACAATTACTGCAACCATCCTGACTCAACGCAACACTCCCTATTACTCCAGTAAGAAATATGCTCATGCTTTAATCAGTGCATTATCTGATTGAGTAGTAGTACATGCGACTCTGAGTCGATAACAGCTGTTTTCCTTCAGCTGTTTGCGTGGCAATGCCATGTTGAAATGCATCATTTCCAGGATCTAGCATGTGTTGCATGTTAGAAATCACAACACTAGCAGATGCAACACGCATGCAAACACAAGGCCCGGACTATGAATGAGCGCTTAAGCCAAGCTGAACTGGATGTATCAAATCACAGGGAGCGAAATCTAGAGTCTGAAAGCAAGAGGCTTAACACGGACGCCCCTCGTGCTCCGCTCTTTGCCTCCTCCCCCCTCCCCTGTGATAACATCACCCCAACACAAACACTCAGTTCACACGCACACAAAGACACACGCACGCACGCCGACGCCCACGGCACCGCGAGCGCCGTCCAGGATCCCCCACGCACGGTGACATCCAGGGGTCTCAGCTGAATGATCTCCCCCTCATTTTCTCCAGGCAGAAGAATGCTTAGGAGGGAGGACGAAGGTGTATCTGCGATCGATTCTTGCGTTTGAGCATTCAGAGTGAGTTTCGCAGCGCACTGATTAAAGCACCTCCTTTCTTTTCAAAGCCGTCGGTAAGATTTGAAAACCAATGAGCCTTGAGATGTCTGCAGTTTACAAGGTGTTTCTCTTTTTCCTCGTTTTCAAAAAAGCACTGTCAGAGTTGGAATCTAAGCAGAGGAGGCCAGCACAGAGCTGCTAAAACCTCCATAATGAAGCAGGGCAGAGCGTGCCCCCCCCCACCCCACTGCAGGTGTGTGTGTGTGTGTGGGGGGGGGGGGGGTGCTTTGCAGCTGCGGTGGAAAGAAAGCCAGGCCAAGTGCATAGTCAATGAAGACACTGTGTGCTGAAGCCTCCACGCTGTGCCGCAGTGTCCTGTAATGTGTCCAGGCAGGACACCGGAGGAATGTGGAGGCAGCAGAGCAGAGACACTGACTGCAGCAGGGGGAGAGGGAGCACAAGGTCCAGGTCAATAATATTTCCTGGAGCGATTAATAAACCCTGACATGTCAGCCCCCGCTCCGTGGGGAAGACTG
Organism: Chaetodon auriga; assembly: GCF_051107435.1. NCBI lineage: Eukaryota > Metazoa > Chordata > Actinopteri > Chaetodontiformes > Chaetodontidae > Chaetodon > Chaetodon auriga. Next base: position 6,457,885 of record NC_135093.1, read on the forward strand.
ATGAGAGAATTCTAATGAGAGGAGAGGAGTGGGCTGCCCCCGTCTCTCCCGCTCTCCTCCCTCTTTATCCCCCCTCTTTAAGGCTCTCTCTGCAAATGTCACAAGCTTGGACGAGGGGGAGGACATTGAGCTGAGTTAGTACAGTGAGTGAATCCTGAGGGAAGAACTCTGTGTATGAGACGTGAGGTTTTGTGGTGTGGAAGTTCACTCGGGGCACTGTTTGGGACTTTCTTCTACATAAGCTGTATTGAATCTGATGTATGCTGGGTCTGTTTGTTTGTGTGCGCGGCGGCTCACCGGGGACGCCCTGCAGAGTTAGCCCGAAGGCTGTGTCTTGTGGTTAAGCGTTGCTGCTTCTTGTAAGCATCCCCTCGTTCCTGGCTCTCTCTCTCCATCACCTCTGGAGATGTCACGGCGTCACGTTTTAGCCTCCAACGCCTGCGTGGCTCAGCGGCTCCCGGGGGACGGCAGGCTCCTCGCCCCCCCCTCTGTTCTCCAGCTTCTCCCATCTTGTCACTGCAGTGGTCTCTCGCTTGACCTCTTCAGCATCTCTGAGGAGATCACCAACTTCCTTTCCTCTGTCTTTGTGGAGAAATGTCCCTCACATTACTATAAATAAAACTGCTTCCTATTCCTCTGGGTATCTAATCTATTTTCCTTTATTTCTCCTCACTCAGCAGAAACCAGCCTAACGCCACAAGTCTCAAATTAGACTGTTAGCGATGGTCGTCATTTAGCTTGGGTCAGACTCTGGGCAAACAGCTATCATCACATTGTGTGCGCTCTCATCTGTGTATTGTCCTTTCTCCATTTAGCACTCTGCAGCTAGTCACCCACCATCAGCCATAATGAAAATAGGTCATGGGAGATGTCAGCTCGGGGGGAAGTTCTAAGGCGTCCTTTTCCGATTGGAGGACATTTCATGGGTATGTGTGTCCTGGAGTTACCCTGGCATGGAGTTCGCTCTGTCCCACGGTGGGTGAGTGTCATCCTGGGCTGCAGAATTTAAATCACTGCAGACTTATTAAAAAAACTTTACAACAAAACTTTACAAAAACTAGTTTTAATGTCCATATGAGCACGTGAGTATCGTGCTATGACCAGACCTCGGCTGATGTATCACCTGATATTCATTTAATAATGTCGATAGAAACATTGTCACCATAATGCAATCTGTCCAGCAGAGAGCGCTGACAAGCTGATTTTTCAACTGTTGAATGTCTCGTTCATTGTGTATGTTGGTCGCAATCACAAAAAAAAAAAAATCTAACGGATACATATGAAGATTGTTTCTGTTGTGTGCGCGTAAAGAAACAACTGTCTGATATATCAGAGTTTTCAAATACACCTTTTTCTTATCTGGGCTAGAAAAAATCATAACTTATCCACTTTCAGTGGGTTGTATTGTGATTATCTTCTTACGACATGCTTTTACCCAAATTAAGGACTGCAAGCAAGACGTAGTTAAAAACGAACACAATCCTAGCTGAAATTTAGCGTAATGGTGCAGACACTGGTCTGATACACAGTGGAACAAGCTCTCGGTTATCCATCTACATACATAAAGAGCTCGTTTTCATACAGCTAATTAAACAGTATTTGCATAAAATGATCAGTGTATCACGACAGAGTGAGAGCCAGACAGCAGCTGTCCACACGAAACAAGAAACTGCTGAAAGATTATTATAAACCTGATCTTAACCACATCCCCCAGCCGGGTTTCTGCCTACACACTGTACACAACAACGCCTCAGCCACTGTTATAAGTTCATAGAGACCTCCAGCATCTGGTATGCAGCGTGTGACTCACACCTCTGTCTCCACTGATTACAGCCTGCCACCTCTGAATACCTGCGTACCTCACAGCATGTAAACAAAAACGCAGACGCACAGATATCATCACGTCACTTCACACAGACAGGCAGCAGAGACTACGAGCAGGGCGCTGCCAGGCCTCGCTCTGCTTCTGTATGCCTGCGCCAACCATGAAAAGGCCATGTGGGAATTGTGACTCATGGTGAATCTTGTGTTGTTTATGGTCCCAAACAAAAAAGCTGATAAGTGTTTTTCCCTGACAGCGTTTTGTTTTGGAGGATGAGCTATCCGTCTCTGTGGACTTATGTTTTCATTGTAGTGCTTCCTGCTCTGTCATTCTTTCAGTGTGGGTTTAAAAAAAAAAACACACCCCTGAAGTGACATAATGATACCCCTGCAGCTCTCCGCTATTGTCTCACTAATTAGCTCCAGAAACCCAACCATCAGAAAGGACAAGCTTGTTACAATCAGAAGATAAGACGGAGAAATTGGCCGTCTTTGCCTCTGACAGGAAGCGCAGTGTTCCCTGGCATGGAGTCTTGCCGTAGACACAGCACTGTCAGTTCCACTGAATGTGGTTTCTCTGGGCACAGAGTCGCTCTGTCTCTTCAAATACATCAGCTGGGGAATTCGGAAAATGGGTGGTGGGTGTAGGGGCGATGTGACAGGGTGAGCGGCCACTAGGTACATTGTGTCCTCTGAGCAAAAAGCTGCCAGAGTGTTTACCCTTCAGGCTATGAGGTTTTTTTTTATATAACTTAAACCTGCAAGATGGCTTATTAGAGGAAAAACAACCAGTAACCTGAAGCCTTCTGTGCATTTTCCCACTGCTGTGTTCAAAACGAGTTCACAACCTTCTTGCAGTCTCGCTTGCTTTCTTGCAGGTGACTGATCGATGCCGCTCTTGTGTCTGCATGGTAAATGTGAAGCTAAAGCCAGGAGACGGCTAGCTTATCTTAGCATTAAGCCTGGGCGAAACAGCTAGGTCAGATCTGTCCAAATGTTAAAAAATAAAGCTGACTATAACACGTATTTTGTTAATTTAATCCATCAAAAGAGTCAAGAGCGACAAGCTGTGGCCAGCTGCTTCCCCATGCTTCCAGTCTTAATGCTAAGCTAAGCTAACTGTCTCCTGGCTGTATCTTCATATTGAGCGGACAGCTATGACAGTGGATCCTTTAAAAATGATAAATATGATGGACAAAGTGGCTATCCAGTGTTAGCTTATAATGCCAAAGGTATATTTGCAGTTATTTAGTGACTTAAAATTTATTTTTCAACCATAAAATGTCCCATTCATTACATATCTTGGTCACAATTCTTAAATCAGTACATTTATGGGCTCTTCATAAAAATTGTATGTTATGGGTAAATGCTATTATTATTGTCAGAAAAACAAATGCATAGACTAATACAAAAATAATCTCTCTCAATCATCAACTATTGCCTACCAGAAGTGTGTTGTGGTGTATTTATATGCAGAGACTCTGCTCTCCTCTGCTGTGATCGGGACATTTCTGGGCTACATCCTTTGGGCAGTAGGTGTGTAGCTCCCAGCCAATAACAGAGCACAGGTGTGGTCAGGACTTTCTAAAAAAGGGTAGCGACCAGGTGTCAGACCCTGAGCCACATGCATCTAAAGAGGATGCTCTCTGTTACGTCTAACTTGTTAAATTGCAAGTGCATTTGTGTACAAACATACTTAATCCTGTGCACATGTGGTCGTGGGTGGGCCATTATTTCAGGTGCAGCATACTCATTCTCATAAGGACCTCGATAGTCTTTGTTAGCAGCTTGCTCATGTGGCGCTACCACAGAGTGACCTGTGTGCAAAACAGAGAAGCCTTATTTATAGAGCAGAGCTGCAAGAGCTTATCAGTGTGATATCGAGTCATGCTGTGGTTGGATGCTATACGGTGTTTGTCTCTGTAGCTACGCTCACAGGTGTAAATTTGAGCTGTAATGTTTGGTTTCCATGGCTGAACGGTGTAGAGAAGGTTTTGTCTTGAAGGTTTTCTGTGGGTGTGTTTTGTAATAATGTGTCTTCCTGTTCATGTTGCATTATGTGAAGGGTAGCATGCAATGGTTTTGCTGCATGACGCGTTTTATGGACATAAAATCAGGATACTTCAGCCTCTACTGCATCACTTCTGATCATTATTTTTTAAAATTATGAGTCCTTCAACTTCAAAATGCAATAGAAAACCACTCAGTACTTTTAGAATTTCATGTTTGGGTCTCTGAAAGATATCAAGAAACCCTCTGACAGCACACAATAAGCGCAGGGTAAAGATCTAAATCAGTCAGTTTTGACGACAGCGCTGCAGGTTCAGCAAGTTTGTACTTTCTATTTGAGAACGTCGCCTGTGTCTCTCTGTCTCTGTGCTCTCTGCCTTTGGGGAACTGCAGTGTGTAAACCTGGGCTGGGTTAGCTATTTAAAGGAGAGCGCGCTACATTCACAGTCTTCACAGAGGAAATGAAGCTGGGGTGTCCATGTGCTCGCACACATGCTTCCATGCAATGTAACCTAGTTGGACAAGGTGATCAGCGGATCCACCTAAACCTGCAGACCACATCTGAACTCCCGCTGCATCGCTGTCCATCACTCAGACACACTATTCAGAAACCAGTCCAAGATTTGAAAAAGTACACTGTGTAAAAAATGTAGTCTTGTTTTAACATCTGCGCCGCTGTTCTTCACAATGTGTTCCCATGGTAACCAACGTGGCACCTGTGGGATGCTGAACACGTCGGCTTTATTAAAAGGAAAAAAAATCCAGCGCGCACTGAAAACCTGAGAACCTGATGTCAATCCAGCCTTTTGTCTGAGTTAACAGCTCCGGAGGAACAGTGATGTTTAGTAAAAAGGGTGAGGAGGAGAGAGTGGCCGGCTGCAGTACGGGTCAGAAACCCCCCCCCCCCTCATTGTTAGCAGAGATTAAAAAAAACTTCCCTTTCGCCACCTTGATCAAAGATGCCATAGGCTGCTCACCATGGCACCCTGCTGCAGATGTGGGTATGGCCTGGAGCTAGAAAGCTTGGAATGAGGTGATAATTCAAAGAGAAACCCGCTAACTTAAAAATAATCAACTTAGCAATGATCCAATTTGTAATGTAACTGGTTAAGATGCTCCTGTTCTGACACTGCAGTGCGCATAACTTCAAATAAACCATGCTTCAACGTTTCATCGGAAGTCAAAGCTGAGGTATAACTAACTATAAACGTCTGGTGTGTATGTGCATGAGGTAGCAGAAGGTGGAAAGCCGTAGTCAAAGCAAGCTAAGGCAAGCTTGGTTGCCCGCCTGCATTTGTTAATCACCTGGGCTTTGGAGGTTGCTTGCAGCTGCTGTGTGCTGCAACAAGAGCTAACGTTAAGCTAGCTGTTGATGGTCGACAACAATCTAATTACCTTTTCTGCGAGTAATGAGTCATTAACTGCAAACTGGGAAAGAGTCCTAAAATCAGTCAAGTTCACAAAGTTAATACTGCATTTCTGTGGAATTTAAAAATCCTCTTTACTGTAGATCCAACTTATATACGACAGAGGTTGTAGTACTGTGTCATGCTCTGCAGTATCTCACACATGAGCTATCTATAGCTCCATTGTACAGTAACAACTCTGCAGCCCTGCTCTCTTGCCAATCTGGGTGCCTCCCCTCCTGCGCTCCTAGCATTGTCATTAATCAATTCCTGCCTCCTTCCCGGAGCGCCCAGACGCTGTGGCAGTGGTAATGACCTTGGAGACCCGCTGGCTCCGCTCTGCAGTGTCAGCCCTCCACGTCTACACGTATGGGAACGAACGCAGCATCTCCCACTGAGATCTCAGCTCAGATGTGCGTATGCGTGTTGGTGTTGTGTTTGCATGCAGGAGAGAAACATTTACTGTATAGAGGAACAAAGAAAACCACCTTAACCAACGGCAGCAAAGAAGTAGAAGAAAAAAAAAAAAGCTGTGGTTGATTGCCAGGTTCAGGCCACAACATCCTGTTGACTGAGATATGGGGACTACTGTGTCTGACCCTGAAAGCACCGCCATTAGAGCAGTCCTCACTGGAAATGAGAGCTTTTAGCTGCCGCATATTAGTTAAGAATAACATGGTGCTAGATGAGAAGAGATTATTGCTAATCTTCTTAAAAACATTCCAGCCATAACTAACATTTGAGAGCCGCTCTCGTTTAGCCTATGACTTAATGTCTTCAGCGTTTATAGCATTTAAAAGCTACTGTCGTGTTCTGGTGAGGCCGGGAAACCAAGAGCGTAATTGGCAGTAAATATTTACTCCAGTCTGTCGTCTGCACCAGCAAACACCACATCTGAGCTTACACTCGGCCGGCTTGTTTGAGTGTCACTTAGTCTGTGTGTTCGCGCAGTCTTGTGTCAGCGTGTCACACACACGCACACACACACTCACAGTTTATTCTTCCAAGGCGCCAGTAGGTCTTTCAGTCACTTCTGATCCACAGATTTACACGCCTGTGCAAACACGAAACATGCATACGTTTCAGCACCAAATCTGCTAACAATTGGCGTGCAGTCCTACTGCCTGGCATACACACACACACCCACAAATCCACAAACGCTCCATGGGAGGGATCCATGGGAAACACGTGTGGCAGCGCCTGTTCGGGAACCACCGTGCCAGAAATCATTCTACTAGTGGTCCATCATCCACAACACGTGCGTGTACGTGAGGGACAATCTCACCGCGAGGGTCTCATCATGTCCTCCAGGCTCCTTACACCTCCCGACCTGACAGCATTGAACACAGAGGCATCCATCTTTCTCCCAACCTGACACCTCTGGGATTTACCTCCACCCCTTTTTCAATTATTCAGCAGCAGAGCAATTACGGGCCGGAATCAGAGCCATCGATAGCCGGCGTAATGCGCGGCAGCTGGGCTGAAAATGACGAAAGCGGCGCTGTGACACTTCTCATTATCACCCAGCACTCTGTGATTACCGGCACTCTGCTATGAACAGGTATTAGTGTGAGAGACATGTCGAGGGAAGGTGAGAGAGAAGAAGAAGAAGGAGGGATTGTGTATAAAGCTGGGAGCCTGTCAGCCAGGTGATGTATGGGAAATTTACTGCTTAGCTTGTAGGGCCATTAAGAAGAGGATAAGTGTAACACACGGGGGTAAACAAATGAGTTCTGAGGGTGCTGAACATGAAGCAAGCACCTTCAGGGTCCTTTTTGGAGGTCTAAGTGTACGCTGGATGGGAATTCTTCTAAAGTCCATTATGACTACTCGTTATAATCATAGAGATTTGGAAAACGGGAACTTCAGCAAGAATTAAGTTTATTCGGAGAAGAGCCTCGTGCTAAAAGGCTTAGAAAACATCATCGTCAGCCCCTGACAAATCCAGCTGTTGTGACATAGCAGCTGTAGAGCAATGAGCCACACCTGGATTTCTAAAACAGGAGCAGCCAGTTCAAACTGCACTGCCGTTTCATGTGTGGAATTTGGAAACGAAACATCGTCTCGCGTTCGCTACCACTTCTCGAGCACGCACACACAAACACACGCAGCCTCGCAGTAACGTAAACAAACCAGCAGGTAAATCACACGGCAGGTAGAGCAGGAAGTGGATGTGCAATGCAGGTTGTTACAGGAGCTGCAGGGACTTCTCAGGTACGACTGTCTGATCGGCGGGATGGGCTTCTGTCACACCTTGTGTGTGTCTGCCCGTCTCTCTCGGCCTCTTTTCAGACACTGCTGACAAATATGTGGAATAAATGCGGAATTTAAAAATCAACAAGCAGCAATGATACTTTTTCTGATAAGTATAGTGGATGGGTAGATTTTGATATTTCATCATCAGCGGGGAGAGCGGCAGGAAAATCTGAAGTATTGGCAAGCATGAGATACATATTTCATCATTTATCAGAATCAGATACTTGATATCATATGTAATATATAATTTATATCATTTATAATAGATTATCTGTGCGCTTTCTTTCCAGATTTGCTTGCGGTGTGGAGAAAATACAACCGACGCTGAAACTTTTGCTGCAGACGCGAGCAGGCCGCCGAGCTTGGCCCTGCAGCACGTCCTGTCTGAACAGCCTAATTAGTTAACATGGCTGCCGAAAGGAAGCGGGCAGCGCTACGCGGCGCTTCTGCCTCCTGTGTGTGCCCAGCGTCACACTCGCTGCCCCGATCAGCGCTACGTAGGGGAGTGAAATGCTGTCACTACCAGAACTCATAATGGACAAAAACATGAAAATGAGACCCAGATTGTCAGAGTTTCCTTTTAAAGTTCTCTGCTTACTCTTTGTAATTTGTCATTCAGTGGGTATGACTTTGATCAGACTGTGTGGTTAGTTTCTAGCTGTTCTCATGCATTTACTAACAGGAATCGATGCAGAAAGCGTTCAGGAACCACATCCTTTCTGATTATAAGCCTCTGGAATTTGCTAAATTTGGTTAAGACATCAGAGTAAATGTGAAACAATAAACAGAACGCTGATTGGTGGTCGCACCGAGCATAAATCACCTCTTTAACCGACTATAAATTTGTTCTTTTCAGAAAGTTTTAATGGCCAATAAAAAGGATTAAACAGATTAAAATGTAGTTGTACGCAGAATGGTAACGGCTGACTCAGATGGCGTCTTGGAGGCTGATTTTAGCACGTTACGGCCAACCAGACGGCCTCCCCTGAGACTGCATGGCTCATTTTTATGTCATGTTATTCAAGCACAGAAATAACAAGCAATTGAGGGATCCTGTGGGACAAAGAAACCGACTTCACTCAAATGAATTCAAATAAATTGCAGTGTCAGTGCCTGTAATGAAGACAATCCACAAAGCTTTTACACTGGCATGAGATTTATTTAACATCAGCGCTGATGCAGAGGCTGCAGCTAAGAGCAGGTCTGGACGACCAGCCCCCACAGAAAGAAAGGGGGGATCTTGCGTAGAACCTCTGCTTTCAGACGCAGAGATAACCACAGTCCTTTGGGATCTGCGCAGGACCGAACAGATCTGTCCCCCAAAATATCCTTTCATTCCCTTGAGAGAAGGATTGGGAGGAGGGGGGAGGGCAGCGGTGGAGAAACAAGTGATAAGCACCGCAGCGGGAGAACAAAAAGCCACTTGATTCTGAGGAAAAGAGAAGGAGGAGGAGAGGAGATGTGGGAGCAGAAGGGATAAGTGAACGGCCCACGCTGCGAGGATGAGGAGGCTGCCTCTGCTGCTCTGCAGAGATAGAGCAGACCTGCCTGCTCAGTGCAGACGCAGACTATAAAACCCTCCCATGTGTGAGCAAAAGGGGATATGAGGACCGAGTCTGGTTCTTGACACGTCCCCAGACTGTCTACACGGAAAGCCAGGTTTCGCTGTCAAACACCTCCGGTTGCCATAGCAAAACTGCAGTATCGCACTTCATCTGCCAGAATAACATCCCCTGCACGCTCCCTTATCACAAACCCGGCGACAACAGGTTTGACAACAAGTGGAAAAACAAAAACAACTGTGGTCCAGACTCACAGAGGAGGCGCAGTAATTCACGGCCTGCCTTCCAGGACAAACTGGAAGTGGAAGCACAGTAATTATGCTACCCAAACGCCCGACCTGACACATTTTTAACAATCCTCTTTTTCAGGATCACATCCCCTGCAGGGCACATTATGAGCAGCACTTTGTTGATTAAGATTGTATAACCGTGTTGTTTGGTCTCTGCCTGAATTGTATAGGAATATGAGTCATTCAGCGGGGCCTTGGGCACCATAGTGAGCCTCATTGTCCTCCCTCGTAAGCAGGCTTGTTACGCGAATGAGAAAGGACACACACACACACACCATATTGAGAGCAAATGACTGTTCTGCATCGAAGGCCTCTCGGAGAACTCGCTGCCCTCATGGAAAAAGGAAGCGCGACATCCAGCGCCGCAGACAAAAGCTCTGCGAGACAGGCCGGCGTGCAGGGGGAGACCTGGCCCGCCGCTAACAGGTCCTGACAGAAGCATGGAGGCATGACAGGAGAGAATCGTGGACGTTAACACCAGGCGCGAGGAGGCGGAGGAGGCGGTGATGACATGTTGTGCATCACGAAACCTCGAGCACAGACAAAGTGTTGACCTGCAGGCCACAGAGGTAACACAAGGGTCAAAATCTGAGCTCTGCTAAGTTCTGCACCCATGAGACGAGACAGACAGATGACTGGAGCTAAAGCGACATTTTGGACCGTTTTCGTCCCAAGAACCTGACGGCTGCATTTGATTCATTGTCAGACCTTACGTAATCAGATCAAACTCCTCCGACACTCCGAAGACAAAAGCCTCTGCGCAGATTGCAGTGCAAGGGTCTGTTTTTCAGCGGTGAACAGAAATTTTGAAGGTTGAAGAGCAACAGGGGACTGCAGCATTATGTAAAGTATAAATACAGTGTGTGTGTGTGTGTGTGTGTGTGTGTGTGTGCGTGTGGGGTGGGGGGAGGCTTTGAGAAAAGTCGAGAGGGCAAAACAACCTTGCAGAGAAGAAGAAATGCCTTTGCTATTATGAAAACATTTCAGAAGTTCATTTGAAAAGTTACAGGGTCGTCTTTCTTCCTCATTCAGCTGGAACTCTCTGAAACCTTGAGATTCTCCGCAGCTGACATTTGCGATCACGCTCTTAATCAAAGCCACTGTATTTGCACGCAGGACTGCATGACTGCGCGTCTGTGCGCCGGCCTGTGTGTTTCTGCAGTGTAAGCACATGCTGTCCTCCATCTGCTGTTTGATAGAGGCCGTTTCCTTTCCTGTGCAGCCAGCCAACCAGCCGGCCTTCCTGCACCGCTCTGCTCCAGAGGGGAAACGGGAGCAAGACCGCCACACACTCCTGACAAAAAACCCAGGATAAGATACGTACACACGGAGTGGTTGAAAAGACAATGACTCAGCCACACACTTTAACACAAACAGTCTCCTCTCCTTTCTCTTTCCTTCCGTCTTAGACTTCAGGCTTTGTTTTCCGCGGCTCCATCTACTGTACGTTCCTTTTGTCCTCACTTTTTCATGGTCAAACACCTCCACAAGTCATTAAACAGCTCGGTGGGGACAAAATATTTGAACTGCAGAACAATGAAGGGGATTGTTAAATACAGGAAAAGTCACAAGCTCGAGGGTCGAGGGGCTTGTGCAGTTATAACATCTAATCCTAACAGTCAGTGAAATTCCTATTAGCCACCGTGCACGGGTTGTAATAACAGGAAAATGAATCTGCAGTTAAATACACAGGCCCAGCGGGTGCGTGTGTGTAATCCGACAGAAACAAACCATCTATCTGGCACAACCCCAGCGACCTCAGCTGATGGCAGAGACTGCAAATTGAAAAACAAGCACCTTGATTTAAAAAAAAAAAAAAAAAAAAAAATCACTTCCACCTCCGCCTGCTTCAGTTCTCCCATCACGTCTAACACGGAGATACCTCTAAGTCTTCAGTCTCCATTATGACGGCCACCTTAAATGTCACATATGCTTTCAGGAGCAAAAACCTTGGGAAAATCTGCCTTTGTAATGTCCACGATAGCACTGAGGTCTCAGCTTGAGGCTTCTCTTGTATCAAGTGACATAATGTAAAAAGCCTTTTTTTGTGTGCCGGCGAGCGCAAGACAATGAATGTAATCAACTGCCCTGAACAAGCTCTTAATCAGGTTCCACATATCAGTACAAATTCAGCCAAACTCTTTTTCTCAGAGTCCTAATCAGATGCACTTCACAGAGCATAAAGCCAAACCATGCCACTTTATACTCCAAACAATATGGCTGATTTCAAGAAGCTGCAACATATGTGGTCAAGCTAATGGCGTCTTTACTCCTGTAGTGCGCAGCCCTCTGCTCTCAGTACTGTTCCACTTCCTGTTTCTTGATCCTTTTTACCAGCTGACACAAATAACACAACGTAGCCCTGAATGTCCACATTGAGGAAGTGACTGAACGGCCACAAATATGCCAGGAACTTGTTATAAAACTCCTGATATACGCAGTTGTGTGTCCAAGTGAAATCCTCAAACCCTAACCTCAAGTGTGAACTCATAAAAAGCAGCTCGCATGCCGTGTGGTGCTAAATTACCTTGATGAGTGTTGATTCAATGTATGCTGATTCTCAGGTCCATAATAGCAGGTCACATGGTTCTGACTGAGTCCAGCAGTCACATCGTTGCCGTCGTCCTCAACGTGAAGTTGGACAGAAGCTGGAGATGGGACGGTCTGCTACTCACAGCCCGGCGAGGAGAGGCGATCCCTGGATCCAGGCGGCGGTGGCGAGCTGTGGGTCTCAGCAGGGGCTCACCAAGCAGCAGCCAGCATGAGTTTTTGGGCCGGAGGCCTCGAAGGGATGCTGCTCACCACCTTTATTTAAACAGAGAGCGAGAAGGACAGAGCACATTTTAGACTATTAACACAACAGAGACAGAGACACACGAGGAGGAGAAGCTGTGATGCAGTTCCTGTCTTCAGCAGAAACGGTATGAAGCAAGAAGAAGAGAGTGCAGCTAAGAGTGGAGGACAGCTTCCCCAAAGGAGGAGGCTGTGAGGTAATCATCAGACCCGAGAGCAGCATGAAACAGCATATATACGCTCTGTATGTTACCCTTCACGCATAACGATGACATTTAGCCTTGAGGGAAAAACAGAGAGTAGGAACATTTTCCTCATCAGCAAAGGAACAGTGAGGATGGCACAAAGTCTAAGGAGGAGCCCAGGGGTGATATGCAGATGGTCACTAAATGTAACCATGGTGAAGGAAAGTCTTATAAATTAGTCATGAGAGTTAAATGAGTTCATTTTTTGGGGTAACATTTTACAGAGCGCCTGTAATGCAAATTAGTCTTCCAAATCCAGCAGCCAACTCCGAGTGCACATCGCTTTGTATCCAAGCAAACCTCATTTATAACTAAAAAAAAATTAGGTTTCTAAATCTACTGATGGCAAGAAAACACATAGCAGCCCAGATCTGGAGTTTCACATAAAGCCTCTTTGTGTAGATACATCGGTGAATGGGTTTTTTTTTTTCCTACTTCAGTCTATTTGTATGAGGAAACATTGGTACACACTGTGCATAAGATGTAGTAGAGATTGCAGGTTGGTGTCATCTAATATATAATCCCTGCTATTACCTTTGGGAGGCCTGAAAGGAGGCTACGGGGGGAGGGAGGAGCGTGTGAGGAAAAAAAAAAAGAGGACAAGGAGCACAATTTATCTACCTGGGAACGCTGAGCAGCCAAAGAATCTGGAGGCAGCGTTTCTGTGCGGAAAGCTTGTAAGTACCGTTGTTACCCTCAGCTGAAGGATTCTGGGTGAGGACTTAAACGGGCCAATTACACTCGTGAAAGTATGACACCTTTCCCAAAACCGCTCCGTCAAAAGCCCTCTTTTCTCCGCTCTTGCAACTTTGACATTTTGGAGATACGAGGTTTTCACCTGCCAGCGGCGGGGAGCATGCCGAGCGGTTGCTATGGCGACTCTCTCGTCTCACCGAGCAGAGGGGAGGCGTAAGGGGGGGGGGGGGGGGGGGTTCTCTCTCCCTGTGTCTCTCTTTCCAGGCTGTAACGATAAATGAATGGACACATCTCCGACAGCTCCCTCCCATCTCCACCCCGCTTCCCTCTGGAGCTCAATGAAAACAGGCAGTCAACATTTGCTCTATGACATCCTGGAAAATGAGGTGTCATGCTTGAGGATTTCCATGACAGCCAAATAATAGCACGAGCTAAAGAGTCGGTGCTCAGAAGGCAGCATCGAGTGAAATAGAGGATATATCAAGTCTTGAATTCGCACCTAAGTTCCTGGAAAGCGCTGTGAGGGAGTGTTTCAAATCACATATCAGCTCAAAGCTCATAAATAAATAATACAAGGTCTGACAGTGTGGAATCAGATCAAGCAAACTGTTGAATAATAGAAGAACCTCCCTGTAACGCAATCAGATGCAGAGCATCACGCTCGACAACATCAGAGGAAAACACAGAAAGCCATGAAAGCCGCCGAATGCAGAAAGCACGGGCGAACCCTCGCTAGGTCTCTCCTGCGAGTGGAAGGAGAAGCTGAAGTCCGCCTTAAAAAGGGTCACCATTCGTGCCCTCGAACAGCACCGGCTGGGCAGAGCGGCTGCAGCCACAGTCCCGCCCCAGCCAGCGAGTGTCGGACAGCTGAGAAAGATAAGAAAAAGCAGCTGAGAGTGAAGAAGAAGTGCGAAAAAATCTGTTTTATCTTGTTTTTAGCTTCCCCAGGTTGCATCCTAAAGGTGGACTGACTCAGTCAAACGACAAATCGCACCTCAACAGCCTCCCTTACATGCTTTCTTATCTTTATTTTCTTTAAAAAAAAAAAAACAACTAACTTCCTTATCTTTTTTAAGCTACTGCAACACAATTCTTATGAAGTTTATTTGAGTGAAGCAGGAGCGTCACCGAGGCCATGGTGAGTGTCCACATCAGCCAGTGTATCACTTCCTCACAGTCACACACCGATTACCACAGCGCATGTGATAAACACGACATAAATAAGGGCGTTACTCATACGAGGTTCACATCACATCTGGACTGCGTTCATTGTGTTTATTTTAAAGTTAGCTGACTCCATGAACGTACAGTCAACTGGAGGAAGATAAAAGAGTATTAGGGTAGTTTAGAAGATGCATTACGCCCATAACAGCTACTAATATCAAAAGTCATGTGTTTTCTGTATATAAGCACTGCGCTTCATCTGAGGGTGTACAGGACGGTCCAACATGCGGACGTCTGCAGGTGGAACGTTTACAGCTGCAGACTCAAAAACACAGTTTCACCAAAACTCTCACACGGCTGTTATTTCCCATGACAAGCGCCTAAGCTCAGCTGAAACTACATGGAACGCAGGTGACAAACAGCAACTCAAAGACAGACCTGACACACATATATGCATGCACACACACTTGGCCTCTTTGACTCAGCCACCTCTCCAGGGTTGTGGTCAATCAGATTAGGGCATCATACCGAGATCTCCGAGTGCACCGACTCAAATCCATTTATAGAGATAAGCTTTGAGGGCAGCCCGCTGCCACACACACACACACACACACACACACACACACACACACACACACACACACAGAAAAGAGACAGAGAGATGTCAGTTCACCCGCTGCGGAGCAACCGAGTCGCTATCAGGCTCCAGCATCAGTCCAACACTGTGTTTACAGAAGTCGCCAATGACCGCCGAGTGTCATTCCCCAAAACACAAAGCTTCCACATGAAGTTCTCAGTTCTTTTATAGAGGTTATGGATGATTAGCAGGACAGGAAATAAGGCGACTTTGCTCAACCTTTCTTCTTTTGAATTCCTGGATAAATTGATGGGAGGATTACAACGCAACCTGTGTTGAGGCGCTGCAGTCAAACAGTTTTAAGGGATAACAAGACAAAAACAGTTGGGAAGCCCTCAAACAGGCAGATTCTTCCTGAGGCAACAGAGAAAACATGAGACTGTTTTCTAAATGCTGCGTCATGGAAAATAATAAGATGCGCTGCAATAAGGTGGTGTTAAATTTTTAATGATAAGGCTTTAATTAGAATAGAGCAGCAGTGCAGCACCTGCGTCACACCGTCGGTGTTGGAGGGATGTGAAAGTGAGAGAGGCTCTGTGGTGATTTATGGTGTTTACAGGCGAACCTGAAAGGGACAAAATCAGCCCCACGATAAAAAACTGCAGCGGCGGAAATGATAATAAATGGCACCGCAGGACAGAAATGCATACGTGTGGACTTCATGCCTCCGCGATCAGAGCCGTGTCCCCGATGAGCTGTCCGCACATCGCAGGCTTAATGTTCCAGAGCGAGCGGACAGACGGCAACAAGGAGCGTGATTTGGTTAGCCGAGACTCCCTCGCCTGTCCGCCTCGCTCACAAACACACCGGTTGTATCTTGGCATCCAGGTCTGCTGAGCACCGCTGAGTGGCTCGAAGCCAAAGCAAGCAGGATGTGAGTGTGATAATATCATATAGCAGCTCTTCTAAACTTGGCAATGGCTGCTATAATCAAATATCTAGAAATTTCCTACAGGGCCCAGGCAGGACTAGATCATTTACAGACCGCGCATGTGATCGGCTACATCGATAGTGTTATTCATTTAGCGGGAAGCTAAATGAGAACCCTGATTTAATACCCACCTGTGGCTCTCTCAGACCAGGAAGAGTGATGGAACAAGCATCAAGTCCATCAGAGTCAGGTGCAACGACTCCCAGGTGCTTTTAAAATATACATATTTATAAGCTTTTATGAGCTTCTTAGTTGATGTTAACTTCTCCTTTTACTTGTGTATTATTATGACAGAAGACACAGAATAAGCGCTCTCCTTTCCTTCTAACATTTCTTATCATTGTTTAGCCAGTCTAGCTGGTCAGTGCACCACTTTTCTCCACACTGAAAAATCTTAAAGACAGATTGCCATGAAATATGCTACAGACATTCGTGTCCCTCTTTGCATGAAATGTAACAACTTAAGTGATGCTCTGACTCTTAGTGGTATGATCAGGTCAAAATTGGGGAATTGATGCTAATTACCAATGCAGCATGCATAGAAGATCTTCATTGTTAGCATGTTTTCATGCTGACATTAGCATTAACTTTATGTTTTCCTGCTGCATTTGAGTGATTATTGAATGTCCAGCAGTGATTTTACCCCCTGTGGCTGCACTATAAACATACGGTTTAATGTATTTGCTTAATATCTGATGAAGGTCTGAGAAATGCAGCTTCTTTGATCAATAATCATGCTCTGACAGTGTGTGGGAGGCCCTACTTTTTTAATTATATTCCATTCTCCTACGCACCTGCAGTACCTTATGGGTTTGCATTAGGTTATATAATGTTGGTTTCACAACAACAGAAAAAGAGGACCAGCCTGGACAGCCTGTCAATCCAGTCCTCGGTCGCAAGACCCAGACATGACTTACAGCTCCGTTCATCATAACTGCGGCATGTAAAAGCAGACATTATTCCGCCCTCCATCCCAAAATCCGATACACTTCGGTGGTGTCTCTCTCCCCTTCCTCCTCTCACATCCTTTCCCAAAGCTTATGCTCTCAGGCACCTGGGATCAGCTCAGACAGAACGGGGTTAGGATTAAACCAATCCACCGCCGAAGACTCCCTGCAACACTTAAACTCCATGAACCCCACCTGCTAAATATTCATGGCAGAGAAATAGTGGGATACCACGACAAGGGGTGGGGGGGTGGGGGCGGGGCGAACACAACACATGGACAACACAAATGCACATATAGCCTGACATTAATGGGCATGCGAGAAACATGTACACCCACACAAAGGGAAAAAAAAACACCCTGTGGATTTCTCAAGCTATCTGTGTGTATATCTGGCTGCAGCCCAAGGCTACATGTCTTGTCTGTCTGCACAACCTCGTCTGGGAACGGAGACGTTTCACACGTTGGAGACGGAGCCATGGACGCCTCCGCTTCTTTCACAGAGAGCTGCCAAAAGTAGAAACCGGAGTGAGAAATCAAAACACAAATGTAGCTGTGAAGCAATATGTGCCGAAGCTCTTTTTCAGGAACAGTTTATTTATCCGCTTCAGACCGCTGAGGCAGAAAGGTCAGGCTGTCTTTTGGACGATTAACACGTACATCAACAAAAAGAGATGGATGACAGTAGTTTGAAGCAGTGGAAGACACACTCTCGCTGTAGGGTGTATGAATAATTAAACACAAAACTGTCCCTCTTGTCCTTGAAGGCAACATCTTTGGCTGCTGGTCAGAGGGACTCTTTCACGTCTTTGTGATTGTATGAAAGTGACTCAGAAGCAGGAAGAGAAACAGTTTAGATCACATCCTGTGTGTGACCAGTGGTTTACAGCCAAACACGGGGGGTATAAAATTAGCCAGACTGTGAGAACTGGAGAGGGTGTAGAGAGGGACAGCGAAAGGACAGACTCAACCCCCCCACGCACGTAAAAAAAGAAAGACAAAAAGGATTCAGGAGAGGGAAAGAGCTGGAGCCGTAAGTGGAACAAGCTCTGGGTGCACCGTCTTCCTGTCATGAGTGACAGTTCGGGCTGCACAAACACAGATGTCATGGTTTGCTCAACGCTGGCTCAGATGAGTGGCATATTAAGCCAGATTAGAGAAGGAAACGGCACACTAAAACTGCATATTTGTGAGCTATGACCTAGAACATTTACTGTGGGTGTGTCTCACACCCATAAGCCAAGTATTAGTTTTCCAAAATGACTCATTCTGCAATAAATATTGAAAAAAGACAGAGCGCAGTTGATTTAGACCAGTGGCTTAGTGGGGGAAAAAAGATCTTAAGCCATCACACAGGAGCAAACTGTTAGATGGATGAAACGTAGAGACAGCTTTTCATAGCTCCTTAAGACTAATAGGGAAAAATGTAAAACTTGGCTTGTGCGAGGCACCCGCGTTAGCGCGCTGGCAAACTTTGTTAGCATTAATCTCAATTTACAGCTGACCAGTATTCAATTGAGTCTTGGAGGTGTCATGAAGTGTTGGGCGAGTGGAAAATTTGGAGCCATAACTCTTTCTAATTCATGCTCTGGAAGAAGAAATTTCGCTGCAATCCATCAAGGAGCTGCTGAGATATTTCACCGTGGACCGAACGCTTGGCCAGACAGACAGAAAGACAGATGGACAGATGGACCATCTGACACTGCCGTCCCTTGAGCTGTCCTGCAAGCTTAGCGAAGAAGAAAAAAGCACATCCTGATAACTTTCATTTAAGAAATGAGCCAAAATCTTGTTTTGTAAGAAAGGAACCCAGAATGTGTCACCCCACAGGCTGCTGTGAGGATATAACTGCTGATAAATGACTGCAGATCAGTTTAGGAACAAGTTAGTCCACTTACATCGCTGACAAGAATTTCTCCTCTCTTTGCAAATAAATGTGAGTGTTTGCAGGTGTTTAAACCTGCGTAACACTGACATATCATCACCTCTTAAGTGAACACAGCGAACTCATTTGCAGACAGCCGATATGGAGCACCAATAGCAATATTTGGAGCTGTGTTGATGTCCTGCTGATGTAATGTGAGTTGAATATTGAGCCTCCCTTTAGCTCTGTTTTGCTCTCCACTGGCTCCTGAGGGAAATATCTGGCTTTTTAGCTGCTAAATGCTGCACTGTGTTGACCAGCGATAGAGGGGAGCTTGACTGGCAGATGCTGAATTATCAGTGTGTTGATATGAGTGACCCTTATCGCACAGGCTACAAGCAGTCATGTGTTCCATTATCAAAATAAAATTATTGATAATAGCTTCTTTCAGATTGGAGATTGATTGCTCTAGCCTGGCCTGCTCTGCCTGCTCTGTCCTGTGTTGTGCACTTCACAGAAGTTTAACACAAATAAGACACTTAAAGCTGTAATAATCTGAATTAATCTTGAAGTCATCACATCTCAAAAGTCAGATGAACTGATCTCACTTCTACAGCCAGACACGCTCCATACTGTTCTGAAGAAAGTCTGCCTTCGACAGGAAGTAAGAGCTCATAGGAAGAACGCCCTGTAAACTTAAATCAACAGGATATGGATGATTTACAGGGCAGCATCCACTGCACTCGTGGAGCAGTACCCGGCCACGCCTGAAATAAAGTTCTCAAACCTCTTTGCATCTTTCTCTTCAAAAGGCATCACTTCATCTGATCTGCAGGCAGTGAGTGCATGAGAGTAAATACTGTAATCTAGTCATCAGATAGAGGGGAACTTGCATCCCCCACCCTGACCTCCTTCCAGGAAGTAGTGGCATAAATGCTCTGCTGTATTATCTGACATGTAACGTGAAACATGCTGGAGGCCACTGGCTGCAGCTTCAGAGGGCAAAAGGGTCAGATGAGCAGGGCTGGCGGCCACAAATTTCGATATTTCTAAAAGAGAAAGATGGCGTTACATCTCTGTCTGCAGACATCCTGTACATTTCACGAACCAGGATGTCTTCTCGAATTGCAAACGATCCAGGGGCAGATTGCAAATGTAAATAAACACCGAGGCGTATTACTTCAATCTATTTCCGAACAGCGACCCAGAGGGAAATCACGATTGGAGAGAAGCCCCTCTATGCTACTCTATCTTTAACAGGTAACAGGAAATTGGCCATTCAGCACATCATCTACAGTAGCTGCTCCAGTCAGCTGACAGACTGATGGATGGCGAGTCACACTCGAGCTGCGACACCATTGATTTTCTACATATACAACCCAAGACTGCTGATTCAAGATAATGTTACATTTTTAAAAGGCTTTGCTGTGATACCGCGGTCATAAATTCAGCCTATGAAACTGATAGATGAGCTCAGGCAACATTGACAGGTGAGATTTATTCCCACGGCATTGATTTATTTGTCTGGATGATGTACATTATTTATAGTTCATCGTTAAATGTGTACTTTCATTTCTGGTGCAGCATCGGGCTTTTAGACACATAAAGTACCGAGAAGGCTGCAAACGCTGGTTTGCCTGTTTAGGAAACTAAACAATGCTCTTGTTGTAATAAACATATAACTGTCAAATACCGTACATCCAGTGAACCATAGTGTCATTTAATGACATTTCGCAATATTTACCACATCAGTTCATCAAACTGAGGCGCTTTGGGATTTGTTGTTAGCCTCCATTGATCCGAAGCATCAATGCTGTTCTTACACTGGTCTGTACATCAGCCTGGAGCTACAGTAAATATCACCATGCGCAGGTCATGTGATTTTCTGTAACCTTTTATCTCTTTACTGTCCACATTTTCACACCAAAACATGACCTTTTCACAAAAGCTAATTTCTTTCAAGACTGTGGCCCAACATTTAGTGCAAATGGAGAAAGCGTACATCTGCTAAATAATACGATAAAATTGTTTTGTGCAATTTGTGCACATGATAAGCGAGAAGTAGCTGTGGCCTGGCCTGACATGCAACGACTGGTGTGCTTTGACCACATCTTACATGTCAGGATAAAATCAGTACTTCCTTCTCATTTAGTTGCCTGACAACAGAAACATAAACGTGAGAATAACTGTATCACCAATTCTGTTGCATGAAAACACAGTATAGGTTGTGATGGAGGACAAATCGTAGGCTTAACCAGCTAACACGCGACAGAGTGAACTGACTGTCTGCTCCACTTCTTAACAAATGTTGGCACTGACGAACTGTCTTGTTGTCTGTTGAGTAAAAGCGGAAGAAGAAGAAGAGATTTAGTAATTTTGCTGTCATTTAGGTGGTTACGTGCGGAAGAATATCTTAATTAAAACGCCAGCGTAGACACAGTGTTTTCACATTCAATTGGTTTAGCATAGATGTAGCCTTGGTGGTCGCTGTAGTCCAGCTAGTATCAGTCCTGGCCATCGCTAAAAGGGTGAGAGGTTGGGCGGCTTGTCAGAGAGTCGTGCTACCTGTCACGGTGATTACCGGTGCGGATCATTGGAAAGAGCTGTAAACAAAAGGTCCTCATGCACAGCTCTGAGGAGAGAAGATAAGAGGATGTAGGAGGGGTTCTGCTGGAGGAGGAGGGGGGTTTACTGATCATTGTGCCAAGCTAGCAGCTGTGTGATGGATTTCACACACATCTACTGGTCTACCTCTGCATCCTTTTGTATCTAACAAAGAGCAAAAGAGCCTCTTTTCCAAGTGCACGCAGCAGAGGATCACCATTTTGCCATTCATGTCATTTGCCCCCACTGCATGTTGCGCATGGGTGAGCAAACACACCCCACAGTCCTTCGGCGTGCTCGACACTGGCATGCAATTATGGTGTTTGTCAGCCACGCTGGTCTCAGGCATGAATATGTTCAGGAAAACAAATCTGCAAAAAGAAAAACAATTTGCCAGGAAAGCTGGTTGAATTCAATGTGAATCCATATCTGGCAAATCCAGCAACATGACAGCCCTGCATTGTCTGCGCTGGTATCAGACAAGTGCAGCATCTTGGCATACACGGCAGACAAAATCTGAACAGGATATTGCATCCCTCGTGACATAAGCCGTAAGCAACCCCCTCATTTTTAGAATCAGTGACATTACACAAACAGAGATGCCATGTCAGCCTCTCCAGAGGGTCAAAAATGTGCGGATTAGACTGTCATTAATACTGAATCTGGATTATAGCAATCCTGAGGCAGCTCTACAGCTACAGATTACTTCTATCCCAGCCGCACCAAAGGAAGACAATGGCACTTTTTGTTGGCCCAGAACTGACAGTACCGCACAGTAACAAAGAAGGACTCATTTCTAATAGGGTCAGGAGTGATTAGACAAGCGGCAGGCCTGCAAGCCCATTGAGAGGCCCAAGATCCCCCAGAATCCCCCAGAATCAGACTGGATTTGTCAGATTATGACCTCACCAGCTCCAATTAGCCTATTAGTGTGGTTAAACGTTGTAAAACAAGTTAAAATGGCGACACGGTCTCTGGGCTACGACTTTTGAAGATATTCAATTATGATATGGCGCTGTGGAGGAAACAGACTGAGGATTAACAGAATATATCTTTGCAGGATGCAAAGAGTTATGGGAAGCACTTTAAACAAATGGCACCCAACTGTCTACACATCTTCACATGTCTTGTGATGGCTGCTTATCCATTATGGCCGTTGTGAGCGCCGTTGTGCTGTTGATGCATTATTTACCAGCCTCCCACAAAAAAAGTCTAAGATTTTACACTGAATCTTATAGACCACAGAAAAGAGACCATATCAAGCAGATTAGAGCTTAAATCATTGTCTTTTTTTAACAAAAATGCTTCATTCAAGACTTATTTTATGATACTTTAAAGCCAAAGCTCAGAAATGTACTAAGTGCTATGATCTCCTGCTGTCTGAGCAAGTGTTTAGGGAAGTCAAATGCAGTGATTTATAAAAACTTGCACTATTATGTTAATCTGACACAAACAATACCGTTTTTCCCAAGGCTTCAAACAGATAGCTTAAAAGCAGAGAATAGTATTATTTCAGGCAGTGGCATTGATTTTATGAGATTAAACAAACAGATATTCTTCATTCCTGCACTCCTTCATTCACAATTAAACATCTTATTGTGATTTCAAAGGAAGAAAAGGGCAGAAACTCCAAAGAAAGACGCAAAGTAGAGAGAGAGGATCAGTGGGAGTTACTATAAACAAGACGTGAAGACAGGAAAATCTGAAGAGTGAGGGGGCGGCGGGTTGAGAGAGGGAGAAAGAAAGAAAGAAAGAAAGAAAGAAAGAAAGAAAGAAAGAAAGAAAGAAAGAGAGGGAATACAGATCAGCCAGCGTGACCTGTCCTTGCCCCACAAAAACAAATGACATCAGAGTAGCTGCCAATCAGCTGACGTGACTCCGAGAGAGGCTGTTTGAATTCAGCCCAGCGTTTTTTCTCACTATCAAAAGGAGAAGAACTGCTGGCTGCAATCGCACCAGGCATCAGTGAAATCTCACTCAGTGTTTTAACACAGAAGACACATCCTGCATTGTAACCTCCACTGACGGCTGATGAAGCCCCCTCATGTAAAGTGATCCTACAAGACACCTCAGTCTAATTCAATTCCAGACATATTAAAGGGAATCAATTCAGAGGGACAAATTTAAAGGCAATTACTACGCTTGATATGGCTGGCTTTAATGAACTTAATTAGATGCATCTTTGATGACAAGGCATAAACGATTACCGACGGCGGTGCGACAGGCAATATCGCTGACTGCCACTTCAAAGCCAACAATCTCATCATGTCTTTATTGAGTGGAATCGCTGCTTATCATCAGAGCAAACAACATGTGAATTGAAGCTGCATTTGTGTAAACTGAAATGAGAAATTGGATTCCAGTTGACCGCTCGCTAATCACCCTAACAGCAATTGATCAATCATAGCTTAGCAGCCGTAATGGATTTCTATACAAAACATCGAGAGGGTGTTTTTTTTTTTTTTTTAAATGTATTTCTGTATTTTTTAGACTTTCTAAGCACATAAGTGTGGGTTAAAAATCGCTTATATCTGCTCCAACATAAAGTAAGCTGCAAATGTTAGCATGTCCAGCTAACTAGCTTACTAGCATTACTAGCATTACTTCCTAAGCCAAGAGTTCAGCATATCCTTAGCTAACAAAGCTATTTTGTGAAGTTACAAACATACAGGTGCTACTAGATCAAGTTAGCTAACCTGTAAAACGAAGTTTACACTGCATAATCAAGAACATTAAAACATTAAAAAGCATTAAAACACGAAAAAGTCATCTGGAGACAGGATTTCCAGACTCACTACAACTCAGCTAACGTTAGCTAAATTAGCTAGCTAGCTGTAGCTAATAAAATCTATAAGTGATGACTCATTTCAACCAAAAAAATACATGGTCACAAAGAAGAAATGAGAGGCCTACTTGGTTTACTTTTGCCTTGGGATCCAGGATTTAAAAAAATGTGCAGTGAAAAAGAACAAAAAGCTAGACAGACATACCAACATTTACTTAGCAAATGGCTAACAGTCCGTTTAGAATCATTCTGTGCTTTCCTGTCTGAAATCAGCAGATGGAATAACTTAATGTCACGATTAAATCTCAAACCTGTGAATTTGTAATATATCCAACCATGATAACCCTACAAATGTGTGTACTGAAAGTTATAATGTGTATGTGAGTAAACTCAAGATGGCTAAACAAGTTTTGTTTTGGCTCTAAAAGCAGGAGAGGCACTTCATCTCAGGGAATCATACACTGGAGAGTGTTGACAGAAAATCATTTCAAACCTGGTGAGCATCCAAAGGTCAAAAGCAATGTGTGCTCCTGCTAATAAACCCATCTACTGTTCCAGAACGACCATTTGAACGCCTTGTTTAACGCGCTGCTCCTTTGTCTCAAAGTAGGCAGATACTGATTTTAATGATAAAGCACAGGCAGAGGCCTTAAGAGATATTGAACCAATGCTGAGGCACTGAAGGAGGCTGATGGATGCTTTTCTGTGATTCATTACCAAAAGTCCTCCACTAGAATTAAATATAAATTATCTGACTCAATGCATCTGATTTCATTCCAGCTCAGAAACATGGTTACAACACAAATCACTCATGCCCACCTCGGTTTTAGTGTAAAACCATACAGATTATTGATCCTGCACTACATTAAAAGGAAACACAGGCAAATTTACTACACTGATGTTCATTTGATTGAAATATTTAGGCCGATTTTACTGAATGGACCTCCTCTAAACCACAGCTAAGATAGTCAGATGCTAAGCAACAGCCCCAAAGGGCTTTATTCCCTTAAACATCACTGTCATACTTGTTAGGTGCAACTGTTTGCATTTATCTATTCTTATTTTTCCTATAAATGTCCCAGAGGCCAACATGCTGCCTTCAAACTGCTTGTTCTGTCTGACTAATACAGAGATAGACACGATTTACAAGCAGAAATTCTTCACACTGGAGCAGCAAGAAGCAGCATTTTGGTTGATAAATGGCATAAAAGACAATCAACTAATTATTTCAACCACACTAATGATTAATCAGCTGAAGCATAAATGTTACAAATAAGAGATTGGAACAGAGTTTATTCAGGTTTTCTCCTCCTTTACGTCACAGCGTACGTCACTCCCCACAACATAAACCCAAACAAATTAATTCAGAACCCAAACGTAACCATGCTGGCCCACCCATGCCATCTCCAACCGCTGTGTGCTTTAAGAGAGGAGACGCCTGCCACCATCACCCCAGCAGGATCCGACGGAGACCTAATTGAACATATGCAAATGAAAGATGTGTTAAAAATCCCTCTTCGTCGTGGGGGGATGTACAGTGCTTTGGCACCAGCCACTGTCAGCTCCCCGTGCTTCATCTCTCCCAATTGTGGTTGTAGTTGGAAGTGAAACACACACCCACCCCCTATTTTCTCTCCCTCTTCCGTCTTTCTCTTCATTTCCCCTCCACAGCTTACACCCAACCCCCGCTGCATATTTCCACAATAACCAATTACAGGCACAGGAATGCAGAGTGAAATGTGTGGCCTGGAGCATGTAGGTTTTTATATCACACTCCACACTGATATGATAGTAACAACATGGGTGGGGACGCTATAAAAACAACCCTCTGCTTCACCTTCCCATATTTTTGGAGCTCGTGGAAAATGACAGCCATCGCGGAGGCTAGTGGTATCAAGCTACCGCCGGCAGACTAATGAAAACAATCAAGCAGAGCCGCGGGAGTTCTGGCTGTTTTCGGGACAAAAGTGCACAGCGCTGAAGGACCAACTGCTCGCCGGTGCAGCCACACAGGAGAAACAGCATGCACCTCGAGCTGAACATGATGGGAATGGACTCCAACTAGTCCACACTAATGAGTTTTTGCCTTGCGACTGAAGGCATCTCTCTGGCTAACTAAGCGGCTAACTAGTCCCCTGCTGTGGCCCAGCTGCTGGATGTGATAGCACAGTAATGAATTGTGAGCACTACCAGAGCTATTTATTTCCTGTTGTAGTCCAGCCAAGTCGGACAGGCATCACTGTTGGCTCAGCGCTCTGTGTCCACGTGTCGGATTTGGTTTAAAATGCTGCCTAGGACACGGCAGACTCAACATTTGTTTCAAATCAAATGCAACACAGCAAATAAAGGCCCCAGTTTGGAGTCAAAATCCCAGCATGCTGCGCTTCTAACAGAGCCAGCAGTCCTTGCATTAACTGTCTGCCTCCTCATCTTACACTAGTTCATCCCAGGCACTCATAAAAGACTACAAATGAGGGAGTGTCTTCGAATGTTCAGAGAGCAAGGCGTTTTCCCTCTCCAGGGAGGACAGATCTGATGATCAGATCCTTTCCTGTCTGCCTGTTGAGCCCCTCTCTGCAGCAAACAGAGGGGGTATTTTTCAGTCTCTCATGTCAGCCATGTGTCACAGTCTGCTGCCCACCACTTCTCAGAAAAAGCCCACATATGTGCAGCCCGGAGAAAGAGAGATTGCAAAAAAGGTAAACAAGGAAATGTGGAGCTAATTATTGACAAATTCCATATGTAAAATGCCAATCACGCATTTTAGAAAACCTAATTCTGTGCAGTAAAACCAATCAATTGATAGAGAAGTATACCATAACCAGGCAGTGGTGCCTTTCACCTCTTTGAATCTATTCTTTAAACCACAAAGACATGACAGCAGAGCAGGAAGCGGTTTGATTTAGAAATAAAAACAACATGGATACACAAGAGAGGCCATCCTGTGCGTGCTCGTGTAATTTCTACTGTGCAAAGACACACCACATGGACGAGCCCCACAGGGGACGCAGATTCCCAGTGTTAAAAATACATCCCCCATCATGTGTATTTGTCTTCTGTTTAAGCTCCAGATGCAGGGAGAGCGAAAGCTGGGAGGAAGAGGATTCAAACAATTCGCAGTTCACCAGCAGTGAAATAGACGTTTGTGTGAAGAGCCACCCACTGACTAGGCTGGGCCCACAAAGACGAACACTGTGATATTCAACCCTGGGACACATCATTATTATGATTATCGTGATCTCTAACTTCATCTGCCTCCATGTCTTGGTTCTCTAGGAGCAGCAGAGAAAACACTCAGGCTTTTTTTCCGATGGTGGCCTGTGATCGCTGCTTTCTTATACGATGCACAACTGTCTCAGTGTACGAGGTGCCCTGAAACAGGCCCAGAGGACGAGTGGGCGGATATAAGAGGAACTAGGCACATGTTGCTCAATTACCATCACCATATGTAGCTAGTACCATATCTCCAAGACTTGTGGTGCATTAATGAAAGGGGCTTTTTAGCAGCTCCAGAGTAAATCACAACCACTTCCTTTACATCCAAGTTTGTGGATTTAGAAGTGGATATCTCTTTTTCTAATAATGTGACGCTCCAAGTCAATAGATTTTCTTCTAAAGTAAAATGTGCAACAAACAGAATGTGTTCTACTTAATACTTTCAAATAACACTGGGTGATTCCTACTCTAAAAACCTGGATTTTTTACACGGAGATTGGTTTAGCTCAAGTCAAACGATAGAAAATTAATCAGCGATTAAAGAATCAATGAATCCTTATTTCAACAATGCCAAATATTTGTTCGAGCTTCTTCAGTTTGAAGATTTTCTGCTTTTTTCTGTTTTATATCACTGTAAACTGAATATGTTTGGGTTTTGAACTCCCGGTTGGACAAAACAAGAAGACGTCTGCTTAGACTCTGGGCAACTATGTTTGGCATTTTTAGTTAATTTAGTAGGCCATAAATTGAGCAAACAATAAAAAATCATTGGTTTAAACCTATTTTCCCCTAAAACATATTGCTCCTACGCAGCCAAAATTTGTTGTGTTTTCTGCTACACAAAGACACTGACCCTCATAATTTACAGTAAACAGTGACTCCTTAGTTAGAAGTCCTCAAAAACCTTTGAGTGAAAGACAATGAAGAGAAAAACTGAAGGAAAATGCAAATGAGCTGCTGATTATGCACCGTCTATGAAACCACACAGAAATTTCACAATGGGTTTTTGGTATAACTAATATTGGTTGCAGATTTTTACCAATACTCACAATGAAAACTGAAAATAATGAGCTCTACATAAACGGCATTGTCCTCCATTTACTTCTTCTCGCTTGTGTAAAAAACACCAAACAGCTCTTCATGGAGGAATCTCTGCTGGCATCAAAGCAGACTCTTAATTATGCTAAACAAATATCCCATCATGTGCAAGAATGGTGAGGATCTGGCTTTGTCTCTGGCTGAGCACAAAAAAGGCTTTGGCAGTGTTTAGAAGCTTGTTATTGTCAACAGTGTGCTTTTGCAGAGGGAAACCATATTGTGTGACCAAATGCTGCAACGATTAGCAACATGCAGCATACTTTCGTTTTGTTAAGTAGCATGAAAACCTTACACACAGACACAGAAGGAGGCATGAATGACCTTTGAGCAGTTATTTCAGACGCCACACGCTGCTGCAAAATGTTTCACAGTACTTATAGATCAGATCTCCAGAGCTGAAAGTCAGCATATATTCTCTCACATGGATGAATCAATCCAATCTACCCAACAGGACCAGGCCTGTTATATTATCTACTCTAAATGATTATTGATGACTACAGTTGATTTGTTTTCCGATGGAAAATTTCTTACGTGATGAAACTATAAACGGGGCAGAAGCAGCCATATAACTTGTTTGAAGAGCATAATCATGTTAATCACACGTCCAGGACTTGAGTGATGAGATATGAGGATTTCAGTGGTGAGCAGTGTGATGAAAATGGAACGACCCGTTAATCAAGCGGCGTCGTTACAGCTGCCATAAAAAACTGCCCTCTACAACAAATATGGATGGATGGCAGCAATGACAGGCAATTACAGACAAGTCTGCATAGATAAAGATGGGATATTTGGGTACTCAGAGTACACATCACAGTGAGAAGTGACAAGGTCATATTTGACCTGATGATGGCGCTAGACTAAAAGTAAAGGGGTGTGTTTGGACCAAGTTTCTTGAAGATTCCTCCAAAAGTTGTGGAGACAAAATACCAAATTTAATCCTCATGGTTGCGCTGGAGACTGGGGATCAAATTTCTCAGGATACCTCAAAATCATCTACAGACCTGTTGTTCTCTACTTAATCCTGCATTTTTTCTGGTGTGCTTCATCACTGTTGGTTCCTTCTAAATCAGCAGTCTGTCAGACATCTGAGATTCTAAACACTGTACATAAAGCTGTGGACTAACAACCACAAACCTGTGATTTTCCTGCTTATCCTTCAATCTCTTCCCCTCTAAGTGTTTGGATTCTGTTTTATCTAAACTATATGCTCTCTTTTTTCACACAGATAGTTGTGCAGAACCGTCACATAGCAGCAGCTGAAATTACATCCTTATGCACTGACAGGAATCCAATAAGATAAAGCATGTTCAAGGTTCATGCCCTCATCTTATTTCCAACATACTGCATGATCCGGACCGCCTTTAACCTTGGCCACTTACATCATCCAGGACAGCTGTGATTATCATCCCATACATTCACGCTTTCTGGTGCTCGCCTGAGCCTTGCATGCCCATCAGCATGCAGGCCGTGTCAGCTAACCCCTGACTGTGGGCTCACTGCCGCATCTAACTGCACTCGTTTAGATAGATTCATCTCGGTCCAAAAAAAAAAGGCCTTAACACTGACACGCTTACCAAAGAGTCAGATGTTAAAAGGTGGTTTTAACCAAATAGATCTGAGCCCACTAGTCACACCACATCCTGTAGCTCAACACAAAAAGTGACGGTGAACTAATGCTTGTCGCTGTCACTGCAGGCTTTTGTGATGTGATCAGCACACTTTTCGTAATTACAAGTCTCAGGAATACTGATGTTAAAAGGAACCTCGGAGCGGATAAGACTCTGAATGAATAAAACAGAATTGACTGCCTTCTGTATGCAGTGACTCTACAAATAAGTGGCGGCGTCTTAAAATTGTTGTTCTGTATTTATTTGGCACAGCGATCAAATAAAATACGCCGTCCTTTTGAATTACCCTATTGTATTTGTGTGAAAATGTTTATAGGAGCTATTCCAGTGCATCATATTACTGGAAACACAATGAAAATATTGAAGGGCTGACATGATGATCACACACACAACTCCCTGCTGCAGCCTTGAAAGAATGAATGGGAAACGGGCTGCTTCAGTCAGCATCCATTATTCATTAAGGACTGTACTCCTCCATGTCAACAACCTTTGTAGTGACACAGCCAGGCCATTATTTTCTCTTTCTCTCACCTTTTTTACTTCACTCCTCCTCTCTCATCCAGTCACACTCAGCTTTCATCTCATCATGATCAGCGGCCAAGTTCTTAAGAGCCTGTGAACTCTTTAAACATCCAACAAAACACTTTATAATCCAGCCGTGTTTGATGTTAAAAGAACATGATCCCACATTTCAGCAAAGAGCGAAGCTGCAGCTGATCGTCGCGGCATTTTATGAGGTGCGAGAGAAAAAAACGCTGGAGGTGCTGATGTATTGCATTAAAAAAATAAAATTAAATCTGGCATTACACGCAGAGACTGACAACATAAGTCACAGGCGCGGCTGAGACCTTGATGCATCTCCAGCCAGGCTTCAGAGTTCCCAGCGCTGCAGGAATGAGGGGAGATAATCACTGCTTCTATATGCACCATCACCACGTGAGGCGCAGCCACACGCCCGCTGCTTTTGGAGTCAATTATGAGCTGCTTGACATGTTTGCATCTGAGCAACAACACTGAAGTTCAACGCTGATTGAGAGGAATCTCTTCGAGGGGCGTTGAACGACAAAATAAATGGGAAGCCTATGAAGAAGCATTGGTAATTTCATGTCCACGTGCAGCCCCAGTTTCACCCTATTTGCATCATCTTTTAACTCTACAGATATTATACATTATCAAAACATCAAGCTATCAAGGAGTATGCGGGGGGGGGGGTCTTGTGAGCATATAAAATGACTGCGTCTCAGATTCACAGCTCGATCAAACAAACAGCCTTCAAGGAAATCCACAACGGCTGAATCTTTTCCTTCCTGGCTGTCAAAGAAAGCGATGTTAACCACGCTGTCAGCCGGTGGGTTGCCCTATCGTTTTCCTCTCTAAAGCTAATATTTGCTTTTCCTTCGTCATACATTCAGATAAAACAAAGTGGACTGAAACAGATTTTAAGGCAGAGCTGGAGATGTTTGCTTTCACTTGAGTTAAATCAGGCCACATAGCGCGGGGAGTTAATCTCTTCTGGGCTCCACCCTGCTTTCCCCGAGCAGGTCAACAAATTAGGTTGCCATATTTCGGCCTGGAAAAAAAAAGTCACAGCTTAATTCGATACGAGTTATCATGTTAAAATCACATCTGTCCACATGCAGCCGATGTTAAGTAAGTCAGGGATTGTGTGATTAAAACAAATGCGTTCTGGCAGTCTGCTGCCTTTTTTTTTTTTTTTTTTTTTTTTTGCTATTCCTACAAGATGAAGCGCATGAAGACAGAAAACACACAGATCTTTACGCTTTTCCCCCTTTGGAGACTCATAAAACAAGCGTAAGGTCACAGCTCAGTCTCCCAAAGCGAGTCTTTTAAGAGCTCTGTGGTGTACTTTGTAATGCTCTCATGTAGCGACTGACAGAAATACAATAGAGAAACTATGTGTTGCCTGGAGGAGGGAATACACCCATATTACTACTGGGCAGCTGTTGTGGAGTGACATCATGCATTACTTCCCAGGGCCACGTTCTCTTATTCAAACCAGAAGGGCTTAACCTGGAGGTTCCCAACCTGGGAAACGTGATCCCTCCAGGGGTCTCAAGATAAATCTGAGGGGTCACAAACTGATTACGGGGGCAAAGACATATTTCCGTTGCACAAAACTGTTTAATTGTTCTGGCTTTTGACAACTTTCACCTCCTCAGGCCTCATGTGAAACAGTCAAAACCTCTTTCTGGTTGAACTGCTCTCAATCCAGGGCCCAGCTAAAGCCATAACCTCTGATGAGGGGTCAAAAATAAGCATTCACTCGGATTTTCTTTTGCAGATTTTCTCAAAATGTGTGACACATTTGGATGGAAACCCAGCTGCTGCCTTGATTTAAGGGGTCACAAGCATTTCTCCCTTGTCTTCCCGGGATTTATCATTTACCACAGCGGTTAACAGTGAGTACAACAGAATATACTCTATTTCCAAACTCCCATTCCAATATTGCAATGATTAACAAGTTGACTCCAGGGCTGCATCTAATGATTATTTTCACCATTATTAATCTGCTGATTTCTATTGATCATTCAGTCTATAAAGCATCAGAAAACAGTGAAAAACACCTCACATTAACCCCGAGCACAAGATGATATCTTGTTTGGTCTGAGCAACAGTCCAAAGCCCCAAATATTCAATTTACTATGATGTAAGAGCATGAAAAGCAGCCAATTTGACCCAGAATCATTAAACGATTGGCCTTTTTGCTCTTGCTGACTCCTCAGTCCATGTTACATATCAGAACAGAGAGGTGCTAACTGAGGCAGACTGAAAGGTTTCACAGGGGTTGTTGAACTACGCTGGAATGACAGATTGATTAAATTCTCGCGTCTCCTCAAAAGATTATCTCTCTCTTTTGCCTCATGTGCTCGACCTCACTGTTTTCTCAGAGGAGCAACTCACAATGCCTCCTTTGAACAGATGGTGGGTGAGATCTGACGCATCTGAAAAGGGAGATCTTTGATCTCTGTCCAGCTGCTGCACTGCTGCAGCGGCCCAGCTCAGTCTTAAACACAGCTTAGAGTAAACAAACACATTTTGCACATTTATCAATCACAAGCCACAGCAGTGTCTCACTGGCCTCAGCAGCAGCAGCAACAGTAATGCTGGACCAGATGAGATGGTGGGTGGGGAAGGGGGGCCGCAGGTAGCAGTTTGCACAGCTGCAGCCTGTCCTTGCGGTGGCCGTGGGTTTAACAGGACCTCCTCTGACGGAGACTCTCTGTGTCACAGAGGTCCCACCTCACTGTGAAGCTTCGGGGCTTTCCAGATCCAAAGTCCTCCAACCAGGAAGTGCAACACCGCTCTCAGGCTCTGTTTCTGCTTTCCCTGGTTTTGCTGTCGCTGTTCTAGTACTGTTTTCAATCACACTTCTTTCTGTTTGAATACAATGTACAACTGCCCCCAGCCTCTCCTGCTATTGGCCATTACTTTGCAAGAGCTTCTAATCCAATTGCCTGGTTAAGTGAGGGTTAAATTTGTATCTCCTCACCCTGCATGACTTAATATGTTTTATCATTACTAAATCATTTAAGCATGATGCCAAAATCCAAAGGCAGACTGCAGGGTTTGCATTCTGTAGCACTAGCCGCAAGCACAAGCAGGCCTACGGTTGCAACACACTGCAGCTTAATGTGCTTTAGCAAGCTTCCACTAGGACAGGCAGAAAATAACAGGTTGGACGCAAATGCTGTTTCTATCAAGAGGAGGATCTTGCTATGGCAATTCCCATCCCTAATTCATGAGTTGCTCTCCGGAGCTGGCTAAAACCGTTTCTGCTGGCAAATATCTAACAAGTTCTGGGTCAGACCGGGCTCATCCCTAATTGTGGAGACTTTATACCAATTAGTTCCTTCTCCGCCTATCTGAGAAAAAAGCGTACCTCGGAGCAGAGTGGAGTTAATGTGGCTGAAGCCTCCGAGAGAGCACAGCGTGTATTCTCAGCTCAAAGTTAGGATCTGAGTGTTTCCACCGACTTAAAGAGAGGTGACAGATACAGGCAGAGGGTGGGCGAGCTGCTGGGATTAACTGCAGGCTGGCAATTTGAGGTTTATACCCAGCAAGCTGCTAGAAACTTTAGGTACGCTCAACTCGTTCCTCTCCACTTCACTGTGCATGTTGTTAATCGCGGCATCTGCTCCGTATCATGCAGCACATTCAAATAACAAATTACATGCACTTCACGTGTCTGTTTGGACAATAAAGTTTACTGTTAAAATGTAAAATATCCTTCTTCCAAATGTGTCCTTCCTCGTAACTGCATCCCTAAGCCTTCCAATATGCCATTTTACAGTTGTAACTGTGGCAAAACACTAGAAAAGAACATCTCGGCAGTGTGTTAAACAGCAATTAAATGTAAGTTGAAAACAGCGCCTGCAATTATAAACATGTTGAGCATTTGCACCATTTTATTGAGAGACTCAGACGTACTAACAACAAATTCTCACTCTCATTTCTTTCAGAAATTAGATCTCCCAGTGAGATGTATCGCTGCACGCATGATATACAGTTCATATTCTCTTCATGCTGAGAACTTAAGCAGGTATCTTTCATTGTAGGTTTCATATTGAAGCACAAATCAATCTGCAGCACTCAGCAGTCAAATGTTATGTCTTCCCGCATCCTTACACAGTCTCATTTGTCTTGGCGAGCATCGATTATTTGTTTATTTCAATGCATCCTCATTAGCTTCTGCCACAGCGATCGCCATTCTTCCCGTGGTCTGTACTGTATAATTGAGATGGAACTCACACAGACAGACGGACTGACTGTCTACGCGTGAGACAAAAGAGAGGATGAAGACAAACCAAGGTGAGGAAGGATTCATTGGGATGATGCTACACGCTTTATGTTTAATGCAGCCAAGCGTGTTGTAATAAATCTGGAAAATGCTTCTGCATGCGTGTTTTAAAAGGTTGGTCTTGGGTCCTGAGAGATGACCGCTGAGCTCTCCTCACTTGGCAACTTCGACACGTTCACAGCATTAAAGTTCGGTGTCTCTGAAAATGTTGCCTTTTTTGTAGAAAGGAGCACAGTGGATCAATGCTACCATATAGACAGAGAGAGGCCAATCTCACAAACCCTGTTTTCAGCTCGTAGCCCTCAGGATGAAGTGAAAGAGATGAGTTTCGTATCTTCAGAAGTGAAACTTTCAAAGTTTGAATTCCTTCTTTTTCCATCTGTTGATCGTCGCGGCTGCTCAGCCTGCACTGTCAGACAGACTGAAGCAATTTAGCAGCATCTCTCTGGCGTTAATGAACTTAACTCTTAGTGCAGCCATGTTGGCCCAGAACACAGTGACAGCACAGAATTTAACCCTCAGAATCTGTTCATAGAGCTCCTGTTCTGTCATTATTGATGTAATTTCTGTTTGAGAACGTCTAAATGAAAGTCTCATCAGGAGAACAGGCTGTCAGAGTCCATTCTGTCGTTAATGGTCATTGAAGGACAGTCTGGTGGTGGTGTTTTGGTTCATTTAACTTCTCCACAGTCTGTGCAGAGAAAATGTCAGACTTGTTACGGTGCTTCCCTTCACCCAGCACTCTGACAGTCTGCTCCAGGGATGCTGATCTGTTGCTCACCCTGACCTCTGACCTCTCTGCGGAGAAACCTTCCCCATGGAGATTAACATTATGTCCAACAAAATTAAAGCCAGCATGACCTTTCGCGACCAAATATTAATCAAGAGTCAAAATCTCAAGACTCAGCTGAAAAACCTGGAGTCCTCCTACAGTGACAAGTCTTAGCAGATCCATCCATGATATATGAAGTACCAATACAGCCTCTGATCACCGACATGTTGAAACTGGCTCAAGTGCAGCCCACACAGACAAGCAGCCAGCCACCAAAAACGAAGAAAAGAATGATCTCCTTCACTGGAATGAACGCAAATGACAAACAGAACACATAAACGATTAGAGACGAAGACGAAGACCAGGACAAACTCCAAGCGCCTGTTCCATTAACCCACATTGACGCACCGGGTTGGCTGGAGTCGCTGCAGGTTGTCAGACGATGCCAGAGCTCCCACAAATTAAACACACGACAAACATCGCGGGTGGAAAGACGATTGAATCCGCCGCCACGTTAAAAGCCGAACGCTCACCTGAAATGAACGCTTCGTGCGGAAAAGCCACGGCGCGCTGCTGTGCGTAACGGACAGGTAACCGCGCGGCGTCGTATGTGACTGAAAACGACTGGAATTTTGGCGTTTCCCACGCGCCAGGTGAGTGTCAGGATACAGAGAACGGCGAGTTGAAATAAACTAAGCACATCACTCACCTTGACGGCTTCAGCGTTGAAGTCCGGAACGCAGATTGGCTTGGAAAAGGCGAGGCGACGCTTCAGTGTTGCCGCCTGTCACCGGGAAGGAGGAGTTTGTGTTTACTCCAACAGAACAGAGCTGGCAGCCAGCGAGCACACGGATCCTTTCCCTGTTTGGCGAAGAAAGGGAGCCACAGTCTGGCCACACGCTTTATTACAACATGTGCGCTTCCGGTCATCACGCCTGGGGACTTCCAGCGTGTCTTAATGAGTCTTTTTGTTCTTGTTGGAACAAAAATAATTAGTGACCAAAAAACACACTGATCAATATGATTAGAATAAATTCTATGTAAGAAATACATCCGTTTATTTTTAAAGGGAAGCCAGAAAATGCACTTGAGAGCTTATTCATCGCCTCCACCTACATGTATAAAACAATACTCACAAATGTATGTAGTTGTGAAATTTGGAAAGCTAATAAACAAGTTTAATTCCCCTTGGAACGTTTTCTGTAGGACTTTGACGAAAATGTAATGTAAAAAGAGACAAGTTAAGGCCCCTGAATCTACCTCTACAGTGTCACACAATCATGTATGAGAGAGCTGAATATAAGCCGGAAATTAGGAGCTAATTTTTGCTAATTTAATTACATCCAGAGATAAGAGGATTGGTACAAAGATTTTTGCAACAAAAGCATGAACAGATTCTCTCGATCGCCTCTTATCTACCATTAGCAGGAACTCCTGAAGCTTTAAGCTGGAGCTGCACTGATGCCTGATGCTTCATTAGTGCCATCATTCAACGGCAGCAACCAGGTGATAAAACTCTGCGAATGTCCTCTTTATTTCTGGTATTATTTGTATGAACGTCTCAGATTTTAAGTGGAAATTATGTCATGAACCAAATGCCCTTCTGTGAAATGATGCCAGCCCCTGTTATGGCTTCAGATGAATGCTATTCCAGTAACTTTCTTTCGTAAGACAAGTAAATAATTAAACTGCATTATGATTTATTACCCTACACTTTCAAGAGCAGGACTTTGATTCCCAGACCTTGACTGTGGTGGAAAAAGGAAAGAGGGCGTGTGTGTAGACACTCAGCATCTCGAATTATTAAAAGGGTCTTTTTTAAAGGGGTCTTGTTGAGCTGAGTATAAATCTGACAATATTTCACAAGCCTCGCTGTGCATTCAGACAACAGAGCTTCTCGCTGCACATTGAGACCAGACACGGCACAGTTATCATGTTTGAACTGTTTGGGGAGCTGTTGTCTCCTCCATGACAACCGGCCTTGTCTTTTCCTTGCGAACCAAAGGTCACAGCCATAATCGAGAGATTTTATGACCAGCAGTCCACATTTCACTCCACCCGGGAAGGTGAAGTCACACACAGGATCTTCAGAGGGTCAGGGGGTCCTAATCTGCTTCTGAGGCTTCATCAGAGCTTGGATTTAGATTTAACTGGTGCAACTGGAATACAGCGATAATGCCGTCCACTAAGAAGACTCTATACTTCATGTCCAGTGCGCTGATGACCGCCATAGCCATCGGCATACTGGGGTTTGCCATGTCAACACAGTGGGCTAAGACGACCATGAAGTGCACGCAAGGCAACGGCAACTTCAGTGGAACCGCTGTGATCACTTTGAGGCTTTTTCAGGGGAATTTGGTCAGACAGTCTTGCCCCATCTTTGGAGGCATTGACAATTTTCAAGGTAACTTTCCAAGACTCTCAAAGCACCAGTTCACCCAAGATATGTGATATTTTCTCCCTTACATACCTCTAGAATCTAGCCATGCTTGATGGTTTTGGTTTTATTTTCCAAGGTTTCGACCAGCAGCGTGTCTCTCCCGAAGCAGCGTCTCTGTTATTCTTACTCCGGATTATCCAAAGAACTGTTTTTGTATAGATGTAGGTGCTGATGCAGTTCCAAAGAAAACTCAGAGACAGATCTGTAGATGTGGGCAAATACAACAAACACCACCTGCATGGCTAGATACCACTAGTAATGGAGGATAATGCATGTGAGCGATACAAAATTATATAACCATGATGTTCTTGTACTCTGCGTGTGTGTGTGTGTGTGTGTGTGTGTGTGTGTGTGTGTGTGTGTGTGTGTGTGTGTTTGCAGTGTTTCCGGAGTTGATGAACACAGAAGGAATTACCTCTGTAGCTCTGCATATTTTGACTGTGTGCCTGCTGGTACTGTGTCTGCTGTTTTCCGCTGCCACCATCCTTACGTCCCTCTACAACAGTGTCAGTAACCCCTATGAAACCTACATGGGGCCTGTTGGTATCTACGCCTACAGCTCGCTCAGCAGTAAGTGACACGAGTGCCAAAGCAGTCGGGGAGCCATAGAAGTGTATTTGCCAGGAGCAAATTATATTTGCATTGCACTGATGAAAATCACTGAAGAAGACATTTCAGTGGTGTTGGGGGATATCATTTTGTAATAATAGCGCTCTTTCTCCTGCAGCATGTCTGTCTGTTCTGGTCCTTATCTTCTTTGCGGTGAACATCAATGCGACCAGCATGGCAGAGGACCTGACAAAGACCATCACCAAAAACGTGGACCTGAAGGACAGGTCTACAGAGATGCTGACAGGATTCTACCTCGTCATCCCTTACGCAGTGCTGTCCCTGCTCGCCATTGTTTTGATCTACGTGTACGACCACGCAGCCTACACGCACAGGAAGGAGCAGCAGAAGCCTACAGAGGACGCACCCAAGGAGATAATGATGTATTAGTGGCCTGCAATGGAGTCAGCTGCCGTTGATAAATTGCTCATCAAGACTTTGAGTGATTTTCGAAAACGTAGAATACAGAGAGAAATTGGATGTATGTGCACTAAATTATGGATGTACAGTTTGTTTAAGGTACAATAAGAATACACACGGAATAACACAATATGACGTTTGCGGTGCCTTCGTACTACGTGCAAACAGTTTTATTATTTCACTGCAATCTGATTTGACATGAAGTCATCTTGCTGATGCACTGTATTTATTAGTATCTAAATCAATTCAGTTGCATAACTTCTTGATTGTTAAAAATCAGTTTGCTTTATGGAAAACGAAATTTAACCATTCATGGTTTAATATCTTAATAGCTCTGAACAAAGCAAAAAAACAAAACAGACGAACAGAGTCAAATGTGCCTTTAAGTCTACAGCAGCATGTCTTAGATATCAACAGCTATACAAAAAAGGACGTTTTTACCTGCTTTGTGTATTAAAAACAATAGTTTGCATAAGACAAGTGAATGTAAATAAACAACTGAGATGAGTTCATCTTTATATTTTAAAGGATGAATGAAAAAATACTGCCAACCTTTATCTTTTCTTGCCATTTATTTTTTTCTGATTTACTAAAAGACTGGAGCACAGGCAAAGAAACAAGCACAAGACGCATGCAGCAGATGAATGAGTACATATATTTTGTTTTAAAAAATTTAAGGTTAAAAAACAAAAGCTGAGAGAAGTGGAGGAAATGTGGGAAGACGCCAAGAGGATTGATTGAGCTCTGCTGCCCTCTATCGCTCAGATGATGGAAATGAAAAGAGCCAAATTTCAAGTCAACACTTGTCCCTGAAACGGGAGTAAAACAGAAAACGATCTTGCAGATTTTCTCTTAAAATCAGACTTTCATCAGTCATGGCTGGCAGTTGTTGATGTGTGGCTTTTTTTTTAATCATGAGATAAGTTTGTCAAATGGTCTGACTAAATACAGACGATTTTATCCTGTACTTTTTAGCTGTTTCAAACCTTTATCCATTACTTTCAGCTGTAAAATCACTACTCATCATTACTTTAAACTATCTCTTTGGACCATCTTATCCACTGATTCTAGCTAACCATTTCAACAGCTTATCTACTTTAGCTATCTCAATTTTTACCCATTAATTTTGACTAACTATTCCAAATGCTTACTTTTAGCTATCTATATACCCAATTTAACCATCGATCTAACTTTCCACGTACTGCACCCTCTGTCAGCGGCAGATGTAGGCTGGTGTAGCTCTGAATCACTGACATAGGCCACATGGATTAAATCTACTTTACTTCACTAATTCATGGCTCATGATAGAAGCACTGCTTAAGTTGAGCCCAATACCTCTGAGTCAGATCAACTTGGAGAAGCCTAGATGAGAGAATTTATTACTGGTCTGTTTAATCCATTTCAGAGGATTAAATAAACAAAACAAGTAATGCTGACACTGCCTGTGCGACAAAGCTTTCTGACTCTGCCGAAGCTGAGATCTTGCTGAGAGTCAGCATCTATTGTTCCGCGGATCTTCAGACGCTCTCACAGCTGTGATTCACATGACTGTGTTGACATGAGAGCAGGAGCGAGGTATCCTCTTACCATTTCCCGCGTCCCATCACTCAGGGCCTAAAGTCTGTTTGGACATGCCCTTTCCAGCACCTCTCAGCCCTGCAACGCCTTCTACCTGCCTTCAAAAGAACCACTCTTCCTTCAAGTCTCACACTTCAAGGGACCTGTGGAAGGATGCAGCAATCTGCTTTGTGGCTGTCAGGGTGAATATGTATTAAATTTCTGAGAATCCATGCTCTCTACAATGAATCAGAAGCACTTCAGGCCTGACAGAAATTCTGTTAGCAGAGTAGAAAATCCACCGTGTCTTCAGAGGTGCCAAAGTTTCAGGGCAGGAGAAACTTCAGCTTATTCAGAGTCGATCTTTATTCACTGGTCCAATACATCTCCGTTTTTCAGTCTGTTGAAGGCACTGGATTGCAGTGATCAATATTTAAAATCTTAACTTTTAGTGTCCCACCTATCACCAAGCTACTCCCGCCAAAACATTGATGATGCCGGATGATGCAGCCTGGTGTTACCCTGCAGCTGTGGCCCAGCGTGAAGCCGGGGCAGGTTGTATTCTCCAGAGGAGGCCACGTCAAAGCCTGCTCTGGCGCAAACTCGCCTGCTGTGAAATTGATAAGCTCTTCACAACACAGCACAGATCTGTCAGCCATTAGAGACCCTCTTATTTTATTTTTCACCCTTTGAAACGCACCATTGACCCAGTCTGACCTCTCACACACTGCAAGGACAAAATACTAAAACTTGACTCAACGGCTAAAATAATTCTTTAATCCGGTGGCACATATATGCGGTAGGCTCTGTATCTTTACTCACCCCACTTAAGCCATGATAAGAAATAAAAGGCTACTAATATACTAATAAAAGGCAGCAATAAATGCATTTTAAATCGACGCAGGATCCCCCTATTCTGAACATCAAGCTGTTTAACAGCTGCCAGAGGAGATATTTAACTGTATCTATTACCAATCTTCTCCTGTGTGCACTGAGGTGTGGAATAGCTGAATTGCTATTGAGAGACCCCTCTCGCCGTTTGCTGTGCAAACACCGATTGAATAAAATCAGAGATGGGCAGTAATCTCTTCCTCTCTGCATACTCTCTGTCTGTGGGCTCACCAGGATGGATAAACCCGGGATTATGCAGAAGCCCTGAGCCCTGACCACTCACTCTGTGTGATAGGATTAAAGCGAAAACTTTTGTACCTGTGAAACTTTATCCTCCCAGGTCCCGCATTACAGAGGCCTGTGAAACAGACACCTCCAGCTGCAGGGCAGGGGGGGCACACAGAGCCACGTAGAGTCCACTCTGGTGGGGCATAGCGGGTTGGGGGATGGGGTCTCGTCTCCTTCCACCTTTGGGAGTTAATTTCACATTGACAACTGAGAGGCATAGGTCAGTGGGTGGGTGGGTGGGGGGAGATGACACTTGTTTTAACACTTTCACACCTTGAAAGGCTTCACACCATAAATACATCAATCCAATCTTATCATTAATAATAAAAAGTAATAAATGCACACAGACTACAGAAACATCCATGTCAGAGAAAACACCTGAGCCAATCAAACTGAGAAGTCCACTCATGCCCCAAAGTGGTTTTATTTGATGTCCTTATCACTGCTGAGCGACCTTATCTCTCTGCGGTGTCAGTATGAGAGCTGTGCTATTGTTAAAATTTCCAGTGATGACATGATGGACATTTATGGCACTATTACCCCGTGTTTGACTGCATGAGCTGGCAATAACTGCGATACAGTATCAAAATGTCTATTGTTGTTTCTCTGATATGAGTTGAGTTGATTGAGTTTATATTGTTCCTTTTTCCATCTATGTGCTCATTCCACTGCACATTGTACGGCTGTATGACTGTGTACGACAAATGGAAAGTAGAAATAGAAAGGGAAAGGGGGGTTTACAGGGAACAGGTATAAGAGAATAACACCGAGTGATGAGCCGCACCTCGCTGCACTCGTGAGGCGCTCTCAAACTCGGCCTGACCGTGTGATACTGGAAGGTAGGCAGGTTCCCTACTTATCTCTGTCATTAATCTTAATTTGTCAGTGAAGGCTGAGGTGAAGGCGGAGGGAAGAGGAGGAGGAGGGCTAAAAGGTAATTGCACCCCTGCTGCTCCATTATGGTGTCACTCCACTGTTAACAGAAGATAAGATCTTCTCCAAATTACCTGAAGCCAATTCCCCACTTTACCTGGCTGGAACAGGGAGACAGAGAGGGCATCCAGCCTGGTCTCTCAACCCATGATGGAGACAAACTGAACTAATCCATCTATGCAGGATCTTGCTGACCAATCTGTCTGTGCGGTAAAAAAAAAAAAAAAAAAAAAACTACGCCTGATACCGGATGACGGTTTACAGCCAGGGTGATGGATGGAGGGAGGGCCGAGCACTTTCTCTGCCCCATGACACCGTTGATTAATGCGCCCCTGATTGGCAGGTGTGATAGATATTGGCAACAAGTAGGGACACACAGTTAACCTACTGACAAAGCACACGATTCAGCCGAATTGGCGCCATTTGACCCGGACAGGGAAACAAACAGTTGACGTTAACAGGGCAGTAAAACAGCAATCCTGCAGAGGATTTAACTGCTTTTGAGCTCCGTGTTATTCAAATCCTCCATATCTCAGACGGAAAGTGATTAAAGAGATGAAAGAGAGAAGATGAGGAGATATAAGACGGTGTTAAAAAAAAGTGAAAGATGTCTCCTCAAAGGCCTGTGCAGACATTCTGGTGTTATTAGCGTTATGCTGACATGATACTGAGTCTGTGAATTAGTTTCATATCTCACTTTATATATTTGCATATCTTGTATACAGAGCTGTCTGTGACCCATTTCTGTCTAGAAAGGACG
Source organism: Chaetodon auriga (assembly GCF_051107435.1). Taxonomy (NCBI): domain Eukaryota; kingdom Metazoa; phylum Chordata; class Actinopteri; order Chaetodontiformes; family Chaetodontidae; genus Chaetodon; species Chaetodon auriga. The sequence continues at coordinate 6,501,326 of NC_135093.1, forward strand.
CCTATAACAACTCATTTCAAACTGGGGCATGCAGACGTTGCCTATCCTCCAGCACACATAAACAAACTTAAACTTCGATGGTCTGTGGTTTCCTGCGCGGAATATTTCTGTCTTTGTGTGCCTATTTTCTTTCTTTCTGCAGTTTTTAAACATCATGGATACTCATGACGTCATGCTGTAATTGGCTCAGGTGATTCTTTTAACAGTGTATGACAAATCAGTGAATGGGGGAAAAATATATATGTATGCACACTTCAATTCTTGCATTTTAGGTTTTAAGTGTATTAGAGAAAATAGTACTTAGCATAGGAGATGTTTTAACACATGAACATGTTCTAAACTCCCGTTAAGAGTCAAGATCAACATCAAAATAAGTCTCTCACAGGAAACCAGGAGAGTTAGTTACTCAAGCTTTGCACCAGGTGGCAGCATTCAATTACCAAATCACCTGAATCAAACCAATCATGTCTGAATCTTGCATTACAGGAAGTTGCATTTATTGAATTGCATTCATGGGAATTTAAGCCCCCGTCCACTCAAACGGTTGAATGTTTGAACTTTACTGGACAGAATGAAGTATGTGCAGAGTTTGACAATAGAAGGCCATTTTCACATTTATCTGCCGAAGGTGGAAAACTTGACGGGCCTGATTTGTGATCATATATCAATAGTTTGGAAGCCGACCGTGGTCCAATATTCAACTCACATACAAGCATGATGTGGAAATCTGAAGCCTCCAACGCACAAACACTTGAGTTACATCTCCTGTGAAGCAGTTAAATCCTTGAAACAACACATACTTGCATCATGATAGATTCAGGATTTTTTAATGAGGGAGAAGGAGTCGATGTAATTTTAAGGATTTTAACAAGATAATAGAACTTTTTTGTGGAAAACCAATATCAGATACACATTATTAGTCAACGTACAGTGTTTTACATACATCTGAAAACACGTCTGGTGAGGATCTGTAATCTATGAGTATACTTTATGTTACAAGTCAGGGCTGCTCTACCTGCTCTATCTCGTCTTTGTCATATAAGCGACATAAAACCACACTCCCTGCCGAAGTCAAATCTGCCTTCTTTATTTTCTATCCCGCAGGTGACTTTATGTCTTTGAGCAGTTTCCAGGTTCATCTGCGTCTCCGTGAGATAAAAGGCTCCTGTGTGAAGGAGGAGCTCAGACTGTCACCGGAGCGGGACACAAATCCATAGATCACAGACACTCGACTGTAACCAAGACACTCAGTCACAGACTGCAAGCTGTTCTCCAATCCATATGGCCATAAAACTACAGATTCCAGCAGTCTGCACCCATGGACAGCACATATAAATTCTAGTCTGACTTGCACAGTATTTCCTTACCCTTGTTTTTAAAAAACCCCACAAATTTCTGTCTAAAAACTTCAGGAGTATCTAGAAAGAATCAAAATTTTAAGGTAAACATAATAAATGGAGTCAATGTGAAGGTTAAATAGCGCCTCCTTGTATCTATGTGCCACATGTGCTGCACACTGAGTGAATTTCTGTGATGAAACGTCATGTCTCATAAAAGCTCTCAGCGCTGCATGTCATCAGCTCCTGTCAAGGCTCTCAGAGCTCCTGACGGCGCTGAGTGTCTTTTACAGAAGCCAGATGGGCAGAGGAGCTGGGATAAAGTGCATCAAGTGCCCCCTATTGAGCTTTATGAACGGATTAAAGGATTTGCAAAGCTCTGTCATAAGGCCGTCAATCATTGTCACACCAGGCTGAAATTTACGGCGCTGACCGCAGAAAAAACCTTGGGCTGTTGTCATGAAGGGTACAACTTCATCTGTCAAGTCATTCACCTAAACATCAACACCTTGAGCAATGGGTATTAAAAAAACGAGAGAGGGAATGGAACCATGACACAAGACTCTACAAATTACCACAACATCTCAATACCTGAAGTTTACCTTCAGGAATGTTGTTGTAATTCAACACCTCTACACCTCTCCTCCATTCATCGTCAAGTTTTCCACCTCTCGTCTGAGCCGTGTCGCCGTGGCATTTCAGGCTGCGATGCAGAGTCTTAAGAGCTGCAATCACCTGTCTGCCTTTCCAATAAAACAGAGGTTCTTTGAATAGAGCAGAATTTGATATCGGCTTTCTAAACCCTGCGTAAGAAACAAAGCGGCCTCTCTACAGGAGGCGATGTTCAGTGTCATTCACCTTAGACGCGGAGACACGGTGTCTGCCTGCTGGAGGGATCGCAACTGCTTCAGACCTGTTTGCATGTGTATGAAACAATTTGTCAGCCTATATAACCAGCTGACCCCTCGCTCACCACAAACCTGGCCCCAGTCCATTAAAGGCCAACAATCTGGGTCTTAGTTTGTAGTTTTGGCCATCATTTCCATCATTTATGATGACAGTCATATTCTCTACAGCAACTGCAGAGATTTGGAGCCACCATTTAAGGCAAATGTTAGCAAGCTAATTAGCTAGCATTGTGCTAACACGAGCTACTGCAAATTAAGATGTGACTATATACAATGTAATGTGTCCGTGAAGACTGTGACACCATGTGGCTTTACGGAGCGATGTTACCTTTGAACAGACGTAGGTGTCCTTGGTGTTGTTGTTCAATTTATGTCTAACACGCGACCTAATCTGGACTTTACATCTGACACAATTTGATTTTTTTGATCATTTAACTATCCGAAGAACATGGCTTTCTTTTCAGCGTAGACATGTGTAGCACATAACAGCAAACAGGAAGTTGACCAAGGTTCTACCAGGTACTTACTCAACTGTTATTGGAGCACAGATGAAAAGGGGCGGGACTTTGGAAGTGCTAATTATCATTTAAAGGCCAATATTAGCTTATAGCAGATAAGCATATGTAAGTGTCAGCATGACAGTGTTTGTCCACATTGTCAGTTGACAGTGTTTATGTTATGTGTTTAGATAAAAAAAAAAATCCTATCCCATAATATATCAATATCAATATCTACCTCAAATATCTAATATCTGTCAGGCTGTAATACATAGACACAGTATATACAAGCATACATACATAAAGCAAAATATACACACAAAAAAAGCACAGACATCAACAAAATAAATAAATAAAAAGAGATTTTCAGTTGGGATGTTGATAAAAAAAAAAAACTGCATACATTATTAGACCGGCACTAAAAAAAGGTACAGAGTGTTAACGGTGGAGATAACGTTCCCAGAGCTGTCTTCACCCTCTGTGTCAGCTCATCACCTCCTGGTTGGGTGTCAATGAAAGGAGGAAGAGGACAGAGAGGTGAGGCGGGAAGGAGGGAGAAGGGGAGCGGCTGGCAGGAGATGGATTGGTGGGGGGGGGCAGTCGGTGAAGGGATCACCTTGCCAAATCCGCTGTGAAGGCCTCAGATCGGTGCACTTAGCGTCGTGGCCGGAGCCAACACGTAGCGGGGTGTAGGTCTCCCTGAGGCGACACTCAGGCCTCCTTGCCATTGTCATCTGTCCGTCTCTCAGCCTCTCCATCCAGCAATGTGCCTGGAGGAAACTTACTTCCTCCCTCCGCATTCTTCCTCCCTCCATTACCCCCAGGAGGAGCAGGGGAAGTTGTGTCGAAGAGGACTCCCAGGCAGGGTCAGGGGAGTATCGATGTCTGAGCCTAAATGCTGGGACCTTGCCACTAATTAGATCGTCCGTAACGGGCTATAAGACATAAAGACGCGAAAACATCTCGCATATATGCTTTGAATTAAATCCAGAGAAGGGGTGTGCATGGTTTGACCTGGTGGATCTGTGACCGTGATAAGTGATAAGATGCTCACACACCTCACTGAGTGGAATGGCAAATATGTCATCATCGTGAGACGGGGTCTAGCCAGGCCGTTTCAATGAGTGCACCCATGTCAGGGTGATGTATGGACGCAGTAACACAACCTCTGAGAAGGCATAGGGGGGGAAATGCTGCGCTGCCAACCAGCCTCTCAGATCCTGAGCAGGAGAATAGGGGCTGCACGTAAACATTTGAGACATGTCACTCATTCCTCCTCTGGTGATTTATAACCAGCCTGGACACTCCGCCTGCCAGCAGCCGTGTGCGAAACTCTGACTCAAAGCTCCGCCAGAGGTCAACATTTATTTTAGCTTCTATGTGAATTTATAGTTCAGGGAGATGAAGATAGACGTCAGATAGTTCAACCCAAAGGTCAGCCACTCTGCTTCTAACACTATGGATTACACCGTCAGAGGTTTGTCTGACAAAACCCTGCCCTTTGGCTGCTTATACATTTTGTGAAGCTCACAGAAAGCCTGGGCCAAAGTCTCTTAATGGAACTGGCTTGGGAGCTCATTTGTGAGGAACAGCAAGAAAAACACTAAGTCTTGGAGGAATTTCTTCCCCTGGGGATCCCTAAGTGATGTCCATCTCCCCTCAATCATTCAGAGGGCTGAAACTGGAGAACATGACTGACACTTTGAGTTCTCTCTCTCAGGATCTTTTTTAGCAATCTATTTATCTGAATCCTGCGGTAAAGAGCTGGATTCACAGATTGCAGATCGTTTTGGTTTTACTGGCCCTGGTTTTGATATATCTGCTGCAGAGACCTCTGCCAGTACAGTGGGAATGAATTCAATTTTCCTTTATGGTTCTCAAAGCATTGAAAAATGACATTTGATAAATTTAACAGCGACATCTACTTCCAGAAAAAAAAAAAAAAAAAAAAGTATGCATGATGCAGTGGATAATCCATAAAACCTGCTGTCTTCTGTTTTTGTCAGGATTATTTCTTTGGTTGAAAGTAGTTCCAATGAAAACTGTCTGTGGATAATCTTAAACCATACGCTGCTTTCAGATGTTTTTATAATGAAATTCCATTTGCCTCCATTGTACCGGGCAGAAATCTCAGGCATATATCACAAAATGTGGGCAAATCAAATCAAAAGAGATGAGAAAATTATTTTTTATACACTGAAATGTATGTGATTATAATTAAAAAACACTATTTATTTCATTCTTTATTTTAAATGACCAGCTTTCGTTGATCAACAGAAAGAAAGGGACTGTGTACAGCCACAGTTAGCTTGAACGGCTAAACAGTACAGTTCAGACTCACTAATAAATAATCCCACAGCTTCACACAGGGTAGTTCACTCTGATTTATACTAAAGTATTAAGAAAAATAAAGACAACTCTGGTAGCCTAATGTTGACATGTTTAATTTTTAACGAGCTCAGCTTCACTTGGTCAGTAATAAAACTTTAATTCCAGAAAAGTTAAAACATAAATAAACAGAATGTGAACATTTCCTAATGCTTTTTGAGATATACTCCATTGAAAACAGCACACAGACAATATATTCATATATCATCAGCTTCATTGATTTTTGGGAAAGTTGTGGAACATTCCAAAAACACCTGTTTGGAACATTCCACAGGTAAACTGGCTGAATGGTAACAGGTGATAGTATAATGATTGGGTATGAAAGAGGGATCCTGGAAAGGCTCAGTTGTTCACAAGCGAGGATGGAGCGACGTTTGTGAACACATGATTGGATAAAGGATATTTCTACATGTGGAAACGAACACTTTTTGTAAAGCTAAATTGAGAAGAAGGGAAAAAAAATCAGACTGGACTATTTCACAGTAGCTCTACTCCAGCATTAAACACTCTGTGTAGTATTTGTGCTAAAGTAATCAGTGCCACAACCTGCCCAGCAGAGGCCCTCGTTCCCTCTCCTCCCTCCCGTCCCGAAACCAAAACCCTGTGTCACCACACACCGAAGCCACATCGAGACAGAGGATCCTGAGACACAATAAAACCGGAGATGTATGGGAACCATCGAGGTAGAAATGTCTGCCGTGATTTATCCCAGCGCGCCTTTCCCAGTTTAGACTCAGACATGCCTACATGTGAAGACCTAAATGTGAGATGCAGGTGAGGGGATTTAAAATGACCCCGACAGAAACTATGAAATATGGGAGCATAAATGTACATTCTGTCAAATGGGTAAAATATCATAGGGGTAACACATACTCCTCCATACGGCGAACCCCTGCCAGCTCCTGGAACGGTGCCCAAACCCGAATTCTGGGACTTCTCTCTCACTGCATTCTGGCAAAGTTGCTAATTTTACACCCCTAAATAACTGTGCGGTTCATTGCCTTGAGCAGTAAAACTATTCAGTAGGTGATTCCAAACATTATTCCTTGTGCTTTTCAAACGCTTTCTAATCCTTTAAGTGTGACACAAACACTTAACAAAGGAATGCTTCTTCGCTGTGCTTAAGCACGGCCCGCTGAGAGGAGAGTTCTACTTGCCATAAGATGTCAAAATAATCAGCTCAGAGTGTTCAGGAGCTGGCACGGCCTCAAAGGGCTGGCCATTATGTATGACAAAGCCAGAGTCTGCAACCAGGACACGGTGAAAAACAACACCGTGTCTGTGGGTGCAGCGGACCTACAGTGACTAAACTAACCCCCAGTGATGTACAGTAGCTTTAAATGTTAGCAGACTCCAACCTGCTGTTGGTAATCTTCAACAAGAAATTAGGTTTTTTTTTTTTCAAATTGTCCTCAATCAATTATCATGACATACTTTGACTTTACTTCATAAAGAAATGTCAGCTGTAAGAGGACCTAAAAGGAAAGCCGGGCCAACATATGACTCATGCTATTCTGCTCTTCATCTACGCTGACTGCACTGCTGCAGCATGTGAGTTAATACAGTTACTCCATTTTTGATCATTAGAGTCATTTTTCAAGCCAAACTGCCAAATGTGACCTGGTTCCAGCGTCTAAATTTTGAGGATTTGCTGCTTCTTGTTTTGTTATTTGATAGTAAAGTGAATATCAGTGTTGGTTAAGTTGTGATTTTCACGCTTTTCTGACATTTTATAGACCAAACAATTAATCAGTGAAAAGAGAAATTAATGGTTAGAGCTTCCCTAACTATGATTACGATTTTGGGGGATTACTTTTTAAAATTTCATAAGATTTTTCATTTGATTATTAACTCCTTATCTTTTTTTTTTGCATCCAACTTTATGCACTGTTGTATAAAGAAATGAAGGCAGTATTGTCACTGCTTCCTTATTTGACATCTATGTGAGTTACATGCCAAAACACCGTAATTCCAGATGTTGGCAATGACAGCGGTGCCTCTGTGCCTGCCATAATGATTGTCACCTATTGTACAAAATGGAAGTGAACAAAATCAAAACCGATAACAAGGGAAGAGAAGAAGACACACGGTTTGTTTATAATCCTTGAGACCGCTGAGATTAGTAAAAATATCAGGACTTCCCTAATATTTCTACACATTTATTGCAGTACAGCAAAGGTGACATCAGCCAGGAAGGCGATTACCATCTCAAACTCTTGATCCATCCCACATGTGGATCTCCAGCGCTGTTGACTGTAAATAATGGTCCGACCTGACCTGCAGGTGCTTCTCCCTCCAACAGTCGCTGAGGAAAAGTGAGACAACATGAAAGACAATTTTCATTCTGTACTCCAGGGTATATCTGAGAGAGATCTGAGCTCAATGTGAATAATCAGCTAATGCACTAAGCCAGTGCCAACACTTCCTCTCTTCCACTTACGTCAGGCATTATTTCCTCATTCATATCAGCTTAATAACTGGCCTTTCGCTTTGGAATCAGTGAGTGGATTGTTGGAAAATCTTGGGTTATATGATATGGACTTTGGCAGAGTGGTCTAATGAAGGATGCATTGTCTGTGAAAGCTGTTTTTTTTTTTTTGTTTTTTCTGTCTTGCAAAAATGCTGACAGCTCCCCTCGGCTCTGGCATGAGCTTGGCTTTTAATCAGAAACAACACCTCACACCTGATTGTTCACACCAGAGCCAGAGCAGCTTCGTGCTGTTACAACGACGCCATTATCTCAGAAAAACACCCACTTCTACCATGAAACACTGCAGCGTCGCCTTATTTCTTGTCTGCAGATATGCTCTCCGTAACTAAGAATAAAAGCACTCTTGCAGATCTTCCATGCAACTGCGGTTAAAAACACATCTGATTATCTTATCCGTGAGTATTCATCCGAGGATGACTTTGCTCGTCTCCGAGGTCCGTCCATGCGCTGGAGCAGGTGGCTCTTTTCATTAAACCTAAACGTCTGATGATTGTGCTCTTCATTAAAGGCTGCCCAGTAATATGGGCCTGAGATGATTGCCCCTGTGGTGGTTAAATATAGTGGTTGGACAAGGCCTCTGCCGCCGCGTAATGAGAAAAGTCAATAGAGCCGGGGCTATTACGCTGTCAGCGGTCGTACCATTACACACCATTAAAAACAGCACAACTCTGTGATTCATCCTCATTATATTTATTGGATAGATGGGAAGATCTAATTGTAACTGTAGCCCAAACGCAGCATAGTTCAACGTGTCAGCATTTTGTAGCCACTCTGCAGGCGCTCTCCTCTATGGGATGATGAGTCCACGAGGGACTGATCGACTCTATGAGGTTTTTGGAGTATTTTAACTTTCTCATAAGTAAAAGCGTTGATGTGGGGTGATGCAATGATCAGCATTTCTCCCGTTCATTCGGTGAGAGATGAGTGCTGAACTGTAATCTCTGCCATTAGTGCGTGACCCACACAAGCTCCCAGTGTTGACATGTACGCAGAGGGCAGTGTGCCTGGCTTATTTAACAGAATGGAAATTAACCACTTGTCACTCCCAGTTCATCAAATTCTTTCTACAGTGCTTCGGGTGCACGTTTGGCACCGGTGAACGCTAACCGACGGCTTCTGAGCACAGGTACGAGACCAAGAGGGGTCCGGCCACACATGCCCAGACACTGGAGGAGTCCTGGGATAGAAACCAAACAAAGCGTCTTCTGTCTGCTCATTTGTGAACGTCATTAATGTCTAATCGTATTCAAATGGCTCTTGAGGGGGCGTCTGAGCGGCCCAGCAGTATGCAGATGAGGGTCAGGGGGGCTTGCCCTCCAGGACTTGTCCAAAGGTGGCTCTCCCCTCCTGGTCTGAATCCCCTGTGGGCCTGTGGACATGTCGCGGCCCATCACCCTGCAGACAGGCAGGTCCCTGACTGGGGTTGTCCGCTAGACTGGCAGACTAGCTTGATAGCTACTGTTCAGCCCCCCCCCCCCCACACACACACACCCATTGTGATTTAACTGCTGGTCACAAGCCCCATCAGCATAATGATAAAAGATAGTGACACCTCCCTTTGAATTCTATCAGGTAGCCTGAAAGCTGAGTGTAATGAAAGGGATAATTACACAATTTATACAGGGAGGGGCAGTGACAGCTGCACAAAGCTATCTGACCAAGTCCTGACCCACCTAATTAAGACGGTGTCCCATCAATCTTGATGTCCGTGTCAGCGCGTTGGTTTAAAGTAAATAGAAAAGTGTGTCTCCCAACGGTTCTTTTAACGGCCCATTTAGGCTCTCGGAGTGGATGAATGTAGAAAGATTTAAAGGAGAGGCTTTTTTTTCCCAGAAATCTTGAGGAAACGTGATTGTGGCTCCGCAGACCTTTATTTCGAAGCTGTTCACCGCTTGCTTGCTGTAGTGATAAAGGTTTAAAAAGCTGCCGCATGCTGAGAACAGTGGGGGTTAGAAAAACAAGGCTCTTTAAATCACAGCCTTGTTTGCAACACAAGACGGCCGAGAGGGCCACCGTGAGATATCATGAAAACCGCCAAACTCTGTAGTGGTTTTCATATATTTTACTAAACTAACACCAGATAAACTATGATCTCCTCATGCAGGAGCTAAAATTAGCAGGCCACATCATTACTAAGATGGATAGTGTGATGCCAAATGCTTTGGAGAACATGTGCTGTCCTCTGTCATCAGTGTTCTTGTCTATTCTGCGTCTCCTTTAACTGAATGTAAGTCAACACAGGGTCATGAGAGTGACCCAGTGATTCACACAGTAATAAGCACAGCATCTCTATTTCACAGGCTAAACACAGTGCTTCCCTCTCGCTGGTTTAATTATGCCTTTGTGTGCCGCAGATTATCCGAGGCTTGTAAAAACCTATTTTCCCTCATGGTGAATAAAAAAGGCCTCTTTGTCAAGTGGGGGCATGCCAACACACTTCTGATGATGATGTCGGCCTCTCGGCTGTCAGCGTCGGTGTTGAGTGGATGCACAGGCACATATGAAAACATGCATGGCCGCACGTGTGCGTGTGCATCCTGGATTATGTCATAGCGCTGGAATGCCATCGCATGACAAAGGGGGAGCGGACTGCGTTAAATGAGTTAGAGCGACACAGCACTTGCTTGTTTTTATCACGGATAACATCACGATGGCAGACTGAGCGCAACTCAGTGTTAACAGAGGAGCTTTTGCAGCAGCACTGAGCCTGGAAGCCTGTTTTCCCAGACAGGGTGCACGTCTTGTGTTTATGGTTGACACACAAGCTGTTTGGGGTTGATAGACTCCAAAACCAGAGTCAACACACAGCACTTGCTGTGCGCTGATGTTTGTTTGAACACTTGTCTGGCAAATAAGCCTCTCCTTTCTGTTTCCTGGGCAAGCCGCGCTGATTTTCATGTGCGTGGTATCTCCATACTCCTAAAATAGTACCTGTGCTCCACAAGGAGGTGACTGCACTGAATCCAACACAGCTTTTAAAGGCAGTATTAAAATGGCGAAACAATGCTGAGCCTGTATTTTCATACAGTGTAGAAATTTCAGCACGTTAATTATTCTGCGGAATAAAAGAATGAAAGCCGTGAATGGTAATAATATTAATAGCTGATTGTGGTATAATTACATGCTTTAAGGGGGTGATCAGCTTATCATGGTATTACATCTTCTTGATTAAAGCGCTTTAAAAGAGCTGCCTTTCTTTCCCTCCTCTTTAAGATGATAGCAGCTGCCTCAGAAGTGAGCCAGGGCCTTGAAGTGGAGGCCGGGATTAGTGACGAACACAAAAGGAGCATTTGGAGGGGGCATGCCTGTCCCTTTTGAAAGGCCATCATTTACAGCCTTCAGCCACAGATCATCTGCGGCTTACATGGGGAAAACTTGGTTAAATGTTGATCAGGCCCATTATTTGACTCTCTGTGAGGGGTGCGTTTGATGGTTTAGGCCACGGAGGGCTCCAGAGGTCTCCGAGGCTTCAGTCTGTCTCCCCTCTCCTGTCTCTCTATTGGTATGCATCCCTCATAATAGAGGCAGGAGGTAGGGGGTCTCATTAGGGGCCGGGGGAGTGTTGTTTTGGGGGGAGCAGTCAATGAATTCCTCGGGGCAGATGCACCAGCATCAGACAGGACTGAAGCTGAATAATGCATCGTGGGAGCCGGTCATAAAAAGCACATAATGTCTTTGCTTCTGCGGCGTCTGCGCGGGGAAACACGGCTCCATATCTGTTTCACAATGACGTGCATCAAGATGCGTCCCAGAGTTAAAAAAGCGCTCCAGGTGGGCTGCGTCTTTTGACAACATTCACACTGAGAGATAGCTTCCTTTAGAACCACTGACAATGACTGACAAGTGGTTCAGAGGTAGCTATTTTGAGGATCCCTCGAGTACGGAATGATCTCCTCACTTCCGTCTTGCCACCAAAAGTCCAGGCTGCAGCGGGTAAAATGGATTCCCTCTGGGAAGCTACTTCCTCTGTCATCTGTCACCACTTCCTGTCTGTGAAGAGCAGGTAATGACAGCGCGCAGGTGTTGCTAGCCGGGTGGTATCGCTGCAAGGCGTCTGCAGCACAAAACATGCTATTGTCCCCTGAAATGGTATTTGGTTCAGATGTTTTCATTTAAAAATGTTGGATTTTTTTGATGTGATTTGATTTGATTAGATTTTTTTACAGTATGTCTCCAGCTTATTCACACACTGCAGCAATCACCGCGGTGGGTTTTAGTGTGCGCCGACAGGTCAAATGAACCATTATCATGTGCAAGACTTAAAGTGGTCCCTGAACCGAGCTAAAATGATTACATATTGGCCGTTACTCAGATATTTGTTCTGCTGCACTGCACGTAGAAATTGATGTTCCATGAACCCTGGATATTGTTCTCATAAGGTCACGGTTTGGAATTTCATGTAGGTGATGAATGGCTGCAGATTTATTGTGGAGCTTGCGAGTCTTTCACTGTATTGAGATTTCTAAAGTGAGTGTATTTTCTTTACATACTGTGGTTGATTTGGGATTTTTTTTATCACACAAAGTTGGCTTCAAGTGAGTCACAATGACCCAGAACTTGTTTGAAACATCAGTCTGGTGGATGAGAACTTTCTTTTCTGGTGTGTAAAAACCACCGCCATGGTTTGTTATGACAAAGGTCACGGATAACGGATGATCTGCCTACAGTTCCCTAATGTGAGAACAAAGACTTTGTCAAAATATATTCCAGCAATAGAGTGAGCGGGGGATAAGTTACATTGTTTTGGGGATAGGTTTTCCAGGCAGAGCGACGTGAAGACAGGCCCTGGCTGTGGATTTACTGGGACTCGTTCTAGTCCGTTAATCCTTGTATCTCTTTCAGACTCTTTCAGCAGGTTCCTCTGCTGGCAAGCCTCACAGGCTCTGAAGTGGCTGCCCTTCCTGTGCTCACCAATAATTCTAGGTCCTGGTATCCAAATCACTGCTAGAACGGAGAGAAGCACTCGAGGTTGACATGATAAAAGAAAATTACATGTGCAACAGAACCAGCTGATTGCATGGTGGGGAGGCTGTTTTAACTGTGAGAGATTCTCGCGTTTTCAGGCATTTTAGCATTCAGCTTTGAGTATTTAAGCCGCATAACAGACGTGTAAAATCTCTTTATCTGAATCAGATCTAAAGCAGAAATTTAAAACAAAAAGCAAAGCTAAGCAGAGTGTGACAAGTGTAGTCAGAAGTGTCTCCACATTTTTCACATGCGCTCAACAGCCGAGCGCTTTGCGCTCTGATGCCTCTTGTTCTGTATAAAATAATCCATATGGCCGCTCATCCGGAGCGGGGATTCCATGCCGTTAACGGCCCATACGTTAGGCTTTTTATGGGCCTCGGTAGGGGTATGATGAAACCGAATCAGGTCATGCCAATTGATAGACATTCTCCTCAGCTATCGTTTGCACACACATTTCTTTTAAAGTGCAGCGAGGAGAGGTGCCCCTCCCTGCCCCCCCTCACAGGCGTACAGTGGCTTCCCCAGAAGCTGTCATCATATTGTTCTCTTAAATATTTAACTTCCTCAAGAGATTGAGCTGTAATATAAGAAATTATCCCCATAATTCCCACTGACTGCTACAAACAGATGTGAAATTTCAGGGTAGACCCAGACTGTAATCAGCCCCCCTATGGCCAAGCTATCATGTTCTTCACTGGGGTCAGACGTGCAGTCTCCCTTTTCATATAACCCCTCAGATTTGTCTGTAAGCTGGTGTTATATGGGCTGTGGAGAATTATTAGGCTCTGGACACATCTTTTTATTTGAAATCCTGAATGCTTTACAAACCAACAAACTGTCTCCCAAAGCACATCTTAAAGTTAATCTGCATCCTCAGAAATAAGTCTGCAGCACATGGCATGGCAAAAACCTGCAGATTTAGAAGCAGGTTTCAGAGTGAAGGAGGGTGGCACGTCTTGTTATAGTTGCTTATTTATCAGTTGAGGACATCTCGCTTAACAGCTAATGGGGGTTAAGTTTCTCACTTTGCTGAGTGCAACTTTATCCAGCAGTGATTCATCACTGCAGCTCATGTCATTCACTGACTAACATGGACGAGCCCCCGGGTCCTGAGCTGCAGACGACTCTTCCTCACGTCTTTCTGGCTGTGATATCTAAACTGTCACATCCTAAACTGAAAAAACATCTTAAACTAAACAGAGCAATGGTGCTGTCAGTCTATGCACTCTCTCTGGAGCGGTGAGATTTGCTCTTTCTCTGCAAAACTCACTGCAGGTGAAGCAGCTGATGCACTTTTCAGGAAATACCCATCCCTGCTCTCAGTTGGCACCGGATGACTTGCTGGAGTATCTAGTCCCGTAAAGAGAAAGAGGATTAAAATAATCCAGTTCTGAAACACCAGCTCCTTCAATTATGAGCCAACCTCGCCTTGGAGGGATGACCCTTTGAGGCTGAAACCCATCATTATGGGTTTAGCCCACTAGGCATGTGTGGGGACTGGCGGCCACCCTTATGCTGAGGTATTCTGCTGGGCCTGGGCCTTCAGCCCTGGAGCCAGGGGCCCTCAAGCAGGTGGAGCAGAGACATGGTGGCCTGACTGATATTCATGTGAGCCGAGTAAATGTGCCCTTCAGGCACAGGGCACTGGAGCGTTACATTTCTGAGAACTGAGAGGGCGGAATCGAACTTGGAAAGCAAGTGGAGATACTCTGTTGTTTGCTTTGCATGCAAGCTTTGGGTTGCGCCTTGATATCAGTGGTGGATGAAGTACTCAGATCTTTTACTGGAGTAAATAACCACTGCTTAGAAATGCTTTGTGCAAAGAAGTTCTGCATGCAAAATGCTCTTAAATGAAAGTATGTGAGCGTTACCGACAAGATATATTTAAAGTATCAAAAGCAAAAAGAACTCAGAATGGCCCATTTCAGAATAATACAGTATATATTAATGATTAATGTATTACGGATATTGCAACAGCATCAACTTGACTTAGAAACTGCAGGGTAGCCTAATCTGTAATAACACAGTATGATGTGTTACTCCATTTTATTTATGTTAGTAATCTGAATCTACAAAGTAACTAGTGACTAAAGCTGTCAAATTGTGGGCTGAAAAGGACAATATTTGCTTCCAAAATGTGACAGAGTAGAAATATTAAGTAAAATAAAATGGAAATACTCAAGTAAAGTACCTCAGAATTGTACTTAAGCACAGTACTTGAGTAAATGTACTGAGTTACATTCCAAAGCCGCCTGATTTAAGAGACTTTTTAGGGTAAAACTGAAACATAGTGTTCTGAAAAGTGAAAAACTAGTGACTGAGGGAACAAGAAATGACAGTAATAAGCACTAAAAGGCCTCTTATTGTGAAAGGCTTTACACTCCATTCACTGGACGTGATGAGGATTTCATCAGAAAACTAGTTACTGTGAGAACCTGCTCCTGTATGACAAAAATCCTCTTTGTCTGATCCGTGGCCCTGCTCCACAGATAATAGAGCAAAATGTGGCCTGAGGGAGATAATTTGTTCCCAGATCTTCAGATCGCAATATTTTCATTTGAGCCCAGGAGGGGATCTCTTGAATTGCCAGCTTCCTTTGTGTTCCAACAAGGGGCACGAAAGTCTTGTCAATTAATTTTTCTTTTATTCCAGACCACAGAGCGCCTGAGTGATTTCAATTATCAACCAATTAAGAGGTGTTTCCTTTTATTGACAGGCTTTGATTCCGTGCGTATCCATATTGTTTGAAAATAAGACAGGACAGGGGTGTTAAATCACTTGAACATTGTTTTCTCCCCAGTAGCAGCCTTTCTGTTCCGTCCCTTGGGTCACACAAGCGCAACAAAAGAACCTTACATGCCGTTGAACCCTCTTCCACAGTGGTGCCCGACAAAAAAAGGAGAAGAAGAAAAAAAAAAGAAGCAAGAAACAAAACAAACAAATCCCATTAAGGGGATTCACACAGACACACACGAAACAGCCGGCGTTTTGCGTGACAAGACTTTGGGAATAGATGGAGACAGGTGCTAATATTCCGCAAACAGGTCAACATCAAACAGGCGCAGTCTGCGTCAAATCCAGCCCAGACAAAAAGCTGAACTTCTGAACCTCGTGGACGTAAGTTAAAGGTCTGATTGCTTGATGAAATGGGGCGATTGGAAGTGACAAGCGGAAAATGTCTCTGTCTTGCACACTTTACCGCTTATGGCCACTTGACTTCAGATTTCCTGACAGGCGCCGAGGCATTTATACTGGTTTATTTAGCTCTTTCCTGCAAGACCAACACTTTGAGGACTCAATGTGAATACTTGCAATGCCTGTTTTGGCCTGTGTGAAACAGAAATGTTTGAAATCCACCGAAGAAGGGTGCTTTATCTGAAACACGCACAGGATGAGCTACAAGGATGTTAAAATTACTGCACAACAGAATAAAGCAGACAAAAGAAATGCACCACGCAGTGAGAATATTAGAAGAATATTAAAGTGATTTTCAGCGGGAAAGAGCCAAATAGGAGCCAAATAAAGTGTGTTTTATGAAGTGTAATATCTCAAAGCGGCCTTGGCTTTTTCCACCCAGCACTCATAAAGCAGGAAAATGACACATAAAGCCTCAATCATGGAGTTAAAATAAATGACTTTTATTCAAACATCGACGAGTTTAAATAAAACACAATCCCAGTCTAAAATACATGTTTCGTATTTTCTTATGAAAATAATCTCTGTACATAATGTCTTCTTCTTGCTACAACAATAAAAAAAAATAAGTAAAGTACGCGTCCATCAGTCAGTTCATTGATACATTTCCGTGGGCTCACTGGTGAATTAATTTACGACAAATGATCATGTGTTGCGCTAGTGTGGACGTGAATTTTCCTTTCTAATGCACCGAACTATATTTTCCCAGTTAGAGAGGGTTATTGTGACAAAAATACCAGTTCAGTTCCAGTGCTACTTTTACCATGAGGCCCACTAAAGCAGACATGCGTAATAAGTAGTCATTTTAAGAGATGTGAAGGTTAATGGAGGATAAATTAGTCTTTCATGACGCAGCCCAGCAGACGCAGATAGACGGTCTACACCTCTGTTCCTTCCCGGCTGTATATGAGGTTATTAACACTGAAATGGTTGGAGAGGCTCTGTACTGATGTGTAATAGTTCATTCTGTTGTTGTCAGAGTTCAGAGGAGAGATTAAAGTGGGCGAGTAGGAGCCCAGTCCTGACATGCCCTCTCTGGTCTGAGACAGTCCCCCGAGATGCCCGGAGCCGTAGTCCCGCTCCCCGCCCCGGGAGCCGTCGCTGCCGCCGCCGCTGGACGCCAGCAGCGAGTTGACGCTGGACACGAAGCTGCTGAAACACGGACTGTGCTCCGCGGAGGGAGACGGGGACGATTTGGGCTCCGTGGAGGCCGGGGATCCGTGCAAGCTGGGCGGGGAGGAGCTGAGGAGGCTGGCCGTGTCGGAGAGCTTGTGCGGGCCGTCCTCTGACTTGACGGGGAGAGCTGCGCCGCTGTCAGCTCCGTTTATGTCGGCTCTCCTTTTCCTCTTCCGCCTGAAGTTCCCGTTATCGAACATCTTCTCACAGTTGGGGTCCAGCGTCCAGTAGTTTCCTTTACCTGGATGAGGGATAAAAACAATAAAAGTCAAACTTTGGGCTCAGATTTTCCCTGCGCACTGCTGAACCGACAATAAACCGGGATTGTTCCAGTTGTTCTGAGAGCGGTGTCATCAATTTTCATCAAGAGTTTTATCAAGAAAAAAACAGCATCAATACTGCACACGTGATTCAAGCCACAGATTTAATAAAAAATATTTAATTTTGTCAAAAACATCCGAGACTCACCGGGGTCATCCTCGTCTCGAGCCACTTTTTTGAAGCAGTCGTTCAGTGACAAGTTGTGGCGGATTGAATTCTGCCATCCAGCTTTACTCTTCTTGTAGAAAGGGAAGTTGTCAGCTACGTACTGATAGATCTGACTCAGAGTCAGCTTTTTGTCTTGGGCGTTCTGGATGGCCATCGCGATCAGTGCTGAGTAGGAGTAAGGTGGTCTGACCATCTTGAAGAGTTCCTGCTGGCTGGATATGGACAACCATCCCAGATCTGCTCCACCGAAACCGGTGGGAGGCGGTAAGAACTGCCTCTGGTTCGACCCATATCCGGACTGAATATAGGACGTGCCGTTGTTCCCGGGAAGATAAGGAGAGGAGTTGATGCTGGGTCCGTTCAGCCACAGGTACGGGTTCGTGGACGGTGAGGTGTACTCTCCGAGGCCATAGCTGGAGGGGTGCGTCGGCGGCCTCTGGGGGTGATGGTGGTGGAGGTTCTGCTGGTACACCCCGTAGTTGTCGCAGTACACGGCCATGTCTAGGAGCTCCTGAGCGCTGTGGTGCTGAAGAGGGCTGGTCTGCTGGTTAGAGGGTTGGTGTCCAAAAGCGTTCATAATCCGCCCTAACCAGATTCCCAAACTAATTTCGTCTGTGCGTCTCTCCCTCAGGACTGAACTCATCCTCAGAGGGAGGAGTATTTATGCGCAGCGCCCGCAGCCTCCACAGGTAGCCCATTGAAGAAAACTTTTGGGCTGGTCACACCCCTGTTTTCAGTCCTGCTACAGCCCTGTTGTATTGAGCCAATCTCCCTATCAATGAGCACCGATACTCCCTTTAAGCGCCTTTAAGGCACGTTAGTGACTTCTAACGATTGCTCGTGCGTAATTACGCACTGGGGCTTGTATTGGCCATGACAAACTTTTTATATTTACAGTTTATGTTTAACAAAACTCGCAAAGACAAAGTGAAGTACAGAGTGGAGTCATGGCACTATGTGATGTAGGCATTATGATAAAATATTAAAGGTCAGCAGAATAATTATTTCTCCTAAACTTTTCCGTTTTCCAAATATTGCGGGTCCTTTTTGCCTGATATTTCATCTTTGTTGTTATGATACAGTGATTCAAGGACTAATTCAGGTTACAGCGGCGCACTCATGCATGAAAAGCAAATATTTGATTTTCTTTTACAAACTTCAAGTGTCACAAACAGATCATCATCAGTCACAAATAAATGCACGTCTAAAAATACATGTATCAGCACCGTCGATGAACGATAAATAAGGGCCACAACAGCTCGATAAAAATAGAATTAATTCTAACTCAAGTGTTTTTGCGCACTTAATGTCACCATGCAGAACTCGCTGAACTTTGCGCAGGTTTAGTGTCAAACTTAAACAACGGAGACCCGCATGTCTTTGGAAGAAGCCACCCTCCACTGAAAGAAACTCGTTTGCAATAAACACTTCACAAGTGCCGCAAGTTTAGTGTCAACAAGTGACTCGTGGAAAAAAAATACAGGCAGGAGGCCTCCAAAGAAAACACCTTTACTATACCTGCCCTGTAATAAAACCCCCTCTAATGTGTAATCATGTCATTCTATTACATTAACCTCTGTGAATTTAACAACAAACACAAACGAACAAAATAACAGCGTTCAACAGGTTTTCTCCCACTTTAACATTTGAGATACATGAAAGGGGTTTAATAACTCAGATCACTGAAATCAGAAGTAGAACTTTTATTGTATAGTAATGCGAGAAGATTAGAATAAGATGAGGAATTAATGAGGGTGACTTTAACTATAACAAGTTTCTCCAGGTCAATATGTCACACAGTGTAAGAATATGGAGCTCCTATTAAAGGGATTTTGCACAAAAAATAAGAATCTGCTCCAACAAACTTCACACTAATTTTATGAATTTGTTCAGGTGGACGCTGCCAACCCCTGGTGGTTTCTAAAGCTGACCTCTGGCAGGCAAATAGTCCGAGTTTCGATTGAGAGGAAAGTGGGAATTAAAGACGATAAAGCCCACCGATCCTTCAGTCGCTCTGGAAGATTTGTTTAAGCTTATTTCTAATTTAACACAACCACTACAGACTAATAATCCACACAGATTTGATTTTTTTTTCTGCGTCTGGAAACAGGCCAGAAGCTCTGTCTGTGGCGCGTTTAGGACTCCAATGAAAATGAAGCCGAACAAGTCAGTTTTGGATTTGGATGCATTCAGGTCTGCTGTCATCCCTGCGAACAGTGCGCTCTGCAGGCTGCTGCCGGACCCCGCACTAATCGGCCGAACATTCCTCCTCTCCATGACCTTGATGTAATTGTTTGGCTCCGAGGTGTTGTCCCGACCACAGGCTGTACAGCAGCAGCGAGCAGTGGACTCCACGGGGGGGAGGTGGCATTTAACCCCCAGATGAAAACAACACAACCTGTTAGGTGTCTAACACCGAGTGCAGCTAATTACTGCTGACTGCTGACTGGACATCTGAATCTGGAACAGTTCAAGCAAAGACTGCACTGCTCCTCCTCAGCCGAACACTAAATATTCACAATCTTAAAGGAGGTTTTGTGAAGCTGCAGCTATCAGGATCCTTTATGCCCTCTAAAGCTTTTTTTTTTCTGGAGGCAGATAATAATGTAGCTTGTGTTGTAAGGAATTTCAGATTTTTTTTATTAGACAGCACTGATTCCGAAAAAGTTGGGATGCTGCATAAAATAAACAGAATGCAGTCTTTGCAAACAAACTGTGGCCTCTGAGCTCATGCAGTAACATCCTTCATACAATCATGTGTTCACAAAGTGGTGAACCTCGCTCCATCCTCACCTGTGAACGACTGAGCCTTTCCAGGATGCCCCTTTCATACCCAATCATGATAATATCACCTGTTACCAATCAACCTGATTACCTGTGGAATGTTCCAAACAGGTGTTTCTGGAGCATTTCACAACTTTCCCAGTCTTTAGCTGCTCCCGTACCAACTTTTTTTTGTTGCTGGCATCAAATTCAGAATAAGCATATTTACAAAAATTAATAAAGTTAATGAGGCAAAACATTAAATATATTGTCTGTGTGCTGTTTTCATTTCAGCATGTGTCAATAAGGATGAGCAAATGATCGTGTTCTGTTTTATTTATGTTTCACACAGCAGCCCAACCTTCAGGGCTGTCTTCTCACCCATTAGTTCTTTTGCACTGTGGTTTATTAAAAATAGGCAGACATCAGAAATCAGGTGTCGGCAATTTTTGTGCTGAAGCAGCCATCAATCACCGTTTTCTATCTTTTTTCCCTCTCAGATTAAGTTCAGAGATGTCAAACTTGGCCTCGACATGGCAACCTCAAGCCCCCGTGTCATTGTAAAGCAATAACTCAAACATGCTGACTGTGTGTGTGGGAGGGGAGGGGTGGGACGGGTTGTCTATTGTTGCTCTGCCATGTCTGTCTTCATCCCCTGTTTCCTCAAGCTTTTTGAGGTCACGGGAGCTTTTCTTTGGGAGATCAGGTCAATCACGGTGGGGTCACGGATGCAGGGCAGAGCTGCCGCAGGCCCCTTCGGGCTGAGCCGGCGGTGCTGCAGGTGATGGGAGAATCACCCATTCTGCTCCATTCAGTACTTACTCAGCACACTTTACTCCTGGGACTACAGCTAAATACTTACAGGAATCAACAAAGGCCCTCTGGGTTAATAAGGCTTGTTTTCTACCTTGGCTTTAACCATGTGGCTGCATGAATTAGACATCTGCTAACTGTTTATTGCTTTGAAGTAATTACCAGACCATTAGATGCACTTAAGGCCAATAAAATCATGAGAGGCCCAGATAAAGTCATTAATTCTGACTGTGTAAACAAAATGATCCCTTTGTGCAGCCAGAGGCTTGTCCTTCTCAGAGTCTCCCCCCAGTGGAGGAACAAAGCCAAAACAGACAAAACAGCTTGAGTGCTAATTAATGCTCAGCCTGGGTGCAGAGTGACGCGTGAGACTAAAAGCTGCTCTTGCTGAATACTTTGCAGAAAGTTGATTCCTCCACAGCCCTGACTGTGCAGGAGATTTAAAGACACTTGAAGTGTTGTGATGTGAAACTTGGCAGGCAGAGGAACTGTCTGGCCTCGGAGCATCCTTCATCACTACACTCACTGGTCTTTATTCTTCAAGATGGCAGACACATCCGCTGTAAGAAACATTTATAATGGATCGCTAGCTGAGCTTTGCACTTTTTTTTTTCAACTCGTTTCAGGAGTTTAAGGGGATGAATAATGGGTATTTTTAAGAGCAAGCTCTCACTTTTCTTATCAAATGCTTCCAATTTCACATTGTGTTGTTTTGTGACAACCTATGTGGATGTTGATAAAATGATGTACAGCATTTTAAACACACATTTGGCTGCGGCACAATGCAAGATCTCTGCAGAGATGTCATTTTGAAAGGCCAGCGATATATTTCTAAATAAGCAACAGAGCGATAAAAAAAAAAGCTAGATTTTAAGTTAAAGATGGCTTCATGCATGTTTCAAATATGTAGAAATATTCTGTTCAGAATAATAATTTGTGTCCATTATTGTTTACTCATTCCCCCTCTTTGAAAATCCAGCATCTAGGAATATGAAAGCATTCAAATTTACTGATTTTAGCTTTTACCACTGCAGTTTAGCTGTGAAATGTCTGAGGCTATGATGGATTGTTTGTACCTGTTGGTTTTGGCTTGTGGGTATTTGAGGCGGGAACCTGAAGGCAAGGTCTGAACCTCTGGGTGCAGGAGGTGGCTGTTGTCAGACAGGAAGGATTCTGCTTTCTTTAACAACTGATTTATATGACAAACTCACACAAATCAGGCTTTTCTGTTGCGTACCCGTGATGCTGCTGCAGACCTTGATCACCTTTGTTAATGCGTTTTTCTGTTTAAGAGTGAGAGAAGCGTACCAAGGGAACATAAAAATAGACTCAGTAAAAGATCTGTAAAGCAGAGCCATCAGGGACCTGTCAACACCCGACTTAGCAAGCTTCCGCAGGCGAAAGAGGCGCTGCTGGCAAGCCAGTTGTGATGTCACAAAATCACCTGGCACACGGACGTCTTCAGCTCCGATTTAAGGTGAGCACAGAGAAATGTTCAGCAGACCAACATGAAAACAAAGTCCATCATTCTGCGCAGTGAAGGCCAAACATCCAGGTGACACTGGGCATATTTTTGAGCAGGTGGGTAGCCTCACCTCAAGTTTCAGCTGCCGTGCATAAATATCACAGGGCGTTCGTCTACCTGCGAGGCCCAAGGAGGAG
The DNA here is from genome assembly GCF_051107435.1 of Chaetodon auriga. NCBI lineage: Eukaryota > Metazoa > Chordata > Actinopteri > Chaetodontiformes > Chaetodontidae > Chaetodon > Chaetodon auriga. The sequence continues at coordinate 6,524,013 of NC_135093.1, forward strand.
AGCATGTTTCTTAGTAATTAGATGCTTCTCTCTGTGCAGTCCCCTCTGACCAATTACTGTTTGGCCCTGACAGTCAGTCTCCAGGAGCGAAGGAGGCAGCCCTGCAGACAGCAGGCTGACCGAGGGAGAAATACAACCAGCCCGGCCTTCTGCTTCACTGCTGCTGGTTGCATTATCTTAATTCTGGGCAGATTTACACCTCTGCCCCTGATTACATCCTCGGAGAGATCAGATGTTACCGGTCTGTTAGAGCCAAAATCACACTGTGCTGGGCTCACCGTGAGCTGCAGGGAGGTTAGATATACTGTGTTTCCTCGTGTGGTCCTTAAAAGACAGTAATGTGGCACAGGGAGAGCCATGAAATGAGATTTTGTAAGCAGAGATATTTCAACTCTAAAATGCCATCAGCCATTAAATAACTGCTGCTTCAATTCACTGGTGCAAAGACTGCATGGACATGATTTGATGTAGTGGGAAAGAGGTGGTGTTGAGACTATTCATTTGACCTTAAAATTATATATACACAAGCCAAAGGTTTATCTGACTTTGGTAATTACTCATCGGCAGTGCGATGTGGCAGGCAGGCTGCACAGTGTCCAGATGAGGGCAGCATTGCTTCAGACATTTTGCCTTCAGCATTACTCAGAAAAACCAAAACACCCATTCATCAACCATGCCATGCAGCTTTCTGGGAGGCAAAATATATCAAAATCCACAATCTGATCAGACTATTGATTTTAATCATGCAGAATTTTAGAAAAAAATCCACAGGCTTTGGAATTTAAAGTGATGAAATATGATCCACTGTTCCCAAGTTCAGCACAGAGGATTTTGACTTCACAGCTCCTCCAATACTCACTGTTTCTCCTTGCTGCTTTAGAGTTATGTACCATATTACAATAATAATAAATTCTGCTCTGAAAAGGTCAACAAGATGCCAGCGTGCTGTAATGTCAGATGTATGAATCTGCGCGGTGTGTTAATTAATCACATTTTGCCATTTAACAGTCAGAACTATGATGAAAACCTTGCTCTCAGCGGTCTTAGTTATGAGTCTCATCATATTGGTGGGAATCTATGAAAAGCAGCCCTCTGTTTGATATTTGCATAAGAAACACTTCCGAAGCGGCTCAAAATCATAGAAGCGAGATCAAAAAGCAAATTGCAAAGATTTAATTAACTGGCTAAAATCAATATGCTGCTATTGGGCACTTCTTAGTGATTTCCATGTGAGGCTGGGAACTCTGCTTCCTCATCAAACCAGTTCTCCACCCCCGATCTCTAGGTATGTTTCCTAGCAACACGTCTCTCTGACTGCCTGGGAAAACCCAGTGCTTCATAATAGCCTCAGCTAATATAGATCACCACCACTTGGCTCTCTCCCTCAAACCAAGATAATAAGCCCGCATACAGGATGTACATTTTGCATTTAGTGCTGAATGCAGCACAATATAACATGCACACTAACAGACTGGGATCTGAAATGCCAACAATCCTCCTGTGCTTTATAGTCCAGTGTCTCTCTGTGCTTGTAAGAGCTGCTTGTGACAGCTGCTCTTGATAAGAGAGTGATGGAGTGTCTGTCTGGAGTGTGTAAAGTTGGAGGCCGTACAGAAAAACAACATTAAAGTGTTCAATCAAAGGCTTGGCTCGCAGCTACCAGCGCAGGTGTTTATTATGAGCCCTTTCGACAGATTAGAAACATGCTCAAAGGACAGTTTGCAAAATCAGCAAAATCTCACACTTTAACAGGGTAAAGGCGTTCGAAACTTCACCGACAGGAATGACTGTGCTCCTGTAATTACTGCAGCCCGTTCAGAGGACTGTATTCGCCAGAAAGCAGTGAAATCTCAGAGAGCACAGGGTGTTGTCATCAAATGCAAGGCGAGATCCACAAACATGCACAGCGGGCTCCCAGGGGCCCGAAATCAGCCACGAGGGGTCCTTCATTACCGGCTCTGAACTTGTGGAGCTGCCATGTCTCCAAAAAAAATGTTTGTTTTACAAAATTATCATTTTAGTTTGTTTCAAGCTCATGTGCATATATTTATACAAACAGAAAACCAGGGAGAGGGAGATCCATTACAGCGCAGGAGCACCGTGGGGCTGCAATCAGTCAGTCTTTTGATTATTTCATTATTGATCAAATCATTTAGAGTACACAGTGTCAGATTTTGGTAAAAAATGCCCCCAACTTAACTTGTTCAGATTGTTTGTTTTGTCAAACTACTCGTTGAGTTCACAGATTTACGAGGAAAATCAGTGGATTTTTGCTTATAATGATAAGAAATAATAAGAATAAACAACTGAACTCTGTTGATGGACTTACTAATTAATCAACGAATCGATCCACCTCTAGGATAATCCCATCTTGATCAAATATCTTGTTTTGTCAGACAAAAATCCAAACAAAATTAGTTTATTATAACTTAAGACCAGTAAAAGCTCCAAATTCTCACATTTTTGTCAAAATAGCTGCAGATTCATTTTCGATCAAACGACTAATCGATTGACTAACTGCTGCCGGTCGGATTTGAAACTTAAATTACCGTCGTGTCATTAACTCGTGTGGATTTTAGATGAGGACCACAGTTGAAATAATTCTACATCCTCATGTCCTCAGTGATTAATCTGCTCTTATGTTTTTAAAGAATAAAGAATCTCATTAGAGAGACATTAAGGCGAGCGGTTGATTTGACTCAATGTTCGCTTCATACTTCTGAAGAGCGACACAGATCCTCACACAATAGAGTAAAATGACACGAGCCTTGCTCTCGCGACACGAGAGACGTTCGCTCTGTTACGGAACACAATTCATTGAGTCAGTCCACTGAACCACTCGGTGACAACTCTGGTGAGATAGAAAGAGGCCTTATGGATCCTGCATGACGCTATCTGTGACAGCTACACACAACACTCCACTGTCATGCTGACAATCTATTGATTGCCGGTGAAGCTACATGTTTGTTTGCAAGGAGCTACAACAGGCAGCTGTACATCTGGCTGACAGTGGATGGGTGATGTCAGTGCAGATCTTTTCCATTTCTAGACAGGCTGACATGTAGAATGACAATTACCATGCTGCTTTTAGGGCTAATTACATGGCATGTTCTTCTTTATCAGACAGCTAACTGTAAATAGCATCAGTACAGACAGGGAGACAGAGACAGGGATGGCGTATGATGACATTTTTTTTTAAGCTGGGTTGGAACGTGGGGCACCATATCTGCATGATATGTAACTAGAGCCTCCAGAAAGTTTCACACTCGCATCAAACAACTGCTGCTAAATGCTATGTTTTTAGCCATGTTAGCTCTATGAATGGCAATGTCGGTCAGATGGTCCACCGTTTTGGTCCAGACTGAAATATTTCAACAATTACTAAAAAAAGAGATTTTGTACAGACATTCAAGGTCCCCAGATGATCAATCGTATTTACTTTGGTGATCCCCTGACTTTTCTTCTAGCACCACCAGCAGGTTGACATATTCAATTTTGACTTTTGGACAAATTACAATGAAATTTGGCACAAATGACATTAGTTTATGCCAAAATAGTTGCAAAACAAATAACAGTTCATCCTCAGCCATACTGTTTGTTTACTGATATTGAGCAAAACGTTAGCTTTGTGTGTTAGCGGCATGCTAATATGCCAAACTAAGCTGGTGAACATGGTACACATTACACTGTACATTAGCATGTTAGCATCCTGAGCATGTTAGCGTGCCAACATTCACATTTAGCTGAAGTAAAGCCTCACAGAGCCGCCGGCATGGCTGTAACTCTTAGTTTCATCTGAAAATGTACACTGCCTAAGTTGATAGAAGATTAATTAAATTAAACAACAGACTTTCCGATAGCTTAACCTCTAATAGTCTTGTTCATGGTGTTGGCGGTTAAGGAGCCCCCCCAAAACAAATGAATCTGCATATCAGAGCTCCTGAAAAGCTATGTATTCTATGAGTGTCTGCTGCATTAACAGTATAAAAGCAACCACTAACCACTTCCATTACTTGTAGTGAGTCTGCATTTGAGAAAAAAAAAAAGCCATGAAAAGCCCACGGACAGTTGTGACTGGATATATGCTCGGCTGTTGATGTATGGAAATATTGCCCTCGTTCATCACGCGAAGGAGACACTTAAAGAGAAGCGCGCACATTTGCAGCCTCCCAGCAAATGAAAGTGTGTCAAGAGGGAAGGAAAATATACACATTATTCCAGGCTGAAATGACAAATGAGATGGGGATAGAATGTGTTGTAAATACGTTCCTCCCGGAGAGAAGGAGCTAGCTCGCAGCGTTCCCCCGACAAAGCCTCTGGAAATCCTCTCAATTAAGCGATGCATTTCCCTATGCTTTGAGGAGAGAGAGGGTGAAGCATAATGCCTGAGCACAAATCACTGAGAGCCTATTGAAATAGCTGCCAGTTAACTATGTAATATTACCGCTGCTGTATTGCTTCACCCGTTATCCCTTTTCAATTGCAAGACTAGATATTGAGTGTGCACTGGGTATTCTTGATAAGTGAATTATGCCATTGATGAAACTTTTTATTCCCACCTCACAGTTTGGAGAGAATGAACTTATCATCGCAATGCAAGTAGGTTAAAGTGAGGGAAAAAAAAAAAAAGCATTGGACCCCCATCGCACTTAATCAAGTTTTACTGTTTTGCAACTTCAAATGACTGCAGGAGTAATGAAGCTTTGACACTCATCACCCTAAAACAGATCAGCTCTGTGCTAACTTGATTATTTAAAAGCATCTGTTTTGTACTACTTTCCTGTCTTTTATTTCTCATTATTTTAGCATACTTTACTGCTTTACTGAAAGGAGCTCTAGAAATAAAGTTTACCATAAACAAGTATGATGGATTGAAGTTTGGATTCTTCATTAGCAGCGTCGCTCGGAAGACGTCCCTGTGCAGCATCAGTGTTAGGCTTGCTGTCGTCGTCTTGTTGGGAAATAAATCTTGCAAATCGCTCGTCTCTTGCAGGCTGCAGCGGCTTCTCCTCCAGGATTTCTGTGTGTTTTGATGCATTTTTGTTCCCTCTACCTTCACAAACCTTCCCGGCTGCAGAGGGACGTCCCCACCGGCAGGCATCACGGTGTCCCACGTTTTGTTTGTTTGTTTGTTTTCAACGGTGGCTTTTTGTTTGCCACTGTTCCATAAAGCCGCTCTTGGTGAATCACAGGGGCAACAGTTGTTGTATGCACCCGGTCTCCAACCTTCGCCATAATACCCTGTGGCTGCTTCAGAGTGCCCACAGGGCCGCTCCAGGCACATTTACAGCTGTGGCTTTTTCATGATTCACCTCATTGCATGTTGTTTCACTAACCATGTCGCAGGTTTGTTTGCCACTATTTATTCACGATACCGTTTTTACCAGCACATCCATGATCAAGTGTTTTTAGTATTTACTAACTACCAACTGTCACTACTAATTATATGACTTCTAAAAACAACAGGCTGCATCTGCGAGTGCAGGTGTGTCATAGTAAAGGTGTGGTGAATCCTGACACAATAGGCCTTTTATGCATTAGGATATTTTGACATTGCTCAGTGGGAAAAACACAGGTGAAATGGATGATGGCTGAATTCCATTTAGCAGCTTCATGTGTAGTCCACACGTGCACAGATTAATACTTTATTACTACCTTTATTTTATTACTACTATTTAGTGGGTTTAATTTTCTATTTTATGAGTCACTCTTGTTATAAAAGGCTGTGATGTGTGCTTTTTAACCCCAACAGCACCACAACAGGGTGTTCTTTCCTGGGGCAGCTTCGGTTGTGTCCGACACATATAATACCAGGGTGAGTTTAAACCTGTGGGAAGACGTTCTGGCGAAGGCTAAATTAGGCTTGTTCAGTTAATCAAGACCAGTGGTGAACCCGTGTCCATCGAGAAATTAGGAAAACTGTTTGCTTCAAAGGCACCGATTGGTTGAGTGTGTGAGTCCTACTTCTAAAGGGGTAGCAGAATACTTTTTATGGGCATTACATGCAGAAAATGCATGTTTAAATCATCTCTGTACAAGCCATGGCAGTCTGCTTCATGGTGTTTAGCAGTGCAGAGTCCAGCACACTGTACTCTCACTCTCTGGCTTGTTGCTATTGATCTGCAGTTAGGAGCGGTTGATTAGTTAGCGACCATTAAAGCTCTTCCATTTTTCTAACGCGGTACCTCCCCAAGCTTTTCACGTGGAATCATTGGAAACCATAAATTCAACAGCGCCATGTTAATGTCGCCAATGCAGCGGGTCGAACGTGCATTAGCACTGAGCAAAGGCTTTAATGAACACCATCGTGTTATTGTTATTGTAAGCAGAGTACAGTACTGCATTGTAGCAAGGGTAATTGTCCTGAGAGAGAGTCAGGTGGTGAAGCCTTGAGAGGAACTGGAAGAAAGAACGAGGACAGAGGGAAGTATCATTGGTAAGATAGTAAAAGTTGCATTTTTATTGAATATTACTTACTCCATTTCTTTCTGTGTGTGGAGGGCAATTTATCAGCTGGACAGGTGGTCAAATGAAGGTCTGATGGCGCACATACTGTACCTTGTACTCAGCCGGGCTAACATGTACACAACAATGATCGGCCCTCACCAGGATTAAATGGATTTTACTGTTTGACTATATACCCATGAGGACAGAGGGAGCTTGTGTGAAAGGCACAGGAAGCACGGTAGGAAATGGGATAGACTGCAGATGAGTATCAACTCATACTCTCTACTAATGATTTTCAAAGCCTCATCACCTATCTGAATAACTGCAGCGCCTTTGAACACTGCCTCTGCTGAGAATCATATACATGGGCTCCATTAGTTACCCCGTTTATTGATGAGCAATTACGAAACAGCACCGAATTAGCAACATGTTAATGAGACATTATATAGTCTGACAAAATACGTTAAGACCACCCGTGAGCTACAGAATTACGTCGTCTCCTATGACCACTTTTCCCAAATAAAACACCAAAGGAGAAGATGTCATTCAGTGTTCCTAATTAGGACGAGGGAGCTTTATAAACCCTGACTTTCTCGAGATATTAAAAAATAAAAAAACACCTTCAAACAACAGATGCTCCAGTTTGAGTATTTCTCCTCAGGCAGACACCCACTCACAAAGTGTCAGCAGAATAGGAGAGTGGAGGAATATGAGCCACCTGGGGCAAACACTTCAAAAAGGTCCCACAAGCTGGTTTTATGGTACAGACAGCGAGGCCTGTAAATATATTTACAAAATGCACAAATGACGGTTTGGAAATTGAAGGTTCAACAGCACAATTTTACAGCTGCTTTGAGTCACTGGAGCACAAATAACAGCTGGAAGCTGGTAAAAAGCTTAATATATGCTCAACTAATGAATTTGTTTTCTTAATATGGGAAAGTAAATGACTAATAAAGCTGTATGGTGAAAATATAGGATTTTCTTCTTATAACTGTTGACTGTTTAAAGTATCTAAAACATCTTGCTTCAACATACAGAACAGAAAAGCTTTATGGTTAAAGACTATTTCCTGAAAACTGTCAAAGCCAAAAATCATCGCTGTCACTGAGCTTTGCATCAGTGAAGTTATTCCACCCAAAGTCATGCAAATACTACTAAACTAATTAAAGTGTAATTCAATTTAAAGCTGCTACACAACAGATATAATTATACACGTACTTACTGCTTCAAACTCCAATCATTAATTTCAAAATACATTAAACCCACCAAGCATAAAAAGCTGGGGAAAAACTTGTTAGCCTGTCTTGGACGGGGGGTCCCGTGAGGCCCGATCCATAATCAAACAACAAAATTAAAGGAAATGATTCACTGACTCACACGATGTGTTATTACGCTGCAGCAGCGTGAAGGAAGTTTTCAACAGAGGAATTTAACTATGACCTTCAGCATCTTCTATAAAAGCACAAAGCTGGCGCCTGCGGATTGTTGGCTCATCTTCGCTGCTACACTATTCCAATATGGGCCACCTTCCAGATAGAAATGATCGCTTGGTGAGCGGGCACATTATGTAAATGAGATTGCATTAGCCCTTATAGAAGCCATTCTGTGGGGTAACACATCCCGGTGTAATGCGCCTCTGTGCTGATAATGAAGTGGCTGCTGTGATGGCTGTCAATCAAGCGGGCGGAAAGCTTCGTTAGCGAGCGTTCAGTGGAAGTGAGGAAACGCGTACAGATTGCCAGTTTGTTTTGGATTTCGGAAATAAGAAAACACTCGCATCTATTTTCAGCATCTCTCGCTGCACGCCAAAATAATGAGGCAGACACCTTTTTTCTTTTTTTTTCTTTTTTTTTTAAAAATACATACATTTGAAAGTTTATTCAGAAGTCATGTCAGTAGTGAATTGGGAACAGTCAATATTATTGAAATCCAAGGTTACAGCAATCTAGGACAAGGTCTGAACAACGATAACGCCATAGGAGTTAGTTGTATGTGCACTCCAAAATTTTACCAATAAAATCCATGATAGCTTCTCACATACCAACTCTGTCAAGTCCCTGTCAATTCAAAACCTACAAGCCCTTTTTTTGTTTCATATAAATGCCACTTAAACTAATGATACGTTAATACAAAAAGAGTCATGATCAAATCACATACAAAAAAAAAACCCTGAAATAAAATAAAATCATATATACAAACCTCTGTACATAGTGGGAATATGAATAAAAAGAGAGTTATCCTTTAATGCGCTATGAGCTCTCCTATGCTTGAGAGGGGGTCAGTATTGGAAAGCTTTTGGTCCAAGCTTATCTGTCTGAACACAATGTCCTGATAAAGTCTTGAAGGGGCATAAAGACAGCATCTCTAAATTCAGTGACTATTCATCTGTGCAACATGCTCCGCGTTGCAGACTGCATCATCGTCAAACTGAAGGCAAAACAAGAAAAGAAAAAGATGATAAGGAGGGGCGGGCTGCAGTGAGGTATTCATCTTGTCAAGCTGGGACAGGGAGCGAGGAATGTGTGGGTAAAAACAACTGGGTTTTTTGGGGGGGGAGGGAGGGGAGCAGTTACTGTTGATGTTGTTTTTGTTGTTGTTGTCAGTGTGCTGTTTGGTCCTACTGTCAGCGTCTTTGTTCACTGTACAATTCCTGAATCGATGGAGGCCTGTTTCCTGGTGGTCTTGGGAGGAGGTGGAGGAGGGGTCTTGCTGGGCAGAGGAGGCGGACCGGGCTGCAAGCAGACAAAACAGTAACCTTGAAATTGCTGTTTTCTCAAATGAGGACCACTTGGTTTTCCTCTAGGATTTACAGCTGCTATCACTCCCTCACTGACTGACAGGTCTTTTCATGCAGGGACCAAAGCCAGGAGCAGCTTACACAACATTTCTGTCCTCTGAGATGGTCACTATGTCAGATTAGGAGATCACGGTGCCTTAAATTGTCAGCTCCACGTCGAAACTCGACCAATCAGTCGGCAAAGGACTGAAGAGAGAGCAGAAACAAGACTAGAGCACAAATCTGCTGCCTTGCATGACGACACACAGCCTTTACACCCCGTCTTAAAATGCGTTTTGGGTGATCTGATTGATAGAATAGCACTTGACCACATGAAAGTACAGTAAGTCTTGACTGCGCTCCCGCATCCAGATCGTCCTCCGGACAGTGACGGCGCCTTCGCTTTTGACTGAAAAGCAATCAAAGCTCATACAGTAGCGCAGCTTCACGGACGGCAGCCATCTTTTTTTTTTTTTGTTTGCAAACGAGAGGAGGGAAGAGGAACCAGACGGAGCAATCAGATCTCAATGTGGACACTGAGAACGCGTATTAATACAGGAGTAAATCCCATCTAGCTGCAATCTGGATACATCCTAATGTAAGTTGTAAAAGGAGGCTAATTTTCCTTCTAGACGCCGAACATCTATTGGATCAGCGGGTATTATGTAGACCTGCTGCAAAACAAGACACCTAAATCTGAGATATCAATGTTTTATGATGCTATCAAGTGTTTTTTTTAATCCATAATGTTTACAAAAACCACAAGAGAACAGGGCTGTATTAGACGAGAGACACAAAATGTTCATTTTTATGTTATTTTAATGAGCGTGCTCCATATTGATGTGGTCAAAAAGGAACACACTGGGGCTTTAGGATAATTGTGGCTGGAGATAATGTGCTCTTTAAGAAGGAGAATGAAGATTATGTTACATTGAGGGACCTTAAAATCAAAGTTCACAGCAGAGCCAACAGCCAAGCAGTAACGGTCATCAGCGCCCTCACCTCTGCCTCCATCAAGGACTGTAAATGAAGAGCGGCTGTCACTCAGAACATCTGCTCTCACTACGCTACTGTCAGCCTTCTTCCACACCGCGTGCAGAGGCTCCGTTTTACTACCCGTCCACGAGCCGTGACAGCGGATAAATAGGATTAGTTAACGGACTGGCGCGGCGAGAGGATGGCTGGCGTACACGTCGGCGAGTGTGGAGAGACGAGCTGCTGATTAACAGCGGGAGAGCTCCTGATGGATGCTAGAGGTAAAGTAATCATCCAATCAATCACGTCTGAGCGCCGGGCCAGCTGGTGGTGGGGGCAAGCATAAATAACAGCGGGGTGGACAGACGGGTGTGGGCCCTCGCTGCTAACTGCCTGATGCCTACACTCTTCTGTGACACCGAAAATGAGGCAGCAGAGGCACACGAATGTGAAACATGCAGCAGACATGAACGCTCGCGCAGGAAGTACAGGGGTAGGGGACAGTGAAGGAGGTTGACCTGAATGTCAAGTGCTTGTATCAACCTCTTGTTTCATTATAAGTGCCATGCATCATTAAGGAGCTCCTCTCAGCCCTAATTAAAACACCTACCCTTTGATGTGGCGGGGGCGGCGGAGGCGTCGAGGGACTCGTCAAGTCTTGATTATCTAGCAGGTTGCCGTAATCAGCCGTGCTGCCTTTCACAGGCAGCGGAGGAGGGATTTCACCTTTGTCAGAGCAGCCCATCCCGTTCAGCTCCAGATCTGCGGAAGAGGGGCGCTCATCAGCTCGCACTCATCATCACACTACGCGGGTATCGCTTAGACAGTACTGCCGGGACCCAAAATAGACAAAATGGCCTATTATGGCGAACTCCCTATCATTAAGACTCAACGTATGTGTTGAAGCAAAAAGAAAAAATGAGAGAAAATGAAGATTAAGAGAGAAAATTCTTGCACACTTAAAGGAGAACTTGATTAATTTTACACATTAAGATCAGTTTAGTGGTCATGAGGGGTAGTGGACTGTGCTACTGTTGTATAATGGTTTCTGTGACTCAGAAAGCTGGTAAGTGGATCTAAGATTTGTTAAAATATTATTTCCAAGGTCAAGTATGAGCTTTAAGACTACAAAGCTCCTATTATTAATTCATAAGCACTATATAAACATAGTTTATACTACTAATATTAATAATGGGGGGTTAAAGTTAAGTGTTATCGTAAGTTTGTTGTGGACAGCCTGAAAGTGAGCGGCCTATAACACAAAAAAATGCATTTTATTCATATTTTCAATAGATTTTTTTTCAATGTACTACTACATTTAATTCCCTCTAAGTAATGTAATGTACTGTGCTCCATGGACAAACACACAAAATCACCAAATCTTCGGTATTTACAAAGCAAAGGGCATCTAAAAGAAGAAGCTTTTAGTTGCTATGCTATTAGAGTTGCACTCTGGGAATTGTAGCATCCACTGTTTTTGCAGCTTAACCCATACAATCAACTAAAAGTCAGGACATCTCTGCCTCTGTCCCCTGACTTTATAGGAGCGCAGTAATAAATCGATGGAGTGCTTCTTGAGCTGCAACAAAGTGCAGATGGTTATACAAGAATCCTGCGACTCCACGTAATAAAACACGACTCAGCGTCTCTGATCAGGTAAAATGTTTCGTTTTAAGCCTTGTTGCGTGTGAATTTGAATTTTGTACAGTCGCTAAGATGACACACAGCTCTGCCTTTCTGAGCGAACTGAGTGACGTCACGTGTGGTAACAGTGATGCAAGAGGTAAAACAAAGGCAGAGGGGGCCTGCAGAGACCGAGAGTGCAAGCTCCCGCCTGAAGATGCAACAACCTCTTAACTGAGTGAGCGCGTTTGAATACGAGTGAGACGTCTGATCTTACTGGAAACAGTGTGCAGGCTGAAGGAGAGTTTGCTCCGGGGCGTGATGGGTGGGGGTCCAGGCGAGGAGGAGGAGTTGGAGGCAGAGGAAGGGGGTCCAGGGGACACGGAGAGGCGACGGTCTCCACCAATCTGGCTGAGGACCTGACTCCGCGGTCTCTGGGGCCGCAGGGGGCTGATCTGAGCGATCATGCACAAAGAAAAGAAGTAGACGCTATCAGGGATTGAGTCATTACCGAGTGCTGGAAATAAAACTAATCTGAATTACACAACAAGTCAATAAAACTGAACCGAGAACAGAATTTACTGCGTGGCAAATGACTCGAGTTCATGATGAGATACAGCAGAAGATCAATAAAAGATCATTTAAAGGAGAAAATTAGTTTCACATCTCCACTGGGACTGTTGTGTGCATATCCACGCGCATTTTAAGTTGGCTATTTGTATTCCTAAAAGAGAAACCATTTGGATAAATGTGCTCGTTGGGTTGCAATATCTTATTTGTGGTTACAAATCATTGTTTGCATGCAAGACTGCGTTCTCCCAGCTTTATTATGCCTGGAATTTGAATATGAAAAGATTTCCTCAGGGCTATTCCACACTGTAGGCTACATTAACAAACAACTTTGTAATTGGCCAAACTCAAACAGTGAGCCACGAGGGAGACACTGAAAATACCAACACACTTCATTCAGAGAGGCTTTTTTTCTTTCCAGAACACTAAAACTCAAAACATTTGTACTGAGGGTGAAACTGTGTTCCAGTGTTCCACGAATCTCCAGTTAAAACCATTATATCCTACAACTGCTCGGTAACTACCAGAGACTTCTTGGTGGTCTACCCTTGACCCCCGAGGCAGGAGGCTCCTATCACAAGCCAGACGGCTCCACCGCTCCCAGGGGCCTCTTTTGGATCTCATTCCTGCCCTTATCTTAACGCCGTTAGCCGGGGAGCATTCCCACTGGGCACGCAGAACACAGCGATACCCTCTCTGCTGTGATGCACACAGTGGTGGTAAAGAGGGGCATGAACACAGAAGCGAGGAGTGAGGGGGGGGGGTACAGATACGTAGAGTGCAAAGAGAACGGGGGGTTGGGAGAAATGTGAGCCGTGTGATGTGAGAAGGAAAAGATAGAAGAGTAGGGGGAGAAGAAAATGAAGTCAGAGTGAAGACCCTGCTGGAGATACAATGCTAACTGCAGCTGCATATATATGTACATATACTGTATGACGTCCTCTGATATAATATTTAGTTATCTTGTGTGCAAACTGAACGCCTTAACCTGACGGTGGTAATCTAGCTCTTAGATTTTGGCGATTCTTCTGTACAAAAATGGCGGTTTCAGATGCACGGTATTAGATTTTTGCCAATATGCCGATATTTTCCAAGTCATTTTGGCTGCTTGCATCACAAATAAATTTGTAGTGTTGAAGGAATGTGATTTGGCTCCTCCTTTGCATGTGCAATGCTGAGTAATCACCGCAACTTTGACAAATGCAACTTTGCTATCTGTTCAAGATGCTTCGAAAAACCTCCAGACCTACAATCTTCAACCTATACTCGTGTTGCATATGCATAATTAAAGCGTTATCTTATCGGCCTGTCGTATCACCCATAATGTTCATTTCAGGTCGACGTTTCATTTCAGAGCACCTCGATACCAGTGATGTGCAGATATTATCGTGCGTCCCTAGTGGTGGCCTGATAGTGGCACTAATCTGTAGGAAATATGAATATCCAGGAATCCACAAGAAAACAGAGGAAAAAGGTTTGCCAAGCGGGTCAGTAGCGACGCAAAGACCAAGAATCACGATGATGCCTGAGGGAGAGCAGCGAGCTTGAAATGCACTGCAATACAGAGCAGCAGCCAGTCTAAACCCTTCTGTGTTCTTTGTGCCGGTAAGTGCCGGCATTACTGCATTCAACATCACCCCTACTTTCTTCTCTCTGAACCGCAATCGGTACAAGAGGGAAAAGAAAAGAGGAGCAGGGGAAAAAAGAATGGTTCAGGGGAGCAATGGACAAGAAGTTCAAGTCGGAAAACGTATAAAAGAAAGGGTGCAGATTTACTGTAGGACGCAGAGGAGGAGAGAAGAGATAGAAGCGCAAAATTCCTTGTACAGGGCACTTTTTCAGTACCGTCTCTGACAGTATGACTGCTTCAGCGGGCTGCAGAGGGATCTCCGTGGTCTTCATCTCTTTGTCAAAGATCTCCTGGTGTTTACTGTTCCTCTTCTCCTTCTTTTTCTCCTTGCGCTCCCTCTCGGGCTCGTCCCGGTCCAGCTTGTCCTGAGACTTGGTGTGCAGCTTCTTTGGCAGGAGGGGCTCCAGGGCAAAGCTGAATTAAAGAGAACATGATGATGGTGCAATCAGACAGTGAGCGTCTCTTCGTATACTTCATATGATGTACTGAACCATGCAAGAGAAGATGCCCAAGCAGTCTTCCGTCAGAGATAACTGTGCAGTACTCCTGTGTGTTTTCGTATTAAAAACTATTCCTTAACTGCTCCAATGGGAAGACCAAAAAGCCGAGGAGGACGTATGCTATTTTATGCTCTGAAGAACTGTAAATCAGGAGTTACCCATCTGAGCCAGGTCTGGAGGGGGAGTTGTCAGAGGAGATGGAGGTGACCGAAGCCACTGACAGCGGCCTCTGGGAGGAGGGCATCGTGAAGGAGCGCACCATGGAGTGCGGACGAGGCCCCCGCCGCTCGTCTGCTGCCGGCTGAGAAGAAGAAAACACATAGAAAGAATTCAGCCGATAAGCTGCTGCCTGCCTTGAAGTGATCTGTGCATTTGTATTCTTGTTTAAGGCACAGCACACATTCTCTTATCTGCCTTTTTTATTAAGTGTAGACGGAGATGGATGGACGGCTGGATTCCACATGTGCAGCCATGTTTGCCAGTTACTGGCGAATAAAAAATCAAATAGGCAAAGGAGAAGAAGCTGAAGAGGTACAGGCAGCGTAATATGATGGATGGCTGCCATTTATGAAAACAGGACCTAAGACATATGACTCTCTAAGCCTAATATCTCTTTTATGGTAGAATGATTCGAACAAGACAGAGCGTGTACAGCCATGCTTGCAGCTCTGTGAGGCCGTACTGCAGCAGTGCTTCAGCTAAAAGCTAATGTCAGTATATCATCATGCTCACAATGATAATGTGAACATGCTGATCTTTAGCAGGTGGCAAGCGAAGTGCCGCCGTCAGCATTTCTGTCAATTTATGCTTTATAGCTTCCACAGAGCGGGTGTCATTACTGACACATCAAGAAAAAATACTATTTCAAATCACGCTGTCAGCGTAAACATGGCATTAAGATCAAATGGCATTAAAATGGGATCTGTATCCGGATAATAAACAATCTGATCCAGCTCGGGTCTCTGTCCTCCAGGACAAAACCTGCACGTGAGTAATTTGAGGTGGTGGAAAATCAGCCCTTAAAAAAAAAAAATCAGTGAGTTTTGGGAGATTTAGAGTTTGGGAAACTTTCTAAACTTTGTAAAATGCTGTCTATGACACATTCTTAATTACTTGTCTCCTCTTTGCTTTCCATAAACAAACACAGTGTTAGGTTGTCCTGGTGTGGTGCAGTACCGTCTACTCTGACTAGATAAATTATGTGCCTTGTTAACAGCAGATCAGCTTCAACACACACACTTATTTCTTACTGGATATCATTCATTTCCCTCTCATGCACTTCTGTTTAATAGCACATCTTTTGGCGCTTTCATGGCACAGAATAGAAGCATAATCGGCAATTAGAGGCGTTTCTCCTCCAGCCTTCTCATTCGCTCGCTCTCTAAATTTGAACAATCCCCATTTTATGTCTGCTGAAAACAAATATCTGTATCAGTTATGTTGTGTTCAGAGGGCAGCACATTGTAAAGACTGCGCTCGCACCTCCCTAAGACCCAAACACAATGCAAGCCGCCGATCGGATCACGTTCGGATCACGACGCACTGACACCTTTCATTAACATCCTCGTCTGGATAACGTGTCCGGACACAGATCACATGTTAATACCAAGGTTAAGTGAGGTCAGAATGTCCTTCCCAGTCTTGAACTGTTCAGTCTATAGCTGCTTGTGACTGTCCACGCTCGTGAAGGACAGGGAAGCTGTCGGGGTGAAGGCCGTTCACAGCATTACAGCAATCATCCAAAGCACAGTACAGACCTGCAGCTGCAGCAACATGATCGAACATAAAGTTCAGGGAAAAGAAAAAGTCTGGTGATGCTGTTCATTCCTTCACTTCTGTAAAAAGAACCAGCAGGAAGAAAAATCCAACAATGAAGCGTTCTGCATTTAAAGAGTCTTTTCGAGCGAAGAAAGGGGCCATGGCACATCTGATAGGATAACCTTATCATCACACCCGGAAAGTGAAGGCTTTTCTCTCGTTGGAGAGGTCACCACCCTCTCCCTCACCCTTTAAATCGAGCGAGGGCCCCTTTAGCTCAGGCGAGATTGTGGGAAAAGCTTGCCCAAGCAACAATTAAATCTGTAAAGGAGGAGAGAAATGGGAGGTAGTGCCTCAGTTTGGCAGTGCCTCCTCCCACCGGCTCTCCTCAGTCACCTTTACACTGTGTTTGTGTGCTGCCACTTGGATTTGTTGGTTCCTTGGTCAACTTGATTTTATGTGTCAGAAAAGTCAGAAAAATTTGAGGATTTTAAGTGGTCATTTTTTACAATACACATATTCAGATACATGACTCTGAATCAAGTATCCTGTAACTTTAAAGCAGACAAAACAAACAAACCAGGCCTTTAATTCTTCTCCTAAAAGATTTGGAAAATAAATGTTTCCCTCATGTCATCCTGTTCAAGTAAGTGCATCAGTGAAAAGCAAAAACAAAAAAAAAAACAGTGTGGAATGAACGTTAAAACTACGAGCACAGTTGATCAAACAAAGGAGCAGGAAGACCAGAATCCTACATAATGGATTTCTGAAAGGTTGTAGAACAATAACATACATATTCATTTCCGAGAAATCTTCACCCAGACACAACAGAAGAAAGAAAAGAAACGGCTGCATGTTCCATTAGCGCCGGCTAAAAACGAGCACACTGAGCTGAGAAGCACTTTTCATGCCAAAGAAAAGGTCACAAACAGGCGAAAGCTCTTACCAAGGACTTTGCCCCATACTGTTTCTCCACCTTCTCCCGCAGCTGCTTGAAGCAGGCCTCCAAGCGGTCGTGGAAAGGCCTCAGCGCCTCCGTGACCTTCTCTCCGTGGATGCGAACACCTTCGGCGAGATGTGGGATCTGGGGGGGGGGGGGGCAAAACAGAAGTGTGAGAAACCGCCATCCAGCGTATCCTGGACAGACGAGCGGTGAGCTACATGTCGGTGCCTCGTTCACCAGAGGCACACGCCACATACATGCAATCAAATAACGCTCACGACCTTTAGCCCCTCGGCTGTGCGCGCTCAGCACAGGCGAAGAGTGTGCATCAATCTGAGTGTGTCTGTGTGCACAAAGAGGAAATATCACTGCAACCTTATCCAGGTGGAAGCAGACTATATTACAGAAGTCTGTTGCCATGACACTCCCTCCCCCCTGCCTCCCACCACTGACATCAACACATCAGAACACAGGTATGCTAAACAAGGCGATGAGAAAGCACAGACGGATTACATGTACAGTATAGGCATGCGTCGCATGTCCTGATGTTTTCCTCTCCACCTCTGACGCCATTAAAGACGCAATGCACCCTTCAGGCACGCCGCTGCCTCTTGCACTGTCGGCAGCTGGCGAAACACATAACAGAGGCAGCTCAGGTAAAGGGAGGAGGGAGGAGGGAGGAGGGAGAGGGAGAGGGAGAGACTGAAAACTGCTGAAAACTAGTAATTAGGAAACCCCAGCGCCACAGTCAGTGTCAGCAAGCTCTGCTGACGAAATCTGGTGAGAGGAGGAAGCTTTGTCCCTCGGGGAGCCAGAATCCTTTTTGGTCTCAGTTTATATGAAAGGACACATATTCATCTTTAACTAGCATGCATATTAGGAGCATACTGGCTCTTTATAAGGAAAAGGTTGTTTGCAGACACATGATGTTAAATCCAGATGGATGGAGGGCAGGTGGTGAAATCCGCAATGGAAGAGATGGAGGAAAGTTCTTATGGGGCTACTTTAGATGGAATTACGAGAGAAAAGTAGACAGAAAATCAGGACATATGTTGGATGTGACCCTTATTTTATGAAGAGGAGCGATTTTTCAACTGAACTGAGAGATTTGTTGCTATTGAGGCGGCAGAAATAACCGACTACCTGCTCATTCAACCGTCGTTCTACTCTAGAAAACACACGAAAGCAGACAAAAGTATGGAGGTATCCGACTTTCTTGTTAGCAGTTGGGTCCACGACCTCGGTACCATGACCAAATGACTGATGAAGAGCAAATACATTACTAATATGCATGCTAATAAGCGGCTAGTTAATGGTGCATTTGTGTCCCTTCATACAAAGTGTTTACAGTTGCTTCCTCTCTCCCGGCTGAAATCACAGGTTAAGTCATCAGGCTTCTGAACCTGCTGTTTGCCCAGCTGTGGTGCGGCGGTGAGGAGTGCCGATAACTCACCAGAAACCAGCAAAGACGTTACAGTCAGCTGTGGTAATGGCAGACCTTTTCTTTCCCATGGCAACTGCAAAAATCTTCCCTGACTGTCTCACCGCTATGAGTGAGAATTACAGTTAAAGGTGAAGGGAAAGCAGCTTTAATGCTTTCATGCTGATGAATAAGTAAAAACAAAACAAAAAAAACAAACTGCATTAGAGGAGATTTAATTCAAACGTTTACAGCGTTCGGGCCCAGTCAGAGTAATGCATTTGCACACTTGAAAAACAAGGAAATACTAACCGGCAGAGTGCATCTGGTGCCTCATCTTAAGTACGGCAGCTTTTACGGCTAACAAATTCACCTAAGCCCTGAGCAAATGGAACAAAGAGTCTGCTCAGAGTACAAAGACGTGTGTGAAGTATCTGGCATAGGTGGGCCAGTAAAGAGAAGGCGGCGTGTGTGCTAACCTCGGAGTCCCTGGAGACTGCTCGCCTTTCTTCGTTTTCTCTGAAGGCAAGCTGCCCCCTCCACGGCAGGCTACAGCAAGAACCGACTTCACTCAGCTGGCACACAGCACCGATTCACTTTCGTGATGCAACCTTTTGTAATAATCTCAAATGGTGCATGTTTTATTTACACACGTTTCACCATGTGGTGGGCTTATTAACAGAGAGAGAGAGGACGCTAATGCAGAAACACACATCTTTAAGGTTACTGATTAAAAACATCAGACACCCTCAGGTTCTCAGCCATGTGTGATGCATCGCTCTACTACATTAAACAGCATCCCACGACAGGAGAAGCACACGGCGGGCAGATCAGCTCGAAAAAGAGATATTGAGCATGGATCATAGTGTTACTGTGCTCCACAAAAGCAGAGCCCTGGCACAGAAAGATAAACGAGAGGAGGCAGCAGACACCCTGCGAGGATTTCCCCTGATATTGAGCACCTTCATCATCACCGCTGGGACCTCTTGGAGGAGAGAGAGGTAGAGAGGAGGAGGCCCGAGAGGGAAGAGGGCGAAGAGGAGAGAGAGGCAGAGGGGTCAGGAGTGAGACACAGGGGAGGGAGAGGACTTCGGAGGGACAAAGTGCTGTGAGACGAAAAAGACGGAGGAAAAAACACGGCGAGAGCGAAAGCTGAGGCAAGATTCACGTCTCCCAGGATACCCACATCTTTTTATAGACCTTAGGATGATTGAGTGCGACTGAGTGGCGGCATGGCAACAGCATTCAGCTTGGTGGCTGCGGAGAGATAAGCTCATTGTGGAAGACACTTGGGCTCAAGGTTGCTGGCTAACACACACACACACACACACACACACACACACACACACACGTTAAGTAGTTTAATTACATGTAGCAACTTTAAAAAAAAAAAGTTTTCATTCCTCTCCAGCAGTCTATCAGAGACAGCAGGTTTATGATTTGGGATATCATTTAGAGGTATTAGCTCATGTGAGGCTGATGTTAATATCAGATAATTGGACGCTGGAGGCCTGGGGCTGCATTTCTAAAACACCAGCAGGGATTTCTCTCTTAAGACGTCGGCTTTCAAAGACTAACAGTGCACACTGCAAGGACTCACAGCGTTAGCATGTAGCATGGACTGAGAAACGAGCAAAGCTGGTTGTTTTTAAAGCCGATAAAGCAAAAGATGGAGAGCCGGGTAGAAATTTCTGGAGTGTGGATACTGAAGTGATGAGCTGGGAAAGCGAGGCAAGGCCGGAGGCTTTGTTTGGTGATCTTAGCAGGCGTCACGGCCACATGGCACAGTGCCAGCTTAAAAAGCTCAACTCTTTATAAACAACAAATGGCCAGATACATGAAAAATGCCAAGAATCACAATGTGAACAATGGGAACATATTTGAGCTTACTTTCCTGCTAATGAGACACTGACCAGTGGTTGAGCATGACCGGTCTAACCAACCACTTATAGACCTGTAGACAGCTAGCAAGGTCAGACAAGTTGAATGTATGCTAATGATACCTTCCCAGCACAAAACAGCAACTAAATGAGATGTTAAAGTTGAACATGCAACAGTTAAAGGGACGGATCATTTTCTATGGCGTTGATTCACCCAGCCAATGATTCAATTAGCTGAATAGCTGCCAATTGTATACAACTCATATCCAAGGACAGCCTGAAAACGATCTGTAAATAGGGCTGAACAATTTTTTAACAGAAAATTAATCACAATGTGGACAAGTGGTTCGAGGTAAAATGTGTCAGATCATTAAAAGCTAAAAACGTATCTCTCCACTTCAGCCTTTAACTAGCTATGACTTCCAGATACAGTTTAGGTTCATCAGAACACTCGATAAACAGCTCATAACGAGCTTCCTGCTCATTTGTTTCTGAGCTTTTGCGCCCACTAGTGGTATTAAATCATTTACCGCAGCTTTAAATGTGGTACGAATAATTGGGGCATCGTGAAGCCATAAAGGCGAACTAGAAAGTGTTTAGAACAAAGCAACAAATGAAAACAGGCCGGATGTTCCTCTGCAGTAGGATCACTCCACTTCATCTGTCTTGTAGGGTTGACGTTTCCTTTTGCACGCACACACATTCGCCCGTCATCTTTCCACGCAAACAGCTTTTGAACTAAATATTCACCTTTCAAGCTGCACTTTATGGGCACGCGGCGGTTACAAACGAAGCCCCGATCCCATTTATAAACAGACGAACGCTGCCATCGTCGGCTGTCAGGAAGTATGAAAGAAAAGGCATCGCTGTTTAATATCAGCAGGGTCTCTCAGAGCCCGGCGTTCTCAGCTGAACCCTGTCACTCTATCGCTCTCTAATGCACAGTGAGCAGACTTCTGAGCCACACCCTAGGGTGCTGGGATAGCCACATTGCCTTTAAGATGCCCGCTATTAAGGCTACGATGACATATTAAGACCTTTCATGAGGGTCACGAAGGTCTCAGAGACGTACACAGGCGGCGGTGAGTCAGACAGACTAATAGGCAGACAGGCTGAGCTATATGTGAGATGAAGGGACCAAAAGCACAAGCCAAAAAAAACTTAATCAAAAGACAACATGAAGGAAGCTCTGAAACATTCTGTTTGTATGCTGCTGATGCACTGGTGAAAACGGCCCCCTTGGGTCCGTGATTCAATTTATTAATCACCCAGCTACTCTTTTAATAGAGTCTCACACAGCAGTGAGAAGCTTTAGGTACTAATTCAGGCATCTGTCTAGAGCATTTGCTAATTATAACCAGAAACATCACAGAAAACACCTACTTTGTATTTGCCAGGGAGCTTTTTACAATACCTAATTTCCTGATTTCCAGTTGCTCATTTCCTCTCTAATTACGGGACGAGGACAATGGAAATTTCAGAATAACAGTGCACACTGGCTCATTTCGAAGCGTTTAGTTTGTTCACTGGAGCAGGCTCGCCTTCATTTGTCTCATTTAGACAGATTCTAGACGCGAGATAAACAAGCATGCCGGCTCTGGCAAGGAGACAGCTGTTACCATCTCGAATCAACAACTCAGCCTTAGTCATCTCTTTAAAAGTTCCCTGTGTGTGTGTGTGTTTGGCGTGGGCTCGGCTAACATATTTGTGCTCTCTCCGTGTCGTGTGGCTGCGATGATCACACCGAACCGCTTTGTCTTTCTGTGCTCGTGGGAGATTTGTGATTTCAAACGCTTGGTTAGCATGATGTGAAGGACATGTTTAAAGAGACGCAGAGACGCTGTGACTGGAGTGCACAGGAGCTCCTGCTAATTAGCACTGTGGATTGTGGGTGGCGGATCATGTTTTCTAACACTACTTCAGCCCAGCTGGACTCTCAAACTGATGCTGAAACGCCGGAAGCAGCACAAAGCCTTGAAACAAAGCGACATTATTGTTTGGTGCTTTGCCTCGAGATGGATATAAAAATAACTGATAGGTGCTAAAGGTAAAAATCCAGCTGCATGCACCGATCTTGTCAGATTTAATGTATTTGTGATTTCCACTTCTTTCCAGGAGTAATGAAGAAGCGACACGTTTATTTTTAGCTTACCCTCACCTGCTTTGTCAACTTCTGCTTCAGTCAGTGATATCCTCCGTTTCCCCACATTCACTCAGTTTGAACGTGGCGGAAAACGTAGAGTAGCAGCTAATATGGAAAATAGCGATTATGGGAAAAAAAAAAATCACTTCTAAGGCAAAATAAGCAGCAAGCAGCAACACGAATGACATCCGGCTTGAAGCCAATAAGACACGGAGGCATATTCCCGTGTGAAGCATCGCGCCTTATAAAGACAAAAGGTTTCACAAACACAAAAGACACTAACTTTTCAGATTCGGAGGAGTTCCACCAGAGATGCACAGCACAAAGTTGACCTATTTTACAACGATGGAGAGGAGAACAACTAGTGCAAATTCAATTAACTTCCCTTTTTCCTTTCAGCTAGCGATAGGAAGCAGGCACGGAAACTTCTTGCATCTGTGCTCAATTCCTGAAGCAGGAAACCATGACTTCCCGAGTATTACAGTGACCCTTAATTCAGAGCTACGGCGTTGAGAGAGAGAGAGCGAGCACTAAAAGAAGCCAAACAGAAACTACAGGGCAGCTTTCAAAGCTCGCAAAAGGGGGTAAGTTTTTGTTATTCCTCTGGAAAGCAGATAGCCAGGAGTTTATAAATCAAAGATGAGCCACAGACGAGCTAAAGATCTGCACGTGCTCCCCGACGATGTGTGTGCGTGCGGCTCTTTGCTGTGTGTGCACTTCCTTCAGGCTCGGGGAGGGAGCAGAGCTCGCACAAAAAAAAAAAAAAAAAAAAAAAAACGCCAGCGCTGATCTCTGGCTGTCTCCTCGCACAGCGGAGCGTCCTCCCCGACTCCAGAATGTTTGCTTCAGCACTCTGCCTCGTTATTATCTCCACTGAACTCTTTAACACACTTTTCCCCTTGCTCACTTCACTTACTGTCACTGGACACTCTTGGCAGTGCACTCGCAAGTTCCTCAAGTGATATTGTACTTTCAGCTGGAACCTTTCAGAGTGAGCGGGGCTGCAGCGGCGGGACAACGTCTCAGATACGAGTGACATAATATAGAAAACAGTGTTGAAACTGTCCAAGGTGCATATGAAGGACGTTCAGATGTGAAAACACGCTGCATGGTGCCGACAGGGCCCCTAATCGTGTGGTGCATGGCTCCCAGATTTCTGGTTCCATTAATAAAATCCTAATAATGTAACTAACATATAAGGCCACTATGTTTTCAGCACCTTAAAGGAAAAATGAATAAATTAAAAAAGCTCAATTAGGCCCGAGCGGGATGATATTTTCACGCCTCTCATGCCCCTCCACACCTTCTCTTGGCTTCCTGTGGCTCATGGAATACGATGAAAGGCGTCACCTCTTAAAGCAAGCGGGCTTATGTTTCGTGATAAGCGGGTCATGGCATCTTTCCTGGACGCCTGATATCTTTGGCACATGCATTCTGAACTTCAGTCTCACCTGCCAGGCGATTAGGTCCTTCAGTTTCTCTATCTTCTCCAGGTCCTCTGGGTGTTCCTGCATGTACTTATCGTTGAAGAAGGCCTGGAGAGGAGGGAGAGCAGACACTGGAGTAAGCATGCTGGGAGGAAAAGAAGGAGTAAGTGTAGAGGGAATACAAAAGGGACAATCTGAATCTGAAACAGGGGAGGAAAAAAAGTGATGATTCAAGGGGGAGAAGCACAGTGAAGGGCTGTTAAGATGAGAGAAATGTAGTCAAGACATCCGTCTCTCCTCCACCACCTGCAGTATTTCACCGAGATGAAGGAGTGACCCGAGGGCAAAGAATTCACATCGCTCCTCCTCGACTCATACACAAGACCAATATGAATCTATTCCAGGTCATGATATATGCTGGGAAACCAACAGGCTATCATTTTTTTCATCATCCGACACGAGGCAAAAAGAATTTCCCTTTCCACATGAGCTGCTATTGTGTTCCGGTGAATGGAGTGTGCGGCTCGCCAGCCAGCGAGGAGACCAGAAACGCGATGAAAAACAGGACACGAGGAAGATTGAGTTGAGCCTTTCCAGGTCACATCAAACAAACTCATGAAACTGATGATGTTGAGAGGCAGCTTCACAGCTTCAGATATAGTGGGCAGACATGAGAGTGGTATTGATCTCCTCATCTGACTTTAACTCTATGTCAAACTCTTGGAATGGCTGGATAATCTGACCTGAACAGTTATATGAGAAACTTTTGGGGGAAATCTCTCTTTGGTGGAACTGATAACAACTCATGACATCTGGAAACATGACAAGGGGCCCAGACGTTGTTTTATTTATCAAAGAGCTTCACAGGCCACAAAGGTTGAGGAGTGACTGGTTTAATCTTTGACGATTAATACGTGTATTATATATTTTTATCTCAAAGTTTACTGTGATGTAGTAAAGTAAAAATACAGTTCATGCCTCCGCTGCTCTGCTCACCCTCGACTCTGCTCGTCAAACTCACAAACCTCTGCTTGTTTTCTGTTTTGCTAGCTACTGTATGCTACACAAGGGCACGAGGTAATACGGGAGTAATTCAGCCATACGTGTTTGAACCAGAAACTAGGAATGAATCGCACAGAGTCGCCTACAAGTCGATGTATCGGAATGCTGACGGATTTATGTATCGCTGTGTACGATGTTAGAAACATAACGTTAAGTGATGTTGCAAGATAATGCAAGTTGACGGGATTGGCTCCTTGGTTATGTGACGTAGGAAACTGAATGGCTGTCTGAATGTTTCTGAGGCTGTCATTGGTCCACTGCAGTCCTAGAATGTTCAGCCATGGTGCTGACTGCTGATTTTACTCCTCACTGGAGCGCGTTGAGATAAAAATGGAGATTTGGAAATAAAGGTATGCAAGCTGAGGCAATACAGGGAAAGAAGAACTCCAGAACGTTTGTCTTGTTGACCTCAGTACCTTCTCATAGTTGGTAAAACCTCCCATGACAGCTGGGTCCACAATCCCATTCAGCAGCATGGAGAGGGGATTGATGGGAAGGTTGGGATCGTTGAGGTGTCTCTGCACCATGCTGCTGATCTTCTCATTGGTCAGCTGCATGGTTTCCATGGCGTTCTCCAGTGGACTGATCTCCTCCTGCAAGCGAAGGTGGCATCAGATATTCACACATACATCACCACTGCCTCTGTAATGCTCACAATCAAGTGGAAACATATTGTGCTCAGAGACCAGGGATAGGTTATTAGAAGATGGGCTGAGGAACCCTTAACTAGACACATACATCATGTAGGATAGAGAAGCAATGAATCACTTCTTACTGTACCCATACATGAACCTGCAAGTGTCAAATAAGATGGATAGTGTATTGATGTAGGGGAATTTCACTTCCTATGTTCACAAAATACGATTGGCATTCCCAAGAAGCGATGAATAAAATACATGGAAACGCTGTTATTAATTCCTCTACGGTGCGAAAGCAAGTTCCTTCTCCACATGTGGGCAATCTCATTACTTTAGCTGAAAACAATATCACCTCCTCCAAGCTTGCGAGTAAGAATTTAGTAGGAACAAGAGTGGACTGTTGAGTAAATGTCAGATTCAGACCCCGGCCAAAGAAAATAAAGATGTTGTGCCAGGGAGACAAATCTCCAATCTGTGCCGGTATGTCTGAGGCCAGCTTGGTAAAAAGAATTGTCAGATGGATGGCTTTAGCTTGGTGAATCTCAGCCCAGTCATTAAGCTTTAAATAGAGAGTCTGACCTCGGGGACCTGGCCTCTCCCTGGCTCATCTGGAGGGCAAGCTGCTCCTGACAGTATGTTCCAACCTCGCCTGAAGGAAGAGGCTTCTGCTTTGAATTAGTGCGGCAACGGAGAATAACACTTCACTACACTGACTCGGGAGTACAGCGCGGGATCTGATCTTTGTGGTGGAATGATTGTGCTAAGGATGTAGCGACCAGAAGGACCATTGTGGAGAGCTGAATGGCCAAGCTGCCTGGGTGGGTGGGTGTCATGTGGTGCTGTTTTTACGGTTATGGATGCAAAGTTTCACCGTCACTAAAAGCGACAAATAAGGAAGAGCATTTTGCTTCATCTTTCCTATCAATTCAATTTATTAAATATTCCAAAGGCTGTATTTTGTTGAGGTAAACCATGCTTCTGGGTCACTTGTGGGACTTTTCTGAAAAGTGCTGCGGCAGAATTTAGGGGTTACCCTTACCAATCACCACTTCTCATGCCTAAATCTAACCAACCCGACCAATGAAGGCGATGAGTATTAGCCAATCAGAGGCAGAGTAGGGTGGGTACAAGATCCTGTCAGACAAAAAAAAACTCAAACAAATTATTGCCTTGAACTCAGATATTTCATCTCACTAAGGGTTTGCTTTCTGCATTGTGTCTTCGCCATCCTGGGAAAAAAAAATCCTGCAGAACACGACTGAATGATGCTCATCAGAGGGGATTTATAAGCAGGCATATGTCAACTGAAAAATATACTGCATACCTGCACCACACCACTGATTTTGGATTGCGTACACAGGCTAATTACGGCAAGCAGCGCGTTTGTTTTTGGGCAAACTGATGACGAATTAAAAAGATCATCTGACATCCGAGCCAGAATCGGGGACACCAGATCAGCATTTAAATCAGTCGAAACAAGAGCTTAAACACTGCATTTTTAATGATGGAGGGGAATTGTGTTCCAAGCTCAACACTTATCACAGTCCGACCGTCCTGTCATCAACAGGGTTTCAATACAGCAATCCAGGTAATTCTATTAGAGGAAAATCAACAGTGGGTGAGCTCTGTTGTATTTGTGCTGTGTAGCTATTTTCAGTGGAAACAGGCTTTAAGGAGCGCTCAGTGAATCAATGCGGGCCCTCTGGCCGAGAGCGAACGTGCCCTGTCGTTAGTCTGGGGAGTAGCACGCCAGCGTCCACGCGCCTGTCTATACAGCTTAAGTGGACAAATCATATCGATTACTTCTGAGCAAGGCTGCAGATCCTCATCTGATTAGGAGACCTGCCTGGCACGCAGGCCCTTCATACTCACTGCGGAGACTGACTTGACTTCAAACCAGCGCAGGATGCCAGGAAGTTTGTAGGCCGTTGTGTACGTGGTCCTCTCGATCCACATGTTCTGTTGAGAGAGCGGCAAAGACACCAAATCAACTGGCATGACGAGGCGCTGGAAACACACACACCTGCTGTGCCAAAGCACGCTGAGACAAGCTCGAAGGGTGCCGTCGCAGGAATGAGAGTAAGACGGTCGCGGGCTGATGGGAAGGGACTCAGAAGGCCCAAATACGACGGAATTTCCTCGAATACGTCACGAGGCTCAAGTAACGACTTTAAACCTGAAGAGGAAAAACATACGCCACAGGAGGTGATGATTTCCTTTGCAGCACGGTTTCAACAATTAAACGTTTTCCCTGAGAGGGCCAGAAAGAAAGAAAAACATCCCAATTTGAGCGATTAAAGTAAAGAGTCAGCTGCTGAGTGCATTTAGGACTCATGTTGGAGGGATGAAAATCACACAGATGTGTGTATATCGACATGTTTAATAAGCCTGACAGATACAATGTGTCTAGCAATGGGCATCCATCAGCTCTGTGTCAGGACGGAGGGAGAAACCAGTCTCACATAACAGAGTAAGTCTGTGATGAGTTAAATGCATCATCCCGCTCTGCTGAAGTGATGCCACAGAAAACAGGGGGAGGAAATTGTGAATGGGTTTCATTTGTCGCCCCTGTCATTTGCAACCTGGATATTAAGTGTGCACGAAACATAATTCATTAGATGTACTAAAATCAGGGCTCGGCAGTAATAGTTGCACTAGACAGCCAGATCTGGATCACTGTCAGCAATCTTATTTAGCCTGGATCTTCCTTTTGGCAGCCACGTTTCCCGTGTTTAAAAATAAAAACAAACCTTTGTATCCCTCTTCCGTGCTGTGAAATCTTTTGCTTATGAAAATGAGAGTTGTGCTATGCTATTGATTTCACTCTGCCGGAGAAAACTAAAAATACGCGTGCAGCATAAACCTTGAACAGTAATCCAGCAGCATCCCATAATAAATTACAAAACAGCTGTAGCGATGCCGAGACAAACAAGCAGAGGCCTCGTCAGAACAGACAAAAATGAAAAGTCCTTTTCAGCCTCAGAGAAGGCTGACAAACTATTTGATCATTCTTCTGTCTATGCAATTTTTTTGGTCCCGTGAGTGGAGTCGCTTGTTCCTACAGCAATACACACACACACACACACACACACACACACACACACACACACACACACACACACACAGAGATATATGTATATATAGGTTATTGAGGGAAAAGTATGTATCTATGTGCTTATTAGCATGAATATTAGCATTTTTGCTCTTTATGAGTCGTTACAAAGCATTGATTAATGCCTTATTCTGGGGGTTAGGGTTATTAAGGGTTAGAGTTAGCTTACTATGACAACAACATCTCTACTTACTATCAATAAGCAGTAATTAAAAGGTTATTGAGGGGAAAACTCCCAGTTACTGGCCTAGTAGTTGTAGAATATGGTTACCATAATAACTGTGTGTGTGTGTGTGTGTTTAATCTGCGAGCGTGTGTGGGTGAGAGACTAACAAGAGCCGTTTAAGAGAAAAAGGAAATCCTTGTTATGTAATATATGTTGGCCTATTCTAGGCACCGTCTGTCAAACCAAAACACAGGCTGTAAATTATCACTCCAACCAGAAATAATTCAAATTCAGTAACTTTGGCAAACAGAAACAGGTGGCTGGTTGCAGCTTGGTACCCGTCTCTAAAACCTCCTGTTAGGCCCTGACGATGTTTGCATACATGCAGGCCCAGTAGTAGCTCAGATGTTCTGTATTACAGTTCAATGCCAAGTAGTCTTCATGTTATTTTTAGAAATCCAAACAGTCTTACTTGATGTTTTATTTATAAGAGCATGAAAACTATGTTTGTGTCTTCTAATGTTAAAAAACAATACACAAGACAAGTAAAATAGACAAGCTAAGTGATGATGGGGGGGGGAGAAAAAAGGCAATTACCGCGAACTCGTTGTCGGGGTCCTTCTCGCCCTTCCTCATTGGCTTGGAATACTGGAATTTATGGACTTCATTGACTGTGTAGAAGCTGGGGAGGGAGAAAATCAGCACCTGAGTAAATTAAAACTGTTCCGGGCAATCTACAGCTTGATTCAAAGGTTGATTGCTTTGCTTCAGGTCAAACACAGGACAGGCCCCCTGCAGGCGAGCTCTGCCAGGATCTGCGTCGTTTAGCATGTTGCTTCTGACTGGCTGCCTGAGGTACGACCTTATCTACATGGTAAATAAATTCGTTTCTGGGGCGCAGGAGTCGCCGGCAGACCCTGAAGAGAGTCCGGCATGTCAGACATGTAGAGAAGCTGGAGCATACGTGACAGAGGCGCGGGGATGGCAGGGCTGAACTTTGCCAAATCAGGTTAATAGACTTTTCACACTAGGAAAACGATGGCGTTACACAGCGGCTGCGGGAGCAGCTGTCTGGGCACATACATGCTCCCCAACACGGACGCATCACTCGCTCTCTTTCCACCTTTCTATCTGGCTCTCCTGCCGACAGAAGATGAAAACAGATCTATTATACTCATACAACATATTGCATTGCTCGTTCCTAAAATCACGCCATATGGTTCGAAGAGCACGCTTTGCCTTTATTAGCAAGCAATTATGAATAAAATATGAAAGGAATCAGTGCCGTTCCAGAAACCGCTGCCCTTTTATGTTTGTACCAGCAGCAGTAAGTGCGTGCAGACGGGACGCTACAACTTTTGAAATGTTTCTACTCGGGAACTGTCAATGTTTTGCTAATGACCAGACCACACGAAGCTTTTGTGACACTTGACACGCTGGGCTCAAGGCCTAACTGGTACTTGAGCCATTTATATTACACCGGCAATCAGATGTGCTTGGTCACAAAGGGCGACGCAGTATTTAATGAACATGATGAGGCCCATTCCCAAATTAGCTGAGAATGCGAGGCATTAACCTAAAAAAAAACGGAGCCTCTGAGCTCCTGATCTAATAAACAGATTAATAAAGCAGCTTTGAATCTGCTGCGCGACACCAATTAAGCCTTTTACTTGTCATTAGCTGGCGAGCTACAGATGATGCAGCAGCATGGTCTGGACAAAGCAAGGTCAGAAGGCGGGGTGGGCGCTCCGCCCGCTGCTCGTGACCCCCTTTGGCTCAAAGAGCTCAGTCTCATTGCTATGCACCGTTGATCTTTTGCGGCGAATGAGAGAGTAAATGAGAGAAAAGAGAGATGGGAGCAGAGAGATAGAACCTGGAAAAAGCACAGTGAGAGAGGACCAGAGAGGACAGAGCTGGCAGAGACAGAGAGACGGACAGACAGCTGGTGTGGAACAGCCCTCCATCCCTCTCTGAACACGGCTGTCTAATCTAGGCTATTAACAGAGTTGCATATTCCAATCAGACACAGTTTGCAGACAAACAAACAGGCTGCTGCAGGCGGATGTGACCGGCGGTGCAGGCTTGTGATAAGATCAGTGCGCAGGTATATTTGCCTAAAGGTTTTCCAAGTAAATGTCTTCTTTTAATTATGTCCATTGATGCAGCGGGCGGCATATCAAAGCGAGTTTGCACAGCTGAGCGATGCAGTGGGTGACGGCTGGCATACAGATTGGGCAAACAAGCGGGATCGTGAGGGGCCCCCGTGTTTGCCGTGGCCCCCGGTGCACGACACAAAGGTATTAATGATGTCAGGGAAACAATGTTGTACTTGGCACAGTGACTAATAGCAGATGGTTGGTTCAAGTTAATATCCACACCAACGACAAGAAGGTCAACCGCTGTTTGTTCTGCGCAGACACGCATTTACATCAGGATTTAATCGCTGTCACCCTCGACGCGCCGCACTCTTAAAAAATGCTAATGCACTTTTTTTTTTTTTTTTTTGCATGTCATCACAAGCTCTTTAATTTGTTCTTGAGTGACTGGGGAAAGCAAATTGGGCTTGTTGGATTGAAATGCATGCTGTGTGACTTTGAGTAACACACTCTGTAATTGTAAAGAAATGAGTCTGTGTGTGTGTGTGTGTGTGTGTGTGTGTGTGTGTGTGTGTGTGTGTGTGTGTGTGGAGCGGGGACATCCTGCTCACCTCACTATTTGTTCAGAGACGGGCTTATTTTGGAACTTGGCAGGCAGGTCCAGGATGGGTTTCACCGTGAAACACTGGATGTCTTCAGCGGAAACATCAAGGAAATAAACGAAACGGCTGAACTCCAAAGAAACAGACTTAATTAGGACCCGGTGACAATTCAGCACTGTCGTTAATCGACAATCAGTTCAATCACATTGTAAAATCCAATCTTAGTGTGTAATCGCTTCACAAAATTCTATTACTCAAATAAATGATTTTCAGCAATTAAAAACTAAGTTGTTGAAGTTTTAGTTTCTTACATGCAAAACAGTTTGTCTTAGGTAACAATAAAAGCCAGTTCATTGCATTTGACATGAATTTCATTACTCTGAATAGGATTTCACATATATGCTGACCACACTGTAATACAGATGGATTATTAATGACATTAATAGCGCTCCACGAGGAAGCATCATCCCTTTGTGGAGCATAACACACACATTTCCTTTCATTTTGGGCCCTGGCAGAAAATAAATCATGAAAAACAACCTCATGAAATTTGATTATTCTAAAAAGCAGAAACTGAGAAAGCATTTTCCGCTCTGCAGCGAAAACGAATGACAGGCTGCTGAGGATACACTGTCCAGAGGAAGACTTTGTGTCCTCGCTGGGCGGCGTGGTCGTCTTCATCTTCTCTGCGTTGGGAAACTGTGTGAGAAGACGTGCTTCGAAATCCTCCCTGCGCTCGTACTCCTTCCCGCGGTAGATGAACATCTTGTTCTGGAGGACAGCACAGAAAGACGGTGACACCTTGGACAGACACAATCATGCAGGCAGGCGCTAGTTTGCACACATTATGTGGACATTAGTTACATTGTCCCTGTTTTATGACTATGGCAGAGCTGACTTCATAGACCATTTCACAAGACGATTAGATCCAGTAGCTAAAACACATCCAGGGACGGCTGTGAGGACAGACACGGGACAAAGACAAAACTGTGACATTAACAGAAAGTTACATGGACGAGAGCGGCTTTGATTCGTGAATCTCCTGGTCCGGTGCTGTGGCTGGGTTAAAACACATTATCATAACTTCCAAACTGAACACTTTGAAATGAGGGTGACGGAAAGTTCTTGGCACAGATTCAGCGATTAGCCAATCCCAGACTGAAAATGGCTTCCACCGCTCTGCCGGGGGGCTCTTTGACAACCTGCTGCAAACTACAGCGACTGATGAAGTTGCCTTCAAGCCACTGCGGTGGTTCAGACGTCTCGCTCGTTTCAAATCCACATTGTAAGATCTCAGCACCTGAGGACGAGCACCTGTTCACAACTTAGCGGCTTGACCTCGTCTGGAAACCATCAGTGGGCCCTCGTGGTGGGCTGGCTGTGAATTACCGGCTCCGTCATTAGCTTAACGTGGACATTAGACTATAAACACAGCTTGAAACTTGAGTGAACAGCCTGGCCGTTCTCCCATTTCCTCCTTTCTCTCCTACGCCATCGCTGCACAGCAGCTCACGCACAGCTCGCCCTGCGCTCATGCACAGCACACATCTCAATTCCCCAATTAATTAAAGAAATTGCAGCCATGAAATATGCCCGGGGCCATTTTCAAATTTGCTTTGACAGATGAGTTGACAAAAGCACACTGATTTCCAGAGTCATCCCTTCCAACCGCAGGACAGCCCGCTAAACCTGCTGCAATTTTCAGATGGTGAACAACCTGCGAGACTGGCTTTCCAAATTTTCTCTAAATCATTCAAATCTGACCAAGGACGTCTACTACTTTTCCATTACTGCATATTTCATGGCGGCTCATAAGAGGACAGGATATTCCCATTATGCTTTTGAGCATTCTGGTCGTGTATACAGCAATCTAAATGCCACAATCCTCCTTTTCATTGCCCTCAAACCTACACTGGCTAGTGCTGGCAAAGAAAATCATCATCACTGAGATAATAATTCATTCTAAAATGGTATTTTCTTTCATGGCTGGAGGGTAAAAGGGCAATTTCCTACAGTACAAGAGACAAAGCAGCAACAGTTCATACGGCTGCAGAGCTATCATATGAGATGCATACGGGGGGCTTTAAGCTCCTTTAACAAAACTGGAAGCTTTGTAACATATGAGGAAAAGGACAAAGGGGAAAATGAGACATTGATGTCTCAGCCTCCTTTTTCATACTGCAGAATCAGATGAGCTTTGAAGCTGCAGTAGATGATATTAAGAATTAACTAATTTTGACCATTGCAATATTTAATTGAAGGGGTCCTTTAAAAAAGTGAGCACTCGCCTCTTTGTATTTAGTTTAAAAAAAAAAACTGGACCCAGTTTGAATCAAACGGGGATCAATGAATCAATCAGGGACGTAACTAGCCAATCACAGCAAGTCGGACATAACTAGGCGAGTAGAACAGGCGCTGGTTCGCCAGTTACTAACAAGCCCGATGTTCCAGTTCAAGCCCATCTGATGCGCCGTTTAGCGGAGCGACACGAGGCAGCAGAGACAGCGGTGGACGGTTTCACCTCGTCAGTGTTCAATTTGCCTTCTGCAGCTTTAACAGACACAGAGGCCGATAAAAAGGTAATCTTGTTTTATTGCAAAAAAAAAAAGGAAAAACAGTTATATGACAAGAGTGCACAGAGTGCTCCTAAAAATGCATGAGCCAGAAACATCCCTTCATCTCCCCGAGTGTGCTCGGGGGTCTGGTCTGAGGAGCATTTTGAATGATCGAACATGACAGCTCATATCCGAGTGTCTCCGAACGTGGCGGGTTAGGATACATATTTCAAACAAACTTTCACACACCCTCAGCCGCTCTTTAAGCCGAGCGCTCACAGGAAACTCAATACAGGGATTAAGTAAAGTTTAGGATTGATAGGAAGAGAAGGGAGAGGAGGAGAAATACGCCGGCTGGATGTAAAGTGAGAGAAACAACTGTAGAGGAAATCTGTCTTTGAAATTCTGAGAATACCTTTAACGCGCCTGAAAGCCGAAAGGAAGTCAGGAATTTTTACAGAGCAAATAAATACAATACAAGCTTGAAGTCTTCTTCTTCTCTTCTTGACAAGGCATTGTGACTGTCAAGGTTGTAATAATGACAGGATAAATATTCTGTGCCTGTATTAGCTAATATCAAGCACTTGGCTTTTACACAGGAACACATGAAGAAGAAGGTGAGTGGGCCCAGTGGCTTGGTTGCATCTGCACATCTAAACAAATGACATGATCGAGAGTGTTTTTACAATCAGCAAGTACCCCAGCGTCGAACCACGTTAACAACCAATAAATCATAAGCAGCTGAATTAAGCACTCGTGCATAAAATCAATTCCTAAAGGGGGGTGGGCCCAAAATGCCTTTATCAGAGTATTGATTTTCTCACATAATTGACTTTTCCCTGAGGACGCTGCGATGCTGCCACGCAAACGGCACCATGGGGTGTGAAACAAAAACCCTCCGAAGTATATTTATTGAGTTACCCACACTTGAAAGCTCACCGCCGACGTCTCTCAGCGCTGTTCTGAAATATGTCAAGAGGGGGACAAACTCAGAAGTATGATAGCAGGACAAAATAAGGACAAAATGCTTTACATCTGCTCGGCTGCATTCATGTAACACTTTATAAGCTTCGAAACGCTGCTGGAAAATAAAACTGGGCTGCAATCAAGGCTAATTTGTACTGGTCTGAGTATTTAAGACCAGCTTGTACGCTCCCCTGTCGCTAACGTAGCATAAAAAGACAACAATAAAAGAGAAAATTAAGTGCACATTCCTATTGGTAAAAGGCAACCTGGCGTTCTCATGCCCTGTTATTTCAGGTAAAGTCAAACGGCCTCCAAAAGAATAAAGAGGAGAGGAGAAAGGAGGGCTCAAAGCTGTCCTCAAAGGCTGTTTAAATAGCCAGTTAGATTAGGCCAGTACAGCTTGCCCTGTCTGTAATGGAGTTTCTGCCCTGCTAGATGAAAGGAGTTAGGAGGGGCACCGGGAGATCGGAGAGCGGCAAAAGACCCTTGTGAAATGGCTGTTTTTCATAATGGAATGAAAAGGGTGTGATCTGGAGATCACTGTTCCCGAAACTGGACTTTCATATTATCTTATCCTGTGAGGACTTTTGGGCCTTTCAGTGCGCCAAAAATGGCTCACAAAGCAGGAAAGCAACACCTCCAGCGGCATGAGATGGCAGCCTGAAAACAGCTGTAACGGGGAATATATTAAAGGCAAACATATAGTCCTGCGTCAGCGCTGTCCACTTTCTTCACACGAGCAACTCATCAGTTTAATTTTCTGCTGGAGTGAAAGCTGATGCATGGACGCCCTTCACAGGCCGAGAGCGAAAGATGTGCACACAGTAGCACCGAATAAGGCCGGTGAGGAGATATCAAACGGCTGTTATGCTGAATTTATGATAAGCACAAAGGCAACCAGGGCATTCAGGGGGGCAAGATCAGTTCAGGTCTAGCGGCTGAGAATGCTCCGTGTTCATTCAGTTTCATCAAGTATTCACTATGATCAATGGCCGACTAATGGATGGCTTCCACTCCGCGCTGCCACCACTTGCAAGAACATTCAGAGTCTGAATGTTTTGGGATTACGGCCCATGACTCAGCAGCCACCAAAAGCAATTTACTATGTGACCGTATCACTTCCTCTCACTGTGTACCGGCTGCATGGCTCTGTTGTGCAGGCGGCGACGGGACGCCTTGCGATGCAGACCACGCTCGCGGCGTGGAGAAAAGGGTGTTCAGCTGAAGCTCAGGTGATGGAATTAAAGGCAGCGCTTGCGGCTGCGTGATCAGCCTTTCGATTGGACAAACTAGATTGAGTGGTTTCTCGTGGTCATTCGTCTGGGATCGGCAGTTATTGTGGCTGGACATAAATGGATTCTGGGGGACGTTTTCGGATGGACCAACTGACCCGCAGACAGAGCGGCTTGTAGTAAAAGCTACAAAGAAGCAAATATAAGATGCACAAAAGAGGAGGAAGGCCACATGAGAGACAGACCATGAATGAGACAGGAGGAAGAGGAGGAGGAAGACTTTAATTCACAACTTCTCCCCGGAGAGCCACTCTGCCACACTGAAGGGCATCAGTCCAGCACATCATTCCAGATCTACTCTATAGCCCACACACAGAGCAGCTGCTGTGATTCACAGTTTGTTTTCTCCTCAGTGAGTCAGTCAGTGAAAGTCGGAGCAGGTGGGATGTTGAACAAGCGAGTCTCGCCAAAACAGCCCAAACCCGTGGGGGCGAGGCGTGTGCGAAACACATACGTACCGACGGCTCAGGCTGAGAGCGAAGCGAGTGCTGGTAAACCTATTGATCGTCTGTTCTGACGTGCGGGGGATGTATGTCGATGCGAGTACTCACGCGCAGGAAGGAGGGGAACCCCATGCCGTAATAGCCGACGGCGAAGTAGTCTGGTTTGGGCCGGATGACCTTCACTATGTTCTCGTAGAACTGGGCTTGCTTCCGCTGTTGGGAGATACAAACATTTATTCTTCTGTACGATCCTTTGTGGGGAGTTCTACAAATGCATTTTTGCTTATTTCTGATCCTGTGACGTGTTTGGCGTTATCTCTTTTATGTTGTCGCTGCCGATTTGGGCCAGAACACTTTTTAAAAAGCTTTGGATATATCTGATTTGAATCTCAATGAGGCTTTCCTGGTTAAACAAATAAGATAAACACACGTCACAGTCTTCTTTCTCTCTCATTTGCTCTAAGCATATCATTTTAGATGTACCAATATACCGAAAACATGAAGCACGAATATAATATGACTTACCAAAGACGCACTGAGCTGCTCAAAGTCAAACATTTCATTCTCGTACTGCTCAGCCAATTCCTTCCCCAAAATGATGGCCTCCTCCCACATCTATTGGGCACACAAACAGAGACGGTTAGGAGATGAATTAATTATCAAGATTCAAGCTGATACAAAGTGTTCAGCCAGCTGAGAAAACAAAGCATCTCTCGCAGGTAATGAGACTCAATATAAGACTTGTTGGATAGAAAAAATAAAAAACTTCCTCTTATGTCGATATTCTTTTGTTTTATTCTTCACTAAATCTCAGATGCCGCCCTCTTGGGAAAAGCAAACTTATCATGCATTTCCCCCCCGAGACTCATCGATCGCAGTGGAGCGGTGTCATGGATACATAGACGGGAGCCACTTGAACATGTTGAAAGGCGCCTAAGTGGCTCCCTGACAGACTCGATTGGGCTGAGCAGATCGGGGCCAGGATGGAGGTGGACCAAGTCCAGACTGCCACTCAGACCGGCCTGCCATCAGCGGGAGCGGCGGTGGCGACACCATCTGGGACTGCTTTCTGGATGACTCCGATGACACGCTTTGAAACTGCCCTCAGTCGATACCCTCCTCTCTGGGGCGTTGATGTATTCTTGCAGCCGCTGCAACACTTCCTGGTGTGTTCGTGTGCGATTGTTTTTCAATTTGTTTGTCTCCCTACCCACATCCTGCTGAGTGACAGTTGGCTAGAGAAGCAAGAGTGGTGGCTGCACCCCAGCACTGATGACACATGCAAAGCCTTGGGACATCATCTCTGAGAAGCTCTGGCTGCAGTCCTGCACACCCATTCCAGACGTTAGCTTACAGGCTGAAAAACATTTTTCTCCTCTGGAATTAAATCTGAGTGTAGAAGAATAGCACAGCAACTAGGTCCACACAACTGGAGCGTACATGAGGTCCATGTGAGGCTGCTCTGCACGTCACAATACAGCGGCATCAGAAGACATGGCAGGACAGTGGGAGAGGAGGAAGAGCAGGAGAAAGGGTTTAATGGGAGGTAGGAGGACATCACAAAGGAGCCACATTAATGCTTACGTGGTCTGATGTTCTCCGCAAAATAAAAGAGGAGGATTATTTACAATCCCCGTTCTGCAGAACATAAAACTTCCATTCTTCTTCGCAACCGGCCAGAGGAGGTATTTAACAGAGATGACAGCGTCTAAAAATAGCATCCTCAGAGGATCCAGGATTTATCATGATTATGACCAATCTTCCGTGTGTGCCTGCCAGAACGTGTGTCTTACCTTGCCCTTGTCGAAGTAATTGATAATCTGCTGGTAGAGCTGGTCCTTAAGCTGTCCTTGAGTGGTGGCCTGGTAGCCGTCTCTCTGGGTCAGGTGGGCTGCGCATGGCTCATCGGACCACTACAGAGGACAAGTCAGCAGCGGGGTCAACACCGCGCAATACAACGCAGAGCAAAAGGGGAACAGGTGACAAGAAATCAATCACTGAGTTATAGCCAATGCAAATGGGGTGAGATTGATGTGTGATTCTTTTTAAAGCTGCCCAGCACTCTGGCAGGGCAAGATGAGAACTTGAGACACGGGCAATGAAACAGGCGTCGATACATATTGAATGGCTCGGAGGGAGCATCAGCGCTTAGCTCTCTGTGGCTAATGCCTGCTCGAGCCCACCGGAAGCCACAAAGGCAGACAGGGAAGAGCAGTGGAAAAAAAAAAAAAAAAAGGAACGACAAGCCTCCAGCGGCGTCCTTTCGCGCTGACCGTGTACTCCATCATGCCTTTTCTTCACCCAACATGGAGGATAATGAGGTTTCTGACAGGCCGGAGCAGCTCGGCTAACGGGGAGATGGACAATCCGATTGGCCTCGGA
Source organism: Chaetodon auriga (assembly GCF_051107435.1). NCBI lineage: Eukaryota > Metazoa > Chordata > Actinopteri > Chaetodontiformes > Chaetodontidae > Chaetodon > Chaetodon auriga. The sequence continues at coordinate 6,563,422 of NC_135093.1, forward strand.
AGCATAATCCCGCGCGTCCTTCTGGGGCTGATTCGATTGTTCTCAACTAATTTATACACGTTTTAATTCTGTAGTGTTGCAAGTAACATGAAGGCTTAATCTGACCAAGGTTTGAGCGAGGGCCATGTTTGAATAGCAAAGCCGCGGCATTTGCATACACCGCGCTGGAGGAGGAGGGGAAAGTAATTGCTGTGCGTGTTGTTATGGCATGAGGATGGATGCTGCGAGGCTTTGGATCAGGTTATTGATTCATTTACAGCTGAAGCGCAGCATTTACATGGTGAAAAGGACCCCTGTTTATTCATGGTTGGTTGGCGACCCCGCATCGACAGAACCAAAGTGCTGATACATCTGACAGTACACAAAGTGCTGTATATTCAAGCTTTATTATACCGCTGCAGGTACTTCACTGAATTATTATTACAGGAGCCTGTTTTACTCTCTAACTGCTGCCGGTTGCAGAAATTAACAACCATCATTCCAGAGCTGCAATGATTAGTCAGTTAATTGTTAGTCGAAAGAAAATTGACGGATTTGGCTAATTGATTTAATCGTCTAAATCGTTAAAAATGTCAATCATTCGCTGTTTCCAGCTTCTTTAATGTTCTTCGTCATTTGTGAAACGTCTTCGGGTTTTGGATGGTTGGCTGGACAAAAGAAGCAATTTGAGCACGTCACTTCGGGCTGTGGGAAAATGTGATTTTTCACTATTTTGTGTCACATTTTCTAAACTACAACAATTAATCAATGAATCGTGGCAGATTAATGCAAAAAGGAAAGTAATCGTTAGTCGCAGGCCGACATCATTCATCCCCCTTCAAGCTTGTTTACACTTGCCTTTGTGTGAGCACAAAAGGACGGCAGTGACTTCAAAGAATACGTCGCAGAGCTTATTGGAGAAGAAAGGATTTATCCAGACTCAGGTGGAACAAAATTAACCAATTTCCACGATACAATAGTGAATCCCTCTCTGAAGGTATGCTCAGGAATGCCACAGCTGCCGGGAGACGAGCAGAATTAAAATAACAACAACACAAGCAACTCCTGCAAACGCTGCTGTGGCTGTTAACTGTGAGTCAGTCGCAGCCCGCTCTCCCCTGCTGGGACCTGCACAGAGGCTGAAGCAGCCAGCTATTTATGCAAATACAGATGTGATGTTGGGTGCAACCATTTTGGATAAAACGCAGAGAGGAACAACCTCCACATTCAGGGTGTACCAAACCTCGACTGGGAATAGACACCGCAGCGCTTTGTGCGTGCATGCCGTGTATTTTGGGCGAGGTTAAAAACTTTGGAGGCACACAGCAGCGTTACACAAACAAAAAGGTTAAAGAAACGCTTCGGGATAGCTTGTAATTATTTATGTGTATAATTAAAGACATGGGAGCACTGAAGATGTGACGGAAAGCGGCCTCTTTCCCACCTGAAACTGCAGCTGCCTTGTGCTGAACCATGTGATTTCCAGCAGAGGATTATTCATTTCCAGCTCACAGAGACGACAGTAAAAGTACACCGTTATCTTGAAGCACCTCAGGTGGCTGATGCTGCTTTTCGCTCTGCTTTAAACTATGTCTTAGCTTTTTTTTTTTTTTTTTTTTTCAGGGGAGATCAGATAATAGCCGCGATTTGCATCGACTACGCGGGTGAAAAAGATGCTGCTAAGCAATCCTGGCCTCTTAGCAGCCGTCTCATGCCGTGGTGGGATTAAAGGGATGCGGCCCTATCTCTCTAAATCCTGCACACCTTGTTTAATGCTCGAGGTTAAATGTCATCTGCCTGACAATAGCTTAACAGTGTATTTGAGCTCGGCGATCTACGCTGTTTGAGGTCTTTCAGAGTGTACTTCCACATTTATTTATCGCTATCTGTTTACCTTGAGCAGTTTGGCGTGTAGCAGCAGAGTGTAGGCAGCCTCAGTGTAGTTGTCGCACTCTTTGTGGAGGTCACACAGCTTGTACAGGTACCTGGGAGGAAATAGCAATGATTTATGGGTTACGCCTGTGTGGGCCTCTCGCACTTTAGCAACAGACAGAAAGTTAACTCCACCAGACTGATGCGTCTTGACAGCCTCTTTTACCTCAAATAACGCTTGACAGACAGATGGAAATCTCTGATTGGTGAGATTGTGGAAATGGAAATGTAATTTAACAAAATCTAATATTTCATTCCGGATCTCTGGGGACATGCAGCTGGCAGGACAAGAGCCAAAAATGTGCAGCATTAAGTCTTCGGCAGGTTAAAAGTGAGCTCAGCTGAATGTCACAGCTGCTGAAGTAACGTCTGTCATGTGCCTCACAGGAGGATCAAACGAACTCTGGATAAGACTGTGTCTTACCTGATGTACATCTCCTCTCTGTCTATCTCCTTGTAAAAGTTCTACAGGAAAGGAACAAGACAGACCATTAAAAGGGGTTTAAAAAGGTTCACAGATTTCCACCAAAAATGTCGACATTATACTGTTTACAAAGATTCAGCGCATCATGCTTACACTGCATAACTCTCTGGACTGGAGATTATTCCTGAATATCTCTAAAAAAAAATACTTTGGCAGTGTGACAAATTAATTTCCTAAAAATACGAGTAAATTCAAGGTCCTGGCTTTGCAGCAGGCGAGACACGGAGAGTATATGCTAAAGAAAAGTAAGTTGGCTGACATCAGAATCGCAGCGGCGGAGCAGTCACGCTGCTCTCTTGGCTGAAGCTGAAAACTCGAACATGACTCAGATAAATGCTGAATATAGGCCAGAGGCCTGCAGTTCAATGCCAGTCGTCACGTGAGACAAAACTGACATTTCAGTGCTCCCAGATGAAATGTCACATCACGGAGGAGAGACGTTTCAGGTGAGCTGCTCGGTGAAAACATCTTAATGCACTCTGACATGTGGAGGTGGCTGCTGGTGTTTGTGGACAGTGTTTATATGGCTAATGAGGCCTGATTCTGGCTGTTCATACGGCTAATAAGGCTAAATTCCATGCTTACTGGGCTTGTGTGCATTCAGGAACGGAGAAAAAGAAACCATCTTACGAGCACGTTGACGGTGCAGCTCATGCGGTTTTCCTTGTTCTCGTCGTGCATGATGGTCCTGTAGTCCAGCAACCTCTCCAGCAGACGGACCACCAGAGTGACGAAGTTCTCGCCCGTCTTGGCCAAGTACTTGTGCTTCCTGCAGTGCTCCAGTAAACTGGTGTGTGATGGCACAAAGAGGAGGCGTGCAGGGAGGTTTTTTTTTTTTTGTGTGTGCACATGTGGCGGTGGAGAGAAGAGAGGCCAGAGGAAAACAAACGTGAAGCATGTAAAAGAGCTTCTTCTGTGGTTTAAAATGTCAAACTTTTGCCACTAAGGACTCGAGGAAATGTTCTTTCGCCCATTAAAGCAGAGTTAGCATCCAACTGTGCTGAAAGCAAATATCACAGAGGCAAGCTGTGATGAGAAGTCGTGTGATCATCAGCACACTGTGATTATTTTGAGGAGTGCTATGTTGCAATTAGCATTATCTAACTTGCGAGAGGCTCAGGCGTAATCCTGCCCATTAATCAGCACTTACATTTTCTGAAAGAGAACTTTGTACTGCTCGTCTCCGCGGCCCCCCTCCACCTCGTGATCCAGCTTGGTGATGATCTCGTTCTCAAACTGCAATTAGACAGAGCAGGCGTAAATAATCAGTGTGGCTAATTTTTCAATTCATTAACGCCATCTCCCTGTCTCACTCCCGCTCTCTCTGCATCGAGGCTCGGCTGAGGGGGCTCTGCGCTCTGACGTTAATCGTCCCTCGCTTGCGGCCCAGCTGATCACGGGAAAGCTTTTCTTTATGTGTATGTGTTTGTGAAGAACACACAACAAGGCTGCGTCGTCACATCGGCTGTCCTTTTGCTCTGTTGTGGTTGTAGCTTCGCGCAGTGACTTCATTTACATGCACAAAACGTTCTGATTTTCACCCTTATTCCAAAAAAAGACAGTATTCCTACTAAGCTGTTTATATGGCAAACGAAAATGAATGAATATTTCACTAATATTCCTGTTTTCATGCAGCCGAGCATCGTCCAATTAACGGCTCCCTCTTTCATTCGTTCAGCCTCTTTCTTGAAAAGGTCGGCCTTGTGATACTTGCACATTTCCAAAAAACATGCTGACACCCAACTCTTTCATAATGTTTAAAAGTAGGTGTGTTTCTCCTTCCGACTGGAAATGTGGGCTTTTCTTTTGTGCGGGCACCTTGCCAACTGCTGGCTAAGCAATGCACAATGCAAGTGTGACAAACTGCTGTAAAAACCCAGGTTGAGGCACATTTTCCAAATGAGCGTGGACATAAAACCCGAATAACGTCGGCATATCCCACATGTCTTAATCAGAAGATGCAACATTCAGAATAATTGGGAATACGCTGTTTATATGATCCGTATCAAATTAGGAACTCTGTCATATTTGGAGTAATAGTGGAAAATGAGTGTGCTTAGTGTGTACATAACATAGTGAGTGGCGCATGGGCCTTATTTCTCCCGTATGCATGCAGCGGCTGTATAACAAACAGGTTTTATCGTGCGGAAACAAACCAATTTTCGCTGATTTGCTCGTGTGCTGTCCACGCACAAACGCAGAACAGGAGAGGAGAAAGCAGCCAAGTAGGAAAAGATATAAATGCTGCTCTCTGCTAAGCCAAGGATTTACAACACACATGGAGAAAGAGACCCAGTAAAGGGAATATTACCGGCTTACAGCATTAAAAGGGGTCAGGCCAAAGTGAAATTGATCACATTTCACTGAAGGGAAAGAATAAGAAAGTGGCATTCACCCTCAACGAGCCAGAGTGACACGTTGACTTAATTAGCAGCGCTCACTTCCCTTGAGAGAGGGACGTTGCTGTCTTCACAGAGCTACAAGGGCCAGCTGAGACATGTGGAAGCCTTTGTGCTGCTTTACAATTTGATCCAAGCTCAATAAGCACGGCACGCTTTGGGAGCCCACATGAAAACTGCCTGAGACGTCTTACGGCAGAACAGCTGGAGCCAAACGGATTTCCTCATGCAGAAAGGCTTAATTCTGCACTGTAACGGGGCAGAACATTAAGTTCCACTTACCGCGGCCGTTGATAATCGCGGCACAACAAAATGAGATTTGCGGAATTACAACTGAGCTCGTGGCTGTGAAACTTTTTCTTACGCCGTCGATCCCTCGGCGCTGTTTGCTCCTCACACCAGCACCCACCACTTCTCACCAAGCCTTTTTTCCCTTTTTGCTACGTCGTGTTTGTGTTGTCGTATTTCAGAGGACGCACCCGCTGGAAGCTGCACGTGAAGTGGAACTCGCACTGCATCATGTCGAAGAAGATAGCGATGGTGGCCTTTCGCAACTCGATCTCGGGGACGAGCGTCATCTCCAGGATCGGACCCACCATCTCTGGAATGAATTTTATCTTGTGGGGCCCTTAAGAGAGGAAAACAAACGACATGTGAATATACACCCACAGAATACGACGCAACTCATCTGCGGGCTTCAGTTTGGACTAAACAAGCGCAACATGTTGATCATACCCGAACTTGGACAATCGTTGCTGCAGATTTTAAAGCAGCTGTTGCAAACAAACAAAAAAAAAAGCCTCCCCTCGTTGGAATATTCTGTGACAGCCATGCGGTAAATAACTTCAAACACCTCAGGTAAAAAATAGCAAGGGGCTCATTAAAAACCCAGTGAATGAGTCAATCTAATCTGGTGGAAAGCTTTAATTAAGGGATCAGATGGTGTGGATTACAATGAGAAGACTTTACAGGAGGCACAGGTGGCCAAATCTGAGACCCCAGTCCCTGAACTCCGATCTCATTCCACCGAGACCTGACTGTTGAGTCTCTCTGATCACACGACATAAAGCTAATTAACACATGATTGTCTATATTTAGCTGCTGTTCTTTGTTGACTTGTAATGAGTGTGAGAATACTTAGCTGGAGGATAATCATAAGCATAAATTGAGAAAACAACACTTGGAACACGTGTCAATTTGCAGGCGTTCCACCGCACAGTTTGTGTGATTGATCATCAGCGAATTCATTCAGAAAAAAAAAAAAGTATTTGATTACAAGTGAAAGGGAACGATACTGACACAAGGAGCTGCTTAAATTACCTAGATTGTACCACATATCCCTGATTTCAAAGCCAATTTGTCTTCTCATGTCCTGGTACCTGAAACACAAACAGGGACAAATGTTAAACCAGCTACAGAGGATAAAATGATTTGGGCTCAACTGATTTAGTTAATGAATGCAACAGAAATACAAATTAGACAATTTCAACTGCCTAATGCGACGTAACACCGGATATATGAACGGCTGTGTCATGTTTCAGTTGTGCCGCGGCTGCCAGAACCAAAGTCAGAGTCAATGCTGCTTATAAAATAATAAAATATGGATGCTAAGAAACAGGCTGCTTCTTCAGGTTCCAGTGGACGTCTGCGACACAGTGGGCGTGAAGTAAGAAGGTGAGATGCAGCACGAAACGGCTGCTGTTCTTTTAAATCTGATCCTGTTCCTTTAATTCCAGGTGTCACAGAGCTAGAAATGTATTTCATAGGCCCTCTGAGTGCTGCTCTGCTCCTCATGTGCAGTGACGGAGATTAAGACAACATGCAACACGTGTGTTTCCTGTTGTCTCCCTTCAAGCATATAATGAGAAGATCTAAACAGATTCCGGGGTTCCAAAGCTGTGACGCTGTGTGAAACCCGAGTCCGTGCAGTAACATTTATCCAATCATGTGTATCCAATCATGATACCATCACCTGTTAGCAGTGAACCTGTTTACCTGTGCAATGTTCCAAACAGGTGTTTTTGGAGCATCAAATTCAGAATAAGCTGATATTTACAAAAGTCAAGGAAGCGGATGAGTTTAACATTAAATATACTGACTTTGCACTGTTTTCAATTGAGTGTATGTCAAAAAGAATCAGCAAACGATCACACTCTGTTGTATCCATGTTTTGCACAGCGTCCCATCGACTGTTTTTGGAATCAGCGTTGAAGTCTGTTTTGTCTTCCTGTGATGTTCTTTGGAAGACAAATGCACGCTAATGAGCCTTTTCCACACATGCAGGTTTGCAACACAAAGTCATCTGGCTGTCTGCTACGGTCTGTCCTCTGCTCCGTGTACGCATTTGAACACACAGAAGACAAAGAGTTTGATCAGACAGTCTTTGGCGGTGCCCGTCCTTTGAGGTCGGCTCGCTGTCTCGAGGGCCCTTTTATAAAACAAAGATTTGCCCAAGAAGCGGGAAGGATCGCTCCCGTCCCGACTTTTCCGAATGAGGGCTTATAAGCTGATCAGCTCTGCCGTGTCTAGGTCATGAACCGATCCCCACGGCGGCTCGGGGACATCTCCCTGCCTGCCACGCGGGCCCAGGTCGCGGAGAGGACAAACAGCGAAGTGGAAAGGACGGAGAGGGAAAGACAGACAGTGAATGATGGAGAGACTAACAGGAGTGGAATCAGCGGGCAGAGAGGCAGAATGAGAAACCGATCACATGAAACAAAAGTAATGGATTTAGTGCTTGGAAAACCGTCTGGACACGCGATGAGAAAAGAGAGCAAGCCTGAAATTGTTTTTTAAGATCAAGAATACAGAGGACACAACGAAGACAACAGTCCTGGGAGAGCTACTCGTGGCCAGCTTCACCCTCCTCCCACTGGCCTGATACAGCACGCTTTAGCCGCACCGCTGCACGCTGAGAAGTAGTCAGATGTGTTTCCACTGCTGGCTCGCCGTGGGGAATAACTGCACCGAGCTGCAATATTGTGGTTCTGTTTTGAAGCCGTGCCAAACCCTCAGCGTCTGCCCTCAGCTAAGCCATGAGGTTGTGCAGCTAATCGGCTAACACAAAGCACAAAGTCGACGGATAAATCTATACCTACTGCTGTGTTCCCCGCTGTTCTATAACATGCTTAAGCATTAATTAAGATTAAACATGTCAAACGGTGCCTACAGATCACCTCGGACTGCTGGGTGATTCAGCGAAAAGGAAGACTGGAAGCATCTCACACCCTTGTACAGAAGCTAGCTCACTAAATCTGAACAGCCTCTTTTTAGGAGTTTTGAGCAAGCGTGTGTGTGGTTCCAAAACTCTAATCTTGTTGCATCTGCAGCACAGTGACACAGCGATAACAGAGTCTGAATTAAAACAACGTCCAAATAAACATTTGTTTATCGACGTGAGCCCAAAGAAGCAAAGACGATCTCAAAAGCTGCTCTTCTAAACTGAGCGCGGAGAGCAGAGCCAGCATCGGTTTCCTTTTAAATCAAATATCCGACAGCACTTTGAGGGGCGATTAAAGTCAAAAGGTGTCAGAGGCTTCAATAACGTCTTTTTTCCTCCAGCTGGTGGCGCTGCAGGTGACTCGTGCCGAGAGGGAGGCCTGTCAGACATCGGGACGATCACACTGAGTGACGGATGGGGCAGCGCAGAGACAGTGGCGCCTCTGTCTCCTCTTCGTAACACACTGACGATGCGACACCTTGGCACGACATTGCAGCAGAGTAAAAAGATGAGTGTTTGAGGGCTAAGCGTGACACCTCTCCTGACCTCTGATTAATATCTATTCAGAGCCTCTTTCCCACGCGGTGACATTTCAGAGCACTGGCGGAATCCTGAAAACCCAATTGATTGTTTTGCCGATATCGTGCAAAGACACACTAACGTACTTTGACAGAGAGGAGAGGAGCATTGAAAGAATCTGTAACAAAGGAGCTGCGTCACCGCTTTGCAGCCTGGCCAGGTCAAAACCTTTTACCATATTTAGCTGTCAAAGGGAGGAGCGTTGCAAAGCCCCAGGATTGATCTTTAGGCAGAGTATTGGCAAGATGATAAAATATAAATAGATGCCCGCCTCTATAAATTACTGTAAGCCGCATGCAAAAAGAGAATTTGTAATGTATTATGTATTACATTTCTGACTGTTTTTCCCTCGCATCCGCACTTTAAATGCGCAGTGTGTGTGCGTTTTCTAATTAATTCCTGGGCATGACTGTGCAGATAGCATGTGCGCGCGCCGGTGGAAGCACGTGGGTTTGAGTCTCTACATGCGGATGTGAGACATCATGCGCTCATCTGAGCTGAGACAGATGCAGGGCGCTGTTCTGTCACACTCCTGCAGGCAGCCAGACAGGCAGCTATGACTGTCGGCTGTCAGGACCTACAACGCATACCTGTCATCTACGGGGCGGAGAGCTCTCGGAGAGGTTAACTAAGAATAACATGTCTACAGAGGGACGGCGGCGCACAGCGAGTGGATCTGGGGCTCTCAGCGGCTTGTGCTGTGTAATGCAACTGGGTCAGGGGACAAAGATCAAGGCTGAGAGGAGGAAATGGGTGTGCAGGCATGCGGTGGAAAAAAGCAGGAAGAAAAAGAAGAGAATACAGAGAGAATGGCAGATACAGGGAGGGAGAAGAAACAAACAAACCAGCGGCTGACGAGCAGTGGCCTGTAAGAACAGATGAGATGTGATCAAAGCCCGAAGCAAAGGAAGTGCGAGATGCTCACAAAATTTGACAATATGACAGTCCCTCTCCTCATCACTTCTACTCACATATCCCGACAATGACACTGCTGCATGCTCATTTATCCGGCTCTCTACCTGTATGAGTGGCTGCATTTGCATGGTCTCTGTCCGGAGCCCCTCTACGTGGACGGAAAGCCGCGGTTTATCAAAACTCCTATTTTTGTTGGTAATGATAACAGCGCGCTCATCAACTAGAATTACCATCTCGTGGTTGTGTGCCTCTGCCAACCACTCAATATGCATTTACATCCACGTCTGTCCTGACTCACAGAGCATACGCAGTGATGACTTTGAAGGATTTAAAGGTATTAAGTGTCTTTTTTGTCAAAATGGAAATTATCGCTATGTATGATTCCAGTGAATAATTTCCAGTGAAACTGAAAACTCCAGTGAGGAGTGCAGAGGACTGATAGAGAGCTTCATCACATGGTGCCACGACAATCACCTGAAGATCAATATCAGCTTGTGGTGGACTACAATGCTTCAAATACGGATGCTGCTGCTGCAAAGAAGCTACAAAGCTGTAAAACGTGGACGCTTCTTCTACCCAGCAGCACACAAGATCTAAACAATCAGCACAGTTTGAAGGTGGACGCCCAAGATTAGCGTCACCAATTCAGTATCTGACCAAATGTGAAATATGGTCACAATCTCCCCTTCTGTTCATGAGTTTTGGTGTTGAATAATGGCTGGAAAGGTGTTTGTGCAGAACATTATGACGTCACAGTGAAGCTGACCTTTGACCTTTTGGATATAAAATGTCATCGCTTCACCATTTTAACCTTGTGAGACATTTGTGTCCGATTTTTTGATAATGAGCGTATGAATTCTTCAGTTATGGCGTCACAGAGACCTTTGACCACCAAAATCTAAACAGTTCATCCTTGAGTGAAAGTGGACGTTTGCCCCTGAGCTACCACGGTCACAAGAATGGGACGTACGTACGTTTATTTGTACGTACATACAGACAGTTCCTGGCTGCGGCTGACGCTGGCATGGGGGTGTAAATAGTTGCTGCGGTCTGGAAACACAGAAACATGACTACACACAGAGGTGCGTTTATCCTCCCATTCAGGCCAAAGCTGCACACGTCTGTTAATACATGTGAGAAGGAAACGAGGATCCCACAGACACCAGTGATGGACCAGAACTCGACAAACAGCTCCGGGGGACGTGTGACGCAGGCGAAAAAGCCGATGCAGAGTGTTAAACGCTCGTGCTCCACACATCTGTGATTTCAACCCTCTGTTCTCTGCTCCCGAGCAGGGCGCGATAATTGGCATTGCAGGCAGCGCTGACAGTTCATGCGCCAGCACACAGGGAAACGGGACGCAGAGAGGGGGGGAGGTAGAAGAGAGAAGGTGAGTGGTAGTTGGAGGGAGGCACACTCAGAGACAGAGAAGGAGAGTGGGCGGTTAGAGGTAGAAAGAGTGGGTGAAAGAGAAATTGGCAAAGGCTGTATAATATCCCCTCTGCTTGCTCTGGAAGCTACCTGGTTGTATTTGAATGACATATTTGGGAATGTCAAATAAGCAGTGTGGAAATAGCGAGGCAGAGATCTGCCCTTTTCTGTGCTGATGCCAGCAACGGCAGCTCGTGTGTATGTGAATCAAAAAGCTGTTTCTTTTGGGGAAGGCTGACAAGTGCAGAACGGCGGGGTGGGGGAGGCTGCGAACGTCTTGTTTACCGAGTTCGACTGTTTGTGTGGGAGTTTTTCAGGGCCGATAATAAAGCACTGACCAACGAGCAGTCTCGCTGTCAAGCGCGGGCCAGTGTGATGCATGCTTCAGCGACAAAAGCTCCTCCAAATGAAGATGAGAGCCAATGTGCTCCACGTCTGCCCAGAAAGCATTTACACGTTTGGCTGCGTTACCAGCCTCTATGAGAAATGCTAATGTAGATGAATGGCTTTTTGTAGACACGGGTGGCGGATGATCGGGAAACGAAACCACTCAATGACCTGTTCTTGGGTCAGATTTTCAGAGGCAATAAATATCTCAACTTTGCGCATGTAAAACTTCATCTGTTGAGGGAAGATGAAGGGGGGGAAGAGCATGTACGAGATGCTTTGAGGAGAAACCAAAGAGGGGACTTCCAACTTTGCCTGATACCTGGGATTTGAGTACAAGATGTGCTCTGCACAGCCCCTGGAGTTACTATCGGCTGCTCTGCTTTGTTCAGAGGGGCGAACCTCTACTGGAGCCATGGGGTGCTGGGTGTCCCTGTGAGCCTCCGTGTGATGAATTATGTAAAGCCTGCTCCTGCTGGGGAGGGAGCTCGGGCTGTGTGGGTGCGCGCTGAGGACGTCCTGCGGATTGAGAGAGCATCTGTACTCACTTGTGGAAGATCTTGGCTCTTTTGTCGCTTGAGAAGTTCTCCAGCTGCAGCGACTCCTGGGTGAGGAAGGCTACCGCCAGGTGAAAGTAGTTGTTCCACAGCTGAACCAGATGAAGACAGACGGAGGGGGTGTGGGGAAAGAATAAAGAGGACATTTAACTCGCAGTCAAAAAACAGTTTTACAGCAATATCGCCGAGGACCACGGCTCACTATGTGGGCTGGAACGCTTTACAGGGTCATTAAATCAAAAGGTTGGGATGAGATGGGTGTACTTGTGTGTCGGGAGGCTGTCCCAGAGGAGGGAGGGGTTGATGATTTAGGCCACCGGCCTCCAGAGCGCACCCTCAATCAGACAGCAACGACAGCAGCTAAAAGGAGCGCGACTGTAGCCGCCATTCATCACTGCTGTGCAAACAGTCCGAGCATGCATACAAAGTAAGTCTCAAATCATAGAGTCGCACTTTCTAATGAGAATACCCCAAAGCCTTTAAAAGCTTAGCACAGTTCAGCTGTTGACTACATTCTTCCTTATGTCAGACATTTACAGCAAGCAGAGGAAGTTGCTCTATTCTGATGGGGGGGTGGGGGGGGGGGTGGGGGGGGGGGCAGGTTAAAATATTCCGAAATGCACATCAAATTGCCGGTCATTATACAGTAATTGGTGTTCTCGCCACAATTTTTATGTCGGCTGCCGTCAGTGATTTTTTTTTTTCTCCTCCTATTCAGAATGTCCAACGCCGGCGCACATTAAAAAGCAGCCTCAGCGTGGAACTGAAGGGGAGAGATGGCTTCAAAAATGCCATCCAAATCTTTTCCTGTTAATAGCACTTAAAACCATAATCCAGCGTTGCCTTGACTGAGAGAACAAAGTCTTTGGGAGGGTGGGGGCCGGTATCAAGGCTGTTTAAAGAAAAAAGAAAAAAGGCTCTCAGCTCTTACCTGTAGCTCAAAGTTGGTTTGATCCAGAAATTTCTTGCTCAGCACTGCTGCATACTGATTAATGGCCCGTAGGAACACTCTGGAAAGATAAGAGGGAAGGGTTTAGATCGAGTCTTCTTACTGATAAAATGAAGCTATTTACATCCCCCAGTTTGTTATTAAATGGGCTTAAAGCTCACTTTCAGACAAATCTGTGCATTCCCCATTGAAACCACTTCACTTGTTGATGGAAGAGCATTTATATTATGAGTCAATACCAACATTTTACTTAGATACACACCACATAATGGATCAAACCATTATGCGTTACTGCTGCGACCTCATGCATACACAGTGTACAAGCTCCAGGGGGCTGAAGTGTCATGTTTTTTATTTTTACCATATTTTATTAAATGTATTTCTTAGGGACCCATTCATAAGAACATTAATCTCAATTAAAGAGAAGAGAAGCTTTGCGCCGTTTTTAGCTGACAGCTACTTTCCATCTGGAGTCCCCAGGCAGGTAAACACAAACGCTACAAGATACAAAACATGCACCACGCGATGTACACAGAAAAGTCCGATTGCAAAAAAGTTTGGTGTCAAAAGTCAAGGGTCCACCACGCTAAATAAATGCCCAAGATTTACATTGTGCACTTCAGAATCGGCCGACATGAACTCATTTACTGGAAACCTGAACTGCGGTCGGTCGAAGCTGCAGGCAGACAAGAAGAGAGACATTAGCGGTTTGTACTTTCACAAAGAACAAATCTTTGACCTTGTGAAAGTGTGTGCTGCCAGCAGAGGTGAAGCGCAGACGGAGCCTTTCTGAAGTACAGAAGGGCTGGAGGCACTCCCGAAAAAAGATGCGAGGAGTAGACCTTAATGAGAACACTGTCTGATGGGTTAATCCACTCTGATGTTGCAAAATTAAATGTTAATAACTTAAGTGGCATGAAGCTTTTAGAGGGGAATTATGATTGCTACTTACAGAGTCAGAGGCCCGTCCGCTATTTAACTTCATTCCCTGGCTGAACCAGCCATACAACAATGTGTGTACTAATCTCTAAGAATTACCCACGAGGAAAAAAAAGGCCCTTATCACGAGTGTGGGAGAAAAAGTGTCGAGCGGAGCATATTCAATAACCTGGCTTACTTTATCTGAGGGGCCTCCGGGGTCTGATGGTTTCTCCCTCCTGGCCCCTGTTTCAGCTGTAGAGATGGGATCTGACAGGGTTTTATTGATACTAATGCCATTATCGACTCTCTCTGATTGATTCCTGATCACTTTCCTCTGTGAAAAAACGTAGGCTTCCACAGGTTTTCAGCGAGTCTGAACACAGTGTGGGCAAGCATGTGACTCCGCTGTCTAATCTGAACAGTCTGTTATCATCTAAAATGGATGAATCTTTTTTTTTTTTAATTTAGGTTTTCTCACTCAGAGAATAAGCTGCTGAGCCTGCCCGCGTGGTGCCAGTGTTACTATAACACTGGATAGTTACCCTCTGTAACCAACACGCAGCCTGTTTTGAAGCAGCGACACTCGTGCATTGTGAGTATTTCCCACTCAACTGCTAATCAGTTGACAAACTCCACCAAACGCTTGCTCGCGGCAGCATATATGTCAGATGAAACGTGCGATAAAAAATGCCAAGGTGAAACAAGGACAACTGTTCTGCTACTTAAGTGGATTGCACCAGGGTTTCATGAGCGGGCCATAAAGCGGCATGAAGACGTAACGCTCGTGTAACCGACACTGGCAGGTGAGCAGACATCTGCTGCACAGGCGGCTCTGAGGGCGCCTTCTGCTCTGCTCAGGCTGAAGCTGAAGCTGGACCCTTACTTGAACTGGGTCTCACCGTGGGAATCAGAAATTCCTCACACGTCTTCTCTGAGTCTCTCGCTTTATGTTTGAGCTGCATGGCAATTAGGGTCCCTTCCACCTGGGCTCACTGGAGGTCTAGATCTTATTCACGCAGAGCTGGGGTTTCCCTTCACCGCCCCGTCCATCTGACCTTGATCAGGTATAACCATCACTGCTGAGGCGGCAATGCCGTGAGATGAGGGGTATTTTAAAGCTATACAATATGCATGTCCCACATTTATCTCCATTGCTGACTGAATGCTATCTGGAGCTGATGTGAGATACATAGTGAGAGTCATCTTAATCATTAGCCGGAAAGGTTAACTGTCATTTAACACCTTTGGATAAGCCATTAGAAGTCCATTTCTCCGGCTCTCTGGCCTCAGCGCGGGAGAACCCCTCCTCCCATCTCATAAGCACTCAGACAGCCTATTACCAGCATCCTGTCTGCACGAGCGCAGGCTCCCCCTCTGCACACCTCACTCAATTTTCTGCAGCTGTGCACATGTCAATATAGTTGATACGCTTAACACTGGACTAATGCTCAAATGTGTTTCCATCCACTGCACCTGTGGGCTGAGAAATATTACTGCTCGATGCGCGGGGCTCATTATTTACAGTTTTTAATTTTCAAAATGGAGAATATTATTGTTCATCTTGAATATTAAAGGAACGGGGGGCCACTGGAAAACTGGCTTTGGCACATTCAGAACAGAGTCGAGTTAAGACTGGTCAGTGTAAAAGACAGCCAGGATACAAACTGTTTCATTTTAATCATGTTTAATATGCAGATGTGATGACGGCTCGCTGGTAACCAGACTCTGGTTTTATTGTGGACTTAATGAGTATTTTAGCACTGGTAATTAATATTAATGATGCTGTATTTGTTTTGAAGCCCACTCTTATGTTTACAGCTACTGTCTGTTCCTGTTGCTTTTAACTTATCCATCTGTGCATCACCGGCAGCCTCCGCTAATGGGACCACACATTCAAATTTCTGGTGACTGCGTGGTGAAAAAAAAAAAAAAAAAGGTAGCGTGCAATATCAAGCAACAACTTTCACCTTCACGGAAATCTAAAGCAATCATGTCCTTTTTTAAAATATTTTTCCAGTCGAAAATCAATGTAAAACACAAAGGATGGGCTTTATCTCTATGATGTATCCAACTGGATGAAGACAGGCACAACTACTGACCTGCAAATCTACATTACACCAACTCTAACCAGAGGTAAAATGCTCAGACCTGGACATGAAACATCACTGATCACTGATTCAACTGCAGTGGCAGAGGCTACTTTTTAAGTGGAGGGAGTGATGGGCCCAGCTAAACTCATTTCTAATCACCAATAGCTGCGAGCTTTACACACATTACCGAGGTAGCACACGGCTCCCACTGCTGGGTCACACAGCGGAGAAAAGAGCGAGATCAATACTTTTCACAGCTTCTGGCTAAATATCAACTCAACAGGCAAAATGTTGCTGTAATCAACCATTTCTGCTTGATTTCCCTTTGCAGTGGCGACACTCCTTCACGGCTTCCGCAACTGGTTGACGATGCAGGCGGAGGAATTCTCCCGTGCTCTCTGCATGAGCGACCCGCGCGCTAACGTCAGGCGCTTCCTGTAAGCGGCCTCTCCAGCAGCGCCTCCGTCTCTCGCGTCGTAAAGTAAACTCCATTACCTGACAGCCTATTTGAAGCCAGCAGCCCGCCTGAGCTCAGACATATAATGGGCTTTAACGAACAGACAGGACAGTTCCTCTGTGAGCACATCCTGCCATTAATTAAAGTGAAAAACTTAATGAGGCGGATGAAAATAGAATACACTCTCCCTAACAGCGGGCTCTGGCTAAGACACTCCGAAAAGGCCATTTCGAACAAGATTAAAGGCATTCCGGGCTAATATCTTAAACTTGGGAGTATATTTTGTTAATGTGGGCTTAAAAGCATGAAATTTTAAAATTGTGGCCCTTAAATACACGTGATATACTAAGAGAAGCTCTAATTCCAAGAGGAATTATTCACAAAAAGATGTGATCACCGTACAGTCTATAATTAATCGGCATATTGATTCCAGGGAATAGTCTTTGCGCAGACGCAGCGATATTGGTGCGAATCAGGACTGTTTGCATGGAGAACATTAACTGCATATTATACATTCTGTGGTGCCACTGCTCTTTTAAGCTTGCATTATTAACAAAGCCAAATGCCAGGGGGGAGATGCTTGGCTGCCTTGCAACATCTGCGAAGGCTGGTCATTATGCTGCAGAGGGAAAATAAGATGCTCGGATGCAGAGGGAGAGACAGTGACAAGCCAGTTCTTTATAACTTCATTACAACTGCACGGAAAATGTTAATGACTGGGAAATTTAAGCTGCTGCTGTAAATGTAATCAAAGACTTATCCAGTGGATTTAGTGTTTGCTTTCCGCCTTCAGCTAAGACATCATTTCTGGGGACACCCTGGAAATGTGTAATTCCTAAAAGCAGCCTGCCCTCTTGCTGCTTTCTGCTTTTTTACCATCAGCGGTTCAGCAGGGAAATCAAGGTAGCTGCAATCATCTCCAGAAATCACAGGCTTTTCCTATTTTCTGCTTAGGGAGACAAAAACACAACTTGGAGATCCTTTAACTTGCTAATTAGGCAGTGCAGGAGCATGATAGCATCTCCTACGCATTAGAGTCATTCCGATACTGTACACATATGGCATCATTATGATAAATAAGCTCCATCAAACTGTCAGTGTCAGAAAAATCACCCCATTACCGCTGATTGATGGGTGAGCAGTACATTTTCACTCCAGCACAGACAACAGAGGCTTTCGCTCCTCATACCCTTTGCTACTTTTTCGAATGTTTTTAAATCAGCCGACTTCCTGCAGCCGTGGCGCCCAGGCGTCAGCTCCGCCGGATGATCTGCACCACAGACACCTAGCGTATATGCTAATGAAAAGTTATCAGCAGATCATACTTGCTAATTGAGTTCAGAGAGCATCCCCGATAATGATCATTATCTATTAGCATAGCATTGCTGAATAGCTGGCGTATCTGCCTGTGCTCAGAGATAAGGCAAGGTCAAAAACCTTCATTATCAGACCAATTTATTAAATTAGATTACCTTTATTTCAGACACCTGATCTAATATTAGATCCATTTATCTGTCAACACACTTGCAATTAAATTCTCGCTGCTGTGTGACAGCCTTCCTTCAGCGCATCTTAAACGCAGAGTATCCGACTCAAGTTTATCATGGCTTTTCAGATCAACTCGGTTGTAAGAATTTACACTGAGCAGCACACCCCAGGGAAGCCAAGGGAGGCTCTAATGACTCAAAAATATCACTGGGGTGAGTCAAAGGGCCGCTCTCATCTGTTAGACCTTTTCATTCCTACACTGAGGGAAAAAGAACTCCTCACTTCCTCTACTTCACTTTAACATTTAAAGCACTTAGCAATAAAGGGTTGTTAAACCTAGCTGGGGTGATGATGCAAAAATATGGTCTTTGCACTGAATACAAAATGCAGCTTGTGTCATAAAGCTGAAATCCATTACGTCCTTTAATGAACACATCTGGAGTGCGCTGTAGCACTAAAACACGGCATTAACTTGAAATGTTTATGGAGTTGGTCGGGTTGCAACAAATAATACATGCAAGCTGTATGGGGCTATACTTGTTTAACCATGGTGTCTTACTTTAGTGTGTTAGCATGCTAATATTAGCTGAGGAGGATACAGTCATGAACCCAAGCTTTGGACTTGATGGTGGTACTGGTCTATGAAGCAGATGCAGAGATATTTCACAGGATAAGGGAAAACTTTGATCTGCTGGTGGTGCTTGAGGCAAAGTCAGGGGCTCACCAAAGTCTTCAGGAATCATCCTCTCAGCACTGTGGATATGTGAACCGCTGGAGGATCATGTCAGCCCATCCAACAGTAAAACACACAGCCGTAATTAGGCGAAACCTGGTGGTGTTCACCACTGTCATACACCAGAAAAATAAGCTCCCGAGCTGGAAAAACCTCATCAAACAAGCAAATATAATGCATGTCTCATCTATAAAATGACTCATGGCATGAATCCTCCCCCACTCAGCTGCTTTGTTAGGCAATGAGTAAATACAAATCAGATTACAAGAGGAGACACAAGAGGAATCTGTCTTATCCCACCAAGAAAATCTACTATCAGACAATCTGCCTTTTCAATTAAAGCAGCGCATGAATGGAAAGCTGTACCAGTCCACATCAGGGGACTCCTCACTTACATGTCCTTCTCCAGACAGAACATGGCCATCGAATCTGTCGGATGCCATCGTCATTTGGCAAATGTCTGTCAATATACAGCTTGTGTGCTGCTAAACTGCCCTGCTGCTTGACCTACTTTCAGGCTGCTGTTGTCCTGTTGCTCATATCTGTCTCTCCTTATTTCTGTTTTTGCAAAGCTGTTCCGTTACATACTTGTCATGTCTGTCCTTGCTTGTGTTCCCTTGTTTGTTTTTACTTTGTTGAACTGTAATTTGCTCTGCTTTTATTGCTGCGCATATCCGTGTTTGGCTTTCACTGTAATGGACGTGCCATGATTATTGCTTTTAACTTAATTTTAGGCTTCACACCTGGCCAGAGACTACGGATGAAAACTGGCCTCTTGGCCAATTTTGGCATATTTACAGTAATGTTTATTCATATGCACAGTCCCTGAGAATTAAACTGGATAAACCAAATAAATAAACCAATAGATATACATACATATCTACACATCATATACAAGGTAACATAGAAATTCTATTATATGGTGAATATGTTGATGCATGCAGTCGAGCTCGACAGATATTTCTTGGAAGTTACTGCCAGAAGCAGAAGATCCTCTGAGGACTTTTGTTGCATTTTTCTGCAGAAAACTGAACCGATGACAGAGGCCAAGTAAAAAGTTACGCTAGATATGTGTGTTTGTGAATTAGCACAGATATAAAGTGTCTGCGCGGCTGAATAAAATGACAGCGGCAAAGACTTCTGACTGACCCCACAGGCCTGTCTGCCATTCGAACGCTGTGAAAAAAGGCTGCAGTCCCTTTGACTTGGCAGCACCAGGCAGCGTGATGCCACTGTCAGAGCTGAAGAGCGCTAGCTTCCGCCAGCCTACAAACACAGAGATATGAGATGTAACAATGACAGCTGAGGCTGCTTTTCATCCAGGCCAAAAGTTTATGAAGAGGTGAACGGATTACTAATGAGGCAACACGGGCTGATTCCAACAGAAGTCCAAATATTCTGCGCAGGAGTCAGAGTGTTGGCCAAGTTCACGTTGAGCAATGAGATAATGAGGCATATTCAAAGTTATCAGATGAATCACGAAGCAATTAAAACACATTCCAACAGTCTAAACTTTTCACATTTTGCCTCTTGTTCACGATTTCTCTTAAAAACAAATGGAAGCCTGTAAAAAAACGAGAGTTTTTGCTCCAAAGACATTACGAGGATTTCCATTCAGTGAAACCATGGCTGGATGATACGGCTGTATGTCATTTACAGTATACATCACGATACTGAAACTGTCGTCTAAATTAAATTAAGAAATGGTCGAATATAACCATGCTGTGTCAGGTTTGGTTGGCAAACCGGCTTACAGGTGTGTTACCGCCACCAAATGTCACTCTGACGGCACATGAGAGCATTAAGAGCACTCCTGCTGCACAAACCACGTGACCTTACAAGGCAGCTGAGTTCATGAGCTCACGCGAAAATCATTGGATCATGCAAGAATCTGTCCCTGATTTGCGACATATCCTGCCCCGCATAGGCACAAAGGATGCCAAATCTCCACCTGAGGACAGATTTCTACTGCGCGCAGGGTTTATCCCACCATAAGTCACACTGTTTACATGACTTCAAACCCTCAGCAGCATTCGCAATCAGTGTATTAGACGTGATTATATGGGGCCTGGGCATATTAGCAGACTGACATTCATGCCATGGGCGCCCTTTCAGTCAGTGTCTGCAGTTTGCATCAATGCTCATCTGAATGCCAAATCAAATCCACATCAGACATGCGGTGATGAAATGGGGCCATTTGGTTTGGCACTCTTGAGCTAAAGACAGAAGCGATTGGGTTATCAAAGTGAAAGGAGCGTTCATCGAGTGTACAGCAAACATGTCAGTTATGTTCAGAGAGGAAAGACAGAAATGAGCTCCAGCATATTCACTGGGTCTCCAATGAAGCATCTCCCT
Organism: Chaetodon auriga; assembly: GCF_051107435.1. Taxonomy (NCBI): domain Eukaryota; kingdom Metazoa; phylum Chordata; class Actinopteri; order Chaetodontiformes; family Chaetodontidae; genus Chaetodon; species Chaetodon auriga. The sequence continues at coordinate 6,584,298 of NC_135093.1, forward strand.
CACTGCGGTGAGCGATCCTTAGTTTATAGCTGACAGGAAAAAAAAAACAAACACATTTTGCTCGTCTGACAGAAACAGACAATGAAAAGTCAGGTTCACTGACAAAACAGAGGTGGAAAAGTAAAACATTCTCCAAATTTGAGGCACTGCATTTCCATTTTATGCTTCTCTGCACTTTATAGGGAAATATTGTACTTTTCGCTCCTCTACGGACATCTGTCAGCTTTGTAAACTTTTCAAATTAAGACTTTTCTGTAGATACAACACACACGAGCATCTTTAAAAGTGTAATGCGCTGTTATAAATTCAGCTCCTAAACCCGAGATTCCACCGCATCGTGATGAGACTTGCCCAGATTTAGCTAATTTGTGTGCTTCTACCATGGGTAAGAAGGCTTCATGGGTAAAAGTTAAATGTTCCAGTTTGCTCCTAATGCTTTTATATGTAGTAAATAAGCAGAATTCTTGATGCAGGACGTCTTTTCGAGTATTTTTACAGTCTTCCACTCGGGCTTCCAGTGTAGTAGGGTCCAGCTAACAGAAAGTATTCCTGCGCAGCGAGCCTCCCTGCTGCTTCTCGATAATGACTTTGATAAAACCATGTTGAGAGAAATCACGCCGGACGTTATCGCTCCTCAGGGGGCACTATTTAAACGCACTTCATGGGCAAAACAATATTACTTGGCCGGGCGGAGGCTCGACACGCACACAGCAACAGACATCAACACGAACTCCAAGGAGTGCATTCAAAGTAGTCTGTGAAGGTGATGCGTTTGGCGTTTACATCAGAGCTCCGTGCGTAGTATGCAGATTAACTTAAAGCTTCTAACCTACACCGGCATGTTGGCAAACAAACACCGCAACATCTAGCAGCAGCTGGTGACGCCGTGCAGTATCCCATGGTTCCTCCGTGAAGCTGTGTCTTAATCTCTTTATTGCAGAATTACCACTGAGGGCGCCAACATGCAGACACGAACCACACACGAGAGAGAGAGAGAGGAGACTGTGGCCACGCTCAGAGAGCAGCATAGCAGGAAAGCCATGCAAAGGTCAGGCTTTTCTTTTCAGCTCACAATACCCAAAGGCTGAGGCTTGAGAAGCACTGGAGGCGTGCGCTGACACGAGCGTGCACGGATCGACACATACTTGAACAGAGATAAAAGAAGTCATTAAGGAATTTTACAAGAACTTTTATAGACAAAACTATATGAGAAACACATTATTAGTCTGTCAAGTGCAGTGCTGCACAGTGTCTGAGTCTTTAAGGTGCACATATTCACCATTAATTAGCTGCTTATTTGCATGCATATTGGTAGCATATTGGCACTTTAACAGTCATTATCTAACACTTTTTAATGCCTTATTCTGGAGGGCAGGGTTATTAAGGGTTAGGTCATTAAGATCATAATTCACAGACAAAAAACGTGCTTAATTACTGTCAATAAGCAGTAATCAGGAAGTTATTGAGGGAAATCTCTCGGCCTTGAGGTTGTAGAATATCGACACGCAGAAGTCACGTAAAAGAGTTCGAAAGGATTTCAAGAAAACACAACTTAAGAGGAGAGTGTATCGAACTACCCATAATCCCTCAGGATTTTTCTTTTTTTTAATATTGGTGGATGGTGGGTTGCACCGGGGCGTACGGTATCACAACATCACCGGCAGTCTCTTCACTCTCTGCGAGTCCTCCTTCCTTCCTGCCTTCCAGACCTGCCCTCCAGGTCCTGGATTAGTCATGGAGAGAACTCCAAACGGCTGCCATCCAGCTTCAGAAAGCCTCTCCTAATGAGTCTGTGTGGGACTGATGGCATGGGTTATCGAGTTAAAGAGCTGCCTCTTCAGCTCATCTGGGCTTTCATCTTTTCATCTGCCACGCTGGGCTCTCTGAGAACTCCCCATTCATCTCTCAATCTACTATTCTTACACATAATTAACAGCTTGGCAAGAAACTTTTGGCGTCATTTGGGGAAATGAACTGACTATGAGAAGGTCACCTGATGTTAACTCAAATCTAATGTATAAAGAGTTGGATCACGTGCTGGGAAGGCGTGAAAAGACGTCTTAATGTCGAACAAAGGCGAGAACAGCTGCTCTGTTTACCTCTGCTTGTTGTTAGAAAATCAGTGGATTCCAACTTTTGGAACTTGGTTTTAACCTTTAAAACGGGTATCAATTTGGTAATTAGCTTTTATACTGGGAGAAAAAAGACTCAACACTTTATCAATTTGTTAAATATCACAAATTACAGTTGATCATCTCACATAATTTTTCCTCAATCTGTTAATTAAGTCTTTTGGTTTCAGCGGCGTGCGCAGCTGCTTGAGAGCTTCACCTTATGACTGGAAGAAATAAACAAAACATTGTTCAGATTGATGATGATGACTGCAGTTAATATGCAGTGATTCAGCGCTTCCAAGGCAATAAGGTTGAGCTCTTGAAAACTTTTCCATGCAGATCTGTGAGGGAGCACATTTGGCTGACTGTACAAAGCAGCCAGCAGCTGTTGTCTGGTTAAGAGTGCGATACAAGGTTTTCCATCCCTGAGAGAAAACCTGACTGTAGTGTTTAAGCAAATGCCAGCTTGTGCTAATTCAGTAAGCACTCCTTAACAAAAAAATCAAGGTTTACCTACAGGGCATTGTACCTCTAAAAAGGCAAAAATAAATTCACATGGTGTGTTAGATCCGCTTTCCTGAAGCCTTTGTGGTATCACCACCTTTAAAGAAGAGCTTAAATTGCTTGATGCTTATTTTAAGTATTTTAACACAGAGCATTCAAGTTGCAGGTTCTGCTGTGAACCTGCAACAGAGGCAGCTAAAATGCTAAATGTTATGCACTCCAAACAAGAATATGACCTAGAAGTTTCTGCGTCAGGAGGCACGTCATCAAGTTCTCAGCTATGACTGACCTGAGCGGGCAAACCCTGTCATTTTGAAGAACATGTGAGTCCGTCTCTACTGCCAATTAGCTGTCAGTACCGAGCCCTGACCAGTTGGCATGGGTGGAAATGGCAGTCGGTGGCTAACCAGCCTGATGCAGCTGTCCCCGGGGCAATTAGAGCCCATAAATCAGTTTACGACCTGGAGGAAGTAGGAGGCGATGGGTGGAGAAGGAAGAGTGGGAGGAAACGACTGCTGCTGCTGCTGCTGATGTCCATCTCATTAGTGGTGCTATCATAATGTGTGGACATAAAAGAACCGTCTGCCGATGCAGAGGGTGGCTATCTGTGTGCTAAATGTGGCATGTGTGGACTGGACAGAAACAGGACCCTGTGAGGAAGGACTGAGGATACTCAAATGTGCTTCATGAGGCCTCCAAATGTGCCTTAAGTTTGGAAATATGGACATGGCAAACAATTAACAAAATATTATATGGAGATCCATGGGTGTGGCACATTTAGTGTATGTTTCAGGGTCATCGCTCTCATTAATCCTTTTCCCAGCAGCAGCAGGGAGGTGTTTTCAACAAAAGAACCTTGATAAACTTACTGTACACTAACTGTCTGCCACAAACCGACAGACAGACAGACAGAACTAACAACCAGCTGCTGATCACGGCCGAACATCTAAAACCAAAGAGTCAGATGTTTTTCTCATGAGCTGGTGGAGACCAAAACAGAGCAACATCCAATAATAGCCATGTCATCCAGACCAAATGTGAGGGGATCATACGTCTGAGGTGTGTATTTTTCAATCAAGCAGTATGCAGCAAAAGAGCATGACGCACGCACACATCTTCTCTTAGATTGGTAATACAAAACATTTATAGCCCTCTCATGGGATAAATGAATGCGTCACCTTGGGTTCGTCTCACTGCGGGGAGCCGGAAACAACCGATCAAACACACTCTGACAGACGGCGACAAATGGAAGAATTTCGCTAATTTGTCGCAAAGTTGACACCTGCAGTATTCAAACAGGCCCCAGCATAAAGACTGCCAGATGAGGCAGACGTTGATCGGCTTATTTTTCATTGAGTTGAAGAAGTGGCTGAAAGCGCCGACTAGAATGCAAAACTGATCTAACGGCTGTCAAGTACAAGTAAAGACAAAAGGTCCAACCGGGGGAGATTCTGCTGAGGCATGGGAAACGACACACTGGCCTCTAGTCTGCGTGTCAGAAATAAAACATTTCATACACTACAAAGCATGATCTGAGAATAAACTGCTGGGGGCTCAGTGATGCTCATCACAGCCCTAAAGCTGCTCCAGAAAGCACAGGATCACAGCGGGTATGGAGTGTTTGAAAGAGCTCGTTAGGCCAGTCCAAGCACGTGGGAGCATGCGCTGCTGATGCCTTGTGTGTCTGTGTGGCTTGTGTGGAGGGCCAGGACTGCATGGTTTTAATTCTCTAACGCTGCAGCTCAGTCTACAGCAGAACAGATGAGATTTGCACACCTGCGGGGCACAGGGGAGCACCATCGCCAAGCTGCGCCGATGTCGTCTGCGTTGTAACCCAGGTGGCTGACGATGTTTTTCGGGGCCGCAGCATGAATTCTAAAAGGAATCTGCCTTGTAGCAATCGCATGGACTGATGAAGGCAATACAGCCACAATTGAGTAGCAATACAACCTCTAGTCAAATATCCTGGCTGGTGATGATGTCGGAGTAGTTTTGAAAAGAGTGGGCAGGGAGTAAAGCTGCCTCTGTAAGCTCTGCACCTGCTATAAAAGGCCACTTTGAAGCGGATGCAGCTCCAGGTTCCCCGCTGTACTGCAAAAAGCCTTCTTGTTTGGTGTTTTACATTGTTTTTGGTCTGATGCATGCTCCATTACAGGGTAACTCTTTAACACATCAACGTCTGCTGACAAGTCTTAGGGAGTACAACTGCATATGTGGGGGAAAAAGTTCCACAAAGCCTCTTGTGGCTCCTGATGGTGTCAAGTGATGTGACTTCAGCCCGTGTCGATTGGTGTTGAAGACTCAAGTGCGAAAAAGAAAATAATCTCAGGGTGTGGAGTTAGGAAGTGGTCTGTGTTATCAGACCTCTGTAGCCTGCTTCTCGTCTCTGCAGCACAAAGCTACATTAGCTGCTATGAGCACAACACACCAGAAACCTTGAATCTGTTGCATCATTTTGATTCTTTTTAACTGCGAACTCGTGAACCCGACAGTGTTCCAGGAGTGCAATGCTTAATCCATGAAGTGCTCTAAAAACAGGTATGTAAATTTCACACTGACCATGGATCTGTGGCCTTTCGAAACACATCTAGCAGGTTCAATAAAGCACGGATGCTACAGGGGAAGAAGACATTCTAATACGTGTCTTTTCTGTAAAGATACAAATGAAAAAAAGAGTCACAAAAAGACCTTTTAATACTTTAGCAGCTCTAACTTTATGTGCCAAATGCACAAAAAAGCACAGCTCTTGACTAAACTGCTAAACTGCAAAGCACATTTCATCTTTTTCTATTTTCAACTAAAATGGAATCAGGCAAGGTTCACATTAATAAAACAGAAGGCCGCCGCAGCACAACAAGCAACAAAGTAAAGAGATGCTGAGACTAAGTTTGGAGATTAGCAGGCAGCGTACACCCGAGCATCTATAATTCATGTGATTGTTTGCGGCTGCGCTGACTGCTCATCTGATTGCTCCACTGCTGAGGCCTTGTGCCGATATTTGCATGGAGAGAAAAACATTGGAAAATACCCTTACCCACTTCTGACTGCTGTTCCTTAGCAACAACAGTGTGGGGCGTTCAAAGCGGTGTGCTCCATGTGCGTGTGTGTGTGTGTATGTGTGTGTGTGCGTGTCCAGCGGTGTCGCACTTACTTATTCTGCATCATGTTCATTATGACCCAGTCTGAGGGGTAGACGTTTTTCCCAATGAGATCTTTAAACATGATGAATGTTTCCATTAGGAAATCCTGCAAGAGAGAAAGAGAGTTTCCAAAATGAAAACTGTTATTCTCCCCACCTGAGATAAGAGCAATCTGAGCTGAACTGTTAGAGGAGTTTGTGGCTTTCAGGCAGAAACGGCTTTTGAATTAGTTTTTAAGGTCAAGGTGACTCAAATACAGTAGCTCCCTGCTGCAGGTGGCACTTGAGACCTGTAATCCCGCGTGTCCTCAACGCTCACACACTGCAGTACAAAGAGATTACAGCTATCGTGCTTCTCAGGAAAACTACTGAGGTGATATTTAGATAACAAAACCGGACGATTAATTATCGGCTATTAAAGCATAATGTGACAACTTGATAAGTAGGTTCAGTTAAACTAACAGATACCGCCTAAATTCTCTACTCAGTCAGTTTTATTCTACCGTCACACTTGCAACAGTTTCCTCTTAATATCTGTAGCAGCTAAATAGCTAAAGCATAAATATGCATGGCACTCTATTTCTGGCGGTAGATGTTTCGCTCCTGGATGAATCCCTGTGTTTTGTGCTGGTGTGTTTAGAGAACAACTGCAAAACAACAAAGTCCTTTGGGCTGCAGCCAGTTCTGAAATGTGGATATGGCCCACGCCAGCTTCAGGAACAATAAATCCGTGGAAAGATCCAGCTTCATCGCAGTGTTTATCCTGCTGTGGGAACCAGACAGGCGGCCTCAAACAAGCCACCGTACGCAGTCATGAAGGTCAGAGAGCTGCATTCATAAACAAATACTGCTTAGCAGCACACACAAGCTCAATCGAGCATGGTAAAGTAGTAGTCTTTCTAATTCTACAAATCATTAAGCTTCACCTGTGATATAAATCAGATCCCTGTGCTTCATGACACTCGAATGCGTTTGTTGGGGTAAAGACAAACAGCAGGATTTTCCTACTTGTCAGAGTGGAGTAACATAATGCTAATCTGGCAGCAGATACTAGAGAAATACCGCCTTCAGGGGGGAATTATTCAGAGTTGAAACCCATAACATCAATGAGATTTATCCCTCCTCCACAACTTGTTGGCTACAACGAGTGATCTGCTTCCCTTTGGAGTCACTATCATCAAGAGCATTCTGTGAGCGTAGCAGCCCGAGAGCAAGGACCAACAGAAATTCAATTTCATACTTTATTGTGGGGGGGGAAACATTTTCCTAACATATCTAATCTAACTTTTGATTTCTAGAGAAGACAGGGCAAGCTTACGCTGAACTACGGGCCTGTATTTTAAGTTATTACGCGACAATGCAGCCTGCAGCGTCTCATCCAGAAGCCTTGGACACACTGATAAGGTGTACTCACCACCACATCACTCCTTATCTTGCCAAAGGTGCTGATCAGATGAGCATAATGATAGTCGTCCATCTGCCTCAGTGTGGCAGTCATGCTGGCCACGAAGCTCCCCTGGAGACGAGAAAGAAGTGCATTCAATACACAATCAAGTTAAAATTGAAGGCTGAGGACAGCGTGACTCTGTGCCTGTGATTTCAATGGATACTGACTAGCTGAGCTGATTGGATCTGAGTACTGAAGCAGGCCTGGCCTCCCAGGTTTGGAAAGGTAGGCGCCCTCACCCAGTGGCTGATCTCATTAACCTACTGCCCTCCACTCCCCAGCTCTTTGTCTGCACTGATTATAACGTCTGTGAGGTCCCTAAAGTGCTGTCTTTACTTTGCAGCGCGCCATCCTGGCTCTGGTTAGCAGGCTGTACATGTGCTGCGGAGGGTAGATAAGGGAAGGCAAATGGATGGAGAGAGGTCGCCGCCAGGCCAGAGATGCGTTCGGAGGCATACGGGACACATTTTGGAAGGGCTCCTCTTGATTATTTCAGTTAGGTTGCGTGAGAAATTCTCAAGCATAGATGAAATAAGCAAAGGGTTTAAACAGGGAGTCATGATAATCAGCTACCCAGAGACTCATACAGGAACAAAAGAAAGGCAGAGAGACACAGATAGCAAAGATATGATGGTGCAAGTGCATTCATTAGGCTGCTATTAAACGAAGTGAAGATGGAAATGAACCTCAACAATGAGTTAAAGAATTTGCATTAATACACTTTATTTTAAGTTACACATATTCACAATTAGCTAGCATGTATTAGCATGCATATCAGTAGCATACTGGCTCCATATTAGTCCTTATAAAGCACTTATTAATGCTTTATTCTGCACCATTAACAATGAGATTTCTCTCAATGATCTCCTAATTACTGCTTATTGAAAGGAAGAAAGGTAGTTATTGTCCAATACCATCTTTATAACCTGAGCCTAACCCTTAATAACCCTAACCTCCATTAGTCAGCGCTTTATTATGGCTAATAAAGAGCTAATATGCTACTAATATGCATGCTAACATGCAAAACTGTAACCATACTTTTGAAGAACAAGCACATACAATATCATCATTGGAATTCTTCCCCGGTTTTGCCTCAACTAGCTGCTCAGAAAATGCACCGAAGAGAAAGCAATTAAAAGCGCTTTGTGGGAGAATGCATGAGAGCACACTCAGGTGAATGAGCCTGAGGTCTGATAAGCATTAAGATTCACAAGAAATACAGACGACTGTCAAAACGGCTCAGAAACTTGATCACACTGCAGGACCTTTTCAACAACATCTTCAACTGCAAAAGTTTGGAGAGCTTTCAATACACTTTGCTGATGCTGGGCACTTATTGAGAGGGATTACAGAGCCTCCCTCTGACTAATAATGATTGTGCATGAACACTTCTTTCATTTTACCTTTCAGCCCTTCTCTCTGAGTGTTATACCTGAAGCATTGCTAGCCACTGACACCAGGAGTTGAGCTGGAGAGGATGAACGGCACACTTTCCGCTCCAGCTATCACAGAGGAATTAACACATACACACTCCGGCCTTGTAACTCCATCACATGAAGCAGGTGACAGAAACGATCTTATGCTTACGCTCCCCCGGGCCTGGTCTGAATTTGGAAAGCTAATGTCCCAAATTCCAGGAATGATCTTCAATAAAAGCTAAAAATCAATTTAAAACCACGAGCACAAACCTCCTGCCGCAGTTTTAACCTCATCCGCGTTTTGTCCCATTTATCTTTAACTTTTCCGTAACTCGTCATCGTTGCAGAGGAGGGCGACCCTTTGGTGTTTGAAATGAAACTAGAGCTAACAAAAGCAATGATCCGTGAGCAGCCAGTGTTTCAAAGGGAAGAAAGAAGCTCTTTCCAAGGCACGTTTTTTTAACTGATTTATTTTAATCTTCGACTGAAAGCATCTCCCTTCACACGAAGGCAGACTCACAGGGCGGCTTTAACACTCGTTTTAAAGAAGTGAAAGGTGTGTCAGCTGTAAAACAGAGCGAATTCGAGCAAGGCGAACACGTACTTTGAGCTGCGGTGAGATCTGGTTGCAATAATGCCGACCCATTTTCCACAAGCGGGTATCATCCCGTAACTAATCACCTGAGCAGACCCCAGGTTGGGACTTTAATCTGGACAGGGACTACCTCACTGCCGTGAGGACTCTGTTAGTGCAGCCCTCATGCGATGGATATAACTCAGCTGCTTCATGGTGGTTAATCCTCACAAGGCATTCTGTTTCGCTGGAGAACCTCTCCTTGAGCTGTAATTAGGCCTGACCCACCAAAGCACGGCAGAGCTGAAACGATGCTGAACACACACACACACACACACACACACACACACACACACACACACACACACACACACTCCTACCTCATCAGAGCCCTCTCTCCAATTCTGTTTTTTCCTCCCATCAGTGCAGCACATTGCAACAACTTTAGACAGTGGTTAATTATTATTATTATTAATACGCATGGAAACGACGCTCGCCGCATCAACACTAACAGTAAGACAATCGTGCACCAAAGCAATCACTAATGCGAACATCTATTATTCATGTTTCTTTCACTTTTTGCTCGTTATGCTGCGTGGAGCTGATGACTGCTTCACTTCCCTCTCAGTAATGCTTCACAGAAACCAGCGTGACTCATGTTATATTAATATGGAAATGTTTTTCTAAAGCGCAGAGGGCAAGACTCATCTGTGAGGGCACGCCAGCCTCGGTTGGCCTCGGTTACTCAGCGTTTAAGATGGAGAACAAATTCAGACAGAGCCTGATGAGCGAGCAGAACAGAGACAACTGCGATCAGATGTGTAAAGAGGCGGTTTGCTCATATTTCTGCGGCGTCTCTTCTTCTCTCAACCGAGGTTGAAGTTACGCGATCACCTGGAGTTAAAGGTGGATTGGTGGCATTGAAAGACTTGCTTTTAACACGTCAAACTCTAAATTCCCAGATCCACCAGGGTTACGAGCATGAAGGGCGGGCACAGGCGGCTGCAATTCCCCTCACATTGGCCAGTCACTTTATCAATATAAAGGAGCAAGACCTTCAAAGCACGCAGCGGTCTTAAGACGTAATTGGCTGTTGCAGCAGCTCCGCTCACCACGCAGACGACAGAAGCTAAGTCAGCTGCAGGGTATCCTGTGCTCCTTCATTCTTTCCACCTCTGCAGCTGTGAATGAATCCCCAAGATAAAGAGCCTTTAGAGCAAACTTTACATGCTGCAAGCCTCAGTGTGGGACTCGCCATAAGGCTCCAGCACTGCATACAGTAGCATAAGCCCCCTAAGCTCACTACCAACATTCAATCAAGACTGCCAACAGCACTGCGATACAAACACCAATGTTACTATTGATTGGACTGCTGCAATATGTTGCTCATGAATGAATCTTAAGCTTCCAAACAAGTGTAATTGCTGCTAGAGGCAGAGGGATCAGCTGGCAAATCCTGATGGCAAATTAAATACAGGTGAGGGATCTAGCTGCCATATTCCCGACTTGATGTGGTTTCAGAGTGGAAGACGCAGAAAACGTCTCTCCCCGAAAAGGGATTCAGACCTTTCACTGTACGGCAATTAAGATCTAAATGTGGAACACGAACACATGCCGCGCCAGCTGTTAAGGGTAATGCGCGAAAAAGAGATGTGGGGCATGATGGCAAGGGAAAAGTTCAGGTACGCTCCTCTGGGGTCTCCGGGTGATGGGTGTGAAGTAGCGGCGTGCGATGGCCTTCGCCGTCGCACAGCTGACTCCACAGGTCCATCAGGCTGACCAGCGGCACCTGGAGTGACCCAGAAGAACTCGGAGGCCAGCCCGTCCCTCTCGCGGCTCATCTCTCCACCTTTTACTCGTTACAATGACAACTTGTTTATTTATTTTATTCTTCCCAAGGAGAGGGAACGGATGGATGGAGAGCAAATAAAGCAGACCAGAGGAAGAAGTCTTTCCCTCCCTATCAATCCTGATTTTGGCGTGGGTGACGGAGGCATGTGACACACTGAGGACGGGGGGTGGAGGTAGAGCCGGAAAACACTCCCTCAGTATGCCTGCCTGACAATGGCAGCCAAAACATCCCTACACAACTCCTATTATTCTTTTTTTTTTTTTATACCTCAAGGTCACTCCAATGGTTGACTGACTCCTCCTGCATGTTGTGGCTCGTTTGTGTTCTAACCTGACATCAGTGATGTGAATGTGACCCATTCAGCAAACAGCCAATAAGGATAAACATCTAGAAACACGCTGTGTGAGGCTCTTCACTATGAGCTACAAACCAAACTGTTGGATGGATGAAAAACGGAAAAAAAAACAGCTGCTTTGTTTGCATCAAGCAATTTCAGACAGACCTCAGAAACATCACGAGCAAAGCAGGAAACCATGACTTCTCCATCAATCGCTGAGCATCCACTGCAGATGATGGAGCACCTGGTGGTCAAGACAAAAACGCCCAAGATGCTTCCAGGAGTCAATCATTTAATAGCCGCCAATCGAGCTGTCATCAATCTCAAGCATTTATCTCCTGAAACAATTTCTCAAGATAAACAAAACTGGAAACTTTACCATTGATATCTATCACAGCAGCTGCAGACTGCCTCCGTATCCATCTTACGCTTGAGGGCAAATGAGGCAGAATCTTAGCGGAAATGAAACAGCGGTGATTAGAGGGCAGGGCCTGATCCATCATACGCCGCTCTGTAGCTCGCATCTCTCTGATAATTCATCTCACTTGAGCACCTGACAGCAGAGAGGCAAAAATGGATGTTTGTTCTAGTGGTGAAGGGTTGCCTTATAAACAGAGCATTGTTTTAAGCCTTTAATTAAGCCAGTGGGGAAATGGAACGCCGGCCTCCAGAGAGATGCAGACTGAGCCTCAGACCGTCTCTGGAGGGGAGAAAACTGACACAGGAGAAGAGAGAAAGATGAGGATGATGGGGGGGGGGGATGACCAACAGGGACCAAAATGACTCCTTCATCCGCTCTGTTAGCTCCAGGCTTGATGAAATATGAATTTGCTGGCTCATTACGACGGAAATTACACGAGCGCAGAGAAAACCTCACACGGCCGCTGCACCTTTTAATCTGAGGGGGATGGAGACACTCCTCCTAAGCAAACACGAGTGATCCACACCGTAAGTCACTCTGGGGGCTCCGAGTGGAAAGATCTCACGACAAAGAGCGAGAGAGTTAAGGATGACGGACTTGGCTGGCGGAGGCGACCGACGGCACGCGATAAGACCTCGACCTGTATCCCCTTCAGTCTGCGTCCTCACTCAAGAGTAGAATAAAGCGTTGCTGGAGCTGAGAGTCAAAACTGCCAGTTGAGGTGATTTTCTGAGCTCAAATGGTATCAATAGACTGACAGAAAAAAAAAACAGGAGAGAGAAACTTATATAAAGACACATAAAGGAGCTGTGGATCAAACACCTTTAAAACGTCCAAGGACGAGTCTCCTCCGCTGCTGCTTTTGATGCTCTTTCAGCCAGTTTATATTTTACTTTTCTCAACACAACTCACTCATAAAACGACTTATTTAGCACTAAATTAATATACAACATATCAAGATGTGTACAAATTTTAATGGAATAAAACTCCTCACATTCATTCATAATATACAATGACAGGATCCCACTGAAATTTGATGTATGGAAGTATTATCATAAGTAGGGCTGAACATATGCAATAAAAAAATCATATAGCAATTATTTTGGCAGATATTGCGATATGATCTGCAGTTTTAATGGGAATGGTAATTTTTGCATTTCTTTTCACAGACTATATATTTGGATATTGCACCATATTGTGATTTTGATAACATTTCAATTAATTGTTCAGCCCTAATCATAATCTAACAATTATTTCTTAAAACAATAACACCTGTAAGGTTAATAGAAACACTAATGACTTCATGCAGATGCTAAAATCACTATATAGCGTATTATATTTTGTTGCTGATGTACCAGAGGGGCAAATCCACCTCCTCTTCCTCAGCACACCATGACCACGCGCACACCAGCAGCACAGGCGGACCACAGAGGCTGGAAACACTTGAACACTTTTCACACTGGCCCATCAAAGGGAGGCAGAGCTGACACATCCGAGGCACTTGGCCACTGCTGCGGGATTCAACAGCGAGCCCACTTGGCTCCAACATCAGGCCAACAAGGTGGCAGGCAGGCAGGCAGGCGGGCGGGCAGGTCAGCCGACGGGGAACAAGCGGAGGACCTGCTCGAGGCCAGCTGAAACCATTCACACTTCATTTTCCTCTTCAGCAGCGTTTGGCGTAATGCATCGTGACGTCCGAGTAAACACTTCACAATACATAAGGATAAATAATAACCACGGAAAACCTGGGCAGCCAGCCATGACAGTGACCCGTTGTGCCATTCATTCACAGCGTCCAACTTAGGCAAGCTCGAGGAAGCACTTTCACACTCTGATACATCAAAGCATAATACTTCCTTGAACAGACACCTTAATTCATACAGGAAACCGCTTTCTTTCAAAAGAAGCTGCTGCGTGTCCAATGGCGGCGTACATCACCCGCCGGGAAGGCAATAGATGTGCCCGACAACATCCTGGTCAGTGCCGCAGACTGTGCGGTCGGACTGGAGGATTCTGTGGGTCAGTAAGGCCTTGACGCGTCTTTAAGCCATAACACGCTTCCCAAATAGCTCAGACTATTTGTTTCTAAAGGCCAAACGAGCCTTAAATATTATGGTTGGAGACGGCCGCCACGCTGGAGGTCAGAGACAGGAGATCCACTCCAAACTGACGTCGCTGTCTCTACAACGCAGGTTAGAAATCGAGTGTTATCCAGGATTTGGAAACTCACCTTCACAAGCTGCATTAAGAGTATAACTAGGACAGTATTTTACCACCTAAAGAACATCTAAATCCATCTCGCTAAACATTGTCTCGGTCAGACAATGAAAAACTAGCTAATGCATTCACCTCCTCTAGATTACTGACTGCCCACAAAGACTGTGGACCGGCTCCAGCTCGTCCCAGAGAAAAAAAAAACAAACATACTATATTCTATACTTAGACTACTTCGCTGGCTTCTGATTAAAATAAATAATTGATTTCAAAATATGACTCACTGTCTACAAATCACTTCATGGTCTAGCTCCTAAATACGTCTGCTCACCCCGCAGGAGCCACTGCTCTCCTGACTGAATGAACAGGAGTAAATCTGGTGCTTTCAGTGACCGTGGGCACACTCTCTGGAACAAACTGCCTGATGATATAAGATGTACCGCAGCTGTGCCACCTTCTGAAAGCAAGCTGAAGACCTGCCTGTTCTCTCAGGCTCATGACTAACCAGTGCCTCTGTCTCTCTGTCAGTGTGGCTTTATATGTATTTAAATACCATTTTATATTGCTTATATTTGTTGTGTGTGAAGCACGCTGAGCTTACATTGTATGAAACAGGCTAAACAAACAAATCTGACTTGACTTGATGTTTTGAATTTGCGGTCACTGAGCCTCAGGCAGGAAATCAGACCATTTTTGACATTTCTGTGAGAAGGAGCAGAGCTACCAGCTCCCAAAGCAGCGTGAAACAAACTGCAGGTTCCTTGTGTTTCATTCCTATCAACTTAATAACGTCTACTTTTGACAAAATATCCCCCTCATTTATCTTGCGTGACAAGCGCACTTGTGCTGACTCTACTTGGTTTTAACCCGCCTCGTACCCTGGATGCTTTTTTTGGACAGACTCAGAGCCAGCTTTGTACCCACGTTTGATGAAAAGACCAAAAGACTGCAGCAGATGGGGACAGACTCTCGCTGACGTATCTGCTAGGCACATTTTCAGCTTTGCTTCTCACTCGGAGACTTGCTGGGGCAGTGCTGCTGCACAGCAGACACATCATATCAGCCTGTCAGCTGAAACACACACACACAGAAAACTTTGCCTTTCTCTTTCACGATTGCTGAGAGATCTAAGCTACAATAAATTGACAGCTCTCTTCACCATCCAGTAGTTTGGGTCCACACAGATTCAACACTCCACTCTAATGCACTCAGGATTGGAGTGGCGACAGTGGGGCCAATAAAATGAAAGTTGCATACGTATGTAATCTGGGATCAGCAGTTCAGATGTTTGGGTGCATTAGATTACAAAGCAGTTTTGCAGGTATGCTTTCCACAAAGCAAAAGCAGTGAAAAAAACAGGGAAATCTGGCCTCGACTGGGTAAAAATACAATGAAAAGACTCACTTCCCATTCCACTTGGGTAATGCTAACACATGCAACACCAATTAGCACTTTGACTTGAGTGTGACAGCAGTGTGAGCTGAGAAAAAGCAGCGTGAGAGGTGACAACGGGAGGAACATTCCTGCGCTGGAAACTCAGCACTCCAGTCACAGAAGGCGTCCATTAGAACAGACTTCTAAAATAGGAATCAAAGACCGTCACGGGAATAGATTCAAGAGGAAGTGACGAGATTACATCATCAATTATTGCTTCCCATGCACGGCGGCGTTTGTGTTTTCGTCGTCACTTCTGATCCACGTGTTTTTAGTAGCCGCTACATCTCCTCCGCCTCCAACTTCTTTATTTTGGGGGCTTTTTTGAAGGGAAGCATGCAGCCATGAACGGCAGAAGTATTGTTGGGAAGGGTCAGTAAATTTCCAGAAGATTTCCAAGAGCAGTTAAGCTTGGGAATTCTGCACAATTTCACTATAAAAATATGCATAAAAAAGCAATACTGTTTGTCCGTTTAATTGAAATGTAACCATGCTCTGCATTCAGAGGCACGCTCGTCCATCACGCGTACACATCATTTTTCAGCATCCCATTCAGCAGGAATTCAGTCAAATTAATTTACAACCCTCTTCGTGCACAGTGCATTCTCCCATCACATGGACAGCCAACACTACCGCACCACCGTCTGAGCCAAACCACTACAGGCTTTCAATCTGAACTTCATTATGTCACTGGACTGAATATATTTGATGTTTTTTTTTTGTTAGATTTCAGTTAGCAGCCAAAAGCAAAGCACACAGTTTAGAACTTGTTAACATTGTATGTTAGCTTGTGCTAGCTAGCCGTTAGCATGCAGGGGGTGGTTTGACTGAGCGTGCTGATTGAGGTTTATTTCCTTTTTAATTCCCTATTAGAGAGGGTTTTCACTTGTGTCTGCATATGACATGGTAAACACAGGCTGAGCAAATAACCCCTCTATTTCCATTTTAGTCCTGTTTTTTTCCCAAAGATTTCAATAAATTCCCATGTTAAGTTTCCGCCTTGACGGCAGAATTGTGCAACCCAAGTCTTCTATGTTTCATGTCCTCTCTGTTCCACCTCAGCCAAGGCTCGAAAGTCTCATTATTTTTGCAATATTTCATACATAATATATTTGTAGGATTTGTTTGCCATTTTGCCTGTATTTGATAGCGACAGCAGAGAAACTTGAACTGAACCGCAATCAAAAAAAAAAAAAAAAAGCCCCAGCAGCAAAAACTGAGGACCGGGCCTTGCTCTTCCTTTGACCGCAGCACTGTGTGTACCCGAGATGCAGGGGACATCAAACAGGAGTCCCCCGAGGGCTTGGCTCTGAGGTAATGAAATCAATAGGAGGGGAGAGTCACTCCAGTGACTTGTCCACTGCCACCGGTTTATCCATCTGAGAAACAGTTCGCTTACACAAGCAGAACACAGAGCAGATTCCAATAAAAGAAAACAGCAAAGCCTCTTCCAACCCCACACACAGCAGCCATCGCCCCCAAAGGGGTTCTAGCCATGAAACAACCTTTGAACCCCGGGTTCAAATGCAAAGCACATGCCGAGCGCGGAGACGGTCCAAGGTTAAATCTTAACGCACGCTCTTCAGCTCTCTCCTGTGTCAAACCTGCAGCTTGTTGTTGCCTTGCAGAGCAATAACAAGGCTGTGAAGCAGATATGTTACTGTCACTCCAAAACAAGAAGCCAGTCTCATAGAACTGCGTTGGGAGTGCGAGCGCGGCGTTCAGCGCCTTGAAGGAGCAGTCAGTCAGTCAGGAAGCAGGGGTATTTTATGTCACGTTGTAGAGACTCGAGATGAGGCGAGGGGAGGAACAAAGAAAAACAAAACTTTCTGTTATTCACAAGTGTCATAAAAGGGCTCGACTGAGAGAGCTGGGAGAGAGCGATAAACAAGGGAAGGGGGTCTAATGGATTTAAGTGTGAAGTGAACCTGAGACTCCGCAGTAATTCAGTCACGTCTCACTTTTTCATCCTCCAAAATATTTCTCGGGCCTTTCTTCCACAGCTGGAGCAGCTGTCCTGCTGGCTGCAGCTGAGTTGTGTGCAGACACGGAGCTGTCAGGTATTCCTTCAGCCATGCATGTGTACCTGTGAGGACCACATCAGGCTCGGTCTGACGACAAGCCTTCACTGCAAGTCCCTCAACTTTACCGAAGCTGAAACCTGTTTTTTGTTAGTATGCCCGACTTAACTGGACCTCTTTACACAGCCTCCTAAAAATTAATCATTTGCTAGCCCCTGATGAATTTAACAGCTTCTGTTTGTACCTGTTTTAAATTAATTTTGTATCTTGCATCTTTTATGATTTGCGCTTCTATACTTTTTTAATGAATTGTTTTTCTTTGGATATTTTAATATTTTGTATCTTTTAAGTTATTTTGAACTGTCACTCGACATCATGCTGGTTTACATAAAGGTTTAATGTGCATATTTGTTTTTTTGGCTACAACATGTGGTCAAAAACACATGTGGACACTTACTGATTCATCTTAAATTATGTAGAATATGTTGGTGGAAAACAGCCTTTTTTAACTACATATATGCACTGATTTACACATATATGTGAAGATATACTCTAACTAAGGCTTCTTCATTATTAATTATGCCCATAAATTTTTAACACAGAAATGAAACACATGAAGAATTTCCATCATCAGTTGAATTGAATATGATATGGAACAGGATTCGCCCTCATTTCTAGCTTCCATCACATCTAGGCAGCTAAAAATGTACATAAACATTACATTTATATAAGTTTTTAACTTCACTTTCAGGGTTCAATCATTTCAGGTCATCAGTGTGACGGATATCCTGCATCATAAATTTGTTTAATAGCAGTAGAAAAATGCTAAACTCCGAAATTAATAACAAGAAAGGACCTTGCAGCAGAAGACAGGATTGTAATGATGATGAGGGGAAAAAAAATGATCCAATAACACAGAATGATCCAACAGAGAAGTTTCTTCTCACTAACGGTTTAGTATCGACAGGGAAATGCGCCTAATGAGAAAGAGCACAATAATAATAAAACAGCCAGTCTAATGAGAAGTGTCACATTCAGAAGAAGATCGCTCAGACCGAGGAAAGATGGCGTTATCATAAGACAGCTTGCTTTCATTAAATAAAGAGGAATGCATTATGGCTTCATTTAAGCTGCTATGTGACGGAAGGTGGGAGAAAGTTAATTAAAGCGTATAAGGTGTGCAGGTTTTGCACTCAACGTTAGAAACAATTAAACATCTTATTTTTTCTTTGACGACTTTACAGGGGCTTAACTTTGATGAATGAGTTTCATATTCACCGAAATGTCAGTTTTTATTTATCTGCTGCTTTGCCGGTCATGGGGTAAAAATTCACATATACTAACACACACACACTTAAACCGCACGGTAGCAGCAGCAGCAGCAGCTGTCTGGAGACCGCTGCTCATTACCATGGTACCTGAGGCTTAGAGCAGAACTAGGGGTTTCCCTGTGAGAGAGTGAGGGCGAGCCGTGCTCCAAAAACATCCAAACAGGCATTTACAGCCCCGTGACCGAGGAGTGTTACTTCCCTTCTTCCTTATTCTGTTCATTTAACACTACAACGGCACAACACAAATCCAATTAAGTCTAAAAGGAAAATGCACATTCCTGGATGAAGAACAAGTCTTCTCCTGCACAAACAATGTTAACCAGTGAGTAGCCCATGACAGACGGATAAAAAGCTACGCGGAGATCAGGCAAGCAAGCAGATGGAATCTTCTTCCCACACAAAGACAAGAGCGGTGAGGACTCGAGGCCAATCGAAAAGACAGAAGGTGAATGGACTTGGAACGAAACTCTAAAGGTTGATAACACGCGTCACTCTGCGGAGACGCCACGCAACAACCAAGACACAGGTGTGCACGCGGCCCGGCGAGTCTCGCGAGCGCACCCGCCGGCGCGTCCGTTGAGACGAGCGCTCGCACGCCGGGGCTGCAGAGCCGTGAGGGGAAGTGCAGCCTGAAAGAGATCCGTTCAAAGTTGGGATTTAGTTCTCCTGCTGCCGACGGAGGGAGTGCAGCAAGTTTTGATGTGCACGTGGTCTCCGTGGAAGTGAGGTCACTGACAGGACTGCTTCCACTGATGATGAGGTGAAGGGAGGATGCATGAACCTGCCACATGTAGCCAAAACCAGGGCTGCACTTTCTCCACTGCAACCTTCCCTCCTCCCTCTGCTCTCTCTCTCTCCCATGCTCCCTCCCCCTCTTGCTTAATCTCTCTCCCTCTCTCTCTCTCTCTCTCTCTCTCTCTCTCTGTCTCTCCACACACACACACTCAGACGCACACACGCAGAAAAGAGGAGAAAGCCAGAGAGGAGAACTGCGGCGGCGGCACGATGGGGATATTCTGCCTGCGTGGGCTCTGTCGCTGAGGCGTCCGGAGTTCAGCCACTGTATATGCGTGCGTGTGTGTGTGTGAGTGAGTGTGTGTGTGAGTGTGTGTGAGAGTGTGTGTGTGTGTGTGTGCATGTGTGAGTGAGTGAGAGCCCCTGCCGACGCCGTGCGGAGAAAGGAAAGGGGAAACAGAGGAGAGCGGGTGGAGAGGAGGGAAAGAGGGGGAGTGTTGACTCTGACTGGGGCTTAGAGGAACCTCACGCCACTGGATCAGAGGACGCCGATGTGCAACAACTCCTCCAACAACTGCCGCCGCTGCTCTGCCTGCGTGCCGCCGCCTGCCTGCGCTCTCAACTTCTGCCATGGCATAGCCCCCTCTTCCAGCTCGCCTCTAATCCACCAAGGAAACGGGCATGCATGGGCATAACCAGGGATCTAGGCTATCGCATCCTTTACGTCAGTAATTCACAGTCTGAGGTGAGTCGCTCTTTCTCCTCTCCTCTGTTTCACCTCTCAGTCTGCAACTGCAAAGGGGGAAAGTCAGTTCAAATAACCTCTGGAGGGGGAAATCCGATGGATCTGCTCACTCTGAACGCAGGATAATCCACAGGGTGTGTTTTCACTGAAGATTTTCCCTTTTTAGTTGGCTGATCAAATATCAAATATGTGTGGCAGATGAAAGGAGTGAAGTCTCAGAGCGGTTTAATCGCCTCTGCTGGGGTGAAGTGCTTAATGGAGATTTCTTGCCAGTTGTGGAATGTGCTGAGTTTAAGGGACGATTCAGTCAGTTCAGAAAACTTTAAACATGAAAAATGTTTATATGTCAGGTAAATACTGGGGGGGGTGGGGGACAATCCATGCCACTGCTGGCTGACATTTATCAGATCCGGCAGGTCAGTTTTTCTGTTTCCCAGACGATTCTGATCCAGATTTAACCTGACTGGCTTCGCACACATAGCTAAAACAGTGCTTGCGTACAAGCTTGCATGATGCTGCATTTCCTCTCGGTTTTGCAGCGGAGTGAGCGTTACATAAAACACACTGATATCTAGACCAAATGGAAAAACTGCAGAATTGTTGCATGAAGCTGTTGTCCCACAGTGCCTTTGAAGGCAGGTAAGCTTGCAGCACAGAGGAATAGATAATGAGAGCTGGGCATCAGACAGTTGGCTGCATCAGATGAAGGACCTAAACTAAAGACTAATCTAGATTAATAGACTGGCTGAAGTCACCATCTCCTAACAGATTATTGGAGCATGGGTGTGTGTGTTTGTGAGTGTGTGTGCGTGTGAGAGGGGGAGGGAGAGAGAGTGGAGAGAGAGCATGGGCTGCCTAGAGCCCTCACATCGCCACCGTCCTTCAGTCGCCACACAAAACGCACGTCACTCCCACTCTTCCCCACAAACCCTCCTGCCATCGCTTCCCGTCTCCCCCTTCAACCCTATCTCACATCAGCGCTCTGATACAATCTCCCCTCTGCTCTATTTCACTTTGCGCAGACACAGAGAAGAGGAGGGAAACAGATGAAGATAGACGCACAGAGAGAAAGAGATATACAGCGAGGGGAAGAGGAGACTGAGAGAAATAATAGAGAGAGTATGGCAGGAGGGGATATTGAATTTTTTGCACAATTGAAGGGTATTATGCGCTGACACTCAAGAGTGACATGAAAAGTGCATACCTGCTGCTGCAGCCTAATTCATGCAACATAAATGAAATCAGAATTACAGGGATGAAAGAAGTGTGTAAGATAAATAAGACGACATGTTGCCCTTCACCCGTCGCTGCCTGTCTTCCTCTAACCTTCGTGCCAGACTTGGGCACGGTCGTCCAGGAGCGATGGGCGCGCTGGCCCACCGCTTCAGAGCTAATCTTTATTTTTAGGATCTCAGCGATAGCAGTTTGCACCTTACCTGCTAATGTTCTGGAGAGAAGGAAGACTGAACGTTTGGGAGCGCGTGCACGACACCTCTGTGCACATTCACTCCAAATGCAGGGGGAGGAGGAGAGGTGGAACAAAGCCTTCCTTCAAACAGAGGTGTCATGCACACAACAGAGAGAACTGGCAGGGAGGAAATGTAACAGAACTGGCCTGCACGAATGGCATTTTTGGGAACTTTATTTTTGCGAGACACTCCCCCAGCCAACCATAGTGTGGGAAGAGGAGGGGGAGGGGGGAGTGAGGGAGAGTGCAGGCTTTCCAAACGAGCGGGGAAGTGGGCATTCGCCTCCCGTGGCCCTGCTCGCTGGGAGGGGTACTCATTCATCCAGAAAACAAATTGCTCTTCTATAAAAGAATGACTGCTTTTGGAACACGCCAGATGTTACCTTTCATGTGCTAACAGGATTATTCATTAAGAGTCTGATTTTTTTTTATTTTTTTTTTTTACCCTGGGAGCGCCACAGCAACGCCACGCAGCTGAGGTGACTCGTGTGTGTCTGCTGCTGAGGAGGAGAAGGTGTGTGTGTGTGTGTGTGTGTGTGTGTGTGTGTGTGTGTGTGTGTGGCTTCGTACGTCTGTTGCATACAGAAGAAGAGGCTTCGCACCTGATCCCACCTGGGTGTTGTTGTCAGTGTGCGCTGGTGTATGTGTGTGTAAAGCATGTGTTCCCCACTGCTTTGCAGTAGGGGCCCAGTCAGCTGGGGCTGTGACAGGCCCAGAGGCAGAGGAGCAGAAGCCAGACTTCTCTACAGTCTGCAGTATGGACCTATACCTCCACTGATTCATCACCATTAACACCGTCACTAACAGCTCTTTTCATTTACAATTCACTCGTTTATTGTTTCTTCAGTTCCGAGCACAAGGCAAATTGCTTTAAACGGCTTGTTTGAGTCCAAACCTCACCAGTATTAGATTATCTATTACATCAAAGAAAAAAAGCAGCAAATTCTTATATCTGAGAAGGCTGAACAAGGCTGTGTTTTGCAGTTTTGCTTGAAAAATGACAATTTATCGATTAAAGTACGACAAACTTCAGTTTGTCGTTTTAGCACTAATGACACTAAAGCTCGAAACAAATGATGCTGTGCATGAAGAGAGCTGCAGGAATAAATCCTAAAACTCAGAAATTAGTTAGCATTGCAACTCTTTGGGTTCCCTGGTCTGCACGTCAGTGAGTGTTGGGTTAGATGCCTGAAATAAAGTGTGTGGTAAACACAGGGATAAGAGAGTTTCACATTTTGTTCTTGAACATAAAATACATCACTAAATACCCGACTGATTCCTGAAGCTTTTATGTGTCTTTGAAAAGGAAATTGCTAACGAGAGGCTAAATGAGACTACAGAGGTCATCACGCCAAACATGGAAACTCATCTACTTGCTCGTCTTTACAGCCTCGTTGTGTTCATACACTCACTCCTGCACTTCTGCAATAATCCAAAGCCAAAGGAAAAAAACCCACTGGCTTTTATCAGAGGGAATCGGGATGATGCTAACTTCTAGGATGGCCTACAAAAACACATCATCCCTGCAACAGTTTCTTATTTTCTGATCTGAACTATTTGAAATCCTGTGTCATTCATGTCCATGTTTACTAGCTTGCAGTCTTCTCTGCCTTTTGCTGATGCACTGCAGCATATTTTGGCGTGTCACTGCCACCTGTTGATTGGTGGAACAGTGTGACTGCATTGGCAGGAGTGTGCACTGCATCACCTGTGTGCATGAGAGAACAGGGGGTAAAAAAGCCCAGCTTCACAGTGCTGCTCGAGGTGAATCACCTGAAGGATCTTCCTTTTTTTTTGGAGGGGTGAGGACTGAGCGATCAGCGTAATAGTCGCTGTACAGTCACTTTAAAAGACACTTAAGCTGTCACTCACATCAAATCCCTCTGGGAAAGACTGTTAGCTAAAAGCCTGACATGTATTTCATGTACAAAGCTAACTGGACCTTGACATGTCCATGTCCTGCGGAGAGTCCTGCACACTGAGGAAGGACGGTTCTAATGTTTTTTTGATGCTTGTACAGTGGCTTCACGCAGCCTCCACCACATTGGGCTTTCATGAGATTCAGCCGGCCTGACAAAATGATACATCTTATCGACAAGACATTGTGGCTCTCACCGTCTCTCTCCCCCCTCCGGGTCTATTCTTGTCATGGATTCTTCTCCATGGCTTCATCTTCCCTCCTCATCACTACCTCTGTCTATTTTACCCACATTTGATTCTGCTCCATCCAAGCGCAGAGAAAACTCCACATCCTTTGCCCCTGCACCTGTTAATTCCAGTCTTTTTGTCTTGCTTTCCATCGTACTGCGCGGTTGTGTGCATGTGTGGTTTTTTTCTTTGCTAGGGATGACTAGGAGGACTCTGAGAGCAGCAGGGGAGTTCTCTAGTTACCCATCAGCTTTGAAGCCTCAGCGTGTCTAGAAGGCAAAGAGAGAGCCAGAAAGACGCAGAGAGAGGGGGAGAGGGAAACAAAGGGGGAGAGCACGAGAGGAAGAGAACAAAAAAATGAGTAACAGAAAGAAGAGATATAATGTTCTGTAGATAGATGAAGAGGAGAGGAAAGGAGAGAGCGAGCTGATGCATTCTGATTAGAGCAGGCAGCCTCTGCAGCATAGATCCTTTCCTGAGGTCTGATCTCCATCTCCATCTGCATGTTCACTGACGTATGGATTACAGGCTTCCTGCAAATTCATCAAGCTCCCGAGAACCCACATGGGTGCAGGCGTAGCGCACAAAGCCAACTAACAACAACGAGTGAGGAAATAAAGAAAACAAGTACAATTCAGCGGGGACAAAGCGAGTAAAAAATAATAAGGCTATAATGTCCGTAGGCTACAGTCCAAGGATAAAAAAAAAACCACCATGAAACAGCAGCAGATGAACACGCTGCACTGATTGTTTCATGATAGTATCTTCTAGCATCATACATGATGTGTGCCGCATGCACTCTGAGGCTTAATGAGAAGCCTTTAGCCTCCATAAAATCTTGTACTCTTGTTATCTTGTAGCTCTCACAACTGGAAGCAATATAAATGTACTGCAAATATATAACGCCAGTGCAAAAAATACTACATAATGCACAAATGGTTTTTCAGTAAATGCTGTGGATGTGGTAGAAACTTGACAGATAAGGATATTCTAAGTGCTGTGGATTAACAGCAAATGCGGATTCATCCTGTCGCAGCATCAGACGTCTGACATCTGAACAAGCGTTCCTGCACGGATCCATAACAGCTATCAGAGACGCATGATCCGCTTTTTCTTCACTTCCGATCCGGTTACGATACCTGACTGTGGATGTCTGCAGATACCAGAGCTGTTTTATCTTTTTTGTTATTCTTATTATGTGTAAGGTGAAATGATGCTGAAGTAAACCACACGGCACTTCCAATTAAAAGACCAAAAAACATACAAAAATGCATTAAATTTAAATGTAAGTATGTATTGGAGCTGAAGGCTGAAATAAGCTCCACACACAAACAGGTGCAGGGGAGAAAATTGCTCTGGCTACTCCTTTAATCTTCTGAAAAGCTTGAACAAATCAAGTGCACAGCAGCGCGTTATCAGCTACAAGTAAGCAGATTTCTGTACATGAGTTCAAAAGTAATAAAGAGAATTTCAAAGGGTGCAAAGGCAAATTGACAGCTCCTTCATAAGCTTTTCAAAGTGAATATTTGAAATAAAAGTGCAAGAACTGTGCAGAGAAATAAATATCTACACTGTCAAAAAACACTAACTGCATCTGGATCAGTGGCTCGATACTGATACTGGATCAGATCAGTCTCAACGCTAACTACCACCATACCGTGTTAAGCCACAGCATGAAACATTAACACTTCAATACTTTTTGCATTATTTCTGGAAACCAAACAATTTGGCCTCCTCCATGAGGTTTGTCAACTGATTTAGGGAACTCTGGTTTCAACCAAAGCCGTGTTTTATTGGGACATTATCTGATTAGAAGTTTATCTCACCTTAAATTTACACAGATTTCTAGTATTTCCAGAGGCTGCCACAGAATCACAATGGGATCTAGATGGTTAGATCGAGGCATGACGGGCTGAAACATGTT
Source organism: Chaetodon auriga (assembly GCF_051107435.1). NCBI lineage: Eukaryota > Metazoa > Chordata > Actinopteri > Chaetodontiformes > Chaetodontidae > Chaetodon > Chaetodon auriga. The sequence goes on from NC_135093.1 coordinate 6,610,124, forward strand.
GCCTTCTCCCGTGTTTACACTTAGCATATTTAATACTCTCCACAAAAAAATATGTTCTCGGTGTTATTTAGTCATTACTGCAACACTACATGGTGATTCTGAGCAAAATCTTTAAAATGGTGCTTGGCAACAGCACAGTGGTCCACAATGACTGAGCAACAATTACTAGAAAGACAATCCCTTAAAATCCTGTGATTTCCAGTGCCATTCCATCTTACAGCATTAAGCTACCATTAACTGACAAAGGATTTGCTGCATTTGGTGTCGGCCTAATGCACTGCGCTGCTGTTATCCCTCAACGCTGACCTGTTCAGTCAATCATTCGGCTATATATACACCCTCACATCACACCCCGAGAGCACGGCTGCACCCGAGCTCGCTCACATGCTGCAGCACAGAGGCAAAATAAAAGTCAGTAAACCCACAATGTGGACTGACCTTCCCGACACGATCTAAAGCGAACGACGAGCCTGCGTATCTTTTTACTGCATAATCAGTGTGCTCTTACGAGGCAGATCAAAGACTTTTCAAAACACTGCTAAGCCCCGTGTGATTATGAGAGGAAGCTGACAGGAGAGAAAGGGGGAAAACAAAACCTGAGCAGATAAAGCTGGATTACAGTAGAGTTTGGAACTTCCATGGCTGTGATGATGCTGCCACACTCATTTGTTCAAGCAGCGTCTGAGCCCATGCTGAGCTGTAATAATGTAAGATTGCAGTAATGGAAGAGCGGGAGTTTTTTTTTTTTGTTGATGATCATGTAGCGCAGACTTGAAGCTCACTTTATCTCAGTCAAAATTCAAAAATGCAATGCTGGCTGCATATATTTCCCCGTGATTGTCACAGCGTGTTACTATGACTGTGTCCAGTCTTCTGGATGGAACCTGGCTGCAGGGATTTGTTCTATTCAGCTCCAGAAGCATAAGTGAGGTTGACCGCTGATGCTGGGTGATAAGGCGTGGCTCTCAGTCAGGGCTCCCAAAGGTGTCGGATGAGGTTGAGGCTCACACTAAAGTCAGGAAAACATGTGCATGGAGCTTTGTTATGCTGAAACCATAGACTGCATTATAAATAATGGACGACGTCACACATTGGTTTGTGGACTACCTTTTTAAACCGCCAGTTTGGCATTATGGCCATCGCCATCTTGGTTTTTCTGAGCCAGAAGTGACAGTATTTGAACAAGAGGCTGGAGCTGCCAAGTCATCAACTATCAACTGTTATCAACTATTTTACACTAAACTGGACCATAACTGACTAAATGAACATTATGCTGTGTTGACGAAGACTTGAAATTAGTGATTGACATCATAAACTCACAAAGAAAAAGTATATGAAGCAAAAAGTGGGGTCATGTTCTCATAAGCTTACATAATATCGCACCTCTTTTTTGCAGCCGGTATAATTGCCCCCTGCAGGCCATTAGAAAAAATGTTTGAGGGACTTCCACACTGGCTTTACTTTTCAAGCCCAGAGGCGACATCCACTTATTATTCTGACTATGGTTAAAACAGGAAGGGGCCTTCTCCAACTGCTGTCTAAAATACCATTGTATGCTGTCACATTAAGATTTCCCTCAACGGGAACTAAAAGCCCTAAACCAATGGAAAACAGCCTCAGACCAAAAGTATATTAAATTATGTGTCCATATAATAACATGAGTAAATAGCTTGCTGCTATACTATTTGTTCTAAGCTGCCAATCAAACTGCTAAAACATACACTGTGCAGAAAATGGAAAAAGATAGTAGTAATGTAAAAGGAATAAATAGATAATGGAAAATCTCAATGAAACACTGCTTAAACAAGAAAAGGCTGTTTAGATAGCTGTTGCTAATTGACATGTACGGCATATTTCCAGCGTTTAGTCAATTCACTGGTTTTGTGATGCATACTATATTAATGAATTTTCCCTTCGGTGAAGCAGAAGCGATAAAACAAAATTAGTCAGGCACAAAGTTACGGTAAACATTAAATCCCCAGGTTTAATCAGGACACTGAAATTTCCACCTTTTAAGATCTTACCTCAGGCAACCCAAAGTTCAATTAGGAAAGTGCCATTCACAAAACTGCAGACTCACATGTGTAGTTTGAAAAAATGGAAGTAATGGGGACCCGTTTTTAAAGTCAAAGTGCGCTTCATTAAATGAACACGTGCTCTGAGCATAAAGAGCATTTCCATTAAAGAATAATGAACGGCATCGCTGCGGTAATCTGGATTGTCCTTGCAGCGCTCCAAAGCTTCAAAGAATGGCTGAATTAGCAGAGAAAATCCTCCCAAGAACCAGCCGCGATAAACAGGCTCTCATCGTGGACAAAACGCACTTGTGCCCCTAGAAATAACCCAAATAATGACCCATAGCGGCAGCATGCCAGCCATGTGAGCTGCGCTGCTAAAACAAGGTCAGATGTGAACATGTCTGATGTGTGTTGCCATGCGCACATGACCCTGTGAGGTCTGTTTTTGGTCTGTCCTACTGGGTAGAAAATAGTGGGTCAGTTCACTTCACTTACTTGCCCATAAATTAGAAAAAAAAAAAAAAAAAAAAAAAGGGATCAGGGCCACCCTAAAAAGGGGCAGTTGTCACAGCCTTGCGTGATGAGTCATGCTGTTTATGCAAGAGGCCAGAGGGTGGTGTTCCAGCCGGAGGTGAGATACGAGTGCTGCTACAGTCGCCCGGGCCTGAACCCAATGGGTAACAAATCAGATATGTGGAGCCAGGGACACATCATTCAGCCTGCAGTGCAGCCACGTCAAAAAGGATCAAATTTAAATGAGGATATGATACAATACCATGAAACTGTATGCATTGTGGAGCCTGCGTGTAGGGAAGGGAGCGTAAAGTAATGAGTAAACACTGTTGCTGTCTGTGCTGACACACTGCATTCATGTCTCCATATCTGATGGTTTGAAACAGGGTGGCATCTCGGATCGTAGCCAGATATGAATTTGGAGACGTTGAATATAATGTTTAATTTGGGCCTCGTTTATAACACAGAAGTATTCACTGACCTCATTTGGAGAGGGGACGTGGGGTAACGGCTTAATCTCTTATTCACAACGTCATCCTTTGGACAAACACGGAGAGGACGCTGACAATGATAGACCAGGAGAGCGATGCCATGCTGGCGAACAGATAATACTCTGGGAATAAATGTCACATGGTCCAGCCTCTGCACAGCCAGAGTAATAATTGGAAAATTAATGTATTGGATTTTGCTATACGCGGCCGTCCCTTTACCCATTTACATGCTTGTACGTCCCTCTTCTTTCACAGCTCAATCAACCTAATGGCAAGGGGGATCAGGAGTGATTGAGTGATCGTAATGCATACAATACAGGTGGCGATGTTTCCGGTGGTGTTGTTTCTTTGTGTTTCGACACTGCATGCCTCGGCTTTTCTGCGTGCATACCTGCAGCGACTGGTGCTGACGTATTCTTGACAACTTCTGAATATGTTGTCTGCTGTATGATGCTACCTATTACACATGTATCTGTATGTTTTGTTGGGGTGTCGGAATATCGTTCCTAATGTCTTATATGTTGGGCTTCTAGACAGTTTCCACAAAAACTGCACTGCTCCGTTCTCCTTGGTCAATTAGTCACATCAGTAATTACCTGTCTGGTGAGAATCAAACAGTCATCTGCCAGCACAGCAGAAAGCTGCCGTCTCTAACCTGTCTATATGAGCATGCTGTGCTGTTCTCAGACAGGGCTTGCAGTGATATTACTGGGCAATATTTGGAGAGTTTCAGGGGAGGGGGGGAATGTCAATCTGTTACCATGTCTGGGTCCATCTGTTTGTAATGGCTTTTTAAGTTTCAAACACTGGTTCCTTTTATGAAACAACTTCAATGAGGACACTGTTCAAACATCACAGGACTGTTGCAAATAGAGCGCCAATGCCCATGAGATATTTGGCATCTGGCTACTCTGAAGTTAGGTATAATGTACCAAGCAAAGATATTATTCACAGCAAAACCGTTCTGATGTCTCACGCTCAGTGTGGGGCAGGATTTGCTGAATGTAAGAACACTGTATGGAAGAGCTTAATCTTACTATCTCGGGCATGTCTTTATTGGCAATATGACGGCTGTTATTTATATATGCATGCTGAGAAATGTTACTATGTCCCTAGTAGGCAGACTGCCAGAGCATCTTTTGCAGAGACATTACTGAATGATTATGCCAACATTGAAAAATGGCATTTATAAATGATACTGCATGTCTACAAGGGGCTTTTAATGTCTGTACATGAGATCTGACATGATACAGAAAAAGAAGGGTGGCTGTCTGTCTCCAAACAGAGGCAGAAACTGCCAGGGCGATAATGTGAACACAGTAAGACATAATGTCCATTCTATAGCTCCCGAGTGAGTAAATAGACAGGTCTGAAACAGAAAGTCATTCCCTGTTGACTGAGAGCAGTCATGGTAGATAAGCTGTGGAGGGTAATTGTCCTGATTTCACATCTATATGAGTGTGTGGCTTATTGTAAATCAACAGGCAGAAGGCAAATTATATGTGCGTCAGAGCATCAGACTGCAGGCTTGTGATGGCACTACCATACCTGTAGTAGCTGAATAAGATGATTCATATTATTCCTGCCGTGGATGTTTCTCCTCCGGGGTTTGTTGTACAGTTATCAGACATAAGTTTTTCTGTTTAGAATATGAACAGCAGCCATCTTCGCATACGCTAGAAGAGTGCTAATGTGTCCACAAATCGGCCGAAAATCCTGTTTTTACTTAATTATTAACCATCAGAGGGAAAGGTCAGGCAGTGAAGAGTCCTGCTGGACCTAATGAAGCATGGAGACAAACTGCAAACCTCAGGCAGTCTTCAGAATAGTCAACAGCATATTGCTACTGTTGACAAAGTGCATTGGAGTGTGTAAGAGTTCCCATACAAACTGAGACACTAATACTCACCAACTTAGATGGTGGGAGAGGAGGGGGAGGAGGAATTGCTAGTGGAAGATATTTTAACTGGCAACGATAAGCGAATGAAAATAATGCTGAAATTGGAGATATTGGTTTCACAGAGAAGAAGATTAAATGCATCATGGAAATCTGCTAGGATTATTTTTAGGGCATGCTACAACGATAACCCATGCAGTTTTTCAGTAAATAAACACAGACGGATTGGCAAGCATGAAAGATGCTTGCAAACCGGCATTAAGAAAGAAACAAACGGGTTTTCATTCAAGGGGAGACGTACTGTACAAGCATATAGAAACTCAGACTTGCATGACATTACCACACCTTCAGGGTCAAATGTAGAAGCCATATTCAATGCAAGGCTCACTTATTCCCGTTACACTCAGTTATCAAGGGAAAATTTCACTCTTTTAATATTTGTTTTTGCTATTCTTTTTGACATGCATAATGACACGTGTCTGATAAAAGCACTTCTTAACAACATTCATTAAATAACTGCACAGCCCCCCCAAGTTTAGAGAGACTGTGTGTTATGAAAAATGGGATGTAACAGTGAGGCTACGGTGTTTGTCTAAGCCATCCATTACTGATGATTAACACAGCATCTTTCTCCATGCCTCTCAGGAAACATGGTGAGCAAGGAGGGTGGCAAATGCATGCTCACCAACTCAGAGTCTGACTCGGAGGCAGCGCCCTTGCCCTCCACCTCGCTGGCGCTGGAAGTGAAGTATTCCCTGGAAGCCAGTCGACAGGTGAGGAAGAGAAACAAGGCCCTGCAAGTGCGTTTCAAGGATATCTGCGAGGCGCAGAACGAGCAAAGGGAGGCGGAGTTGCAGGCAGCTGGGAAAGGTGGCAAGCCGATCTCATACAAAGTGGCGTACCGCAAGTACATGACCGTCCCCGCCCGCAGATCCATCCCAAACGTCACGAGGAGCACAGGCGTGCAGACGTCCCCAGACCTGAAGAAGCGCTATCAGACCTTTCCCTTTGAGCGCAAGAAAGGCCACACCTTTAAACACGTGGCGGCCGTGGAAACTTATAAAGGTCAGAATAACGGTTTTGTCATGGAGGTGAAGCAGTCCAAGGCTGCTGAGCAGGGTTTAGATGAGGAGGAGGAGGGAGCCTGCGGGGGGAGTGGAGTCCGGAGGACCAGGGCTCTGCTCCATACTAATGAGTGCATTGCCACAGTGGAGCAGCACACTGCACCTGATGGCCTGTGCTCTGACGCTCTGCTGCTCAGTTGCTCTGCAGACACAGACTGCCTTGCAGACACACAGAGAGGAAGCGGCGCCAGAGCACAGGCAGAGTACCAGCTCTGCAGCGTCCCATCCAAAGGCAGGACAGGATTACAACACAGGGAGGCCAACACAGACCGCTCGACCAAGAGGCAGCTGCTCAATCTGGAGGAGGGCTCATCCCGAACCCTGCCGGACAGGGCCTCCAAGGTTACGGGCCCCATCGCGTGGAACTCCCTTACCCAGGTGGAGTGCTTGGACAGCCCGTCCGTGAGGAGCAAGCGGAAGAAAGCCCTGCAGCTCAACGGGCTGCAGAGTGAGACGCTACCACGTTCCAGCAGAGGCTGTACAACGCAGGCACAGTGCCACACAGGACAGTTATCTGCCCGGCCTCTTCGGGGCATGGAGGAGCCTCTGTCACCCTGCACAGGTGGTGAGGCTGGTGGGGCACCGCCCGACCACACACAGGAGGCCTGTAAGCAAATAGTGCCTATGAATCAGGACGGGGATGTTAAAGCACAGCTCCAGGCCATGGAAAATCTCATCAGCTCCAGCCAAGAGACCATCAAGGTGCTGCTGGGGGTCATCCAGGAACTGGAGAAGGGGGAGGCCCACAGAGAAGGGTAAGACATCTCACTTAAAGCCTGTTCTTCACACCTCAGATGCACCGCTTCAGCTTTTTCTTTCCCAATGCTGATTGCTACACTTCAACTCAGGGTACCTGCTGATATGGAGTACTGATCCGTTATCAGTGCTCTCTTTTTCCCAAACCTAAAATCTGTCCAGCTCACAGCATGGAACTCAAATTAACAATATTTATGAAGATAACATGAGGTCAGAGAACGCTGCAGTAAAAACTAAGGTGGCAGCCCACTTAGATTAGCATAATGGTAGAAAATTTTAATTTTATAACATCAACAAAAAAAAAAAAAAAAATTGGTCACATCATGGCTGATACCCATCTTGATAAGACCTCTCTACTTTACACTGGTGTCAAGGATAATTTGGCAAAAAAAAAAAAAAAAAAAAAATTAATTAAATGCCCTTTATCAATAAATCAGATTTGAGGAAAGTGCCTGGTGTTCACAGGGTAAAGCCAAGGAATCATCAGAGACACAGAGCACATTCATGATTCAGCACGAACAGGAAAAGTACCCTCTTGATGTGTCACATTATTTCTAGATCTTAGAAACCAGCTTGTATGTGTGACAGCTGTTCAGCAGAGTCTGACTGAACCACCCAAAGGGTGTCAAAAAAGAGATCACAGTGGCACGTAGCGTGGGATGATGTGACTTTCACCTGATGTGCCCCGCAGCACTATTACAGCACAATGTCCTTTTGTGATGATTTCCCTCCAGATCTGACGGAGCTGCTGCGGAACGTATTTACAGACAAATTATCGCACTCAATTTGCCCCAAGAGGTTTGAAGACTCATTGTATGAAACACTGACACAATGAATGTGGCCTTTAAAGCACACTGAACCCAAAGCTAGGGAACGGCAGACTATTCTCTGCTTTTGAATGGAACTGATTCAGCCACTGAAAACAAAACCCTGATTGGTATTAGCTGTAATGCAGCTTGTATCAGCCAGTAGCTTCCTTTAGAATTTGTAAGAATATTGATGAAGAGGACATAAAATTACTGCAACACTTTCAAGTTTTATTTTAAGTAAAATACAAAACTGGACGTTTAATAATTGGCCTCCTCCAGCTGCATGCCCTGTTTATCTAGCAAGTCCAAGGCCTTTGAAAAAGCCATGGCCTGTGAAAAAGCCATTTACTGTCCAGTGGATACTGAGTATATACAAAAGGGCTGCAGATAGCATCTAGGCCGCTGAAATAGAGGATTGTCTATCCAAAGGGATGAGGCAAACAAAATGGCCAATTTGTTGAGTGAATTGCTAGGGCTCTGCACTCAGATCCCTATCTGTTTTGACCAGCACTGTGGCGAGGTACAGAGTGAGAAAATCCATATAATCAACATCATACCAACCTGGAGTCTAAAGCCTCTGGGAATTACACACACCGGTCAAGCTTATAAACAAGGGGCATACAACCACAAATGCTTCGAAAAGCAACTCTCAATATCAACTCGACTGAGCGACGGAGTACACCTCCTATCCAACTGGGCTTGAGTTTACACCATCTAAAAAGACAATTACTCTCCCTCAATCTTGCACAAGGCTGCCATAATCTCCTTATCGCCAAACTCATAAAAGTGTATTGTGAGTGGAAGCGTGAGCAGACATGTGGTGCAGCACGGGGAGCCATCTTCTGCGTGCTTCCAAACACATCTGGCTTATCAGATGTGTCTAAAGTGGCAGGTGGGAGAGGAGAAGAGTGGAGAGGAGGGGCTTCATTTGTATATGAAAATCAGTGACGACTGTTTAATAGTACCATCTGGTCACACACATAAAGAAACAATCCATGCGTTAATTATAAAAGCCTGCATTCAGTTAAAGTCAGTGAGCAGTATAAGCCTCTTGTAATCCATCTGAGCCCAAGCGAACCACTGCTTTTCCATACAAGCACAGTCATCTTCTTCTTGTACATATTTCCAGTTTCCAAAGTCGGATTTTTAGCGAACCAAGCAAAAATTCTAATGCTGCTTTAGTCACACCGCATTAGCTTCCTACAGCCATTACATAAATGTCAGTGACACAACAAATAGGAGTGCCCACGGGCTATAGGTGAAGTGTGCGCGCAATTACATCTGATATATAACTGCTTGTGTTATATGACATTCATTTTTCATTGAAGGAAATGCAACGCTGTGTGCATTTCATCACGAGACGTGCTCATGACATGCCGCTCAGACATGAATTGAAATGCAATGGCTCAAGTGCTGAGGCTAATAAAAACTCAACCCACCGCCTCACACATACAAACACACAAACAACACCTACAAAGGAAAAAAATACCACTTTTACAAGCTTTGTTACTTTTGATAAAAAGAAGTGAATGAAGGAATCTTCCATTGATCTCTGCTAAAACAAACTGCATGACTAAAATTCATATCAGCCAAGATCAGAAAGCCGTTCAACCAGAAACTGGCCGTAGTAATGATAATACCATTGAAACTTTCATTCCTCTGATCTGTGTGAGTAAGTGGAATGGAGAGCAAATGTGTGGAATGGGAAAAGAAGGAGAATAGAGCTGCAAGGTGGGAGAAATGACAACCATTTTTCAAACTCCTGTTTATGAGTTTTTCGGTGATATCCTCAATGTTCCTCAACACAGAAACCATGAAACCTCAGCTGAGGTCTTTATGGTGAAGACACCAGATTGAGAACAAACCATGACGCCATTGTTGCTGAATTCATCCACTGGATCTGAATTTAAACTCTGTGATGAAGCATTTCTAACTCTGCTGTATTCATAGTTGACTTCTATGCTTCAGTGTTTATGTACAAAGACTTGCACCTATTTTCTAAAAGATATTTTGCACTGATGATTCAACTGGGACTCATTTATGCAAATCCATGAATTGCAATTGCCCTGAATGCAAGTCACCTAATGTCGTCTGTGCCAGCACACGCATATGTATCCCTCAAGTGTAGCGCCGTCCTGGGCAAACAACTCAGTGTTAAGGGCGCCGTGCAGTTCTACATCATTGGTTGCATCAACAACACAAAGCTCGGGAATAAATTTGCTGCATCATCAGCCAGTGTTGGCAGGCCGGACCCAATTAATCACACTCATGGGGACTTGTTGCCTATTAACACTGTGTATGTGTCCATGTTTTTATGTCTTTGGACTCCCACCCACTCAGCGACCTTTGGATGAGCTCACCTAGAAGCACAAAGGGGGTAGGGTGTATGAATATATTGTTAATGGCACTTTTGGCTTGGCTCTCCCCGGGGAGGCCTGCCGAAATGAGCTCTGTGCCCTTATTTTCGCTTATCAACTCAGTGTGCGAGAGGGGGGTGGGGAGGGATGAAAGATACAGGGAGAACCAGATCTAGACAGCATGAGGGTGAGAGAGAAGGCGAGTTGTTCAAAGGACGTGATCCAGTTGTCCATGCACCCCACAGACTGCTTATTGATCGGCTCACCTGGCTTGGAAAGTGAAGACGGTCTTGAACCTCCCCACTGTCACCCCCTCCCCCAATGCCAACCCCCTTAATTACGTTTAATCCAAGGTGCAAACCTCCTTATATCACTACCCTTGTCCTCTCCTCAGACTCTCCCCATTACCTCATTCTGCGACAGCCTTAAATAACAATATTGATATCAACACCTCTAATATACCTGTCAGAGCACACAGCATAGAAAGGAGTAGATAAGGAGGGGAAATTTATGACAGCGGTTTAATTTTTATTGGTGCTGTACCTTATGGGCAGTGTGACAAGAGTCCCTGAGAGAGATCTGAAAAACGTCTCTGCGACTGCAAAGATGAGAGACGGGAAATAACTGTGAAAGTTATCACATTAACCTCAATGAGGAGAAGTGGCTTTTGCAGCAATGTCCATGTGGGAAACCTTGTTAGAGGGTCAGTTCATCCAAATTACACAAAACAAACAAACAAAAACGCATTTTGTCAATTACCTCCAGTGATATGCAGCCTCTATGATTATTGCCTCCACCCCAATTCAATGGAGGTAAATGGAATTCCATGTTATTATTGCTTTCACACTGAGGTCTGCAGATTAGAGCAACAAGAAGAACAACAAGAAAAAACATTGCTGTTCATTCTTTCAATATAGTATTCATTGCTGTGAGCAACACAAACGAAATTACCTCCACTATAACGGGGTGAAGGCAGAAATCTCAAGTGTAGACACGTGAGCAGATGAAACCAAAACGATATCAACAACTGGGTACCCCTGGTAAGCAGATGTGTGTAATTTGGGTGAATTGACCTTTTTAACATCCAAATTTGCTGTGTTAAAGTCAGCTGCACAGATTTCAGACCTCTGTGCCAATGGGACACTTGAGACTTATATCCCGTTAAGACAAAGTATATAGGCAAAGGCTTTTAAATCTACAAATGCTTCCATCAAACTAAAACCTAATTTAAGACAGAGGGTGGTTGTACTTGCTATTATCTAATATGCATGACAACCACAGTGGTTGATGCAGGGTGATGCCCTGGTTACATCCGTACTGGGGTTTATAAGACTCAATTCTATTGATGCAGCAGTGCAGGTCATAACCATAAAATCCAGCCAGCAGAGGATTTCCCTCTGGTCATTGGTGAAGTGAGTCCACAGTCCGTCTATTGTAACATGTCATTAATCAGGAGAAACACTTGCTGTCAATCAATATGCACATTTCAACATGCTAATCCAACAAGAGAAGCTATTGAACCTTTGAAGCATGTAACCAAATAGCTCCATTCAGGGCCATCACCTGGTCTTTAGATGCCCGTGAGGAATAGGGATCTATAATGGGAACTTGGTTCATGACAATATTTTATCTCAGCTGACAACTGATAATAAAACAATAGGACACACAGGATATGATATAATAGGATATTGACGGGTTTCAATGTGAATTTAGGAAATCAATATCGCAATGAAATAAAGACGGACTGATGGTATGAAGCCAAAGGGCTGCTGTCCTAAACAAAACTGTCAAATTTTATCTGCTTTGAGGACCCATTAACTTCCAAATGATTCTCAGCTTTTTCATGTAGTAAATGGTTCACACTGAAAATAACTTGCCGTGTGCTTTACAACAATCAATGGATCAATCAATGGTGGGGTTTCTCTAGTGGGTGAAAGAGCTTGATACTGGGAAAAGTAGCGGAGGGACAGAGGATGTCACATTGGGCACTGGGAAACCACGCTAAGCATTTTTGTCACATTTTATGAATATAAATGTACAGCCTAGGCTCATTGTAGCCTAGAAACTCATCCTGTGTACTAGTTTGCCTTGCCTGACCTCCAATCAGTCAACCACAGCTAATGGCCGACACTGCGCTCTTTGTGCCCTGGCTGGTGGACACAGGCCACTCAGGAGGCCAGCGTGACTCCTCATCAGCCTCATTTACTTCTGTCCTGCTAACGAGGGACGACAAACAAGACGAGAAAGGAAGGTGTGAGGGAGCGGCTTAACGAGTCCTGTAATTACTCATTCACGACTCTTATCTTCCCTGCAGACTCTCCTATCGAACCGGACAGGACACGGCCAACTGTGACACATGCCGGAACAGCGCATGCATTATTTACAGGTGAGTGGCCATTCCTCTTCAAAGACACGACGATCCAAATGTGCCCTGTCCTTTCTCCTTCAGGGAAAGTGAACAGGTGGAAAAAGTACGGTGCAGAGCGGGGGAAGGGGCAGGGGACGTAAGACTAATGTGGATGCTGTTAATGAGCACATGGGGACGTGTGACATTTACACACCACGCTCTCTCTCTGAATATATACATCTCTGTCAGCCTCTCGGGCGACTCTTCACACCCCTTCACTCACCAGAGGGGTGTGTAGCAGGTGTAAGGATAGCTGGATTTAGAGACAAAAGGGCACGAGGTTGAAAAGCAGAGAGGGTACGCAGTACAGAATGAGTGAGCACAGGGCAGCGAAAGGTGAAATTAATTACCATCAAAACATCATGAAATTTCATCACTGTGTGCTGTTGCCAAGCCAACTGATCCCCTGCATACTTTCAAATTCGGCTCAATTTATTTGACAACCAGTACAGACGTGAGTCCAAAGTCATTAGCCTGCCAGGGTGCGTAGTTTATCTCTTTATGAAGGCCTGCGTGTGTAGAAGTACGTGTCGATACGGCGCTGCCTCGGCTTCTTTGTGTGTGAACGTGTTTCGATGAATGCATGTGAAATGATGCTGAGAGAGGAAGTCGATTTATCAATTGGTCGGTCGGCAGAAAATTAATTGCCATCCATTTCAATTATTAATTGTTTCGGTAGCTTTTCTAGAAAAAGTGTCTGGTTCCAGCGTCTCAGATGTGAGGATTTGCTGTAAACTGAGTCCCTTCTGGTGACTGACTGGTGGATCCTTTGGGCTCTCAGAACTTGTATTGGGTATTCAGGACTTAATTATTTGACATTTTAAAGACTAAATAAATGTCAAATTAATCAAAACAGTCCCACAGCGGTGCTTTGAGCTAACATGCTCACAGTGACAATGCCAACATGCTCACCATGTCCTGTTTTAGCCTGTTTGATGGACAGGTCCTAGTTTTGCAGGTTTTTAGTCATATACCCAAGTAAAATTAAAATTTTACCCCGATAGCACTTGAAGATGAAAAATCGGAATTTATGGTTTAGGGACCTTGAATATATGTATTAAATTTCACAGCAATCCATCCATGATAGCTGTCAGGATATTTCACTCTGAACCACAAATGTGAACTTCATGATGGTGCCGGAGGAAAAGTCAGGGGATCAGCAAAGTTATTAGAACGAATCCTCTGGGGACCATGAATGTCGATGGAAAAACTTCATGGAAATCCATCTAATAGTTGTTGAAATATCTGGATTTAAGTTGTTAACTGACTGAAAGACGGACATTGCCATGCCTGGAGCCATGTCGCTCGCCTTCCTAAAGGAAATCCACAGATTAATCATATGATAAAAAACACCACTTGTTACAGCCCTAATGTGAAACTGCGTGAAGCTACCTCAAAGTGGACAGTCTTTGCTCTCTGTTAGAAATGCTTAACACGATCTGCATGTGCACACGTGTATCTATGTCTGTTTTTCATGTTGCTGCTTAGAAAAAGTACGATTCCAACGAGCAGAAAGAACAGGAGGGGGGAAGAGATGAGAGAGACAAGAGATTTAAAGAGTAAGAGGGTGAGAGGCGATCAATAAAACTGTTTTTGTGGACACTGCTGTTCGACTCAGTCGGCATTTTGCCTCTGATGAGCGATTTAAATCATTTTCTATCCCTGCTCTCAATAACTGATAAGCCACTGGCCAAACTTCAATTGGCCTCTGAAAATGAAGGAGCAGGGCACGGCTCTGTTCCCTCTGATGTTGGAGCCGAGGAAGGTGCATCGTGTCGTAAAGCGGGCCGTTTAAATCGCAGCAGGTCTCCCACATAGCTGCAGGCTGGACAACAAGAGCGGTCGCTTTTCCCGCAACTCAATGACAGCAAGATGAAGTGAGGCGAGCTGAAATACGGCACATGATGTGAAGGACACGGGAAGAGCGCCACACGGCATTAAGGGGTGGTGGATTGAGTACAGGGTTAAAGGATGGATGAAATGGGACAGACTGCTGAGACGGGAGCTCGCCTGGCATTATAAATTAGTCAGCGGCACGTTTTAATGCTAACTGTGTATGATGTGGCCCTGGAGAAGAGGAGGCCTCGCTCCCTCTCGTCTACCTATCCCCCATCTCAGCTGCGTCTGAATCTGTGAGGACAAACTGCAATGTGATAACGCGTCTAAATTTAAAAAATGAGCGATTCCATTAAAAAGCTCTTTTTGTCAAGATATTCTTGGCAGCTCAGAGCATACCTATAATAATCAGCGGTGTGTTGGGAAAGGTGCTTCATTTAAATATCGCCATGACCTGAATTCCCAATGAAGGATTAAAATATTTGAAACGCAGGCTGCAATAAAAGCTATGATTAAGTGTGCCCATTTGAACATGAGCCAATTATACATACATGCCAGTGAGTTGTCCAAAATACCTGTCTCATCTAAATGTTTCTCACCTGTATTTAAAAAAAAAACAGAGAGAAACCAAGTGAATATTACATAAAGGTGTGACAGACAAAGTCGGGGCAGATTTGTCCCTTGACTTGGTCGGTGCTGATCACGCACACACAATGACAACTGTCTTCAAATCAGGCGCTATATTAACATCAGATCCCCACGTTCGGCTTCCCAGATCTGCCACAATCAATTGAAACGCTTCATCTGCGGAGGAAGTGCAGAAAAACACAAACTCAATACAAAATAAAAGGCTCGTTTTTGACAAACCTTGTCGGCACCTGGCAGGGTTTCAACTTGACAAAGGGCAGAAATTTCGGAGTGAGATGTTTGAAATCTGTTAAATTGATCTGAGTTCTCCTTTAAGAGACTCGCTTGGCATGGTGAATTGTGTTGATTGGACACAGAATCAAATATAGCAGTTGTATTCACACAGGCAGGAGGATTAAATGGCAATCTAATTACTTAGATCTCCATGAAAACAACCTCTCTGGAGGTGGAGGAACACAAGATAGGAGACAGAAGGAACACACACTGTACGTGGGAAGAATAGCTGTCTATAATATCTATTAGGATTATTCTTTTTTTTTTTTTTTTCTGAGAGTGTCTTTGTGTCAGGGCCAAAACCCTAACTCCTATGTTTATGATGAAGCTCATGACCGGAGTGGACATATGGGTCCATAAATCATTTTAACGCAGCCCGGTAAGGAGCCAGCCTTGCACTCTTCAGCATAATCAATTTGTCCAAGAGTATATGGCATCATCTCAGAGCCCATCCTTAGCATAACAACAGTGCCAGATCAATACGGAGCTGTGGTCTGTGGGTATGGACTTCAAACAGAATACACAAGCTGCTGTTGTCTCCTGTCCTTGTCTGGTCCCACTTTCCTCATCCTGAACCATCCTGAACTTTGCCTTTCTTTCATCCTCCCTCGCTAACTTTCTCAACCTTTTCTCCTGACAGCTAACCGTGTGTGTCCAAATGAACTTGAGGATTCGGTGCTTAATACAACGCGCATGACATTGAGGCAGAATGGGAGAGAAAGGGATGAAAAGATTATTGCAATTCATTCCATCTTGCCAGGTGATGTAATATTTGTTACCGAGAAAGGTGGGGTGGCGAGGGGAGGGGTGGCAAAAAGGAGTCAGGGAGTAAGCATGGGAGACAAATGCAGGGAGACGCTGCAAAGGAGGAAAATGAAACAGACGGGATGGTGCGGAAAAGCCGGGGATTTGAGATGCATTCCACTTATTTCAAGTCCACAGGCATTAAGCCGCGATGCGTCCTGACGCAGAAACCCTGTAATCTCATTTTCCTCACGCTGCATTTATACGGGCTAATGTGCTGATCAAACAGGGAGATATGTTTAAGTGGCTGTGATTAAGGAAGTTGATTGGGGAGGTCCCCGCGACTTGCTATCATTGTTCACAACGGACTACAACTATTTCCCCATTTCATTTCGTCAATAGCTCGCATGTCTCGCAATTAATTCAGAGACGGGGACCCGCAGCTGATCGTTAAACTATCTGATGATAAAACATTCTTTGAATAACACTGTGCTGTGCAAACATAATAAAAGATAATAAAAAAAAATAAAAAGGGAATGGGTATTTAAAAGGAGGGAAAAAATCCAATCTATTGTGCACGGCTATGAAAATCAATTAAGCGTAGCTAAAGGCTGCAGAGCTGATTACATTATAACATATGGAAATTATTGAGGAGCAAGGCTGTCCTACCGCACGACTCTGCTGGGGGAAGATATCTCTTTTTGTGCAAGCATAATGATGTTTCCCAACATGGTGGCCAGCTGGTTACCATAGCTACAAGACGGATCCTCAGTGGGACAGACAGTGCGAGAGGACAGCGAGGACAGTCAGGAAGAGCACATTCACACCCGAGGAAGATAAGGGAACAAAAAGGGAAGGCAGGGTGAGAATGTGAAACAGGCAGACAGAGAGAGAGAGAGAGGACGAGGGAGACGAGGGGAGATAAAGACACACAGGTGTTTAAAGAGGGGGAGAGGGCAGGTGAGAGGTGCCGATGTCGATGACGAGATGACGTGAGAGGTTAGCCTGAGCTTTTTGTTTTCCTCGTGTGTACATTTTTTTTTGTTTTGTTATGTTTCATTTTTGGATGACGGGAAAAGAGAGACAAAAGGGAGTCAGAGCGAGTGCGGGAGAGAGGTTAAAGACCGACGAGGTCCAAAGTGCCGTCTTCAATTTGTTCCGAAGCGACGAGCCTCTGGGGAGTGGCAGCCGGGGGACGGGAAAATGCCAACAGCGCTTCACTTTTCACTTCCAGCTAAAAAAAAAAAAATCAAAATGTGGAGCGACGCGGCAGGCCCCGTGACAGTTTCATCAGGAGATGCTGATAACTGGGCTGGATAGAGACTAATAAATCTTTCATTAAAAGGCCTTTTGAGTATGTTTCAATGATGAGATGATTATCTTTTCACTTCCCAAATGAAATTATGCAGATTTCTTTTTTTTTTTTTTTTTTAAGTGACATTTAAGTTTTCTCGCTATGCTTTCCCCAAGCCACAGGCCACTTTGCCCCCACTCTGTTTGATTTTCCTGGCAGATTGAGGGCTACGTTTCTGTCAAGACTAGCAAATTTAATTAAAGAGTCGACGGCCTCACAAAAATAAACAGCTAGGGCCACAGTTTTGTTCTGAGCGTCATGAATCTACAGGTTGTTCAAATACGTGGGCTGAGGATCTTTGACAGTGTGTGTTCAAGGATTTAGTCTGACTACAATGCAGCTATTGAGCTTTATTAAGCCTGCCTGCTACCTCTGTTAGCGACAGAACACTAATACAGGTAGCATGTGAACCTGAAAGGGCATTCAAATGATCGTAGCTGAATATTACCTTCCAATGTGACATCACACACGGTATCAAGCAGGATAAGTGGTGTAAACAGTGTCAGGTGAGGCGTGTAAACATATCTAATCCAGGAAACTGAGATGTATAAACAGCGTTTCCGCACATGAGCTCAGACGTCAGTGTGAACCTTCATCTTTCGAAAATCATGTCATGACATTTCTGTTTCACTGGGCAGCGTAGCACGAGACACGGCAGAGAGGGAGGGATTGGCGTGCAACAAAGGTCGAAGCACTGAGTCGAACTCGCAGCGTTCTCAACAATGTTTGAGCCCTCTCTGTGGCGACTGCTCTCGTAGGCTAATCCCCGGCCGCCGCCGTTTGTTCAAGATCTGGTTCGACAGCTCAAGTTTAAGCACCGTCGCTGCGGCAGAATTTTACCAGATTTATGATAAACAGTGGCTGTGCCCATCAGAAAAATGACAGTATTGTTTCTTTGCTGCAAACATTTTCCTGACAAGCAGTCTCTTGCAGATGTGCAACTAATGACTCTCAGCGACAGAGATGAAAGTGGCTACGCTGCATCGGCGTCAAACATACAGGTGTTTGACAGCAAATGGATCATTTCTTTTCTGTCTGTTAGATATAAGGACTTGTTTGTCTGCAGTGTGTAGTCATTCTTTGCTCACTTTGATATGATACTTGATTTAAGTCGAAAGGTGGAGTAAGTCATTCAAAACCTGGTTTTTCCATGCAGCCCTGGCTCTGGAAATCAGCAACAGGTGGCATTCGTGCACAAGACAAAGGTAGATCAGGCATGCTAATGTTGCTAAGATTACAATATCAATGATTTTCGGATTGACTCACCCCACCTTTAAACTTAAATTTAAGCCTGGTGTACACGTTAAAGAGGACACCAATATCTACAGCAAGGAAAATAAGAAATGAGCTACACAAGCAATCCTAAAATAATTCTTACGTGACTGTATAGTCAGTCTACAGAGGCATGAACCCAAATGCAACCATACGAGTGCTACGATCTGAAATGCACTGATGATGTACAGCACACTCTCAAACGCAGAAATTGAAAATACATCTAATGCTCGTACCAATAAAAATAATAGTTGTTTTTAATCAGGTTTAATGGCTGTGTGTCCATGCAGGGCAATTATCTGAAGCCGTGGATGCACAACAACAAGAGTCTCAGCAGCATTAGAGGCTTATACTGAAGAGCAGGGAAAATCCTATCACTGTTAGAGTGTATCTGTGTGTGTGTGAGAGAGAAGCACACAAAACTGACACAGCATTAAGCTACAGTGCTTCCCCAAAGATGCCCAAAAACTGGTAGAGATCCGTCTTTCTGTGCCTTTACACAGTATTAACTGAAGGTTTTTTAAGAGATGAAAAAGGCACAATGAGATACTCAGTATACCGCTTCACCAATGACACCAGCACACGCTCATTACGCTCTGACAAACACAGCCATTGATCACAGGATCCTTTGATGCTGCCTTACGACAGTTACTTGAGCTGAAAGAGCCTGTTAATTTTGCAGCCTGTGAATAGCGTTTAATATCTGAGCTCGTGTTTGACTTCAGAGGACATCGTGATCTTGTTTTGCGTCATGACCCTGAGGGCTGTTCACACATGTTGTTGTTCAGTTCCCTTGGGTCTGACCAAAGGAAAGCTCCATTATCCAGAAGTGGCAGCAAAGTGCATTTATAGGGAAAAAAGGGACAAATAAAAGAGAGCATCGTTAAAGGAATCAGGAAATGCAAGACATTAAAATGATGAAATCCAAAGCAGACTGGATAAAGCAGGATAAATTACACAACATCAGGTAAAAGCATGTTTGTAGCTGAAGGTTTTTAGATGGAATTTAAAATCAATTTAGATTGTTTAAGAGCTGATTCTGACCGCTACTGCTCAATCAAACTTTGAAATGCCGAGGATTTTCACAAATGAGAGAAGCTTATTGGCAGACTTAAGGGCAGGTTCTGGGGTGTACAGGCAGCTAAAGAGGTCTGAAATACACCCTGCAGCCAATTCATTTGTGATACACAAAACTGAGACCAGTGCAGGGTAAAAAAAAGGGCTGTTTCCTGGCAGCTGCTTTGCTTTGGACCAGCTGTATGCCAGCGAGACTCTGAATAGTTTTAGCAAAGGGAGCTGCAGCAGGCGAGGTGAGACAATATCAAAGCATGAGCGAAGGTTTTATTTTGGAGATATTACTGAGCTGAATGAGACACCAGGACAAATCTCGTTTCCCAAGTGTCAAAAAGTAATTTGGAGCAAAAGCAAAACATAGACATTTCTTGTGCAGGAGCTTTGGATGAAGGCCTGCAAGGTTTTCCTGAAGTTTAATATATCGAACAGAGAGGCAAAAGATTGATTGATGCCTTTTAGTTTTACGTTCCATTCCAGGTTCATGCATATCCACAAATTTTGGTGCACAAATGGAGAACAAAGACTTTGAAATATGGAGCCACGTGTTCATTGGCTGAACCAGGAAATTACAGTTTGCTGAAACTGCACATTCAACTGTTTCCACGTGCAAATATCTGCTTGAAATGTCATATTCAACTATACGCAGACGATATGGCTTGATGTCTTGCAAATTCAGTGAACATTACAGCCTGATTCTACTGAATAAGGAATAAGTCCCATTTTGACTCAGTGATACAGAGATTATCATATAGGTCTTTATAGAAAACAACATTTTCAAGGAAGCAATTTATTTTAATGTATTGTCTTTAACCATCCTTTTTACTAGTCTTATTTTATGTATATTTGTGTTAAGCACCCACTAAAAATGAGATGGTTCATCTCAAGGGGTTCACCCTTCTAATAAATATGATGCAAACGTGCATGTGCGTATGCAAACTCAAACACAATTCACACAAAGTGAGGTGGATTTACACCAGAGTGATTAACAGCCTGTGATTTATTGCTAATAGCTGCAGTGTTCTTGGCCTTGGCTAAAGGCCTGAGTCAAACAAATGCAAAGTGCTGAGTGTCTGGTTCAGCACCCAACATTCACTTGAGTCACTGTCAGACACCTACGTTTATGTCTGTTCTATTCTAGTCACTGTCAAAAGCATGCAAGTCCATACAGTGATAAAAACTGCCATTGAAATGTGCATGAAAAAGCACTGCCCTCAAATCTTTGTGTGTATATACGTACCTATACGCCTGCACCTATAGCTCACTTGCAGCACAATCATTACCAACATCCAGTGCTTCTTTTGATGGAGTTCTATTCAAAGCACACTTTATGAAGAAGTCAGTCAAAAAGATGTCTTAGTGTTGCAGTGGGCAATCGTTACCGATGCCTTGTATTTCAAACAGAGCAGGCAGTTTACTGCCAAGATCACCTTGACACTGCATAATTTCTCACAGTGGTAAATGTTAGCCAGACGAACTGCAGTATTCATGAAGTGGATCCTGCTGCCATTATGTAAGTCTGTCCCTCAGAGTCTCCACCACCCTGACGCTGGTGGCTGGAGGAAGCTTTAGCAGATTAAAGTCCTTTACACTTACCACGGCTGAGGCTGTAATCTGAGGTTCACTTAACAGAACCTAGCAGTCAGATGTGCGCGGGCGTGGGATTACAATGATGGCTGGTCCAGATAAATCCCGTAGCACCCTGGGGAAACGTGGAGTACACCGAGGAGGACAAGACTGCTTGCGGGTGCGTGTACAGAAATCCCGCAAATGAAATCCTTCGGCATCCCCATCCTCCATTACCCCTTGCCGATGTTGTAATATTGTGCAGGGATCAAAGCAACATGATATTAACTAAAATCCTAAAAGGCTCACATCAATACCACGGCTCTGATCTCAGTTTTAGCAAAGCAAATGATCTCCGGATGAACACCCCCTCCACTGACCCAGCGCTCCTCACTGGGAAAAAATACTAATGGGCTTCCCTCTCGCTTTATGAATCACAATAAGAATGCAAATAATTCTTTCTTCTTCTTTTTTTTTTAAATCGACTGCAGCGGCAGACGCAGCAGCCAGAGTGGCCAGCCAGATGCAATTAAATAAACAATCTAAATTGGGAGATTTTACTGGGAATAGTGATGAAGTAAGCGTGGAATGTAGGTCGCCCTACCAGGCTGAGCAGTGCTGTGACAGATGCTTGTGCAGGGGTCAAGTGAGAACAGGCCACAACGTAGATACTTAAAATGGCTTGAGGGGGAGTGGAGAAGTCAAAACATGTCAACATTACAAGAAGCGCGAAGGGGAAAGAAAGCCGGAGTGGATGCAGAGTCTATGAAGGATGAATAAACACGGTAGAAGCGTCGAATAAAAGCCAGCATTCAAATGATGACCAGGTTTGTTCAAAGAAATAAAGGCTGACTCAAAATAAAATAAATAATAAGGAGGGAAACTTTAAATAACTGGTACCTGAACTACATGACTAATTCACCCTTTTCAATTCACATTTGCACAACATTTATTTAATCAGTACAATAACATGGCAGTGCTATACTCCTGATTCTATTGCTGTGAATTACTAGAGAAATGCTGTTTCATTCATTCTGATCAATTCTGCAAACCTTTTACCGTAAAAGTGGAAATGGGAGGGATTATCGCTGCCTCGTGGGCTTTAACGTGAGCGGCGATGATCCTGTTTGGTTTGCATTCACGACAGCAAGCGGCAGCAGCAAATTAAAAGCAGTAGGAAAATCAGAAAACAGGGAGGCTGTCCAGTGAAACGTGTGACAGATTATGGCATTGTTCACAGCAACTGGACGAGGTGGCGTTAACAGCTGCACGCAGCATTGAACCACAGTTTGAGCTGATTGCATGCCTGTCTGTTTCTTTGCTGCAGCGTGGAGCTGGACTTCAAGCAGCAGGAGGACAAGCTGCAGCCGCTGATGAAGAGGCTTTGCCCTACGGAGGACGGCCACTTCGCCCCCCTGCCTTACCCCCAGGAGGCCTTCACCTCCACCCCGAAACGCAAGTCCAAAGCTGACTCCAAGAAGCATGCTCGCTGGAAACTTTGGTTCCTGTGAACACACAGGACCGTCTCTTCCCCCTTCACGACGCGCAGGATTAATGCGCGCGTCCGGACGTCCATACTTGTTTGCTTTATCCATCGTCCTCCGTTTTGTCACTTGGCTTTTTGTAGACCTGGTAACCAGTGTTAATGGAGAGCTCCACCACCGGATACTGAACCCCCTTCTCAGAGATGACAGGATGTGTAACGGGACACAAGAGTGGATTCCATGGAAAATTCAAAATGTCATGCTTACCAAAAATGGATTCAGAGTTATTTTGAACTAACTTCTTCAAACAGGGTGTGAAATCACACCAGGGCAACATACTTGGAGATCAGAAAGGTGAGATGACGAATTTGATTTCCCTCTATTTGCATATATTTTTCTAGCTGACGCCTACGGGGTTCCTATCCTATGATAATGGTTCAGCGACCGTCACATTTCTATTCGCCAGTCGGGACTTTGTCTTTCTTCCCTGCCTCCAGGAGAGGCTGGCAAGTCAACCCAACGCTCTGAGGTCTACATCAACAGCATATCACCGTACTGCAAAGCACAATTAACACTGTTCAGGATACATTTTCTCCAGAATAACTAAAAAGAACTATTTTGAGTATTAACTCACACATGTAGATCACCTACTAACCCTGACAGGTTGAAGACTTTCATAATATCTAAAAGAAGAGACCTAAAGGACAAAGAAGTGACAGATGTTTATTGGAATTCTATGATCAACTTTCTATCCATCGCTAAAATGTCTCCTTGAATCAACTGACTTTGAAGTAAAGAATGAATAAATAACACTTATTTTCTTAATAACATTTGCAAAGTTAGACGTC
This sequence comes from Chaetodon auriga, assembly GCF_051107435.1. NCBI lineage: Eukaryota > Metazoa > Chordata > Actinopteri > Chaetodontiformes > Chaetodontidae > Chaetodon > Chaetodon auriga. The sequence goes on from NC_135093.1 coordinate 6,633,592, forward strand.
AATGTACTTTTTTCTATATAAATACATATATATATATATATATATCTATATACATTCACTTTAAGGTTTAGTGGAATATATTTATTTGAGCTGCTGTGAAGGGGGCTGTGCATTTCAAACACTACAGTGCGAAGGAGGTCGATCATTTCCGATTATTAATTCCTTTTCATACGTCAAACTTTGTTCTTACTAACCTCACTGACTGAAACCCAACACCCTAAAGAAAAGAGGGAATCCATATAGTCAAATTTCATAAGTGTGAAACTGCAGAGAGTTCTGGCTCAACACAGAAAACAAAGTTTAAAGATCCTTTATTGTTTCAGTCACAAAACCAAGTATAATAAATAACGGCGGTTCTTAGCACATGTGAGAGGTAACAGAAGATAGCTATGATTGTATTGCTGCAGTATCCTGCATCAGCTACCGCGAACGTCACTAAAACCAAGCCAGAGAGACTGAATGTGCCACTTCTGATCACAACCAGGGCTTCTACAGTGCAGGGTGGCAGGCGTGTAGCCTCGCATGCTTTTTACAACCCTCGGATTTTGCAGGATATTTTCTAGCTTTTAAAGAAACAATTTTTAAAGAGAATTACAAAAAGTTGGTTTTTTTCCTCTCCTGCCCCCTTTTTTAAAAATTGCTAGCTCATGCTCATTGCTTCCCATCTATTTGACTGTAAAATAAAAACTCATGTAGTGACTCCATACAGGGTTGAAATACTATGTACAGCCAAAATAATATTTGCATTTACTATATATAAATATATGTTGTATAGCATCAGATAGGGCTAATACCATTTTAATGAGTGGGAAAGCAGCCAATACCGAAAAGAAAACATTACGTCCTGCAGGAGCAGAAAACAGAAGTCGCTCTCAAAGCCAAAAACACTGCCCCAAAAGACAGGAAGTGTGCCAAAGTGGTTTCAAGGGCATAAAAGAAACGTCTTTATCTACTGTCACAACAATACCTTGCAAACTACTAGATATCACTGGTTTGACTTTCACGAGCTCCAACATGCTGCTTTCTGTTGGCTACATGTGATTCACACCTCCACTCTTGTACATGCCGGGTTGGTTTCTTTCAGTAGTTACGCTGTAGCATCAAGAGAGAAGTAGATGTTTATCTGTACCTTAAAGAAGTGCAATTGATTTATTATGTGCAATACTGTGTATTTTCTACTGTTTTTTTAAAAAAGAAAAAATAAAGATATTTAATATGCAAAATATGAAAAATAAAAACAGACATCTACAGAGCTCTCAAAGCCTGGAGGGAGACCGAGCATCATTTGCGTAGCACAGCGAGTAGAACTGTAGGACGTCACTGTCATTAAGGGCAACGGTTGGCTCGCCCAGATGACGAAAAAGAGATCTCACGCTATGTAGCTGTGGATTATGAAGTCTGAGTGCAGTCAGTGTCACTAATTCTGTTAAATTAGGCTGCATTTGAATTTTTCAAGTGCATTTTTTTCAATGCTGTAAGCAGGGTTTCCGTTATCTGGTAATTACAGTTGTTTTTATAATCTAGGACAGCTGAAGTCCAACGTATTTAAATCTCGCTGGCCATAATGAGTCCCATCCCCCTCGCTCCCCTCCTGATATTTTCACATCTAACACATCTAAGCCAAACTGATTGGTGGTGACTGTCGGAAGAGTGGAAAGCCAAAGCAAGAGGGTTTTGTTGAGTCGTACTTTGTTTCTGTTGAGTTTGAACGAAGTGTATTTTACAATGATAAAATCAATGGTTTTGTAAAGGGAGTCCGGTGGCTTTGGCGAGAGCGATATGGTGATTGTATCTGGTTAGACAAAAAGGATTTTACTCTTTAACAAAAAGGTCTATCTCTTTAGGAATCCTTTCAATATAGTTTCCAGACTCTTAGAATAACAATCTGAGGCTGTCAGTGGCAAAAACAAACACTTTTAGTGGACGTACTTTGACGGCGCGTTAACACCCGGAGGGATCACGTTGAAGCCTGTTTTGTCGCTGATGACTGCAGCGCTCTCGCTCAATACTAGACAAGTTCCCAAAGTTGTTGTCCCCATTAGTCACAGCTACTATTTAACTGGAATCTCTCCCATTTATCCTGGACACTGAAGTCTTCAAGGCCATTTGGACCGGCAGCACACCACAAACAAAATGTCATTAACTTCAACTGCACTGGGGCGTCATCAGATAACCTGACGTGAAGAAAAGTACAACTGTCTGCACAGCTGTTTCTATGGGATAAGTAAGGATTGCTTTTTTGTCATTTGGGTGAAGCAACCCCGTCATTTAGGACTTCACTTAGGCTTAGTTTGGAAAAACTCTGTAATGCAAAAACTCTGCAATCTTATGTGATGAAAAGCAGGAGATAAGGAAGAAACTCTGCCTGAATCAGCCCTGCATCTCTTTGATGTAGTGAGGTGGCACAACACGAGAGCAGAATACAACAGAGGGATAAGCAGCAAAGGGCTTCTGGTGCAGGAACTTGCCTTACAAGCCGCTTCTGATACAAAGCTTACACTCACAGCACAGTTCTCGCCCCAGTAAGCCTTACTTTAATGCAATCTATGGACTTTCGAGCACGTTCGCCCACTGGTGTGCATGCGTGCACCTGCTCGGTGTTGGTGTAAACCAGCAATGAGGTGATTCTATGAGGTAAACTGGGGACAAAGCTCTGAGTAAATGCCCCAGAGATGCAGAGTCACCCCTCAAATGGATGCATGAACCAATGTTGCTCGAGGGCAGCACCGCACCTGCCTCCTCTGTGGCCACATCCACGGGTCTTCCCTCAGGTCGCACAGTACTGTGGGTCCAAACAAGACACCAACTGCACCTTCACATCTTGCATTCGTACACCCCATAACTGCGGTGCTCCTGCGGTTTGAAGGCGGTGAGCATCACCGCTTGAGTCCCAGCGGTTTTCACACAGCGTCGACAGCGAGCACACGTCTGACCGGAGCTGTTGCAGGGTCAACAAACCCGACAGAATGCTCAGTCAAAGTTTCAGCACAGGAGAGGAGAGGTGCAGCGAGTGAGTGATAAGTGCATGTTTGAAGCATTATGATGCAGTGCCATATCTCACTATGCTTCTCTTCTGTAAGAGCTCTGCAGCAGTCTGGCCAGCAGGAGAGAGATAGAGAGGGGGAGGGAGAGAGAGGACGGAAAGAGAGAAGCAAGGAGATGCTGAGAGAAATATTCAGACAGAAACTGACACAGAGAGATAAAAAGAGTCGATGATACAGAGCGCCTAAGATGCAGGAGAGGACTCTGATCTGAACAGACGACATTGAGGTGGCTTTGTTGCAGCGGATTCGGTCAGTGAGTGCATGCAGCAAAGAATGAGCTCCAGCCCTTGTAGTCGGTCAGCCCCATACTGTCAATCAATAACAGAGTCCTTGCTCTGCAGCTTTCCACTCATTCTTTCTGCACACTGCAGGAAAATCACAATAACAGTAACCCTCCACACAACCTGTTGTCGGTTATTCCTCAAAACTACAGCTAAGAGAAGTTCAGGAGGTCATTGAGACAACATTAGTGAAAAGCCAAATGCTTGTCTCTTAGGTATAATACATGACGAATTTTAAATTTTTAAGTGTTTAGGTGCAAAATACACAAAGGTCAGTGTGGCTAATGTAACTGAATAAGAAAAACACAAAGGCTTGTCTCACTGCTTTTTGTTGCAGAAGACAGGTTTGTAACACGCTGATTTCTCCAGCTGCAGCTTCTTTTCGGTGTCTTTCTGCAGGGTTCATCCTGACGCTTGAACTAGAGGAAATGTAATTCAAGGGCATAAAGGCAGAACTTGGTAATTTCAGCAGGGACAGCCAAAATGTTTCTGCTACCATCCTAAAGTAAATGTATTCACGAGGTCTCATCTCAACCTGTGTGAGGGTGGACATGAATATAAAAGACGCAGCCTGCTGGGATGTCCAACGAGGCAAATGTGCGGCGATGCTGTGTCTAAGTTGCTAACAGGCGTAGCACTGCAGTGACAACACACAACAAAACAGACGCCCCCAAGCCGTCACTGTGATCATTCTCATCAACATTCAGTGTCCACCACCACCAGGAGCGAGGAGAGAGGAGAGGAGGGGAGAGAGAAGAGAGGGAGAGAGAGGTGGGAGACAGAGTAGAACGTTAATGCATAAATCTAAATGTAAGAGGCTGCCACTCACAAGAACAAGGTCGGTGGTTGGCTGCGGTGTTGTGTGAGCAGCAGCGCGCAATCTGCCTGCAGAGTAGGCAGCAGTACCTAGCGGTAGCAACAGCAGTCCTCTGATTAGAAAGCGACGACACTTCTAGTAGCGCTAACTGGGTCTCATAGCTGTTAAAAATTCACACCCTCCTTATTGATGACTAAATAGTGATTTGGAGACGTGAGTGAGTAAAAGAGTCGCAGTGCATTCGGGAAGACAAAGCTTTGATGTGACCTCTAACTCCCACTGGGTAAAAGGACATTGCACACCAGTGTTAAATATTATGCACACACTTAGAAATGTCAAGGCAGTCAAGTACAGCGGCTGGCTACCTATAGAGGCAGCAGCTGACAAAAGGCAGGGGTCAGCAGGGACAGAAAGGCAAGCTGTGTATAAGGGAGTGAAGTAAGACAGAGGGCAGCTGCAGCACATGTATACTAAGCTAATAGTTTCAATAAGGGCCACAGGAGGTCATGGGTAGAGCAGTTTCATTAGAAGGAGGCCGGTCTGCCTTCATGCCATTCAGCAGCCACTCAATGACGACATTTCACCTTCGCCGCAGCGGGGAGGGACGCTGAAAGGGATGCACTTAGTGTAATACAGCAGAGAGAAGGCCTGCATGTGCTGTCTTCCTGAGTGTTGATAGCCTTTTAGACAAAGTGGAAGGTAAGTTCCAGATGTGAAATACGTGATGAAAGGAGCCCTTCAGCAGTGAAAAACGACAGAGGGAACAATGGCAGCAGTGGACGAGGAGTGAGCCGCAAAGGCAGCTGGCGCAAGTTGGATTTTTTTCCATATCCGACTTTCCAAACTCTCTGACCACGAGCCAAGCGGGACGATGGAGAGCCTGTATGTCTGGCATTAGAAAGGAGAGACTGGAGAGCTGGAGAGGGAGAGTAAGTGGAAGTCCTAGACCCCCTCCAGGCAGCTGGCTGGGAGAGAAGGGGCAGCAGGGAGGCCTGAGCTCCACTCGCAGCTTCGTTAGCTTTGCATTATGTAATGCAATGCTGGCAATCTTATACCGCACAGGGCTCCCCATTTATGCTGTTACAACATGGCTTGGTGCGGCACTGAAACACCTCTAAACAGAGGGGGAGGTGGAATAAAGAGAATCTCGACGACACAAAATCACTTTACCGCAACCGAGAGAGAAAGGAAACGTGAGAGAGAAAGAGAGGAACGAAGAAGAGAGGAGGAGGAGGAGGAGGAGGACACAGGGGACAAAGCAGGAGTGCTGCGGACGGATCATACCCCTGTGACATAACACGCAAACACACAGCGGATGATTAGTGTGTGATAACTCTGGCTACAGTTGGCTTGATTAAATCACTCTCTGCTGGTGTGGCTCTGCGACTGCTAAAACAAGCCGATAAGCCTCCATTTAAACAGGTGATGCCGTTTTCCTGCTGCTCCACAGACGAAGAAGGGCGCTGTGCCTGCACACACACACGCCATAAATAACCCGAGACAGGAGGGGAATAAATGCTACGCCAACCACTAACGGTATCAATGTAATCATTCAGAATCATATGACTCCCCCATTCTCCAGTATATTCTTACCTCTTTTTAAATGGGCTATAAAAGTAGCTGTAAGTGCCCTCAGAGGAACCTAAATCATAAAACTGTGTGTAAAAACCACATATGTTTCTATGTCACAGGCTCCATGCAGCTCTAATGAATAAAAGCATCACCAGGATGCAGAAGAACAAGTCAAAGAATACAGAAGTTGACATTTATTGGACTCTCAGGACTCAGGCAGACAGCACATTTACACACTGACTGATGAGAGCACCGAGAATCGGAAATGTTCGTACGAGCGAGGGATCGCGCACACAGACGGGCGAACGCACACGTGAAATAAATCATGAAGCAGCAAAACCGAAGGCACACAAACAGCTGGCTGGAGAACAATATGAGCAAATCAAGCCGCTCTTCGATGGAGGTCGTGTGAAAGCATTCCGCCATGGCAGACCTGACCTTTAATGATAGCTTTAGAATGGGATTGGAGTTGCAGTGGGCCTGTGGGAGTTGAGATGGTTGCGGTACAGGGGCCTCTAAATTGGAGTGTGTGTGCCTGTGTGTGTGTGTGTGTGTGTGTGTGTGCATGCGTGAGCGAGCTGTGGGCAGAGAATCAGACAGACTTACGATGTGAGGGGAATCGCGGCCCATGGAAATGACCGTCCTGTTGACAGTCCTCAGCAGCTTCTCCATGATGATCTGAACGTGCCACTGGGTGGGACCCTGCAGGAAGCAACAGACACGCCTTCAGGACATTCAAACGCTTATTTTGTGATGACACGTACTCGAAATTTTAGTGCGTCCATCCTCCTACAACCTGCTGTTTCTCCTTCAGTTCCAAGTTTCCTTCATTTCCCCAAATGCCTATAAACACGTCCGACAGAGCAGACATTATTTGCATGAGTCATACTGCACATAAAGCTGCGTTGAGAGCATTAAAGGCAGAAAGCAGAATTACCGCCTTGAGGTTGTACTCATCCGCCAACCAGTTACAGTTTCCATCCACGTCTGTCCGCACTCAAATAATATGTGTAGTGCAGAGTTTAATCAAAGGTATTAAGTGTATTTTCTGGTGAATTGGAGGTTATCACTATAGTGACGTGTATGATTATAGTGAATCATTTCCAGTGAGAAACATGCTGTCTTCACTGAGAGACTGCTTCTCCAGAGGAGTGCAGAGGACTGACAGAGAGCTTCATCATATGGTGCAACGACAATCACCTGAAGATCAATATCAGCAGGATCAATGAGCTTGTGGAATACAATGCTTCAAATATGGAAGCTGCTGCATAGAAGTAACAAACTGTAAAACGTGGAGGCTTCACACACATCTTCAACCCTGCAGCACAGAAGGTCTGAACAATCAGCACAGTTTCAAGGTGGACGCCCAAGATTAGTGTCACCAGTTCAGGATCTGAACATGTGAAACATGGTCACAGTCTCGCCTTCTGTTCATGAGTTATGGTCTTGATTAATGGCTGGAAAAGTGTTATTTTATCCTGTATATGCAATTTTGTCATAATTAGCATGTCAATTCTTGACTTTGAGTGGTCATAATGACCTTTCAGAAGGGTTAGGATCCTACTGAGGCCACTTCTTATTCAAACAATGGCTGCTCCATCTGTTTTACATTTGAAAGGACAAACTGAAACCTCAATTCTGACATGCTGGACATCAAAGGTCTCCGCGTACATTTAAGTCTGTCTTTCTACAAATGCACTGCCACAGAGTGAGAGCCACTTCAGGAAGGTTACAAAACAAAGAACAGGTTTGTCTTCATCAAAAGAAACGGAAAATTTTCACGCCGCTCTTCAAAAACTTGAAACCCTGAAGATGCTCTGAAGACATTTTGTGCTGAGAGACCTGACCAATATGACTGATACTGCCAAAATGAATTTATACATAGCAAACCTTTGCCTCCGCAGAGGGAAACACCCATGGGGCACCGTTGTCATAAGCGGGCCAATTTTCCTTGGACTTGCTTATAAGCGAGTTCGGGCGAGCTCGGGCTGTTTCTCGCCGTCTCTACCTGTCTGTGGGGCGAATCATCTGAGCAGGCCGAGCTCTGCAGCATCAACCTAAACCTTCAATAATTTACCGAGCTCTTTCTGCGATTGGAGGACTCGCACGCTCCCGGTGTGTGCACATGCGCAGACACACAGACGTTTACAAAATCACAGAGGGGCTCTAAGGAGAATAAACTATTTGAGGAGGGAGATTCAGATATTGGCTTCAAACGCAGCATGTGTGACATTTTTTTTTCTAAGCTAAAAATCGAGCTACTCAAGGGGAGAATATACAATCAGATCCTCATTTCTAACGAGGTATAAGTCGTTTGAGAACTCAGAAACTCGAATGGACGGAAGCACCCGCAGCGGTTCTCTTTGCTCGTGTGTGAGCATGGAAGTGTGCAGTGTGTATGAAAGAGAGGGCGAGGCAGGGAGAGGAAGCAGCAAACCCAGAGACGGAGAGAGACCAGCGTGAAAGGCAGAGCGAGTGGGAGAGGTGGATAATCCTGAGCGGAGTGGAGTGTGGGAGGCCAGGCCGTGGTGATCAATGGCGAGGGGAGTCTGAGAGGGCCCGGGGGAGGACACTGGGAGTCTGAGCATGGAAGAGGATGAAACACACTTGAGGAGCAGCTGAGTGTTTTGGTGTGTGTGTGTGTGTGTTATTATATGTGTGCATGTGAGGTCTGTGAGAGTGCGTGTGTGAGGGATGTGGACGCAATTAACTTCAGCAGCTAAATAAGACGACGAGTACAGATGATCTGCAGACAGCTGATGATAATTAACTGTTTTCAATCATTTACTGAGGACAAAATATGCAACATTTGCTGTTTTCAGCCACTTTGTGATTTAACGTTTTGGGGGTTTTGGACTGCTGGTCAGACAAAACAGGCAATTTGAAGAGGTCACCTTGGGTTCTGGGAACATGTGGTGAAAATGTGGCTATTTTGAGCCTCTTCATAAGCTAAACAATGATGTGATTAAATGGAAAAAATGAAAAGAATCAGTAGCTTGACTGGTGACATAACGATCACTGTGACAGACTTCAATGACTGCTTTATCATCACGTAGACCACTCTGGCTCTCAAACACCATGGGGTTAGGGTTGGGGGGGTTAGGATTAGGGTCTAAACCACTATGGGGTGAAGCCCAGCTCATCACCATGTACTTGGAGCACTTTCATGGTATTGAAGCAGGCCTCTAGTCGCCCTGAGCAATGAATTACTGAGCACAGCCAACTCTACAGGTTAGTAAATTAACAGCGCTGTAAAATGTGCTCCTTTCAGGACACGCAGGGCAATAAAATAAATTAAGAACAGCACACTGATTAGTAGCTATTCAGTAAAATAACAGCAGCCCAAATGTGCTTCTTCTTTATGGAGGGAGTCCTGGATCCCCCTGTTACGCTGCTGTTTGCCCCTGAGGGAGATTAAAAAAAAAAAAAAGCTCACCACATCCTTCCTGTAGAGCACCTCCAGGATGTCGCTCAGCAGCTGGCAGCAAGCCTTCGGCTCCTCCCGCTTCTCCAGGTGGAACTTCAGCTGGTCCGTCATCAGCGGCAGGAGGATCTCGCGGCAATCTGCGGGGACACCACCAAACACACACGGTGACAACGCCGCTCAACACGCGGAGCAGATGATGGATCGCGCAAGGCGGCGCAGCATATGCTGCCGACACGCTCCCGATGAAGACGCACGCAGCTCGTTAATGGCTTCCTCGCAGCTCGGAGGATTAAATTAAAACAATACACAGAAGGAACTTATTATTTAAACTGAATGTGGCGACAGCACAAAAGCCAATCAGAGCCAAAAACATATTCCTCCTGCCATGTAGGGAAAATAAAACTACCAAAGCGCCAACACTTCAGCTACTTATAGCTCAAGATCAGAGTGAAAAATAGCCAAATTGATCCCTGTGTGTCAGATCTTATGACTTCAGAAAGCATGAACATGTTAAAGAGAAACGGTATTAGATTTATTCCCTCTTTGCACCTGAGAGAGCAAGTCAAGGCAGCACAACACAGCAACTTTCTCACTAACTAAATATTAAAATTCTACACAACGCGCAACCCAACCCAAGCAAAAGAGTCCGGCTGATGTTGATGGTAACATCAAAAAGGGAATTTCCATACGCAGAGGGTAGAGAATTCGGTTGGCGATTGGACACGGAGGACGGCAGCGATAAGCCCGGCAGTATTCTCACGGGGGCAGTCTGCCACAAAATTATCATATTTTTTATTAAACCTTCTGATTTCAATCTTAGTGGCATTTGTGTATGTGTGGGTCATGTTTAAAACCTGGGGACAAATACTGGAGTTAGGCTGGTTCAATTTAGAGGATGGGGAGCATCGGTTAGGGGGTTAAGTGAGTGTTTTATAGATTTCTGGAGAGGAAAGCAATCGCATAACAGTTTTCTGTCCACTTTGAAAAATTGATAACACCTCCGGAAGGCAGGAAACGGAAAGACAAAACTGTAAAAATGTCCCCATGCGGTGCACTGACACATAGCATCGATAGCGATGTCATATTGGAAGAAAAGAGCGAGTTCAAACATCACCAATCAGCCAGCCTGCAGAGACAACAGCCCCCTTCGAATAACAATCAGAGGCACGCTGGCCACGCAGCGATGGATTTCAATTCACGATCAATGCAATCTCTCTGCTCCACAGATAACGCCGCACCTTTAATGAGCCAATCAGCCGGGGCAAAACGAAATTCTAACTTCATTACTCATCAGATCGCACACAAACATGAAGCTTTGCCGGTTGCCAATACTGCTCAAGGCCAGATGATAAGCAGCAGGATGCAACGCATAATGAGCAGCCCGAACTGCGGTGACCTCTTCCCCTCTGACCCGCCGTGCTGAACATGAATCAGACCGCTCGCTGAAGGAGCTACTGTACGATAGATTCCACGAAGACGGGCGAAGAAAGGAAAAGCTTTCATCCCAACGAGCCCCCAAAGCAAACAGACCAGAGTCTTTGACTGAAGAGAGCGTCTCCATGTCTTCAGAAGCTGTTTTCAGTGGAACTGGAGTTAACCATGAGCCATGAAGTCAGAGCTCCACACAGAGCCGTGTAATAAAAGGCTGCTGAATAAATTCTGTAGTAATTGGAAATGGAACAAATAAAGACTCCTGGAGAATTTGAAATTTCATTTTTAATGTCTCGGGCATTAATTAGCTCATCTATTACGCGATGATTCTTGTCTAGAAGTCCCGGAAACCTCTCATAGCCGCTGGACTCCCTTTGAATTGCTTTTAATAATCCTAATGTGAAAATAATTACAGGGAAGATCAGCTAAATATGGGGTCCAAATGATCGATCATTATTTTGCAATTATGTTACAAAATGACACTGATGAGCGGTTGCTGTAAGAGTTTTTGTGGAGAAACACTAAAAAAGACACTCAAGAGGCATCAAGAACAAGCCGGAGGTGTTTGCAGACTGAGACTCTGCAGCTATGGCAGGCCAGGGAGAGTAATCACACCCAACAAAAGAGTTTATCCTCCTATGAGAACAAAAGTGCACCAATATTTGCATGTCGATTCTCATTTTTTAGCTCAATGGCGGCGCAATAGGCAGGTAACACTGTGACCAGAAAATACATGAGGCTTATCCTCTTAAGGATCATTAAACTGCTCTCTCAATTTCACCGCGACCCACCTCATACATTTCCAGACGTATTACGCAGAAAAGAAACTGGGCGGCACAAGATGAAAGGTTGAGCTGACACCTAAATCCGAAGAGTTCACTCTTTGGGGAGCGTGATTGCGCTCTGTAAATGTCATGGCTCTTGTTTCCTGTGTACGAGGAGGCGGCTCGTGTGACGAGCCGACAGGCTGGCCTGAGTGTGGTGCTGCAGGACAGGGCTGGAGGTCTTCAAAATCAGGAATGTTTATCCCCTGATGACCAGGGGCCACACTCACTGCAAAATGACATGGAAATCCAACAGCCATGTCTCTGAATATTCTGTCAGGAGGTGCTGGAAGAAAGCTCACAGCATCACCCAAACTCTCCAGGATGTGTTATTGCACTTTGGACCAAAGTACTGCCACCCTCAAAGCCCCATTATCACAAACACAAGCCCTCCTCAGTGTGGTGGCTCAACACAAACATTTTACCAATGCAAAACTGCGACAGAGTTCAGAGCGTGGACATACGCTCTGACTAAAAAAGCTCCACAAATCATCATCAAATAGCCTCCGATGCCTGATGGCAGCATTGTGGACAGGCCGCGCTGTCACTCACACGAAGCTCTCACTGGCAAACACCTGAAAAGAAACCTTACAGACGCTAAGAGCTTGCCTTGTCACGTGTGAGCTAGCCCTAACACAAAGTGACAGCCATGTCTGCACTGAAGCATTTTTGGTGGAACGGAGCTCTCAAGCCGATACGGCTCAAAGCAAAACTGTGTGTTGTCTCCGTATCGGTGTGTATGTGCTTAGCAATCTTCCAGTGCTTCAACACAAAAGCAAATCTCTTATCTGAGGGCGTCGAACATTGTGTGGAGTGTTTAATACCTTGTTTTTACAGGGGTCCAATCCTCATCCCCTTCACACTCAAACACGCACACATACATGGACATGTGAGCGCACGCGGACATGCACGGGCTTCACTCACACACTGGCAGCAGGCAAGCAGACTGGAACTATCAAGCTAGGCCATGAGCGCTCTCCTCAAACTTCCAGTGCAAACAGATTTTGGACGCTACAGTGATTTCCCCCTTTAACACAGATCAGGAGAGCAGCTGACATATTTGTTCTCTTCAAATGAGCCCATTTGCAAGTGATTTATGCGCCCGTCCCGCTCTCTCCTTTCACAGCGTCAACAGCGAAGGTGACACGACGTCGCGGGCCCCCCTCCCGAATAAAAAAAAAAAAAAAAAGAAGCGAAAAAGCGCTTTCTTTCCTGAGTTCATTAAGTTCTCACCTGCAGCGGGGAACAGCGCGCGCATACCAATCACATTCAACACTCGCTGCATTTCAATTTCAAACGTGCAGGCGAGGCCCGTGGAGAAAGGGATGTCATCTTATTGTCTAAAGGTCTCATTCTGAGCAGAAATAAGCCCATCGAGGACTGAAAAGTACAAAAATGACGCACGCCTTTACACGCCAACAGTTAATATGCTAATCACTGCGCAGCCTACAGGAAAGAAAACACTTCCATCAGTGATCATACTCAATGCATACTGATGAGCGCGCTAACAAACTCCACGCTGAGGACTGAACACCGAGGCTGACTCGTCTTGTTGGGCATTCATTCGCTCGGAGCATTCCGGTACATTTCACCTCGGGGATTGGCTGGCAGGGAACCTTTCAGGGACCACCCGGGGATCAGGATGCATCTAATAATGGCTCCCATGAGCATATGCACTTACTGCAGCTGATTAGACCACCTCAAAACTGCCTGGCTGACTCATTTGCTCATTGCGGCGGCCTTTATCTGTAATAAAACATCTCCAAAGTGGAGCTCAGCTTGATCCTAATGTAAAAAGGACAGATTTACTTGGCAATTAAGCGCTCTCCATCACTAAACGCACACGCACCTTAAAGACTACTGGAGGTGCACAGAGCTGCTGTGTGAACCGAGCAGCAGGACAGGCTGTATCTACAGCACGGCAACAAGTCCTCCTGCTGATCAGCAGGCCATTGGAAAGCATCAGGGAGGCTTGCTTGTCCACAATTACACCAACAGATCAATAGTAATGACCAGAGGAGCGAGCACTGAGCATTGCCCTTCAAGAGTTACTCACTAAACCAGCCACAACACCAATCACACAATTTCATGTTGTACGAAAGGACTAGATCATTATGTTGAGCGCTGAGACATTTACATGGTTATGCTCAATATCAGACATTATTCAGTAGGACAAACATCCCATTACAACTCCCATCTCATCATTTCTTCTCTGTACTTTCATGCTGAACTGAACATCTGCTGATGACGGAGGCAGAGCGCAGCCGTGCGAGCGGGTTGTCCTGTCGTCCACTTCCTCGGCGCTCTGAGGCACGCGCTGTCCCTGCCAGCCACATTAAATCACTGTTGCCATTTTATTGGGTTGGGAACTTTGCATTTAATTTTCCACCATGGGACAGTGTGTGTGTATGTGTGTGTGTGTGTGTTTGTCTCTAAATCATGAGCTAACCTAACGTGGCATCAGAGGACTGCTGCCTCTAGCAAAACGTTTGGCCCCTTGACCGCCACCGGAGTTGTGGCCTGTCCCCTGGATGCCGCAGGCTAGCATGGCTGCAGAGACTGGCCCTCATTAACCATCTATACAAGCCTGCCCTTCATACTTGACATTACTACAGTTCCAGAGCATGGAAGTGTTGTCTGAAAGTGTCGCAGCTGATTGCTGTTGGGATGAGACAAGGTTGGTTTTTGAGGTTTAGTTAGTTGAGTTTTTTTGTCCTTTTAGAAATATTCTTTGTGTCTGCGGCAACTGTCAGATACAAGCACAAAAGAAGAGACATTACAATTAAAAGCAGACGTTTCACAACAAAGAATTAGGAATTCATTACAATGCAAGAGACGCACAGCTCATATCGGCAGGATTTGTTTAATAGAGCTATTCGAGAAGGTATGAAGGAGACAGGGAAAGGGAAATGAGAACAGAGGTGACCTGATAAACACGCTGGGATTAAAGAGTTTAATAAAGAGGAGAGGATGGCTTGAAGAGTGGATAGATGGACATACTGATATTCTGATACAGAAGAGTGCAGGTGACTTTAGCAACAGGAAACTGAACAAGAGGGATCCAGTGACCTTCACTGTGGGCTCACACGGGCTGCCTGCCTCGGGGAGGCAGCTGCTGTGTGTGATTGCCTATATTACTGCATCGTGAGTGAAGGTGCATGCACTGAAGAGCTGTGAGTACTCTGTGTGTGTGTGTGTGTGTGTGTGTGTGTGTGTGTGTGTGTGTGTGTGTGTGTGTGTGTGTGTGTGTGTGTGCGTGCATGCTCTCACCGTGATGAGTAAAGAGATCGCTGTGGACAATGTCAATCAGACAGTCGAGCTTCTGCTTCACCAGGCGACCCAGAGGAACCTTCAGGATGAACTCGGTGAACAGCTTGCTACGGAGACAGAAGGAGGACAATGAAGACGAAAGGTCAAACCGATCAGGCATCCTGGGCAGGTTGACTGCGTCCCATTCGGAGCCATCATCCAAAACGCAATTAAAAGGTCCTGCAAAGCCACACAGGTACTTTTCAGACATTCTGGCTACGGTTGAAGGACACAACAATATATAGGCGAGACAATACAGATTCGTCAGAGGAACTGACCCACGATGAACTCCAGCAACAGCTGGCTAAATAGATTTTGCTAGATCTGATTGGATTAGAGGATAGCAGTCCATGTTGCAGATCAATGACGAGAACAGCGGTTGATTCACAGGAGTTTCGTATTTATGTGATGAAGAACCAAACAGGTGTTTTTGGAGCATTGCACATCTTTCCCAGACTTTAGCTGCTCCTGTCCCAACGTGTTTGAAACATGTTGCTGCATCAGATTCAGAATAAAGAGATATTTACAAAACCCAGTGAATGAGGTCAAACATTATTTTATATTATATTGTCTAAGTACACGTCAAAAAAGGATTAACAAACCATCGTGTTCTGTTGTTTTTATGCTGTGCACAATGTCCCAACATTTTGGAATCAAGGTTGTACGTCGCTGCTGTGATATAAAATGATACATAACTTTAGCTTGGAGGTTTATTACTGACCTTGTGAACAGTAAATTGACCAAAAAAACCTCATCACAAGGTGAAAACAGTCAGAAGCTTTCAGAACCAAGGCTGAGATGTGGCTAAAACCTCCAGATAGCATCCAGTAAGTGACTTTGTGCTGCTAATTCTTTGTCAAACTGTAGGTAACCTGATGAAAGACTTCATCTTTATGGTCTAACTCCAGTTCTGGCTAATAAGAATGAAGCTGGGCTGATTAGAAAAGTCACCAGCATGTTCAATAAACTGACATTGGCGTCAGAGAAATGTCAATCAGGCACAGTCTGTGCACCCTCAGTCCTGAGTATTGAGTGTGTAATCAGCCTGAATAAGTGAAAACACCTGTGAGGGTGTGTGCCACCTTCACCTCCAATGGCTTCAGTGGACTTTAACTGTTGCCTGTCTGTTTCATAAAGCTGCTGTCCTGAAGGAGGCCTACTGCCATTCAACCATATATTTCCAAAGTGTTGATTCATTTCCCAAAGAACACGTCGCTCAGCAAAGATCAAACTATGAGCGTTCAACAGTTCGGAGCCTGAAAGATAAATCCGCATTCATGCGCAGACGTAAAGCTGACAGTTTCCCCCTCAACGAGGAGGACGGATGCTCATTATGCCGGCGAGCTGAGGCTCAAGGAGGAGAGAAAAGGTTCTGGCAGGGGATGAAACACCCCCGCCCCCGAGGCTTCAATTTAGTCGCCTCCAGCTCAGCCGCTCAGCCAGGTCTGCGCAAACAACAGCAACAGCTGATGCCACCTTTGCTCAGGCAGGAGAAAGAGCCAGGCCTGTGATTTAGTGCTCGCTGAACGGACCACAGCTTTCACAATTAAAGCTGAAATCAACCGCTCTTCTCATGTCGACTCCCACTGCATCAAAGATGGCGTGCAGCATGTTGTTTCACCTCAGTGTTACTGAGTGACGATCAGGTAACTTCAACACTGATACTATATATCATTATATTAAGCACAGGTGTGATCCAATAATTCAGTCATTTCCAAATCTTTCCAATCTGTCTCTCCAATTCCACAAAGTCCTACTGGGTGCTGAATCAAAGAAGCTTTAAAATCCCTCTTCCAGGAGCTACTTGGTGTGGGGATCTATTTGTTTCAACTAAATTTCAACTGTGTCTTATCATGAATGACACAGTTAAGACTGAGCACTTCTCGATTCGACTGAAATGAAACAGAATCGGTGTCACCCGGAGAAGGACACACTCAGGTGGATTAAATCAAGAGGGGATGTGAGGAAATAAAATCGCTCAGAGCTGAAAAAGAAGTGGTGCAGGGTAGGCAGGATGGATGGGCTGGAGGACTCAGAGTCTTCCACCTTCGACGGCGGCGGAGTGGAGGCCAGAGGCAGGGATTGGCAGCCCCTGTGTGGCCCAGAATCTGCTGTGGAAATGGCAGCTGCCCAGTTGCTGGACGTGGGCAAATGGAAAGGGGCTCCTTGCTGAGTGCTTGCAATGAACAGGCAAAGTACATTTCAAGGTCTGAAAAATGCCCACATGTAGCAGCACAACATGTGCCAGTCTTTGAGCTGCCAGACAGATCGTTTCAGATGGGAAAATATTGGTTGAAGTAACGTGCAAAAGAGGGTTTCCCCTGAGAGATGTGATGAAGAGGAGGAGGACAGATCCTGTCAGCGTCTTGTTGGATTCATTTAGTAGCTGGATGAAGGTATAAACAACAGCCTCAATCATCAAATAGAAGGGCTCTGCTGTGCGAAATAGTTCTTCTGCTTTGATTTCATGCAAGTGTGTTAAATCCTCCTTCCACCAGCGGCTGCGGAAAACAAAATACGCACCCTTTTTGATCTAACGTGTAAAGTTTTTAATTAATGATGAGATTATTTTAAGATAATCTGACTGAGACGGACCCAACAAGGAGCTCGAACACTTTTCAAAGACTTCATTTCTTATTCAACTTCCCTCCTGACCTTCAACACAAGATATATCTTACATGATTAGGAAAAGAGTAGTTTAGTTTTTATTGATGAACATTAGACTGCTGACCCTCCTGTGTCCTCCCCACTGATGGCTGCACAGGACGCACATTTCAGCGGGAGACAATCGGGACAAAAAGTGTTTTTAAAAGTCTCCTTTGCAGCTGAAAAAGTATCTCACTGAATATATTAAAAAAGCCCATTGCACACATTGCTCCATAAATGAGGTCATTCCATCTTGTTTTCATCCTTTCAGCATCACAGATTAAAGACATTCAAATGGGACAGAAAATCAAGGGCACACCCACGAGGCATTTGTCACAAACGCAGCGTCCTCCCGCTCTGGAACGCTGCCGCCCAGAAACACATGGGAAGCTGTGGTCAAAGGTTACGAAACAAGGTCCTCAGAGATTCACAGTCCATTCACTTCTTCACTCACGTGTCCAATCTAATGTGACGCAATGTGCCTTGAATTCTGCTTTTCTGAAACTTATTATTAGCGCATTCCACTGAAAAGTGGTCTGGGGTGGCGAAAATATTAAGAATCCATGCATGCTACAACCTCAACAATAAGCCTGTGGTTAAACTGACTCCTCTGAGAGCATCAATCAAACCTGACCATTACCGTCTTTGTAAAGGCTGAAATTCACGGCAGAGAAGAAGTCACAAAAAAGTCCTTCAGGTGGACGGATTATCACGTTTTGGTCATCAGAAATATATGATTCAGCCTGTCATACTTCAGGAGTCATTTATTATCAAGACGAGCATTAAGCTGCAGACGTTCACGGCAGGCGGCGTTAACTGAAATGGACACTTGAGTGGAGCAGTCGGTGGGTTTCCGAGGCAGCCTGGGCATGTTTAACCAGCGCCCATCACAGTACAGCCCCTGAATGTTGAGTTGACTAAAAACAGCCAGAGGAGTCAGACAAAAGGGTAATTGGTGCTTCCGCGTCTTTACATCCCATCAGCTTGTTAGGGACACATCCAAACATGAAATTTTAATTCAGGCTTCAAAAATAAAAGCAAACAAAAGCAAGAATTCTCCTTTCATTCTCCAGCATTTGAACATTTTCTAAACACTTGCTTTAATGAGCTGCTGTGATGCTCTTCAGTCTTCAGAAGCTCACAGAAAGATGCAAATTAGAGTCAGGTATTACCCAAAATAAGAGAAGAAACCGAGAACAGGGAGCTGTGCGATCTGCTGGGATGAAGTTCTCCGGCAGTGAACGCCTCTCGCTCAAACTCTGACTGTGTCCTGAGGACATGCAGCGGGTCATGAGAAGTT
The DNA here is from genome assembly GCF_051107435.1 of Chaetodon auriga. NCBI lineage: Eukaryota > Metazoa > Chordata > Actinopteri > Chaetodontiformes > Chaetodontidae > Chaetodon > Chaetodon auriga. The sequence goes on from NC_135093.1 coordinate 6,652,243, forward strand.
ACCTGAGCTCCTTTGGATCAAACACCAGCTTGACGTCGTTGACGATGGTGGGAATGTACTTCAGCGCGGCACCCTGAACCAGAAAAATAAAAGAAGCAATTAGCAGATTATCAGCAGCTCTTAGTTCATCAGTTCAGTCACTGATTGATATTTAGATGCAGCAGCTCCTTCTCACGTTATGTAATTCAGTGAGTTGTGTGCTGTTGCATTGAGTGAAGTGTAACTGTGTCTTGTAGCTTGATACAGCTGATCCTGTCTCCTCCTTTTCTGCTGCACTGATGAAACAGTGCCTCTCAGGAGCACGCATGCTGTGGGACTGTGAGCCAACAGTTGATGACCAGGATTTTTTCTGCTTTTGTGATGACAGGTATGTTTGGTTTCAATGCCTCTAAGTGGCTACGCTTCATTTACTTCCCTCGGCCTTCCTGAGAGCAGGGCGTGCATCTCTCTGCGCTGACACCTCGATAGAAACAGCTAGATGGGATCTACGTTAGCCCATCGATACGATAGCAAAGTCATCATGTGCGAGCACCCAGCGGCTGATTACAGAGCCATCCATTAATAACGGGAACGATTACCCGAGCTGACACTTCCCTCTCTAACCGACTGCTGCTAAATGCCGGCCAAGGTGGGTTGGGGTGTTTATACAGCATCTGTGCAAATTAGCAGCAGTGCCAGTCTGTCTCATGCAGGTCGATTAGCCGTAGCGATGTAGCACACTGCACGTCACCTGCTACTGTTTGTTGCTGAGTTTATGCCTGGAAATATGTGAGAGGTAATTATAGGTGTTAAAAAAAATGGTCGCAGGCTTCATTGAATGTAATGATGTGAAAGAAGCCAGAAAGTCTGTCTGGAGAGGAGTTTTCTGAACATCTGGACATAGCTGTGACCTCTAAATAAAATCCTGCTTTACTCTCATCCCAAAGGATATTTTTTACCGCTTTAATATGCAAAACTCAACACCTGAACCTCTGTCTGCAGACAAAGGGAAGGCGAAGGTGTCCTGACTTTGTAATCCTGGCCCTTTCTGCTAAAAAGCCATTTCAACGGAGCGTCTTTTCTTACGTTGTGCAGGGACGTGTTGCGTCTGCTGCTCATATATGAGCCTCACACTCAACAGACGCATGCATTCGTCCGTGTGTTTTTAGAAGTTCCTGCTGCGCGTGTGTCAGTCTGTCCAGATGTTCATCAGCATCAGGATTCAGACTTGAGGTATGATGGGACTGCTCATTAGCTTCCACCTGTCACAGTTGCTTTCACAAGGGCGGACTTGGGAAGAAACCAGGATTCCTCGCTTTCATGCCCGTTCCTCAAGATCAGTTTTTAATTTACTGACAGTAAAGCTAATATCTCACCCAATTACACAGCAACTGACTCCTAATTGACTCCTGAGCTTCTCCTATGGTTGAGCGTGCACATGGATCTACTGTAGGTGTGCCAAGGTGCATGTACACTGATTATGTTATCTCGAAAAGCATAGGTGCGTGCGCACGAGCGTGTGTGCGCATGTGCGGCTGTGGAGCGTACGTGTTTGTTTCCGAGCTGCAGTCGCTGAGTTTGGGGTCAAGGACGATGAAATGAAAACACAATGGAGAGAGCTTAAAGGCGGACGGAGCCAGGCAGTGCAATAAATACCTTAAGGAGCAGCTACAAAGCAGAAGGCCAGAGGAGCCCCAGACCACAGGACAGTCAAGGTCAGAGTGAAACGGAAAGAGAGGAAAAACACAAACACACATATAGAAAGCACAAGACAAGAGGAACAACACAGGACAGACACATATGATGTGCAGGTGCAAGAACAATCTGAAACGCCTGAACGCCCTCCTTCCATCCAATGAACAACAAATACAGTAAGTCACCTTGACCAGCATTTAAAATTCAGCCTGCAGTGCCTGAGACTACAATCACTCCATGAAGAAACAAAAGAAGGCCTATTGAGGAGTCTCGCCTTGCTAAAGTACATATATTTATATAATACAGGCATGCAGTAAAATACAGTGCTCAGTTTTTCAGAGTTATATTTTTTTGAGACCAAGACCAAACTTTTTTTCTTCTCAAATAGAAAAAATAAACCATACAAGACTACATTATATAAAACTAAAATCAGCTAAATTTCTGATTTAAATTAGGACACATATGATCAGAGAATAAGTAAAGAACACTAAGAATATGATAAAGCGTTGCAGAGTTTGGCTTTGGGTTTCTGCAGATGCATTTTGGTCTGTGTCTAAAAAACATTAAGGTCCCTGACGGAGGCAAAATCTTCAAGGAACAGTTCAATATTTTGGGAAATACACTTAATTGCTTTCCTATCTGGAGTTAGATGAGGAGATTCATACCACTCTCATATCTGTACAGTAAACACTGTATGAACCTACAGTGCCAGCAGCAAGCTAGCTTAGCTCAGGTAGCAGGGCAGGGGTGAAATGCTTATCTCACAATTCAATATTATCTCAAGAGGCGGGTGTCGATTCTACAAGTACTGCGATTAGATATCAAAATGAACCGCAGTTTTTGTTTGCTTTTTTTAACACTAGACCACGGGAAAAAGTTGAGTCATGCACTTCTAGAGACTGTTTATCGCGAGCCGTATTTCCAAAAACAGAGCACATCACATCAGTCTTTGTGAGTTTTACTTCAGCAGCTATACGTTGTCACACTGCACATAAAAGTGATTCACGACATTCTTTTTGAAGCAGCTGTTCCTGCTCATCAAGCTAGTGCTAGAAGAATAATATACTGAATATGAGGGAATTTTGAGTGTGAGTTTTGACCCTCAGAGGTTGCTGTAAGTTTGAGCACAGGCTGGTTTATATTAAGCATGTGAAGAACAATGCATCCACCTCTTTCCAGTCTTATGCTAAGCTAAGATAACCGGCTGTGCCTTCATATTTATCACTGAGACATAACAGAGGTGTCAATCTTCTCATCTAGCTCGAAGAAAGAAAGCAAAAAAGTATTTTTCCCAACATGCTGCACTGTTCCTTTGACCTACATAACATGCCTTGCAATACACCTCCTTTCATTGTATGTGCAGCCCTAACAAGGTGACACAGAGAACAAACGAGAGCGAGGATGAGGAAATTCTGCACAGACGTGACAAAGGTGAAGAAAACAAATACAGCAGGACATAAAGAACATCACTGAGCAGGAGGAACCCTTCCACTAATGTAGAAAAAGCTGCATCGAACAAGACGTGCATCCCCAATTACAGAGCATGTCATCCAAAGCAAATCACAGCAGATTTATTTACTATTCACACAGCAGCAGTTATTTACTATTCATGCAGCAGCAGATACTTCTTGGCACGCGGCTTGAGCGATAGCATGCAGTTGGACTTGTGTGAAAGTCCGCCTACCTTCACCATGCCAGTGTTCTCTGAATTACTGTTCATCATGTCATTAAAGGATGTGAAAAGGTTCCTCAAGGACTCCATGAAGTCGGCCTCTCCTTTGTTCTCATAGAGCCTGGGAGGAGATGAAGTAGAGAATTACATTGGCAGATGATCACAAGGCTGTTGTTTGTTTCATCCCTGTGTAAACAGCCCCGCCCGCGGTGGAAATGACAGGAGTTTGATGCTTCCCTGTTAAATCATTAAAAGCAGCCAGCAGAAAGGCCCGTGTGTGTGGATGCGTGTGTGTGTTATCAATGCTAATATTATTGGATCAGAACCACAGACATCACTCTTGCTGCCAGCCGGATTAGCATTTAAAACAACATGACAAGACCCCGAAGCACCTGCCTGCTGCCATGCGGAAACAAAAATCAGAAAAATTAATGATCTATGCTAATGACTCTCCTGGAACACTACACGAGGACCAGAAAGCAAATGCCACGCAAGGGTTCAGTGGCTTTACTTTCTGATCTGTCTGGGACGCAGTATTACAAATGTCTCTGCTGTTAGCTGCCAAGCGGCTGCAGTCGCTAAAAGCCAATTATGACAGAACAATTGTAAAGGAAAAAAAAAAAAAAAAAAAAAAACTTCCTTCAATTTTTAAGTGCACGGGAACACAAAGCAGGACTTCCTCCATAATCCCCCCAAAAATGCAAATGCCTTTCATCCCACTTGCAGAGCCCATAAATCTCCACAAACTGGGTATTAACTGTAAATGAGCCATGTTGTGCTCGCTGCAAAGTGTCAACCGCTGAGATTTAAAGGCAGGTCAAAGAGGGGTGAAGTGTTCAGATTGCTCCCACCGCATCAGATTTCACTGGCTCTCTTCCAGAGAGGTGGGTTTTTGTGGCGCTGCAATCTCTCAGGAGGCCGCGGGTATTACATGGTCCGGGATAGTCACTGTTCAGGGCTTACAGAAATCATAGGATTAGAGGCATCCATCTCATGGCTCCCACAACAACAATTACTTAAAGCTGCTTCTCACCTGCAGCACCGAGCGGCAGATTGAGCTCCGGACAGCCACACCAGTCTCAAGTCGCGGGGGGAAAGTGTGTGATTAGGGCGTCTCCGCTGCCGTTTCATAGATATCTTCCACTGCCCGCAATGAAAAGCTGAGCATGTGCTGGAGTAGCCTCGCCGCATTCTAGTGAGAGCCGCATGAAAGGCTTCAACACACAGTCTAACTCAGCAACGAAGGCCCAACGGACCTGATTCTGGCAACCAACCAGAGAAATTGCTCCAACAACAACAGAACACAGGCAGCACTTTAAGATCGGAGCTTTTCCATTATCCTCCGAAAAGAAACCACTTGCCACACGCTGAGAACACGGACAGCCCCACGAGCGACGTCGCTGTAGTGTGATGTGCGAGGTGAAGGACGGAGCGTCCTCCAGACAACGGACGGAAAACCAATCAAACTCGGCACACTCAATTAGACCAGGATCATACATCAGCCCCTCAGCCGCCAGCCGCCTCGTTCCGTGGGCTCTACGACATTATCATCCACTGAGCGTCCCGGCAGCCAATTAAAAACACATCCACAGAAATTACCTCAACCATCCACTTTTACCTGCTCCAGCTTTACTCCAATATTGACTTTTATTATGAAATAACACTGAAACCAAAGTATTATTTAAGGAACAACCGCAGCAATAAAGTGAGACGTGTAAAAACTCCTGAAGAGACCCAAATCAAAACTGCATCCAGGAAGTATTTCAACCTTGTATTTAACTCCAACAGCAGTCAGAGGACATTATGTGTCAGTTAATCCCGCCACCACGACGTACAGTGATTCAACATCAGTGCAGATATATGAAAATGTCTAGATATGTATTCATCCAGGTTATCAACATTTCCCCTGCCTTCATCAGAGCATCTCAGTGTGTGCGTGTGACGCGTGCATCAGGACGTACTGGTTGAACAGGACCCTGGACCGGACGATGAACTTGAAGATGTACTCCAGAGCCTTCATGGCCTTCAGCAGCTGTTCTGTCAGCTTCTCCGCGTTGTCCACGTAGTTCTTCAGGACTTTGGTCAGCTTCCTGCAAACACAACGCCACACAGCTGCCGCTCATCACAACACGGTGCGGATTTTGCTCTTAAAGCGTCCTCGTGTGCAGGGTAATTAACTCACGTGTATGCCAGAGTGGCGCTGAAATGCTTTCGAATGTAGGTCTCCAGAACAGGGTTAAAGTGCTGGAACTTTCTGTCGGCTATGAGCCCAATTATGAACACCTGTCAGAGAACAAAGACACGCTCATTAAAATGTAAACCGCGCGGCTTGTAATGGAGAGCAGGAAAAACTGTCTGTCTTCCTCAATATGCTGAAAACGATTGGGAAATTAAACCAGATTGCATTTGAGCAGAAAGCCATTTTCTCTCAATTCTCTAGCCTGTAGATAATCTGGGACACCAGACAACACAATTTCTACCTCCTCCGCCTGAAAGAGAAAACAGTTCTTTGGAGATGTAACCCATGATGTTAGGCGATGGCACGCTAGATGGGATTCTGCCAGATACATTGTCGACTCACTGGCTATAAATACTTGATTGAATACATGATAGCGTTATGTAATGAAAATTCCAGCAGGCTAATTTCGCTTTGCCTTCTTCCAGCTCTATCTTGGAGGAAAATGAGACCTTTAATGTGAGACAAACAACATTAATGAAAATGCTACCCCGGCGCTACAGATTCATGCAGCTCAAGCCAGAAATGACACCACATGAAACGCACTGTGTCTGCGCTTCCCTCTGCCGGTGATGAGCCCAGCTCTTGTTTGCAAATGACAGGGAACAATTTGTGAACTACAACCCCGATTCCAGAAAGTTCAAACTCTGTGTGAAACATAAATAAAGCAGAATGCAATCATTTGCACACAAACTGTGTTTACTGAAAACAATTTTACGAAGTGTTCCTGAGCCCCTGTAGTAACAGCCTTCATCCAGTCATGTGTTCACAAAGTGGTGAACCTCGCTCCATCCTCGCTCGTGAACCACTGAGCCTTTCCAGGATGCCCCTTTCATACCCAATCATGACACTATCACCTGTTACCAATCAACCTGTTTTCCTGTGGAATGATCCAAACAGGTGTTTTCAGAGTATTGCACCACTTTCCCAGTCAAACTCAAATTCAGAATAAGCAGATATTTACAAAAACAACAATTTCAATTGAGTCTGTGTAAAAACGGATTAGGAAATGATCACATTCTGTTTTATTTATGTTGTACACAACGTCCCAACCTTTTAAACTATATACAGTGCAGTGGAGAGTGAAATATTTGCATAATCTAGCACAGGAGATGTAACATGAGACAGCAAAGTACTGACTTTGGTGTTAGAGAGTGTTCACATCCACACTGTTAACTTCAACTGTAGAAACCATTTTATAACCAGAAACCTTAAGTCCAGCCCTGTGTGAGCCTTTCATTTTAAATCCAGCATGCTGGAGCACACAACCAAAACAACAAAAAGCCCCAAATACTTGTGGACTGCACTGCAATGCTGTGAAGAGAGATGCAGGTGAGGAAGCTTCCTCCCAGGCGCACCCCTGGCACACACTCAACACTCCTGTGGGGATTTAAGGCGTGTGCTCTGGCTGCGTTTGCCCTCGCGAAGTGAAGATGTCCCTGTTCTTCTCTGGCACACAGACGCTGTTTGAAACTTAAAAATGATTCTTTACGGCATCAACAAATAATGCTCAAACACACAGTACACAAGAAATAATCATGATGAATATTCCCTATTCTCATGATAGCTGGATGGTTTACTTTTCTCTTGTTAGACCTTGCAGGTTAAATCGACAACTGAAGGTGCAGACAAATAACACAAACCGGTTTCGTTGTGAAATCAACCCCACATGAATGAATCTATGGCAGCGCACAGAGCAGAGAAAAGGTTGGAGCGTATGAAGGGTCTAACAGCAGAGTGCTTATCCCGACTGAGAGGAACCTCTGCTGCTCTGACTTCTGCTCCGCTGTAGCTTCTTTGCTTACCAAGGCATCGAACACCAGGGTGTCAAAAGTGTCACTGTCAGAGTTCTCCATCATGATGTTGAAGAGAGCATCCAGGGTGTCTTGCAGGAACTAAAATGACAGATGCACAGCAAGTTACAGCAGGTCAAATAAAATGTAACCCGGCACCCAAAAAAAACATGGCTCACACTTTATATTAAGGCACACACATTCAGCATTAACTAGCTGCTTATTAGCATTAGCACATTAGTAGCACATTGGCTCTTTATTAATCATTGTAAAGCACTTATTAATGCCTTATTCTGCATGATCACATTCTACATCTATTAGGCATCAACTTAGAGTTTTTTCCTCAATAACATCCTAATTACTGCTTATTGATAGTAAGTGAGGAAGTTGTTGTACATGAATTATGATCTTCGTGAGAGATGTGCACGGAGAGTCTCAATCACACCGCAAAAAGGCAAAGCTGCTTCCACTGCTCTTTCGAATCAATCTAATAATCATTTTCGCATCCAGCTGCTGACGCCAAAGTGATAAATGACCCGAGCCCGAGTGAATTTATCTGTCATGTCGAGAGGAACGCGACGTAAAAATCACAACAACGAAATAAGACACACAAAGATAGAAGATGACGAGCACGGACCTTTGTGGGATGTTTACACCATTTTTGAGAGTGGAAGCAGAAAATGAGGAGATGTGGACACAAATACATCCCAGTTAGAGCTGGGTGATACATTTCAAATCATTATCGGAACATGAATGTTTTTTCAATGCAGATCAGGACATGAATCCACTGAGAGTTGATAACCAATAATCCTGAATTCTTCTCAAGTCCTAATCCTAAATACTACGAATGCAGCCATGTTGAATACGAGCTCTCAAGCATCCCGTATGCAGCAAGTACACTAAAGCTCTGACAGCTCGGCACATCACGCACCCTCCGCTGCTGTTAACACAAGCCAGTACGGTTCTATGAGGACAGTAATAATTTCCCTGTCAGCGGCACCTCAAGAAACACTAACTACGTACACCCTTCCTCTCTGGGGAAACATGCTCCATTTACTCAGCCAATTCTGAGGCAATGTGAAAACAAATGTAAAGGCGTCGGACACACAGATATCCGTCCACACTGTGCTTGGTCTGTCAGCTCAGGATGGATGAGATGCATCGTGTTCTCGTGGAGAAACAAACACGGCGAGTTTGAAGCACCCTTCAATCTCAAACGGGCCAGAGACGGGGGGGGGGGGGGGGGGGGCTGTTTGCTCAAACTGGTACATTAGGGAGATGGAAAAATGGCTTTAATGATAAAAACACAACCTAAAAAAAAAAAAGATTCATCATATAATCTTTGTGCACAACATCTGACACATACGCCCATAACAATGTACTGATAAAATGCCTTTTAAATGCCGGATGAAAACATTGTCTAATTGCAGACCAACAGCCTCAGAGAGCTTTGGAGAGATCGAGCACTAATGTGGTGGTAATAACAATCACACCCCTGCGGTTTAATGAACTGGTCCAGCTGTGGTTGACGCGTCTATCTGGCCTGATCAAAACTGTGTGGGTGAAGGACTTCCTCTGATACACTGCAATCTGCCAGCCCCCCCCCCCCAAAAAAACTCTCTCCAGAGAGTGATTTATTCATCTGCCCCATGCTGAGCACTTAAAGGGCCTCTGCCTATACTTCTGACAGCAGGTCATCTCCTCCCCGTCTGCACGCCGTGTGTGGCGCTATGTGCTCCCTCCTCGCAGCAGACATCAAAAAAGAAGCTAGCGACTGGTTCCTTCAGACAGGCGGTGAAATCATTTGTGAAATTTGCCCAGACGCTGCAGTAAGGATTGTGTTTAGCTGTTAAGATCAAAAGGATGAGGTGCGTCTTCCATGCAGCAATTAAAAAAGGAGCTTTAATAAAGATCATTAGTTTGTTTTTGTTCCGGCTCTGAGTGCACCGCAGCTTCCTGAGAAAACAAAGACAGCAGCGCAGTCGGCACGACGACGCTCGCCCTCTGACCTTGACGACCTCGCCACCTTCCACCTTCATCAGCTGATGGAGGTTCTGCTGCAGCAGGCTGGTGTTGGAGCGCCACTTCAGCAGGCCGAGGAGGTCCACTGGAAAAAAAAAATAAAAAAAGCTATTACTACAAGGCACAGCAGTGAGACCATCCTGCCAATGGTAATGCAGTGTGAAGAAAGATGGAGAGGCTGCGAGAAACAACAATTAAGGCTGAATATTTGAATTCATTGAGGGACTAATGAGGGTCAGTCGATTGTTGAAGATGTTTCCCTCAAACACACACACGAACAGCTGTGTTTCAGTCATTTCTGGGGACCCTAACCCTCACATTAAACTAAACCTGACCTTAACTCAAGCTTAAATCTTCATCCTAAAATGTAATGATTGATATTATGGGGAGTAGCATTTTGTCCCCATAAGGAAGGCAAGTCCCCGCAATGTGACACTGTCCTCACAATATGAGTAACACTCGTGTACTTGTAAGGACCCTCACTGACATGACGCATTAAGTCTTAAGCCTAACCCTTAGCCTAACACTAACCTAAATCTAGTTCTAGCCTAACCCTTAAAATCAAGCCTGAACCTTCAAACAGGCCTGTGAAGCTGTGAGGACCAGCCAAAATGTACTCGCTTTGCAAAAATATCATCATTATGTAGCAAGTACAAGTGTATATATATACACACACACGCATGCACGCACATGTGCACACACGCACACACACACATCAGTTTGTAAATTTTCCAAACACGGCATCAGTCATTCTATTAGATCTCTTACTTTAATCATGGAAAATGAATTTAGGCACAAGAGGATGAGTCATGATGTGATTAATCAAGCTCGAGGGAGCGTTCGTTCAGAACACCTCTGGCAGATTATCAAATTTTTAAAATGCACTCATGTGGATTTGTTCCAGCGTTGTGTAAACCAGCACTGTGAGCGGCAGTCAGATCGCTGCTCGGGACAGAAGACGTCTATCTTTTAAAGAGGTGGCGACACTGAGTGTTGGGAGACACGAGTCAGTCAACTTCAGCAGTTGTTAACATCAGGATGAGTTTACGAGTCTGTGTGTGAAACAGGTGTCTAATGCGTTTCATGGCTCTGAGGCAGCTTTGTCAAACCCAGGGGATGTCATTGGGGTGATCTCGTGTCGAGCTTGGAGATTACACGCCTCCGCTGCATCGATTTTCCCTCCGTGGAAGTGCAACACTGAAAAGCTGGAATATTTCTTTAACTCGTCAGTCCAGTCTAGTGCCCAAAGCCCATCACAGAGCTCAAGGTGACATCCTCAAATTTTTTGTTTTGAGTATCCAAAACCAACAAGAACTCAATTTACAGTAATATTTACCAGAGAAAAGCAGCAACTCGTCACATTAGAGAGGCTCGGAGTCCATTTGCATTTGCATAAAAATAATATGTTTGATAATTCATCAATTATCAAAGAAATAATTGTCTCAGCTACAGTCCAGTCCTGATGTAAGAGACACATTGAGGTTTATGACCTGCCTGCATTACTTACTTACTCACTTCCTGGGACCCTCAACTCTAGCTGCTCCCTCTTCTTCACCTTGTCTGATTGGCTGGAGTCAATCAAGCATGGCGACACCGTGATGAATGCCTATCATCCGCAACCTGACGACCTATCGCGGATCGGTCACCAGCCCCTGACTAAACTATCAGGGATCCTCTCCCCGGGGAGATTTAGCTTCGAGAATTGACGGTTCGGCGCCTCAGAAAGACAAATGGAATGAAATGGGAATTAATCATCGGGCAGCTTGGTCCCACTGGGGGCCCTCAGCACATGGGACAGGGAGGCAGGTTGGGGGGGGGGGGGGGGGGGGGTCTGGTCTGCCTGAGAGTTACAAGAAAATCGCTGAGCACCTTCGACAAAAAACATCTGCTGGAGAATGGCTGTCTTAGCAGGCAGTCAGATTTAAAAGCTCCAAACCTGGCAGATGGAGAGTGGTGGAATAATTAATTCTGGGAGAACAGGTTACAGTCACAGCACAACTGAAATGCTAAAGACTTCCCATTACCATTTCAATCTTTGTTTACAGCACATCTTGCCTCATAAGAGCTTTTTTTTTTTTTTTGTTCATTTTTACAAGCAAACACAACCATTAAGTGGTTTGAATAGCTCGTTCTGTAATAGTAACGGCCTTGTATTTGGTTATACGTTTTAAAAGTGCAGGCTTTATCGACGCAGTGATGTAAGAGCCGCGTCACACACGGCACAAAGCTAACGTCGCTGCTCTGAAAGTGTTTTTTTTTTTTTTTTTTCAGCCAAGGCAGGAACAGGATGTTAACACATCTTTCAGCAGGCTAGGTCCTCTCTCAGCTGCAGTCATTAGATCTCAGCTTCTCCTCCAGCCTGCGTTTAGTCAAGCACACTGCAAATACCCAGGGAAGAGCCGGCAGCCACTTCACACGAGCTCCCAGCGCCGGGAGACCGCCTGCATAAATCTGGCATAATTAAAAAGAGTGTTTCATCTCGAACGTGGGGATCAGGGCTGAGGTGTCATGTGTATGAAGCGAGCAGTCTGTTGCAAGGGGCATTCAAGTGGCAAGAGTTAGACTTCAGGAGAAACTTCAGCGCGGCTGAGGCGAATACGAATCGAGCCGATGACGGAGAAGATTAGACACACTTATGGATTAATACGCTGGTTATTTTTCCAATGAGTCGATTCATTATTTGTCCTAGAGATAGTGAAAAAAGTCCTGGGTGGCATCTTGAAATTGCTAATTTTACCAAAGGTCAGGCGGCGCCGTCAGTGTGTGTTTGTTTGGATAAAAGTCAATATCGTTGCTTCTTCTTCTGACGCGTAAACTTCGAACATTTTTCCTTAATATCTCTGGTGGAGTTTATTGTAGACAATTCATATTTGGATGGGAGTAAGAGTAGAAGTAGTTGCACGATATGTGTGCATGTACGTCTCTGTAGCCACGTCTTAATTTGGTACGACTGTGGAGATGTTGTACCGATTCTCCCATGAAACCACTGAGCGCTCGGCTATGTGTCGGCTAAAAACAGCTCGCGTGTCCGCACTGTTATTTAGAATCAATCCAAAATTTAATGGGTTCTTCTTTGGCCCATGCTTCAAACTTCCTCCAACTTTTCTGAAAATCTTGCCAGTAGTTTTTCTGTAATCCTGCAGAAAAACAATGACCCTGAACCAAAGAACAAACCTCCTCAGCAGAGGTAATGAGGTACCGGAGGAAAGATCATCCTCATTCAGACATGGAACAACAAGCACATGAATATTTGAGGTTTATAAGTTTTGTCCACCAAGTATTCGCCAACTTTTGGAGGGTGAGGAAGTGTCTGAAATTGTAAAGGAGAAATCAGAATAGAAGGACAACTGAAAAAAAAAAATGTTTTACAGGAAGACAGAGGGGCGGCTGAGCGACTGAGCTAGCGAGTGAGCTAGCTGTTTGGGTGGGAGTTTTAAAGAGCTTCTAGGTTTTAATAAAGCAGGCAGACTCTGGCACAGTCGGAGATAGATTCGCTCTGCGTTGCTTTATTAAAAGAACTCAAACCTTTTCCTAGAGCTTTGGCGTGGGAGGACATATTACGGGGGGCGCGCACACACATGCACGCGTGCACACACAAGCCTCTCTGTTTAATCAAACTCAGTGTGCAGTACGAGGCAGTCTCATCCCCGAGCACCTATTGGAGCCTTGCAAATTACCACCACAAAGCGGCAGGTAAATATCAGAAGTGGAGCTGCTCTGTAGGACTGAATCGCCTCAACAGGACACACGCCGCTGCCCATCTCTCCTCACACGGCGAGAGGATAGAAAGGAGAGCGAGGTGGACAAACAAGGTGCAGACTGGTTTCTTTTTGTTTGTTAAATACTGCACAGCTACAGTTTCGACGCGGGTCTAACATCACTTCTCTACGTGGTATAATCCGTGCATGCAGGTTCTGCTTCTGCAACCGAGGCTGCTCATTGGCTGGCATCACCACCACCCCCACACGACTCTATTCAAATGACAACTTATACTGCAGACTATACTTAATAACCCTCAACGGGAACATTACTGTAACAACACGCGACGTCCCCCCTCTTTCAAACAATATATGCTGCGGCGCTGTGACAACAAAATTTTTCAGGGGTCCGCAGTGACCTCGTTACTGAGGCTTTATGAACATTTGTTGTGCGTGCTATATCGGGGCCACATCTAGGAGAGCCACAATGAGAATTTCAGAGAGCGAAGATTTACTCCAAGGTCGCACAAGGCCTCAGCATTAGTATGGCAGCTGGCACAGAGAGGGTTTCTACTGAAGATCGATGCAGACCGAGAGCTGCTGCTCTTCTTCAAAACCGCTGCCAGGTGAAAATCCTGTGTTTCCACAATGTCAGCGCATCAAGATCAACTACCGTGTGGTTTTTTTTTTTTCCTTTTATTTACTCCTTCAAAAAGGTGCTGAGATGGTTCCATAAGTGCACGAGGCATAAAACTTGAGCAGTCCTGTAATGTGAGTGGAGACACTAAAAATCACATTACCAGAGGTTTATAGCCTCAGATGCTGTGTCCATCATATGCATATATAACAATGCAGGTAGGTCCACTGACGTGATGCATAGATGAAATCCAACGCCTTGGTCTCCTTTAAAGGATAATTCCAGTTTATCATAGCTTGGGTCTGATTTGGTCAGAGTGCCTGTCGCAGACCTGCATCATAGCTTAGAGACCGGTTGAACTTTGACCTGCTGGACTTGCCACAGCAGGTGGCGGATCATCACATTTGAGGTGCACTTGCTTTACCTGCAAAATAAAGTGCTTTGGATAATCTGGCTAAACCGGTTTAAGTGAAACTGCCGCGTTTGTAGATCAGAGCAGCCATTTTGGAGGGCAATGCTGTTGGAAATTTTGAACATAAATAAGATCCAGGCTGCAATAAAGTGAAAACGTCCTTTAATAAAATAAAAAACATGGAGAACAAGTTGCTCGTCTTCGCCAGCCTTATTTTATCTACTGCTCCTCAGAGGAGGCATATATCATATTTAGCTCAAGGAGGTAAAAACAGGTTCGCATTGCCTCTTTTGGTGGGTATATAAAAGGATTATTCAGCGAGCGCTCTGCGACTGCAAAAAGACTTAAATGCTGGACCACATACAACATCAATTTGCTTCAACAGCTCACTCCGAGCGTTTCCTTTCACTCTGGCCTTGCTCGGCTATTTAAAATTATCTTTGCGTTACCATGAATAAAAACACGACGACAAGATGCACTCCTATACTTAAAACAGGGTGTTGCTTTGGGCGAGTAAAACAATTAATTTCAATTCCAGTCAAAGTTAGCCTGTGGTGAATCTGCCCCTTCTTCATTCTCTTTCAGGCTGCGGCCAAAAAACACAGAGGAATGAGGAAGCTTTCATTTTGGCTCTAATTAAAATGGTGACTCAGTCCTGCATACCAAAAAAACAAAACAAAAAAAAAACAAAGAATGCACAATGAATCAAGCAGAGAGGAAAGCGAAGCAGACATTTAGGATAGTTCTGTTTGGAGTAACTGTGAAATCAGAGCTGGGAGCGTTTGACCAGCTTTCACAGAGACAAGCATGTCTGGAATTTACAAACATGAAGAACGACTGCAAGAGGCCAAAATCCTTAATCCATGAGCCACAGGGCAGAGATGGGGATTTCCTGTGCTTAATAAGTGGAGATCTTCTGAGCATCCTGGGAAAAAAAATTAAAATACTCCTCCAGACTGACAGCTGTGAACAGAGCAGAGCTGTCGTCCGCTCAGCAGAGACGCACTGAAATCTACTGACTGAGCCTGACTGACGGAGGAGAGCTGAGGAGGAGAAAGTAGGTTAGAAGGAGAGAGGCATGAAGGAAAACCCTCGAGGCAGGGCAAACGTCCAACACCAGGACACGTGTAAAGACCAGGTGGAGGGAGCGGAGGATGGCAGGCGTCCTGGGGTTCGACTTTAAGTGATATACGTTAACCGCGTGTGGATAATCTGTCTTTCAAAGTCAGAGGTTGTTGCCCAAGGCGGCTTTCAACGTCCAGGGTCTGCTCGGCTAAAATACATTGAAAAATGTCTTTTTGAAGTAAATGTGAGCGTGATTACCGCTGGAATGAACTCTCCTCTGGGCAGCACATCCACAAACATGCACACACAAACACGCAATATTACACTTAAAGTGTACTTTCTGAAGAATGCACTTTGTGCTATTAAGTCACCTTCAAGTATACTTAGGTGTACTCAAGCAGTCTTTGAGCACCACTTGAACACACTTGAAGTGTAAATAGTTGCTAAATTAACACAACTTGAAAATCAGGACTCATGAGCATTCAAAACACAGTCGCAGTACATCTGTATTACATCAGGAATGTGCTGGAAATATACTTGAAAATACTTAAAATGAAGAGAAATTAAAGTACACTTTAGTTCAGCATGCTAACAGTGTATTGCAAAGGAAAATAATTAGACTTTTCATAAGTACAATTAATTACTATTAGAATTATGTGTGATTTAGTACATTTAAGTCCAATTTATAATACGCTTACTTTGAAATACTACTTTAAGTATTGCAGAATTCGTATATTCATGTTAATGCATAACTCAGTGAGACCCGGTGTTGAATGGGAAAAGACACAGATGCTGATTGAAATGTAGATTCTGTTACCGTTCTGTGTCAGCTTGGTGGAGCAGACCAGGGTGGAGATCTGGAAGGAGTCCTTGCTGATGGTGCAGTTGCCCAGGTTCTGGTTGCTTTTGCCCGTGGCGGAGTAGCCCTTCTCCTCCAGCTCCAGCTTGGTGGCGGGTAGGTTCAGGTACAGAGACGAGTCCTCCAGCTTCTTCGCTTCCGCCTGGTTTTCGAGGATAAGATTCAGCAAATTTACTATTTGGAGCAGAGCTACTTCAGGGAGCTCATTAATTTTTGCAGAATCACTGAAACCCGTATCTGCTGTTTATATTGTAATGAAGTATTATGTCCTATTACTGTGTATTTTTTTAAGACGCACCACTGAACCAGCCTTTCTCCGCCAGTAGTCGCGTCTGAGAGTAATAACAAATGGCAATGCAACACAAAAGAGAAAGAAAAACCTAATTTTTCCCACATTAACTTTTTAATTAACATAAATTGGCAGCATAATGCAAAGGTATCATTATACAAGGGATTTTAATTGGGAAGTAATTTCATTTCACTGTGGGGTTTGATGCGTACCGACTGCACAGCTCCCCATACAAGGCAGTGAAGCTGTTATTATGCTAGCTGCTAATAAGACAGGCCAATTTTTCACACAGTACTGGTCTCTGTTGTGGTCATGTCACGAGGAGCGTGGGCCGGGCCGGCGAGTGGGCAGCCAATCGCACGCGTACGCCACAGACCGACTCCTAACGGCGTGATGAGATATGTCCCATTTACCTTGTACACGATGAGATCGTGCTCGCCGTCCCTCAGAGTCGTCCCATCGTACCTCATCAGCTTCACGAAAGACAGGGCAAATATCTTCTCTGATTTGTCTCTGGCTGTTGGAGGGAGAAAAAGGATCACATGAGACACACTTTACTCCTGTTTTTGTACAAAAGTGCACTTTTTCCACAGTCCTACGCAGTGTGCATCTTCAGGAAATCAAAGACAGCGTGAGAGCCGTTAGAGACCGGGTCCTGTTCAGTAAACCATGCTGCACAGCTGACTTCACAACAAGTCATTAACAAACGAACAAACAGAGAATCCCACACGCAAATCTCAGCTCCTGAGTTGGTACACAAAGCTTCTGTTCCCCCCTGATGTCTGTATTAACGCTGTGACTCGATCTGAGCATGAGCTGTTGTCTTTCTCCTAAATACAGAATGCAATCATTTGCACACAAACCGTTCCTGAGCCCATGTGGTAATTTCACTTATACAATCATGTGTTCACAAACCTCGCTCCATCCTCGCTTGTGAACCACTGAGCCTTTCCGGGATGCCCCTTTCATACCCGATCATGACACTATCACCTGTTACCAATCAACCTGTTTACAGGTGTTTTTGGAGCATTTCACCACTTTCCCAGTCGTACTTGTGCTGTTTACATTTGAGTATATGTCAAACAGGATTAGCAAATGATCACATTCTGTTTTACACGGCGTCCCAGCTCATCCATGAGTGAGAACGGAGTTAAAGAACAAGTAGGAGGTGCAATGATATGAACTGAATAGTTAATCATAAACTCATACATCCAGTATCTGAAAACTGATTTGACAGCTATATAAATATGTGAGCCTTGCCTTTTTAAATATTTGCTGGTTTAAAAATAAAGGAATAATCCACTTCTATAAAACAGTCTATTACTAACATTTGTAGGTTTGGACTAAGATGTGTGTCACTTCCTGTTAGCATATGAATAAACAGTCGCACTTGTGATCCCAGGGCTGCAGCTGTGAACGGTTTGCATAATCCTGCTCGATGCTCGTTGCCCGTGTGTACGTGCATACACACACGTGTTGCTGTATTTGGGGGTGTTGAGGGGCAGCACTGTGTAAACAAGCAAGAGAGTTATGACTTTGTCCTGTAACCAAACGTTTGGATAGGGCCACATATATCATCATTGTGGATCAACAAGCTCAAATTTACGTGCGGGCTGACATGATTCATGGAAGTATCTTGTGCATTCTATCTGCATAAATCCCCTCATTGGTTTGCTGCCTGCAGCCTCGCCAGTGAATAATTGCTGGGCTGGCCTGAGAGGAACCAGTGGAGGGAAAACACTGCACGCATGCCACCCAGTTGAGAAAAAATGTATTAGTGAGTTCCTAAGAGGAGCAGAGTGCTGAAAACTCTGGGGAAAAGAAGGTCACTTTCAGGACAGAGCTACTTTTTTTTTGAGCCAATCAAAGTCAGGTTTGCATGGAGGTTCTGCAGACATCCACCTCTAAGGTGGGCTGTCACTTCAGATTTATGTTGAGTGTACTGTGCCACATTTTAAAGCCTACCCTCTACCCCACTCACCAGGTAGTGGCATAATGACAGATGAAACAGGAGCGAAAAGATGGCGGGGATCTCTTACAGCCACGGCGGCGTCCGTGATAGCAGCCATCAGTCTGATGAGGCCTGACAATGTTAGAGTGGTAGTCTGATGCACTGTGTTAGAGCTGGCCTGATTCTGAAACCAGGGGGGCTGAGATACTGAGCACATGAGCTCTAGCAGTGGCCTTGATGAGCAGCTCTGTCACTCCGCGTTTCTGCTAAAAGTTCAGCACTAGCTAGGAGCAGTGGAGGAAGCAGGAAGGACACAAGCCGACGACGGCGGAGGCAGACAACTGAAAGGACTTCAGCTGACAGACCATCTCTGCTCTGCTCTTCCTCAAGAAAACTCAATTATAGAGAGAGGTCAGGGATCTCTAGATTTTCCCAGGAAAGTGCCAGAATGTAGACATTACATCTTAAGCTACTGTGATACCTGCAAACCGCCTTACAAGGATTAACATCACAAAGTAAACGATTACAGAAAAGGTAATGAGTGTGTACAGGCGCACCGGTTTCCTTGGCGCGATCGGAGTTTTACTGTTGTGTTTACACATGAACCATTATTCTCTGTTCAATCATTTACACACAGAGATGAAGGTTTAAGTCTGACGCGGTGATAAGGGGGTAAATTGCATCAGTTGGCACTCTTGTCTTCCATTCTGATGATCAAATGAGAGGCTAAATGCAGCAGAATGGGAGATGCAAAAGCTTGTTTGCAGGCAGACAGATATCAAAGTGGGTTCATCCTCAACCACTGAGGTTACTAATTCAGCGCAGACATGACAGGAAGCGGCTCGATGCCGGAGAGTCCTGCCAGCCCAGATGCAGACAATCAGACACTTGGATAAAGTTAGATTTGTGTGTACATGGATAGCGATGACCAGGGACATACAAGGCATACACCGCACACAAATCCACACAATCAAGCCATTACACTTTTTCAACATATCTCTGCACTGTCAACCGTCAGTGACGAGTTAAAGTTGGGCAGCATCAGCATGCCCCTGCCGTCCCGCAGTCAGTTGAGGTGAGCCAGTTTCTAAAGCAACCGTTACAGCAAGATAACGGCAAGTCACAGACTTTCAAAGGCATGCCTCGTAACAGCATTAGCTGCAGAAGCGAGGTGCCAAGCATGACAAGAAGGCTCTCCAAGTGGATTATAAGACAGCGCTGAGCTCCGGCCATTTCGCCCAAACCACCTGCATGCAGGTGAGGAGCAAACAGAGCTGAAGGATTCTGGGCCTGGAGGACAGCTGCAGATTACTTCATGACAGGAAAAATAGACTTTCCCGCTCTGATATCCTCCCAGTTCTGCTCCCCCTTCTGTGCCATATGAATTGATTGTTTAATACATATACACCTGTCACCGCTCCCATCGCCCCTCCAAAACCCTTTTCCCTGCACCGCTCCTGCTGCTGGAGGGATGGCCTCGCCATGTGGCAGGCAGATGGGATGGCAGCGTACCAGGCTTCCCTGCCCTCTACACCCCCAAAATTAAAAAGAATGTTATAAAACAGAAGGACACACAACACTGGCTGCATTCAGCGAGACACTGGTCCCAATAAACAAACGAGGCCCCTCAGGCATTTTTCACATCCCAGCTGTAGTCTCTGACAAGCCACTCCATGATGCCGCTCTGCTTTGTGCAGGGGCAGACTAATGCCTCTGATTAATGTGACAAAGGGTGAGCTTCAAAGTATTTATCACCGTGCAACACATCTGCTTGGATTGGAAATCTTCCATTATTTTTTCCCATGGACAGATTAGCAGCCAATTGTGCAGCTGGTCATCGGCAAAACTGATTATTGGCGCGCTGACATTAGTACTCACAGTCCTGCGATGAGCGGTGGCGAAAGGTGAACCGCAAGTGGCTCCGGTTCACGTCTTCAATAGGAATAGCGACCTGAGGTCAGGGACAGAAAGGGACCGTGTGAGACATTTACACCCACGAGCACGCACTCACAAAGCAGGTTTTTAGGGACACATCAGGAGCAGAACGAGGCCCAAAGTCTAGATTTTCATACTGTGCAGAAATGCAGTGAAAAAGATGGCAGGTGGCGAAGTTAGCGAAAGGGTTAGGTGTGATGTCAAGAATAAGCGATTTGTAGGAAATGAGCTAAAATATGCAAAACCACTGCTGTGCTTTTTTTAAGTGTCATGGATCAATAACTTTTCACATTTCTGCCGCCACCACATGAACCATTAAATCTACTGTACGGTTTCATATTCATCACTGTCTTTCCATGCTGCTGAGCTTCATGGCTGAATATCCACCAGATACCACGTTCTGGAAATTACTGGTGATGAAAACCTGTGTTGTGATGAATAATGAATTTGAGAACTTTATCAAAGGGCGGCGTTGCAGTCAAGGAGGAAGACGGCGACTAAAATATTTCTCAGCGTAACAGAGAAGAAATATGAGGAGGTGGACGTTCGGAGAGAGACGCACCTTAATCGTTTCAAACCAGCGCGGCTGCTTGACTTGGTAGTAGATGACAGACTTGTACTCGTTGATGCCGTCGTCTCCGGCTCCGGGGAAGATCACGTTCTAGACAAAGAGGAGGAAATCACACAAGTCAAGTTATGGAACAATACGGCCGGTTAGCAGCTCATTCAGATGAGTGATAATGTCAAAACAGTAACACTTTCTATGAGGGTACGCACATTCACCATTAATTAGTTGCTTATTAGCATGAAAATTAGCACCACACTGGCTCTTTATTACTCAGTACAAAGCCCCTCTAGGTCAGGTTATTGAAATCATTAAATTCACGTCTTTACTTAGTGTCAATAAGGAGTAATTAGCAGTTTCTAAGTGCTTTCAAAAGGCAACTGCTTGTGGTTCTGGAAGACGTGTCGCCTCTCATCCAAGAGGCTTTTTCAGCTCTGACTGACTGGTGGGGAGTCCCAGGCATTTCTCCTCTTGTAGGATCATTGTCCCACCCAGCTATCACCCTAACTTGGGACCCAAGTGGTTTCAATGACCATGATAACCACAGAGGTTAAATACCTGGGACTCCCCAGCCACTTGGATGAAAAGCCTTTTTCAAGTTTTTTCAATCAAGTCCAGTTGGCCTTGAGTCAACGCACCTTGGAGGGAGGACCTGGAAGAGTGTGAATCTTCACAGGCATCTAGTTAACGGCCTGCTAGATGTAGAATATGGTCATGCCGAACAACACTTTAATTAGTGCTTTATAATGACTAATAAAGAGCCAATAAGCTACTAATACGCTAAAGCTAATATGCTAATAAGCGAGTAGTTAATGGTGAATGTTCGCACCTCAATCTAAAGAGTTGCCGTCAAAACATTAGCACACTCACAGCTGGATGAGGAAATTGCCGTGCACTTAGTCAATAAAACGGAGTCCCTGCGGCAGAGCGCCTAAATCCAGAAGAGCGGCCTTTAAAAGTCTGGATGCACTTTATGCATGAGCACCTGCCTGTTGGCCGCCAATCTCATGACTGCATTGTGGAAATAAGAAATAAATGAGAAATTAATTATTTAAGAAGGAGGGGCAGCGGCTCCCATGCAGCGAGAAGTGGAGGCAAGCCAGGTGCAGGGAAGTGGACCAGCTGGTGCCGACGGATCCAGCCTGAGCGGGTTCCCTGAGTTTCCACAGCGGGTCAGGGTGGGTACGTAAAATACTGCGTGGCCCCTGGGGGATTTGGCACAGGGGATGGAGTGACAGCGGATGGCACGCGGACCTCGTTTTCTATCAGCCAGCCTCGCTCTTTCCTCCCACTACTCCAGCTGACTCCCTGGCCTGCTAGAGCGCTGCTGCTAAAATACTCCAACACTAATGGCTTCTGACAACCAGCAATTATGAGGAATAACAGGCCCCGTCTCCCCCAGCCACGCCGAGCAGATCTGGGGGGCAGGTGCTAGCTCGAGCAGCTCTGCCCCCTCCACTAAGTGGCCGGGATTCGTGACAGCTTCACATTCTGGGGGGACGGGGAGGGGAGAGCGGGCGAGGTCTAGCCGTGGGTGAGAGGGGTTTGTGGGGGGGTGTGATAAGATGTCAAGGTGATAAGAAGACTCTCACTACACGGCATCACAAATCCTCTTTGAGACAGAGGAAGGATGGCACAATCCAGAGGCAGAGAGACAGAGACGAATGGAGGGGATGAGAGGCTGAGACAGGGAGAAAACCACGAGAAGTTAAAGTGTCCGACAACGACTCTCATCCAATCATGTGTTCGCAAACCTCGCTTCCTCCTCGCCTGTGAACCACTGAGCCTTTCCAGGATGCCCCTTTCATACCCACTCATGACACTATCACCTGTTACCAATCAACCTGTTTACCTGTGGAACGACTTTCCCAGTCTTTAGCTGCTCCTGTCCCGACTGGATTGAAGTTATCAGATTCTGTTTCATTTGTTTTTTTTACACAGCGTTCCAGCAATTTTGGAGGGTGGATTAAACAAAGTCTCTAATATCAAAGATCAGACTCAAACTGCTCCAGACATTAAAGCGACACACCGGAAGTGACAGCATCTCTCATCTGAGGAACACAATTTCCTTTCAGCCGATTAAAATCCAGGAAGGAAGAGGGAGAATTTAACCAGAGTGAGCACTGATCCCGTGGGAAGTGAGCGTTTCTGCGAAAAGCAGCACGATGTTGAAGGGAGCTCCAGTGCTGCAAAGGCGACACGGTCATACCGCTCGCAGACGTGATCTATGCCACTTGATGACTGTCGACTGCTGTCACTGACTCCCATTATCGCAGCCCGGAGGCCCTGACGGTGCAGCAGCCTATTTATACACAACATGTCTCCTTTAATAAACGCAGTATAGCTGCTTGCAGATGCTTTAAATGGAGCAGTAGACTTCATGCTCCGATTCGGAGCCGACAACATAAATAAAATCCCAAACAGAACTGCATACAAATAGAAAACAAACGCAGACGATGCTGCACTCAAGTGCCGAGAAACACCCTTGTTTTTCTACGTTGGTGAGACATAAGATGCATCGCAACCTCCAAAAATAATCACAGTGATCATTGCTGCTTTCTGCCACTTCAGAACTGCATTTACTGTATAATCACCACTGATTCTTACACTTCCTCGGCCTGCTGAGCCAAATCACCCACGAAGCCTCTCAATCTAAGACTAATGTGTATAATTGAGGCAGGGGAGGGTATGAGCGCTCGCGTCTGATTCGCTGCTGGCAGGAGGCCTCCTCATGACCAGGGGTCTGTCATCTCAAATCACTCTCCTGTAACTTCCACGCTCACACAAGTACACTGAGCGTGGACATCACAGCATTAACGCCCTCCAGCAAAACACAGGTAAGTCGTAACTTAAAGCAAACTAATACAAGATCACCTCAACAGTAACTGCGCATTAAAAGTGAACATTCACAGGCACGTGAGCACACACACACACACACACACACTCCTGCAGACACACACCTCCTGCCCTACTTCTTCCAAAATACTTGTCGTGTCCGACTACTCTCAAACCTCTCATATCCCCCATTAACTGATGGCCTCTGCAGAACAAGAGGTAAAGTCAAGCAGGGGGTGACAATAATTAAGCGTCAGAGAATGGGGTCACCGGCTAGAGACTCTAGATGGAACAAAAGCTTTATTAGGACATTAGACACTGACGGCTTGGCACATGATTAACGAAAGTCGACAGCGCTCGGAAGCAAAAGTCCATTAAGCGTTCTCGAACTTGCAAACCGGCAGCCGCCATAATGATTTATCTGGATTTGTTTGTGTCTCTCTGGTTTCATTTTCTGGAGGAATTCAACGCAATTAATGGCGTAAGGCCGCCACAGGTACGAGCGAGACGGTGCTGACCGCCACCAAAATGTAATTAACTGATCTCTGTGACAAGGGCTGCAAATTTCCTCCGAATACGTTTGCAACATTTTGAGACAGCTTGCTAACAAACAAACAGACAGGGGAGGAAATCATCCCTCGGACTTCATTAGCAAACGGAATTATAGCAGAGGACAAATGCTGATTTCATGTTTCTGATCACTTCAAACTTTCAAAGCATGCGGCCCAGACTGCCTGCTAGGGTCTGTAACTGCCTCTGACAGTGATAAAGGTTGATTCCTGCAGCGGGGAGCAAGACTTTAGGATAGTCAATCAGCAACAAAGCACCAATATTGCCTTCTGTCACTTTTTTGACAGGCGGTGAAGACGTACGCTCTGGCCTGCGCATCACACTGCTTTATAGGAGCCCTGGTCAGTTAAGCAGCGTGCTGAGCTGTGTGAGACTGACGAAAGCCCGGTAAATCAGAGACCGTCCGGCAGACCGATCGGCCGCGGCGCTCGTGTCCTGAATGCGAGCTGAACCCTGGAAAAACACCAAAGAAGTTCCTGAGCCGTACCTCCAGTTTCTTGCCGTCCTCATCATACACCGACATGGTCACCTCCACGTTTTTGGGAGTGGTCTTGCTCCCCTTGTCAAAATCCCCCTGAACTAGAGTCACGTAGATGTCGTTCCGGACGTCACCTGCAGAAAAACAGGAAGAAGCAGGTCACATCCTCACTTTTCAGTCTTCCAAGAACCCAAACTTCATGAATTTATTCATTCATTTTTAATAAGAATATTACTGCATAACTCATTACATTTTAGGTGGCATAAGTGGATATTTGGCACCATATACTCTCTGGCTGACTTCAGTCCATTACATAACTAATGCCTTAATTAAACCTTAATGAAGTATGATATGTTCTTTTCTCCCTTAACTCTAAATCACTTCCTGGATGAATGTTCAACCAATCAAATTTAAAAAAGGAGACAGGCAGCCAAGGTGAAGCCTTCGAAAACACTCAACCTGGCATGATGATCTCAGGGAAGCCCATCTTGCGAGCCACAGCTGTCGATCGGTCCACCAGGTGTGGGAAGTCCTTCCTTATTTGATGGATGTCTCCGGGGAGCAGCTTCAGAGTCACCCACAGGCCTGGTGACGCATTGGAGGCAAGGAGGGGAGGAAGCAGGATAACGTGAGGAAGAGCAAGCTGCCCCAGGAAAATACATATCGTTACTGTGGCAGCAAAAGACACGCAGGCCTCAGCTCAAATAAAAGTGCTGCTTTGGAGCGTGAACGCCGGCTGGAAAAAAGAACCAAACGCTTCGCCATAACAAACAAACAGACACTAAATGGCAAAACTAAATTTCTGACCCACTGCAAAATTCATGATAACGTCCCTAACGCCCCAGTTTCTTCTTTAGGCACTCTGTTCTTATGCGAATAAGTGACATTTATGGTAGAATATTCAAATCGTGCTGTAATTCCCAGACTTAAATAATTGGTCTTGGAAAACCTGAGCGTGTGAAGCTTGAGAGGAAACTCTGTGGCTCTGAATCATCGTGAAACAAAGGGCCTCCAGGGGACTTTCATGGGTCATATTTCCTAACAATTTAATGCCAGTAGCTGCTTCACTTGTCTCCCGGTTGTGAGGGCAAAGCGTCTTTTTCTGCAGACACTGCATGGTGTGCCAGCTCCGTAACCACACTCGCTCTTAATATTCTCCCAGGGCAAAAAAAAACAAAAAAACAAGGCAGTGTAGATACATACGTCTGAACAAGGCTGGAAATGAGTAAAAACAAGGCGGCCAATTAAAGCGGCCGTCCTGTAGCGCGGCCCCTTCAGAGGCCACCAGAATGAGCGGCGCTCGTGAACCCTGAAGCTTTACTCACTTTCACTTTACAGGCCCCATATTGTTACGAGTGACACATCTCTCACTGGCCGAGCTGGAAGCCTTTTGATATGCGAGCGTGACCGAAACAGCTGCTCTCAGCGCTCCGCTGTCCTTCCCACTGTGGGTTGGAGCAGACCTGACATTTATCCAAGTACATCTTCATAGGCCATGACAATACCGTGGAGGCTGTCATGTTGTCTCGCCCGCCCTCCTCTCCCGGCGCAAATCCCTTAGACGGCTAATGCTCTTCTAACCGCAGATGTCAAATCACTGATAAGATCTAGTCATTGCAGAGGACTCACCAGCTTAATTAACAGCTGGATTACTTGGATCCTGTAGTCATGGTGATGAGAGCAACTATTAATAGCGTGAGCAGTGATTTATAGTGTGAGCACTTGACAAAGAATTACATTCTTACGAGCAAGATGACGAGCGTGTTGTGGATCATTATAGTGTACGAACAGATCTATAATGCAGTATGAAAGAGAGCTGCAACGGCTCATTAAGGTGCATGTAACCAGTTAGTTAACCAATGAAGGGCTGGAGGAAAGTGCACACTAATGGGCGAAATACAGGAGAAGCAACTTGTAGGTGAATGGCGGAGTTTTTTACCTGCTACTCTGAGTTTGTAGGGTGCGTTTGCAAGCCAGCTTCACTGTGTGCACATTTGAGCTTTGCAACATGATGATGCAGTTAATAAGTCATGAATTAATTGAATCGTTTTAACTCCAGCATCGCGGCTACACAATGATTTGACTGATTTGTTTTCATGTGAAACGTAAAAACATCAGATCAGACTGTTGTACGCACAGTAGTGTTGACCTGTTGGAGGGTTATGTAGTCGTGCATAGAGGGGAGAAAACAGCTGCCTAACAATAAAGATGAGCGATGTGGCGCCTGGCGGCTTCTGTGGTCACTGTAGCTGCTTCAGTTGATTAAAATGGACGCGCTCCCGCAGCAGACGGGTCACGCTGCGTCCGTGCCCCGTGTACCAACACATTCAGCCCTAAGGTGCTGCCTTCCAGTGGCTGGAAAGAGATGAACGCACTAGGACTGCGACATGCAGTCACTTTACTTTCACACATAACCCTCATCTTCACATAGTGTTAAATACACATTTTTAATATCTAAATGTATTTATCTTATGACCGGGGCTCTCATTGCTGAGCTGACCTGCTCTCTCTACATATGTAGCTGCCTCTAACTAAGCACTGCTGGGTATTTGGTGGCCTGACTGACAAAGAATCCTCATAAACACTGCAGATAATCTTCAGATCCAGGTTGGTTTCTCATCCCGAGATGTATAACCATTTTCTAACATATAAATCACGTATATATCTGTGTGGTGAGGCTCGTCCTTGGCCCTGGGTCTCGTGTCTGAACCGTGCACTGTACCTTGGCCCTTGTGATTGACCTCTTTGGCGGTGATAACTTTGTTGATGACTGTCTGGAGGAAGTCGTTCTCCCCTGCCACCCTGGGTGAAAAACGGGAGATGTTCAGCTGCTTGTGGCGAATGGCGTCATCCAACGCTAGCCTGCAGTACGCACACAACGGGCAAACACCACAGAGAAGAAGAGGTAGCGGAGAGAGAGAGAGAGAGAGAGGAGGAGGAGGAGAGGGAGGACGAGGAGCGGGGCAGAAGAGCCACAAGGTGACGGTTGTGAGGAGGGGAGTGGGATGAGGGAGAGACGGAGAGAGAGAGAGAGACACACCGGAGAGTGATGCGAGTACCGTGACAGACACAAAGCCGCTTGTTAGCAGTTAACAGTGAGGCAGGATGGGTAATGAAAGAAACACACAGAGAAATCATCGTTTAGGAAATGGTGGCCAGTCAGTATTTATAGCACCAACGCAGCAGTGGGAAGCTTGACCTGCCCACGGTCGGCCCTGAAACTCAATACCAAAGGCTCTACCCGACCCGAAAACAAGCATTCCCACTCTGCCTTAGCGAGACAGCAAACTAAAATATCGTGTCTTGTACTCCACGGGGCCTCAGGTGTAGACAGACTGACTGAGACGAGTGACGTACAGAGCAAAGAAAGTGGCACATGTGTGCAGGTGGATGGTATCTGCGGTACAGAGGACTCTAAACAAGCAGAAGAAGAAGAGAGGAGAGCGTGGAGGAGAAGACAGCGGTGATGGCAGCATGGAGGAGGCGGGAAAGGATCTCTGTCACTCAGCGCTCAGCGCCTCCAACCTTCAATCCAAAGCCAATCCCAGCATGGAGGTGGAACGAGGGACAGCAGTTCAATCAGGGGACAAAACAGTGTAAGACAACAGGAAGAAGGCAGGATTCCCCTCAGATCTGCAAGAATTTCATCTCTGAATCTACTCTGGATCTGATTTTTCAGGTATTTTTTATCAAGTCAAGTTTAAGTTAACTAGATGTCCCAGTGTTTTAGTCTCATCATAGTCAAAGAAACTGTTTCAGTCGAGTTTTAGCCATAAAGTAGGTGGTAAGAAGAGCAGAAACCTGGAGAGACAGAGGTCTTGCTTCCTGTAAAACAGTTGATGTACGTTAGTCCTGACTGTGCTCACTGAGTGCAGCAGGTGTAGCACTGATATGACAGCACAGGAAACAACTGCAGCAAACAGACTGTAAAATTCTGTCTCCTGTTTTTAGAATAAAGAGAGACTTTGGCTGGGTTTCTATTTTTTAAACTACATTTCAGTCTGGTCACAGTTAAATGACGTCTGTGCCGTCTCGCCATCGTCTCGTCTCGTCTGAGTCATGGGAAAAAGGTCGTTGACGAACATGTTAAGTCACAGTTTTCTTGAAAGAAATCAACACCGATTTTTTCCAAAAGCCTTTTACACGGTGGGATTTTCAGTCAATCAACTAATCGATCATTTCAGCACGAGGTGAAATTTTGCTTTATCTAAATGCGACTCGGTTTGACGGCATGCCAGGGATGAGGTCAACTCGGTCTCAGACTTTTACTGGAGGATTGTCTGAGGGAGAAAAACAAGAAGAACAAACGATTCCAACAACATTTCCATCTATCAACTTCGTATTTTTTTCTGAAAGCCCATTCCATTTCTGTTTGGATGCCAGGAGTCTATCCAAATTACATCACTACGCCCAACCTTCCCTCGATGGCTCCTTCACTTCCTCGGCTGGCCTTGAAAACACATTTAATAATGGGTTGTGGGAGCGCCATTTTAAAACTTCATCAGTTAAAATTCTGTGGCAAATATTCACACTCGGGCATAAATAACCTCTTGTAGATCCTGTTCTTCTCTCCACACCGGAAGGCGCTAATTTCCATGATTTATGCTCCCAGATAAAAACGTTAAGTGAGGTGATCTGCCAGCTAAACTGCCTGAATCTGAAGCATTTCCAATTATGCAGGAAATCACGTTAAGGAAAAGGTTACTCTGGCTCCGTACGCAGTCCTGCGAGAATGGCAGCAGTTAATGAGATTGCCTTAATTGAGTCAGCAGGGAATAGGGGAGCACTACTGTCTTAAAACCCCGCTAATCAGGTGTCAAGGATTCAAGACTTGGAAAAAAAAAAATGTAAAAATACAACCGCTGTGTCTTTGACATACTGTACATATTCAACATAATGGAAATAAGTGTAAGAGCAGAACTATGTCAGCCTGCCTATTTTATGCAACATTATCCCAAGCTTAAAGGAACTCTACGCTCCCGTATGTACGAACATGATTTATTTTGTGCTGCTGAACAATCCACTTACGGCTGAAATGGGATAAAGTGCTGCTTGTCCTCGTCGTCCATTTTGCCCGTTATGATGTCAGTGACATCCATTACTGTGGAAAAACAAGGAAAGAGGGTTAAAACATTCTCAAGGTCTGCAGAGCATAGCATGACTGCCGCAGAGATACAGATAACTGCACAGTGAGGCCACATCGGGGGGTGAAAGCAGCCAGCGCTGGCTCTCCTTCAATCAAAACTAATTAAGGCAGGGCTTTGATGGGAAAAGCATCACGTCGGCTCTGCTTTCTGTGACCTGCACGGTGGTCATGAAAAAGCAGAGGAAAGGAAGGAAATCAGCTCAAAGAGTAACTAAAAACATCCCGAGAACCTCGCTTTTGCCGACCTCCAGTGGTTTGACGTCTCGCCCTGCCGTAATGACGTTCAGGTGCACTGCAGGACCCTGTGACATCATCGCTGGGTGTGGGTACAGGTGCAACAGAGCGAACGTCTTCCTGTTTTTATTTATGTCTCACGCAGCGCCCCAACTTTTTTAGAATGAGGGCTGAATATAAAACAGGTGGATGTCACACCGCTGGAATAATGATTTGTTTCCAAACAAAAGACGCATCACTTTCGCCGTTAGCTGAATGTGCAAATTCGCAGAAACTCACTCTTGAATTGGCTCCAACTGAAGGGAATTAGAGAGGGAGCAAACACACAGTGAGCGCTGCAGGTGTGACAGCACCTTTACTCTGTTACCTTCAGGCCAGAGTTCAACCACATAAACACTAACTGTATCTCGAACAGAGCCGATCTCAAAAATCGGCCTCTCCATCGCGCTGTGTGCCGCGGCAAAGATGATGAGCTGTCGTAAATCAGGGTGTCATTGCCTTCTCTTCAAGTGGCGCTGGGAAAAAGACACTGAGAGACGGGCATCATTTTCTCTGTAGGAGAACTGGGGGCAAAACGCCAATCTAATTAGTTCACGAAACGCCTGGCAGCTCGCCAGCAGGAGATAAATCAAACTGTAATTCCTCCCTCTGCTTTAGCTGGATATCTATGAATTTTAGCCAAATATATTTACTCATCCGGGCAAAGACTTTGGCACAATACTTTGAACTACAGTAAGGCTATCAAGGCTCACGAACATGCAGATATTAAAGCAGAGGTGGAGCTACGACGTTCGGACATAACGAGCGCAGCCTCTGACTTCTGGAACAACAGGTAATGGGAGGAGTCTGCTTCACCTGCCACTCCAAACGGCCTCCTCAGCCCTGACGTCAGCTTCTTGGTGTTGTTGTCTCGTAGCTCCATGCGCCCGACTCTGACAATCTGACACACGAAGCTGATCTTCTCTCTCTTCAGATCCTCACTGCCCAAATCCTGAGGAGAGGGACGCAGAAAAGAGATGAAGGTCTGCTGGTTAGAGTCCATGACAGTGACTTTAGGTAAACAAATACAAAGCTCTTATCAATGCGGGACCCTGCTGCAATGCAAGAGTGCACAACAACAGCTGATGGATCCAGACCACCTTCTTAGGTGAAGATGAGTTTGTGTTAAGGGCAAACTTTTCACCAAATTTGCTTCAGCGAAATCCATGTTTGTGTCCACAGACTCATTTCCTGTGGGCAGTATCCTCCAAAACTGGCAAAGTGCTCCTAGTGGGTGCAGGCCGACCCTCCCGCCCTTGGGCTTCCATTAGATAGAGGTGACTGCCTTGGTAAATACATAGAGCGAGCCAGGCTCTTCCTGAGAGAGCTTAACAAATACAGGCTCCGCAAACAGGCTCCCACATGCCTCATAACATGGCTGAATAAACAGCGGACTACCACAGGCGGGCGAACGGACACACACACGCACAAGCAAACACTCACCGTGAAGACGGCCCGCAGATTATGAAGCTGGTCTATGTCTTTCACCAGACCCGAACTTGACCATTTCACCAGGTAGTTTTCACTGAGGGAGGGAGAGACGGCAGGAAAAAAAAAAGAAGCATGAATCTGTCCCAGCGATTCCTCACATTCTGAAACATCATCAGAAACTACAGTTTCCTTAAAATCTGCAGATGCTTGGACGCTAATCCAGACACTGATCCGCTTGGGAAACAAAATGCATGACGAGGCGAGCTGCTCGACGCGTGATAATTTGCTGTCACAGTCCTAAAACAATAGCAAATCCCTGGAAAGCAGGCCGCACTCGTTCCGGTCACGTCCTCGCGTGGCATGTGTGCGTCTGTGTGTGAGTGTGCGAACGAGTGTCTGTCAGGGTTTGTGCTTTCTGACAGTTAACTCTCAAGTCTCGGACGTCTTAACTCGTCATCAGTCGATTTAGAAATAGTTTTTGACTGTGAGTTGTTTGGATTGCTATGAGAAGCATCTCCGCTGTGTGAGTTTAATGCAAAAGAACATGGGCACAAGTAAACAGAAATGCTACTGTCAGACAACAACAGTACAGGCACAAGCCAAAAAATCCCAATCATTACTGTGTTTGTGAATGTGGGAAAGCAAAGACAGAGCGAGAGAAAAGTGAACATGCCCCCCTGGGTTTACCTGATGAACTTGGACTCCACCGGGTCGTAGAGCGACATGAGCACCTCCGCGTCCTCGCCGATTTTACACACCACGTTCTTCAGAGTCACGAAGAGGGCGAACGCGGGCGTGGAGGCAAACTTTGCTTGCCTGGTCAGATCAATATTCTGCTTCTGAGACTGTCGGAGGGAAACAAGAGGCACTGCATTCAATATCAGGTAGTTCTTCTCCAGCTTACCGTCGCATACGGGTCGACCTCGGGCATGTGGAGTTTGTGCAACGAGCCCGGGAGGCGATGCAGCGTGTGAGGGGAGATACTGCACGAAGGTGTGGGTTAGCGGCTGCACGCCGGGTTACTGAATGTCAGCCGCCGCCTTGGTGTCTTTAACAAGTTAAGGAGCAAGCTTTAACAATGTCTGCGAACGCATCAGAATTCATTAGAATACATTCCACACCGGAATAAAAAGGCCGAACAGCCGCTTGATCTCCAGAACTGCATCTGCGCTGAAAGGTGGACTGATTCGCGTGACATCCCGAACGCCCTTCAAAAATATGCTGAGGCCTCATCATTAATATTTATCACGTTGACCTGGACGCTTTCTTATTGCCCATGCATATGCAATAAAGACCTCTGGATGAAAAGGTCACATAAGATGAGACCACATAACTGCAGGGCACTTAGCGTCTGGCACTCCGACACACTGCCAACTGACATTCAGGTGAGGGATGCCACTGATACGCCAAGTAAAATAGACAGGGGACCTGGCTGAGCTCCTGACTCTCTAAAGAGGCAGTCAAGCGTCTTCTGTGTACCAGGAGCGGCCCCATTTTCCTCACTTCTATACATCAGCTGTGCAAATGCCAAAACTCCATTCAAGATGGAACTGCAGGGGTTCTCTGTATTTTCTGGCATGTTTCTGACCTTCGAAAGCACTTTTGATATTCTTACACTGTGTGTCTTTGTTACTTCGTCACGAGTCAATTGATCCTCTTTGAAAGGAACACTTTCTGCAGCCATGTGAACGGCTGGAGCGAGCGTCTTCATTCTCCGTCACAATGTCCATGGTGATATGACTCAACTGGGTCGCTCTCCCTTTTTGGACTTTCAGCCATGCTTGTTGTTGCTGTTAACAGCATGACACCATTACATCAACAAGCCATTATCAGGCAGATATGAGGCATTTGTTTTGATCATATTAGAAGTGATACCGATACAACACCTTTAAAGCAGCCATGCTACCATCACAGCATCGACATTTGTACTGCTGGTGTCATTAACATTCTGGCCTGATGATGGCTCTACATGCAACCTTTTATCCTTTGGGGATCATGAATATCTGCACCTAATTTCCAGTAGTTGAGATATTTCAGGCTGATACATTTCAAAAGTGGACCCACCAACCTACATCGAAATCCCAAGAGCCACATTGCTTAAGTGGCTAAAAATGTGGGATTTTATTGAACCTACGGATGGAGCAGACACTTCTGCAGAGGGAAGACGTCTCCAGTGCAGACAAACGAGGGGTCATCTCAGGCAGTTACCTCGTATAAAGAGCAGCGACTACCCTTTCATCCTGCTGTGTTATTTTTTCCCTTATGCAACACTGTAACTGCTCCTGCTTGACTCAAAGCTTTTATCTTTGAAATACTGGATCTGGATGAGGACCAGAGTTCAGCTGCAGGACCAGGTCCTCTCCCCCATCTTTACCTTCTCCTCCTGAATCCGGTCCTCAATTTGTTTGGAGGCCGCCTCATGCGCTCTGAACAGGCTGACGGTGCTGGTGAGCTCCGGGTCCAGGATGTTTCCATCTTTGTCTCTGACCACCAGATCCAGATCCAAGTACCTTGCATGAAAACAGGGGAGAGACGGGATAAATACTGCGAGTGTGTGGCTGCATCTGTGAAACAGGAGAGCGCACACATTAGCTGCACGCTGCTAATCCCTTTGCATCATTTCTCCTCATGGAATATCCCCTCAGCTCTACTGTTTTCTTTCAAAGCTCCTCTGTTTTGTTCAACTCTTCCTTCCACGCAGGGAGTCGGCGCGGACAACAGTCAACACATTCCATCACCTCATCACTCTCTCAGAGGTAAAAGCCATTTCTCTACCTGGCCGAAGGTTTAAAGTTTCATCACAGGAGCAGGATGGAGCTTCACAGTCTTAGTTTTCATCTGATTTTCTTGGCCCACTGCAGGCACAGCTAGAGCTGTCAGTCCATGATGGAATACAGTACATTTTGCGGAAGCTAAATCCCTCCAGTTTGTCCCCAAGCTAAGTGATGACCTGTCATTTTCTATTGACTGACACTGCTGACCTATTCCAACAAGAGTCATTTTACCGGATAGATATGAGGATAAAGGGATATAAGCTGCGGGGGGGGGGGACATGGCGAAAAGCCTCTGAGGGCTGGCTCCTCACTTGTTGCCGTAGTCTATCTTGGAGGTGACTTTCTGCTTGAGCTCGGTGAGCTCGTCCTGCGGGAGGGTGCCGGACAGGATCTGAGAACGCCACTCGATGAGGTCGTAGATCATGTCACGGACGGAGTTGAACATCTCACGCTTGTCCCCCTGACAGCGGAAACAGGCGGATGAATGGGTAACAGGAGCAGCGGGTGCAGCACAGCGCAGGTGACCAGAGCGCTTCATTGTCAAAATCACACTAATAATTCTATTATCATACATTACAACAATCAAGAAAAGAGCAAATATATTTAATACATTAAGAAAACAGGCACCCTTTTTGACCTTGTGTTGCTCTCTAACATCCATACATTGTCTTACCTCCCCCAGAAAAACGTATCTGACATGCATGTGTGTCCACTTGGGGAGCGGCAGGCTTACCACATACAAGTCCCTCCAAATCGTAGCCCACTCCCGCAGCGTGGTGGTGACCTCCTGAACCAGGGGCAGCTCAGTGGGAATGACCGTCTCCTTGTGCCTGCGGGGACGGTGAACACATGTGATACGGCGACCCTGCGTGCTTTCTCATCTGAAATCGCCGTTTCACGGCTTTGTTCAAATCCTTTCGTTTTAATTCTACAGGTGACGTGAAGGACTTTGTAGTTTGGGGATTATGTGTTCGGTGCGTGTGAAATCAAAGAAGACAGGTGGAGGCGAAACAGCGGGAGAAGTTGTGCAATGACAAACACACGTCACATCGTATCAAGCGCAGATCTGTCCACTGAAACAGCCTCACAGGCTCTCTACGGACAATTTACACAAAGATAACAAGCAGTTCAGGAAGAGGAAAAACTGCATCTTTCGCAAAATAATCAGAATCACAACATACATGTTAACACATAATAATAATTATATAATCTTACATAGATCCAGAGAGTCAAGCATCTTCTTGCTTGTGGAAAAACCCACATAAACCTACACGTCATTCAAAAGCAGAAGTGGAGAAATACTAACCCGCTGCCCTCGACCGTGGCCTCTTTCAGGTGAATATAGCAAGCAGGAAATATGCCCTAGAAGAGGAAGCAATCACAACGGAGCCACGTTACGCAAAACTGGGACAGAGGCTGAGAAGCTGAAACAGTGAGGCTGCAGAGAGCAACCTCCTCATCACACGTAAGAGCGTTTAGAGGCCACTCACCTTTTTGGATTTTCTCCTCAGCCTATGCCCTCTGTACCAGTCTAATGGAGAGGAGAGTCGGGTTAATGCAAGCTGGAGAACATCCTGAAAACCTGCATTAAAGTCAACTATTTAAAATGTTTTTACTGCGCGAAGTGTGACTTTAACGCGGCCTCGCCGAATGAAACACTAGCGGACGTGAAGGATCTGCATTCACAGCAGCACGCCACCATAATCACTACTGCTGTCATCTTATTGAACACATACAAACAAACAAAACAGGTACACATGGTGCCAGGAAAATAATGTCCCACCCCGGCGTGTCAGCTCTGATCACGCATGTCATCAGTTAAAGCCTCTTCTCACCTTCATATGTCTCAAGTATGTGCACTGTGTCTCCGATCTGCAGCGACAGCTCCTCCTCTCCCCGGGCATCGTAGTTATAGATTGCTGGAGGAAGATGAGAGGGTACAATATAAGAGGAGGAGATATTACAGGAGGAGGAAAAAGGCAATAAAGCATTTGGCTCCCTTGTGGCGCTAATTGTGTGCCATTGCAATGTGTAGTGGAGGCATCACACATCCACGGGATGTCCACCCACGCCGTCTGACACGGCGATGGTTGGGCCTGGCACCGTCGAGGCTGTAAAATCAACACATTTCCACCACCCACTGAAAAGAAACCAATAATGATGGAGCACGCCAAAACAACAATAACGCCAGCGGGGAGCAGATTTGGTCAGAGCTGCAGGCTGGAGACGAGGAGGTGATTAAATATAGTAGAGTTCCTGATTTTCTTAAGTGCTGTCTCACAAAACAAACGGGTGACATGAAGATGTTTGTCTGCTTCTCCGTCAAGGCTGAAAGCTGATTTTTGTTGAAACTTTCGGGATGTTAAATGAGCAGGAATCAGTGGAGGATGTTACAGGTGCTCAAACGCCAACACGCTGGCCAGCTGCCAAAAGTAAAATGAGCTGGTGTCCACAGTAAAATTCAAGTGTAATGAAGCAACTTTTGCAATTAGGAGGTCAAACAAAGCCGCTTGTTTTTAATAGGGCTGTGTGATTATGCCAGTATATCATGTGACGACAGACAAAACAAATCAGTTCATTTTGTTGTGTTGTAAATCAGCCTTTCGACATCTGGACGACGTGCTGCATTTTTTCCGCATGGCGCAGGAGCAGGCAAGAAATCTGCATGAGGGCAACGCAAACAAACATGGAGGACAGCGAACGTGTTGCGTGTCACAGCCGAGACGAAGCTCGTACCTCAAGGACGAGGTCTGGGGATGGAAAGTGCGCCACGGACCAGAAAACCATTAAAAAATAAGGGAATTTGCAGGAAATGTGCTGTAAGCTCCATTCAAAGGAACGGAGATTAAGAAAGCAGAGCGTACAAATGTGGAACTCTGCATAAATCTGGCAGGTGGGATTTTCTTTGCTGTGTTTTATGATCAAATCGTGAGCATAAACATCTCTCCAGTGTCACGAAAAGCCTTCCTGACGTTCCTGGATCTGCTCCACACTCGTTCCAAACTTTTCATCGGCAAACAAACAGACAAGAGGAGAAAACAGAAACCTCCTCGAGAAGTCAAAACTCATCAGCAGTCAGCACCACATAAAAAAAAAAAACCACTCCTCTTCTGCAGTCGATGAAGACGTCGGTGGGTTTTCTTGTAAATCCACGGATACAATGCCGGCTATTCTCCCTCTCTCTGTGTGCTTCCATTGATTCGACGGCCAACACGCGCAGCGTCTCGCATCTTTTGTTCGAGCTCCATCAACGTGTCAAGGTCGTGTTATAACTGACGGGTGACACTTGTTCTCTCATTCAGAGAGAGATGAACAACATGTCGCTGTCAAACCAGCCATGGCCGACACCTGTCTGTGAGGAATTCACGAGGGCCCACACACACACACACACACACACACACACACACAACATAAAACCTATATAAAACCTACACACTGACAGCATGACAGGAGGTTGTGTGCAGAGGACACCTGCAGGGAGAGGTGTCTCTGTGTGTGTGTGTGTGTGTGTGTGTGTGTGTGTGTGTGTGTGTGTACGCATGTCCTGCTGAGGGAATGCATGCGGGGCCACTTCAGCAGAGGTTTCCAGGGGTGAATGATGGCTTAATTAAAAAAGACCCTCGCCGCAGGCTCTGGAGCCTTCCCAGCATGTTGACGGTGCATCAAGTGAATCGACCATTTTCTCGCACAATCAGCCGCCATCAGAGGAGCCGATTACATTTCATTAGCATATCAGGTGACGCGCGGCGGCAGGGCGTTTTTCTTTTGTTACCGTGCAGCTCTCAGGTTGTAATGGGGGCCGATTATCTGGAACAAAGCGCTTCTGTTTTTGTCTCGTTCGCTGCTACAGATCGTCTGAAAGTCGACATTTTTTTAAGTTCTGCTCTGCGACTGGGCAGAAAAAGTAAGCAAACTACGCCGTTTCTGGCAAGTCCCGTGTATTTGCTGTTGATATCGATTCTCCTGAGAGCAAATAATTGATCAAATAACTGAAAGATTAACCAGAAGATTATGTGGATTTCAGGGCAAAACACACTGAAGGATGCAGCAGGGACAATTAGAAAGGCTGCTCTGATTGCAGAGAAGTCCAATTAGCAGCACAGTGCGTGTCGGCGACAGGAGAGGAGGTCGGACACCGCCTAACTGAGTTATCAAGGCAACTTAAGAGGCTGAATGACACTTCACGGGACGTTTGCTTAACACCGCCACAAAGCACAGCCTCGAAAATGACCGTGCAGTTCTATCATCTGACAGTCTGTATCTGATGTTCAGTATGGATAACATGAATCAGTCTGGCAGAGGGCAACGCCACGTGCAGCCGCTTCATTCAGCCCTGTGTTGTTTTGTTATCACGGTGTATGTCCATATACACGTGCGTGCCCACAATGCATTCTGCGATCCCCCCCAGAACAATCCAACGAGCCCAGCGAATCCACCAGAACACGAGCCGCGGGCTGACAATGGAACAAAGACCCCAGGAAATGAATTCAGTGGTACCACGCTGGGACACAAAAAAGGTACCTACAGGGAGAGAAAGCAACAAAACAATCAAAAGGGAGGTGGGATTAATCTGTGCGCAGCCATCAGAGAGCAGCCTGGTCACTGTACAGCGGGGCGCGCTCAATTAAACCATCATTAAAAGTATCCAGAAAAGCCTGCAAAGCCATCAGCTGCTGCATCTGTGTGTTTGTTTGAAACTGGGTCACAGGTCCGGCTGATTCAGCATGTTATCTAAACGGCGGGCGCTGAGAGGGACCGGCCCAAACAAACAGCTCTGATGGAGACGCCATATTTCATCAGAAAATGAAAAACTGCCCCCGTGGTAACTGCCAATGAGAGTAAGTCTCATATCAAACAAATGGGAACTGAGAGAACCGGCGAGACTCTCAGTGGGCAAGAGGAGCAATCACAAAACGAGCACAAACGACACCCTGGGAAGACGGCGGGCGAATGAGAAGCATCAAACACGAGGCTGACATGCGAGGCGGCGACGGCGCAGTTTAACACGGCAACCAAAGTGATTCTTGTCACGTGGGGGTTGAATGACAGCTCTGATTGCTCGTAAACCTGTATTTGCATACCCCAGAGTAAACCCGCGTCGATTCGGAAGCAGCGAGGGGGAGAAAACCCATCAGAGGAAGGAGACGAAGAGGATGAGGAAGTGGACCATATTCTCCCTGGAGTACGGCATGCAAATGATGTGGAAACGTGATAAACAGTAGCATGGTTTGCCGGGGGCTCATTACCATACATAACCTCTTGCATAAGGCTCACAGAACGTTATCATCAGAGGGAACGAGTGTGGAATCAGATTACAGACCTATCCACTTAGCCAGCACACGTCGACGCCCTCTCCACAATTATAAGCAGCCTCATCTAAACACTGGACTGATTGTAATTCTACACTTTGGGCTCACTAATAACCTGCGCTAATCCACGCACAGTATAACATATCATTACACTCAGATGAGAATACAGTATGCTGATGAAGGAGGGGTGGGAAAAAGGGGAGGGAAAGAAGCGTCGGGAAAACATTCACTGGAAAGAGACCGAGCCTCCTGATGTTTAGCATAAAGTCCCCGTGGGCTGTACGCCCGCCGAGAGGCCGGCCAGGAAACCCCAGACAAGGGGATTCTCCTACAGGAAAAGGAAAAGCGGCGCATGAGTCAGCACTCAGGCTGGTCGGGCTTTCCAGTGGCCGAACCGGCGGTAAATCCGAGCAGCAGGTGGATGACGTCAAGGGCCCGAGCAGACGCGACATCGCACCTCTGCAGCCGCTCGATGCAGCCGAGGGCGACAGCATGCGAGACGACGACGAAGCGTGCACTGTGATCCGCCACTAACCTCCGAACAAGACGGTCGAATCGTGCACACGGTGGCTTCAGTGCAGCTCCTTATAATAAGAAAGTAAGGCGAGACACGCAGCGCTAAGGCCCCACTCAAACACCGCGATGAGGCTGAGGTTTGAAAGACATTTTCATTATACACATTCGAATACAAGAGCAGACAGAACAGCTTCAATCTGCTGAGCTGATCCTGTGACGTTTCAATTCTCAAATCTATTCATGGCAGTGAAACTGACACCAGACAATATGACGCATCACCTGATCTCAAAGCTGAAAGAGATAATGTGCAGATTGGGGGACTGGATGAACACGCAGTCCATCATCGGCGGTTTTATGAGCAGACGGTTTGAACACTTTAACATATCGCCCATCTGTACCAGGCCGTCCTCTGTGAGAGAGACAGAGCAATCACAGACGAGACGAAGAGCTGAGGGAAAACAGTCGTATACAGTACGAGTGAGCGAGGAATGTGAATTTAATAAAGTGCTTAACTTGAATGAGGAGGAGCTCAATAAGCACACGGCAGGCCGAGAACGCCCTTTTCCAGGCAGCCGGACGGAATAGAGGATGATTATTACACTCCAGCTGCACTATGGGTCTCTGAGGCGAGGAGTCAGCAAAGAGGGGATGCACACACACACACACACACACACACAGTCCTCTAAAGGATATGTCTGACTGTAAATGCATAACCCAGACAGCCTGACTGATTGAGCTCTGCATGTAAAGTGATATACGTCTTATTACCAAAGAGCCTGACTCTAAATGACTGTATTATACGTTCGACCACATGAATCTGTCGTTCAACAGAGCACTCGTTCATTTTCACCGCAGAGCACAGTGGTTTAACTTTCTCCAGTTAAGGTAATGTCCAGAGGAGGCATCACACCGGGCTCAACGTCCCCTCGTTTAGGGACGGACGTGCTCTGAGACTGCAGTGGTTATATAACCGATTTCAAGGGCAAGATTTTACACACCGACAATTTCCACACAGGCTTCATGAGCGACACTGACGTGCAAAACGTTTCTAAATGAGCCTTCAGAGGCGGTGATGCTTTCAAGGACATGACTGGAGTACGAAACAAACACACCCCTGTCTGACATCGACCTGGTCGTGCGGCCATTTGTACGGGACGAGCGTGAGCCGACTGAGACGCTGCTGCAGGTGTTAACTGTGTCAGATCTGTGCATCAAAAGGGAATCCTTCACACATCTATCCGTGTTTGCTTTCCTTCCTCCTAAAACATTTGCAAAGCCTTTTCTTTTTTTTTTCAATATTTTAAATCCTGTGTTGTTTACATCTGTGTATTACGAGCTTGCAGTCTTCTTCACTGCATTTGCATTTCTTGGCGCATTACTGCCACCTGTGGATCAGTGGATTGACTGGAAACCATTGGTGGGAAACGTCCACAGGGTACGTTTAATATTTAAGAGCTAAAACAACTCAGAGCTGCAGACTTCCAATCAAATTCTTGATAAAACCTGTTTGCTGTGTTTTCCCAGGTACAGTACTGTGTGCTGCATTCAGTTAAATGGCGACCTGAGTGTTTTGATTCTTAAAAAGAGGGAGATGAAGAGCTCTGATCCGGTCAATCCACTGATTTATTGTTTCAGCAATAATAGAGCAATGACTCTAAATATAAATTAATGTGATTAATCTCATTTAACTTATTAATCGGAGTGAAAAATGCCTCTTGTTTTGTCCAAAAAACATATTCAGTTTCAGTATCATGATGATCCTTGCACACACAGGCCTTTTCTGTTTCCAGGGATGTAGGGGTGTCAGCGATTCACCACCCCAAACCTGATGTGAACAGAGCCTTTAATTGTTTGAACAAACTCCCGAAGTAACACTCAGCACAACAGTTGACAAGATGGAAAGTGAACACCAGAGCCTCAGCGATCTGCTGATGATGCCGGCGGCGCTCAGGTAGGCTTGCAGTCTGTGATTCAGAGCTCACGCCAATCCGATTGTTTAAGTCTACGGATACTTCAAGGAGCAGGGAAATTACAATAATTCCAATTCTCCTCCATTGTTTTCTACTCTTAAGAAATGAAGATCATTTCAAACGCAGTAAAAGAAATGAAAGCATCTAAGTATGTTATTAAAACACACGGCGATGTCGTCCGCCGGGGTTTCGGCTGAGATATTGCAGTGCTACTCTTATTATATCAGGCGGCGGCGGCGGCGCTCGCGGTGAGAGCAGGCTATCAACCACACGGCATGTTTGTAACACTCAGACGGAGAGAGAGCTTTGTCAGTGACGTACAAGGCGGGGAACACATGATAATTAATTTCAAGTCCCTCTCTAATAGGGTTTAATAAGAGGTTTAGGCATTCACACGGAAGCCCGATGGTTCTAATTTAGAGGCAAATGCAGACAGTGAACCCGGGATTGCGAAAAACCAACAAAATCACCCTTTTCCCTCTTAAACCAATTATACACA
Organism: Chaetodon auriga; assembly: GCF_051107435.1. Lineage (NCBI taxonomy): Eukaryota > Metazoa > Chordata > Actinopteri > Chaetodontiformes > Chaetodontidae > Chaetodon > Chaetodon auriga. The sequence continues at coordinate 6,694,852 of NC_135093.1, forward strand.
ACAGCCTTTTAGCTTTATCTGCTGTCGGAGAGTGGAGATAATGCTATTGTAATTAACCTGAAATTAATACGACAGCAGCTGAGCTGGGAGAGAGGAAAGCCCCAGGTCCCTCTCGCTCTCCCTCTCCCTCACTAGTACTACCAGATTTCTCCTCCCTCTGACTGGAAACAAGCAGGAAATGCCACTTGAGATATTACTGTATCACAATAGATGGGGCCCTTCCAGTAGGCCAGAAGGAAGCACTGATACTTTTCATGAGTACAGGAAGATTAACAATACCTCATTAAAAACAAAGATCGGGGAAACAGACAAAGAGGACACGAAAAATATGAAAGTGCACTGCAGAGGGAGAGGGCGGGTTTGGGGCATGAGGAGAGAAGTAAGGTGAAGCAGGTGGAGAAAACCCCCCGAGTGCCCGATCTGGATGCCAGCAGTCGTAATACCTTTTGGCAGAACTTCCCGCCGTGCGTCCGGCTCCAACGCGGGCCTCGGGGTACAATCTAACTCGGGCCAATAACTCAGCTTCCATTGCCTCTGCAGAGCCTTTAATTGAAAATCATCTTCCCAATACAGCAGGGAGAGGGAGAGGGAGCGCAGAGCCGAGCTCATTACAGAGCAGCGAGCGAAGCTTTCCACACAGAGTTTCTCTCACAGCCGTCTCTGCTGTTATTTGTGGCGGTGCATCTGCGCCGGCTCTGCAAAGCAAACCTCTCTGCACTTTGCACACGCACCTCAGGAGCTTTAGAGGGAGAAAAGAGCCTTTGAAACACCTTCTCTATGACTCAACCATTCAGCGGATTCAAATCACTTAAAATAATCCTAAAAATAAAACTGGGCGCAGGCGAGATTTACGCTCTCCAGCATGTCTTCAACCACAGCAATGTCACAAATGCCTGCATTGTTTGTTAAACACCAAGAACAGATCACAGAGTTGTATTTGTTCCGTCTGTGTACACACACCGATGCACAGCATGGGGAAGTAAGCTGGCAGAATCCACATACATTAGCCTTTTGCACAGCAAGGCGTAGCTAATTATTTCCTGCCCCGTGTTACATCTCTTGTGATACGAATGATAATGAGTGCATAATTACCTTCAAATATTTGAAGAAACTCTGCGATCGACTCAGCGAGTTTACTTTGAAACCTCTTCGGCGGCACTTCGCCACTCTGACAAACATATGATACAGTGCTTGACCTTCGTCAGGCCATATCTGCCGCGCGTAGGTGCGCAAAACGGACACATTCAACAGGAAATGCCTAGGCCCTGCTCCTCTTGCTGTTATTTCTAACCATAGGGCTGTGGGGTTAGGGTTGTGTTCTACAGAAGCCGCACTGTCAGTGATGAGAGAGCAGCATGCAACCAAGGCTCTGAGATGTCCTACAGAGAAAGAAGAAGGTCGGGAAGATCAGTAATGATGTAAGGAAAGGTCGCCCACAGTCACCCACTGCTTCTAACTGCCAACATCAAACTGTCAAACAGCCTTAAAAGCACAGGCAGGCATTCCTGCGCAGCGAGGAACATTCAAAAGACCACTGGCGATGGAGCGGATACAGCAGAGGCCGCGACGCCGACACTTAGGTCAGCTGCAGGAGACATTTCTTCACGTTAGCGACGCGTCAGCATCGCGCACACCTCTAACATGTCCTGTGATAAACTGCTGGAGCAGCTGAAGGCAATTAACTTCCAGGATAATCCTCTGAACCTCTTTGCCACCCACGGAAACTGGTTTAGTCACCCAGAGAAAACAAAGATGCACATACTCATTTGGCTTTAACGTCTGAGGCTGTTAAATTAACTACCCTTCTGCTCTCTGCCGGACTGCAAATAAGTACATTTTGAAAGGGCGTGTATGTAGTGTGCCAGCCACTGACAACAACATCATTCTGTCCTGTCAAACGCATGTTTGACAAGTGGACCCGAGAGCTGTTCACGGATACATCCAACAAATGCAAACTCTTTCTTTTCAAACTAAGCTACAGCCTCATCAGTTCAGATGATTCGCCATCGCCGCACATCTGCACGAGCTTTAAAGAAGAAATGAAAAACTGCAACAGCAATACTCTTAAATTATGATCACCTCTGCCACCCCATCAATCGTCTCATTGAGCAGCTTAATTGAAGCAGCACAGGCCAGATGTGAGCTCTCAGAAACACTCTGCAGCAAAACCAACCTGCATGCATTCACTCGTGTATTTACAGGCTAAGTTCTTCTTCTGGCGTGTGTGCACAGCCTTTTCTATTTGTTTACTGTCACTATCTCACAGGTTGCGTGGCCACTCACCGGTGCTGCTTGTGGTTTTCACACATGACTGCTGAGCGTTTGAAGTCAACAGCAGAGGAGATATTTATAACCCTCACTTCCGAAATGTGCTAAAGCATGACTGTGCTGTTCTGGTAATCGAGCTCAACACGCAGAAAAACCGTTCTATGATTATCATGTCTGGTTCGTGGTTCCTGTGTACTTTGAAATACACAACACAGCAAAATTATTATTGGCAATTACAGATTGGGACTGCTGCTATTTAAGCGTGATCGATTTCACGTCAGTGCACACGAAGCTCTGCGAATTAGCTTTGCAACTTGTAACCATATCTGTACACTTGACTGTGAAAAACTGCTTGAATGTGCACAAACTGGTGCTGACAGATGCATTCAACCTAATTTTACGACTGCTCAGTAGAATTAAAATAATTAGTTGATTGACAGACAATCTCAGTGTTTTCTCGGGTGATTATAAACCAAATGAACAAGGCACATTTTCCACTATTTTCTGACATTTTCAAGATCAAACTGAACTGAGAAAGTAGACGGCAGACTGACTGATGATACTAATCGCAGATGGATGCGATCGCTTTAACTGACCGGGTTGTGGTGACACACACAGGCATATATAGAAGAGCAAATAGAGAAGTTCAGGTAGATAATGTGATGGCCAGATAAAAAGGCATTTCATGTCTCCCCAATCCGTCTTCTTCTCTTTTTTAAACAAAAGGAGACCGAGTTGTCAGCGACAGAAGGGAGACGACTTCATCTAAATCCCTAAAGGTTGATCACAGGGCAGAACTGCCACTCACTGAAATCTAAAGTCCTCCAGGGCCCACCAACATCTCAGCTGCGAGGCTCTGACTTTATCAAGTATTTAGCAAGACACACACATACAAACACACACACACACACAAACACACAAAAGGCCATTTCATCAAATGCCAGCCCTTCTGAAAGGCTGTCTCTCGCTGCTGCACGTGGCAGTCCCAAGCCAGTCTGCGACCACAATCAGTGACTGACAACTCCATTACAAGTCCCCAAAACAACCCATGGGACTCTCGCAAAGGTGCAAATGCAACATTAATATGGACTGCAGTTGATATTAACGTTGACATTTTTATAACCTGAATAGCCTCAGAGTCATTGAGCCCTATGATTTCTCTTGTGCATGAATCAGAGCATCTGGGATTAGAAGACTCAAAACCAATACAGTCTAATGACTGGAAAACATCTCTCTAGGGAAGTTTACCTAGGCAAAATAAATATGTTCAGCGGAGAATGTCTTCCATCTTGTGGGACTTTAATAACGGCGTGCATGTTGACGCCGTCGGCGCTCGTCTTTAAGTCACGCATACACCCCGAGTCGTACCTGCCAACAGCTCACAGCGAGTCTTCTGAGGCACTTGGGAAGCGAGTTTTCCCAGGGAGCCGTCCTCTTAGCCCACGCTTGACCCACAGAAGCAGACGGGTCGCCCAGTGTCAGCTCACCCACTGGCAGCCTGGCACAGCCTCGGCTCAGCTGCAAGCTCATCACTCTGGTAGAATAAAGCCTCGGCCAGAGCAGTCAGCTAGACGTTGTTAAGAATACTCAATGCAGTCTGAGTTTACAGTCTTATATTCGCTGCCAAGTCTTTCCTCTAGGTTTTATTCAGAGACATTAAACTCCACAAAGCCACTGCATTGCTTATTCTGTCTCACGCTTGTGTAGAAGTGCTTCTTGATGTTTGTTTAAAAGTATGTATTGATAGCTTACAGGCAAGAGGGGAAATAAAAGATCCACAGGGAGGATAAACCATGTTTGGATGACGGCCTGATCTGTGTGGAGATGCTGATGTTCTACCGGGTCTTCTCACAGTGTTTTACAGTGGAGGTGGGTCACTTCACCTGAAAGACACCACCTCTGCAAACATCATGATTAATGAACCCACTTTTATGAACTCTGAGGGAAAAGGAGCAGAGGTCCATTTTCACTTAACAAAAACAGCTATTTTCAGCGAGGCTATTGGTCAGACCGCCATCTAACGATTAAACTGATCACGAGGCGAGACGGGGCAGCTTAGCGCCTCGGCTGAACACTTTCCCGGTGGAAACGCTGTCTGGCTGTCAGTTTAGTTCAATTGGAGCAGATTTCTGATTTTCATTGGCCAGCAATTAGAGTTTTTTTCCTTCAGCAACTCCTTTCACACCTGCTGGCAACCCTGATTGAATGATCACTCCGCTTACTCGTCTGCATTGGATTTGGATAAAAGCGCTCAGATTACTTTGGTGAAAAACGTTTTTCCTCTGCATCTCTTATGAACAACATTTTTAACCTTATCACGGAGGAAAACAGCTTTGTCTTAATAATCCACCAGGAATTACATGTGTGTGTCAGAAGGTTCACTCCCGGTGGATCATTTCAGATAAATCTCTTTCAATGCTAAACTACGCTGAGGTTTTTTAATTGAACCAACGCCTTCATGCAACCACATGAGCCGCCTGCCTGATACAACATGACAGTTGAAAGGCTCTTATATATCAATTTCATCAAGCTGAATCTAAATTATGTAATAGCACATGTCTACATCAATGACCTTTGGTTCACATTGAAGTGTTACACACCATTAGCCATCTGTCAAGACAGCAAAAGCAGCACAGCAGGACTCTTTTCAGACAATACACAAGCTCCCCAGCAAGTCCGCAATCAATAAGGAGGGTACCGGAGACCGCCTGCCCGTGCAGCCTCCCCACATCAGTCACTCACACATACAGCGTCGTCACACATGACGCAGGACGCATTTGTGTGTCCTTTTCTCTGCATGTCTCGCCGCCTTCCACAAGCTGCCAGGACGGTGCAAAGATCCTCTGTAAAGCCACGAGCAATCAAACAGCCCATGACGTGGAGAAACATCTTGACTGCGTACTGATGACATTTGTCAGCGCCAACCAGCCTCCCCAGACGCTACAGTAAAAACAAAAACAGCTGAGACCCAGAATGAAGACAAAAAGTCCTTACGAAAGGGTACAAATGATGATTCCACAGGATGTTGACTCATGTCTGATTCATAACATTTTTAGCACTCTCCAGATTTACTTGTTTCTGTCACTGAAGCAGCTCCACGAAGGTTAAATATACTAACACTGTTAAAATCTGTGGTTCCAGTTGGCGGCGGCACTGCACTATAATTACAAGGCAAATCAACTTTTCACTCCCAAGGTTAACTTGTTCACAACCACTCCATTCTCCCCCTCCCCTCACCTCACCTCAACCTTTCAGACGACAGCGACACTTAAACAAGATGTAAAAGTGTTCCAGCTTTGTCTCAGTGGTGAGCCAAGAAGGAGTAGTGTGGAACCACTTAGCTATGCACTGATTAAATAGGCCAGCTGTCATTTGTCTTAGCCACCATCTCACAGCAAGCCATTGGGAGCTGTACTATTAGAATTGCCTCGCCAAGCAGCGCGGCCCATAGTTAATATATAATTCCCTTTCAGAATGAATAATAGCAAAGTCATGCTGACCTCCAAAGACAGAGGAGGAGGAGGCCAAAGTTTTGACAAAGAGACAGAGGCCAATGAATGCAGAGGAAATGCTCAATGCATTTGAGTCTCTAAATAGTTTTTGTTTACAAAGGTTAGTATACTCATACTAGGGTTGGGCAACTGGACGAATATACTGGCTATCAGCGACTGGTTGAGTCCATCACCTTTTCTTTTTTTTTTTTTTTTGGAGATGGTTGAGTTTTTTGGCTGTTTTAATTGCATTTATTGTTGATGTACGATCGGGAGTCTGCACAGGGTGTTTTATTTTGAAAACGTACGCTCCTGTGTCTGACTTCCTTCCTCCAGGTGGAGGGTGTATTCAGCATTCTGCACACTGCCAAAACCACACAATCCAACACAAGATGCACAAACTCATAATATTGTAAATAACAGTGTTAGCTTAGCGCTCGGGCTGCAGGTGACGGCTCAAGAGAGCTGCACCCTTCTCACGGTCAGCACTTAATAAAAAGATTTCTGTTACCGAACATAACAGGGCACACATATTGGTCGGCAGCCACTGTAGCTCTGTGCATCCTTTAATTTGATCGCCTCCCTCTGCTGCAGAACACAAGCAATTTCTGTTTGCACACTTTTATTTATGAGCAAAGGTGCCGGGCTGATCATAAACACCACCTGGATGCAACACGGACCAAACAAAGATGAAACGGTTTGTTACCCTCCTGACAAGACAAAAAAGAACAGAAATCACCTTTCCCGCTCGTCTCCACGGCATCTCCTTCCTTCTCCCGGCACCTTCCTATTAATCAGCTGCTTTATTTCGCTCTCCTAAAAGCACTCTGTCTCCGATTTCGTCAGCTCAGCGTTTCTCCTTGGACAAAGTTTAAACGCAGGCAGAGAGAAGTCGGGCGCCTTGTTCTAAAAGTCCGCTGTGTAGTTAATATTGTTGAATGCTTTGTTATGTCAGAATTAATAGCGGCGATATCTGGCAGGGAGTGCAGCGACTGACGAGAGCCACGCTTTTTCTCCTTCTCATATTTATTGTGCCTTAAAACAGAGACAAGGCTTTTTCTCAATGAAATGCAGTGGAAATAGCTCCCAGCATATAAAACCAAGACATAAATTGATAAAAGGGAATGACTCAAATTTCACCCTCATATATTTTACACCAAATAGCCTCAGCCCGGGCTATGAGACAGGGTTAAAATGCGAGGCAGGGAGTTTAAAACACATGGTTAGAATTTATGTAGTAACCGAGACTGCGTTTTAATTGCAACCATATTTGTTAGCTTACTGCACTTGTGGGTGGGAGATGGTTTTCTTGGGTGCAGGGTGGGGGCTTCACAAATTAGTTATGCCCTCAGTGAAGAGACGAAGCGACTGCGTCTCTATTTTCTGCTCCCAATGTGTCACTCACCGCTAACCTGTTCCAAATGAGAGCCGTCTAGCTTGTCAGTCCTGTTGGCCCTGCAGTCTGCCACACACCAGTTCAAGAATATGAATCATAGCCTCGCCAGAGCTAGCGTTTAGAGCTCGGTGTGCATGTGTGTGTGGCCAATTGTCGTGTTAGATAAACCGCCGGTGTGTGATCTGACCTACAGGAAGCACCATTTCCTTGCAACTGCAAGCTGGGGGAAGAAGTAACCGTCCAAATGTATCTTGAACAATCATGGCGTTTTCTATGCTCTGAGCTGGTATTATGTTAGATTACTTCAAGCTAAATTACAAAGGGAGACGCACCACGGAGTGGAAAACACTTCTCACGACAGCACATGCTCTCAAATGTAATTTGCTCTTATGTCTCTACAGTGATGTGTAGATCCAGTAAATAGTCCTGCTGCTTGGTGTTCCCTGGCTTGCTTTCTAGAACCACAACCCTCTGAAGTCTCTCTTAAGGAACAGCAACATCCTGATGAAACAGAATTAATGAGACAACACTTGAAATTAGCATCAAAAAGTATTTCTGGTTAATTCATCACAGAACCCAGAGACGCTAAAAACATTTCCCCGAGGCCCTGTTAAATCACTTTTGAGATGCCACAAGAATAACTAGGCTTCACAACTCCTGATCCCTTTGATTTATGCCGGGCTGGTTGGCATTTGACAAGAACAGAACTGTGTAATGAAATTAGCTCAAGGTCAGGAGAGATATGATTTTAACATTTCTTTGACAAATGGATTGCCTTACTCCTCTTTTACGATAGGAATACGGGTCATGGAATGAAGTCACGCCCTGAGCCCAAAACCGCAACGTCCATTTGGAAACAGTCGAAAATTCTTTGTGTGTGTGACCGCCTCATGAATGCCAATGAATTCTGTCAATTCACCAGATCAGCTGAGTTAAATCCGGGCTGACAGGCAGCATTCTGAACATGCCAGTGGAACTGAAGACATTGTTTGGAGGAGGAAATCGAGCTAATGCCTCAGGGTCTTAATTATCCTCAGAAAACAATGTAAAAAGCAATAAGGTTTGCTGCCTCTGGTGAGTTAAAGGGGATTCCAGGCGCATTAAGAACATGGGTTTCCACAATCAAGTCAAGGTGCTCATATAACAAAACTTGTTCAATGGGAACAGGTTTAACAGATTCTTTATGTAAGTAAAAGTAACATTACAACCATGTGAAAACGCTCCAGTACAAGCAAAAGGCCTGTATTTTAAAGTAAGTGGGAGTGTATAAGTATCACCAAAGTGTCCTTAAAGTACCACAAGTAAAAGTGCTTATTACGCAGAAGAATGGCCCCGATTGACTATATTACTGGAGCGAATATATTTCTATATTTTCAGGTAACCAGCAGACAGAAGCCTAAAGCAAGGCACACAATTAATAACTTTTTAGTACTTTCTGCTAGCTTCTGCTAGCTAGCTGGTACCATGTGGGGTGCAGCTTCATCACGTTTTAATTAATCAATTTCCATTAATTCTTTTTCTTTTATGTCTGCTTTTGATATGGTAAAAGGTATGCTTCTGTCTGAATTTGCCCTGGTAAAAACAGCCTGAGCAAATAACCCCTGTATTTCCACACATCATCCTGTGGAGTTTTGGACCTCCAGCAGTGCTACGGAGCTGTTTTTCTATGAGTGGGGCCCGTTGGGTTGCCCCGTTTTGAAGCAACAAACAGTCCTGCAAATATTGCTGCACTATTCCACCAATCTACAGGTGGCGGTAACAGGCCAAACCATGCACCAAAAACTGGAGGATAGGAGAAGACCGCAAGCTATTAAACAAAACTGGGTGACGTGACACATTTGTTAGACCTCAGCAACACACAATGAGTTTTGGCGATTAACACTGAACATAAACACAACTTTTGTTTGTTTACAAGAACATTCCAAAGTGCGCCTTTAAGTACAGTAATTAGGTAAATGGACTTGATGATGTGCAGAGAGACTGCAGGTTGTCATATGTCACCACAGCTAAGGTGGGGCAGTATAGCTACTGAAGATTTAAGATTTGAGAGATAAGCGCGAGAAATTACTGAAAAACAAAATCCAACTCGGCAACAAGAACTACAACATAACGCAACATAAGGTAGTTACAGGTTTAACCGCGATGTTACGATAAAATCAAGGACAACATCTTGTCACTGATATCACTGATATAACACTGATACAGCACTAATATAATAACAAGTGGGCTCAGTGTAAGCTCATCTGATCTTACTGAAGCCAATCAGCTGCTGAGGCCATGCAGAGCAGGGTAACAACCGGCAGAGAAAACGAAGAGACAAACAAAACCATTAATTTTTCACAGATTTCTGTTTTTCAGCAGTTACTGTGACACAAATCTAATGTGGTTTAATTTCCAATATTGGTGTTGGAGCAAGCTACAGTGCACAGCCTCGATTCCACAGCCATCCAAACACTGTAATGTGAATCTACTGGTCTGATAACAAAGCCCTTTATTATCACTGCCATGCTCTATGTAAGAAGACAGTAGCATTTATTATTAATACTGCTGTGAACAGACCAAAGGAGAAGGTTTTCCTGCATATGCTAATAAAGCCATGGGGCCATTATGAGAGTAGTGAACACTGTGACAAAAGTTTTGCTGAAACAGAAATAGGTCCACAGTGAGCACTGCCAGGACAAGAGGTCTCACAGAGTGCTCATTAGTGCTTCTTGGTCAACACATGAAGTATTAAAAGTGCAATGGATGTGCACCCCACCAATCCTCTGCAGCAGTGATGTGGCAGCTGCCTCTCTTCGTGCTAATGACTCATCCACTCTTGCATTCAGTTGAACCCTCTGAGAACTTTCTCCGAGATGTTTTGAAGAACCTCCACTTTCAAGATCTCATGGATATTTGACAATGCATCGAGGCAATCATTAGCATCAGAACAGTATACTTTTCACACACTCACATTTATACTGCAAACCATATCTGCTGTGACCACAGGCTCATAAAGCGTGGACCGGACTGAAAACAGCACAGCTCATTTGGAAGCTGGAGTCGGAGGCGCCAATCAAAGCTTTGGCGTCACCTGCTGAACTCATCCATCAATCAGCATCAGCATCCCTCGTACAGCTGCAAGCCCTCTGTCCCGCTAATGGACGCAGCTAAAAGGGGGACGCATGCGGTGGGTACATGACACACATTACCAACAACCGTAAATTGTTGTGAAACCAGATTCTTCTGGAAAACACGTGTCATTTGCTGCACTGCGGACTGAGCAGGACCAGGATGTTCCAGGGGATCCCCAGAAAGATCACGATTAGTTCCATTATACCATTATTTCAGGCATTCAAGTGTAGCCCAGTGAGCGTGATTAACCATGATGGGGTTGCCCTCATATTTCATACCACCTATTCAGAGGCCATCGAAATTAAATACGCTCTTCTCCAGTTCAAGAGGCTTTAAACCCTTCTGGCTGTCTTGCCTTCTTCAGTGTGGTTTAGTTTATTTCTATAGAAGTCCATCGATTAGTCAAATGACACTATCAGAAAAACAATCATTAATACAAACGTGTATTATCTGCGGTGTAAGAGGCACATCTAAGGCCAAAAGCTTTGTGGTCGCTGGCACAAAATGTAAATAAACAAAACTCTGTTTACTTTATGTAAAGGACCCTTTAAAGGAGGGTCCTTCAAATAAAATGGTTCACCTGCGCCTGAAGGAAAATACCTTTCAATAACTGTACTGTACAGTGAGATAAGTGTTTAAAGAATGCCCTATTTAAATATTATTAATATTCATGCCGGTGGCACTCACAGTCTTTGTTGGCCTTGTAGTATTTTACCTTCAGTACTACCAAGTTACACACTTTCTGTCGTAAAGGAGAGACTGGAGGCTAAACGGGACAGGACGCCTGCTCTCAAAGCAGCAGAGGAAGTCACAAATAATAACCAACAAGAAAGACTCTTTGGAGCAGAAGATGGAGCGGTCAACACAAGCGACCAGCAAAGCAAAAGAGCTGATGTGTCGCCTGTTTCTAGCGGGGTAGTTTGCAGCGGAGGCCCCAGAACACAGGAAACAGCGCTGGAACAAGGCGCGCCTCTTAACAATTCCCAATCCACACAGTCCTCTTCCTCACAATAGAAACACATTCCTTGTTTGGCGTTTCATGCAAACTAGCAGGCAAATACCGGACAGGAGATTCCCACAGTTTAGACAAATTCAAGTCACATTAAAGCCCGCAACAGAGCCGCACGAGAAACAACACAGCCGCCCGCTTTCTAATCACAATCCTTCCCAAACTTGTGCAATCTGAGCGCAGAGAGCTAGGACGAGCTAACGATGGAGCATGCAAGTTTTTCTTTACGTACCAACACCATACTTTTCCTTTTTGGTGGGCACCCAGCGAGACATTCTCAGTGTCGAGGCTTCCCCGAGTTGTCCTTGAGCCTGTTGGAGAGGGTCCGGATGAGACCTCTTGGTATTAATGCAGACTTTTTTTTCAGTTTTCTCTCAGCTTTGGGGAGCTACTCCGAGCAGCCATTTTCCACCAGTGACAGGACGCTCCGCCAGGGGGAGGAAGGGATCACAACTTTTTTTTTTTTTTTTTTTTTTACCCTGCAGGCGTCCTGCTAAACTTCCACTGTTGTTTGCATCGAGGCGGAAACTGCTGCGCGGCCGGTGACAAGCTCTGCATAAGCTGCGAGTGGACCGCATTCATCTGCAGCGGCGTATTATCAGAAATATGACATGAGCTGGTGGTTAACGGTGTGAGCCTCGCCTGGTCGTCCCATCCAGCAGTGCACGGAGACAAATCTCTCATGGAGGAGAGTGTGAGCTCTTATATGTTCATCACTTTTCCCGAAAATTGTAAATTTTGAATAAAACCACCCATCTGTAAATCCTGCAAGCTGCCTGTACTGCACATAGACGTGCATACACTGCACATAAGCACCCACTTCATGTTTGTAAAGTAATCTAGTACTTTACCCACTCATGCAATATTTATTCGTTTGCACTATTTGCAGCCTGTTTGTTCAGAGTTTATATGAAACACTGTTATTTTTAATATATATTTCACCTACTTATTGATAATTTTAGCCATATGTCTATTGAAATCCAACGTAGATGTATACACATAGGGTCTACTTGACCCCCATACTGTTCACTTTAAACAATTATATATATGTTAAAGGCTCGACCACAGGCTTCATGCAGTCTGTGTCCAGTGTTGAAGGTATGGGAGCCTAAGTGAGCCTGTGAGTCTGAGCAGTGATGTGTTGAGCTGATGAGGGTTGTTCTTCAGAGCTGCAGGTGCTAAATAAAAGGCTTCAGAGGGATCCACCTGGTGCACGCATTCAAATCCGCTCATCTTTATTCACCTTGTTTGCAGAAATGTTGCACCCCGTGGTCGCGTCCCATCTTCTAGAGACTCTGTCAAACTTGTGACCCCATGCCCTCTTCTACTTTCTCCACTTGTCATGTTGAAGTATTGCCAGCAGAGGGCGCAACCGCTTTCAAACTTATTCTCATACACAAGAAACTACCTCCTTTGAATCTTTTACACATCTGCCTTTACTTATTTGAGTTTTTGATTTGTTTTGATGTTATCTCCCAGGCAGAGCAGACAAAAAGATGCAAATTGCTTTACTCTTCCTTCTGTATGTAGCTTCTCAGCTTGATAAGGTGTCTTAAAACAGGTCACAGCAATTGATATTTAAGATATCTGTCTTATCTCTGTCTTTGAAAGACTTTCAGAAAATGTTATTGCACCAAGTGGGGCTGATGTTGCTTTAAAGGAAATCTGGGGACTGTTAATCCACTGAGAAACACGGAAATTCATTAAACATCAAAGCAACTGCCAATTCGTTTTTGGAAGAAGTTAGTATCTTTGCAGATCTGTGTTTAACTGCTTCCAAATAAAAATCTGCAGTGCAATCTTGCCTCCAGCTGGAGGCAAGTTCCCCCTGTCTTGTAAATACCCTTCACTCATGCATTGTGGGACATCATGTGGGTCACAGTTACTTATCCAAGAGGACACTGGCCCATTTTTAACACAGTCTCGCAAAAGTCACATGGCTCGGATAGAGGCTGGAGGACAGCAATGCCTCATCATCAGCCACCAACCACGAGATCACAGGGAAGAGGAGAAACAGGGGGAGTTCTTACAAAGAGGATTTCTGAAGCAGTAAGTGACTCATGGAATAACGTGGATAATCTGCTCATTAGTGACGCTCTATCATTTGTAAGGACGCCTGAATGTCAGCAAGTTTGATTCCCTCTTTTAAAGATTGCGTGGTGGTGTGTCTGACCAGCAGAAACATCAAATCTAGACGGTTTTGTAATTAAAACGTTGAATGTTAATGATGCTCTTTGTTTAAATGGACATCTTGTTACGTCAAGCATTGCACCAACAAGTGTTTGTTTTGCCTTGAAGCCCGCCCACCCGTCTGTCTCTTTCCATCTCTCTCTCTGTATTGGATGTTCAGCCCTTGTGCTCAGTAACTCTTTTGTTCACCAAAGCATCCCTCACATTGCTATATGCCTGCCTGGAGACAGTACCCACTAGTACCTAGTTTATATCAAGACAGAGAGTGTTCACTTCCTAAATACTGAGGACTGAGGAGAGTTGGAGGCAAGTGAAAAAGAATGGTTTGTCAGTAACTGGTAAGTAAGAGTATCAGCAGCACTGTGGAGCAGGAAATTGAAGTGTCTTATGATTTACAATAATTTGCACTTATTTCTCATTCTGAACTGCGTCCTGATACCTTTTCATAACAGATCCGTAACAAAGATGACCTCCAGCATTCTTGTAGCAACTAATTCCAGGCAGTGCATTTCTGGCATGCCTCATGGTAAGAAGTCCAGTTGAGCCAGGGGATTCTCATTAATACCTCCACTGTAAAGGGCTTTTATCGAGGGCTGAAACGCGAGAGCTGTGAGTGGTTACCTGAGCTCCAGAGGGATGACTCTCCGCAGGCCAGCTGCCCACCTACGAAGAGCTCCTGCTTGGAGGAGATCAGGAGATGAGTCCTACTGGGACAGCTTAATAGCAGAGGGGGAGGTTTTGCCTCAAGTCTCTCGTCCCTCGCGTGCACCTCGGCCCCAGAGTGCCATCGAAGGGGGCCAGCTGGACGGCTGGCTGGAGCACCTGCAGAGGATGCAGAACGATTTTCTCAGAGCTCCAGCTCATGATGCAGCTTTCAATGATCGGACAACATCCATGTCTGCTCTCCACAAAGCGCCAGCCGGACGTGCAGGGAGACAGCCAGGTATTCCCTCCTTCAGCAGGGGTTCATCTTCATGTGGGAGTCCCAGCTTGTGTGAGAGTTCAGTGGGCAGCCAGGAGTCCCTCCAGACGGGGTTTTTTTCTCCTCCGGAGCGCAGAGGAAGCTGGGAAAGAGCTCACATCACACAGGCCCCAAGGATGGAACAAACTCAACTCAGTTATCTTGCTCCAGTGAAAATTGGGTGGCTGCCTATTCAGAGAAGAGTGATGGTGGCTGATGCTTGCAACCAAAGCCAGTTTTTGGACCACGCTGCTGGCCAGGTAAAACACTTACAACAGCCAACAAAACCTCCAGCATAAAGTTTTCTAACAGAGTATTTTCTGATGCTTTAGAAGTTTCTGGAATTCTTCAAGCATACCCTCGAAAAGTAAGCAACCTTGTTCATTTTGGCAGTTTCAGGCCTTCTTACACATATTTTGGAGCACTGAGAATTCTTGTCTCAGTCAAAACTCAGAACAGCTTTCGAGTCTGCTCTTTAGGGTATCAACCTTTTAAAACAGGTCTTTGCAAAGACGCTTGACTGATTTAGCCTGGATTTGGCACTGACATCCTCTCAGGCTGTGTGATTGTGATCCTTACATGTTAGTTAGACAGTGTGAGCTCTGCAAGTCTGAAGGTAAAGTGCCGTGTAATGGAGGTGATGGTGCGTAGTGCC
Organism: Chaetodon auriga; assembly: GCF_051107435.1. Classification (NCBI taxonomy): domain Eukaryota; kingdom Metazoa; phylum Chordata; class Actinopteri; order Chaetodontiformes; family Chaetodontidae; genus Chaetodon; species Chaetodon auriga. The sequence continues at coordinate 6,709,936 of NC_135093.1, forward strand.
ACGGCAAGGCAGAGTAAAACACACAGTGCCACAGAGAGCCATTTGTAGTCAAGTCTCAGTTACCCAGGGAGAAGGCAGAGCTCCGGCATCCTTTGAAAACAGCTTACTCTGCAGGAACTTGACGCATTCTCGAAAGGTTTACGACTCATTTGGAGCTGTGGTGGCAGATATAGAGCTTTGTGCCCTGAAAGGATGCAAGTCAATCTACAGTCTTAGTGAACTGATAATATGACTTCAGAGTCGATTAGATGCTGTGGTGTACCAGAGGTTTGACTGAACTAATGCACAAAGCGCATCCCTTCCCTTGTGACTCTTCACTGGAAGAAAAATTACTGCATGAAGTCACTATTTAGATTTTTTGGATTTTCATTACAGTAGCTTAAAGAACCAGAAAGTCTGTTTGCAGAAATTGAATAAAATGTGTTTTCATTAGTGTACAGTCACCTGAAAATAAGAATCACTGCGTTTTTGTTGAATGACCCCTTTATATCTACTGAGGTAGATCCTCTTCTACAGTGTCTGCAATGCTGCACCGCCATGTTTCTACAGTAGCCCAGAATAAACAAACTAAACACTGCCGCTAGAGAGCGCACTTCTTGTTTTTCACTGGTTTTGTAGCCACAGCAGGTTCTCCTGCATGCATTAGGATTCGAGTTACCCCAAACCCCCCACCCTGTTCATTTGGCTGTAATCTGCAACCCCAGTGCAAGATACCAGTAAACCATACACACTGGTCCTTTAAAGTAAAAGTTGGTTTAAGTATAATGAGCTCCGGTTTTAGAGATTTGCTTAAAGGAATGGATTAGTACAAACTGTGGGGAAATACACTTACTGCTTTCTTTGCCAGAGTTAGATGAGGAGATCAGTACGACTGGAAACAATGGGAAACAGTTTGCCTAGTTTTTTTTTTTTTTTTTTTTTTGTAAGGGATTAAACAAACAAGATATAGTGTTAATTAGTTAGTTGTACAGGCGTTGGTATGTTTTGTTTTCTTTGGAGAAATGCAGAGTTGCCTTTTCCCTCGTCATTCAGTGTTTGGGAGAGGCTAAGCTAACTGGCTACTGGTGTTAGATGTAGCTTCATATCTACCCTACAAGCATTAGAGTGATATTGATCCTCTCTTTTAACTGTCAGATAGAGAAGAGACGTTTTTCTCAAGATGTCATACTAGTTTCAGAAAAAACTTTTTACTTTTTTTGGTGAAATCAAGTCATCTAATGGGCCTTTTTCACAGGTGAAATTGAAACAACCCATCACGCCAACATTACAGAAGAATCCAGCAACAGCCAGCAGACACCAGGGTATGTACTTACTTAAGTTTCTGCAGATGTACCAGTTTACAGTTGTATAACAACTGAGTTTTTAGGTATATTAAAATTTAAATATATACCTCCATACTTCCAACAAAAGCACAATTATGCTAGTGTGCTCATTATGTAAGAGTTATACCTTAAAGCAATAGATGAAACCAAATTTAAAACATGTACAAGACAAGTAAGTCCTGCACAACAAAAATCTCTAAAACACACAAAGGTTTCGTTTCAATTGATGTTTTGCCTGATCAGTGCGAGAACAAATATGGCCACAGGATAACTGCAGAGGCCGGGTTAGCCAGAGGGAGAACAACAGCTTATTTCAGGGCTGACTTGCCACACAGTTTACCTGCCTCTAATCAGTTTCTTGCAGCAGTGTTGCCCCTGTCCTCTTTGAAACGCTCCACACTGACTGACTGGGTGATCACTTTAAACAACACCCCCAAAAGCAAAGTCAATTTCAAGTACAACTGGTACCTCTTTACATGGCAGGTTTGCAGGTAAAGGAAACCGGCGCTATTAGGCTTGAAAAGGTGCCGAAAAAAGATGTGGGAGGCGGAGAGATAAGGAGAGATGCAGGCTGATTGGAGAAGGAGCCCAGTTAATCTCTGAACATGGCAGCCCCACACTCTCTGGGTTTGATCTGAGGTTTGATCCTCCAACCTTGTCCTTGTTTATACATAGATTATCCTGGCAAGGCTCGGGCTGCTTGCAGAAATCAAAGCAATCCATCCATGGCAGCAAGGAAGTTTGGTAGAAAGTGCAGGTGCTTTAAGAACCATAAACCTTATGAACATCATGTACACTACTGGTTAAAAGCTACATGCACAGCTTGCACTGACATAATGAAAAGTATAATCATGTCAGACTATTATTATTTATTTAGAAATGAGCCATATGCTGTATAAGCACGGTGAAGAAAAAAACAACTTGTGGCTTTTTGCATTTGGCAGATAATATTTCCAGAGATGCTCTTAGATAAATTATAAATTTCTTGCTCGTCAATCAAATGGGCCATAAATATTCATATTCTTAGTTACTTCACAGTGAATAATAATAAATTGCAGGTGCATGTAGACAAATTGGCCACAGCTGAAATCCCAACAATGAGCTGCACGAAGATGATCAACAAGAAACAAACATCTCTATGCAGGACTGCATCCAAATATGTCTTGTTTTTATGCTAGTTGCTCTCGCTTGGCTGTCAGTTCATTTAAATGCATAATTCCACATCTGAAACCAAATGAAAGAAAATCAGAAATTCCAAAGACAATTATTCCAACAAGAATTGACTCGGTTACACTCCAGATAGCAAATTATCCCACCTCTTTCTCATCCCCTTTTTTTTTTTTTGGTCTTTCTTTTTACTCTCTCTCTGGTTGTTGCTGACAACCCGTGCAGAAGTGGCTTTAATCAGACTTGAGGTCTCATTCCAGACACTTAGTGCCCCGTCCCTCCATAAAAGTCACATTTAACAAACTAAGAAATGGCCTGATGTTAATGAGCAAATTATAATAAAATTGGATCTGGAGCTCCAAGGGCCTTCATGTTTAGACAGGCTGGCCAATTTTCACCCTGCTCACACTTTGATAAAACTCATGAGGATGAGGAATAAATTGGGAGGACGGGGACTTCAGAGAGTATTTGCCATATGGCCTTGCTTCTTTATTTTCCTCTGGGATATTAAGGTCAGCTGTGGATTCAGGGGGGAAAAAAAAGGTTATTTGAGCCCAGCTAGTGGAGGTAATGAGAGAGGCTCATTTCAGGGGGGGCGTGATTTGGCGTGTGGCCCTTTACAGAGAAATAAATGGGACATATCGTGATAGCAGCAGGTGGAACAATGTGTCAGAAAGACTCGAGTCCTTCATGACACCCCTAAAGACACATTTTTTTGTTTTTCGGGTGTAATCACATTTACAAAGTGGTGCAATTTTCACCTTGTCTGTTTTTTTCTCCCTTCAAAAGAAAAAAACGCCACGAATTATCCACACAGCATTCAAGGGTTGTCCCAAAGTGAGAGCCAGTCGCCATGGTAACTGCAGCAGGTGTAAATGCAGCCAGGCAGGCAGCGAGGGGGGGGGCGGTGAACGAGTATCAGTCAGGGCTGAGAGGCAGACCAGTCAAGTCGCTGTGTCTCCTGAGGAAGCAGAGAAGTGGCTCTGGGGTGGTGCTGGATTCACTTAACTGTGCCAGCGTCAATTATTGACAGTGTCAACATTACCATGCAGTCAGGGGAACGCCTGTATGTGTGTGTGTGTGTGTGTGTGCGTGTGTGAGTGTGAAAGAGAGAAAGAGAGAGAGAGAGAGAGAGAGGAGGTCGTGTGAGAAATGTGACAGTGGATCATTTGTTTTGCCTTGATACATAGATGAAGAGGTGGAGAGAAGTCGTACCAGTCTGAGCGCTTTGGGTGTGAAGACGTGGCAGACACCTGGTCAAGACTCTCCCATTATCAAACAGGTACCTGAAAACACCTCTGCTACGACTGTTTCTTTTACTTTTACAGAACTCAGGATGAAGCAGGAGATAACTCTACAACAGTAGAATATTATGACGATATCGTTGCGTAGTATGTCAGCCTGCATACTGAGATGAGACTAAGCCTTGTGTTACGCTTTCTGATGCTTCGGCTCATGTCTTCGATTTCTAACCATGACAGATGCGTGTCAGCGTTGACTTGGTGGATAATACTGGACAAACCACCGTACTATGTTGTGTTGAAAAGGTCTAAATTCACTCCTACTGAGAACACATTGTAAATGCACGCACATGCAACAGATGAAAGTTATTATTTTTCATTTCCACTTAATTTAGATTCATTTCACTTGTCTCCTGGATGCCTTTTGACTCCAACACATCCTGACCCCTCATTACTGCGATGAGAGAGTCTCATTTACATGAAGAAAATGCCAATGAATGATCACAAGAAATGACTTGTGATCAACACTCAGACAGGTGACCGATGTCAGATCTCTTTGTTTCATGGGCCATTATCAGTACAGATGTCGGGGCCTGTGTGCTCTCTGCCTGCAGCAGCATTTACCCAAGGAAATCCAAATTAAGACATTCTGTAAAGATAGCAAACTAGTCTAACACAAAGTTAGCAAACAACAAGTTGACAAAGTGCAAAGAGTAAAAAAGTACAAGTAGTAGAACGTACAATAATAAAAGGTGGACTATAGTTCATGGTTAATAGCATCAGTTGCCTTTTGGATTTGTGTTTATATGAATTTGATTAGAATTTGAGGAACATATGAGTGGACTACATTAAGTATCTACAATCAAGATAACTAATTAGATGATTTGCCACTGTGCTGCTTTAGCGAACAGCATTTTGTTGAAATCCCTCAAACATACGTACAGATGTCTAAATCTCATATTTTGTTTAGAAATTGTGGCTACCATGTTTTATGCAACACAGATAAATGAGGGATCGAGGAGGTACGTCACGTCATAAACTGGCAGGCAACAGGGACATATCAGCGTTTCTCCATGCTCCATAAACGCCATCAGAATCCTCGAGCCCGAGAATGTTTTCTTCTTTTGCTTTTTTCTGCCTCTCGGTTTCTTTTGAGGGTAGGGTCTCATTGTGATTCTGTGAGGGATAAGTCACGCTGTGTGCTGGCCTGCTGCTGCTTCCATTGCTTCTGGGGCATTGACTGTGTCAAGCACAGGGAGAGTCATCTGACTAAAGAACAAACAGCAAAGCCCTGAAGAAAGACAAGACAGCTGACCTGCTGTTGAAATGCAGTATTAGAGAGATGTCTTATTGTCCATACTGTATCCCACGTCGTATTAGAATAGGTTATGTTAAATTGCTATTTGAAAATGGCAGCTCAAATTGGCAAGATGAATGTACAGCATATGTTTCATTGTGTTGATTAATGACAAAACATTTACCAAGAGACATTAGCAACAACAGGAGGGTGGGATGGGGTTTCCATGCATAATTAATGATATTTATCACATAGAATCTCTTTAATCCACACACTGTAGGTGCCAGAGAAACGAAGCTTTCCAGCCAACGAGGGGGACAGACCTGTGGGCTGGCCAGCTCTGAGGAGAGGCTGGAATACCAGCAGGGTGTCAGCTTTCCCTGGAGGCAGTCAGTCCAATGAGCTCTCCACAGGGACCAGCTCAGACCCCAACAGAAATTCCCCTCTGATGAAAACAACCAGTATCGAGCCCATCAAGCATACTGCACATCGAACAACTTCTGCTGATCCCTGCAAACCACACACTCAGCTGCAAGGCACAAACAACACAGGGACATACAGGTCATACACTCCTTTGCATAGGACGAGCAGTGTTCAGCCTGTAAGGGCAACAGCCCCGCTGAGCACAGCAAACTCACAGCCCTCACACATACAGACAGGTTCTGCTGTGACTACAATCATCCCTCAGAACAAAGCCGGCTTCTCCTCCATCACCATCTCCTCGAGGAAAGTGAGCAGATCGGCCAGTTTGCCTGGCTCCGACACCCGCGGCCACTCCTCCCAGTCGAACGAATCGACTTCTCCGCCGCCAGCCCGCGAGCCCATGGATCCAAACTCCAGCCAGGTCACAGTGCAGAGGAAAGCCACGATTGTCAAAGTGACAGAGCAAAGGATGATGTCCAGCCCTGTCCAGAACACAAAAAGGGCTGGGACCCCACCAGATAGCCACGCTTTGGACACAGTGGTCCACAGAAGAAAGGCTACCATAATCAAAGTGACAGAGCATAGGGAGAGCTACAGTCCAGCCAAAGCAGGATCTGGGACGAGGCACCCGGAGTACAGGCACAGCTACACAGAGGGAGTGTACAAGGCAAACAGCATGTGGAGTCAGGGGACCCGTTCACAACACAATGCAGCACCTTCATATCACCGTCTGGATTCCACACAGAGGCCAAACTCTGCTGTAGCACCAAATAAATCCACTTCAGATGCAGAGAAAAATGGTGGAACGCTACACAGATCCACGCTGAGTCTCATTGTGAGCACCCCTCCTGCTATAGCGGCACCCGCTCCCTCAGAGGCTCCTCTGAGAGCTGTTGGACGGAGATCGGACAGGCCGAACAGACCACAGAGCTGCTATGGCAATGTGTTTGGACACACCGAGCCAAGCAAGGAGAATGTGACACAACCGGTTGCCAGGAAATGGAGCTTTGGGCTTCCACAAGAGGCCCACATCGACCGTGTGAACTCAGACAGTAGCTTCGTCGGCCCTCGACCAGCAGGGAGAGAAGCAGGTCAGAAAGTGGCAGACACCCTTGAGCCAAATGGAGGCAAGAAAGAAGGACTGCCGCCAGAGAATGCAGAGAGGAGAGTGTCCCCCAGTCTAACTCTCATCAAGGCTCCGGGTAGGTTTCTCTGTCCCACTCTGACAGTCTTCTTGTCAGCACACAGCCTCCCTTTGTCTCTGATCTCCACTTTCAAAGGGTGGCGATGTCTAAATATACGCTTCCTTTGTGCCATTTGTGTGTTCTAGCTTGAAGTTATTACACACACTTCAGCGTTCTGGGGGCTGAACTCTCAGGTTTGATATTGCCTTTCACCTTTGATGTCTTATTGATAGGCATAATTAGACTGTATTGAGATGACTCCTTCATCTGCTGCCTTGAGCGCAGCTGACACCCGTGCCAGATATCTGCGCCATTGTCAGATAGCACCATCTAGTTGCAGAGGCCCCTTCGGCAAACACAGACGCTTTCTCATTTTCACCTTCCTTTATTTTCCCACGCACCTCTTTGCAGGTATAATCTTTTCCAGTCCCCACTTTACACCGACAGCACAGGGAAGAGGAGAAATCACGAGCTGCTAAACATGGTGAAAGTGAGGCATTAGGATGTGTTAGAATCAATTTTGGCATCCAGATCCTCCAGTGCAGCAAGATCTGGTCATACAGTCACATGCTGGTGAGTCATTGACCATCAAGGGGCCAAAATCCATTTTCACAAAGTTATCTATTAACTTTGGGTCGAGACTTTTGGTTTTGGTTTCGGTTGACGTGGTTAAAATCAAAAAGCTGGGTTTGACATATTGGTATAAATGCACTGATTTGCTCTCTCACAGAGAGTTAGATGAGAAGATTATGAGGATACAGCAAGAAGATGGTTAGCTTAGCTTAGCATAAAGACTTAAATGACTTAAATAAATGTTAAATCTTCACAGTAGCTACCTGGAACCCCCTCCCTCATGCAGAGACAATTAAACATGTTTATTAATTAATAAACAGCTGTTTCCTCATCCGTCCAGTCCGTATGCTAGGCTAAGCTAACCATCTCCTGGCTGTGGCTTCTATGAAAGTATAAAAGTGGTGTTGATCTCCTCATCTAACTCCTGGAAAGAAACAAAATAAATGCATTTCCCAAAATGTCAACCCTCATTCCTTTAAGGTTCAGGTAAGCCTTGAATGATGCAGAGCTGTTTTTAGGTTTTGGGGCACTTCCAAGTCATATCACAAGTCCTCATGAATAAATTGCACATCAAGATGCAATTTCTTTCGATGCTCTAGATAAATAATCAAATATGTAAGATGTGGGGCCGTGCAAGGCTTGAATGCTGCTGTCTTATTTATCTTTCACTGCTCCGAAATTGGAACTTCAATGTTGAAAGTCTAAGGCCAAATCTTAAGCAGTCAAGTGTTCATTTCTGTGGCTGAGTCTGACTCAAATCACCCTTTGATTATGTAAAATGGCTGAAACAGTCAGCTCAAGCGATTGCTCAGGAATGCTGAATATTCAGGTGAATTAGTAATGTGAGGAGGGAGTTTTCTGCTGAGCAAGTGCGTTTCTTTATTCATGATATCTTTTCTCTGCGTGAAATTATTAATTATTCTTTAATCGCATTCATTAACAGTGTCATCCGAGGCCTGAGGCAACATGATTTAAATTCAATGTTTGATACACTGAAGCACGCTCAAATGAAACTTACCTCTTCCACAGCGATGGGAAGATTCACTCGACAGGCAGAGAAGCAAAAAGGAGGAGAAGTTATTCAAGTCACGAACTAACAATCAAACAAATTTTGTGTGTTGAGGCTACAAAGGCTTGACTTTGTAAAGCTAAATGTTGGCGACGTCGGCACGGTCGACCTCCAGACGAGGCCGGACATTATGAAATTGTGTTAAATTACATGTTTTGCTTACGCTTCAGTAACGTCAAATCCTCTTGTGTTTCAGATCCCCACTCACATCAGTCTCCAGAGGAAGTGGTTGCCCTCAATGCAGCCGCCATCATAGCAAACATCAAACTCCAAAGACAACTTATTAAGAGTAAATCACCAAATGGCAATTCTGAGAAGGACTCCACTGCATCACCTCAGGGAAACACCGGTATTATTACCTCTCTCCTCCCCCCATATGTAATCATAATTTCTCGCCCTATAAAACATTGATCTTTGTTACAATTAACTGAAAATGTTGCATGCTCGACGCTTTCTTTTCAGCGCTCGGCCTTTGATCGAATCAATACACATACGGTGAAATTCACCGGCCTTTGCATCCCGTGCCTGTTTGATTCATACTAAGAAGTAATATGTTATGGAAGGCCCACAGGCCATTGAGCATCCGTGCCTTGCGCTCAGGCATGTGAAGCCGAGCCAGGTGTAAATGAAACGCAAACAGCTTGATTTTCTCTGCCTTGGTGGTGACAGATGAGGGGAAACGTATGAAGTCACATCCAGATCCGAGCCCAGTCCAGCGCCGCATCCCGCCTCGTGCTGCAAGGCCACCTGAAACTTTCTCTCTACAGGTGAGTTCAGAGGGAAGAGGTTGGGGATCTAATTCTCAATACGCAGTTTAAGATTTGTGTGACCTTTTAGATCAACGTATCTGCTGTACTTGAAGATGAGTCAGTGATCAATAACAGGGGAGTTTTTCTTTTTAAATCCCAATGTTGTAAATTATTTGACCCCTCAGGTTTATCTTTTAACCCTTTGGGGATTTTCCACCCCCAGGCAGACAACAACACAAACACACTTCATTGTCAGCAAAAGGGAAAGACACATTTATACTGACTTTGGAGTTTTCCATAGGACGCCCTGGGGCTGTATTCTGGAGTGGCTGGAGCTTGAAATGGAGGGTTGGATTTAAATGTTTTGTCAAAAGAGCAATATGTTTCTGGTTTTTGGCAGGAGGCACTGCAGAGGGCCAGACCAGACTTCATCAGTCGTTCCCAGGGCAGAGTGCGAGAGCTGGAGCGGAGGACGCGGGAGAGGAGGGAGCTGGCGGCTTCAGCTAACCCGCGGTCGGGCGCTGCTCTCCAGCAGAGGAGAGTCCGCAGTGCCCGGTCTACCTCTCTCAACGGTACTGTGCCAGCAGCCACCCTCACCTCCCTCATGCACTGTGCTGCACATCGTCCCCATGCAGCTGCAGTGGCTGCTTGCCACATGACCAATCACACATATACAGGCACAGAACAAAGAGCAAGGAGGCTAGTTTTTAGCCAATATTGGTTGTTTTTCAAAGCTTATACCAATATTTTTGCATTTAAGCTGCTGATAAACAACATTTTGCTCAATTATAAAATATATCCATGTTTGTGTTTTGCTTGAAGGGTTGTTAAATCCACTGAAATCCTCTGCTGAAACCCAGAATACTGAGTTAGCGGTCGACAGAGCTGTCCACCACAACTACTCAATAACAGGGAACTAATTCACAGAAATCCCAAAGAAGAGTTAAATGAATAAATACAGTAACATGATTGAAGTGTACAAAGAAAATGGACGTATCACATAATGGGCCAATATCTGAAATGTGCTTTAAAAAAAAAAAAAAAAAAAAAAAAGGAAGGACATTTTCACCCCGATTTATCAGCTAAACTATTTTTAGGCAAATGGTAAAGAAAAAAAGCAGGAAAGAGAGAAAGATAGAGAGAACTGGCACACTGGGCTAAGCTGTGACTAAATACAATAAAAAGGCTCTCGAGGTAAGAGATGGCTGCATTGTGCATATATTATGCAAGTGCTCCTCTATTGAATAACAAGGTTTCAGGATGATTGCCAGCATTGGATTCCAGTGGAAATATTTTTGTGTCCTTCAGATGTCATTAAGCTCTTGATGCAGTGTTCTGTCTGATGAGATTTCCATTCAGAGTGCCAGGCTTTCGCAGCAAACAATAAAGAATTTAAAGATTCGTGACTGAGGTTTTGTAGCGCTCTCTGCCCTCTAGTGGCCGTAAGGGAAACATACACCAGCGGTACAGAAGTTCAGGGAGTTTTTCGATATTTTCATCAGTGTTCATCAATGCAGTGAACTTGCAAGAGTTTATGATGCTGCCAAAAACATAAAACTTCATAGAGGAGCCAGTAGAGAACAGTAGAGAAGGTGAACCTCATGTCCTTAGTTAAAATTATCTTGTCTGCTCTTTCTGGACATTGTAAGAGAGGAGGCTTTCAGTCTCTTCAGGTACCAAGAAAAACTGTGATTCACTGTGCTTTTGAGCCTTCGACTCAATCAACAGTGTGTGTGTGTGTGTGTGTGCGTGCGCGTGTGCGTGCTTGTGTCTCCAGATAACCTTTTCAAACCCAGAGATAGAGCCATTACTGGGAAGGAGATGCAGCCCAGATCTAAGCGGTGAGTTCCATCTCAATCTCTGCTGTGGCGCCATGTCAGACGCTTCTTCCTTATTTCATCCTTATCTCTTGCTTTGCTTTCACGTGTGAATGCAAGGCCGCTATCTGTGATATCTCCATGCTAAATGTACAGTTCTTGTGTCTGTGGCGAGACTTTTGCTCTGATTGCCTCGCTTGTTTATTTTCCTTCCTGACACATCCGCCGACTGACTAGGAAGAAATGTTAGATTGAGGATAGATTATGCTACACAGAGTGTAGTGCTGGATACAGGCGACATAGTGAGCAGACTGTATCCTAAGATAAGAAAATAGTCAAATTTAACTGTAAAAAGGGCTTTTAAATATACAGGATTATAGGTGACTGAATTTTTAGTTCATAAATACTGTGATTCTGTCTTGACCAGCAGCTCTACCAACAATCATAAAAGTCAATCGTCAAAATGATGATTTCGTTACAGTACGCTTGCAGAGGTGAAGGGGAAAAAAGAGGAAGAGAAGAAGAAGGAGGTGTGCTTGAGCAACAGGCAGCGAGTTGAACTGTTCAGAAAGGTAATCTCTGCATCTTTGTATGTCAAGGGTTTAATGTGGTAACTAGAACAAGATCCATCTGATATTAGCATAAACAGACCGACTCCTATGTTCCAGTGGCCATCTCTTAATATTTAAACACCAGACCTGCTTATTTTGATCTCCCTGAAGTTGTTCTCAATAAATATATATGCAGAGAAAATGATGCATTGAATCACCAAATCCCTGAAATGTGAAATAAATCAAATGACCTCAAAATAGCTCACCACAGTGTTAACAAGTGCTTGCCTGAGACACTGAACAGAGCATTAATTGTGTTTATGACCCACACGCAATTGAGCAAGTAATAACACACCTTTCTCCTACAAGCTCAATTAAACCTTGCAAAGGGTGAAAACATTTTGCAGTAATGGCCAACACTAAAGAGCTGAAATAATAATGCAGCTTTTTCTCTCCCTGCCAGCAGTGCAGCTGGTGAAAATAATGGCTTCAAATCTCCTTCCAACTAAGGGGAAGACACATTTTTATTGAGTTTCCGGTCACTGTTTCTCCAACATTATCGTCAAAATTACATATTTCATTCAGAATACTAATCAGCAGCTTTATAAAATGTTTGTTTTTTACTGAAATATTCTAGAATATGATGTTAGTATTTGTGGGGATGCAGGAATATTTTTTCTATGTGCCCACTCAGAGGTGAACTTTGATTTTGTTCTGCTGCGCTGATTGCAAAGAAATGTTAAAGATTGAATTCAATTCACCTCAATACAACTTTATTCAACCAAGAAGGCGGCTGGATTTGGGACATATGTAAAGACAGACAAGAAACAGACATATCCACAGACAGACGGTTACAAGACAAGAACTGCTTGGGACTGTGTTGAACTGCAAACGCATCACAAAAATCAATAAAGATAGAAAAATAAAGCAGAAAATAGATAATGATGTGAATGTGGAAAGAACATGTAAATGTTCTAAAGTTTCAAAGGCTTTGAGGCCTTTCTTGAGCTTGTCTTTGCTTTCAGAACAATGAGTTTATTCTTCCACCAGAGGTCGCTGCTGCCAAACTTTTGCTCTTTTCTTGCACGTCTCCCCTGAGTTTGATTAGACAAGCTGAAAAACTCCCAAACCCTACACTACAGAGGCACTTAATTAGTTCTTTTTACTGCATGGTAAATAATTATCGCCCTCTACAGAAAGAGTTTGATTTGAGGAATTTTGGTCGCTCTCGTCCACACTGCGCCAAACACCGTTCCCCTCATTACGGAGAGAACCCGTGAACAGACTCATTGTGCTGAGTGTATGAGGCCTGTGTTCCTCGGGAAACAAAAGGCCCTTCAGTGGCAGAGAGAGCTACAGTGCAGTGCCACCATTCAGCCGAGCTGCAGACAGTGTGGGTGCCCACACACAGCTGCTCCACCCACGCTGCTGCTGTGGCAGATAACATGGAGGAGAGGCCCGATGCCAGAGATCCAGCAGGTCCTGAAAGAGGGGCTGGAAACCTGAACAGTGTGGGTGAGAGGACAGCAGGGACTGAGCTTCACTCTGTTTGATTCCCATCGGAGGCTGGAGGAGAGTGTGCGAAGACGAGGCTGGACCAATGAGCTGCAGCCCTCATTCTGTCATTAGAGTCTCAGTAATCCGAGTCTTTTGTTGTCTTTCTTGCAGAGACTGTTGGATCAGATTCTTCAAAGGAACAACAGCTGAATGACTGACAGCAGATGAAGATGATGACATGATAAAGCCCGTAGCATCGCATAACAGACTGATGAAGTGATCTTTGCCCTTTGACAGCGCTCAATGTGAATTACAACCTCGATCCCAGAAAAGCTGGGACGCTGTGTGAAGCAAAAACTGAATGCAGTCATTTGCAAACGACCTGTTTAATAACAAGTTTCACTAAGTGTTCCTGAGCCCATGCAGTAATCTCCCTTATCCAATCATGTGTTCACAAAGTGGTGAACCTCGCTCCATCCTCGCTTGTGAACGACTGAGCCTTTCCAGGATGCCCCTTTCATACCCAATCATGATCCTATCACCTGTTACCAATTAACTCATTTACCTGTGGATCGTTCCAAACAGGTGTGTTCCACATCTTTCTCAGTCTTTACTTGCTCTTGTCCCAACTTGCTTGAAACGTGTTGCTGCATCAGATTCAGAATAAGTACATATTTACAAAAACCAATGAAGCTGACGAGGTAAAACATTAAATATTTTGTCTTCATGCTGTTTTCTTGTCCAAAAGGATTAGCACATTATCACATTAATATTTTACACAGTGTCCCATCTTTTTTGGAACGGTGGGTTGTAAAATGTCATGATATATCCCCTGTTTTCTTCGCTCATTTATTCGCCTTACATTCGAGTTGCAGAGTTTAACATCTGTTTTTTTCTGAAAGATAAATCCATGGCAAGCTTTCAAAAACCCTGAAGGTCATTTAACATCGCTTACTGCCGTTTTGAAGGTTTTTCCAGAACCTTCAAAGAGTTTTCTGCCCACCTGGATAAAAAAAACAAGATTCTATTGTATAATAAAAAAAGACTTTTAATCTGTTTCCCACTCTACTGTATTTCCTAATCCGACAACAGTCCTTGCTCATCTTGTATGACACCACATGACTTTAACACAGATACCTGATAATAGTTTTTTGTTTGTTTGTTTGTTTTGTTAATGCGTTGTGCAAATCCAGCAAGGAGATTTGTCCAACTTTGTGTGGTTAAAGAACCAAAGAAGCAGTTTGGGACAGCTTCAGTGGTTTGAAATGCTTTTATTGTGCAGTGGACAGAATATATTTGATGCACTTGGGCAGAAGGGTCCCTAAAGATACCTAAAATACCTTCAGAACAGCGTTAAATGACCGTCTGGAGTTTTGAAAGCTTGCCATAGATTTGTCCTTTGAGGAAAAACAGATGCTTATCTGTGGGGTTCAGCTGCAGGTGCCCTTGTAAGCGGTCGCAAACGAAGACGGCCAAAATGGACGTATTGTATGAAATCATGTCATCAAATATCACATTGAGCCCGGTAAACACGCTGACTGAAACCCTTTTGATGTAACATCTAAACTAATAACGTATGCTGCACATCAGCGTTATCTTGTTTTCACTTGATTGCAAATCGCCTTCCTTTCCAGAACACTTCATGTAATGTGATGCAGAGCAACCTCTCCCTGCACGATAAAGCACCGCTGTCCTCACGCAGCCACTTTCACATGATCTCATGTGATGTGAGGCAGTGATAGAAGACAGAATCAGTCATTATGCTTCACAGCGCCATCCAGGACAGTCTTCAACCGCCATCCTCATTATACAACCAATAAGCAGAAAGAAGCCTGAAGTGGGCCCTGCATCACTCAGTGCCAGCTATTAGCTGGTAAGATGGAGGAATGTGACCTCTCTTCTCTCTTCTCTGGAAATGCCCCGTTAATGGACGGGGCTGATTTGAATGGAGCTTTTGTCTCTGTCTCATGATGGACTGGGCTCTGCCACTGCAGATTTAGATTTGTGTGTTTTGATCCAGTGTGAATGGGCTCGGAGTGCTGCTGCTCAACATGATGGAGCTGGGCGTAAATCAAAAGTGAGACGTGTGTGTTTATTTATCTTTGGAATAGAGAGGATGCTCTTTTCATCAGTCTTAATTGTTATTTCGCTCATTAGCCGTTAAGTTTCACAGTCCAGCTGTTTCATCCATCTAAATTTGCACAGATGTCTCGGAGAAGACACATGATTGCTGCTGACTGGTTTCCTGTCAGTGCACATGCATGTGTGTGTTTTTGGATCGTGGGAGATTATCAATAACAGCACGGGTTCATGGTCCATAATCATTTCCTGTTTTCTAAAATGATGAATTTAATCTGGAAAGCAAAAATACGACAACTATGAAGCATAGCTGCTGCTTGAAGAAGGCTCTTTACTGTCTGTGTCAGCGTTGCAAAGGTTTCTCTATGCAGTGTAACATAAGAAATAATTACACGTGTTTTATATTTATTTTATATTTGAGTGATGTTCAGATATCTTGTTTAATTTTCTTCCAAATGTGACTATAAAGTTTATCTCTACTCACCCATGTTAACTTGTGTTTTTTCCGAACCGCACCTCTGCAACAGAGGTTGGATGGAATAACTTCCATGAAGCTGGGATTTATTATTGAGCACTATCTGTCCTAGCACTCTCCCAGAAAGTCCTATTTTACTGCCCGCTCCCCTCTGCACCTTATCACCTTCCTCCAAGCTTCCCCTGCTTCTTAAAAAGAGGAAAAGATCAGCTCTTTGTAACATCCCATAGCCGAATGTTGAGTTCCAGTAAAATCAGCATGCAGGGAAGCGCTCCTCAGTATTCTTTTATTTCCATTCATATTTGATCCTGAAGGAGGAGTTTTGAAAAATGGAGGTGTCTGAGCATCATGACACTTGACTGCACCCTATAGTTGCTGTATTTCAAACGGTGTAAGGCAGAAATTGGATGTGCTGCTGTGACTTTACCTGAAGTCTCCATGCTGGGAGCGTACTATACCTGAAACGCTGTGCTTTAATTTTCTCCTGTTGAGGCAGAGAGAGCTTTCAGGAACCCAGCCTGCATGTGGACATCTGCCTGCATGCTCCTCTGAAGTGGCTGGCAGTGTGGTGCAGTGCAGAGTGCACACACTGAGGAGCATAACTCAGTGGAGCCGTGGTAATCGAATGGGTCCGTATGTAGGTGCATGTGCAGTTATGTTTACAGACTGTTGAGTAGCTGGTTGGGATTCTCATTATGTCTGATGCTCATAGTCTGATTCTGGTGTGTGTTCTGTACACACACAACAGACAGTCTAATTTTTCAGGATCCAAGCGCTGCCGGATTTGCAAGTGTGATTTTTTTTTTTTTTTTTTTATCACACAATGCTGCGTTCAACTGCCTCTGACTGCATAACAACATGAATCCGTAATAACATTAGTGAGTGAGGACTGTGGAGGCTATATAATTCAAATTTACACAGTGGGCTGCTACAGTTATGTGTGCGCCTATCAAGTGCGTTGGGTCAAGCTGAGGATAGGAGACCAAAAGAGAGACCGGAAACAAAGGGGGTCACTTTCAAAATAAAATGCTAAGCTCGCACACTGTCCTGCACCTTCTAGGCCTTGTTGTAGGCCTATCTGGCTTAAACCGAGCTTCTGTACGGTTGTAGACATTCATGCAAAACTCTATCTGTAACTGAGCAAAATGATCCTGGACTCAACATCTGCTTACTGAACTTGCATCAGGTATTCAATTTGCAAGGATATGAAACAAAGAAAAGCAGCAAATCGGGACATTTGAGAAGCTGGAACCACTGAATATTTGGCATTTTTGATTAAACAAGTTCCTTCTAGCTTTGTCATGGGCTGTAAAAGCTCTGGAAAAAAGCAAGGCTAGACTTTGAGTCATGATTGTGAACGACTATTTCTGAAGAATGAACCTTCATGCTCAATCTTAGAAAATCAAGTGGGATTCTGCTGATTAGAAAAAAAAACTACAATAATAAGTTATTTGGGCCTATACACATTTTAATCTTATTGAGCAAACATAATTCCTAGAGTGCATCATGCAGGTCATGTGGAGCTTTATTTTGAAAGCTAGCACCGGAAGTTGCGCTCCATTTGTTTCTGGTAAGTTGATGCTCCTCTTTTATTGGCTATGGGCGCCAGAGGTGGCTTTAGGACCTGGCGGAGTGTCTCATTGAAGCACATGGTGCCCACTCATAAGACAACACTTCTCCCCGGTAATTGCCCAGGAATTGGTGTCATTCCAGCGGGCGTCAGAGAAACAGCGGCTCGAGTCTCTGTCAGTGTTTCCATCGCCGGCTCTTCACTTTCCTCCCATCTCTCACTTTTCCGGGCGATGCGGCTTTTGCCTTGGACGTCTCTGAATGGGCCGAGCGCACGGAGTTGAATCAGCTGTCGTCGGGATCTCCTAAAGCAGCGCTCCTACACTTGATCATATTTCAGGAAGTCACTTTTCTTTGGAGGGAGGGGGGGTCCGGACACATCAGCTGTTGGTGGGCTGTGATTGTATGATGGTTGCGCTGCAGTGAAACACTTGGCCAGACGCGTCCACGCTTCAGCCGGGCATCATGAATCCCGGGAGCCGGACTCTGAAGTTTGTCATCCTGACAGCTCTTCAAGCTTTGTCTGTCTCCGTGTCGGTGTGTGACAGCGTGCGCTCCACATCTGCTAAAGGTAAGAAGACGTGAAGATGGCAAAATTATTCCCAGCGGTCAAAGATATTAAAGGAGACCCGTGCGCAAAAGTGCTAAATTGATTTTCTTAATTGATTTACTCCGGCATGGATGCTCAGACTGGAAAGAAATGACTTTTAAAAGTCTTTTCAACAGGAAACATGAAGAAAACGCCTTTTTTTTTTTTATGAATCTTGAAATGTACTCTCTCTCCATTCTTCATTCATGTCTCCCCTTTGGTAGTTTTAGGGTACATCATGTTTTATGAAGGCCTTTGTTAGTACACCAGACTTACAGAGCTGTAACACATGTTCGAGCAGAATGAAACATCTCCTGAGTGCGCACGGCTTTCTAAATTCTTGATTTTCTGTGTGTGAAAAGCAGAACATAAAATTTTAGCTCGCAGTCCACCCAGTGTGTACCTCAGAGGAGAGGAGACGCTGTATAATTGATGATGCTGAAACTCTTTGGTAATCAGTGGTAGCACTGGAGGCATTTCGCTGGCGCTTAAAGCATACTCCAGTTTTTCAAGGCACTTCAAACATACTTCAATTTTTCAATTATGGATGAATTCCAGGGTTATTTTAGTGGCAAACATAAAATAAAAGTCACATTGTCAGTTTGAACTTCGGAAGTCAAGTAGCATTTTAGAGTGAATTGCACTGTGTTTATTATGTTCATGCCGTCCCTGCAAGAAATGAAAAATAGCTGCTCGAGAGCTCAGGGGAAATGTTCAAATGTGGTGTCAGTGTGTGTTTGTCTCACGCTGTGTTTGCAACCCTGTGGGCTGTGGCTCATGACATCTCAGTCACCAGTGTTCATGCCCTATGGTGAGATTCAACAAGGACACTACACACAGTTTGTGCAGCAGTGGTGGGTGGAGGTGCCTCCAGAATCCTCTTACATCTAAACACACTGCCAGTCACGACACTCATCCTGGGAATTAATTACCAGCAAGGGCAAATGTGTAGAAGTGGGATTCAAAGCGTGAGGAAGTTGTTCATTTATTCATCAACGGTTCATCTTCATCAGAAGTTGGCCTTGATGCCGTCGTTCCTGTGGGTTCACACTCGTCAAAAACCATCACGGCCAGTTCATTTGTGTGCATGGCTGGGAATGTCTAACAGTTGATCTTGTATTTGGCAGGATATTTACCTGCTCGGGGGTAGTTTGGGTTATTTGAAGTAAATTCCACGAACAGGAGGTGGGCTTATGTTTAAAAGACACAGTATGTGCAGTCAAATGGTGTGAAAATCAGGGTGATGCCTGACTTCTGCCAAAATTCAAAAACCAAATCAGCAACAATTTTGTAAATCCATTAGTCATCACAGGTCATTTAAAGGAGCAGCGTTTGGGATTTACTGACATCTAGCGGTGAGGTTGCAGATTGCAGCTGTAGAAACCCGGTGAACTCTGTGGATCCACTAAAGCATAGTGAAAAGTGCTCACATGTGAGTAAATACCAGCAGGGGGCGATAATGATGCTAATGAAGGTCAAACATAGAAGAAAGGGCAACTAAGTCCATCTATGGGTTAAGTTTTTGGTGCCTATCTAACCAAACTGTGACCATCACTGAAGGTTTGTTGTTTTTTCACACCTAGACGATGAGAAACAGTTGACGGCTGCGGTGTATGATACGCTTCAGCCTGATACCAGGTTGGTGGATGTTGGCTGCCTCTGAAAATATAAAGGGCTCATTCTAAGTTAATGAAAGCAAGATTCTTAGTATCGCATGGTTTTACACTAATGAACAAATTCTGAATATTATGTTCGATTCTGCCAATAAATCTCCAGAAATCCTACAAACTGGTCCATTAAGCAGGTAAAAACTCAAAATCTTCATGGTTTTCAGCCTCTCAAATGTGAGGATTTGCTTTTTTTCTCTGTCTGAATGTGCAGCTGTCTGAAGCTGAATATGTTTTGGACTGTTGATGATGTGAAGATGTTACCTTGGGTGGAACTTTCCGCCTTTTTTTTTGCACCATTTACAGGCAAAATGACTGTTCGATTAATGAAAATAATTAGTTGCAGCTTACTTCATGTTAAAGCGTAATGAGTGGGAATCATTAGTGCTCCCTTTTATGAGTCTCAGCCTCCAGACTGTGCACTTTTGTCTTTGCAGGCAGGAATTCAGCGCTGCAAAGAAAAGATGGAGCAGTGAAGCTCCATGCACCGTCATGTTGGCATACAAATTTCATGACGCTGCTCCTTGAGCTTTCTTGTCGGTTTCCCTCTCCCCGTCTGTCTTGTGCATGTTTCTGTCCTAGCTGGGGATCATTTGTGAATGATTTCCTCCGATGGTTGACACACTGGGTGTCAGGCAGTATTTACTAGCCAGCTGTACCGCTTCAGCCAACATGACTCTCTCCGCCTCGAGCGCTGCATGCAGCTTGCGTGCTGCACGCTCAGACAAATGAAAGTTGAGCTGAGAATGTATTTTTGGACTGTAGTAAACCATTCCTTTAGCAAACAGTGTCCTCCCCCAGAGAGACATTATCACCATGATGTGACCCATCTCAAGTCAGAGCCATTTAGTATCTTTTCAGTATGAATGGATTCGGATCTTCCAGATGAGTTGTTCAGGATAGTGAAGACCCAGGAGGCTGGTAAGAAGAGTTGGCCGATCTGTGCTTGTGCATTAAGACAGATTGATCAACCAGTTGCTGTTCCGCAGTGGGGATATTTATGTAGGAAGGGGAAAATAGCTGGACCGTGCTCATGTGGCCTGACCCTACATGTGTTGTATTAATTTCTTCGAAGCAGCTTTGGACTCATTTGACCCCCCCTCTTCCCTCCCTCCCAACAAAAGTTTAACACATGAGCTGAAACCTGATGCTGGCTCTGGACTTTCTCATTGGACTTTCACACCCAAACGGGTCAGAGTTGAGCTCAGCGCAGCGCCCCCCGAGCGTCTTCTCGCTCGTCTGGTCCGAGGGACGACTTGGCTCGGATGTCTCTTGTCATTGTCGAATGTATCTGGGTTAGTTCAAGATCCAGCCCGTCAGTGTTTCACAGAAATATCACTGGCAGTTTATAAGCCTGTTCTGGTCTTATGGTGTGTTTTGTTTTGCAGTACTTTCATGTGCAAATAAATAATTCTGCATGCTGACTGACTGGAATGGCTTAAGAAGATACTGAATGGAACTGAGCCATTGCTAATGTTATTGGTTCCACCCGTGGATGTGGTTCCACCTGCGCTTTCTCTGCTGTGACAAGTCAAAATGTCCAACAAGTCCAGCATTTACTCTCCTTTTAGTCCAAGTTTGTTCTCCACCAACTCCTGAGAAACATATGTTCACTCAATTTATGTTTGACTTTAATTAGCGAGCTGTCTCGACTTTCACGAGCTCCAGTTTAGCTAATTGCTAACTTTTTCTTTGATTCCGCGCTGAGCTGTATCAGACATCGTTTGCTGAAATGATTTCTTGGCCACTTGGGGGCAGCAGACCAAGGTTGTTGGAGGTGTCAGCAATCATTTGAAATCGTGTTTCCAGCCACCAGATTAATATTAGCCCAATATTCACTCTCCTTTCACATTGTCTGTGTTAATTTATTGATTTTGTTTGCATCTTGGAAATCAGATGAACATCTACCTTTTTAGAATCCTGCCAGAGCTGCAGATAGGAATCAAGAACAGGAATCAGTTGGAATCCCAGATCAATATACTGTACTGCACTGTAGCTACAAAGGAAACCAATCCCCCAGTTTGACAAATTTCCACATGAACATGTAGTCATTGTCTTCCACCGAGATTTGAAACACAGACTTTTATGTCTTAGCTCCAGATAATCTATCTTCCAGCCTGGCATACAGCATCCGGCTGGATTTCGTCTCTGTTTTTCTGCAAAGAGAAGGAAAAAGTTGTGATGTGGTTCCTAATAGGCAGATGTGTTAACAGGAAGAAGACAGGTCACCTCCTACCTGGGTGAATTTCTAATCAATTTGCCCCTAAAAGGATTCTGCTGCTGCCAGTTGCTTTGTTGAGTTGTATTCCACAGGCGGACCTGTGATGTATTTTTAAGTGAAGCAGAGCAAGCAGGACATCAAATGGCTCCGTATAGATGAAAGTTTGAAGCAGAACTCTGACCAATATGAGATTGTTCAAAGTTTGGGTCGTCTGTTTTCAGGTTTTTAAGTACCCAGAGAAGATAGCAGCTCTTGATTTATAATATCGAGAACTCAAGCTGATGTCTTGAAATTGCTTGCTTTTGTCAGAGCAGCAGTCCAAAAAAACATTCAATACAATGAGATAAAGGTTGTTAAGAACTCAAGAGGTGTCATGTAGAGAAAAAAAACTCAAACTGATTCATAAACACAAATTGGGGAACAGGAATCACTAATATGAGAAGATGAACTAATACATCAAGAGCACCGATGAATTTTTTTTCTTCTCCGTGATGCCTCCCAAAACCACAAAAACTAATGTTTTGCATTTTTGCTTCATGAATGAAACAAAAGGAACTGAAACATCAACACTATTGTCATCTAATTTTCCTTTTTCATTAATCAAGTAATTCTTTTCTCAGTGTAATCACACACTGATATCCGTCTCTGTTATAATCCTTGACCTTTTTGAGTGTTTTTTTTTGTGCTTTAAATGTTACTTCCCTGACAGAGAGGAGGTCTGTGATGCCGTAAATGATCATAAGAATCATATTAACAAGCCTTCACACAGCTCTGCTCCAGAAGCTCTCTGACTCTGACCTTTGATGCCAAGGCACACAGGCTCCACGCCGGGCACCCTTGCTGCAGGGGGCGAGCATAATGGTCTCACCCGCCGCAGGCGTAGCAGCACCGCTTCTCGGACAGCATTAACCTCCTGCTGAGCCGACGGGAATTTTTGCTGCAGGACCATCTATTTCCCATAGAGTAATTATGTGCTGACATCAGGGTAGTGTGACAGTAAATGAGTTCGGTATAGAAAGTGGGGGTAGAAAGACAGAGACAGAAAGACAAAAGAGCTATTGACCAGAAGAGGGAGCCCAGTGTTAAACAGCTTGATTATGACTCTAAAAATGCTCTAAAAAAATCATCCGCCCATAAATCCAACCATTAACAACCCTCGCTGCTGTGACTTTTGACACGCTGCTACCTTATTAGAGTTGATTTAAGGAGACCCTCTTACCAGCTTGTGCGAATTTCTAATACCATGATGTCACCGACAGGTTTCCATGCTTCCTCGTGCGACCCCCAGGGTGTTGACATAATGTCCCCCAAATGGGTCAAATGTTTACTGTGGAGTCAAGCCAAGATTACCAGGCACTTTTCACCTTTGCTCTGCATTCCCGCTGGAGCCTGCACTGTGGCTCGAGGAGCCAGGTGAACATCCGTCCATTAGGTGGCCAACAGAACGAGTCCTCAGTATGGTGCTGTTCTCTGTTTTAGGCCTTCAAGTAATACAAGTGGTTAATCTGGGTATTTTTAAGTCAATAAAATATCAATTAAATGGCGATACAAACCCATCACACTGCCTTTTTCATGCAGTCCCAAGAATATTCTTTTACAATTATTTTTACAAAGACAGCAAATGCACCAGATCTTTGGCATTTTCTCTTAATGAATGACTGAAAATGTTGATGATTAATCCACTATAAATCCACTAATAAATTACTTGACTGCACAAATAAATTCAAATGGAATATATTTGGTTTTGGATGGTTGAACGTAACAAGCAATTTGATGACGTCTTGGAACTTGAGAAGGGCAATTTTCACTATTTTTTGACGTTTTCAAAGAGCAAAGGATTTTTGGAATTAATCAAAAGAATCGATAGAACAGTCAATAATGAAAATACTGATTAGTCACAGGCCTGGAGAAGATAATGAGGGAGAGAAAGAAATAAGGGAAAGCAGCAGAGTTCACTGCTTTTGTCCCCAAGGTCATTTATGAAAGACTCTTCTTGATGGCTCTTCCTCCCAATGTATCATTCATCATTCTCTTCCCAATCACTATTCTGTTTGAATTAGCATAATTCGCCGACTGATTGGGGATAAATTGAATTCGTGATTTGCCTGTCGATCACCCATTATTAAATGAACAATAGCCATAAACATTAACCAAGTTTCCCCCACGGCCTAATGACAGAACCAACTTTTGGCTCAGAAACTTTGCTGGATCATGTCCCCAATCCAGTCAGTGCTCTGATTAAAGACATCCACTTAATCCGGCTAAAAACAGCCTTTGATACATGCTCTGGATGCAGAAAAAGTCATCATTTCATGAGATTTGCTTTATCAAGAACACACTTCCATATGGAACCGGGAAAAAAGCTGTATGTTCCATTTTTTTAAGCTTTCTTTGTCTTTTGTGTGTCATAGTTATGCTTGAAACAGGCCAAATTAAACTCATCACTCTGCCCTAATTTATCCCACATGCTCTTATTTCAAGCCCATTTCCTTCCAGAGGTTTGTGTAACTAAACAGTGTCCACCCGTGTCAAACAATGCTGGAAACATCTCCAGTGTGTCCCCTCCGCACTTGTTTTTGTACCATTCAAGGGATTTTGCATATCAAAGAGTCTCATTCAAGCTGCCAAAGGCATTGTTTTTCATTTCCAATTTGACATATTTTCAAGATCGAGAGAGAATTGCTGTCAAAGTGACTTTCCAGTGTGTCCTTGTGCACATTTCCTGTACCAGCCATCAGGCAAGGGTGACTGTGATTAGGAGGGGTCTTTATTGATGTGTGCACATACATATGTGGAGCCTGTATCCCATCTCAGTGGGGACCTGTGCACATGTGGGGGGGGGGGCATGGCCTCATCAAGTGTGCAGATGAAAAGAACAGCATGCCATTTGTGTTGGAAAAGCGAAGATTGTTATGAATACATTATTTCATGGTTTCCTGTCGAGGAGTGAATTGCGCTTGGTTTGGAGAAAGCAGGCTCTGGGGTTTAATAAAGCCCTACAGTTGTTGGTTTGTTTTGGTGGAACAGAGTGAGGAGGAAAGAGAAGGCCGTTGTGAAAGGCCAGCCTTGAGATCTGCACAGAGCCGAGGAAGGTCATCTGTTCTCTGGGACCAGCAGCTCATCGGCTGTGGAGAATGCATTACGCTTGACGGGCTGAAAAAACCAGGGAGTGATTCGCTATGAAATACCATCAGGAAGTTTCAACTGACCCAGTAAGTGCTGATGTAGTTTTCCTGGATGCCACAGTTAAAATGGGCCAAAAGTTGATGGAAAAGTGAATGATATCTGTAAAATTTTTCAAGTAAAAGAGGGGAAATCACTCCTGATTCTTGATTGATCGGCTCATAGCCAACAGACGTATGCAACCAGTGGTGACAGGCGGCAGAAGGCTTTGCTTAAGGGGTCACAAACCAAGAGGGCAACAATCGACCAAGACCGCAGGCTCATGACTTTTTGTCTTGAGACCCTTTACAGTCAAGCGATGGCCACCCCCTCGTCACAAGTTGCATACTGTAAGCTGAGAGGAGTTCAGCAACATGTAGTTTTTAGTCCTGGAGAGGTTAAACGCTCCAACAGCTCACAAGAAAAAAAGCAAAGACTTGAGAAAAACTGTTTTTTCTTCTTCTCTCCCAAACAAGATGTTTGTCATCTGGCAGCGATGCAGATTTATTCTCCAGGTTGGAACCTCAGACCTAGATGTCTCAAAACATTTCAATCAAATTCAGCCCAGTTTAGATGACCTGCAAATCATGTAATGCATGCTAAGTGAGAGTGTGCTACACCGCTGTTAAGCTACAACCAGCCGATCGTGTATTACAGTGTGTAAAACAGCCAAACAATGGCTGTACATACAGAGTACATAATGGAGTAAGTTATTTCTTCTTAACAGCGCTGCTTGGGAAAGCCAAGTTTATTACTTTATTCAGTCATAGGTCTGTATCACATTTCAGTCACCCACACGCGAACAAACACGCACCGTCACATTTGCACATACACAGACACGCAATCCTCCAACCTTGCATTGACTTTATTGAGGCAATATAAATGGGACAAACTCTCCTTGTGTACACTGGAGCGTAAAGGGAGCTGATCATGGCCAGAGCTCCACTTTATTAAGACCTCTGTTTACACTCTCCTTTATTGAACGTATAAATAAGGCTTTGGGTTCTGGTGCCACTTTTACCACTCCCTTAATGCTTCTGGTGGCTCTTATAACATTTGAGCTAACAAAAGCCACTTACACACTCCGCACACCACGGCCCCGCCACGCTCCAACTTTACCAAATGTCTCTCCAAAGCATGTGGAAACAAAATGACCCTGCAGACTATTTCCACTAATATAATGCCATTTATAAGCGGGTATTAAACCTCATAGCACACCACATTAACAAAATGCTTATTCACTCGCGGACTTTGAAGTCAGGGAACCAAACGCTGCATGGTTGTGAACCTCGTCTTGAAAGTTGATGTGGAGCATGCCACAGAAAAGGCGATGGCCATTCCATTAGTGTGTGTACATGTGTGTGTGTGTTAGCCTCAGAAAATGGGCTAACCACAATGTGGACTTGACCTTTGTCTGTCAAAACTCAGTTTTTTTTCCCCCACCCTCATGTTTATCCACTCGTACTTTTCACTGAGGTTGTCATGCGTTCCCTTACTCAGCATGCCCACCTCCCCCAGACGGTGTGGTTTTCCACGACTAATGAGGGTAGGATGCTTCTCCCGCTGTTGTGTGTGTGATGCCGTCCCGTCCTTGCCGGAGCCTGCTTCTCATCATCAGGCTGGAGCTGGATGAGGACTGCTGAGCTGGTCACCTCTGGCTCTCCGCTATCAGCTGCAGCAGCTCTGTGATGAACTCCAGAGTGGTGGTTTCCTCAGAGGAGAACCAGAACAAAGCTCAGCTGGGGAGCACTGTGCCTGACCTGCGTTATTAATGCTGGATAATAAGCAGACTCAGCAATTTAGCTGGGTGAGTCATGCGTAGAGATGCAGAGGGGATGTGAACCTCGAAGGAAGAGCCTTGAGTCTGCTGGCAACAATAATCTGTGATGAGTGTGTTTCCCCTTGAGTGTGTTTGGTGTTTATACGTGTTTGAAATGCGATTCAGAATGAAAATGTAACAAAGTCTCAAAACATACATAAATTATACCCAGACCACACGCATAACTTATCACAAGTCCACTGACATCATCCTCAGACTAAATCTGTTTCCCTGCTGTTTGGAGACGCTCAATGGAGCGTCAGTGGAAGAAAACAAAAAACAAGCAAACATTTGATTTAGGATGTTTGCACTGAAACAAATGGTTCTAACAACCCCCGCTGTTTTAGTAAGAGACCCAAGCCCCGAAACGGCTTCCCCGCTGTGGGGAGCTGATTACTGCAGGAACCCTGTTAGCAATGTCCTCCAGTGGCTCACTATTGCCTTCTTACTCTGTGTGTGCTCATGATGTGCTATTTAGAGCGACTGCAGCTTCTGTCTCAGTTAAAAGTGGTAGGTTTGCTCGGTATAGTGACAGTTTTTCTGCCACTTCAACTCCTGCCGGCACGCTTGGGGACGTCAGTATTGGATTTGGGGGACGGATATATTCTTAAATGACTGGCAACGCAGCCGAGCTCCTAGAATCGTGGCCATTCGGGGGCTCAGTTAACACCCTGTCAGAACAGAGAGAGAGGAGATAAAAGCATGCTGGGAACAATGCCCCAAAGCTACGTCTAATCCGTGCACTGCATCCTGGACACTAGCCCTGTGTTTGGAGTTATCGCAGCAGCAGCAGCAGCCCCAGCTCCTCTTCGCTCCAAACTCTCCGTTCCTGAAGAACTGTGGAGATTTATGCAGCTTGAGTGGCAGAGGGGGTGGTTACGGCTTCACCACAGGCTAACGCTTCTCATTGCTTGATGTCTGAGAGTGTTGATTACTGCTGTTGTCTTCATGTCTTAATGGCAGAGGAGACGGGCTCCACTCTATTGACACTCTTTAAAAAGGAGGCGAACATGTGTTCAGGAAGGGCGAGGATGTATTGGAGACGGCGTTTTGTCAGCATAGATAATTGTTAGTTTTGAGAAACAAAAACCATTGAGAGAGCATTATTTTTGTACTGCGACACAGAAAAGCCATCAAACACAAATACTATGATTTTGTTTAATTGACACTTTTATTACAAGGCAGCTGTGCTGTCAGGTTGGGTCCTGATGTTAATGAACACCGGGGCCGGGCCTTTAATAGCGGGGAGGAATTCATTTCCAGTGCTGTTTGTCGAAAATCTGCTCAGAAAATGTTCCCATTGTTTGTGTCCACAGACATGGACATGATCTAGTTTCACAGATGCAGAGAGAACTTAATAAAGGGGGAACACTTTGAAGTTTTCTCACATGGTATTTATGTTTTCTCTTGCAGGGAATCTTTTGAGCACGACTGTTCATCACAGACCAACGGCAAAGCAGAAACACTACGGGACTACAGTACCTCTTCAGCTTGTTGGACAAGACTGGAGACCAATCAGCCAGCTCAGATCCCAGGTGAAGAATGGCAGTTGATCATTAGACAATCCCTTGTCTCTTAGACGTCCATTTGTCTGTCCAACTCTGGTCCAGATATCTTGAATCTCATGACATTTGGTTTTGATATTTATGATCCCCTGCAGATGACTAAAGGTTCCATCTATGTGTATCGTCACCATAAGTCACAGTTTCCACTTAGACATAATAGATTATCAAAATCCGTATGGGTGATTTAAGCGCTCCCCAGAGGATGAAAGCTTCTCATCTCCACGTGTGCAGCATGTTTTTTGTTCCTTCCTGTTCACATCTGCAAACCGAGTTTCTGGAGCAGAGCATGTTGCCTTCCTTATCTTGTTAACTTGCTCAGATTTTGCTGATTTGTCACTTTTCCTTGATATTTATGCTTCTTCCAATGGTAAGTTGGCTTCACAGCTAAATGGTTTTCCCTTCAGATATTTGAATTGCTTTTATTGTTGCTGTCTGATTGAATACAGTTTTTTTTGTGGGCAGCCTGCAGGGGTTTGATCTTTTTCAATAAAATCAATACTCTGAAAGCAGGTTGCACAAACATTCAAAAAGCGATTGAATCTTCCTGACATTAAATGTAAGATTGGACTCAAAGTTAGCACTGCATTGTGAATTTAGAACAGAGCTATGCTTCATCAAGTGGCTCCAAAGCAACAGATTCTGAATGTATGCAAAGTAAGCTGATAATTAGACGACTTTCTCATTTTTCAGGCTCCAG
This sequence comes from Chaetodon auriga, assembly GCF_051107435.1. Taxonomy (NCBI): domain Eukaryota; kingdom Metazoa; phylum Chordata; class Actinopteri; order Chaetodontiformes; family Chaetodontidae; genus Chaetodon; species Chaetodon auriga. The sequence continues at coordinate 6,738,669 of NC_135093.1, forward strand.
TCTTGAAAGACTGTTCTCATATTCCCCATTCAATACAGCCTTAATTTAATGTTGCTCGTGGATTTAATGAATAATATTAGTTTGTTAATTGTTGTTTCGCTTTAAAGCGAATCTAAGTAACAATTAAAATGCCTGATGCATCTCAGTCTTGATGAAATGAATCCTGCTCACATGTCAGGACCAAGGGTCAGCTAAGGATCATATCCCATGCAGCAGAGATAGCAGGCATCACCTCTTTGTGTTCAGTTCAGTGCATTTCAAGCACAGACAGCTGTACAATATCTGCATCCTAGACAGGAAGAAAACACTGCGAATCCCACTGGAGCATTAATGAAATGTTTGAAATCTGGGATCCTTGGCTCTGCTTGGTGTTATAATCCCAGACAGAAAAACAAAATGCAGGGCTGCCAGGCAGACTTAAAAACACAGCTTGTGTTTGCAGGTTGCGTTATTGAGTCAATTCATTTGTGAATTAATTTGTTCTGGCTAAACCAAACAGACAAGGTGCCACAAGGTTTCTTTGGGATGTTATTACCCAAAAAACAAAACAAAACCTCAGATCATAGAATACGCACAATAAAGGTGAAAAGCAGTGCTAATTTGAATATGTTACTCCCTTAATAAGGAGCCCAAACATGCAGCGTGCTGTCTATATTTTCCCTGAAGTTGTAAATAGTAGTTGTCATAAACATTATGCAGTGTGAGGGAGGTCAAAGCGTGCGTATAGAAAGCTGTCCAAACCGAAAAAAGCTGGAGGTTTCATCCCACATGGCTTGTGCAATGATACTGCCTAAAACCTTAAGTGTTCTGCTTCCATATCCTCTTATGATCCACTAAACATTCTTCTCCACAGGGGGTGATGGATGACTTAACCCAGAGCAGCGCTCCTTTCCACAGCTGACCCAGATTGAACTGTGTGAAATGTGTTTGTGTGCGGCTGCCCGGCGATATGGTGAACGTTCTGTCTTTCTGTGTGAGAGCGCAACACGGGAGAGGAGAGAGGTTACGTGTTGACGTGTGTGTACGCCCATGCAGTTGTGTTTGCGGTGCGGCAGGCCTGACACAAGTGATGTATGACTCGGTGCCACTTCATCTGACTCTAACAGAGACACACGGTCCCTCTCAGTGTTGTAACTCAGGGGTGCGAAGACTTGCGGCTTTCTGCAGGATTAATGTCAAATGGAATAGAAACATAAAGCTAATCCTCCCAGCCCTTGTTCTGAGATACAAAGTCGCTTCGCAAGGATTGCCGACTGCTCTCATCTATTGAAAACATGTTTTCTCACAGCGCTGGGTGGCTCGCGCACAGCTTCATCAGGGTTGTAACTGGGGTTTTTGGAAATTTTATTGCCGCACAGAGCACCGACCCCTTTCATTTTCTTACATTTAAACCATGCGAATTAACTGCAACACATGAGCAGCAACCGCAGCCATCTTTCCTCAATCAAAATGCTGTCCGCCTGACTCCAGAACCAATCTTTCTCATCCCCTCTCCTGTCTGCTGTCTCATCAGAGTCACCCTGCATCGCTGAAGCTCCTGATTGAAGCGGAAGGTGAACAGCTGCTCTTGGCTCTGGAGAAAAACGAGTAAGTGTTCCCTCCATTCATACTTGGCCTGAGCTCGGAACTGAGTGCTTTTTGGAGTACAAAAGGGTGACATATGCACTGCCCAGGGGCTACAGCTGGGCCTGTAGCCAAGCCGTGTGTCACACATAACAGCCAGGGAAGGGGAAGGAGGAAGTGTTTCTCTTTCGCGCTGCTAGCGCGGGCACGGCGGCGCTCATCACGCTTTGGTCCGCGCTGAAACAAAGACTTGAAAGACAGAAATTCCTGAATACATCAGCCAGACATTTATGCAAACCGACGTCTTCCTCCTTGTTCTCTGTGTATCTTTTCATTTGATCCTTTGGCGTAACACAGGGGAGACGGGGGCTTTGTTTGAACACAGCACACACTCCTCACTGTGTATATTAAGATACCGTCAACACAATGTCAGCCAGGGGACCGGCGAGGAGGGGGAGCATCATTTGAAAGAGATCAGGGTATCAGAATAGGTACAGTTTGATGGAACTCGGGAGGTATTCAGAGGCATATTTGTCACCTTTGCATTTTTACACGAGCGCTGTCTGAATGTGGCCTCGGTCTCAGAGTCGAGTGTGTTGCCAAGAAGAATGGGACGTGATTGATGGAGCAATATGTTTTCCATCCAGCGCCGCTGCTACACATGAGCAACCAGGAACAAGCAGAGTTGTCTGTGTGATAGAGAGGAAAAGGCAGAGGGGAGCGCAGCGAGTGAAAGAGAGGTTTCTATGTCAGAGTCAACCGCGAATCTCTCTTGTTTTCCAGACTTAATATATGTAAATTCCACCTGCAGACTGTGGGACAAAGCTTTCAACACCGGCGACCGCAATTTTATGGCTTACCTACTTTGAAAATATTTTGATGGGAAATCACACTCAGTCTTACTGTTGAATAACATTCCTGCTTTGCACAGGTGGGGATTTTGCAAAGCTGACTTGCAGATTGTCAAATTTTCGCCGGCTCCATTTATAGCAGGGAATTACGTTCTGGTACAGTAAAAACATTTCATTTCAAAATGGGAACTCAACTTTTCCCCTGCGATGAGCTGCAGTGGAAAAACAACATTCCCATGCACGATCCTCATCCAGCACGGCTGTCATCGTTGTCCTATAGCATTAGATGTAAAATCCACAGTTGAGCTCAAAACCCCGGGCCAAGAGGAACAAACAGAGACTATGGAAAGGTGCAATCTAGATCTTTCTAATAAGCCCGAGCGTGATGGAAAGACTTTACTTAAACAAACCTCCAAACATTCCAAATATCAATCTGTCAGGAATCACTCTCAGCACTTGCAGCCAGTCTGGAGAACAAGGTTTAATTACTGGCGGGGGTTGAATTTTCATCATCTGTGGATTCTCACACACTTCTTCAGCCAAAATACTGCAAAAAAAAAAAAAAAAAAAAAAAAAAATCGGAATGGAAGCTCCTTCATGCCATGCGTGTTTGACAGGACGTGGATTTGAAGGGGGGATGTGTGCTGTCGAGGGAGTTCGCTCGGCGGATCGGCGCACCGGAGCCAGAACTGAACCTGCTGTGCTGACATGAAGCGAGGGCTCTTGTCTGAGGTTGCTGGCAGACTGGCTGTGTGCCGCTGATGAAATCCAGTTGTTCAAACACAGCCGGCATCAGCGCAGGAGGAATTAATGTGGGCCAGAATGAAATGATTTGAATTAAGCCCCCGGATTTATTTCTGTTTTCTCAGGTCTTTGTTAATAAACACCGCTGGCAACAAAACACGAGCGAGGTGTGCTGCACAGCTCAGTGCGACGCTGTCTGACGTCCTGAGAGGCGAACATGCTCAGCGTGCGACCTCGCACCAACCCCGCAGCGTAATGGAGACCAGTGGAGGTCGCCTAGGAAGGCTGGGCTACATGAAGCTGTTATCTCAAACTGCTTGAAATGATTAATTTTTTTTGTTTCTGTTTTATAGAGAGGAAGAAGTCATCCTTATTACCTCTGCCAAGGAGGTTATGTTTTCAGTTCAGTCTGTTCGTCTGTCGGCAGGATTACAGAAAAACTACTGGCCTGATTTTCATGAAACTTCGTGGAAGGGTGTAGCCTGAGCCAAGGAAGAATCCATTAAATGTTGGAGAAAATCCCAATCATGGCGCAGATACTTGAAATATTTCTCCCTTTCATTAACAATGCGAGAACCGGTACACTTGTAACAAAGCTTTTTTATCAAAATAAGGTGTGGCTATGGAAACACGCACACATCATGCAACTAATTATACTCCTTCTCACATCCGAATGTGAAACTCAAATAGTTTTGGAAACGACAGATACAGAGGTTATACTTGCAGATTTGCATATTATAGAAGAGTGGAGTGTTGGCCTTGACGGAGGTCTGTGCTTTCCAAGTGCCCTCCTACTTTAAATAATGTATTAAATGGCTGAACTGAAGGCCAAAAACAATAGACAACAGCCAATGTGACAATTGAAAACACATCTCTGTTCTATGTTTGGCTCGGTGACTCACTTAATGTAAGTTTTAAAGCTTTGACATTTGCAGATCTTATGTTTAACCTTCAGCCTGATCCCTGTCGTAGCAGTCTCGGCTCAGTGAACCAAGCTTTGTCTCCAAGCAACTCTTAGGGCGTGAAAATCTTCTTTAATGAAGTACAGTGAGAACAAAAAGCTCAAGGCCACACAACCTGTGACTTTTTACACCCATTTCGGTGTATGAAAGTTAGCTTCTAAGATCTGAGCAGCAAATATCACATAGTTTTATTCATATTCTCACAAAGATTTCAGATACTCTAAACTTGAGCTGTCACATACCATCAGTCCATTTCTGGTAAATTAGTGAAGTTTAGTGACTTCTGACTGTGTTTTTTGTCTCCTCATTATATTTTGTGTGTAGCAACTGTAGATTAATCATAATCCTCTGTGGCATCTCCAGTATTCGCAATCAGCATCTGAGAAGACGTATGTTCTTCGGGATGTCCACTTGTAATTCATCACTCTTCCTCGCTCTGATGGGAGCTGTGCAGTGTCAGTGTGGCTGACATTTGCAGCACGATGAACACGACTCTGGATAGTACAAAGCTGGTGCTTTTGTGAGGCAGCATGGCGAGCTCTTTCTTGTGTGTCTGCTTCTGCGGAAGAAGGAGATGCAGGCGTCGGATACTCCTGCAACATCCGCGGACACGCTTTGAAAGCCCCCTGTTGTCTGGATGGAAAGGGCGCACGCTGCCTGGAGCAACATGTCAGATGTGCAGACTGGCGCTCCATATTATGGTTCAAAAGATGGCTGCCTGAAAGATCAAGGCCCTCTCTTTGTGGAAATGCTGCTATTTTATGCTCCCATGTATACAGATGGGATTTTATTGATGCCAATGCCATTGGTTCTGCTTATCAGTATGATTTTTCAACGATTCCCTTGTTGATTCTTGATCTGTTTTAGTTGTGCTGGTTGTAGCCTGAGAGCTAGCTGCAGCAATAGTCCGTCTGTCGTCATATAAAATGAATGAAATGAGTTTTTGGTGACAGACAGACGCTGCTCGGTTTCGAAGCAGGAGGTCGGATACATACGTGGCATTCCTGGGATTTAAGCCCATGTTGCACATGTTGCTGGTGTTTCCAGCCTTACTTGAAATGAACATTTTACAGTCAAGCTTGGAACCACGAAGGACATATTCATTCTTATCATCATCATCATCATCATCATCATCAGTCAGGGCCATTTTGGGAAACAGTCAACAAATTACCCACAAGAGAAGAGCATGTGCTGTAGACAGTGTCGGTTTTAGCCACCAGCGTCTTTGTGAGCAGTGCATTTTTGGTCATTAGCTACTCCAGCTCTCTCTGGCTAGTTGGAGAAGCATTTATACAGAAAAACCAACAGCGAGTAAAGCCCTGCAGTGCATGCTGATATTTCCACACTTCTTTAATGAATGGTTTGATTCCAGTGTTCAATGCCAAACGCATAAATATTACAGCTCTGTGTCAGGAGATGCTGTCAAGGATTACAGATCAAAATGAAGCCAGTTCTAAGTGCTGTATTTTCTCTGACCGATGAACCACAGGTGGCTCTGAAAACATCCTCTGAATGAAGTCCAGCTGGTTGAAAACTTCAATTCAGCATCAATTAATTTGCTTAATGCGAAATGAGCATTCAGCAGGTGATTATCAAACCCCACGATTTAAAAAAGAAACGCCCTTGAATGACTCAAATTGCACATAATGTAGCGACATGTTGTCAGATTTACCACAAAGAAAATATTCATGAGATCAACCCATTCACTGTCACGAGCTGCACTGAGTCTGACCCCTGCTGGCATCTCTTCTCCTCGGATCAATTCAGTCAGCCGATGACTGAAGCTTCTCATGGCCTTTGCTTTGTGAAAGAGCACCTTTGTTCCTTTATCACATTTCAAGGTAAGACTCTGAAACCATTTGCTCCCATTGAGCGAGCCGATGTGGGTGTGGGTGTGCGTGTGGGTGAATGAGAAACATTGTAAAGCCTTTTGTCCCGCTCTGGAAGAAAAGGCCTGCATGTATCCATCCATTTACCATTTCATGTAGGTATATTCATGTCTTTTCAGAGGAGGCATTCGTTTATCCAGTTAGTTGCCTCCGATGGGGGCGAGAAACCCTGAAACTTGTGCACATCTAGATCAGTGGGGACGGTTGTTGAGCTTTGACCACTGAGTACGGAACCTGTTCTGGCCAAGCTGTTCTGGCAACTCTTGCTGCTTTGTGGCTTTGAATGTGAGTCCTCCAGGCATATAAAGAAGGGTCCCAGGCGGATCAGGCAGCATGCTCTTCATCCGTCTCTCTCTTTCTAATGGACTGCAGGATCACTGAGAGGAGGCCTGGGGCTCATCAGCTGGGTGGAGGATGTTCTCGGTTGCCTGCACTCGGGGTTTGTCCCTGCTCATCGTGTTGTTTGGCCTTAAGCGTAAGGGGTCTGGGGGGACGGCTATCCATCTTTTGGCGTCTTTTATGCTGCAAGACAAACAGACACAAAGGAGCACACACAGATGTGCATGCACACACTTTAATCTGGCCTTTTCCCTGGACAGAGGGCAGGCAGAGGATATGTTTCCTGAGTGAGAGGCCCGGCTGTAAACTTCTTGTATCTCTCTGGTGTTTGGAAGAACAATAAAATTTAGCCTGGACAGGATCCAGACACAATTTGTCCGAGTTTGCGGATTGGATTTTAGGGATGTTATTTGACTCCGTATCTCAGGCTAGACTGCTGCTGGCCAGTGACCTGTTGCTTCTCTCGAATAAGACGTCCTCGTGTGTCAGTGAAAACATGGACAGGAAGCAGCCTCTCCTGGGGAACTGAACAAGCAGAGGGCTAAAGACGCCGCACAAATAACCAACCCTTTCTGGAAAAAAAGACGTCTCTTTGACCTTCTTTGTGGAGTTAATTGTCCTCGGCTGCTGAGCCACACACGGATTGTTTAAGGAGCGTCAACCCAATGACACCCAAGTGCATTAAAATCCTTCCTCTTGACATCAAGCCAAGAGTAAGACAAGGAGTGTATCAAATCCTACCTCAGGTCATTAACTCAGAAATAAAACACGATGACAACGCCCTTTCTTCTCCACTTTACCCTTCTTCCTTAAAGGTGAATTTTTGTATTGATTGACATGATGCTTGACCAGTGGAATCACATTTAATGGGGAGGCTGTTTGTTAAAAAGTATTTATTTAGAGTTCACATGACTGGGAGACAGAAATACCAGTGTTCTATACCAATATGACAATAAAAAGTACTCCAATTCTCTGATGATTGGGATGGATAAAAATAAAAGTTTCCTCTTGTTTAGATCCCATTGGATGCTTTGTTCCCGTAGTTATGTGCCAGCTCAGCATCCTTGAATCTCTTCCTTGTAGACCTGGAGTGAGAGTAGGTGGACAGAGAAGAGGACGGGAAGGAAGGGGAGGGCTTGAAGATAAAACTGGTGATTTCAATTCTCCATCCACAAAAGCATTTAAGCTTGAGATACTGTATGCGCTCTTTCCGCTTTGCTCCCTGTAATCACTGTGGAGATTACATCTAATTAGAGCCTTGCTCCTGATAATCTTATCTAAAGCCAGCTGGTCACATCTGTATCCTGTCAGTGCAGTATCACCTTGTTATCTGACATATTAGCCAAGCATTAAGATAGAGGCAGATGGACAGTAGGCAAGGTATGGACATTACAGTCAGAGTAAATGTGGAGATGGCACAGTCCACATGCATGTTCGACACATCCTCATACTTAAACAACTGAGCAGTTCAATTGCCAGTGACTCCCCAAACGACATAGATCACCGTTTGACAGTCCTTCGTCACACCGGACCCTCGTTGTTGCGTGGTGAAATGATCACAGTTTATTTAGGGTTAGGGACAATCATGGGTTAAAAGTGCATTACCGCTCCATACGTGCTGTAACTCGTAAGTTAAAATAAGTTAACGCTGACTCTCAGTGTCACACGGAACATGAGCAGCAGTCTCCTGGGTGTTCGTATAAGCCATCCATCCACCTCCTCCATATGTAGACTTTCTTGCTCTTCATACGTCACCTGACTTCCGCCTTTGCTTCCGTCATAATTACTTCGGCCACTAGGGGCTGCAGCCTAACAATAAACATAATAATCTGCTTGCACAGTCGACCCATGTGATCGTTTCTCTGCTGAGGCCGGACCGGCATACTTGTGGCAATGCTCGTTTATTCTCTCTCCTCTGCAGACAAACACAAACTTTCTTTCATCAGCAAAATTCAAACACACACACACACACACACACACACACACACACACACACACACACACATATACACCATGTTCTAAAATTCAGAACCAGCAAACCTTATTTCCAAGAGGAGGATGCACTGAGGTTAACTCTAGCCTTTGTACCTTTCTTGTTCCCCTCGCGGCTGCAAGGCCATGATATACTGTGATTCATTAGTTTCAAAGACAAGCCATGGAAATGGGCTCGTCTCTGTCCAGAGCCAGCGCCTTTTAACTGCTTCCTTCAAAAGGGAATTTTTTGGAAGGAGCTTCAATCTTTTGAATTACCTTCTCAGAAGCTCCAATTATTTTCAAGCTTAGAGCAGTAATTAATAAGGTGGATTCGCTACTCCATGTTCCTAATTAATTAGGAGGCACCCAGTAACACTGGAAAGCTCTTAGAAGGCCTTGTTTCTTATTTTAGGATGAAGAAGAGTGAGACGCACATGTGCTGGTGACCTTTAAAGTTCTGCTTTGTGTGTGTTTGAATGAATGCCTTTTTATTGGTCTAGAAGCTTCCATCCCGATCCTTCAAGCTTACTTCAGTCCAAAAACAACCTGTCAGTTTCTCTCTGTCTCTACCCTGCTGGACCCCTCATTTGTCCAACTTCAGCTCAGACTAAACTGTAGATAACATCTAAATAAGTGCTTTCATTTAATAGTAATTCTTGTGTTAACATTGAAGTAGCGTTTTGTGATGTGAGAGGTCTTTTTTCAAGGTGTCGTCACTTGATCTAGCTTGTCATTTCATTGAAATCCCATAGGAAAGCTGAAAATGTCTCACCTCAATGCTCCATTGCTTCAGTCAGTTTTTCCTACAGACATTATTTTAAGACATAAAAATACTCTGCTTTGAATAATAATTTGTGTAAATTTTTTGGTCATTAAAAATCTCGACAGTGCATCTAATTTTTCTGACATTTAAAATCCAGAATCCATGAATATGCAATTATGCTCATTCAAAGGTTGAACTGCTGGACATAAGAGGTCTCCTGCGTCACTGAAAAGTCCATTTTTAGTGTGCCGTATGCGCACTGGAGGCTTTGCTCTTGTGTAAGCTAAGTTCTTGACCAATGATTGGCTGCCAAGCATAATCCTGTTCGCCTGTATTCAAACAGTGTACGTACAGTTACAGTCTGTGTACGTGACTTTAGTCAGATTTAAGGTGAGCCCAGAGAAACTTTCCCTCCTCAGCAGATGATTGTGAAAACAGTGCAAAACGCCGCACGTCCATCATTCTGCACGGCCAAGATCAAACAGACAAGTTAACCCACAATAAGCAAAACACATTTTTAATCAAATGGGTACTGAGTTTTTAGACCTGGTGGCCTGTTTTTTGTTTTTTTGTTTTTTTTTTTAAAAGACCTTTTTTGCAGTGATGGGGTCTTCCCCTCATCATTCTGAGCCTTTTTCCAGACGGACCACAGGGGTCTCAGGACTCCAGCTGGTAGATCTATTCCTCAGCCTCCCTCCCTTCACAACAAAGTACACAGCCACCTGAAACCCACTGTCAGCAGCAGTTTCTCTCTCGGGGACGAGCCATCGCTCATGACTTAGCTTCACCGGACAGCTTACAGAGGATCCGGCAGATAAAGTCGCCCTGTTTTTAAGCAATAGAGGCTGTTTTTGAGGCTGGGTCTAACAGTGTAATGTGTATGCTTTAAAAATGAAAATAACAAATGTGGGGATACATTTCATCATTTGTCTGTTTGATCAGGCTTTCAATTTGTGCAACTGGGGTTTTAGGGGTTTGCATAGACCGCTGACAAACTCTCGTCTTTAACCATTAGGCTGCGACCGAGCTGTCAGAGGCCATAGGAGCTGAGATATAACGCTCAGGATTAAATAAGCAATTCGACTGTTTTTGTGTCGAGACATGACAGCGAACAAAGAGACAGGCAGACAGCCCGCACCCTGTTGTTTTTCATCTTTTGTATGAGTCATCTTTTCTTGCATTATTATGAACCCAGCGTGCAAGATGCTGGTCTTAAATTCACAATTCAAAGGCTGAACAATAACCCGTTTTATTTTACCTGTAAATGTCAGTCTGTCGGTGTAAAAACAGGCGTCCATGCGTCATTTAGGGTAAGATCGCATTAGGAGTTATGAACAGAGGGGATCTTGGAGGTAGACTAGGCCATGTGTTTCATTTTCAAACTGTTATGTGACTTCTTTCGAACATTTAATAGAGAACAATGTAAGGTTTTATCCGCGAGAACATTTATTGCGAGGCTTTTCAACGTATTCCAGCCGGTTGATAAAATGAAAGCACATATTGTTAGTGTTTCTCTCCATCCTTCTTGTGAATGTGTTTAAAAAAATCCTTGAATATGAGCATGACCTCATGTTTTATCCATGTTGTCTTGGCTCCACCACAGCTCGATCAGGCATAGAAGCACTATGGCATTACTGAAGTACATGCAAACTGAAGGGAACTGTGTCCCTGTGTGCTCGAAGGACATTTTTGAATATGAATACAGACTGCTTGAATACGTTCCCGAAACAGCAATATTGCCGCTGTGGCAATTATGTAAAGACTGACTATCCCCAGACAAAATGTGCCTTTTTAATCGTAAAATTTTCGTACTACAAAACACATGTAGCACGTGTTAGCGTTTAGCTTTCGAAATTAAAAAGACAAATCAACGAAACGCTGTAATTTCAGTGTTAATCTATGACAACAATAACCAAAACTTGGAGACTGGGAGCCTGTAACCGTGCTGTCTTCCACTGCGTTCCCAGAATGCCTGCAATAATGTCATAGTTGTCTGCATGGGAGAAACAAGCAATAAGCGAAATAAAATAACCGCGCCTCCAGGGGCTCATGTGTTGCTGAAATGCAGCTATGAAAGCAGAGCATGTCTTTATATGTTTGAGTTCTGTGTCTACAAGGAATAACGTGTTTTTGCACTCGGTAAACAGCAGGATTGCAGGACAGAATCATTTGAATAGGACTTGGCAGAAAACGTGGTTTTGTTTAGAGGGTCTTGAGGATTTTGGAGTATAAAAGTTAGTTTTAGCATGAGTTAGCCAAGGCCCTCTGTCCTCATCTTCCTTTTGTGCTCTCTTCCCATCAGACTGTCTGCCTTTCTGTCTCTGGCTCACGATCTCTCCCTTTCACCTATTTAAGCAAACGTCCTCCATCAATTTGACTGAAATCTCATTTTCTCAAGGCTCTGGGGTGCCAAAGGGAATAAACAAAAGCAGCCAAAGTTTTTGACCTCTGTGGCTGCTGACCATAAAGATAATCAGTCCAGACTCACAGTCCTGGCTTCCATCCTCCCTCTGACAGACAGACAAATAGATTTGCCGGAGTTACAGTGTGAGTTAATGTCAGCGGGGAGGGAATGCTCGCTCTGCTTCATCCTGTTCTCTGCGTTCTCACAGTCCACTGACCTTCCTGTGACCAGCACTCCTTGCTTGTAGGGTCACTGACTGAGCGAAGAAGCCACGCGTGGTCATCAGTCAGACGGTCAGACTTGGACTGAAGGAAGCCTGTCTCATTCAGCTGATCTAGGACCCCCCCCCCCCCCCCCGTTGCCCAACACATGCTCATGCAGAGCAGTGTCCTTGTGAAAAATGAATGCTGGATGGAAAGCAAAAACAGCATCCGCTCCAGTTGACTAGCACAGCAAAAAAAAGCTCCAGCAGCAGTTTCCCCTTCTTGCCTTGAAAGGTAGCATCTCTGCTGATGAACTTCTCCATTTTTTTCCTTGTTGTGTTCCTGCTTTTGACTTATTTAAAACTTCAAATCCGCTCCTCCCTGTGTAGGAGTTAGAGTTCAGATGCCTCTTTCATCGCTAAATTCAGCTTAGTGATAAAAGGAAATGGTGCAGAGAAAGTCAGGGACCTGGAGCGCTGAGCCTTCCCCCGTCTCCCGGTCATGCAGAAAGCAGATGCTTTTGGTTTCCCATCCCACTCATCATTAAGGTTATGCGGCGTCTGAGGCCCGGCGGTGCTGAGAGATGGACACACAGGGAGTAGACGGAGGCAGGGGAGGGATATGTGATGACTGGACTGGAGGTGTTTTTGCTTTGTCAGATGAAGTGTGAAGGCAGTCCTCCTCTTCTGTCTACCTGCCTTCATGTTTCTCCCTCCTTATTTTCTTGCCGTCAGCAACTTCTAATAACTCCCTGTTGGGGTTTGGGACACGGCAGGGTCTCCGTCGGTTGGCCCCCGTACTCCTCCTCACTCACTCTCACCTAATCCCTCCAGCACTGGGGACAGGAGTGAGCTGCCAACAACAATAGGAGCTGCCAGGGTTTGATAAAGAGGCTGTGGACTGCTTCGGGGTGCAGGGACCCCGTGGAATCGAGGGCCCGGGTCCACGACACCGTTGCCTTAAAGTCATCAACAGAGTTTCCAAGCGGAGGGGTCAGGAGCAGGTTGTAAATTCACAGAGGCTTAAGCAGGAAACTGCATTTGTTGACGCGTGAGCTGAGAGAAAAGCTATAGGTTGTCCTTCTGGAAAAACAACAGGGCATATATTTAGTTGGAAGGGGTTGATCCAGTAGTCTGGTGCAGGAGCAAAGCTATAAGGAGACTGTGGGCAGGTTTTCTGCAAATCTGGGGGGTTTTGCAACGCCGAGTTAAAGGGATTGTTCCACATTTACATTTCACTTTCTTGACATGAGTTAGATGAAAAGACACCACTTGTGTCTGTCAGTTCAGCATGAAGCTGGAGCAACCAGTGGAGACTCACTGCACCCGCCGAGAATTAATCCCCACATAATCCTCTAAAATCACAAATTGCCGTTTTTACACTTCGATTTTTGATTAAACAAACAAGATACAACATGTCAATTAGTGATCTTTAGTTTAGTTGTTGCTACCTTCGGGCAGAGCCACGCTAGCTGTTTCCTTGTTTCCAGACTTTATGCTAAATTAAGATAACCAGCTGCTGGCTCCGGCTCCATATTGCACATACAGATATGAGAGTGGTATGGATCTTCTCCTCCAACCCTTGGCAAGAAGCCAAATAAGCTTATTACCCAAAGTATTGAACTGTTCCTTTAGCGTTTTACAATTACATTTACAATTAAGTTTCTCAGGGTGGTATATTTCATTAGCTGATTCCAGTTTTTTAAAATCAATATATGCAAATTAGCCAATAAATGTGTTGTGAGTGTGGAAAGGGCTTTGAAACAGCATTCAGACTCATATGGTGGAAAAAATTCACACAGAATTAATACAACCAAGATTCCAAAAAAGTGCTCAGTTGAATAGAAATGAAACAGTATATTTAATATTTGACCTCATCAGCTTCATTGATTTTTATAAATATCTGCTTATTCTGAATCTGATGCAGCAGCATGTTTCAAACACGTTGGGACAGGAGCAACTGAAGACTGGGAAAGTTGTGGAATGCTCCAAAAACACCTGTTTGGATCATTCCACAGGTAAACAGGTTGATTGGTAACAGGTGATAGCATCATGATTGGGTATGAAAGGGGCATCCTGGAAAGGCTCAGTCGATCATAAGCGAGGATGGAGCGAGGTTCACCACTTTGTGAACACATGATCGTATAAAGGGTGTTACTACATGGGCTCAGAGACACTTCATAAAACTGTTGTCAGTAAACACAGTTTGTTTGAAATGATTTAATTCTGGTTTTACTGAAGTTTTGCGCAGCCTCCCGTCCTCATTTTTGTGTCAGGTCAAATTGTTCTGCAGGGATTTGGGGGTGTTGTGCATGACATCAGATTTCGACAGTTTTGCTATGATTGATGATTGATTTTGTTCAAAATGCTGATGAAAACTAATAAATAGATGTATTGGGATAGAAATCGACCATGCATACCTCTTCTTTATGCTCAACGGGCCATCGATGTCGTAAAAATGAGCGAGCCCCAGCTGTGTGCTCCATCTGCACACTCTGATGTATGATATGATGTTTACAAACAATCTCTTAGAGAAAGCCAATAATGTTCCACTCCCAGGGTGCATCAGCTGAACAACAGGAGCTATATTCCTTCCAGGGATCAATGGACCACGGATGATCGATGAGCTAGTCGTGCGTTATTGGGAAATCAATCACTGACTGCAGCAACAGGGTGAGATGATGTCGAGAGCTGATTTAAAGAAGCATGACGTAACAGAGACTTTTGTCGCTGTAGATGTTGGTTTTAATGAAAGCTGGGTTATGAGTCCTCTGGCGTTCGGAAGCGTATTGTACGGCCTAATAAACTGGACGTTTATTCCTTGTGTTTGTACAGATCACTCCTGTTGCAAATGCGTGGGGATTCTGGCCTTGCAAATTAGGCTAAAATTCATTTCTCCTTTAGCTGTTTTTGTTCGGTCCAGCCCTCATCGTGTAGCTTTCTTCTCCTGTCAGTCATCACCTAAAAGAGCACAGGGTCAGTATGCAGAACCAGACCCACCTTAAACATCAAAATGAGCAGTAGAAAGAGAGAGGACATCTTCCTCACTGACACAAACAGAGGAGTGAAAGACACGAAGGGAGGAAGAGTAAATTTGCATTCAGTCCTTAATTGTTTGATTTCCCTGGGGGGGTTGGGAGACGGGGAAGAAGGGCAGGGGGGAAAAAAGGGGCATAACTAGACAGATTTAATTAATTGAAATGCTGTTTTTTCTGTATGTGCATTTACCTTCTGAAGAGAATGATAGGCTTGATTGTTTGACGTTCCCAAGTTGCTCATTAGTTCAAGCACGAGGTTTCTATGAATATAGATGCATAAGCTTTGGGCCTTGGGCCAGTTCTTTTGCAAACCATTTGAATTAATGGGAAAGCTCAAAGCTGTTGTATTAGCATGACCCGTCCTGAAAATGACTTTGCATTCGCCCCTCCTCGGTACCTCCTCCCGTTCTCAGCCTTAACCCACATAATGATCTAAAAAAAAACAAACAAACAAACAAAGCACAATTAAAAAAAAAAAAAAAATGAAGAGACGACGTGATTCAATTAATTGTTCTGAGGCTGCTCGTAAAGCGTATTGTTTCTGCTTGGAATGTGTCCACAGAGAGGAATATGAATTCAATCGAGTCAGTTTCCATCTGCAGGCTTTCAATATTTCCTGATTTTGCTACAGGCCAGAAGACATGAATGTCAAAATCTCCTTCCCAGTACAATGAAAGTTTGTGGTGCACAAGATGTTGTAAAGAGAGAAAAGGCAGCAGATGCAAATCAGCATCTCTTTCCAGAAACTGTGTCCTCATCGCTCCCAGATTGTGCAGGGACTATTTCTTTCGGTCTGAAGTGTTTAACGTAAAATTGTTCACTGTAATTTGGGTTAACCAGGCCCTTAAAGTTTTGTTTCAGAGTTTGCAAAATACTTGAGGAAAGCATTACAGTTCCATAATGCCCTGCTGATTTTCAATGCAGGATGTACTGAGGGTTGAATAAGTAGTTTAGAGTGTTGTGGCTTGCTGATAGCGCTGAAAGAAAAGAATGTGTTGCATGATCTGTAAGCCTTGAGCCTCCTGTGTGTGGAGTGCAAACATCGTGGAGACAGTGCCTGCAGTGATACCTGCATGTGCACAAGAGCACGCATGTTCCCACGCGTAAATCACGCCGAGCCACCAGCACATGCGGTGATTTTCTGCACAGGGACACGCTCTCGCTCTTTCCATCTCTCCCACACCCCCACACTCAGACACGCAGCCAGAGCTCGTACTGAGGGAGATGAAGAGGCAGAGCAGAGGCACGCTCTCTGCCACAGAGGAGCACAAGCCCCGGGGGCAGATAGGAGTAGAAAAGCAGGATGAAGGATCTCCCCTCCAGTGATCCACAGCAACAAAGGCGATTTGAGCGAGTGCTGCTTTGGCACCCGGCATAATTAGTTTCAGATAACAATGTCACTGGCCCATGTCATGAAAAAAAGGGAAAAAAAAAAATCCACCTGGGACAAACTGCCAAGTCTTTCCTGTTTTTGTTTTCCTACAATTTAAGTGTAATTGTTATCACTTGTTTCTTTGCAAGCATAAGAATATTTGAAGCAGCTACAAGGAGTTTTTAAGTGAAACAGCCTCAGTTTAATACTGATCGTTCAATATGACCTACATAAGCAAATGAGACAATCAGTGAGAAGACGAAACGATTTGGGGCACGCAGACCGGAAGATGTTAGCCAGTTAAAAGGAAGCAGGAGGAGTAATTTATTTTGGACCTTTTATTGAAGGTCAAAAACACTAAAAGTCACAGTGATAGAACACCGGTGAAAACTTTCAACTTGGTTGGTCGTTCGACAGATGGAGAAAATGGCAGGATTTGATTCAGGACTGATCCTGAATTGGCCCTCTCGCTCCTAGTTCACATTCATTACTTCCATTTTTTAAAGAGCTGCAAAGGCCGCAGATCTTGTACAACATAGTCTAGTAAGCTTCATGTCTTTCTGTAGCCAGCCCTTTACAAATTGACTTGAATGGAGGAACTTTGCAGCTGTTGGTCATTGTTACCCGATGTGTCGTTTCAGATTGGCATTCGGACTTGTTTTTTACAACACTGTATGTCACTATATTGGTTACAAAGCGCGGTGGTGATGGTCATGGGAAATGCAGTCATCATTCCTTTGAAACAATACCGCTTTTGTCCACAGGGGCCGCCAAAATCAACACAAAACGAGCTCCATATTTCACTAGCCCTGAAGTGGAGCATGGAGAGTTCACACTGTGCCGATCAGCTGCCTGTGATTAGTCGAATGTGGTTGCTTTTCCCTGACTCTTGAGGATTGTGAGCAGTAAAATAACTATTTATATATTGTGAGAAAAAATAAGAGAGGCTTGCCCTGTTGTAAACCATGAGTGAGCCGGTGATGATTTGCAGGGTGAAGGCTCTCACAGACAGTATTTGACGTGTGCACGCAGGCCTTTGGGTGACAGACTCTGTGGTGTAAAACACAGGAGAGCCAGATGTGAATTGATGGTACATCTTACATGTTGTTAAAGGTGCACTTTTCCTGTAGTTATCCTGTTTGTAGTTACGCTTTTGTGACCTTTACAACAGGCCCATACGAAGAGATGAGCTGTCAAACCAGACAACCAGTGAGAAGTTAAACAAGCACGGCTTTTTATTATTTCATCGAGTTTTCATTGCGCTTGTCAGACTGGAATGTTTGGACCATGTGTCACTCCACGCTGAACTGTGGTGCAGCAGGAGACAAAGTGCTGCCATAATACGGTGAGGCAGCAGCATGTGTGCTTCGTTTGACACGGGATGTGTTGAGGGACAGGAGAAAGAAAACAAGTCATCAAACCTAAATGACACGTTTGTCCGGGCCTTCCAGCAATGATCCATGTGACTGTTCCAAAAGCAAATCATGAGCGTGTCCTGGTCTGCCCCAACTATGGTTCAATTCTCAAGAAGTTAAGGCAACTGAAACAGTTCGTACCTTCTGCTTAAGAGAGTGTTCTGGCAATCGGAAGAGCTTGCTTGATGGGAAAGCGTAAACATACAGAAGGTCTTTCCAGACCTTTTGCTAAGTGGACCATCATGGGTGTACTTTAAGAAGAAAGTAGAGACATTTGAGAAACAGTGAAAGATAATCTGTTCGTAAATACCAACAGACCTTCGTTTCTCGGCATCATCTGCATCATCATCTTTACACTTTATCAAAGATTAGTGTTGTATTTCTGTCCTAATTCCAGCGATGTGTTGGGGTGGTATTCATCATCACGTCTCTGTAATTGGGATCCTGTGGAGTCATCCATCACGCAGACATTACACACAGATGACACTTTATTGATTTCACGGGGCATGCCTGGCCTTAACCGCATCAATCTCCAGGTGACAGTCACTGCAATAATTGCGTGCCACTGCTACTAATGGCTATTCTGTTTGACCATCTCAGTGACCAATTACCAGCCCGGGATGCCACACAGGTGTAAAGAATCATAATGAGGCTGTTATAATAAGTTGAAACTGGGATAAAGCTCGACCTGCTTCCTCTGTCAAATAAATCATTTTTGCACTTTTAACACAATTGGAAAAAACACGTTCTTTGTGTGTTTGCTGCTGGACGGAGTGCTGGCCTTGGGTGCCACCAAGCTGCACGTCAGCTCGCTACCGAACACGGCAGCTTATATAAATAAAGTCAAAACCATCTGCCTGGGCTCTTTTTTTCTTTCCCCCCTTCCTCCCTCTCCTTTGAGCAGAAATCATTGGCTGGCATGCTCTAACGGCTCTGTTCATGACATGCTTCATGAAGACTGGGAGTTGCATTGAGCTCAGGGTAAGCAGGGGGAATTCTGCTTCTCTGCTCTACTTGGCACTGGCCTGCAACGCTGCCTGATGTCAGACAGATCACAGCCAGGAAGACTGGCCCTCATCCCTTGCTTCTGGAAAAAAAAAATGTTACTAACACTGAGACACATTTTTTTGGCTTGGGGGGGGTTTGCTCTATTGAAGGTTTTCATGCGCATGATCCCACTTTTTCCACATGAGGCTGGGCTCTTGCCACTTGCCACATAAAAGCAGAGGGACATTATTATTACCACATTGGCTCATGAGTCTCTCCGTTGAAATGTAATGTACTAATTGGAGCTCCTAGATTAGGTTTTTATGAGAATCGTATTTCTTTGATGATGATTTCATCGGCTCTAAATGTTTATATTTACATCTGTTCTAAATAACTTTACGTTGCAGAGCGGGACTTTAAGAGTGCGAGAGAGCTGCTTGCTCTCCAGAGGTCTTCTCATTTATCATAGTTAGCTCAAGGATTTGTCCAGAAGTCCCTGATTAGGTTGCCCGAGTTTAATGAGACATATCGGAGCCTGAAACTGGGAAATCACTGCACATTGATCCAGTTTGTATTCCAAAAACGGTAATGAAGACTATAGTGTCAATGTCCCGGTCGTAGCAAATCAATTAGGGATACTCACTTCATGAACTCCAAAAAAAGGAAGTTAATGTACTTCCATTGTTGTCACAGAATGTCAAAGTGCTAACCTTTTCTGTGCTCGATTGTACTTGCAGCCTGGTTGGATAGCAATCAGGAGAGTCCTGCAGAGCTTGACGTTGAAAACCCATTTGTGACTGCTCACTCAAAAATGTGCTATTTTAACATTCCGCCAAATTGAACAGATCTATGATGCCCACAGCATGCACGGCTAAGTTTGACTCCAATACTGTGTCATTTTGCCCACGTTTCCGTCTCTGCCTTTAAGCCACTTGACAGCAGTTTTTGCAGGGAACACTTTCTTTCTCACAATTAAGTTCCTCTTTCTCCTCTCGGCCTGTAGTCACATAATCAATTCAACGTTTTGTTGCTCCCCCAAGATCTGCTCAACAGTGTCCCAAGCAGTCTCTCCCCTGCTGAGAATGTGTTTTTACGGCCCGTGAGAGACTCGGCTCTTGTTACATCTGTATGCTTCAGGTTTTTGTTGCCATAATCACATCAGTACAAGACTACATGTACAACTGTATGTCATAATAAATAGAAAACTGCTGTTGCATTAGCATATAAAAAGCTGAAACATTCTTTCTCCCATGATTGCCAGGTGGATTGTTTGACCTTCAGGACCTTTCTTTCTAGGTCATATGCAGCACTCACCTACAAATGAGACCTCCCTTTTGCTGTTGATTGATTAGGCACTAGCTCCAATTCATCAAGCCTGTTGCAATAAATATATCTCACACAACCACAACATTTGCTTTGCACGCATAAGCGCAAACACCAGCAGTGAAGATCACACATAAATGAGTGATGGAATTTCCTGATAAATCACGAAAGAGATTCATTTTCCAAGGTCAGCGTGGTTGAATTTTCTCAATTGGAGCATTCACAACAGGGAATGTGTTTGAATGGTTAGCCATGACATTTATTTCTGTATGTGAATATATTCCATTTAGATAAGGTGTTGCGTAAATCCTGGTGTTATTTTCCAATACAAAGACAGACAGAAGAGGCTGACAATGTTGAACAGAGATACAACAGTAAAATATGATAATTTAATGCAGGAAGAACAGAAGTGGCATTTAGTAGCTGGCATTCAGGATTAGCTTGAAGTGACTTCATTGTCTTTCTGTCTGCATTGTCAAATCTACTGACAGGCAAATCTGACTCTTTCCCCCAACCTAATATAATTTCTTCTTTCAAAAAGTTATTCTGTCTTTTTCAGCCTGGAAACAGCATGACAAGATGTAAACATAACAACTGTGATTACGGTTATTCTACCTGTCTAACGGATGCAGAGAAGCTAAATAAATATTTCTCCGTCTGTGTTTTAAGGTTGGTCCGTGCAGCAGTAACACACATCTTTACCTCCTGTTGTGTCACATTTGCAGTTTTCTTGTGGTTGCTTGGGTGTCAGGCTGCCTACAGTCAGGGCAGGTTTTGAGGCATTAACAGGCGGAACATGGCATCTTCGTGGTGCCTCTCCCTGATGCTCCCTGTCTGTCAGACGGAGCCCTGCTGGAGGCCCGTCCCGTGGGTAATGCATTTTAAATGGGGGGCGCGACCCCCCTCCGCCCCCACCCTTCACCCACGCCTCATTAACTTCCCACTGATTGATAAACTGAGCTGCTGCCACCACGGAGGGCAGGAGGCTGGTGGAATTAGACGCATGATGTAGCTGTTTGGAGCTTCGTCGCTCGGCTGTGATGAGATTAAACCACAAGTGTTGCCAGTTGGGTGACGTGCATCGGAAGGTTTTCTAAATCTATGTTTCTGCACTTTGTTGACTTAATGATTCAAATAATCCTCCTGCACAGTGTTCCTGTGTGTGTTTTCTTGCTTGCGTGTAGCACAGATTACAACGCTTAATTGGTTTTTTCATGTATTTCTTTAAACAACAGTCAAGTTTTAGGGAGTTCACAAAACAGTCGGCTATCAAAACCACTAGCCAACAGTACAGTCAAGTGTTGAAAAACCAGAGCAGACATAGATTTGTTTGAACAATCATTTTCTTTCTCACTTTGAGGTGCAGCTCTTCGATGAAAGGTGCTATATTGTTGTTATTACTGTTATTATTCAAAACCGGGTTCATCTGGAGTCTTGCTTTTACACTCTACGGATTACTATGATCTTGGGTCCATTCTCCTCATTATGCAAAAGGGTCAACCAACGTTGCCAGGAGACAATCTAATCTTAGCACCCATTATGAGGTCAGCCATAATTATGCTGCTAACCATGTGAATTAACAGGCTAGGACTGCTAATGACGAGCTGAGTCAGCTGCAATTCCACTGGGTCGCTCAGATAACCAACCAAAGACTGGTTCCAAAGATTCTCTTAGAACCATTTAGAAGCGCTGGCCTCTCATTTATTACTGGTCACTGGTACTGGTTCATCAGTGACTAGATGGCTTCACGGTCCTATTTCCTTTAAGCAATTTTTGGGTTGTATCGTCATGGTTGAATGCACTCACTGTAAGTCGCTTTGGATAAAAGCGTCAGTTAAATAAATTGACCGTATTTCTGGCACTTGTGCTGCTTCATAATATGCAGGAAATTGGTGAATACTTGTATGAGTTCTCTTCCTCTACCACTGCGAACAATGCAAGAATGCCAATAATGATATTATCATGATATCTGCTTGGACGGTCTGTGCTGCAGCCTTCCTGGAACTGATCTCAGCCCACCTCCCTCAGGTGAATTAAGGTACAGTGTCTTGTTTTTAGCTTAGGTTTGGAAAAGGCATTCCTATTATTTTGTAGGTGAACCAATCTTAGATTTGAACTAAGCTGCTCGTCGGTAAGTGATATGACAGAGATGTGATACTTGTCCAGTTGCCTTTATTTGGCCAAATGTACATTAAACATATGTCTAAATGCTGTTTTGAGCAGGTTCTGTTTCAAAAACTCAAGGAAGCTCCAGCATTTGAGGGCATCAGTTGAAATGAGGGCTATCTCGAAAGCAGGAGGTGTGTTCTCCATGTTAAACAGAGCGGCCACATTAGCTAATATCTTTGTTACAATCCGGTAATATTTGATCAGATACCCTTCAGCGACTGAAACAACATCGGTTTCATTCTTGCAACAACTGTATGTCCTCTCACTCAGAGTGCTTGAACAAGACGCCAAACCTCATTCATTGAAAGTCACAATAAAAATGTAGCATATGGATGACACATGGGTGTCTGCAACATGTTCTTTTATACCCACACTCTCTCAGAGGCAAGCAGGCGAGCAGTGAGGCAGACACACACACACACACACACACACACTCACCACACTGGATTGTCTGTTGTGGGCAGATGTTGAGGTTGTGTGTCCGACCGAGAGCGCAGACCTAATTAAGACTGAAGAAACACATCATTTTATTTGGCTCTCTCTACTCTTTGGCCTTGCTTTGATCCAATGATTATTACCAGCTCTTTGGCTCTGCAGAGGAGTAGAGGGCGGGGAAGCATTGTGTCTCATGCTGACAGCTCCCAAACAAAATAACCCCCCTCCCTGGGTTGTTACATCTGACACTCCCAGCTGGGTTGTCAGCGGTGAGGTCAGTAAGAGAATCCAGCTGCCTGCTGAGGTTTGTTCCTCTGCTGTGGATTAGCACCAGCCAACCATCTGCCGGTGTCCTGTGGTGCAGTACTGTACATGCACTCACTGTATACACAATGCACAGACACATAAAGGCACAGACACTCTCATGCTCGCTTGTGTGAATCGTGAACATGAATACACATGTTCATATTATAATAATCAACCCAGAAGGGGTCCGCATAGCTTTTCATGGATCTCAGCTCATTTGTTGATCTATCTCTGCTGTTGATCCTCTTGTCCCCTGCTGAGTGTCCTTCCCCCGGAGAAAGGAGCAGTGCTCATTAACCTCCATAAGTGACCAGAAGGGCAGCTTTCATCGTGGTATGGCTGTGATCGTAATGAGTCTTTTTGTCATCGCAGTGACAGGAAAGCGCAGTCCAGCGGTTAGGTGGCGTAATCAAACAAAACATCTATCTTCTGAGCGTCAAGTAATTACCTATAGGCTTGAAAAGTCTTCAGGAGGAGGTGCTGAAAGGGTTTAAGTCTGCTGTTTCTTGGAGGACAGCAGCTTTAGTACGCTTAGAATCAAAACAGTTGCAATGGATTTCAATGGAATCCACTTGAACCGAAGCCACAGCACAAATGAAAAGCATCAAAATGTCCAGAGAAGCTTTCCGACCAAAATCTTGTAGCATAATTGCCTTCTATGCTGCCTATCCATTCTGCATGATCAGGAGGAACACACGGAGAGCTGTGGCTCAAGAGGTCGTCCGTTAATCCCACGGTCGACAGTTTGCTCCCCAACTCCTGTCAGGGCAGGCCAGCACATTGCCTGGGCAAAATTGTGAAGGGCTTTGTCCATTAAGCTAGGACAGCTTTGTATAAATGCAGTCCATTTACCGTAACAAAGTAGCGTATTTAGCTATTTATTGTTGAATTTGACTGAGACAGCTGAAAATCCTTTGGGGATAAAATACTGGAAAAGCAGAAGGTTCGTTCTTGATCATGGAAATAGCAGCATGACAAATCCTTAACTACAAGGTCCAAAGTACTTGTCGTCTCCGGTCACGTCATAGCAACTAAACCATCTCAGTGACAACTTAGCAACTCTCTCATCCAGGGAAAATCATGAGCTGCCGTTTAAGCTTTGGAAAGAAAGCAAGCAAAGTAAGTGAGACCTTTTGTCAAGAACTTACATGTCAAAATAATGGTAGTTTTTTAAATTTGTTTTCACATGGTGCATCTTTCATATGACGAATTACAAACATAGTTGACAGTTCTGCATAGTTTACTGTCATCAGGCCTATGATGGAGGTAAAGCACAACTGTTTTTCCGAAAATCAGAAGCAGCATGATAAAAAGCATCATCACACGTACACGGTTGTTTTTCAAAACGTAGCTTTTTCTATTCTTCTTTTCTTCATCCTCTCATCCACGCAGAAATGGGCACAATGGGCTTGTGATGACAGCTCTCTGGGTCTGTGTTGTAGTCTGGAAATAGAGACTTGTAGAAACGACACCCACGGTCGCTCCATGATTGTGTTAATTAAACATCAGCGTACATGTGTATCTATGAGCCTTGACTACTAGCAGTTAATGCAACATTGATGACAAACTACAGGTGTTGCTGACCTCGTTGTCAGTGCTAGCAGCTGTTGTGCAGTTTCCTGCCCAGTGTACCTGAATGGTCTTCCATTTTGTTTTGTTTGTTATGATGAAGATAAATGCATACTTGGTTGAAATTAGAGGGGAAAAAAGGGCATATTGTTAAGGCATTGCGGTAATCTGCACTACGTGGTAGTGATCCCTTAATCTACGCTGCTCTTCCATCATTTCTTCCAGAAGTAGGAAGAAAGAGAGAGTGGGGCAGAACCCCTCTGTTTGCCTGCAGCAGAGATTTACTGTGTTGATTTATTGTGCTTTCTAGATATAAACTATAAATGGATCACTTGGTAACCTCACAGAGTCACTTCATAGCGTTATTGATTCCCATCTGCAGCTAAAAATGATTTCTTCTCTGTTTACCTGTCAACATAATCTCCCTATTCCCAATTTTATCAGCTCATATATGTACATCTGCTCATTACTTGCTATTGTCTGCAATGTGTAAGTTAATTACTGTTCTACCGCGGCACATGGAATGAGTTATGGATTGATATTGAATGCTTCTTCATGGTGCATGCATGTGGTGTGAAAGCGCTTTAATAGAAAACGTCACAGCAGCCTTTTTTTAAATCCATTTTCCTCCTTGATGCCTTCAGCTGCTCGACTCAATTTATGCTCTCCTAAAGCAGGGTTAAGTTTTAAATCACATCACAGTGTTTATCTTCCATGCAACTCTGGCAGTGGTGGAATGGCTTAAGACATTGTGATTGATTTTCTTTAGGATGAAGCCCCTTAGGTTCACTTGTTGTTTTGTTTATCCTTTCTAGGGGGCTGTTTGCAAGTAACTATACAGAAACCCATTACCTGGAAGATGGCAGTGCGGTCACAGGCTCTCACAACTTCATGGTATGTTTTAAACAACTTTTTATTTTCTGCTTTTTCTATTAAGGCTGACACAATAAACTTATGATCTTGAATCTGTGATGTGTTCTTCCTTATCACCCAGCCAGCACCTCATATGAATGTCGGCCTTTTGTGAACCCTTCTTCTTGTCAGGTTCTGCTTCATTGTGCTTCTATTAAGGTCAGTGAGGGAGTAAAAGGGAAAGAAAAACTGGCTGCAGGTAGATCTGTTTTTAAACCCCTGGAATCGGGTAGTCTTGCGCGTAAAGCAGCGTGTGTAGGTGAGTGGGCCCATTTTCATTCTCTGCCAGCAGATTCATATTTGATGACATAAAAGGCGGACAGAGGTCAGAGGACAGATTCAGTCTTTTATAATGGATGAACGTAAAACCATCCCAAAAAGTTGTTTGCTCGAAAATATTGAATTCATGAACATCTACACTAAGTGCGCCTCAGAAGCCGGTGAAACATCCAGCACCTATTGCATTTATAGGACTCGTGCTTGTTAAATTGAGACTGTGCTTTTATCTAAAATACATCTGTTAAATCTGTCACGACATAGTTTTTTGACCACAGCTTCAACAGGGTGCATCGTTTTTACTTTATAATATACAAACATATCCTATTTATACTGCTTATGAGTTCAACTGCTTCATTTATACGTCCTGAACTAAAGCTTTCCAACCATTCAAATTTGGGTTGTGGTCTTCTTCCATTTTCCTATGATTCGTTTTTAGGGTTGTGTGATAAATATGTCTCATCTTCATTAAGCTCAGTTGGGTTTTCCACAGCAAAATATGCTCTGCTTTCAAATACAATGGGTCTTTGAAGGCAGATCCATAAATATCCCCATTGAAGGATATTTATTTTGAGGTTCGGAAACGGCAGGACTGTTTGAAAATTACATGTTCTGTAATGAATGAGTAAGATGTGGCAGGACCACGTGGAACAGCGTCTGTGCCTCAAAGCTTCCACCTGCTTGAATGATTTCAGTGATTCGATCATCTGCAGTTTGGAAAGCAATTAAACGTCTAATTTTTGTTCAGATACCCAGAAAGCATAATAATAGACAGCCTGTGAGGTCTGTGTACAAACGCCTGGCCTACTTATGCTGAAATCCACAAAAGAGGAGATTAATATAATTCAATAATGGCCAACCCACACAGTAAAATGAACAGTATTTTCCGCTGGAGACTGCTGTGAGACCAGAGCTGGACCATCGCTGGCTGGGCTCGGCCAGCTCGCCAGAATTGCTGCCATTCCAAAGCATAAAGACAGTGAGGGACTTGAAGCGGGTCAGCTCAGGCTGGACTCTGAGTACAGAACTTGGATAGCTTGCACAAGGCATGAATGGATGGGTAAACGTCAGGGGTAAATGGATGTAGGGCTGCAACTAACAATTTTCATTATCCAGATTGATAGAAGTCCAGAAAATTCTTAGGAATAATGAAGAATGCCAATCGCAGTTTCCCAGAAGCCAAAACGATGCCTTCGTATTTCTGTTTTTTTGTGTCATCAAGTGACTCTGATTTTCTGTCGAGCACCTAGTCGATTAATCGACCAACAATCATTGCACTAGATGGATTAAAGAATGAACGGGTGGCCCAAAGGGTCCCTAACAGTAACCTGCATCTACCTGCTCAGCATCTCACCAGCTTGGGAACTAACTGACATCTTTTGACCTCCAGCCCTCCTCTCATTCCTCTCTCATGACCACAGCCAGCTCTTCATGGGAAGGTCTTTTTACTGGAAACGACCAGATCTTTTGAGACTGATCCGTAGTTAATTTATTTGTCCTGCCGGCAGGGAGGAGACTGATATAGTGATCTGGGCAAGGGATCTGGAGGGTTCAGTTGTGTGTCAAAGGCAAGGTACTGCTGGGAGTGACTTCAGCTTGAGTCAGCCCTCCCCTGGTTCCCTCTGTCTGTTTTACATCCTCTCCCATTCTCACTAAATCTAAGTCCACATACAGTGCATTAATTGAGTGCCTTGTGCTGTAACAAAAGCCATCTACTGGGAATATGAATCACCAGCATGGATATTATAGAGTTAACTTGAAATAATAAATGCATAGTTTTGATAAACAATGTGATGTTCACACCCGGGGTTGCCTCCCACCATAATCTGGGTATTAGTTATTAATCTTCCTTATTCCAGATACGAAGGCGTAAGCACTTTCCTGTCTCATTTCTTTCTGCAGAAACCTTAGAAACAAAAAGTCTATTCATATCCCGTATATCGATGCATCACAGTCATGATCTCATCAAAGAAACATGAGGTGGTAGCATTAACTCCGTGCACTAAATCCAGCCCTGCTCCTCCCCATAACACTAAAATGTCATATTTCATGTAATGGGCTGTCCTTTCTTTGCACCTTTTTACCTCAATATAATGGATAGTCCTCTTTCAGTACACCTCTAGGTAGAGATATGGAAAGTGACCAAAGCAGGCAAAGGCTTTCAGGGCTTTGGTTCCAGGTCTTGAATGCCCTTTGAAGACATTGTTTTTCAGCAGCTGAAGGATTTTTATTCACCGGTAACATTTCTTGCAGTCCAATTTGCTTGTAAAATGAGCCATTTGCAAATTAGTAGATAAGCTTCTTTTTTGACAGGGTTGTCATATTGGTTCTGGTTCCATGATAAAGTTCTTGAATGTACAGTATAAACAAATCTCTAATCAAATCTTTGATCAACTCTCTCATTAGCAAACAGCAAAAAAGGAAATATTTAAGTATTTATTTATTTTGCTAGCTACGTGCAATGATGTCTCGCTGTAAGCAACCCCTTTCACTTTACATGTAGTCATTTGATCCACTGTTAATATGAAAATATGAATTGCTGAGATTAAATAATTTAGAATTTGTAACGCTAAATGACTGGAAGCTCAAGCTAAATTCATTTGATGGGGGATTTCTTAAGGATTCTGATACAATGAATGGATTCAATACAAGGTTCAGATTTGATTAAATGCTACGGTACCCCAGCCTCATTTGGTTGAGGCACTATACTATTTATCAATGCTGTTTTAACTAGCTCAAGTGAGAAATCATTAATTGGATTATCTGTTTTATTGCAGAATAACTATGAAGAAATACTGTGATGCAAGACTGAGCAAGGATCCCCTTTAACACCAGAAAACTATTCAGATACTGAACATTGCAAAATCAGCAGTCTTTGGAGGTTAGCTGCCTTGAAGGAAGCCGGACATTTACTGCCTGCAATCTATATTTAGAGGCAGTCAAAGAGGGGTGGAAAACTCACATTTCCTTGTTTTCCAGAACAGGGTTGCAGAAGGGCCTTCAGTCAGACCTCACCTGAGCGAGGCCGCCTAGCTGCAGCAGAAGGGCTGTTTTCACTCTAAACCAGACACTTCCTCCCCGCCCTCTCGCTGCCAGGCCTGGTTCAATAAACATGGGCTTAATTCACTTTCTTTACTCCCTGCTGCAGCTTGACAGGTGGTCCATGAAAGTGGGTACCTGGGAATGCAGCAGCAAGCAGCAGGACTGTGTTGGGACACGTGAGACTCCACACAGGTTTCAGCAATCATTGGCCTGTGGTGATGAGTGAGAATGGCCCCTACCAGCCCTGCAAAAGACTATTGGCCCACAGTTAATTTGCTCACATTTCAGTTATCAGCTGGGACTGGTTGTTGAACTGTGCTTAAACCTACAGACTTGTTTTGTTCCACACTGGTCTTATTCTTCCTGTTTTGAATTCTAAATACCAAAGTCTTTTTGTTTGTGCTCCCTCAGGCGAACTGCTACTACCACGGCGAGGTGGAGGGTCATGTCAACTCGGATGTCAGCCTCAGTACCTGTGCTGGTGTTAAGTAAGCGTTATTCTTTTCATTTTGTCATGATAGCCCGGGGTGTCTTCAAGTCTTCAGGGACAAGTTCAAGTCTAGTCAAAAGTCTATGCATCTATTAGCTATACACATTTATCCTTAAGGGACGCAGGGGCCTGGAGCCAATGACAGCTGACTTTGGGCAAGAGGTGGGTACACAACAGGTCAGCAGTCAATCACAGGGCCGAACAACCTGAACCATCATTTAGAGTTGTCGATTTAAACTAACTTGTATTCTTTGGAGTTTGGCGAGAAAATCAAGATGCAAATCTTTCAGGTCTGAATACTCACCAGATTAAGTGGTTTAGATAAAGTGGCTAAATGTTGGGATTTTTACAACCTCTCTGATCAGTTATTTGGTGATGCTTATAAAAACCTTAAAATTGACAATAAACCTACAAAAATCAGACACAGGTTATTATACACAGGAATTATATCTGACTTGAGACCAAGTCATAAGTCTCGAGGCTACAACTCTGAGGGATGGCATGTCAACGGAGCTGAGAATACAATGAATTTTGCAACATTAGTAAGCTGGGATGACACCCTGTATATCCTGTTGAAAAGCAGTAAACGTGACATATTGTAAGGCTTTAGACAAGTGAGGAGTTGCAGTGTTGGAAACACTCTGTTTGCAGATGTCAAACAGGAGTAATGATTGCAGTAATATCATTGGAAACCATCAGGAATGTTTTCACAAACCAGCCAAACGTCTACACCCTGTGCCGACTGATTCGCCTGATTGTGAAGCCCTTGCTGTTGACCTAATATTTATTTATTTATTTCAGTTTTTCTGCAACCTGTCTGCACAACGACAGATGCACAGAACTTTTCTGACAGAGAGCTACACATTTCTTGGCTCGTCGAGACAAATTGATCTTGGTTTGGGTTGGCAGGGCTTAGGCTTTTGGGGTGGGGGTGGGGGGTTATTATGAGTTCATGTGGTTGTGAATATTGTGCAAGGTTTGTGAGAATCTCACAGTTTATCCAAACTCACAGTATGAGAATGTCACTTTAAATCACAGAGACCACTGTTGAAACATGAGAAAAGTTAAAGAGAACAAAGGTCTCATCAACAAAAAAAATAAGAGATAACTACCACTCCTAATGCAGATTGCTTACCACTTGATCATCAAGTGCTAATTCAGGTGGCAGCCTCTGCAGGATAGTGACTGATGAATGCACTCATCACTGATGATGTCTTTTCTGGTTAGGATGCCAGACACGAGTCAGGATCATTTTTATTTCTGTCAAATCAAGATTGAATTTTCTTTGTTGGCTGCATGTCTGATATGTTTCTGTGCAGTTCCAGTATTTGAATTCTGCACATCTTTCCATGCACTTTGTTCCTCTCTCTGCAGGGGTTTCATATCTCTTGAAGGCAAATCCTATGTACTGGAGCCTTCTGCTGATCACTCTGATGGGACTCACTGGATCTACACAGCTGAACACCTCAGTGTCACTCCTGGCACCTGTGGCCATGATTTCAACATATCCCATCCCATTGAGTATGCAGATAGTGGTCCGTTCAGGACTTTCAGCACAAGGGTAAGGATTATTAAACTGTTTTATCTCTAGCTGCAGGTAAACTGTCCATGCTGATGGTGTGATTTGAAAGAAAGTATTGATCTTAAAGGGTTCTTACTTTCTTTTTTTGTGCTTTCGTGACAAGGTGGAGAGTAGAGACATGACAGGAAAGGAGGGTTGGGAGAGATGGGGAATGAGCTGCAACAAACGTCCCACATTGGACTTCAACTGGGAAAGTTGCAGCTCATATTCGACACCTTAACCTCTAGACCACCAGAGTGACACTCAGACAGAGTGTTCTTCAGGCGTTCTTCAGTAGAACAAAGAAAAAATGTGTTTTAAAAGCCTTTACTATGTGTAGTTCGGCCAGTTTTGCCCTCACTAGGTCAACAACAGGTCAAATTGATTAAACCTGGTCCATTAAAGGCAATCCACCATTTCTATAAGCAGGCGTCATGGCAATATCTATTGATGGGGTTTTATGTTGATGATTGATGTTAGCATTGTCATTGCAAGCATGTTAGTATGCTGAGAAGAGCATTTAGGACCACTCTGTCTAAGTACACAGCTTCATAGAGCTGCTAGCATGGTGGTCATCTTGTCAGGATTTTGATGTTGTGATAAGGTATGGGACGGCGTGGTGCTGCAGTGGACAGCGCTGTCACCACTCAGGAATGGAAGACCATTTTAACCATTAATATGCCTTTAACGTGCCTTCTCTCCTTGCCCAACCTTGGAGCTCTGAGGAACGTTTTTTT
The DNA here is from genome assembly GCF_051107435.1 of Chaetodon auriga. Taxonomy (NCBI): domain Eukaryota; kingdom Metazoa; phylum Chordata; class Actinopteri; order Chaetodontiformes; family Chaetodontidae; genus Chaetodon; species Chaetodon auriga. The sequence goes on from NC_135093.1 coordinate 6,769,992, forward strand.
CTTTCCAATGACCAATTTTTAGACTCACTTGCACCATAACCTCCCCGAGACTCCCTGCATTTGAAATTCATCGAGCCCTTTTCCTCTGCTTCTGTTTGTTTGCCACTCAAGTTGGTGTTTAAATCACTCTGTGTTCTGAAAGGGATGTTAAGACAGAATGTTTTGTATCAACCACCTTAAGTGAAAAATTCAACTGCATGGAATATAAAAGATTGCTCATCTTGACCCTCTTTGAAAAGATCATTTGCAATGTAGATATTGGTGAGAGGCCAGCTATGTGTTTTAGAAGGTGCTACTTGTGGATTTATTAAGTAATTTCTTCCGTCTGATATAACGGTGTCCATTAGTGATCTGGGGTGTATGGAGAGCGGGGGTTAATAAATGTCTGTGAAAAGCACATTGGCTGCTAAGTGGCAACATTTGCTCTGAGAGCGAGATCAGACTGCAAGCTTGTACATCATGCCTTCAGCAGCACCCGCCCATCCACAAACAGATTGCCTTTAAGAAAGCCCAAGCCTATCCCACACCCTACACTCAGCCCCTGACTACCCCACTGAGCAGAGGGATAAATCATAAGGGCCATGGTCCCAGGGAGTCTCTATCCTCGGAGAGAATATGGCTTTAAAGATGATGAGCACTGATACGTGGCAAACACAGACTCCCGTGATCTCTATCTGACTTGTGAGGGATGGCAGGAGTGGATGATTTATCGGTTCCAATACAAAGAGACATAGAGATAACTGGTGCAAGAGATGAAACAGATGGTCAAGGACTCCAAAGGAGGGGAAGCACCAGTGTGGGTCACAAGCAAGTCTTAACCCTCAAGTCTCAAGCAAGTCCCAAGTTAAGAGTCAAGTCGAGTCCCTGCTATAAGTTAAGCAAGACGAGTCGTCATTACCCGGGTCGAACAAGTCACGTCAAGTCAAGTGTTAAGAGACAGCGCTCACGAAAAGTTGAGTTTTATTTCAACGTTACCAAAAACTGTTGCAGCCTGCTCACACCTTACCAATCTTACTGATATTTGACATTTTGTGGCTATCAGTAACAGCCATTTAGTCATGAGCATGCAACTCTGTTAGCTTGTAACATGCCTGCATAGCTTAACTGGTTGTATGGACCTGAATCATCCCTCAGATTGTCTTTTACATTAACAATATGTCTTCTCAATAATGCATGATAGATTTGAATCCAAGTCTAACATAACTAGAATTAGAATAACTAGACTTCTAGCGATAACATTAACTAGAAGTCTGACTTCTAGCTAATGTGTAGCCTCATTGGTTGCCCTCTGCTGGTCTGCCACATCCTAGTATGTTGCCAGGTTTGGTGCATTACACTCATCATGTGCATCTTCACTTGTTAATATCTAGAAAAATGCTAAATATTTAACAAAAAAAAGAAGTGAGTCATCTATTTTAAGTCAAGTCTCAAGTTATAATTCTCAAGTCAAAGTCAAATGGAGTCTTATCAGTGTCGTTCAAGCAAGTCTCAAGTCTTCACATTTGCGACTCGAGTTCCCCACCTCCGTTAAGCACATGTATGATAATCTGATGCTTCTTAAATGTGAGGGACTTTCCACTTTCTTAAAACTGTTTCTTACTTTAATCATTTCATTCAGGGTATATTGAGATTGAGCGTGTTTCAGGAAGCAGGCCAAACATATGGCTGTGCTGGCTAAAACATCCTGGACTTTCTCATTGTTAGTTTTTATTTATCCATGCCGTAATAGGGGTTTTCTGTTGTTTTACCATACTGTTTGTTGCCTGTTGGTGATTATAGAGCTGGCTTCAACGGCAAGCATTGTCTTTAGTGTTAAGAGGGCAACAGAGATTCAGTACAAGTGAAGAAATCCTGACAAACAGGACTATACAGGAGACTGACAGAAACAGAGAATAAGATAGCAAAAGAAGGCGAGAAAGGTCCGTGCTGATCATTTATACCAATGTGAAAAATGTGGTTTAGAGGTACATAAGAGATTTTCTCCATGTACCTCAATTTTTTTTATCTGATCAAAATGTCCCATTTCATTTGTTTAAAATACTATATCCCTACCCCGCCTAACACAGCAAGAGATGTCAGAGCTGCAAGGGAAAACATCTGTACTAAATGAAGACAGATGGGGTTTGCAAGGGAGGTGGTTAAACATGGTAATCCCACGGGTGATTGAAAAAGTGAAGATGGTGACGGATATTTTCAAAAATTGTCACTTGCAATCAGAGGAGCGGGAGGTCATGATAATGGCGAGAGACAATACACCAAGACGTGGGAATATGAAGTCTGATTTGTTGTGCTTGGTTGCATGCAAGTGAGCTCACCTCAGCATATTACGCTCAGGCGCCGAGGTGTGCTGCTGCCACTTTGATAAGCTGCGATGTGCCCTGCTTGAGGGTCTAAAGATAAAGAGGCTTGCTGGCAGAGTGCCCCTGGATGATGAGAGTCAGATGTGGTAGGGAAGGCTAGAGAGATATGATGGCTAGCTGACAGGAGCAGCACGTCAACAACACAAGTTCCTCCAGATCTCTCTTATTTCACAAGACGGACATTTGGCTGTCCGAGATGTCAAACCTGAGCACAGCATGCAGTGGTATTTGAGTGTCCTATCATCCATGGTTGGAACAGAACGCTGAGGCAAAACATGACATGTGCAGTGCGCTAATACATATGGAAAGAGCAGTCGGATGCCAGCCTAAACTGAATTGTAGAGTTTGAGCACGGAGGTTCATTTTTGATCTTTGGAAACAGTGTCGTGGACGGTGAGGAGAATCTAATCACAAAGCTCCATTATTCACTTTTCATCTTGATCCACACCTGAGCCGACTCCATTTGCTTAATGAAGACTGTGAGGTGCGGTTGAAAGCTCTGAGGCTGGTAAGCTGGCCTTTGTTCTTAATTTTTCTTCTCCATATAAATTGTGAAAGAGCGCTGCAGCCTTTCTTTACCTTAATACTCTGATATTGAAGCAGCAGTGGGTAGAGGAGGGTGATTTTTTTTTTGTTCTTGTTTGCCATTTATGTCAAGTTGAAGCTTTCAAGCTGAATATATTGATTGAAGATGTCTTTTATTTATATCCACTGCATTGGAGAAACCAGTATTTTTCATTTTCCAGGTGATTTTTACAGAGACAATGAAAAGAAAGTGGTGTGAAATATGTGTAAATTCACACCTACAGCACTAACACATTAAATTCTACTCCAGAACGGCGAAGCTCTTCCCTGAGTTGATTGAACATAGTGTTCATGTGTGTGTATCTCCTCCCCAGTGGCTTCCTAGAGACTTGGTTATCACCATAGGGTGCATTTAGAGCACACTTGCCCATCCTGGCTTATCTATGGAGGAGGCAGATAAGAGCGGAGAGGATCCAGGCTGCCAGGCCAGCAAGGATAAAGAGGCTCAGGTTGAAAGCGGGCCACAATGTGAAGGCAGAACACTTAGCCAGCAGGATAGTATAGTATCCGCGTGTGTGTGAGTGGAAAGACTGAGCTCGTGTGCGTGTGTGTGTGTGTGTGTGTGTGTGTGTGTGTGTGTGTGTGTGTGTGCAGGTGAGACAGACCCTAGCTCGTTATGCACAGCACGAGAGCAGCATCTCCTGCATGGCCAGGGGCTGTAGTTCTGTCGGTTTGGAAGAGATCTCCATACTCTCTCTTTCACTTGTTTTTTTATATATATTTTAAGATTTTCTTTCCAATATTGAATATTGTTGTTATTTATTCACTTTTTAAGCCATTTTATTTTTAGCCATGCTATAGCTTATGGCAGCGGTCAAAATCTTAATTTGCCTACGATTGCCTTGCCATTGTCAACATGTTAGCATGTAGCACAAAGCACTTCCTAAGTAAGCTGTTTAAATGGCCGTGCATTTTTCTACCTGTTAAAAAGAGGTCGGGCTGTGACGATGTTTGACCACAACAAAAAAAATAAATGTACGCAAAAAAGGTTGCCTCAATTTGGACCTAAGCTCAGTGGCCCATACTCCACTGTGTAAGTGTGCTGGTAGCGTCAATGAGAATACTTATCATTTCACATGCTCTTTTAATTTTGCAAAGAAAAGCAAGGGGGTGCAAGTGTATTATACTGTGTACTACCAGCAGGGCAGGCAGCATTGTCCAAAAACAGTGATTTATTAGTTAATAAGCTGGTTCCTTTGGAGGTCCAAAGTGTAGCTGATTGCTTTGTGCTTGCTTTCGTCTCTGCCACCTTTTGTGTAGAGTGTAGTTCAGGTGAAAAGCCATGTTGAGTGGCCACCTGCTAAATTTAGGCTGCCCTTTCCAGAAAGCTGCGGTTAAGTGTGTCCTCCTAAAGTTCTTCTTCTTCTCTCTCTCCTCCTCGTCCCTCTTCATGCCTTCCTTTATCGCTGCATCCATTATGTGTCCATCCTCTGTTCCCTCTCCCATTTCCTCCCCTTTTTTCCCCCCTTATCTCTTTCCCCCATATCCCTTTTCCTACTCCCTGTACACTCCCTTTCACTCACCTCTTGCAGCATAAACGCCATGCCCAGACTACAACCAAGTATGTGGAGCTGATCATTGTGGCTGACAATAGAGAGGTAAGCAGAGGGCACACAGTCTCGACCTCTTCATCCTCCGCTGCTGAATCCCACAGGATTGATATACTGAGTTACCCCTCGAGACATAGATAAAATGGCTCCACCGCTCCCTTTGTTGTCCCCTCTGATGTGTCCACATACTCATCTGTTTCACTACCCAGCTCCAGGGTTGGACCACTTGACTCACAAATTGGGCATCATGTGTTCTCTGAATTATCTCAAATCTCAGACTTAAGATCTTAAAGAGAGCAGAGAGAAGTAATTGTTCCTTGCTGACATACAGGTCAATGTCACACGCTTTAGAGCCACAGAAATGGAATATATGCTGGCTATACTGTAAGACAAAGTGGTTGAGGTTATCTCTTAAGCCTGAACTCCACTGAGGAGCTCTTTGATGATAGCAACTGCAGCTGAAGCGCCAGCAGAATTAACATGACAGCGATTGTAGCACAGCTCCTGGACACCCTGTGGAGATATTTCCAGAGCTGACACAGTCTTATTATGTCCTAAATAATGTCTTTGATGATACTAAACATTCAAGAGGGTGGATCACCTCTTTGTGTCCTTGCTTTATTCTCTCCACTGCTGTTGTTCAGTTTCAGAAGCAAGGCAAGGACATGGAGAAGGTCAAGCAGCGGCTGGCTGAGATCGCCAATTACGTGGACAAGGTAACAATCAAATCAACAGAGGGAATGTTGTGCAGGAATGTGATTTATTGGAGGTCACTTCAAGCCTTTTGAGAATTAACCGACCTGCAAGCAGAGGCTGATTGGATTATGAATGGATGATCAATTCCATAACTCGACTGAGAAATGTTGTGAGGAGGCCGCCGTAATAAAACGTGTCGTGGGTGGCGGTTTAATAAAAAAGAAGCAAAAGATGATTTAATCGTATGGGAAGTCGTACATTGATTAATGTTTAAGGATTTGTTCGGACCCCTTGTCATTTTCAAGCGACAGCTGTGAAGCAGTTGTGTTTTTAAGAGGTGGTATACAGTGAAGAGGGTAACAGAAATGTTAGGAGAGACCTTAACCTGAACCCACATCTCTCTCTCTCTCTCTCTACCTCCCCTTCCTCCCCTCAACCTTCAGTTCTACAGGGCTTTGAATATCCGTGTGGCTCTGGTGGGCCTGGAGGTGTGGAGTGATGTGGACAAGTGTCCCATCACCCAGGACCCCTTCACCACCTTGCATGAGTTCCTAGACTGGAGGAAGGTCAAGCTGCTGCCTCAGAAGCCTCATGACAATGCCCAGCTAGTCAGGTGGATCTGTTATTGTAGCAAACACATGTAATACTAGTGTTCCAAAAGTCCTGTCACTGTTTGAAAGGTATGATTTTATTCCAAAAAGATTGAGAGCACAAAATTATGGAAAATTACATGGTAGTTATAGCGTGGTTTTATCCATTCCAAGCAAAATCAAATATGATGTTTTGTAGCATGACTGCTATTTCCTTTAGCCCAAAGGTACCCTGCAGTGTGGATTTTTTGATAACCAACGTACATGATTGTGTTTCACCAACACAAATTTAATTTGCTACCTCATCAAACATTTGCAAAACTTTTCTGAATCAGTGTTAACTGTGTGCATGCTGTGAAAGTCCCCAGACATGCTAACAAAATGCTGACTGCTGACAAAATGTTAACAAAACACACCTGTTTCTTTAAAAAAATGACAAAATGTGCAAGATTTATTATCCAATACAGATGTAGATACAAAAATGTACTTATTTACTTATAGCATAAAGGCTAACCGTATTCATTTACAGAGGCTATTAGAGTCTAACAAAAAGATGCTCTCACATTGTTCATTTGCTGTTGAACGCTGGATGCTAAAAACACAATACTAACAAAATAATCATCATTTCATTGCTGACAAAATAATCAGTATTTGGTCCTAAAATGACAAACAGAAAGAAGATCTTGATGATGTACTGACCTCTATTTTCTCTCCTTTAGTGGGGTCTATTTCCAGGGCACCACCATTGGTATGGCACCCATCATGAGTATGTGTACGGCAGAGCAGTCGGGAGGAATCGTCATGGTACGTGAACTTATTTCAATCAGGACAGACAAGTGACAAGTAAAGATAATTGTTTATCGTAACGGATGATGTGTGATAATTAAGTCTTATCAGAAGGTCTTCGGCGCTTAGACTCTACAGGGAGATTTTTTAATTGAGGGGTGTCTGCCCCGAGCAGCAGCAAGATAAACCCCCCACGGAGTCCAGACACTGGTGGTGGTGGTGGTGGTTGATGACTTTGCTGACACATGAAATGATGAAGCTGAAGAATCTGCGAAGGCTGGATGGTGACAGGGAGATGGAGGGGCGTGCAGAACAGCAGCACTGAACTTTCGCTGCAGCTTCATGTGTCCATCCATCCGAAAGCAAAGGAGTACAAGCTATATTCGATATGTTGGCTTCCAGAAAGGAGACCAGACTTATTTGATCCTTTTCTTCCTGCTCTCTCTGCCCTCCACTCTTTGCCTTGTTCTCTGCCTCCCTCCCGTCTGACATAATACCCTCATATTTCTCCCCTGAGTGTCTTGTGTAAGGGTTGAGCTCAGGATTCCAGAGTTGATATTAACTCGCATTAACTTCAGGGCACACACATCATTGAGTCTTTTTCCAGGAAAGCCAAGGGTATAGCAGAGCACCCTCCACTGATAAATCAGTGCGTATTGAAAACCGTTGCTTCTTAATGAGGTGCAGCAAATGAGTGAATTTAAGCACACCGCGTATAGCAGTCTGGATGAAAACATAGAGGCATGTCGTAAATGATCCCCCATTACAGAACTGCAACCCTATACTGTGTGCACAAGTCATGTTGTATTAGCGCAAGTCATGCTATTATTTTATAGTCTATGTCTCGGAGTGGCTGTTTGTCTTGTGGCCTGGCCGGCTAGTCGCAGGGTTTACAGCTAGTCCCCAGATGGTTCTTCACTCTTGTCCTCCCAGATGGTAAAGTGGGGACTTGGACATTATGATAGAGCTCTACAAACACACATACATCAGGTCAGAGACATAAATGATTAGTTTCCAACCGCAGACTCTTCTACTGGGCAAATCACGACCCTGTTGTCTCAGTTGTCTCCCTTCGTTTACAGAGTACCTTTGAACTCATTAGCCAACTTCCCCCATGGGTCTCATTGTTATTTTTCTAGGCCGTTAAATCTTGAGCATTCATTCTTAACCCATCTGGAATCTCTATTTACCAGTGCTGAATGTTACAATAATTTCATCGGTGTGGCGAAACACAGCACAGACAGCGGCATTCAGTGCCCTCTTGAGCACTTCAGCTTCATCAGGTTGTTTTTTTTTCCTGGAAGCAGAATCAGGCGGGAGGTTTTTTGCATGAATCCAGGCTGCACAGTTGGATGGCAGCAAGTACTGACAGCCGATGGCCGTTACTTTCAAAAACCCCCAGCAGAGCAGTTCATCAGTCTGAGCTCGACTTGCACAGCACTACTGAATAATGCACAGGGATGGAAGACTCTAGAGGCAAGGTGCTGTGATGCACAGCTCTGCAGCCACGAAGAGCTGATAGCTGCAGCAGCTATATTATTTATCCAGCCTCTTCATGTGCGCATGTTTTACACACCTTGCAGGAAACATCAGCGCCTCAGCCAGCAGCAACTTTCACTCTGTGTCACTGTGGCTTCGTCTTCACAGTGCATCATCATGCATTTGTGTTATCTTTTCCCGATTTTCAAGCTGTCCTTTTCAAAGTGTTTCTCCGTCTTTCACCGTATTTGCTAGTTTTGCTCAGAGGAGGATCGTGTCTTTATTTGTGCGGATGAAGCAGCGCATCTGGCTCTGTCAGAGTTTGCAGAGCAAGCTGAAGGTGACAGCCTGCAGTCTGCTGTTTCATTTCTCACTTCAGTGCCACAACGTTGAGCAGAGGAAACGCTCTGATAAGCAGAGATCCAACAACATTGTTTGTTTAAGCTTGGCAATATGCAATTACACTCACTTGTTTTGAGTAATGTTTCTCCAGTGGGTCCTGTGGGGAAAAACAATTTGGCTAGTATTACATTTTTTATTATTTGTTATTTTCCTCAGAGTATTTAATCAGAGACATCTGTTTTTAATTAGCTATTGTTTGCTGCAACAGAACTGTAAACTGAACAAATTCTATTATGGGACATTGCTTCAAGCATCATGTCTAGCCTAGAAATATCCTAGATGAATCAGACTGAAGACTGAAGGGACAGAAGTAAAGAGTTTTACATTAAATATTGGCACGATGAATCAGCACATTCAGTTTCCACATGATTGATGGTTGATTTTTGGTTTTTGCAGGACCACTCCGACAACCCACTGGGGGCTGCGGTCACTCTGGCCCACGAGCTGGGACACAACTTTGGGATGAACCATGACACCCCTGAAAGGGGGTGTGGCTGCAGGGTGACAGTGGACCGTGGAGGCTGCATCATGACTCCCTCCACAGGGTGAGTCACAGTGTTGAGCTAAACAATTAAGAGTCAATAGATCTTCAAGATAGCTGAGTTGGTTTTTTTTTCGGCCTTCGGACATACACTAGCATTCACTCACTCCTCTGAAGCTTTACAAATGACATCTTAACTCGCATCATTGTGATGTCAAACCATCATTAAGTTTGCATTTAGTCCCTTATTAAACACAGCGAGTGTAGCTTAAAAAAGCCCAGATTGTGATCATATATAAACATTATTCAACATGCTCGCCATTTGTAATTTATTGTCTGTCGAGCGGTGAGCAAATAACGCTGTTGAACTGTTGGGCCGTTGGGTTTATGGCAGATTCAACAGCTGTGTTAATGCCCTCAGGCAATATGAGTCATTCTGAACGGGAAGCCAATGGTTCAGTGGCAGTGCATGGCCGAAGCAGTGCAGTTTTACATCTCCTGACACAACGGAGCTCATCTCCAACTAAGTGAAAGAGTACAGAAAGCGTCTATTGCACACGTGGAACACAAACTATGCTCCTGCAGCCAGCGTCTGTGAGAGACATTCTGCATTTGATGTATTGTGCAAACAAAAAATAAGTCTACAAATTGTGCTGCATCTAACAACAGATTGAGACAGAGGTGTAATTTATTGAATATTTGCTCACTATGGATCGTAATGTCTAACATCTTGTAGCAGGCTGAGCCAAGGGATAGGGATGTTTTGGGTGGAAACATCGGGTATCAGTTCCAGCCCAAGGTCTAGTGGTCTGTGGGAGCCTCAGATTGGTGTTTATGCTGGAAACATCCCTTTGTATTTGGTTTGGACCAGACCCATGAAAAACAGGGTAACACTATTCTTGATTATAGACTCATAAATCAACACAGCAGTAAGATGTAGATTTATATTTAACTCTGATTGAGGGTATCCCTGGTCAAGGACTTTGTCCTAAAATTGGCAACAAGATGAAAACATAAAAAGGTCCAAGAAATGCTTTCCGTCTTCTCCGTCTCTTTGCCTCTCCACTTTTCTTCCTTTTTCACAGCCAGTTAGAGTGATTCTATTCTTTGACACGCATGCAAGTTTAATGTTGGAAAATCTCTCTGCAGCTTCGAATGAATAGTTAAATACCTTTGAAAACTGTCTATTATACAGTTTTAATGTACCGAACACTTATCACCTCTGCCTTAAAATATCTGAATCTGTCGTGTGTAGCAGTGACGAACCTCTTTGAATGTGAAGAAATGCAGTTTGTGCCAAACATAGGCTGGGGAGAAATAAAATAATACATGAATATTTATTTATTCCAGCTGACAAAAGAAAGAAATGATCTAGTCCTTCCTTTCAAAATAATCCCCTCTACACTTCCTTATTGCTCCATATTGCTGCTCTGCTATTTAATCCAGGATTAAGGAAGCAGTACATTTAAATAAGGATGTTTAGGAACTCTGTCTTCCCTCATTCTACTTCCTCAGTTAATTCCAGGTCAGCACCATATACTCTGCCTGAGGCGGTACTTCATCTCCCGTGGGTCCAGCTCAAGCCCCTCGCATTTCCATGCTGTAAAATGCCATGTGGCCACACACACGGGCTCTGCTGCAATCACCTGAATGTTGTTCATCACCCGGCTGTTACAGTTATTGTTTATAGCATTGACTTCCATGTTTTTCTGGGCAGACGACCAGCTCTTTTCAAAGCACAATGTGATTATAGTGCCTCTTCACAAGGCCAGGACTTAGATGAGTTGGTACAAAAGCTCCCCTGATTACCAGCCCCTGCATTCAATAACTGAAAGTACTAATTGAAAGAAACTCGCCTGCACTCAGTCGGTGAGCAGTACCTTCTGTTTTTGTTTTTGCTGTTTTGATTGATCTCTCATGTTGATCAAATGGAGCACAGGATTGTCTTCACTGTTGCTGATGTGTGCAGACAGATAACCATCAAGCTCTCCCGGCCTCAGGAGTTGAGCGGAGGGGTTGATGAGATCCAGTTCGTCATTATTATGCTGGGTTGGTGGGTTTCAGGGTATGTGGTGGGGGGCAGTAAAACTACTAGCTGTCCCAGTGCCAGCTGCACATCTGCACAGAGCACTGCTTGTTTCCTGCTCACATTGGTCACGGCCAATTGTCGCGTCCCCCTCTCCATCCATCTCTCCATCCCCCATTAGCTCTAAATGAGAACAGGCTGGTGTCTCTCATCCTTTGAGATTCTAACTCCTTCAGACACACACGCAGGAACACACACGCTGAACAACTGAGCTGCTGCTGGCTACTTCATGGACAGAGGAACATGCATATGTACACAAACATATACATGAGAGATCACCTCTCTCAGAGACCTAAATCTCCACAGGGCTCTGTCCTGGGTCCACTTCTCTTCAGCTCGATTGTGCCGTCACGAGTTTCGATGGTCTGCTTTAAGATGCTATTGCTGTTTTGTTGGCTGGTCTGCTTGCTTACTCCTCAACAAATTGTGCTAAGAAACAGGCACTTGTTTTGAGATATTTAAGGAAAATGAACAAGAACATACAGCCGAGCAGAGACGAAGTTTAAAAAACACAGATGAATTTTCTTCCTGTCATGTTACAAATTGCATTCTGACAGAACCACAATTTCAATTTCACCATTTTGGAAAAATTAGTACTACCCAATTTTTAGATAAACAGCTTTGAGATTGGCACTAAAACACCAGTGTGTAAGCCATCAGTAATGAAAATGTGGCAGCATTTAAACAGCATGGTTTAATTATTTTCTTTCTAATCAGTCATACTTTTGCTATAACCTCCGTGATATATGATATACAGTCACCTGCCATCGAAGTCAGTCAGACAAGCTGAGATGTTGATGGACAGATTCCAGGATGCATTATAAAGACAGGGTTCATTCATTCATGGGTCAGGCCCTAAGTAAGATGATAACTGCAGCAGAGATCACCATCAGACAGAGATTGATATATTTCCCTTGTCATAAAATAATCAGGAATCACAGAAAGTGAGTCACAGTCCAAGGCATGCCATGGAAATGTGACCCGTGCCCCCCTGAAGAGCAGGAACTTTCTAGCATGCCTTGTTTAATTGGGTCCATAGGGAAATCAATGCGAAAATGCTCTTCAGTATCTACAACGTAGGCCAGACTGCCAGGCACCAAAGGCCGCAGCAGATCATATCACCTAATGTCATCACTCAGAGCTCAGGCTCTACATGTACAAAGGAAGCCTTTAAATGAATATTAAATGTGCAGTGAAGCAACTGTGGTTTTGAATTACTTACGCACATATGAAATATTTGTCATCGTCACAGCTGTCACAGTCAGGTTTGAATTAGCTTTAATTCACGTTCATGGCAGCAGATCAAAATGTACTAAAACTGTGATAACCGAATGGAGATAGGGTCAGAATCAGTGTTTGCACATTTTGTGTTTTTTTTTTTCTCTAAAAATGTTCTCAAAGATGGTGGAAAATGTTTTGGCAGATGCGTCACTGGAGAGGGCCGGCAGATCTGATTCGTAGCTTCATCAGACTTTTATGGCTGAAAAGATGTGACATAAACTGGCTACGCAGGATGTGCTGGATGGGTTTCCCGGCGTTCTCTGTGATCTGAACCACAAGGACAGACAGGCTGGGAGGAGAGAGCCCTGCCCAGCTAAATTTGGGTTAAAGGGCTCAGTGCATTTTAATGTGATACTTTGCCTTGAGGGCATTGTAATTACTGGTGGAGTAGGTTTGGATTTATGATCATTGTTTGCAGCAAAATCATGTAGAAACGACCTTCATGAAAGATGTCACTTTTATTACTGAAAGCAGACTGTGCTGCTCCTAATGAATTATATTTAGTAAAGCAACCTTTGACCTCACAGAGATCGTTTGCTTCATTTCTGATTCCAGTATGTAAAAGTTTTTGCGATGTGCATCCTCAACACTTTTATTTAACCACATAATTGTATTGTGTCATCAAGCATTTCGGGAAGTGCAAAGCCCCATAAATTTGTTGAAATGAGATCATTTTGCAGACACAGAGAAATTGTGCAGTTTTGGTTGAGAATTGTCAGAGATTCCTTTTAATCCATATTAAATGTCTGTACTGATGTGCAGCTCTCCACAAATATTTGAGCTACCTGTCACAATTAATCCACCCCCTTGTTGAAGCAGCAGGGCTTTGAGATGTTTGAAAGCCTTCAGCTCTGCAGTATGATCACCGAGTGCGGGCGAATCATCGGGGCCTGTAATTGATCTGGGAATGATTCCTTATCACCAGACCTCCCACGGATCCATTAAAGCCTCGTCTGGCCATCGCTGCAGCTGAGTCGCTCTGATTGCTTTGAGCACTCCATCAACCATCAACTGAAATACCTCTGCAGCTCAGGAACCAACTGTCAAACAACAGAGCACAGAACAGAGAAGAATTGATCCCATAATGGAGCTGGAGCTTGACCAGGCAGAAAACAATGCAGCAGTATGAGGGAAAAAAAAGAGCAGAGGTGAACATGGCTCGTCCAGAGGATGGGACCAATCCCGAAGGTCACAGAGTCAGACTGGCTCTTTTCTTTTGAGGTGGTGGCCCAGACTCTCATGGGATGAGTGGTTGTCGAGAGCGTCTTTAGCTCACCACGAGCTCCAGATGTGCCCACTGTGACCGGCCCTGGCGCTGCTTCACTAGCCCTGCGGACTGCAGCTGCTAAATGCCATCCACTGTAATTCATCTGTGCCTCTGCCTTTTTACAGCCATTATTCCTCCTTCCACCCCCAGACCGTTGCAGGGTAGAGCAATTATTTCTGTATTGCCGCTCATAAAGAACAGCTGGATCCTGAGCCGCTCATGTATCTCAGAGATGCAAACGGAAAAAAAAAAAAAGCAGGGATGTGAGTGTTTGTCATGGATTGCATGGGCTGAACTGAAGAGCAGGGCTGACTTCATGGAAATTGAATGAATGCAGCGAAAGAGGGGGTGCAACTTGAGCAAGCAATTTTGGCTCAGGCTTTGGGGGCAAAGAGGAAATCAACAACAGCAGTTGCTAAGGAAGTGGCCTGCCTGTTGAACAGCAGCCTTGACAGCTGTTCATCATAGCGAGATCCCCTGAGGTGCTCAGAGAGGAGGAGGGGAAAAAGAGGGTGCAATAATGGCTGTTATTACAGCTTTCCTTATTGCTCTTTCCTGTTGCCATTTCATGTCATTATAATCCACTCTGATCTTTTGCTTTAATCCAGAGTGTCTAGAGATCTGCTTCGAAGTACCCCGTTTCACCTAACACAACCTCTGGATAGTATTGATGTTAGAGAGCAGTGTGTTTTTTTCGGGGGGGGTCAGCAGCAGGGGCTGATGTAAGCCGCCTCCACACATGATGGAAATCAGAGGCAAGCTGAGAATGAGGTCATGTCAAAACATTCACCAAGTGCCATGACATATTTAGAGCCGTATTAGATGTGAAGCTCAATCAGAGAAACGCGCAGTTTGAGAGAGTTGTCGACGTTGAGCTACATAGAAATGCCTCCTTCTCGGAAATGGAGGAACTCCAGGGAGAAAGTGGTTGTTTTACGGCTTCTGTATCAGTGCAGCCAACGGGTCTGAGTTCAAGGTTAGGCTTTATAACTGAAAACAAACCGACACTCGTACACTCCTATAAACACCTCAGTGAGCTGCATGTATTGATCTGCCGCGGACTATACGACTGTGTTACCTCTTGATGCCACAGCAGCTCGGGCTGTTTATGACTTGGCCCTTATGACTCTGAAATTGACACATTTTATATAAAGACTGCCTCGCAGTTGTTTGCCTCCTTCAGCCAGAAAAGTTCCAGTTTACATCCTTGTCTGTCAAGACTCGTTTAGTGTATGCAGTAAAGATGCAAAACAAGGTACTAAGCGTTATCACTGTATTGACATGTATGATTCCAGTGACTCATTTCCAGTGAGAAACATGCTGTCTTCACAGTGAGGTTGACCTTTGACCTTTTGGATAACAAAATGCATCACATCATGAAATTGTTTTGTTGTAATTACCGTATACTTTCTTGAGTTACGGTCAAACGTGTCTTGTCTTTGTGGATTGCACCGGTTGGACTTCTAAGTTGACCTGGATCTCCCACATATTGTCTCATACCTGCACTCGTCTGTGCATGCAAAGACAGGTTTGGATTATAAGTGTGACAGAAGTGTGAATATTATGTCCAGATTCACCCAGTCTGGCCTTGTTAAACTGGACTTTATGGTGTGGGTGGAGGTAATAAAAACCTCATATGTTGCTTTTTTATCAAGAGTCACGCAGAGAACAAGATACAATCTGCACGTATTCATGCACCCTTCACACACACACACACACGCACACACTGTCGTCTGAGGCACTATATTATCACAGAAAAGCTCAATAAAGCCATGTGAGGTCTGTAACAAAGCTTTTGGCAGACAGAGCCCTGGGCTGTGTGCTTTCCCCACAGAGCAGACCACCCTCTCTGTGCGCTCCAAAAACAATATTAAAAACACACCGTCCCCCGTTTCTCCCAAATTTATGGGTGTTGCAAGTCTTGCGAAGGAAACGCTTTTTTGTTCGAGTTTTTACGATCCCCTGTCTCGTAAAACATGTCTTATCAGATCTCCCTCTCTCCGTGGAGGGAGAAGTCACTGGGGCCCTGTGCCGTTCGCATGCTGATGGAGCTTCGGAGAGGTTGTTGAGCTCTAGTGGTTAATTGATTTTCTGATTAGCAGCAATTAGCACTGATTACTTCAGAGTGAAGAGGACCCTTCTGCAGGCCCTCTGTCATCTTCCTCCTCCCTCTCCGTTTGTGTGGCTCACAGATCATTTCTTTCACAGGTATCCCTTCCCCACGGTGTTCAGCAGCTGCAGCAAGAAGGACCTGACGGCCAGCTTTGAGAAAGGCGTCGGGATGTGTCTGTTCAACATGCCTGAGGTCAAGGTGCTCTACGGCGGGCAGAAATGTGGCAACGGCTACGTGGAGGAGGGAGAGGAGTGTGACTGTGGAGAGCTCGAGGTGAGCGTGCAGTGGTCACAGTAAACAAAGGGCTTTCACCTCCAGACCTCCTGCCATCCTTCAGCAGTCGAAAGCGAAATCTCTTTCTAAACTGCGACCCATAAATCATCGTTAATTATGTTTCCCACGTTTGAGCCGTGAAATAAGCAGCTGTGCTTGAGGGGGGTTTCCTGACAGAAGCATGGCACAAACCAACATTTCCCAACAAGTAAAAACAAATACTTCACCTCGACTTCGAGGCTCCAGAAATGAGTGTGAATTTATTCATTCTATGTGCTGAAGAGGTGTTCGGGAGGAAGGTTGTCTGATCGTGCTACAGTTCACTGAGAGGAAACATCGCTGACAGCTTCACCCCGTCAACTGGTGAATTATTTAAATGACTCAACATTGGCATGCACATACATAACGGTGGCCCACGTTGCTAACTGCTGCGACTGTAGGATGATAAAACCATTAATCATGATGCAACTGACAATCAGCAGAGGCCGACAACAAGAGAGTTATGAAATATGAGGGAGACATCTATTATTATTTGGAAGGATGATTTGAATTATATAATAGTCTATGGGAAAGAATGCCTTGTTGTTTTTCACGATTTGTTTACACCTTTATGCCCAGCGAGTCTTTCTGTGAGCCATTCAGACTTCAGTCAGGGTCAGGCTGAAAGTGGCCTTGTCTTTCAAGACAAAGAACTGACATAAGCCCTGTAGGCCGGAGCCAGCAGCAATAATAACACTCTCCACAGAGCCGAGCGGCGTCATGCCAACCCAGGCCAGATCAGAGTGCTCAGACAGCACCTCTCTCCGCCATTAAAAAGCCTCATTAAAAAGCCTGGGTCCTGTTCCTCACAATCACAGGCTACTTCTTTTCAGCGCGACTCCTCCGCCTCCCTTGGCCCCGGGGACCATGGGAAAGGCCCTTAATGGTCTTCAGGCTGAAAGAAGTTCTGGAAGGCCCATCATGTCAGCTGTGTCCCCTGCCAGCTCCATCCATCTACTTCCCCTCCACTCTCACTGCACTCGGCTGTACAGTCTGTTCAGACCGCGGCTTAATGGCGCGAGGGAGAGTGCTGGCCCTCGGGGGTCCGGTCAGCCTGCCTCTGTGTGAGATCATACATGCACATGTGCATGCACATCTTCTGCGCTGAGCCTTGATTGAATGCTAGGGTCCCTCTGTATCAGAGACCGGCTGATTGGTACAGAGCTCATGATAAAGACTAACATGAAACAGATGGGCCTCCAGGGTGAGATTGGAAATGTTACAGGATCCTGTGCCTCCCATCCCTGTAACAGCAAAAGGGGCAATTCAAGACCTTCTGAATATCTTATTTTAGGGTGATTAAATCTTTTTTGCTGTCACATTCAGTTAATACTTTACATGAGGCTTAAAGGCAGCGTTTCACTTCAGCATCACTGATGGGTGTGGTCAGAGGTGGGCTACTGTTGTACCTGCACACTGCAAAAAGTGAAAGCTAAGGGAGATGAAATAGCTTAAATCAAGGCAATATATGCTTGTTTTCTATCTGCAAAGATTTATCTTCTTATCAGGCACTTTTTATGTTTGAGCATTTCACATGACTCAAGCCTTTTTGTCCTTAATTATCTTAACATGACATTTTAACTTCTTACTGCGATTTTGTCACTGGTTCTGGTTAACTAGAATATTCAGAATTTGATCAACACTGACAAGTACAAAACTGCTTTGTCCAATTTCTTTGTATCCAGACAAATGTCCCTGTTTTTAGTCTGGCTGCACTACTTTTAAGAGAACTGTGATTTTGTTTTAAAAATCCTGGCAAGTGACATTTTCCTGTGCTTTGGCAGGTAATTTTGCTTATTTCAAGTAAGATTTCCCCATTTTTATTGATTTTTTTTTTCTCGTTTTTGAGAGCTGAATTTTGTAGTGCAACCAACAGTGATGTCACTGGGTACTGGAGTGCACCTGTGCATCACTGCAACGAGGTGAGAAGTGACACCACTGGAGGTCAGCAAAGACAAAGAGTCTCACAAAGCGTTAAGTCGCTTTTTGAATATGTTTCAAGGTTTTTTCTAAGACAGGAAATCCAGTCTGAAAGGTCGACTGCATGGTTGGCTTAGCATACCTAAGGAATCAGACTGGTTTAAAACTGGATGCATTTTATATTTACATTTCAATAAATAGACTTGACCAGACTGCTGCACTAATATTAAGAAATATGACACCAGTCACTGTGCAGCTTTCTCCGTCCTGCACAGAGGTTGTGTGATTCGTTTGGGGAGAGTCGTATAAACATCTGTTTGCAGTACAACCCGCCAGTGAAGCTCCTCACCCTATCATCCACTTAGGTGAATTAAAAGAACATCCATCTTGAATTTCTGTTTCAAGGTTCACTGGTCATATCAAGTGTTTCTTTACTCGTTTTCTTGTTTGTAGAAGGGAGTTTTTTTTAAGTGTTTTTCTCTTCTCATTTTTCTATTTCCTTCACCATCCACCATGCTTCCAGGGCTCTAAATGAGCTTGTAAGTCCTGTCAGATGGAAACATTGTTGTTTCTAGAAACTAGAAACTGCTGTTTCCTTTCCTTTCCTCTGCCAGCTCGTTTAGTTGCTACAGAAGACAGTCCTTCAAGGGCTGCTTCCCCTCTGATAACAAAGTCTGAGCATTTGCTCTGAGGTGAAATGCGATCTCTTTGTGCAGAGTTAATTCCTCTTTGCTTTTGTTCCTCCTCACTTACATTCAGTTTCTCTGTTTGCCTTCTTTTTCTTTGAAGGAATGTATGAATCCCTGCTGCAATGCTACCACCTGCACCCTGAAGGGGGATGCTGTTTGTGCACACGGACAGTGCTGCCAGGACTGTCAGGTAGGATGTGTACTGAGCCGGCCATGACACAGGTTTTGCACAAGCATCTTGACATAAAGGTATTTCCTCAGATGAACTTTAAATCAGCAGCTGTAACTAAACTCCAGAGCTCTTCAGCTCATTTACTATTTGCCTCAGCTTGACTTTGTCTTTGTCTTAATAACTGCTGCTTGCTGTTAACATTCGAGCGCAGTTGAAGCCAGCAGGCACTCCATGCCGTGAATCCAGTAACTCTTGTGATCTCCCGGAGTTCTGCACCGGTACCAGCCCTCACTGCCCCTCCAACGTCTACCTGCATGACGGCCACGCCTGCCACAACGTGGACGGCTACTGTTATAACGGCATCTGCCAGACTCACGAGCAGCAGTGCATCACACTGTGGGGCCAAGGTATGTGGAAGGCCCCTGTGTTGGCTCACACAAAGGTTCAGCAATGGTCACCTGATTTTGAATGTGTTTCATTGTGTTTTGTAGGCGCAAAGCCAGCTCCGGGCATCTGCTTTCAAAGGGTCAACTCAGCAGGAGACCCCTACGGCAACTGTGGCAAGGACTCCAAAGGCTCCTTTGCCAAATGTGAAGCACGGTAAGACCTGACCTTTCCATAGAAACCAATGAGTGCAGGGAGGCATATCAACTGTGGTTACTCTGTGGAAAGAAACTGTCCTTGATATGAGCGGAGCTGAACACTCTTTTCAACGCTAGAGGCTGGAATGGATGTTAATGGCTACAGCTGAAACAATCAGTTGATTCATCATTTAATTCAAGTCAATAAGAAAGCAAAGACGTCAAATTGGCTGCAGCTGAAATGTGAGAATCTTCTGCATTTCCTCTGTTTGATATCATGGGAAATTGCGTATCTTGGTATATTTAAAGTGTCGGTCAGATAAAACAAGCAATTTAAAGAGGCCACACTGGGTTCTGTCATCTTGGGATGGACCTTCTCCTTAACTTTCTGACATTTATAAACTATTAATCCATAAAATTAAACATTAATGGAAACACTAATTAGTTGCAGCCCTAATTGAAGGTTACAGTCACTTGGCGGCATCCAGCAAGTTACAAAATCTCTCAGGTTATGAACTGAAAAGAGCACAAACAAGCTGCCTGTTCTGCAGCTTCCCTAATTGGACACGAGGAGTGAGAGAGACAAAAAAAATAATTGCATACAGTATACGCACATTTGGGAAAACAGTGACATGTTATTTAATTATCACATTGTTATTCTCCCTGTTGTTTGCTCTGTTTGCAGAGATGCTAAATGTGGCAAAATCCAGTGTCAAGGAGGAGCCAACCGCCCGGTAATTGGTACCAACGCTGTCTCCATAGAAACAAACATCCCCATGCAGGAGGGGGGCAGGATACTGTGCAGGGGTACACATGTCTACCTGGGGGATGACATGCCCGACCCCGGCCTGGTCCTGACGGGGACCAAGTGTGGAGATGGAATGGTGAGAGCAGCACTTTTGACTCCACTACATTTATCTGATGGCTGGATTCTGGAGTCTTTTACAAATGATCAGTTTATAAAATGTGATACCTTGTTATGGATTAAACCACCAAAAAGTATATAAAGTAATAAGAAGTATCATCGGTGGAATCTGTCTGTGAGGCTGTGTGAAGACACAATATAAATATGATTTCCCAAATGCTGGAAAAGAAGAGTGGAAAAAGTGACAGGCCATGACTAAGACCTTCTAAGAAGTTCTTCAGGGTGTGGACTGTCATTGCAGACTCGCACAACCTCAGACACTTAATTGACTTACCATTATTCAGTCTATTTGGCATCTTCCAGTGGTCATCCATTCAGCCATCGGTCACTTCAATGATACAGTTACTCCATTTAGTCTAATTTACTTCTCTGTGAGTCTCCACCCTTAAGGAGGATCCAGCCGCGGCCCTCATCTGTCAGGAGGCCTGGCAGTACTCTCTGTGCCCAATGCTGCCAAGTTCATCTTCACATTCAGCCTGGATATGTTTGGGTGTGGTGCCTTTAAGGAGCCCACAGTCCACATCATATAACTCTTAAAAAGCAGCTTTAATACGTTCTTGAAAAAATACCATTGTTAACGTAATTAGATTTGGTGCTATGCCGTTTTAAAGCTCAAGTGGTTTGTCGGTGGCAAATTAAAAGAAATAGAAGGCTGGATCAGTTGGTCTTCTCCCTTCAAAGATTAAAGGTTTTAGGGTTTTACTGAAGTACTCTTTGAGCTCACACTGTCAATTTTTAATGTCCTTGTCTGCTTCAGATGTGTCTGAATCGTCAGTGCCAGAACGTCAGTGTTTTCGGCGTGCACGACTGCGCAGCCAAGTGCAGCGGTCGAGGGGTGAGTGCTGCGCCGTGTTGTGAAGACCTGACATGATAGCTGTCCATCTCAAACTAGAACCCGCCCAGATCAGCTGTTTGCTTAATATCCCCACCCCCCCACACACACACACACGCACCCAGAAGCTCATTTTGGCCGTAATATGCTGAAAATGGCCAGTGTACAGCAGCTAGGGAGCCGTTACAATGCTTTGCAATCAATCATTCTGGATGCTGAAAGGTTCAATCAATTAGATATAATGGCTTCATTTATGCTCAGCTTTAAGTGCAATTCATCATACTCTCAGGCACTCGTCCTTGTCCCAAAAACTGTGTTGAAATCTGAAGGCCAGGCTTTATTTGGCCGGATCGCTCGGAGCAGTGACACACAGTTTGACATTGAGCTGGGTAGCATGGATATTGGATTTTTCTTAAATGCCACCCAATAAAAGTCTATGGGTGGTCCTGCATAAGATGAAAAATGCGGCTTTGTGGTATTACCCTTAAATTCACGGTTAGATCCCAGAGGCTTTGACTGTGACTGCTTTAAGTTCCTCCTTCATCAAAACCACAGAGGAAACAGTTTTTACTGTCTCTTAAAATGAAACATCTCCAGTTATTATGCGGTCATATTTGTTTGTTTAGTTCCAGTTAAGACATATCTATAAAGCTCTAAAGACTGTTTTACTTGGAGAAATAAAAGGATGTTGCTCCTCTTGGAGTCAGGGCACCCCTGCATGCACAGATTAGATCAAGATGTTGGTTTGGAGAGAGGCCCTCACCTGCTCCACATTACTCTGCTGGGGAATCCTCTTAGACTTTACTGTTCCCTGCAGGACAGGAAGACAATAGAGGAGGAGATAAAAATGTGGTATCAGGCAAAGTCTGCTCTGTTTTTTATACCAGACGTCTTTGCCATGTGGAGACGAGCAGAGCTGGCTGGTGTTTGACTCCGTCTGCTTACATGCAGCACATGGAGCATCGGCATCATGAGTATTGACAGAGGCTCTCTGGTGCTGCAACAATGCAGGCAGAAAATTAACTAAGAATTATTTCGATAATCATTTCAAGTCATTTCTCAAACACAAATCCCAAACATTTACTGATTCCAGATCCACAAATGTGAGAATCTGCTGCTTTTGTGAGCCATTTTTCTCAACTTTTTGAAATTCTGTCAATTAATTAATGGATTTAGTGAAAAATAATCGGTAGACGGGTCCATAATGAAAACAACACTGAGGCTCCAAGTGCTGTCACTCAGGTCTGCATCCAATTTCATAAGCACAACTCATTTATCAGCTATTAAGTGTACGCGTAGATGAGCGCAGGAGCTGCATGTTAAAGGAGAGCTGCTCAGACGTAGCATGAAAAAGGCATGCTGATGACTGCATTTTGGGCTAACAGTTAGCCATTAGTCAGTTAATTATCCTTTTGATATGCTGCAGGTGTGCAACAACAACAAGAACTGTCACTGTGAGGCTCACTGGGCGCCTCCATTCTGTGACAAGGTGGGATTTGGAGGGAGTGTGGACAGCGGCCCCATCAGATTAGCGGGTAAGCTGCATCTTAAGTACACATCAAATGGCTGATTTATTGTAGCTTGGTTCATGTTATGTTGAAGGTCTGGGGCGTGGAATGTGCGAGCATTTCAACAGCAGTATATCAATGACTCCGGCTCTGAACCTTAGGAGTCCTAAAACTACCGTTTTCTCCCCCCAAAAAATGTTTTGTTTCTCTGCCGAAAACCACAGAGACTTTGAGGCTACAACATTAAAAAACATTAAAAATTGAAAGACAAGTCTGCAGGAATGTTTACAGAATCAGTCTGACAATTTCTCGTGCTAGAAGACTTTTATCACCGAGACAACCTGTTGTTGCCTCCTGTGTTTGTGAGCAGACAGCAGGAATCTCACAGTGGGCATCCTGGTGGCTCTCCTCACTGTGCTGGGAGCCGGCCTGATCATCTGCATCAAGAGAAAAACTCTACTTTCGCTGCTTTTCACCAGCAAAAAGAACCCGATTGAGAAGTTCAGGTGCATTTTTTTAACACAATAATTAAATATTTTGTAAAAATCATGGCGGGTATATGCACATAAAGTCTTCTTTTAATTCCAGATCTGTGAGTGCTGCAATCAGCAGACCCTCCGCTCCTA
Source organism: Chaetodon auriga (assembly GCF_051107435.1). Taxonomy (NCBI): domain Eukaryota; kingdom Metazoa; phylum Chordata; class Actinopteri; order Chaetodontiformes; family Chaetodontidae; genus Chaetodon; species Chaetodon auriga. Next base: position 6,793,233 of record NC_135093.1, read on the forward strand.
ACCAGCCTCCATCAGTGAGCACGACGTCTCCATCTCGACCGGCCCCGCCTCTGCCACACGGCGCCATCTTCAAGGTCACTACACCACACGTCTTTGTTTCACAGCACCACTACAAACCCACAGATTACACATCTCATGCAGACAGTCAAGACTTTTGCACAGAGGATCACCGTCAGACGATCCGTGCTGCATAATATTCTTCACAAATCATTCCCAGCAAGATCGACGTGTTGTTTTCACACAAATGGCAGCTCATTCAAATCCAATTAAATCATCCCCCTCCATGTGGACATGTGGAGGAGGAAGTGATAGCGGCGAGAGCGTTGTGTTCGCAACACTTGAATACAGTTCTTGTCATTAACAGCTGCCTGTTACGAGAGAAACCGATTTATCCCCACATGAAGAATGTTGATGCGGTGGCTTACTCGAGATATAAAGTCATCCTGCTACTGATAATTGCGAGACAGAGCAGGGATTTTGCTGTAATGAGTTGTGTGCCTACACCGCTGTGTGCCTTAACTACTTTATTGCTGCCCTGACATGCTTCGTAATGGGAAGAGACCTGTGATCGACTGAATTAGAGCGGCTGAAATAAGAGGAGCTGTGTCAGAATTGACATTTGCGCTGCATGTTGGCGCACGAGTGAGGCAAGCTGTTGTGCATTACTGTGAGATCGGTGTTTTCGGTTTGGAGCATGTGGCTTTCATTTGGGGTCAACGGTAAGAAGAGAAAGGATGTAAGGCTGTTTGATGTAAGCACAGTGCAGGTGAGGTCATTTTCCAGTTGTCGGGAGCTGTGTTAAACCGCCGCATGAGCACATGTGTGCGTGCCTTTGTATGTGTTACACTGTGTGTTTTTGAGCTGTGCACATCTGGCCAGGTCTGCGTACCAGGCAGACCCTTGTTTTGGCCCTTTTCTACGTCTGATCTGTCTCAATGGGAGCGTGTGTGGGCTCTTTAGCTGTGTCCACCCTTGAATGAGGCCAGGCGGGTGCTTATGGCACAATCTTCTCTTTGATAGGTTACCTGAAGAGCAGTTGGGGATTAGCAAGCAGGCAAGTGGGAGCGTTTGATTTATACATCTTTGACAGCTTCAGGAAGAATGGCAGAGGAAGAGGAGGAGGATAACATGACTGTTTCTGATAGGAAGCAGACATTTCTCCTCTGACTGACTCTTCTGGCTCTGTCTTTCATCTTTCTGCAGCCTCCTCACCGGGGGCCAGAGGCGGTGCTCCCACCAGCCCCCTACCCCTCCCACAGCCTACGCAGACTGCCCCAGTGCCCTCCAGTTCACCTCAATCACCCCGTCCCTCTGTCTCTCACCCTGTCCCTCTCCCCTGGCCCTGTGCAGCCGAGACCCCCGGTGCCTCCACATCACATCCACGTCGCGCCCAGGGGGCCATCGTTTCGCAGTGCGTCACGCCATAACTCCTGCAGGATGGTCATGGTGAGTGAGTTCTCTGTTCCCTCAGTTGGAAACATTTTATTTGATGATGTTACTCACTGCAATTTCTCCACTGGCTCTGGGGAGCTTTTACTCACTACTACTGCCTATAATACCTAACCGGGGAAATGATGTTGTTCATTGCACCTTCAGACGGGTGTGATGTCGACCGTTTTCATGGTTCTTTTGTGTCTTATATAGTATATGCATGTTGACAGTTACACACAGTCTCATAAAATAACAAGGTTAACCCGGGAGCTAGCGTCATCCAAGCGAGACTTCAATTCTACAATACAAACCACCACATAAATAATGAAAATGGAGCCAGAGTTGCAGAGGGGGAAGACGGAAAAGATGAAACAGCAACCGAAGTGAGCAAGTAGTATGTCCAAATATCACAGGGTGGTAAATTTGCTGCCACTAGTATTCCATGGAGTTTAGTTATGGTATTGCAGGCTGTCAAAGCTGAGGGGAAGAGAAAGCCAGAGGTTCCTGGTGTTAAATCCCTCTCACTCAGTGATTCTCAAAGACTCTTATTTGCCTTTAATCCGGTTTGACTTGTACTCTGTGAGCAAGTGAGGCAGAGAGACCCAAAGAGACTGAGAGTGTGAAAAGACAGAAAGTGATAGAGAGAGGCTTGAGATAAGGGGTCAATCAATTAATCAAATGTAATCAGTACATTTTTTAAGGCAGAAACTAGTCTCTCAAATGTGTGGATTTGCTGCTTTGGGAAACTTGTTTCAGTCATTCTTTTTCTAGTTTTCAGACATTTGTATCGATTAATCAACAAAGAAATTAAGAGATGAATCACTTACTAAAAATAAACATTTGTTGCAGCCCTGAGCAAATAAATGAAGATGAAAAATGGGGAATTAGCTCCAGCCTGAAACTCGCCCGGAGTCGGCTGCAGTTTAAGGATTGCAGTCCAGCCTTTGAGGACAGCACTTTGGGGAGCTGAGGTCAAAGCTGTGCCACACCAGTTTCTGGCTAATTAGGGGTGTGTTAAACACATAGTGACATTCTAGTCTTGTCCAGATTAATGGAGGGGTCACAGAGGAGGTCTGCCTTTAAAACACAACACTGTTCCAGAGCTAATAAACATTATGACATGATGTTATAATATAATGGAATACATGAATATATCAGAATTCCATAAAGAGCATTACATAATTACTCTTTGTTCAAAAGATGTTTTTCATAACGCTCTATTACTGTACTTTCTTTACCGTTTCTTTATCAGGGACAGTGTGCATAGGGCACTGTAGAAACACATATAAGTGGCTAATAAAACATTACAATACGGTTGTAAACAGTGTTTACTAATGTAACTCTTGTGGGCACTCATTAGTGGAGGCTGGTGTAGTAACAGAAAATAAACGACAATATTGTATTGTAATACTGTTAAGGTATTAATATTTAAAAACATCCTTATATCTCCATGCAGCCACATTACAGTGTGTTAGAAATACTTTATTAAATGTTTATATAGTGAGTTTAAATTAGCTGGTTATCGCAAACAACACTTAAGAACATAAAGCAAAATACAGCATGCATGAAAAGTATATCACGTGCTCTGTCTGAGAATAAACACTGTGGTTTCCAGAGCCAGTTAAAGAAACACATCCGTTCAGTCTTGCGAAGGTTCTTCCGTGTCACACACCTGCACAACAGGTGAAGTTCAGCGGCTCTTGGCAGTGTTTCGTCTTCAGGAAGTAGACTTCCCCTCTCAGCTGCTTCTATTTAATGTCAAAGTGTGAAACTGAAAGTGATGCCTGTTGGCAGCAGACTTCACCGATATCTTTAGCAGCTGCTTGGCAGCTCCGTGATGGTGACAAAGCCCTTTTTTCTCCCCGCGGTGAAAGCTCTCTGCTGGGGGGCGTGGAGGCACTGTCTAATGGGAGAGCTTCACCTGATGGAGACAGCGGGGTTTTCTTTGGTCTGTGAGATGTGGGTTTAGTTATTCTAGGTTGAAGCTGCAGTAACATTTTGTGCCCATTATTCAGCGAATCAGACTTGTTTTTTTTTTCACATGCCTGCATTTCACTTTGCTCCCATTTGCTACTGCTCTGATATTTCTGGATGGAGCTCAAGTCGGCCTCATTGCATGACAGTATTGGCTGTCAGTGAGACGAATTTTGTGGCAATTACATAGTGCAGATTGTCATGATACTTGACCTTATAGTGTGCAAAGTAGACACATATCCTGCATTAGAGGCTGCACTGACAGCCTACAGTTTTCAGTGAAAACATTCAATTTGGGTATCAAATTCGACTTTGACAAAGGAATTGTGTTTTGAATAGGCAGACCCGATTCCACGGGTGAGTGAGGTCTGAGGCTCGGTTGTTTGGCTCCTTCCTCTCTGATGTTTGAGGAGGCTCCTCTCCAACCAAGCAGAAGAGGAGGAGGTGAATGGAGAGCAGATGGGGGTTAGGTAGCAGGCTTTTATCATGATCTCAGTCTTCTGAAGATTAAAACCACATGACAGTTCCTCTCATCACTAGCTGCTCGGGCAGGGCTGCCCCGACATGACAGGCAGGCACGAGCTGTTATTGTCCGAGCATGAGTGCCACCTGGTGGAGCTTCTCAGCTATTATTTCTGTGTGTGTTCCCCTGACAGGAGCTGGAGAAGCCGAGTCCTCCTCAGAAACCCCTTCCTGCTGATCCAAGGGGCTCTCGTCTGGTTCGAAGTCCCTCTGCATCGCAGGGTCACAAAGTAGTCCAAGGGCCCTCTGCTGTTTGTGGCCCTGCACCAGTACCTGGCGTCCCCAGACCTGCGCGCCCTGTCCCGCACCCCAAAAGGTGAGCTCCAGCCTTCACTGGGTTTATTTAAAGGCTGGCACTGGTAATCCCCCCTGAAAGATTACTGTTAATGCCACTTTTCTGTCTCTTCTAGACCCAGCCCCAAACAACCTCCAACACTACCAAAGCCTTGCATAATTGCCAACGTCAAATACAGCAGCTGAGACTTTGGCCGGACGGGACATTGTTGTGATAAGACACTAAGAAATTTGCACTACGAAAACCTTAAAAAGATGGCGGCTTCTCCGAGTTTTGAATCAGGAGATCCGCTGTGTCCCTTTGGTGCTCTGTCTCTGAATGGTGCTACGAGTCTGAGCTCAGGTACATGTAAAGTATTTATATTGTGTATTTATTGCCACGCAGTGCACTGTGCCAGACACTTTTACTACACGGTAGCAACTTTTTTTTTTTTTTTTTTCATTTTGTCGTTGCATCAGTTTCATCAACTGATCTTTATCATGGCTGACGACAGGAGATTTAAAACATGAAAAATGTCTGTGAAATGTTTTTGCCAAATGCGTTTTAACGAAGGGAAGCCTTTACATTATGGTTTTGTTGCATATGCTGCAGGAGGAGCTGACAAAAAGAGTACTGTGCAATGACAGATGAGAACAGAGAAAGCTTCAGATAATTCATTTGGAACCCAGCGGGGTTTTTCTTGAAGGGTAATGCTCCCTGTAGCAGCTTTGAGCCAGTCTGACGAGGCTTGAAACCACCGCAGAGAAAGGAAAAGAGGTATTACTGCAAAAGTTCTGCAGCGGGGGAAGAGGGGCTTGTTTTTCACAGACGGCTGAAGTTCAGGTCTGTTTCCTCTGAATTTATATTTCGGGAAGGTAACAAGTATTGAATTGTGAAATGTCACTGATTTGCCATTTCCGTTTCATTAACAAGCCCCGAGAAGCTCACTTGAGGGATCCGCCGTATGAACTGAACAAGGATCTAAAATGAGCCGAGATCAAGGAAGCGCTCATCCCTCAGAGAGAGTAAACTCCTCTGAAATACCGCTCTGCGAAAAGGTCATGTGTGTTTTTGCGTATTTCCCTCTGTGCCTGTCTACACCGAGGACTCTGTGTGAATCTCTGTGATCAAATCGTGGGACCGCTGAGGACTTCAACGCTGGGGGCCGTGCAGGCGTGTTGGAGGCGTCACATGCAAACAGCCGGTGTCTGGCTGCGGCGTTCATGAGCGGATTTGAAATCATGCTTTTCTGTGGCGGGAAAGGACAGATTCACGTGACAAGGACGCACCCGCCGCTGAACTGAAGTTCAGTGGTTGCTCCGTGCAGGCCGAGCCACCGCGAACTGTGGCAGTTATTCATTTTCTAGTTTTTGTACCTTTTTCATTTGGCTCGTGAGATTAGTTTTTTAAAGCCAATCTGCGTACATGCCAGATACAAAATCCTGCATAAATTGGATTTGTGGTCATTTAACAGTGTTTTATTCATTTTGCAGACTTGTTTTACCGGATTGCAGTGCAGCAGATATACATTCACACCGAGCAGCATTTCCTTTAAGCACAGCTCTTGTTCACAGATATGTAGGCTGAAAACTGACTTTGACCTTTTGTTACTTTTGATACTGTTATCTTTTTAATACTGCACTAGTTTGACATCCATCGCTTTGATTACTTTGCTTTTTTCAATGCTTTGTGTCCATGTACTAATAGACAGTGTTTGAGTCTGTATGTTATGTCCATATGTTCCTCAAATCTTGTGTTACAGGTGAACACATTTCCATGGACAGTGCTTGTTTTTATATTGATTGTTTGATACATCATATGTAAAGAAAACACTTAAAGTGTCAGTGTCTGGTCATGGTATTTTGAACACTCAAGCAGTATCAGTAAAGCTGTTTTTCAAACACTGCAGAACATCTTTGCTATTGATCTTTGTGCCAAGTCTTTTTTTTTTCTTTTTTTTTGCACAGCATGCAAGTGAAAAATCAATCATATGACAGGAATGATTATTTCTGTGTAGAAAAAAGACTTTAGAAATAGAAAACACAGTCTACATGCACACAAACAAGGGCAATTTCTCTTCAGCAGTCCTACTTTGTAAGAATACAAAGGCAGATTTCATGTTTTCTCCAAACCAAACCTTTTTCTCAAGAGCCTCTTACATTTCTTTCAAGCCTGAGCCAAATTGCAACCACGAGATTGAATCCGGAATACAGAAATATGTAGAATTTAACTTTATTTTCAGACACGTTTGAGGTTTCAAATTGGTTTATCACATGACACTGACGTCTGAAGCCTCTTACCTTATTTCGACAGTCTGAGCCTTTCTCTGAAAGCAATTTGACGAGGTCTTTGTGAGGGAAACAAACGCTGCTTCAATCATTGCAGGTGTGGGACTGCGTTCACTGTTGCCTGTCAGGATTCGCCGGGCGGACCCAGTGGAGTGAAGTGTGTGGTGATTAAAAGGATGCTTGATAACAACAGGATGTGGGGAAAAAATCCTTTGCTAATGAGAAAATGAAGCAGGTCCACATGATAACAAGGACACACAGCCTCAGACAACATCACCTAATTACAGAGCTGAGTCGCAGCTCCAGACCCATTTTGTTTGTCAAGAGACGAATGCAAAGGCCAAAAACACTTTGTCAAGACGAGGCATGTCAGCTGACTAAATGCTGTGTTGAGTGCTGAGTGTTTGAACTACACTTGAGTGTGATGACCTACAGTTGTGGAAGAAGCGCTCAGATCCTTTACTTCAGGAAAAATAGAAATAGTGTAGTCTACAAATACGCTGCTCAAACAAATTAAGGGAACACTTAATCATCGCAGTATAACACCAAGTCAGGAAGCACAAGTGATTGAGACTCAATTACACCTGCTGTGGTGCAAATGAAAGTGACAACAGGTGTACTGGTTTTGCACGTGGCAATTGCTCTCTCCTTATGCTTCTTCTCTATCTGCTCCTTTGTGCGAGGAGGAACAGGAGGAGCACGGCCAGAGCCCTACAAAATGACCTCCAGCAGGCCCAGAATCATAATGATGTGATGTGTAACACTTCCACCAAACACACATGGTGGATTTATTTATTTTCAAGTGGCATGAGAAAACTGTAGCCAAAATTCATCCGACTTATCCAGACATTCCTCTGCAAATACGATGCTGATTTTTTTTTTTTCTTTAACTCTGCCATCTAGATCATATTTGTGCAGGTGTTGCTGCACAGTAGCCAAACAGGGGTTTTGATTTGGCTTTCTAGCAATGAGCAGATCTCCTGGATAGTTTTCTTGGTCTTCTAGACCTCCACTGTCTCCACTGTCTCTGTTAATTGTCGTTTCTTAACTACATTATGATGAAACAGCTACTTGAAAGGCTTTGCTGTCTTTTTGTGGCCTTCTCTTGCTTTGTGGGCATCAGTTATTTTAATTTTCAGAGTGCTGGGCATCTGCTGAAGAGAGCCCATGACTCACAGTGTTCATACAGCTTTGAAATTTGCACCACGTGATGACTGTGAACAAGCCATATCCCTGACAAACGGAAGTCTAAGAGCTCATAAATCTTGGGGTGCCCTAACTTTTGCATGGTGCTCCTTCCCTTTTTTCACTCTGAAATTGCACAAAACAAAATAATGCACTAATGTTGCTTCAGATGTTCTTAACGTTACGTCTTTTGGAGCTCACTCCATCCTCTGCTCACTTATCGCAGACACATAACCTTTGACCGGTCGTGCCAAACTTTTGCATTTTTTGAGGACATTTTTTTCTGTTTGTTCATCTGTATACATTTTTGTGGGATCATTAGCATGAATCCTCGCTGCTGTACACGTGCTCCTCTTGGATAAGCAGGTGATTATGAGGGGCTGGTGGAGAGCTGCTCTGCTCGTTCGTGAATGTGAAGCTCGGTGCGAATCAAAACACGTGTGAAGCCACGCTGGAGAAATTACGCGCCTGTGCGCACTGCGCGTCAGGCAGCCCCAAACAGAACTACTTCAAACTTTGAACAGCTTCATGAATTTCAGCAATCCAGAAACCGAGATTATGGTCATTTATGACTCGCACTGGCCAAGTTAGCGCATGTAGGATATGCTGTAGGACAGACTGGATGGAAACTGATCGGTTTTTGAGTATTTCCGATAAAAACGAAATGGACCCGTAGCTGAAGTGGGAGGAAAACCTTTGCGCGTTCTTGTCCGGATCAACAAATATATGTATGTGTGATGTCGGAGGTGAATAATTCAGCAGAGCCTGACATTTTCCCTGAAAGTGAGGAATGTCCTGCCGAAGATGCATTTGGCTTTGGGGATGATCTGGAGTTAAATCAGTTCGATGGATTGCCTTTTTCCTCACGTTACTACAAATTACTAAAAGAGAGGAAGACTCTGCCAGTGTGGAAGGTGAGGTGCGAGTTTGAAGATGCTCTGGCCAACAACCAACTGCTTATTGTGTCCGGGACAGCAAAGACTGGGAGGAGTACACAGGTAAGACTGTATATGCTCAATAATTTGAAAGGAGGACTGTGGAGGGATGAAAAAGATGTTTTTCAGAGAGTTTTCATTAAAGAAAAGCTGACATTCAATCAGGATTCATTTCTGAGGCAAGTAGAAGCTTCAACTGTCCTCATCTACTCCTCATTTTGGGGTTTTGTGTGCCCCATGAGGCATTAGAATTGAAGAATAGTTCCTCTCCCTTTACTTTTTCTCTGCTCGGGCACATGTTGACCTCTTCAGACCCAAAGCATAACCCAATTGGTATGACTTGCATGCAGCTTGTTGCCACATGCTCCAACCTACTCAGTCAACAGCAATTTTGAGAGGTCTGCTCCCCTTGATTTGATTAAAATGTGAAGCAAACCCTTTCAGTTGTGTTTTTCTGCCTGACATTGCTATCTGTTGAACAGCACATCCCCTCTCTCTGACACATTATGGATTCCTGTGACATGGAGTTTTTGACATGTATGGAAGAAGCACCATTATGTGAGCTTGTGTGAACAGGCTGCCCAGCTCAGCAGATGCTGTTGTGTCACAGTGAGGCTGTCCAAGCTCCTGCCTGACAGTCGAGCTTCACAAAGGCTCCAGCCCGGGTGTTAGGGGACCTCCTGCTGCTAAGCCCTGATCCGCTGGAGCCGCCTCATGCTGCCAAAGCAATTTTGCATTATGAGCGATAATACCATAGGATATGTCCTGTCACTGTTTGTTTTGCTGTGTGCTTAAACAAAAGCTGTTGGTACGACCCTGAAAGGATGCCTGCCGCTGAAAGTTTATCTGAATGGAAAATGTTCTTTTTAATGGAGAACTAGTGCTGAAGTACCATAAAGGCATTCAATGAAGTGTGAGAGGTGAAGAGCATTTATTCCCTTTCAGATCCCTCAGTGGTGTGCAGAGTTCTGTCTGTCTGTCCAGTACCAGCACGGCATGGTTGTGTGCACTCAGACCAACAGACAGCAGGCCGTGGATCTGGCCTTATGCGTGGCGGATGAAATGGATGTCAACATAGGTCACGAAGTGGGTTACACCATCCCTCTGGAGACCTGCTGCTCCTCCGACACTGTTCTGAGGTCTGTTGATGAGCTCTCGGTCTGTCAGTTTCACAGCCAGCAGCAGCACGCTTCAGCGACATTTTAATGTCATCCACAAGCCAACTCTGTCACTCTTAATCTTTTCCTTTCCTTGCCTGTGCTCCTCCATCATGGATTTCACACACACACACACACACACACACACACACACACACACACACACAAGCACAAGACTGTGCTAGATGAAGTGGGCAACTTTCAAGTCATAGGATATTAAGTTCATTGGCATATTAAAAAAAATGAAGTTAAATAATCATTTATTTCACTTGCTCTATCTTCTCAAATGTTTTAGCATAATATCATTTGATAAACCTTTCAATGGTTTTAAATGAAGGCATGAACACACCAAACCTCAACAGGGATCATGTTTTGCTACTCGCCATAAGTCAGTTTGCCCACTGATGAGGTCTTTAAAGCAACATACTCAAGCTATTATCCTGAAGGTGCAACTTATGGCCCTTACATAGTGTTGTTTTATAACATTAAGCCCTCTGATTTGTCTCTCAGGTACTGCACTGATGATATGCTGCTGAGAGAGATGATGTCAGACCCTTTTCTGGAGCACTACGGGGTCGTTATCATCGACCAGGCCCACGAGAGGACAGTCAGCACAGACATACTCCTCGGTCTCCTCAAGGACATCCTGCTGCAGAGGCCAGAGCTCCGAGTGGTGGTCCTCGCGATGCCGCCCATGACTGACAAGCTGCTGAGCCACTATGGCAGCATCCCGCTCATCAGTCTGGAGGCCTCAGCTCCTCCCGAGGTGGTCCACAGCAGCAGCGGCAACAAAGACTACTTCTACTCAGCGCTGAGACTGGTGCTGGAGATCCATCGGACCAAAGAGGACGGAGATGTTGTTGTGTTTTTCGCCTCAGCTGAGGTGAGAGATTGCTTTTATTATGGGTGGTTTCATTGGACCAAAGCTAAGACTGCTTGTGATACTTTGCTTGTGATGTCTTCTGCAGGAGGTTCACTGTGCCCACAGCATCCTTCAGAGAGAAGGCACCAGGCTGGGAGTGGAGCTGGGCCAGATGGTGCCCGTGGTCCTGTGCCCAGGCCAGGGAGGGCAGCCGCCTGATCCGACTGAGCGGCCAAGCTCCGAGAAGTCCAGGAGGGTTTTCCTCTCTACACAAAAGGGGGAGGACATGTGGTGGCCCACAGAGTGCATCAACTTTGTCATCGACACAGGAGTCCAGAAGAAGATGGTAACTTATTTATAACAAAACATCTTGAAATATCTCCCTGAAATGAGTAATGTGCTGATATTAGTTGACATTTGGTTTGGACTTTGTAGGTGTACAATCCAAGAATAAGAGCCAACTCTGAGATACTTCAACCCATCAGTAAATGTCAGGCAGAGCTACGTAAGCAGCTGTCTGGACCAGCAGGTATGTTTCACAACACTTGAGCCAGTCTGGAGGAACAACTTCAGACTCGATCATCTTGTTGCTCGACTACAATTTAGTTCCATTTATTCCCCAGGTAAATGTTTCTGCCTGTACCCAGAGGACAGCCATCTCCCTGCAGAGACCTCCCCACAGATCTTGGAGTCCAACATCACACCAACAGTCCTCTTCCTAAAAAGGACTGCGATCGCCGGCCTCGGACAGTGTGATTTCATCGACAGACCAGGTTAGCCTGCTCGTGGAACATACACAAGGTTACGACTGAAACATAATGTACGGAAACAAGCGTTTTTATTCTCAGGTCGCTGGTTCCCACAATCTCTCTCAGCCCAAAACCCAGCGGGAGAGGTGCATGTGGGAGGGTTTTCCTGGCTGGAGGAAGTACAGATGAATTTGCTCTGTGTAGCTCTTTGGGCCCAGTCAGCCATGATTTAGCTGAGCTGACAGGACCCTGCTACTAACTATTGTCTGAGCTCTGACCCACCCTAACACGAACAGAACGGGCTAAAAGAGGCCAGCTCATTAACGATTACAACATGTCTCGTTAGGGCAGCACCAGGCAAGTACAATGAAGAGGAAGCACAGGTCAAGTTTACTGTAATATCTCCATATTCTTGCAGAATTTGGCTCTGAAATTACTTACCCATAAATGCATAAATGCGGGAAATGGAAGCTTAAAGGCTCCAGGTGTAAGATTTTATGTGATCAGAGCAACTTTCTAATTATTTTTGATGGAATAAGTTGATCTTTGTGGAAAAATTCCACCATCTTGGTGAGAATTGATGCAGGTGTTTTCAGCCCATCTCAACCCGTCTATCATAATCTATCATACTGTCATGTCATGTTTGGATACTACCATTAGGGGGCATTTGTAATTTTCAGATTCTGTAATGGTTTTAAGCGAATCCACACAAAAAAAATTACCCTGAGCAACTAACAACACAATATTTGTCACAGAGATCAGACAATTTACTATTTGCACAACAGGGATTCTGTCTTTTTAATTAATGGAATTTATGCATCAAACTCAAGCTGCTTCATTCCTTTCTTCAGATCCCGAGGGTCTCATGCAGGCGTTGGAGGAGCTGGACTACCTCGCAGCTTTAGATGATGATGGCAACTTGTCTGAGATCGGCATCATCATGTCTGAAATCCCTCTGGACCCTCAGATGGCCAAAGCGCTGCTGGCATCCTGCGAGTTCGACTGTGTGAGTGAGATGCTGACGATCGCAGCAATGCTGTCAGGTACGCGCCATGTGTTTAACTTCATAATCAGAATAAGACTTCTTACAAGTACTCCTTATGAGTGAAGAGCCTTTAATTGGTTTTGCACATTCACCAGATGGACATTGTGATAGCAGCTCATGCAAAGCCAGTTTCTCTCAGACACTGAACCAGATGGTCTTTGGTAAGAGTGGCTTGTCTCAGTGATGCTGACCTTGTTGTTTCCTTGCCTTTTAGCGCCGAGCTGCTTCCTGGAGCCACCTGCCGGCATGACCCACGAGGCGGTCCAGTGTCACAGAAAGTTCCAGCACCCTGAAGGCGACCACTTCACCCTCATAAACATCTACAACGCCTTCAAGCAAAGCCAGAGAGAACAATGTACGCCGCAGTTAGTGAACAGAAAGAAATCTATACCTCAGTGAATTTTTAAACATGCTGCACCATAGCGACATAATGCTTCACAACAAAGGAATTCATAGAATAGAATATGTATAAATACACAAAAATAGGGAAGGGAAGCTTGATTGAAATGTAGTTTATGGGCCTCCTCCAAGCTGATCATTTTTTTAAATGTAGATTTAAGCACCCAGTTTCAAGGCAGGCCTGAGTTTGATCCAAATACTGCTTCACTGTATGTTTCAGACTTCAGTGTTGAAAAGTGGTGCCAGGATTATTTCCTGGATCACGCGGCCCTGAAGACGGCCGAGGCCATCCGATCAGAGTTGACCGACACTCTGAACAGGATTGAGCTTCCCATCTCTGAGCCCTCCTTCGGGACCAAGACCAACACCCACAACATCAAAAGGGCTCTGCTGGCTGGGTTCTTCATGCAGGTATGTGGGAGCGAAACGTCGGCGTTAATGAATGAACCTGCAGCAGTTCACCTGAATTCAAGTCTACGGCCTCTCCTCCTCGTAGATCGCTCGAGACGTGGACGGATCGGGAAACTACTTCATTCTGACGCACAAGCACGTGGCCCATGTGCACCCGCTCTCCAGCTACGGGGCTCAGTCGCACAAGCTGGGGCTGCCGGAGTGGGTTGTGTTCCACGACTACACCCTGTCAGAGAACAACTGCATGAGAACAGTCTCTGAAATTTCCCCTCAAGCGTAAGTCAAACCCTTTCCAGGCCATTATTAGATATGCCATGTGTACAAGCAGATTAAAATTCTCGTGGCTTATGTTTCCATGCGCCACACCGGTGGGACAAACATGTTTTGATTGTTTTTGTTGTGACAGTAAAGCTCAGCCATGTGGTCAAATTTAAATCTTTTAAATCCTCTTAAAATATGTAAGAAAAATACGCATTAAAAATATTACTTGTTTTTCAACTGTCATTTCTGAAAATTTCATTTTAGGTTCATTCAAATGGCTCCGCTGTACTTCTTCTACAACCTGCCCCCCAGTGAAAGCAAAGACATACTGCAGGACATGCTGGACCCGGACAGATCCAGAAAGCGTAAAGACGAGAAACAAAACGCCGCCGCGATCAGCAGCGACGCCGACAGCGGCTGCGCGGTGGTGCCGCAGACTTACGACAGATGTGTGATTCAGTGATGTGAAATGCTAAACGGGGAAACGTGGGCTGTAATCTTATCACCAAATGTGTTTATGCTTGTAAAATAATTAGTCGGTGCAAACCAGGGACTGTAATATTAAGTTATTACATTGTTTTGATGGTCAAATGCACACGAGCAAAGGCGGCTGACTCTCCCACAGGGTGAGGGTGTTGTCTAGTGAGCTGACAATAGTAGGAAATAACCGTTTAGTATTTGTGGTTCCGCTCTAAGTTTTCTCCCTTATCACCTTTTTCCCTGCAACACCGTCTGTGTGAAAATCTAAGTATCCTGATGCCTGCTTCAATTTTTAGACTGTAGCCATCAGCAGAGGGCCCTCAGATGGATGTCATCTGTTGCGCTTCTTTGAAGGGGGAACAAAAAAAAAAAAAAACCCTGCGCACAGAACCATGAAAGATCCAGATTCAAAGAGATGGTCCAACACTTTGATGCATGTACAAGCTGCTGGAGGCCATTTTTCACCTAATTCCTTTATTTCTTATGCAAAGCTTTTGAGAGGTGCTGGTATACCTTTCAGGTTAATGCCGTATGTGAGGTGTTGAGGCTGGAACATTATGTATGAATCTACATGCTGCCAGATTAAGAGAGCAAATGTTTGTCAAGGCATGTGGACACATAATGCATTTATTATTAGTCAGTGGCAAGGGATCTACAGAAATGCATTAATGGAAAATCCTGGACCCGATAAAGCCTGTTTAAGATTCTGCTCCTGTGTGTGTCAACAATCCAAATTTGTGGCATTATACCAAGTTATGTCATGGAGGACGGCGTAGACGAGTTTTACCGATCAGTAATTTGACTTGATGCTGCATCCCTCCATCCTCCATCTGCTCACACTGGATTCCAAGCTCACATATCAGCTGTTGTCATTAACACGAAGCATTTGTCATATTCAACTGTCTTGGTTCATAATCTTGTAATAAAAATCTTTAAGAAAAATACGACTTGGTGCTGTATTTCTACTCCTATTCACGTGATAAAACGGCTGTATATGTCTGCAGTATATGTGTAAAGGAACCAGGAATTGGTTTAAAAACTGCACCTGTAAAATAGCTTTAAACAAAATTACTAAATGTCAGGCTTATAATACTGGCACTACAGTTGCTGACGGTATCAAAACATTTTCTCATCATGTAGCAACAGTATGCTGCACCGTTTCCAGGAGCCTGAAGGTCTTCAGTGTGTGCATAGGTGTCGTAGTTTATTACAAGGTTCACACAGTTAGGTATTCTTTGAGTTTGTCCATAATGACAGGCATTCTGTCCGCTGGTACCAGCATCACTGTCCTGAAAGGTTTCATGGGAACGTCGTCGAACGACCACCTGCCGCTCAGACAGGAGTCTGCCTCTTCCTGGACCGAGTAGTGGAACTTTATGATGGCTTGCTGTAAAGAGAACACAGACAATGTTTGAATCTGGCATGAACACAAACACTGTTTGAGGCCATTTGTTTTAGCTCAGTTCACACCTACGGAACTATTAAGTGTTACTATCCAAATACTGTTTTTATAGTCAGACTCTGCTTGCATTTACCTCATAGAAGAATTCCTCCTCTGCATTGACAAACATGTATTCCTCTTTGGGAGCTCCTCCTCTGGCTGGAACACTCTTGCTTGCCTCTTTGCAGGTCTTGCTGATCATCAAACAATAGTGACATCTCCCACTGGGCTTATTCGTCCTCTGAGCTTCAGCTATTTCTTCCCTGGAGGACAGAAGTTCTTTAAGTTTTTTTTTTTTTTGCACAGAATACTTTCAAAAGGCTGCTTCATTATTGACCATGAACCATGTAGCAAGCTTTTCATTTTTCTAGTCAAACACAGAAGCACTACAGATACTCCTTCAGCTACAGAATCATGAGCTATTATTCCAGATATAAACGCATTCATAAAAAGCAGTTAAGTCCTCTTCAAAGTTTTTTTCCCTTAACAAAGCACCATCAGGTCACGTATCCATTTCAGTCAACAACAGAGCTTCAACAATGCACTTCAAACAATGTAGAGAGGCAAATGGCCCATTAATCACCCTGATTCAGGGTTCAGACGTAGTCTGACTGCCACCTTCACAAACACAAAACACACAACTGTGGATACTTCTTCCAGGATGATGAAGCTCTGGCTCTATCGAGATGTAACTGATTTAAAATGCTTACTGAACGCAGTACCCGAACATGAATTTCAATTTGAATTGAACATGACAAAACTTACAAGTATGCACATGCACTACGACCACATATGCAGAAGAACTGAAATGCATGCAGCAAAAAGAGCTGCAGCACGAGCAGACTCTCTCAACAGATACTGCTGTATCTACAATTGCAAGAAGACATGTCTTTAATGTTGTATTTCAGAAGTGGAGCCTGACCTGTATGAACTGCTGCTGTAGCTGCTTTTAACAGATTTAACATGATTCATGGTACATTTTCTCCCTGAAAGGAAATACTGAGGAGGACGTAAGGGGACAGAGCAGAACTCACTGGAGCTGTTTGTGCAGTGGCAGGGCGATCTGTGGGGGCACGTTGATGAAGCGCTCACTCAGCAGCAGCCCCACAGGTTTGCTGGTGTCGTTGAGGATCTGCTCTAGCTGTTCAGTCACGCTGTGGGTGGCGTTCTTCTCACACTGATCCACGATCAGCTCCTTCACTTCCTCCACACATTGCACACCCTGCCAACAGCATCAGAAGGAGAAATGTTTAATGCACCAGCATTACGTTCCAACATCATCAGAGCCCCAAGTGGCCAATTAGTCTGTACGGCTGGTGCGTGCCAGCGGTGTTACCTTTCTCTCTGTGAGGTTGAGCATAGTGATGAAGCCAAACACTTCATCTGGATCGTCATCATCGCTGTCCTCTGGCACATCGGCTTGCTGGAGCAAATGAAGGGACGAGTGAGTACATGTTAGAGCTGAGAAGTCAGCTGCTAAATCTGAGATGAGATGAAACTATTGAGTCATTCACCCTGATGACACTTCCAACATGATTCTGCTGAATGACGATGTCTGTCATCTCGGATGTGTTTACATGCGCCTTCAGGAAGACCTGTATTCAAACATAACAGACGTCGGTATGAGGCCATGCGTTGGCCCATCACGTGACATATGAATGTGACAATTTAGATGCAACGCATTAATATTGCCCCAAACCTGTTGTAAGAGCTTCTTGATGCCATTGAAGTCGCTGGCGGATATGGCGTGGGCTTCGAAGTCCACCACTACTTCCTGAATGTGGACCAATAACAAAGCAGAGAGCAGTTAACAACATCAGAGAGCTGCCTGTCTTTCCGCATGGAAAGCATTTAATTTCGTGTACTTTTTGGTACTTTAATCGAGTAGTTACTTCATGTACTTTTTGGGTGAATTAGTACTTTTAGCTTCACTCAAGAGGCATTTTTGACGTGCACTGTAAAAATACGTTCAGTACTTATTACCGAGTAGACTAGAAGAACCATCATATCTCGATAAAGTTGCTAAAAAAAACTGGGCTAACCAGTTTAATTTGTTTAGTAACACTAATCTCTTCAATTCCGACTGACAGCAACGGTAATTATGTGTGCCTTCCTGCTACCATTAGCCGACAACTGAGTTAGCTAGCTAACGAGCTAGCTAGCACGGCCATACATAGCAATAACATTCAGTGTATGTTCTTTTACCTCATTGATCTCCTCCTCTGAAGCCTCGCTGTCCTCCTCCCCGGAATCATCATCCTCCTCCAGACTGTCATCGGAGCTGTTCTCGTTTTCCTCGGGATTTTCACCCAAACCTACAGCTCTCCTCTTAGCTGAAGAAGCCATGCTGCAAACAGCCAACACGCGTGTCAACTGAGTGGGCGGGGCAAAGCGTAAAGTTCAGCCACAGAGCGGTAGGAAAGTGAAGCGCTGAAGCCGCCATTATGGCTCCAAACCTGAAAGACTTCCGACTTGCCGTAGCAGCCTTCGGAGCCGCAATGTTAGCTTGTCGCCCGTTGGTAAACTGGAATGTACCATTTCAGAACAAGGGGATCATGATTATTTAAACTGTGCCTACGTTATTGTTTTACCGTAAAAAATAGGCATTGATCTTATGTAATGAAATTACTTATTAGGATTCTTTGGGAATGAATCATGTTTTTCACATATAATTTTA
This sequence comes from Chaetodon auriga, assembly GCF_051107435.1. Lineage (NCBI taxonomy): Eukaryota > Metazoa > Chordata > Actinopteri > Chaetodontiformes > Chaetodontidae > Chaetodon > Chaetodon auriga. Next base: position 6,811,324 of record NC_135093.1, read on the forward strand.
TTCTATGAGATATTTGTCAATATTCATTGTTACGTTTCCCCTTCTTGACCGTGGCTGAAGTTGTCATTCACCCAGCAGCAGGAACAACTCAAGGTACATGAATTTCGTGCAATATTTTATCCTTTTTAAAATATCCCTTGCAGTTTATATTATAGTGCGACACAAGCAAGATGCACGAGTTGCTTATATCACCTTATTATTACGAGACATTACAGACAGGTTCTACGAAGGGGAAGGCTAACGTTACTGTAGTTAAACTGTCATCTTGAATGTCTTGCTAATGTAAACAACAAAACATAAGAAGGCATTAGCCGTGTTGTAGTTACGTACATACTGCACGCAGTCATCTAGCAAATGTGGTATTGTTACTCTGCATCTGCTCCTCATGTACAGTCCAATAATCGTGACTAACCCGTTTTGTTATCAGGAGGTTGCACATGACAGTTTTAGGGTGTAGCTTAGCTTGCTGTGCCTTCCCACCCTCTGTCCGCAGTGTCACTGCAGGTTTGACAGCAGCATCACTTTCCACTCTGGTTTGTGCTCTTGTGTTCCTCCATATTTATTTTATTGATCCAGTGTTTTAAGGTTTCTGTCAAGATGCACGTACTGCTTCTCAAAGAGCCAAGAGAAGGAGACTCTGGACCTGATCCTTACATTAAGGTAAGTACACCTGTTTTTAACAATACTGTGTTCACACGTGTATTCTCAGCAGCTGTCAGGACATCACTCCACTTTTAATTCTTTGCATTTCATTGCAAATTTTGATAATTTGTTATTTTGATCCCACAGGAGCTGGCATCACACGGACACAAAGCGACCTTAGTTCCTGTGCTATCTTTTAAGTTTGTCTCATTGAACACTTTGTCAGATAAGGTAAACTCCGTTGTTACAGTATTGAATTCTTATTTGTTTCATTCTTGTATTTTCACATTTATTGCATCATGCATTTGTTGTTCAAGGTGTCTTTCTATTTCAGCTGTTCCAACCTGAAAAACATGGTGGTCTTGTGTTTACCAGTCCGAGAGCAGTGGAGGCTGTGAAGATGTGCTTAGAAGCAGAGGAAAGAAGGGAAGGTGAGATGAATCAACAGTACGGCATCCAGCACCTCACTCATACATTATCCATCAACTCTGTGTGTTTCTGGACTTAGATTTCAAACAGTTTCCTTGATTAAATGTCATCCTTTTCCTAACGATTCATTCAGAATGGAACAGCTCTGTGAAAGACAAGTGGAACACCAAGTCCATCTATGTGGTCGGGAAGGCCACTGCTGCATTAGGTGAGTCTGTTTTCTTTCATTTTCTTTTCCACCTTTGTGCTTTTCATGTGTCCTCGCTACGTTAATGCTCAGTGTATAGCAGGCACCTGGAGCTGTGGTGACAGAAGTGTGTGAAGTGATGTTACTGCCTTCAGGTATTTGGAAATAGGTTTGTGCACAGGTGACAGTTTGCTGTGACAGACAGCAAATATTTGCTCTTTAGAAAACAAGCAGGTGCTGCACCTTCCTGCCGTGTGCTTTACCTTCTGTCTTTGGTGACTGTTGATCTCTTTGTTGTCACTTTTATGAGTTTAGCTATTGAATTATGATGTAGACCAAATGATTTCTTTGTAAAGTTTTGCTGATATCAGCATATCCTTTTTGTGTTTCTTTCCTGCACAGTACGAAATCTGGGTCTGAACCCTTTAGGCGAGGACACAGGGACAGCAGAGGAGCTGTCACGCGTAATCATTGAACGTACGATATGATTTCATACTTCGCAGATCAGTTTAATAGAAAATTTATGACCACTCTGATAACAAATATGACCTTATATTTAATTCTCATCACAGGAGAGGACACAAATATTCCACCATTTTTCTTCCCCTGTGGCTCAATCAAAAGAGAAGTGTTGCCTACGGCTTTAAGGGACAATGGTGAGCATTTTCCCTTGTTGTGCCTCACGATTAAAAGTCAAGGTGATAAAGGTCCCACTGGGGTTCCACTAATTATAAAATAATAATTGCGCTACCTTTATCACGGCGGGAATCTGCTTCTTTGTTTCCAGGAGTGCCCCTCGAGACTCTGACTGTCTATCAAACAGCTGAACATCCAGATCTGGAGAAAAATCTGAAGAACTATTTCACCGAGCAGGTAAAATCCCACTCCGACTGCATTTTAGGTAGTTAAAAAAACAAAGCGTCTGTTCATGAGTCTGTGCCTTTACAGGGCACTCCAGCCTGCATAGCTTTCTTCAGCCCATCAGGAGTGAAGTTTTGCCTGGAAGTGGTGCGGAGGCTGTCAGGCGAACAGCTGACTCAGATAAAGGTACAGCCTCCTCGCGCGTAAAGCGATGCATGAATCTGCAGCGCGTTAGATCTTCACTGACAGTCGCTTGTGCTTCTTTGTTCCCAGTTTGCAGCCATAGGGCCTACGACTCGAGACGCTATGACAGCAGAAGGTCTGTGTGTCAGCTGTGCTGCAGAAAAGCCAACAGCTGAACACCTGGCAGCAGCGATAGCCAAAGCTCTACAGTAACCACCCGCAGGCTCTTCACTCCATCCACTTTATCTTCTCTCTGTATGTTCTGTGTTATTTAGATGTATATGTCTGTTTTACTTTATTGTTCATCTTACCACTTTTATTTCATCCTATTTGCACAAAGAAAAAGTAGCTTTTTGTGCCATAAAGGCCTCAAAAATGTATGTGAATATAATTAGAATTTTATTTATGTTAAGCTTGCTCAACAAAGTCAATGTGGCATTTATTTTTTGCAAATAAACTTGGGTCAGAGGGATGATGCGGAAGGTCGTTATTCATTGTGTGCGTGTCCCATTCGAAACAGGTGCTGGCAGAACCGTTATTGTCCACATGAAAGTGAAGGTTTTAACTTCTTGTCACAGGTCAACAGCAGTCCATTGAAAACCAATGGAGCATGAATAACACACCCATACAATTCAGTCAAATTGAGCTGTTGGAGACAGTAAAGACGGGTTTACTTTTCACGCTAAGCTGAGGGAAGGGGGTCGCACCTTTAGGTGGGTGTGGACGGCTCAGGGTCGGCCTATAAAACACTGCTGCTTCTTACTTGCCGTCATCTCACTTGTATATAGTCACACGAGTACACTGACGCCACGATGCTGACTTTGATCCAGCTGATAACTTTGCTTTTTTGGACGAGCATTAGCTCAGCTAATGCGGAGAGACTTTTCCATAATCGGGATCATTCTGACATGCAGACCCTTAGTTCTCACCAAGCCGAGGTTATAACAGACAAGTCCACTGCAGAGGTAAAAATCTCACCATTTTTCCAGGCGACCTCGACATTTTACAAGTGATTCAAGGAACCATGTAATGTAACCCATGTCTTTTTGTAGTTATTTCTCTCTAGATATGGATTCATTAAGCCAGTGAACTGGGAGGAGATCCAGTTCGAAGATTCGGATTCCTCTTTTAATGATGACTTCCTGGATGACCTTCAAGACATGATCCAGGAAGGAACCCTGGGGCATCATTCAAGGGATGCTCCTCGGGATGACCACAGCGGTTTAAGGGACAGCCGAGCGTTTATTTCAGCACTTGAGGAGTTTCAGAGGGTGTCGGGCCTGCCTGTCACAGGTGTGTTTGATGAGGCCACCAAGGCGGCAATGAACAGACCGAGGTGTGGAGTCCCTGACAAGGAGACAGACCTGAACGCCTCCGCAGCACCTGAGAACAGGAGTGCCTCAGATGCTGCAAACAGTTCCAGTGACACATTTAATGAGACTGACAGTAACAGCACAGCAAGCAATATAACCAGGGACACTTCTTTTGGTACTGTTAACTCCTTTGAAGATGACATATTCAATTATAATGACACAGAAAGTGTTCTCACAGCCATTTCTAATGACACCAGCAGGAATTACACAGAGGACTTATTTGATCCCATTTTAAATAACACTTCTCTAAACAGCTCCCATGCCACCAACATGGACAATCAGACAGTGAATAACAGCGTGAACGTCCGTCAGAGCGAAGCAGTGCGACGCAGGAAACGTCATCTGGCCGCTCTTGTGTCCAGAAACAGACACAGGAGAGATCTGAGTGAAACGGGGTACATGGCTTTTTCTAAGAGAGTGTTGAAATGGAGGCTGATAGGAGAGGGCTACAGCAGTCAGCTGTCGATTGAAGACCAGAGGTACGTCTTCAGACTGGCCTTCAGGATGTGGAGCGAGGTGTCTCCGCTGGAGTTTGTGGAGGATACTCACTCCCCACTGGAGGATGTTGATATCAGGCTGGGCTTTGGCACAGGTGGGTCAGATCTGATACACATGACACTCATTATAACATATTTTCAGAGAGAGTGCATAAGCTTATTTAATGTGACGTCTTGCTATAAATCAAACGACCCAACGGCATACACAAGTACAGCTGAAATGAGTTGTCTGTTCATCAATTAGTCGACTGACAGACATTAGTTTGCGACTACTTTGAAAGTAGTAGTAGAAAGTACTTTCATGCAAAAAAAAAAAAAAAATAGACATGGTTCCAGTTTCACAAATGTGAAGACTTGCTGTTTTTCTGTGGAACTATTGCATTACTTTTCACACATAAAGCACAGTTTCCTGATTCTATTTACATACTTTAACTTAAGTATTCAATGCATGGCGTCTGCTTGTCACAGAGTATATTTACAGTGTGATGTTTGACCTTTTACTTAAGAAACGGATCTCCTCCAGCACTACAGAAAATACATTTAAAAAAAAAAAAACAGCACCTCCTAAAAAGTGCATCTATAAAGTGATCAAATTAAATCATTTCATTCAATATCATCTATAGCTTTAATATTAAGAAATGTCATAGCTATCATCAGTGTTGCACAGAGCAGAAATATGTTGTTTTTGTGCACTAAAGCTTTTATGGCTTTACTGTAAACTATGCACATTATACTATAAGTGACATGTTGCGCTGTGTGTACATAATGTTTTATTCAAATTCACAGAGAAATCAAGGTATTTTTTTAAAATCCCATACCACCATATTCCACACAGGAAGGCATCTGGGTTGCAATCAGAGGTTTGATGGCACTGGTCATGAATTTGCCCACGCCTGGTTCCTGGGGGACATACACTTTGACGATGACGAACATTTCACTGGTCCCAATGCTGGCACTGGGATCAGCCTTCTCAAAGTAAGCAGAAATCAGCATGAGGCGTCATAACTGAAAAGAGTTGCGGCTCATTCACTCTGACATTTTTGATTGCTTTCTCTGAGGTGGCGGTTCATGAGATCGGCCATGTTCTGGGTCTCCCCCACATCTACAGACCTGGCTCTATAATGCAGCCCAGCTATCTGCCTCAGGAGTCAGGCTTTGAGATGGACTGGATGGACAGGAAAGCCATACAGCACCTCTACGGTAACAGCACCATCTAGTGGACGGATACATAAAGAAAGAGCTAGACTCAGGTTTATTTCCTCATAATTAATTTTTAATTATGCGCTTTCATTTGAACCCAGGGGGCTGTAAAGGTCGATTCAGCACAGTATTCGATTGGATCAGAAAGGAGAAGACACCCTACGGGGAGGTGGTCGTCCGCTTTAACACCTATTTCATGAGAGACGGCTGGTACTGGCTCTATGAGAACAGAAATAACCGAACACGTTATGGAGACCCAGTTGCACTGCAGATTGGCTGGCGTGGAATTCCCATGGATGGAGTGGATGCTTATGTGCATGTGTGGTCCAGGAAAAGAGATGCTGTTTACTTCTTTAAAGGTAAACCTAAAAAAGTACTGAACTACATATGTGAATACTGCATATACAGACATATACTGCAGTTTTCCAGTGGGATAATCATTTTCATATAATAGCTTTAAAGATATATTTAATGAATGCTGTCTTTGTGTACAGGCACGCAGTTCTGGAGGTATGACAGTAAGAATGACCAGATGTTCAGACAGGACCCTGAAGGTCACCGCTATCCGAGGTTGATCTCTGAGGGTTTCCCGGGGGTGTTCAGTCCCATCGACACGGCCTTTTATGACAGGAGGGACTCCCGCATCTACTTCTTCAAGAACACTCTGGTAGGAATTGCTTTCCTTTTCTTCTCTTCGACACGTGCAGGTGGCATAGGACAGATGTAGATCACTTTATCAGGAACTTTATGTTCTGCATAATCACTTAATAATTTTGTGGCCCTGTCTCATAACTGGACCATCTGTCAATCTAAATAAATCTGTTAATAACTCCTTCAGTTGTGATAAATCAAATTAATACAAGCCAAATGACTCACAGAAAACCTGGGAGGAGGACTAATTGTTGGTTTCTGGGCATATAATGAAGCTGTCATAGTCTGCCCTATACTAAGGGAACCGAGAGGAAACATTATGCACAGTGGGTACTGGTGGACAACAGCTAATTTTTGCCCTGGAGCCACCTCTAAAATTATATTCTGTGTCTGGATTAATTGTCATTACAACTACTGTTTCCTTGTGTGATTTGTGTTCTAACAACAGTAGCTTGCAGGAAAAGTGGAGGAAGCTTGAACACATGAAAGCCCAAGCTAATTCATTGTTTCTCAGCATTACGAGGGAACACACGCATGCAAACAAACCTGCCACACATCCTCTGTGATTTGCCTGTAATTGAATTGATTGATGAGGCAAAAGCGATTATCTGTTCAAACAGGTGTACGCCTTCGACGTGGAAGCCAACAGCTTGGCAAGAGGCTTCCCCAAAAACATCAGAGAAGTTTTCCCTGCAGTGGAGAGCGGAGACCATCCAGATGGCAACATCGACGCTGCCTACTTCTCCTACACCCACAATGCCATCTTTCTACTCAAGGGCATGCGCTTCTGGCAGGTGGTGGGCAGCCGCAAACGCTGGCACCGGCCCTCTCTGCCGCGAAATGGCCTGCTGCCACACAAGGAGGTGGATCAGCACTGGTTCGACATCTGCAACGTTCATCCCACCGCGCTCAGACTAACTCGCTGAGGTGGCTGGGATTCATTAAACCCCACTGATGTGTCCTGATATGGTCTACCGATTGACCTGTTGTGCGTACGCATGTTGTCATATGTGTGTAGACATCCATTATCTTCGTTTGTGTGATGTTTAACCGTAATTCAACTGGATATTTCTGCTGGCCTGTTGTCAGTTAGGTGTGTTATTAACATACCAGCTGCTCTGTCTGTCTCTCACTTTGAGGTGCCAAATGCATATTGGCATGAAATCAATCCTTAAGGACCTCATATGATCAAGATATTTAGAGCATTTGGGAGCGTAAACTTATTTATAGAATGTTTACTTATTCTTCATGCAGACACCTTTTTTCCTTATGGATATGTGTAATGTAGCTGATCAGAGTTTTGTTGAGCTGCTTCCTTTAAAGTTTGATGTGTTGAAGTGCACTGTGGAGAAATCGCTTTCAAATGGCATGCTTACAAAGAGAGGGGATGTTTATGCAAAAGCATGAAATGATATACTGTATGCAATACACATCTTGTGAACTATGGAGAGACTTCTCATGTCAGATGCATTGGATTTATATCTTTTGAAGAAACATGCATAAAAGCGTCCGAGCTATTATGCATGTATAAAAATGGAAATTTATTCCGAAGACTGAGAGTGGTTTCTGAGTAAATGTACAGACTGGAAGCAATTTGACATAAGAATAGAAAAAGAAATGTTACATAATGATGCAAAATGTATATCATCAGAAATATCGCACAAAATGGATTAACATTCACTCAGATGCAAAACACTGTTTCTTATTTGTGCAACATGTTTCTGAGATGGTTGCAAAATATTACCAGGTCCACTTGTTGCCCTGTGATGATGATCATGATGGTACACTTGGTCCAAGGGCCTCTTGTTGGCTTGATAGCACATCTGCGCTGAATGTATGAAACTATCACTACCCTCTAAATCACCTGCAGAAACTAAAATCCATAGCTGCCTGAAGGCAGGAAAGAATAAGGACATGTGACCTGGGAACCGCGATACTCCCCTTTTCAAAATTCCCATTAGTGCAACAAGCGTTTGAACTGATTTGGAAGAAAGCAATATGAGCTTTATCAATAACCAACCTGGAGATGGCGGAAAATTCTTCTTTGAAAACCTCCTTGCTGTGTAAAGATTTACATACTATCAATTGAACAAGCGATTGAAATTTAAATTGACGCAAAATGATTGAAAAAGAGACTTGTCTTATTATTTAATGCTGTTCCACTTTATAGTAATCATTTGAGCACGGTGCAACGAAACAGAGATTGATTCTGTAATCAATACGTTACTTGAACACTCTTATTTATTTAGCTCATCTGAGGAGATTAAGCTCCTGGTGGGCCTCAGATAACTAGCACTGTGCTCCAGGCGCTCCATAGGCTATATTAATAAATTGAAGCAGAAATCAATTACAAGCAAAAGAACAAAATGTCATGGCAAATGGGGCTACAGAGACGAATGTCATGAGGTGGTGAGTCTGCTCACACATCTTCAGAATGAGCCTCTCTCTGGAAAGGCATTAACAGCATACAAATACTGACCTTTGTTCATCACCGTCTCTGGCTTCTTGGTTCAAGCCAACTTAAACTTTCAGAGACTTTAAATTCGAACAATACTTACAGGCATATTGTATCTCCAAGTGAACTAATACACATTCTGTAGTCCAGAATGAAGTCACATTTGTGTGAATCCAATACGCCATATGTTGCAGCATCGCACAGCTGTGTGGTTGACATCTCGGCAGCAATTATTGATAGACTAATATTGAATCCAGTACATAAGATGATGCAGTGCAGTGGAGGCTTGTGATCTGTTTGTTTATCCCTCATGAAGGCCCCATACATCTCCTGCACCCTGGAGTTCCCCATACAGAGAAATCCTAAATACAAACTGTTACTCACACATGCGCGTCCACGGCTGCCGTACGCCGCGCAGCCCCATGATCTGCGCTTCTGCACTAACAGTGCTGCCGCTGAAGCTCCCTTTCCCTGCACCGCGGGCCTCTTTGGATGCAACGAGGATAAATGAGATCAGTCATGCTGATGGAGCCCGAGCCGCGGCAGCCCCGGAGAGATAGGAAAACCTGTGTCATGGCACAGGAATCCACATGGGAGGCACTTCAGAAATGGCAGAAAGGGATGAAACTCCTGCAGCACATTCATATAACAAAAAATCTCCCAAACTCTGCCAAGACGTGAAAAGAACTTGCAGTGCTGTTGCCTCATTTCTGTCAAAGTGTGGAAAACATAGGAATAATTCTTTTCTAGTACCATTTCAAGCCAGTGTCGTACAGTAATGTGTCTTTGTGTGTGCCATGGGATTAGCTCGACAAACTGCTGCATGTAGCTGCAGCAGTGTGTCGCATTCAGATGTGTCTTCAAGAGTCTCGTCAGCTCCAGCCTTTCAAGAACATCCCCGCTGTCGCAGATCTCTAGGGTTGAATTAATAGCGAGTTCAAGGATACAATCACTTTGTTCATAGAAAGAGAACATTTACACAGTAAACATTTCAAGGATTTCCCCTGTGATAGAAATAATGACTTTTTTCTGTGAGTCACACCTTGTGAGAAGGCTGCTGAATAGTTTTAATGTATTCTACGCTTGAGTTGAGACAATATATTTAATGTTTGACCTCATCAGCTTCACTGCATTTTGTAAACATGTGCTTATTCTGAATTCAGTGCCGGCAAGTTGGGGCAGGGGCAACAAAAGACTGGGAAAGTCGTGGAATGCTCCAAAAAACACCTGTTTGGAACATTGCACAGGTAAACAGGCTCATTGGTCGCAGGTGATAGCGTTCCTGTTTTGGAACTGGGGTTATATTCACACAGTAATGTGAAATTCTGCCTGCTCAGAGCAAGTGAAGTTCTAACCTCATCAGGAAAAGGAATAAACAATTCTATTACTTCAAGAGGAGCCATGGAAGGGATGGAACAGCTCCCTGCATCCCATCCTCCTAACCCACTCTGGTGCACTTTGATGTCTTGTCATCAAAGGGGTCTAACACAACTTAAGCTGCATTATATAGTAACAGCTGGATGAATCTCAGCTTGACTCAACCCAAAAAAACATTCCAAAAACATTGGATGCTGCACCCCATTTATGCCCCAAGTCTCTTTTTGCCCCCCACCCATTTGATTAATGCCCACATTTTTCATTACTTTTAATGCAGGTTTATAAAGATTTTCGAAACTTGCGATCTCAGAGCCAAGATACCTCTGGTGACATCAGTCAGGTTGTTCTCTCAGACTTTAGAAAGCTCCTCCAGAGACACGCATACGGCTGCTTTCGTGAGCTTCATGTGTGCTATTGATGAAGAGAGTATGGTATTAAAATATTAACAAATCAAAATATGAAGAAAGAGAAGATGACAGCATCCAAATGCTTGGAGATGATTTTAAAATTAATGCGTTCTCATATCGTTTGAACTCTCCCAAGTACACACACACACACACACACACACACACACACACACACACACACACACAGCAGCACTTAATCATCATCAAACTACACTGCACCTTTGACAGGCCATAGATTAGCATCTATGCTTACTGTGAAGTCTGGTGAGACTCCGTATTAAAATGTAAATGTGGGAACATAATACTGTGCCCTCAAGCAGGTACTCATCTTTCATGCCACAGAATCGGGGGCCAGCAGAGGGCAACCTCAACACATAGAAGTAGTTCACATAGACCACGGGGCGGCTGCGTGGGCCCTCAGTTGTCAGTTTTCTGTGGCATATTATTATTATTTTTTAATTTATTGACTTTCTCCACATGTTTATTTACATCTTTTGTATTTCTATTTACCCCACTAACATATTTGACATCTTAATGAAACTGCTGTCTGAGGGAACACAACTCTTTAAGCATTTACAATGAGAAATATGTGATTTTGGACCAATTCTTATGAATGCATTTAAACCGTACATTCTTATTAATGTGCAGTCTCTACAGCTATATTGGTAGATGTATGCGCTGCATGTCAGTGTGTTTATGAATGTGACAGGTATATTTTGAGAGCAGAATAAGAAAAGGGAGGATTCTTTCCACATACTTTATGTGTCTCCTCTTGTCAGATACCTACTGTGGAAATGCTGACATGTGTGTGTGTTTTTTCCCCCTGGAATGACAGGTTATGAAAATACATTTACCTGGGTATACACACACTATGTGTTATGCTTCACACTGTTTGAAAGGGAATTTGTAGCTGCTGCCAAAGATTCCACCGCCACACTGAGGCAGAGTGCGGATCAGCATTTATTCTGCAGTAATAAGCGTGGAATTCAGACTTTCCTGAAAAGCGGATTTTGAGTTGAAAGTTGTTTTGCGCATTAACTCTGAGTGGCATCGTTAACAAGGCTCTGGCTTGTTTACAGTGGTTCAAAAATCAAGCAGTCTCTCACCTCACTCAGAAAGAGAAGCGCACAAAGTACACACGGGAACACACACAGCTGCACACACACTGTCATTTGCACGAGCGCACACACATCTCTCAAGAATCACGCACACACAGATGTTCCCCCACATGTGTCTTCCTCCCTCCCTTCCTCTCTTTCTGCTTCTCTTCTTGCCCCCAGATAAAGAAGTTTGGATTAAAAGGGAAAAACACTGACTGGCGCCTTCACGATTGCCTCTCAATTTCACATTCAAATCAATATTTCAAAAGCTTTTATCATCAAATAGTTTCAAGCAAAGTGCTCCTCACTAAGGATCTTTAATGTTGAGGAGAGGTAAATAGGATTTGGAATTCACAAACCCGAGCCTTCGTGCCGTCATTACACCGTGACGAAGAAGAAACTCTCTCTGTGTGACTGGAAACAGTGTAAGTCTGCATTAAAAGCAGTTTTTTTAGGCGACAGAACAAGTAACTTTGACTTTATATCTCTCCTTGGTTACACATGTAAGCAGGAGTCACTGTGCCGAATGGAAATAGTACAGTAATTACATGTCTTCTCTTGAGAATAGTTCATGTATCACACAGACTAATTTGAATGAGGAATCCAAATCATGCAAGTGTAATTAAGCCTTGTGTAGCCTCATGCATAATGCAGCATTTAGGTATTGACTAAATACTTGATAAACAAATAGAGTGGGTGTGGAGCAGGATATGTTTGTCATACCACAAGCAATCCGCCCAATAACTGCACTCGGCCCACTAATTTGCCTCCATATGTGCTGGAGGAATTCCTCCCACCCGCCGCACACTGAACCTTGACCTTTGGCTGAGGAGGAGTTTCAGAAACAAAACAAGGGGCTTTCTGGTGATGTCAGTGTGAGTGGCAGCTGCGGGTCAAGGGGGGGAGGGACGAGGCTGTCCCACGCATGGCCACACAGAAGTGACTGCCCGGCCGCCGCTTCCATTTTGAGGCTGGGAGAGTGACAGGAAGCGTACGTGCGGCGGCAGGCTTTGTCAGAGGAAATGCTAATGCTTCAGCTACCTTTGAGTTTCATACCTGTTGTGTTTACTTTGCATGTCTGCTTATCCATGGTGGTATCTCGCCAGGCGCCAACAGGAGTCTCAGATATCTCAAAATCTGGGCAAAAACACTCCAGACTATCTGCACGGCTACAGAGGCCAGCGAGGAAACGTGGTTTTGTTTTGTAATTTGGGTGAAACAGTCTTTTAATTAGTCTGAGAGAAATCATGGAGCACTGCTGTCACAATGAGCCTTTTGATTAATTTGTACATCAGCAGCAGCAACAGAGCCCTTTTATTTACTTTCAAGAGTCTCTGTTTTTGCAACGATCACTTGATGCTCTCACACAAAATGTAGCGCGGTGCTGTTACCACTTGTCACCATGGCTGTCTGCATCTGATTGGCCCTTTCATTCCCCCCCCGAGCCACAGAAACACACCTGCTCATGAAGCTGCTTGGACATTCACGAGCACAAAACAAGGAATTCGTCAAGTGGTCGGCCATCGGGGGGTTCGTCTTCCCTCCTCCTCGCCTCTGTTTCTCCTCTCACCCAGCACAGCCATCTCTTCTCCCTGTCCCTCCACCTCCTCCAGATCCCACCCTGGTTTTCTCCTCACCTCAGCACCCCCACCCCTCTTCCTCCACCACCCTTTTCTACCAGAGGAACAGATGGGGTTTAAGTCGGGGGGGAATGATGGTTGGGTATGAACGGTCTCTTACTTAACTCAGGGGGGAAGGGTGTTACACTTTGTGTGGTATGCCGGCCTCTGCGTGTGTGTGTCCAGGTTTCACTTTCAGCTTAAATTTGGGCTTTTTTTTAATGTATGTTGCAGGTCTTTTAGACTGTAGCTACAGACAGTTTGTTAAAAAAGCACATGAACTAAAAATTAATATGATATATGAACAGTTACAGATCGATTTTCTTTCTGAAAATCATCTCAAAATGTGTCACAACTTATCCAGATTTGATCGCTGTAACTTGAGCCTGTTCACATCTTCAGCTCATTCAGAATGCTGCAGCCAGACAAGCAGGAAAAATCCCACAACCTCCATTACAGCTTCTTTAAACTGCCTTTTAACGCAGATTTTTCGATTTCTCTCTCTTTTCACTCTTAAAGCTCCCCATCCTCTCGCTCCAGCACGCATTTGCTCTCGTGCATTTCTTCTCTCAACCTTAATAGCAGTGCCCCAGTCTAGACTTAAAGCATTACCCTGGTTTGTAATGACTCTGGTTTTATTTTATAGTATCATAATAATAACTTTTAACACAGCACGTGCTGAGATCTGGGAACATGGTGAACTTGCTAAAAAGGGGGCAAGAAGCAGAAGCATGAAGGTTTTAAACAACCCCTCAGGCCTAACTTATTTGGAAGAGAAAATGAAGGTGGACGGTAAAATTATGACCCAAACAGTCTGTTGTAATTAACCCAAACGGTTCACAGTGGTTTAACTTTAAAACGCCACACATGCTATAGTTGTGTATGCACGTGGTTTTCCTGTGCAATGAGGGGTTATCAACGACGCTAGCCAGCAGGATCAATCGTTTCAAACAAAACAAGCATTTGTTTGTGACAAAGCCCTCTAGTGGCCATAGTGATCAGTAGCGTGACCGCTGCCACAGGGGAATGGTGGTAGTTTCCTGTGTTCAACTGACCATCAACCTTGGTTTCTTTTCGTTTTCAGACCTCAACCAAGAGATTTTTATTGCAACCATGATGGCAAAGGTCCCCTAACCTCAATGAAGTGGTAACCTTGACCCAGACCACGGTCTATGCAAGTCTAAACCTTACCAAACGTAACCACCCAGGTGTTAAATCATAAAATAGATTAATTCTTTTTTTGGAAGGTGCAGAGAAATGAAGTCCTCCTGTCGACTAAATGAATAACGGCTGAACTCCATTTAGCCGCCTCACTGTCAGCGCCCTGGTATTGTTGATGCTGGCTTACTTCCACGCTGGGACACTTGAATATAATGGAGCCATTATTAATGTTATTAGTAACACCTGTGCTTTTCTTACTGTAACAAGTCATGTCTCGCATGAAAAAAGGCCTTTTTCCAGCGTGTCTGATTATTGTTTCTTACTGTGTTGCAGCGATGTCACCACGTTCTCATTATAACCAATAAAAAATGATGGCAGAAGCTGCAAAAATAACGACAACTGTATGCCCTACAATCATGCAAAAAGGGCTGGTATGTTGTCCTCAATTGGTTTTGCGAGGGCTTCGGCTCTCTATGAACTGCCTGCAGGAGCTCTCGCCATGCTCACCACCCTTAACAAGGCCCCCAGCCCACACAGAGAATAGGCTACCCTTTCACACTCTGGCTGGACACAGTGAATGACTGCCGCTCTCATCCTGAGATTCTATTCTGGGGGAGCCTTTCCTAATTTTGATGCATTTGCTCTGGAATAAAAAATATCACAAAGCACATCCTGTAACACAAAATCATGTTGAAGTGTGAAGTATCGATGTCTTTATTCGTCTGCATGTGGGGTTGAATCATACTCTAAAAACCCTCTCCTTCCCCCTGTCCTGTAGCATATATGTGCTTTTCTTAAACATACATGTTAGAGTGTCCCCTGTTCATGCATTTCCAACCATCTCTCCACTCAGCAGGATAGCTGTTTTGCAGCACTGCAGCTGAGACCTACTTGAAAATAGACCTCATAGTTGTTCTTCTCCAAACAGCTGCCATTATTCATGAGTGTCAGCGAAGGAATGTTTTTCATATGTCAGTGTCAGAGAGATTATATTACGTTACAACCTCTGGCTGGTGTTGGTAATGTCTTTTTTTAATGTACCAAACAGTGCATCAGTTAAATAAATATTGCATGCTTTTCATCTTGAAGGATGTGGCATGTATGCTAACCTATGCTCCAGGAAGTCTTGTGTGTCAAACCATGAGAGAATTATGTCTTTAGAGGGGAAGCTCCTCTCCTCCTTAATGTTCATGCATTACATTTTGGAATACTCAATAGGCAGGAATCTTGCTGCGAGCTGGAGTTTGGGCTTTGGCTCCCTCCCATGTAGGTCACACCTTATTATGACAAATTTAAAAGTTCTTGCCATGACTCTCTGTTTAGAAAATGAGAGGGAGGTCCCCGGTGTGCATGTGTGTCACGGATTTAAACGGTACCGTTTCACCTCCTTTCTGCAGCGTTTTGTTTGATCTAAATGAGAATTTGGAGAAAGTGGAACAGCTCGTGAAGGAGCAGTGAGAAATCGAGACTGACGTTGCCACCTCATAGCCCTGAAATTGTGCAGAGTAGTTGTGCCAGCCTCTTTGTTTGGAGATTAATGTTGCGTCAGTCACATTCTTTGTATGAGGGACACTAGCCAAACTGCATGGTGAAATCAAGCTACTCCAAAAACACCCATTCTGATGCAGAGGAAAATAGGAGAGCAGCATTTGGAGAGAATCATAAATTTATCTGACATGCATGGGCTCCTGCTGTTATGAGCTATTGATATTCTGCCAGTCAAAGCTTGCCATTCGTGGCATCATCAACCTCTGTGTTTTAACTTTGTATGTGTGTCTTTGTATGTAGGAGGAACGTTACTGGGTTGTGTGGCTGTACGCACACACAGCTCTGAATTAGGAGGCCCCTCTTTCTCTTTTTTTTTTCTTTTCTGCCGGCTTTGCTCAGGGGCATGACACATTTCTGAGGGGCTTTGGATCCCCTAGCCTGATAATTCCTTCAATTATTCAATGCTTGGCTGGCAGATGAAGTGAGGCCATGAATAAAGCAAATCTGTGGGCCTACGAGCTCTGACAATACAAACACACTATTAGCACTCATTTCCTCTGCTCGTCCTTGAAGATACACCGCAGCATCCTGAAAATGGAGCGCTGCAAGCAGGGGATGCTGATTACACAGAGTTTGCCTGGGCAGAGCTCTCAGACTCACTACCTGCACATTCAACCTCCAAACAACAAAGTTAGAAGGGGGGGGTCACAATGCTGCACTGAATCCCAGCCAAACTTGTGTAGGAGTGAGCTTATTGCTGCTTGTCAGGTCAGCTCTGGCGGTCTTTCTTCGGCTTCCTGCACGGGTCTTTGTGGAATCAGGCGCGTGCTTTTTTCTGCGCTTGCTCATCACGACTCGGTAGATCGAACACGCATCAGATTATCGCTCTTTTCTTGTAGAGAGGCACCACTCCAGTGACAGAGCCGCAGCTCCTAATAAAAGGCGGATCTTCACAGACACCCCGTCCTCCTCTGACTTAGTGCAGTCAAGTGTAGGACAAAAGCAAAAGAAGGGGTGCTGCGCTCCACCCTAATGAAGTTGTAGGTCTTGTTCCTCGCTGCGCTCTGTTGGAGAAACAAAGCTAATCATAGTGAGAGCAGCCCCAGACTGTTACAACAGAGGGACCAGGTGCTTGTTCTTTTTTTCCCCCTTCTTCTTCTTTTCCTTTTTTTTCCACCGAGCACCTGCCTTTAACCATCTGCACCTGCCGTCTGTAATAAGACTAGGGTGCAGCACTCACAGCACTCCTAGGATGTATGATGGGCGAGCACGGTTGATTGCGATGATGCCTTAAAGACATAGAGTGCACACACATCTCTCATCTCCTCCCGAGTCTCCATATATCCTCCGAGAGAGGAAAAATAAAACACTGACAGGAAGCTGAACAGAGCCATATTTCGCATCTTACATGCACAGTGTAATTAAACCACCACTGTGGGCAGGCAAAACTGTTAGGCCGCTTTAGCTGCTTGTTGCATGTATTTAGGGAAACCTGGCCCTTTTTGTTCCTGCCACCTCCCATTGTTGCATGATTTTAATCTCCCCAGCAACAGACTCCTGATGTATTTGGTTCACAGGAAGGTCAAGGACGAGCCAAACGCCCCACCCTCTTCCTGCAACAAAGCTTATGGGGAGGGGAAAAAAAACTGTCAATAACTCAGAGCTGCCACACCTACTTCTCAGAGGAGAAAGTAAAGTCAGATATTTTACCCTAGCTTTGGTGATTTTTGCAGATGACTGTCATGGCATTGATCAGGAGGTGAATAACACAACTGTTCAGGTCACGAATCAACAAAATAAGGATGGTCTCCTGATTCTGAAAACATCTGAAATGATTTGCTGAATCTTTTCTTTGGGAATGCAATCGAACGTCTTGCTGAATTTTTTTTTTTTTTTTTTTTTTTTTTGGCCTTCAAAATCCAAATACTTCACCCACGGTTAAAAATCCAAACAGACTAGAAATGAATAATACAGCGTCTTCTTTTGAATACAGGATACAATTGAAGATGAAACTATGTGCCACCCTGCACTTCAGTCTCTCACTCTGCTGCCGCCTCTTTGATGTGCGAGGTAGAAAAAGCTGTGCACCTGTGGGGAGCATAAGAGGGTGATGGTGGCAGAGAGGGGACGGCGTGAGGGGATGGAGGTGGAGGGGGGGGTGCGCTGCAGGGTTGTGAGCGTCCGCCAACTTACTTGAGTGTCTATCCACCTTACCCTGCTGCTGCCAGCATCGCTGTGCCAGACTCTGCTCCTCCAGATAAACAAATGCTAGACAAATTTCTCTTTGTTAAACCTGTGTCGACTGCTGCATAATAATGAAGGCTGGTGCTGCCAGCGCATGTGTCCAGCCAGTAATGATCCTCCTGTCTGCGAGGACAATGAGGAAAGAATGTATTCATGCAGACGGACCCCTCTGCTGCTCTGTACATTCTTCCTTCCTGGACTGTCTCGGCTTTGGCGTTAATGCGCCTTTGTAAACACACTAGTCCAGTCACTCTGCACAATTATCCTTGAATGTATTCATAGCAGATCTGGGATTCAGCCCAGGGCATCATTCTTACCATTCTTTTTATTTTGGCCATGACTTATCATTCAGCTGACTCTGATATCGCCACACTGAGCCTTTCAGCCTGTTTGCTTGTGCTCAAAGAGAGTTTGTTAAGATTAAATTGCGGCAGACTGAGAATAAATCTCAGCACTGCTTGACAAAATGCCAAATCTGGTTGATCTTTTGTCAGAGATCAGTCTGGGTGCCTGACTCCAACAGGGCCCACTTCTCATAAAAATAATAATACAATGTTAAGCTATGCGTCTTTAAAACCCTCATCTTAATAATAAAAAAAAAAAAACATCTCTGCTATTCTCTGTGGACTCTACCTAATTATGCATGGAAAATGTCTGAGGGCTGTGGGGGGAGGAGGTGAGAAAGACTGGCTAGTGGAGGACTTTGTGTGGCTTGAGTGCGCTGCTGAAGGCAGCCAAAGTCTACTTTGATACCTGGCAGCTGGATCTCCCCGCTCTAGATTAAAATTACTTTCAGAATATCATGCATCATTACGGCTAAAAAATTGGCCAGATCACAAGGTTGCTGTGATAATGAGGAGAGGACGACAAGGTAAACTGCTGCAGCAAGACACGCATTCAAATGTGATGCATATTTA
The DNA here is from genome assembly GCF_051107435.1 of Chaetodon auriga. Classification (NCBI taxonomy): domain Eukaryota; kingdom Metazoa; phylum Chordata; class Actinopteri; order Chaetodontiformes; family Chaetodontidae; genus Chaetodon; species Chaetodon auriga. Next base: position 6,830,115 of record NC_135093.1, read on the forward strand.
CCTTACAGGACCGGGGAAGGGGGCCACATCTCATTTTCTCCAGGGCGACCCCTTCCAGAGGTCATATCCAATTAAACAAACAAGATGAATGCAGGATTCTTTTCCTTGTGTAAAATGCAAAGAGGCAATCCCCAGCCCGGTGTAAAAAATGCAAAGCCTGTCCAAGAGAATTTGATGATTTGAAATTCACCCCCCACCCCCACCCCCATGCTCACATATGTAATATCCTCTTTGTCAAATATGTATGTAATGGGACTGTGAGGAGAGCTAACATGGAGCGCCTGTGTGTTAAGCTGTTGCATAGTGGTCATGCATTTGATGAACGTTCAGCACTGTGCTCCTGGAAGAAGAAATGTGATCTGGACTAATAGATTTAAAGTGTGTTTGTTCACTGACTGTACCTTCAATCATATCAGTTCATGAGAAGTAGTAGCAGATCCTTTACTTAAAGCTGTGCTAATCAATGTTTTTATATCAACAACGTGTCAAATGAGTGCGTGTAATGTGAAGCACTTACAGACAGTTATCACCACTCTGTGCAGCACTACAGAGTCTTTCAGAGCTATTTTCAGCAAACGAGCTCTGATAAACCCACTGTTAGCTGTCAGCACCAAACAGCAGACAAAGCTAGTTGGTAACTAGTAAACATAGTGCAACGTTTAGCAGCAAATTAGCCAGATACAGGGTGAATATTGGACTAACATTCATCAGGTGGCCAGAAACAGGACTCCAAATGAGCAGTAATGTTTCTCTCTAAGTGCTGAATTTGTATAGACTGTTTGCTAACAAGTTTGCCATTCCACCTTCAAGATGCAGTATGCAACAGACGAGTGCCATGCATCGAATAGAGTGAGGGTGAAGCTCTGTGTGGTGTTGGGACATATTCCCACGTGTTTTGTACTACACACCATTATAAGCAAAAGGAATTATTGGAAACTTATCACAAGTTGCAGGATTTTCTGCAGGATTTTCCACCACTGAATCAGGCTTTTACCTTCAATTTCTCATACAGGGACAAAGTGTGGACACACTGTAGGTTTGGCTATGCGAGATCAGGCTTTCACCATTCCCCATGAAGGGAAGTGCATGGGCATCCGCATTTGTAGAAGAGCCAATAGAGCGCCCTGTTTCTGAAATGACCTGTGATTGGCCAAAGTCTCCCATCATGGGTGAGATTTTCTAAAGCTAGAAACATTGCGAAGAGGAGGTGTAGAGGACTAATTTTCTCTCTCAGAACACTTCAATTTCAACATGTTGGAAGGTTATATTGGAATTGTTGCCCAATGGCGCCAACAACAAAACGCTAATACGGCTTTAAAATATGTAACATATGATATATATGTCATTGCAATATTTCATATGATGCATATCAGTATCTTTTTTTGCAGCTATTGAAGTGCCTTAAAAATGTCATAGCTAAAAAATATATATATATCAAAAGTAAAAGCAGTTGATGGTTGAATGCACTATTTTTTGTTAAGATACTTTCTTAGGGATTTCATAGATCACAAAGTCTATAAAAAGATAAAAAATAATTTGTGTTTACAGTTGAGTATCAATGACACGGAAGGGGTTGATTTCCCGTTGACCTCTAACCTCAGGGTTGTCATGGTTTTTTTTAATCTCGGTAGTGGAGAGAAGAAAAAATAGCGTGAAGCAGTGACCGGCAGGTTGAGACCTTTTTGTGCAAAGTGTGTATTTTTGTGCATGGACTGTTTGCGGACCAAAACGCTGTTAAGTTTGCGAAGTTGGGAGTGTTGTCAAAGTGTGTTTCCTCCGACGTGAAGCGAGTTCAGCTGAGGAGACTAGCTTAGGCCGGGCTAGCCGAGGCCGGGCTAGCCGAGGCTGTGCTAGCATAGGCCGGGCTAGCCGCGCGGGGTCACCGTCGGAAGGAGACGTCGGCCGTTGTGCTTCACCTGCAGGGGGGGAGAAGAGCTTCAGTGGTCGACGCGGTGGTTTCTTCAGTTGAGGACGCTTTACTGCTGAGGAGCTGCGGTCCTGTATTCTTCAGACACGGAGCTGCCGCCATTCTTTTCCCGACGCTTGGAGGCGTTGCTGTCCCGTTTTCTTCAGACGCTGCTGCTGCTCTGCATTCGCCATATGGAGGTAACGCTGTTCAGTTCCTTCACGAGCTTCGACGTTAAGTGCGCCAACTAGCCTTTAATGCTGGCTTATTTAAAGTACACATTAAACAGACAAAAGTCCACGAAAAAAGCGTCAACAACAGACACAAACTAATTATCCCGGGTTTTGAATTGTTGAGGGTTAATGTTAGTGAACTAGAGGGTCTCTGTACCTGTGTTAACCTGCTAGCCTCTCATTGAAATTTAAAGTGAGCGACATCATACATTACCATAGACAAGTGTTTTTATTAGGTGTCTCTTTCACCATTGTCCTAAGTTTTGGTATTTAAAGGGGTTGATGCTTTAAAGATCCTTTCATAAATTACTAGCCCTGTCACGAGCCGATGGTGAAAAGGCTTACACACTGATGGTGTCATGTTGTTCTGTGCACCACTGGATCGTTATTATTTCTGATACATTGACGTGTTTGCAGCATATTGTTGTTGCTGGTCAGAGTTGCTGTAACTACTTCATATGTTGAATTTAGTTTAACAGTGCAGCATATTTTATAAGCTGATCATAGGTGTTATACAGGAAATCTGAATCTGCAAAGTGACCATATCCAGAAAACTGTAGTGGCATAAAATGTGTAATATTTCCGCCTAAACATAGTAAACTGAAGGTATAAAGTAACGTACATACTCAAGTGAGGTGAGAGTATGGCAAAGTAGTTCTTCTCTTTCCACCTCTGGTGTCATTTATTATCTTTTTATACAGGACAATGAGTGTGTGTTAAGTACAGTCAGTAAAATCCAGAATATGCTGACTATCAAATCTTTAAAAGTCAAGATTTTGTAATATAAGATATGTAAAATGAGACCTGATGACCTCTCAGATGAGTCACCTGTCACCTGACCAGCAGTGGACCAGTCATAATGGAGGTCTGTTCTTTATAAGCTGTTGTATACAGCAAAGCTGCTGCTGCAGTTCCAGATGACAGACAGTCTGATTTAGTTTTTATTGCTGAATCTTACTCCGGTAATGAAGTTGGGACTGTTATGTTTCTCTCATTACCTTTTCATTAAAGATATGACTAGAAAATGGGGTTGCCATGGCGATGGCTCCAGGAAGTCTCCAAGCTGTATGCGGAGCTGCATTGTTTACTCTTTTGCCAAGAGTGCTGTCTTCAATAGGAAAGACTTTTTTCTTTCCCGAGCCTTCATCTATTTTCCTTTCTTTTATGGATCAAACAATGACCTGCAAATAGAACATTCTTCACTGGTCCTATTTGTTAATGCTGAGAGGTTTCATTAGCTTGCTCGTTGCTCCCAAAATGATAGCTGACGCTACTCGGTGGAGTGGGGGGGTAGGGGGAAGTAATTCACAGGCTGTAAGTAGTAATTTACACAGAGGAGATTAAAGAAAATGGTATGGAACCATTTTGTCTAAATGACATTGGGTTTAATGTCTGCAGAAGCAACTGCCAGTTTGCTTGAGCATTACATGGTGAGGGCTGCTAAGTCTTTCATTGGCGGTGATGAATATCAGTGTAAAGTAAAAGTAGTGACATTCATAGGGGCATGTAAATCCATCTATCCAACCATCCTGCAAGCCGTGTTGTCCAAAAGAATGCTTCAGTATCAGTCTCAAGTTACTACGGTGTCCAAGAGTAAGGTAAATAAGAGAGGGTAAGGACAGAGTTGCAACCTTTTTCTCCTCATTCATCAGCAGCATTTTCCAAACCATTAGCCCTGTCATTGCTTCCTGTACTTTTCATGTCTGCTGGCTGGCTTCACCCTCAGCACTGTGATTAGTTCAAGCAGGATGCCACTCATCGATTTTGCTCCACTGGGTGTAAGTTAACCCTCTGCCAGCTTTTAATTGCTTCTCTTGACTGTTAAAGCAGAGCATGGCTCCTGTGGTTAAAAAAAAAAAAAAAAAAGCCTTGGATTGAATTTTGTTTGAATGTTCATACACCCGCTTCGAAAATGTGCTGCCTTTGAGAGGATTCAAATCTATCTGCGCTATCAAGAAATAAACGTGTTTTGCTTGTATCCAAGAATAAGGTGTTTAATTGAATGTGTTACCTGCTGGCAGCAATTACCGTGATGCTGAGAGGTATGGATGGAGACAGAAACATAGATGAAAGAAGAGGAATGTTTCGTCTCCCTCTCTCTCTCGCTGACTCTCTTTCTCTGTCTTTGGAGCTTATTGTGTTTTCTGAGAGCAACATGGCTCTGGCATGATTGACAGAGACATGATGGCTGCGGTAAACAAAAGGTGCTGCGTGTACACAGGGAGATGAGCATGGAATGACTTTTTGAAAACAATAAATCACAACTCGCAGAGAAAGGTTGATGCCCTGAACCTCATTTGACTTGGATTACCATTGGATATCTTGTGATGCAATGTGTCTTTTCCTGTCATAAGAACTGATCTAGATATAAATAAAAAGGTTACTAAAGGGAGCTGTTCTGCCAGTAGCTGTTTCAAGCTGCTCATCGACAGCGCTTTATCGTTTCTAATGAGCTCTGGGTTTGCATTTGTAGAGGGATTTTTAATTATATATCAACATTACATCATCAAACCTATTATCTCTGCTGTGCACAGATAATATTTTAAGTTGTAGTATCTAAATATTTGCAAAGCCAAGTGTGCAAACACACACACGCACACGAAAAAGATGGCGAGATTACACCTGCGAACAATCCATAAAATTGATATATCTTCGACACAGTTTGATATCCATCTGCACGTGAGAAACGCTTTGTTAATGCCAGAGCAAATCAAAGGGAGAAGACGGCAGATGCGCTGCCATTTAGAGAAACGAGAAATACCAGCAATAATGAAAGATGATGTATATGTTTTTAGATTGTGTCTGAAATGAACGCTGCAGGAAATTCTACCTGTGAAAGCGTCGTCTTGAGGGGGAAAAAATGGCAGAAAATCATTTGCTGCAGGAGGTGCTGGTGGATTAAATTTAGCAATTTGTGGCACAAACAATTATTTCAAATGAGTCGATATTTGCTCGGAAACAACACGTTCTCTCCGAAAACAACATTTGTAAATGAGACCAATGCATTTTATCAACATGTTGACAGAAGTCCTAGAATGTGGTTATGAGGGCCTCATAAAGGCAGCCAAGCAAAACTTCAATACTTTTCTAAACGGCCCCTTGGTTTTCTTCTCCCTATCATTATTTGAACGCGTTCTGAAGGTCTTTAATTTGCATCCTAATGCTGTGCCCTTGTTCAATTTAATTTACAATGCAGATACAGACGCGATAAGTGTGACGGAGGTTCATCCCCAAGAAAGGGAAGAGAGAAAAAAAGAAAAAAACCAAGAAAAATTATTTTACTTTCATATGTCCCTCATATGAATTGAGCTAATAAAACATTCATATTAAACAAAAAGCCATTCAGCATCAGCAAGTGTATTATTAAAGAATACATGTGGAGGCATAAAATAATCATTTCTAACACTGCTCAAAGATAAGGACATTTCAAATGCATCTACTGTAGAGCCGCTGCCCCTTGTTTCATGATTTGTTTATCTGCTTTTCGCTTCATGTCTACATGTTTACTTAGCAGTAATTTATGTACTCACAGTCAACATTAGAACATGAAGACAAGCAGCGCAGCGCAGCACATTTAGGGAAGTGGCAGAGCTGTACTCTGGGCTGGCACAAATGACAATGGTGTCACAAGAAACAGATTGGATTTGGGCTCAGGACACTTTGGGCCTTTTTTTTTCCAGGGAGGGGTGTAAAAAGTAGGTTGCAATGCTGGGGGTGTATGTACCCAGCCCCCAGGGCTACGACAAAAAAATATGGGGCACTCACTCTCTCACTCTCTCTCTCTCACGCACACACTCACACACATGCATTCTCTCTCTTCATCTCTGTCTTTTCTCCCTCCCTCATTATATCTTCAATTATCAAGTCAGGAGAGAAACTCATTATTTTTGGAAGTCAGTGCCCATGCTAGTGTTCTTTTTGACACAACACAAGAGGGGAACAGACAAAGTCCATTTGTTGAGATTTGAATCTCCTAATACCATTAGCTAATTGTGAGAATAATCATCTTAAAATGACACTGAGGAAAATGTGATTTATGTATTTTCACTTTTCTGCTCCCGGAATCAGCTGCACTAAATGATCCTTTTCCATGATCCTGTGCAGTATGTCCTTACAGAGCGGGGAGTAATTACCGGCGGGTTATTTCACTATTTGATGCAGCGTTTTAATTGACAGCAGGGCATTCCATGCAAACCATGACCAGGCTGAGCAGCACGTGACCCACCACAGGGACTGTATCTGATTTCATTATTAGCCCCAGTTTGACTGGCTTACCCCTCATATGTACCATGAACACCTTTACCCTTGGGTGGCTTGAGTTAATTACTTCAGCCCATAATGCCTGAGATACCACCTAATACGCATGGAGTGTTACAAATTATGATGCTCAGATTAGATGCTGCTTACTCCCAAAATGAATGCCTGAATCATTTCAGTGTTTAGAATGAACAGGCTTTAGAAATGTAAGGTACTTTTTGCATTAGGCAGCCACGCAAGTTCTGGTTTGATAAAAGGGCCAGTTCACCCAAACGCTTAATTCCATTTACTCCTAGTGGGATCTTGCTGGGCAGGTAGTTTGGATTTGAGATATTTCTGCCTCACACCCAAGGCATAATTTCCACTGAGCATGTCTCCCTCACAAAAATCTCTGAGCATTGTTCCCTTATTGTCCAGCCAGCATGGTCCAGATGAGATCTGATCATCTGAGTCGCCTTCAGTTATTATTCTGCACTCAAAGCAATAGGATTAAGGAGCAGCAGCGAGTGCTTTGGAGACTTTTTTTGGAGGGGCACAAGAGCTGTTCCACCTTATAAATGAACGTTGTTGGGGCTGTATGCAGCCTGACAGGAATACCTGCAAACACATTTCAGGGCCTAATTATTTTATTCATTACTACTTTCCTAAAAAATCAGTAGCACATAAGTAGGAAATATCCAAATACAACATTATATATCATAAAGTATCAGCTATATAAAGAAACTAAGTATCAGCTATATATAGAAACTAAGCATGATTTAGGATGAATGCATTAAAAGCACATTTCAGTGTTTTGTTATACTGCAGTTTTCACACTAAACAAATTTATTAAAATATGTTATTTGCTAGACTTACTTAATGCATATAAATGCAGGATATGAACACATGGAACTGCTATATTATGTAGCTTATATTTACATAATGGTGTGCTGCTTGGGTTAATCCACACTAGTTTCCACTGGAAATACTTTGCTAATAAAGAGACAGTCCCTGTGAAAACTGTTGAACATTTTGAATTATACAGACTAACTGGGACATTATTTCTGGAAAGGCACACCGCTGTTGACTTCCTCAAATGTAATTTTTAGCAGCACAAATGAAATTCTCCTCACCTCTCTTGCACTGGGTTATGTGCAACAATCTCTGAGGCAGAAGTCTCAAAACCTTGGCCCATTAAACCAAAAACAATCTGCAATGACAGACACCACTGGGGCGAGTTATAAAGTATGTTGTCTTGTCAGGGTTGAGTTATGATATGTTGTTTTGTTATATATGCTGCTCTGGTGGGGCGTTGACTCAGTGGTTAGCACTGTCACCTCACAGCTAGTTATTGGATATATTTTGCATTGAACTGTTTTGCAGCATGTGTTTTTTATGAATTTACGTAGGTTGAAAATCTGAAAGAATCAGCTCAGTTCCTGATGATATGGTCTAAATTCACCCTTTTTTTTTAATTTCAAAACAGCATGATTCAGTCATATTTCTCTGTGGAAATGGGCATTGCAAAGCTCACCTAATGAGGATGGTCACTCAGCAGGTGCATTCACACTACAAAAATCAGACGGTGACATCACCACCAAGCTTGCAACCACAAGTGTAGCCGTCTCTCCTGCTGTCTCCAGTCCCCTCTCCTCCACCACCACTATCATGGCCTGAATCACCATTTCCACCATCAGCAGAAGTGGATGGCAGCTCCTCTCCCAACCCTCATCTTGGAGAATGAAGTAGTGTCATTCCAGATGACCTCGGGGTGGATAAAACCAAACAGGTACTCCTGGCTAGTTTTCCACTTTGGCTATTTCAGGGAAGAAACACACTTCTGCCAGTGCATGGTACCAAAACAGACCCTGGCTTGAGTACTCAGTGAAAACTGATGCTGCAGCCTGTTTCCCTTGCACACACTTTAGAGCTCATGCATCATCGGATTTAATGTTTACAGTAAAAGGCTGTGAGAACCCTTTTCCCACTTTGAAGAATGTGTTCACTGAGCGCCGAAGAAGCATGTCACACCCCCGGAAAGCTCATTTAATTCAACTTGCTTTTGAGAAGGACCTGACCAAAAAATGCAAGACAGAGTGGAAAGACAGTTCACTGAGGAGATTCCATTTATCTGGGAAACGCCTACTGCAGCTTTATTAGGCCCAGCCTGAACCACTGAAGTGCAGCAAGAAGGCCACAGTCATATTAGTCGTATCATGTCTAAGTTGTTTGCCTGAGTTGTCTATCAGCTTTTAGGTGGTAAAAACATTCTGTCTTTTTCAGTGTATGTTTGCCATTATCGACTAATAGATATGAGAGCAGGACAAAATGACCCCTGTTGTAGTCTTGCTTGTTTGATGCTGATGCAGATGTCACAGTGTGGCTGTTTCAGTTGTGCTAATAACTCAGTTAGGCCTCAGACTGTATATGTATGAATTCTTAGTCTGAAAAGTGTGACTTAAGCATAGTTTGCTATGCTTATAAACAATAGGCTCCCACAATTAACTCATATAGATTGAACTGAAGTGTTCAATAGGAATCCGTTGTTGCATTAAAGAGTCTGAAAAAAATTACTTCAATAGTCAGGGTCCATCTGGTGCTTTCTGTATGGATTCTGCATGTTCTCTTTGTGCTTGCATGGGTTCCCTGTGGGAGCTCTGGTTTCCCCCACCCTCAAAAACATGTATCTTGGTCAATGCACTTAACCAAGGCACTGGTAGAGCAGGGGTTGTTCCCCCTGCACAGTGGCAGTCCACTGCTCCTCAGGGATGGGTGAAATGCAGAGAACAAATTTCACTACGTCGCACTGAGTATGACTGCATGTGGCAATAAAGAATCCTCTTCTAACATGTTTGAACTGACCCTTTTAACTAGCACTGATCAAGGCTGAGCAGAGGTAATGGACATTTCCGTTTTTCTTGGAGTCAAAAACAGTCCTACTCTAGCCATGATCCAACATCTTTCAGGTGGTGCCTCCCTGCCTGAAAAGCGCCCATAGGTTTAACATTCTCCAACGCCAAGCTGAGATGACCCTGATGGCATCACTCGGGTTATTTCCTCAACAAAGCTACTCCAGAGCCACAAAAGACAGTTTTTACAGGTTGAGTAGCACTACTCACGACCAGTATTATGATTTTCATATGTAAAATGAAGTTCCCCTTCAAACATCGGCCAACAATCACAGGGAAATTACCGCCATCACACAAGATCTGCAACTACCACGCGCCCCATTATTTAGACTGCTCACGTACAAGGTATGGCAGCCCAAATGGCAAGAGCAATTGAGAATATATTAATGCTTTGTGCTCTTAAAGTGTGTTTTTAAGTGCTTTGGTTCGAGCCCTCTGGCATTTAGCGAGGTTAAGTTCACATTATCTTACTGTCTTACATGTGCAAAATTACAGTTTACCGCCATGCAGGGGAGGCAGGCCGTTTCATGGTGATTAGGTGTATCTAGGGTGGTAGGTTTGTGACTACACGTGTGGGTTGGCAGTTGGGGGAAAACTTGAGACAATGCTCCACTTCATGAGCACACACTGTACAGAAGCCCTCCCACACAGCCTTTGTTAAGCCTTCTCTCTTGAGCTGGCACTTCAGCCTCCCTGAGCCCATTGACTCCCACTGGATGCTCACCACTGTGTTTCCTGGGTGAAATATATGGGTGCCTCTTTAATACAGTAACACCCGTATCCATTCCTTTCACACATGCCCCCCTCTCACAAACTGCAGCCAATACAATTTAATCCCATTTGGTAGGCAACTTAAATTCATCCAATTTCACAGATTAGGAGTTGTGGTCTCTCTGCAGAAATTTAGCTATACTGTTGGGGTTGCTTTTGCTTGAATTTCTGAACACACAAGAGAAGCATATAACTAGGAAAAAGTGTAATGAATTTAATGCATAATTTATATGTATATTTCTTTACCTAACCTCCCTGCTCTTGAGTCTATGCACTCATTTTCATGAAGGTTATTTAAGTCATTTTGACTTTGCTTATATTGTCTATAAGCCAGGCTTATTTCATTCAACAGGCCTCGCCACAGCAAGCGTAGTTTCTATAACAACCATACATGACAATGAAGCTGGAGATCCTACATAATTAAACAGCACGTATGAACATACTGAGCTAATGGGATGTCGGCGTTATGTGGCATTTGCTTTTAATTACAAAGTTAAAACTTTTTTAAAAGGTTCTTTGATCAAGCCGGGAAACAGCATTAATGACACATTAATGAGTATGTGGAGATGATTGGCAAGATTAACTCTCCTCCGCTTTTGTTTTCCCATCTCATTGTGATTCCTGACATAAATGTGCACGGGATTGTTTGCATGATGCTAATTAATTTTCAAAAAGAAGCGTGTCAAGCGCTTATGTGAGACAATCCAATTTTTTATTTTCCCACTTTATAATGTCATCTTCTCTGCTCAAAACGTTTCATTCCCGCAGTCAAGTTAAAATCAGAAGTGTGAAATACAGTGGTTTGATGTGTGGCGTGGTTTTAAGGGTTCGTTTGTTCCGTGGGAACTGAGAAATGCAGTAATTCTTGCAAAAAGTGCAACACAAATAGATGCATTGGGTAGGAAGATGATGAAATACAAAAAAAAGGGGGAAAAAAACGACAAAAAGCCCAACCTCTGACAACAGGGATCGGTCTGTCTTATGAAAACGAACACCGATGGTTTTAATTTACTGACTGCATTAGCCGGCTCTTCTCCAACCAAGCTTGCTGTTGTCTCGTTGGCAGCAGCAAAAGTTATTAATGGTGCAATAACAGGAGGCAAGCCTGGGCACAGAATATTCTATTCCCTCTCAGATTGTGTAATGATTTTCCACGAAACAGAGGGCTGCCCGCTATTTCTCACTGCGTTTTTTTGTTTGTTTGTTTCTTAAATGAAGTGACGATGGGAGGAGGTGGCAGAAAACGTTGCCCTTTGGGTTGATTGACTTATATCCTTCACAACTGACATTTAAAAAAAAACAAAGCTTTACTATGACAGGAGATAAGGACTGACACTTAGCTACTTGTGTGTACATGTTTATCAGACATAGCTTCAAAAACGTAAAAATATGACAGAGAATCTGGAGTTATCGAGAAGAGACACACAAGGCAGCTTTGCCATACTGCGTGTGAGATGTTACATAAAGCGAGGGAGATTGATAGAGCAAAAATAACCTTTCAAAGCTCTTTTATGCAGTCATTTCTAACTTGAGAACATATTCACGACCTGACATTTTAGCATAAGGAGTCAAGGGGTCGTTATTAAATTCAGACCAGAAAAAGAGCCGCGAGTTCAGCAGAAGATTTGGACGATGACCTCCCGTCTGGAAACTTGTTGTTGGTGGTTCTTTCAGCTTTTATAAGGCCAGCTCTGCAGGTTATGCTTTTAATCACAATTACTGGCCAACTGTCCAAGTCTGTTCAGTGATTTATGGGTTTTAAAAAACAGTGGGGTGATTGTCTGAGAAGGTCAAGCTGCAGGGCAAATGAGTGGTAGTATTATACCACTCTACTTACTGCCATTTCCTCCTTTTTTTTGCTTGTGGAGAATAAATTAGCCTCCACCTCAGTGTGAAATAAACTTTAAACTGATCTAAACGCACCTACAATCAAAGGTTAACACTTCCCGATTCCGTACTTTTAATGCTTCTGAGTACGAATCAATACACATTCAGCCCTCCCTCTCCCCTCCTTTTTTTTTGCCACAGGCCCTCATATTGATTCCATGCATGAGCCTGCAGAGTTATCACAAAACAAATTGCACAGACTTGAATTTGACAATCCCTTTATGAGGAGCGCTTCATTGATTTCTGGATGGTGGCTCTGTTTGGCTGCTTTGCAGAGGAGAGGGGAGGTTGCTCGTTGGAGAGACACGGCGCAGCTTATTCTAATTGCTTTATTGCCTTATTGTATTCTGGCGGCAGCTTATGCAGAGAGTTAAAGCTAGTGACTGTTGCTTGCATGTACAGTTTGTGTGTTCCCCCCGTTTTGCCGGCCATGTCTGAGCCCTGTTGGGAATAGCACTGACTTGCGACTTTTCCAGAGGATACGACGTGTCAGCGAAATCTGTCCTGCAGTGCGAGGCTTGACACTGCAGTGACAGCGCAGCAATATTTCCCCTCTTGTTTCAGAACAAATTACCAGCAGCATGACATCAGAGGGCTCATTGTGCAACCAGACCCCCTCCTCACACACCACTACCTCCCCTCGAGTCAACTCTCTGGATGGGTGGATGGTCTCATTATAATATACTCTATGAATTTTATTGTTTTCTGATACTTTGAACAAGTTCCACAGAGGGGTGAAAATAGAAAATCTGTGCTACTTGACGCATTCATATCAACCATGACTGACGTGAAATTGATTTTTCTTTTTTTTTTTTGAGTTTGCATTTTTTTCATTATTTCTGGATACCATAAACATAAGTCACCGTTATCAAAGTGTTTATTTACCTTTACGTACTTTCATCAATTCCCTGTTATCTTAAAAGATACCTGTGAACATGAAAGCATTGTAAATGAGACAGAGGTCTCAATAGGTTTTCCTCTATGAACAATGTTTATCCCAAAGCACTTTCCATTACTGCCTTGACAGGTATAAGCAGCAGATACGGCAACCAGGGGTGAAATAAAATCAAATGGCTCACAGAAGACAGAGTGGAGAGTCTAATATCGTTTGACACTGCATGTCCGTGAGGCCACCAGATGCAATTCACCTGCAGGGTTAAGAGTTTATCCAGAGCTCCAAGCTAGAGTACACATACATTTCTTCTTTACTTTCCTACATGCATCACTTTGCTATCAAATGGCCACTTCCAACCGCCTCCCAGCCTCTGCAAAAAGTCCAAAATGGCATTCATCTCTACACTTTCCTTTCTTTTCCACTAGGTTTTAAGGTCCTCCATGAAAAGGAGGAGGGGAGGAGTGGGGACGCTGCCCGCTCTGCCTCCTTTTTCCCCTGTGTGGAATAAAGCTGCATTTTGAGAGGGAGTGCTGTCATGCATCACACACCGGGAGGAGCAGGGGAACAAACAGGGCCAGATTCATCAAACAGAGGGAGTCGCTCTGCAGGATGGGGAACGCTGGGTGTTAATCAAAGTTGAACAGCTAAACTCATTTTAATCCAAAGGGAGAAAGAAGGATCAGAGGGGGAGGAATAGTGCAGGCTGCAGCTTCTGTCTTGTGCACAAAAGGGCGAACAGAAAATCTCAATCAAAATACTAAAATACTGCATGATGAGATAATCCAACATAAAATCGTAAACACATGAGCAAATGATAATCATAGCGAAAATGGAGGAAAGTTTTCTTACATGAATTGCGGTTCAAGTTGCAAGAATTCATTATGCAAGCGCAGCTGATTCTTTGCACCCCGTTTTGCATATTTTCAGCTTGCTTTAAACACGCTGTGCCACCCAGTCACTCTGGCTTATTTGTTTTTAAGTCCTGCAGACTTTGATGTGGCCTGTAATCTTGTCCAGTCTATTAGGATATTCAGGTTGAAGCAGAGCGTAAATTAGCAGAGAAGCTCCAGTCCAGCTCGTGTTTTTTGGAATATTCCGCAGCTCCTAATTGGATGAATGGGTTTATTTTGTTTTTGGAACAACCATGGTGAGGCTTCTGTTTAATCTCCGCGGGCCCCTCATCCTGCTTCCCCACCCACTCACCAGATTGATTGTATCTAATACCAGACAATGGCATCAATGAATTCAAGTAGGTTTTTTTCTCTCTCTCGGGTAGACAAGAAAGGGAGTCATTTGCATGCAGGTGACGTGTTCAAACGGGGCAAGGTGAGATGAATCGAAATGCAACTCAACAGTTTCCTAATGCTTTGACCTAATTATGCGTCCATTTTTCTGCTGTCTTTTTTCCCCACACAGGAGAGTCACATCCCATTCAAACTACTCAGGATTGGTTTTGATTAAAAAAAAAAAAAAGTCTCTGCTGATTCACTGCTTCTCTGTAGTTTCGCTGACTTCATTTGAATTTACTGGAAGATTTAATGTGTATTAAAAAATCTGCAGGAGAAAATAATGCTTAAGTGTAAGTTGTGCAGAGGCCGGACGAACCTTTTCTTTCATTGATCGGCTGTGCTAATGAGCACTTCCTCAGGATGCTCTTAAGGTTGCATGTATCGTCTTACATTCTCATCCTTACCACGGCAACCACGACATACAAACCCGGTGAGCAGGAGACTACACGCGTGCCGACCAAATGAGCATCAAAGAGCGCAAGATTCATGATGGTGGAGTATTGATCCCTGAGGAAATTTAAATCATGTTTATAGGAATTTACTTAGATCACCCCACAGACGCTGAACAAGTGCACATGCTTGGCGGAAAGGGAGAAAACATTGATGCATCTGGTCTATAAAATACAGGTGGCAAGTTGTTGTAGAGGTAACTGATTTATTATCTGTACTTTCGCAGCTATTTTTTACAGCCCTTTGACTAATAAAGAGATAATGTAGCAGAATAATTGGTGAATTTTGTTATTTATTTATTTATTTGGTCATTTTCTGGGCAGAAAAAATACTGATTTCACACACTTGTGTTGCACTCAGCCTTGACATGCTATCGACTCCCTCTGCTTTGTGGAGCATTTTTAGCATATGACAGTCCTATCGCCGCGGTCCAAGAGTGTTGTAACACACCACTGGAAAAAAAGACTCAGACCATGTCCTGTTAGAATAAATGAGACGAGGGGGAGCTAAGAAATAAAAGAAAATGTTCCAGCCATTGCCACCACCCTGCTCCACTGTCTGGGCTGACATTAACACTGAAATGAGAATGACCTCATCATACGTTCAGCCAAATCATCATAAATGACATGATATTAACTCCAGCAGACAGCTTTTTTTTTTTTTTTCTTGGGCAGTTCTCCGTTTTGCTTGAGTTTGTGGTTCTGTGCCCTTGTTATCTGGCCCTCCAGACTCTACTCTCACTGTGAGGCAGAGGAGCAGAAAGATGGCAGTAATTCATTTTGTGCCACGCCACAGGCAAGGCTCTTTTTCCCTTCTGCCCATTACCTCCAGACCAGACTCCACATCTCAGCAGGACTCTGCTCCCTTCCGCTCTGGCCCAGACCCACCATACTCCAGGGGGCTGAGGTTGGACGACCCACTTCGGATTCTGTCAGCACCGCCCGCAATCATCCGAGGCACTCCACTCCACCTCCAGGAAAACAGAAAAAAAAAAAAAAAAAGAAAAAAAGATGGCAGCGTCACAGTCAGTCAGACTGGGGCAGCAGTGGCTGGTTCCTTTCTCTTCATCCAAATAACTTAAGACAATTTCACACAGTCAAAGATTTGTAGATTATGGAAGAAATAAAAACAAAATTACAAAACAGAAGTGAAAATCTGAGATGTCACTCCAACCAAAGGAGAAAATGACTCCCATAAATTAGGATCCTTGTACCTTAGAGGCAATTCACCTCTGCTAGTAGGTTGTTTCTGGTAATGAAAGTGATGCTTGTTTGTCGAACAAAAGGCAGGTAGCTATTCAGTTTATTGGCAATATGAAAAAATAGCTTTGTATTCTATTATGGCTTGTTGTTTCATCTTAAACTGGAATGATTCAGTACATTTCCAAGGTAAGATATTCCGGTTTGAAAAGCTGTAAGTTTCAATTACAGCCCAGTGTTTTTAAATGAGGAGATGCACATCAAATCCAAGATGCCTGGATGTTTATGAGTTTAGAGTGGCGTGATGGAAAAGCTCCTTTTTTTTTTTTTTTTGCAATATTGCCACAAGACCTAATTCGCTCCCGCGGCAAGCGTTTGAGTTTATTTTTTATCCTCATTTTGACATGTTGTTCATGAGGAGAGCAAAAGAAATATCCCATTAACAGGCTCTCTCCTATCTCCCTACATAAATCACTGACATGGAAATGAAACTGTTCTGACAAAAAGGGAGATGGATAGAGGAATACAAATGCAGAAACATTACACACACATCCATCCCTTCCCCGGCTCTTCCCCATATCACATAAAGGCACTTCAGCAATTGGAACAACTTCTGAATGGACAATTAGGAGTGCAACAAAAGTCTGAAGTGATTTAAAAGGGAAAAAAAATCTATCTGAAAGGACTCTTGTATATAATTACGTCTGAGTCGCATTCTTTTCACAGGATGGCAGATTCAGCTAATCAATGTGGACCAAGTCGTCAATTCTTTGTTAAAGTGTGACAAAGCCATGGATTACTGATTACTGTGACAGCAATTATATTTATCTTTCGGTTGTGCAAGTGTTGTAAAATTGTGGCCTAAAATCTCAACCCTTCCTCCCATAAAAACACCTATAATCAATGTTTTTACCTCGGCCACATAATATTTGTTTCTGATTAGCTGGCAGCTTTTCAGATACACGTACAACATAGTCCAGTCAGAAAGGAAGGTATGGATAGCTCATTTATCAGCACTATATGTTTGTGTTACGGCCATCAGCTGTAATCACGTCAAATTCCTTCCAGATAAATAATGTTTTTTCCAGTTTCGCACAGCTAATGGTTCTTAATACTCCAAATGCCACAAGGCTTAACCTCTCTTGCTACGGAGAAGAAGCGGGTCAGTGGTGAGAAAAAGATAAGCAACAAATCTAGAATTGTAGTGAAACTATTTAAACTGTGAAAGTATTAGCAAGTTTTCGTTAGCTAATCATCAGCTTTAGCTTGCTGAGTTAGCTGCTAGCGTCATGTCCTTGACAACAAATGACAAATTTAGAAAAAGAAAGATTCCAGAGGTCTGAAAATAACTTCAGGGATCAATAGAAACGATGCTTTCTCATGTTGCTACTTGCTACCAGTTAAGCTAACTTTTACGATAGAGCTAAAGTTGTGACATCAGGTGCGGGCTAGCTTCTGTTAGCTTCTGTAGCTCAGCATGTTTAGTGTTCATATTCTAAGATAATTACACATCTGCTACTGAAGCTGCTGTAAGAAACTGAAACTTTTAACAAATGTGTAATTGCTAAGCACAGAAAAAAACAAAGCTTGTCAAGCTAACTTGGTTTTGTCCATATCCAAAAAAAACCCCATTGTCTTCTAAAGTCTTTTTTTAACTTTCTAATTGTAATCTCTGCCGTCTAAAGGCACCTACAGCTCTTAGTCCTCTCTGTCATGTTCTGACTTGTCAGCACCTTAATTGCATTTCAGCACACCTTGCCACTAATCTTTTCCAGTGGATTTTCCTCATATATTCCTATAAAAAAATAATAAATATGCTCAACAACAACAACGGTGACACTTGTATTACTCACCCAGAAGCATGAAATCATTGATCTTTGTCCTCTTTGTTCAAGATAAACTAACAGATTGACCCGATGCTTTGACACAAGAGAGTGCAGCTCAAATCACAGCCTAATATTTCACATACCTCCCTGAGGAGCAGCTGACATTTACTCACTTAAACCTATCATGTCCTCTCAGTACTCTTCTCTATGTCACTGCTTCTCTCTCTGTTATTTCGGCACAACTTTGGCCTCCAGCATATGTTTGTCTACATTGTGACCCAGTATGAGAGATGCTGCAGCTTGGTGATGAACTCCTGGGGATCGCAGCTGCAAAAACAGCCCACTGATGAATCCTGCGGAGCCAGTGAGGAACTCAAATCCTTTTGAGAGACAGAAAATATGACTCTCCTGAGCTCGTGTGCGTGCACCCCTGCAACAGGCAAACTCGGATATAAACAAAGCACTTACTTGAGATAAGTAGCTGCATTTACCTAATCTCGCCTGCTTTTGGTCATGTCCCGGTAATTATAATATCACTCCACAATGTGCAGGTATACTTGAAGTAAATGCCGGGTGTGGAGAAAGCCTTGATGAAGTGGATGAAGTGAGATGCTGATAGCGTCAGTGATTGGCTGCAACACAAGTCTCTTTGATCTCTCTTAAAGGTTAAGAATAGTCCATGTAATTTATGTTTTATTCATTTTCTGACTTTTCCAAAGCAGAAATTCTTTTTGGAGCTGCTTATCTGGCTGAAAAAATAATCTTTTTTTTTTTCTTTTTTTTTTAGACCGCAAATAAGAAAATGTATAAGAATGACCACCAAGTAGCAGGAAAAGTACAATAAAGCATCTCTAGTAAGTAATGTTCGAACAGAGGGAGAGAGCGGAGCTACACAACATGGCTTTCACCAGCAAACGAAGAGGATTAAGTAAGTTTCCCTTTGAGAAATTAACTACTACACAAAGTGGAGATAAAAGAAGAGACAGAATAACGAGGCCTGTTTGCCTATTCAGAGGGTTTAGCCATGTATTAAAAATCATACTGTTAAGCTTCCTGACAGATGCTAATGAAGTGATGTTTACATTTTTGATTCGCTGCCTAAACAAAGATAAGACATGCTCTCGGAAAACAGCAAGCCCCGCAATCCAAACACATCCATTGAGCCTGTCACCAAAGACATGACAGCTTTCTTCCCTACCAACAACAATGAGCGACTCATTTCCATATTAATGAGAGAAAAGAAAGGCAAGTGGATGGGAGGGGGGGAGTTGAGCGCGGAGGGGGCGATGTTGCTTCTTGTTGTCTTGGCACCTATTGACAAAGTCTTCAAATAGGTTGTTAATGACCAGCCTAAAACACAGGGAGCAGCCTGTGGAGTAATCATATCAACATGTTGCGCATGCATATCATGCTGCGTGCCGTCGCCATGCCTCCTATGCAGTTGCAGTTGTGTATCTGTTTGGCTTTATTGCCACACACAAGATAGATATGCGCGCATTCATGCAGGGACACATGCGTGCACATGTGCATTCCTAAACACCACGCACACACAGCACTTAACATATTGTACAATGAGAGACATCCTCATCCCACAGGAAGCAGGCTTCAGTACACCCAAAGGGTAAATACAAAATTAGTAGCTCAAGAGTACTCCACGCCAAATCTAAGAGGGGATACAAAACATCTGCTGGATCCCACAGTACTGACTCCTCATAACCTTTGAATTTCTGCTAGCCTAACCTACAAGTGAATTTTCATTTATGCAAATTTATTAGTCATGAGGACGGTGATACAATGTCTTCTGTGGCATTTGAGGGTCACCTGCCTTGCAAGGCAGCTGGATTTACAAGACCATGAGATCACACGAGATCATGTGATGCGAGAATCCATCATGTCAGGCTTCAAGTTACACGCTTGTGGCAGAACCACTGTCATTGGGACCAATCAGCATCCTCTGAGGAACTACTGGTAGTCGTGTGGGTGGTGGCTTAAGTGTGAACAGTGAGACTGTTCCGATAAAAGCGCCCTTTTTTTGGCCACTGGGTGGCAGCGGAACTGGAACCTGGCGAACTCGTTAGCAAGTCCAATATGTAATGTAAGTCCAGTATTGACTCTCTTTTAGCCCTGTTTTTGGTTTCTACCAAACAAAAAATCTTGCTCTTTAACTCCTAAATGCTCCACAGCTAACTGTGTATGTCTGCTGTTAAATGCTGAGCAGACATTGTGCAAGTTTTTTTTAAACTTGTTTGTGGAAAACAGCTGCTTCCTGTGTCCAAAAACAACACTGTGAGAGCGAACCAAAGCAGTAAGGGTGCGGAATGGATGACTTAACAATAAGCTCTGTAATTGTAATCTCTGCTTGCATTCTGAGTTGACTACTATGACTAAGACTTTACTCGGACTTGGCCCACAGTTTCCATTATGACAAAGTATAGTATGAGACTATGGCAGACTGTAGTTTGTACACCAGTGTTTCTCCAGGATTTGAATATTTGTTCCCACATTCTGTGTAGGTTTCTGATTCTTGCCTCTGAGAGGAATCTCCTAGACATAATCTTCCAGTTCATAGTGCATGTCATTAGCCTCCTAAATTACAAACATCATTAGGAGAATTGATTCAACTTAGCCTCCTGGGGGGCTTCAGTCTGCTTTCTCTACGTGGCAGGAGCTCATTTTGAGTGTGGTGTCAATCCAATTTCACAAGTTCAAGCGGACCCATTGGGGGTCTGAGCCGTTCACCCCTCTTTATCCTTGCATGGTGAGGCCCTACCACCTCATTAGCAAAAAAGAGTGGATTGTGTGTGTGTGTGTGTGTGTGTGTGTGTGTGTGTGTGTGTGTGTGTTTTGTATCATGAAGACCTACGCTACTGCTCTGTGATCTTGTGAATGTACCCTACTACACCTGCACACAGTATTTGTCCCAGTACTGAGCTCTATTTAATGTGGACATAAATAAATTGTTAAAGTGTGTGCGCTTGCACATCGATCTTTGTGTGATCCAGTTTGAGTTTTAGACCTTGGGAGTGAAGACATTTTTGGGACATGAAGACATTTTGGCCAATCCTCCCTTTCTGATGGAGCTTCAAAGGGCTGTTTGAGAGTTCAGACTTGGTTTTAAGGGTTAGGGTGTGATTAAATTTAGGTTAGGGTTAGAGTAAGGGTTAGGGGGAAGGAATTGAAATCCCATCCACACAAGCGCTGTTTTATACAAATTGTCATCCATATGAATTGAAGCATTGTCAAAAGCATGCCAAACTGACGAGTGGCAGTATAATCCTTACCCTGAAGTGTGTGTGTGTGCAGTTTGAGCATGTTTCAGTAGAGGACATGAAGTCATTGTGGCACACTGACCTCTGCAAGAACCTCAAATGCTGCAGCGTTGTGTGGGGCATCGCTGGGGCACGCCGCAGTGAAGAGGAGGGACGCTGATTTTTAGTCCAAAAAGACAAATGTTACACGTTTCAGTGCCCTCTAATGCTGTATTTGATGGTATTGTATTTTCTACAAATTCAATCAAAAAGCTAAGAAATGAAATTGTAACTTACCAATGAGCTGGCACATCAGAATAGTGCCTGAGCAGAGAATGTGGAGGGAAATCACTTTGATAAGAGTCTGCCTGTCAAGGGAAGGCAACTGAGGGGAATTGACAAATAGAAAAACGACCGGGCTACACACGCAGCATGAGCAAAACATCAAAATTTGAACAAGTTTGCCCCTCGAATTCTAATGCAGCATGGTCCTTGCAACAGCCACTAATTCCAGCCCATGTAAGAAACATGGTGGGGGTGGTGTGGCCTCAATAATTCATCTGGAGATTGATAGATGTGTGTCTCCAGAGACTGCAGTGTGGGTAGTATGTTGCTCAGCTCTCCGCAGAGACTCGCTGTGAACTCTGCCTGTGAATTTGTGAGTATTGAGATCGGGGTCAGAGGTCAACATGAGAAGGTCTCAAACACAGCCACATTGAACCCCGTACCTCCTCCTCTCATAGGATGCCACAGATCCCTTCAGCACTCAAGACTGCTCTCCATCTCCAGTGAGATGTTTCAAGTTGATTCAGCAACAGATTGAACGTGGACGTGCAATTATGGTTTTGCGCTTAAAAAACTAATAAAGCACTTCGTAGCTTCGTGACTGCGTTGTTTAAAAAGGAATCCGTAATCAGTTCTGCTCTTCATCAGCTTCATTACTTTTGGCTTTCAATGAAACAGTTCAAAAGGTTGACTGAATTGATAAAGCATTACTGCTGGCTTTGATTTACCGCCAGATCTGATTCCATATTTCCTCTTTTGTCTTTACATACATTACATTATCTGCCTTTGTGTTTCTCAGCGCGTGCACAAGAAGCCTTAAAGTTTATTTAAATGCTGTTGCCCTCACATAATAGGGGGCAACACATAATGAAACAGCTTTCCCTCTGATCTGGCTTTTGATTGTGAACACAGTGTCTGAAAACATCAATCTTGATTTTTGTAAACAGTATACAATCAGTCCAAAACATCAATAAAATCACAGCTATGAGATTCAGGAAGATAATTTCACCACATTAATTTTCTGCATAATTATCCCACTGAGGGGCTTTGTGCTATATGCTGCACACCCCCACATGTAGCATGACCCAATCTTTGATGGGCAGATCAATATTGGAGCATATGGAGGCCAGGCCGAATATTGAAATGAAAAATGGAAAATGGGATATAGATAATTGATCTCACTCAGCATCCTGACTGACACTTCGCACAATCTGCTGCCATTCACTTGACCTCACGGAGTGACGACACGAAGTGCAGAAATTAGACCGAAGATGAAACGTAGATGCAGCCACGTGGTTTCACCGCAGCGGGGCCACGCTTCCAATTGTGTATCTGAGTCGAACCCTTCATGGATTAATGTGATGATGTGGATCAGCGCTTGTTCTTTGTGCAACAAGTTCCAAGAACGGACAGTAAAAATCAATCCTGTGATGTCACCCGCGACCCCGTGCATTCACAAAGCACTGAGGGTCACGTGCTGTGCCACATAGTCGTGTCAAATCAATAGCGCATGGGTGAGTCCAGCACGTACACACACAGTGAAACAATATTTAGTATTACTAAATTTAATTGTGTGCCCTCAAGCCACAGCACTACTACAGAATAATCCCTGTGGGGAAATCAAAGGAACTCCTGAAATAATCAATATCAGGTAGTGGAGATTTGTACAACCCGTGTTCTGTGAAGAACACTTGTGGCACATGAACTTACCAAACTTAGAAAGTCTAAGAACATTTCTTACAACTGCAGGGCTTGTTTGCTCACTTGACTGTGTTACATGTGAGCTTTCATTCAGCAGCATCCCTCTGTTATCAGTTCAAGTGAGAGCCATTAATTATATGTGAAGAAGAGTGGAGCACAGATATCAGATTATTAAAGGAATACCATAAATTGCACTTACATAATTCCATGTAGGGACATTAGCAGCCTATTACAGGGTTTGTTCAGCCAAATTTCTTAATAAATAAAGAAATTTCTCACTTAGTCTTACTTGATTGTGGTCATGCAGGTATTTTTTTGTCGCCTGGATTAAAGGATCACTTCCTTTAGATTACCGAGTGGTAAGTTTTAAAGTGGCCTGACAGTGTTGGTTGCATGTGCCCATGTTTTGAAAGAGATTTCTGATGTCGCTCCAGTAAAACAGAGGTGAATTAAATTATGTGTTTGTGCTGATTAAACCTGCATTAATTGTTTTTCACGTTCGCCAGCTAGCTGCTAACTTTGTCTGTGGACTGTTTGGTGCTGGGGAGGCAGTGTACGGTGGGTTTATCTGAGCTTTTTTTGGCTGAAAAGAGCAGAAAACAATGCTGATGAGAGCTGACCTAAAACAGCAAATCTGAGGCGTGATGGTGGTTTACTGGTTAAAGCCATGGACTGTTTATCACATGAGCATGGTCTCCATGACATCCCCCACAGGTTTCTGAAGAGCCATTGTGAATCTCAGTGGCAGTGGCTCCGGCTGTCGCCATCTTGGCAGTGCCGACTCCACCAAACTCCCAGCTAATCCAAAAATGGGCAAAGATGCGGAGCGTGGGTGGAGCTGAGGCAGGCCGAATGAAGCCTGGGTGCTGAAACCTAGTGGCTAGCTGTCATTCAAAGCAGCCATGTCCATAGTTATGTATAACTTTAAGCCTTAATGTAATTTAAATGAGTGAGTTATATAAAAATGTGTAAACATTTATATTCCTGCTGTAAAGTTGGCCGTTTTAATATGGGGGTCTATGGGAATTGAGTCGCTTTGGAGCCAGCCTCGAGTGGCCATTCGAGGAACTGCAGTTTTTGGCACTTCATTTTTCATTGAAATGTACACCAACACACTGTGATCACAATGCCTAACTGGGGACTTTTGTTTCATGTCATCTTTCCACCTCAACATCTAACAAGGGGAAAAATGTCAAATACATAATCTTTACAGAAAAAACGAAAAATAAAAAAAGAGACCAGAAAATCAAAAGTGGGTTGAAAGGTGGTAAAACGCTCGGCGGGGCTGAAGGGGGCTGCAGAGTCGGGTGGTTATTCCCCATGGGTTTGTGACAAGCAGCGATGGCTTTCATGCATTGTCGTTTAACCGGTTGCTCGTAGAAAAATACTCATTAGTTCAGCTTTAAAGTTACATTAAAAACAAACTGAACTCAGCAGTTTTCACTGGGACCAGGCCTTTGATCAAAAAGTAGTTCCAGAGAAAGCTGTTCCCAGTGAGATTTACGGATTATCCTCAATAACCGGGACATTTTCCTCTAATATTCACTGCTTTCAGTGCTCTTTTTATTGTGTTGCTACCAGAAACAGGGATTCCTATTGGCCTTGGCACTTCATAGCAAAACTATATGCATGCCGAACTATAAGTGAGATTTTCTTATTTTACTGTGAAGTGACCCTTGAAGGGGATTTTCTCAGCTTACAAATAATTTTAAAAAAAGAGGCAATTCCTGAGGATAGAAAAAAAAAAGAGGTTTGACCACATTATTTTTGCTTACGAGCAGAGGGTGTGTGTATGTGAGGAGGAGGAGGAGAGGAGGAGGAGGAGGAGGGGGCTTCTTCTTCTTCTTCTTCTTGGTTTATGTCATTGGTTTAAACGACCCAAGACCCCGCCTTGATAACACAGGAGAGTTAGACAGTGTGTGACTACAGCTAAAGAGAGAGAGAGAGAGAGAGAGAGAGAGAGGGAGCGAGGGAGAGAGGGAGGCGGGGGGGGAGGAAAAAAGCAGTGAAACAGTTAGACAGACACCTACTCGGCCGTATTTTAATAAACAAGGACGCGTCTAACACAGCGTAGCCCGCTCCCTGTTGTTGTCACTCCTCTGTATCCGGTCGTTTTCTTCCCATCTGCCCAAAGAAGCCGCGTTTTTTCTTTTTTTTTTTGTTTGTTTTCTGTGGCGCGCGGAGGATTAATAAGGTGGAATCACAATTACTCCAAATCTTCACGTGAAACATTTCCTCCCCGCGAGCGGATGATGATGCTGCCGCCGACGTGTGCCTGAAAATCAAATCAGAAAAAGTCCCAACTTAACGATTTGACATCCTTCACCCAGGTAAGGCTGCATTCACGGAGGCGACAACAACGCCGCCTTTCACGTTTCTTCCAGTTTGCTGGTTTTTGATGAGAGTTGCTCGGCGGCTCGTCGGGGCTCTCGGGTCCGCATACAGCTCTGGCCATGTGTGTCCACCTTACTGCGCCATGAAGATGGGGAATGGTCGGGGTGGGTTGTACGCACCGGGGACGTTATTTCTGACCGCGCAAAAGCGGCTGGGACTGTCAAATGTGGACAGAAAATAGCCGCCCCCCCGGTGCTGCCATTAGTGGTCCTCACCTTTACATTGCAAGGGTATTCGGCAAAGACGCGGATTGTTTTTGGGGTTTTTTTTTTTGCACGCAGCGAGACCTCGTACGGAGTGTGTGTCGGTTTGAAGAAAAAAGGAAGTGCATTATGAGAGGTGTGTGGAGTTGTGTGTGTGTCTTGTGCTTTCTAGTGAGGTTATTTTCGTCCTGTAGCCTCTAATATCTCACACTTGACTCGGCTGGCTGAGTTTTTGTAGGCAAAATAGTGCGAGACGTCATCCGGTGTAATCTTGAGCGCTGATTGCTGCTGCTTAGCCTGTGCATCTTTTTTAAAAAAAAAACACACACACACACACACACACACTCACACACACATACACACACGAATCATCACCATGGAGCACATCTGCTGTCCGAGCCGCATCACACACACACACACACACACACACACACGCACACACACACTGACCTCTCACATGTGTGTGTTCCAATTTTTGTAAGACTTCCCCGGAGGAGCTTTAAAGAAGCTGCCACACATCATTACACGTGAAAACTTTTTTTCTTTTCATCACAGGGATCCACACACGATTAAAGGGGGGGGGGGGGATCAGACGCCATCATTCTGATGACATGTTGAATCCCACCTCAAAGGGCTTTTGCGGTTAAGCGTGCAGGGTTGCAGGTCTGCAGGTGGGCAAATAAAAAGAGTGGAGATGTGAAACTTGTGAGCAGGGTCCCCTGGTGGCTCCTGTGTTTGAAACCCACTGGAGGAGAATAATGGACTGCTTTTTGTAGCTCCCACTCTTAGTGCATTTTACAAATTTATCTTGTTTGCAGGTACTGAGCTGATATTTCCAGTGAGGCTTGAGCGCCGTAGCTGACTTAACTTAAAAATCAGTGCAAATCTAATGTTTACAGCCACTGTTAGGAGCCGGCGGTGTATGAATGAGCTGCTAATTGCCTTGTGTCAACTTGTTAATTACACACGCACAAGTATTCTTACACATTATTGGGCTAATTAATTCACCGATTACCCCGAAATATGACAACAGGACACATGTTGGATTAATGAAGAGCTAGAGTTGTCTTAATTTCTTATCGCTCATCGTTAAAAACATCATTGCCAGACATTTGCCCGTGTAAACAAAGAGGATTTCTATCCCGCCGAGTGCAACACTTAAAAAAAACAAGAAGTAAATCTTAAGCGATTTGCAAATAAAAACTTGGAGGATTAGTTGTAAATGCCTGAAAGCTGAAAGGAGGACGGTAAAGCAGCTCTTTGTCTGTCTAATGGGTGCCCATGTGTGCGTAGTGGACGCGGCGAGGGGGTGTGTGCGCCTGCAGGAATATAAGGCCGCTACAGATGTGTGCAGCGTGGACATCTGCTCCGTGGCCGGCCATTGTCAAGGAGGCAGTTAAGATGGTGGGCAGCTCAGCACAACAGAGCTCCCTTGTCAGAAAGCTCCATTAAACGGCTCCAGCGGGGAAGTGGCCATAACACTGAGCAGTGTTCCTTTTCCTCACATGCCAGGTACATTCTCAATCATTACCGCTCCACACTGCTTTTTTATTTTCCTCCTTGGGTCAATCAATTCTTCATTCATAACCCACAAAGTTGCCACACATAAGTTGAGGGTTTTTTTTTTTTTTTTAATGCAGAAACCCCCTTTTTCCCCCGCTTATCTTCCCACATTGTGAGGCGGTGTTATTGTTTAGAAATGGGGACTGTCGTGCTTCCAGAGAGGAAATTGAACAGACTCAGTTAGTCGGCCCCGTGAAGAGCCTGCCCTCTGCCACCCTCTCCTGTGTTGCCGAGCGGCACCCTATCACTCAAGGCAATTGAACGTCTCTGGGGGGACCTCTGTTAGCCCCGTGCAATATTTATTACCATCCATCATCTCGAGACTCTCGCTCTACGGGTGAATAACAGTGGCTCCTAAGTTCTGTGTTAAAAAGTTCCCTCGCCAGCGACCATTAGAAGGGATTTATGGCAGCAGCTTCCCTGGAAGTGCTGTGGAAGCGAGACGGAGCGTGTTTCAGAGTCGCTGCATACCCGCTGGGCTGTGGTACCAAATATGTCATGGATAAAATTCTGACTGGCTGCAGAGCTGCCCTGAACTTCCAGGTTTTAGTGCTCAGATTAGTCAACTGGCAGGAAAGTAATCTACAATGCTGATAAGTCATTCATTGTTAAAGTCCTTTATCAAGCTAAAAGGCTCCACGTTCCCTCGTCCCAGCCTCTTAAATGTGAGGTTGTGCTGCTTTTCTCTCCTGTATATCATTGGAAATTGAGTGCTTTTTGGTTTTGGACTGTTGGTTGGAGAGAACGAGCTGTTTAAAGATGTGATCTTGAGCCCTGGGAGGTTGTGTTGGGAATTTTTCACAAATGTTTGACATTTTCTGGGCTAAACAATCACTGAATAGGTGTTGAAAGTAATCATTAGTTGCAGCTAGAGGTGGACCGATGGTGGATTTTCAAAGGCCGATATAATAACGATAGGTCGGAGCAGGAAAAAGCAGATACCACCACCCTGACCCCCTACTACAAAAAAAAAATAAATGTCAGAAATGAACAATTTTTGACTTTATTAGCTGAACTGAATCAAAGTAATAAATGCCCAAATAAATCTGGATCCCTGAACTTCAAACTCAGAGTCATTAATTGGAACTGAACTGAAATTAGATGTAAAAAAAAAAGGAATGATTTTTGATGTTTGAGCTGATACTTTCCCTCAAAATTGACCTGACGTTACTTAGACTATGTGTGGAGCTTTCAAGCAAAACAGATCAGAGGTGGAAAGTATTTATGTTTTGAAATATGTATTTCAAGTTCTTGTTGTAATTGCTATTAAATTCCTCAAGCATTAAAAAACAAGACTAGGTCAAAACCTATTTGATGGCTGATGGCTGGGCAGTGTATGAAAAGCTGGTCTTTTAATTTGGAACGAGCGCTTTTAATTTGAAACAAATAGAGGAAGTGGCGACATTTGACTGAACAATGGTGTAGCTTCATCGCTCAGTCTCAGACTTTTGCATTTAAAGGCCTGGCCTGGCTGTTGTCTGGCCAAAAATACTCATGTAAATACATCTTAATATAAAGAACACACTCACACCAGAATGGACCTGCTTTCTCTGCAGCTGTACCCAATGTTCAAGCTTGATTTAACACCACCCTCCCCTCTGCCCCCAATGCTGATAGTTTGTAAAACCGATTAATCAGTTGACCTCTGCTGCATCCCTACTTTCTTCTATCTAAATGGGCAGAAGATGCAGCACGTCAGCCCGTAGTCATACGACAGTAACACGACTTTACATGTAAATTTCATATATCACACTTGTACAAATTAATTCCAATGTTTATAGCATTATAAAGGCAACAGAGAAAGCAAATACCTCTCTGTCTTCAGTGCAGTTTTTCCCTTTGTAGTGAGGCGTCCTCACAGCAGAGATAGTAAGGATAATGATCTAATATTCACCACGGCCTTTAATAAGGATCATCTAATGTATGCATACTGTGCTACTGAGCCGGTAAATCCATGTCCTTTGAATGAGAGTGAGCGCATGTTGTGTGAAAATTAGTATATCTGTGTGTACTCACTACCTCTCGATACAGTCTTTGATCGTGTAGAGATGTGATGGGTTCTTTTTTTTTTGTGCTTCTGAGTCTTTCCACTCTCTGAGATTGTTTGTTTGTCAGAGTTGAAAACAATTGGGATGAATCTGATAGCGAAGTGAAGCTATGGTGACGGGGCAGCGCTGTAAATGAATGCCTCGCTGTGCTCCTTTTAGGTCAATTTGAATATGTGTTTTTAATTGGTCTCCGAAGGATAAGACTTCTCTTTTCTGCCTTCCTCAAAAGTGTCTGCATGATGTGACTACGTTGAGCTGAGGAGCCCGGGAGCAACGGTGTTCATTTGAAGCCCGGC
Source organism: Chaetodon auriga (assembly GCF_051107435.1). Lineage (NCBI taxonomy): Eukaryota > Metazoa > Chordata > Actinopteri > Chaetodontiformes > Chaetodontidae > Chaetodon > Chaetodon auriga. The sequence continues at coordinate 6,859,454 of NC_135093.1, forward strand.
GAACATGCTCATTATCTCCAACCAAAGGCAAGATTGATTTAGCTGAAAGCTGGGGTAATTTTTGAAAAAAAAAGAAAAAAAAAACATACTCTACCTAGAACTGTAAACCGATCAAGCCCGTAATTCTGGATTGCTCCTGGTCAAAGCGAGTAAGTTTAAAACAGAGCGCTGCGGTGGAAACTGCTCAGTCTCGTCACCACTCGCAGCAGCTAAAGGCGCCATCGCTCAGCCGGAGCTTCTGTCTCATGGCTTCAGAACTCCTCTAACCTTTAGAAGTGCTATATTGAAAAGATATCTCAAAGAAACATTTTGCTTGTCATTCCCGTTTCTTTGCTCTCCCGAGGCACTCTGCATCTTCATTTTTTTTAGCACACTGAAGGGTGTCTATGTGTGTTTGTGTATGAGTGTGAGTCGGGGGGTGGGGGGTTATCAGCTTTCCCCCCTGTCGTCGCTTACTCCCCCATTGCTATAATTTCATTGACAGTGGCAGCGATTGTGTTTTCTGGAGCTACACGGGGGTAAAGGATAATTGGAGCCGTGAATGTCTTTTTCATGGTAACGGGGAAAGTGGAACCCTGTGCCAGCGCTATTCTCTGTACCGTACAAAGGGACAAGATCCAGCGATAGGGCTTGCATAAGAGATCTACAGTATTCTCTAACACAAACAGATGTATTTTAGTCTGGCTGAAACTAGTAGAGCTGAACCTCATGTGGTTTCAGCGTTGGCTAGCAGTCAGATAGGAATTTTTCTGCAGTTATTGGATTGGATGTAACAGTCACTCTGTGCTTTTATCTTGCACCACTCTACATTAGTATCAGGGGAGAGCGAGGCGGCCGTGTAATAAAGTGGAAGCACACCGTCTTTCAGCCATGTAAAAGGTCAAATAACTCCTGTGCTCTGGCCCCTGTTGGCGATGTCAGAGACGGTCCTGTTAGCATGAAGGTACGACGTCGTCGGGCAAAGCAGCAGCACAGCAATTAGAGTTATTAATTATTTTCTTACAACTTAATACTCTTTCATTTAATGCATATTAATTGATGTGCTCCCGAATCCACACTCACATAATCCACCAAGGATTTCTCAAAGGCAAGCACAAAAGGCTTTTATTATCTTAAGGAGGAAGTGGTCTTTTGGGACGTGAAGTGCCCCTGCTCAATTGTGTATTACATTATGAAACAGACGTAAGTGAAATGAAATTACAACGTATCATCAGCACGGTGAAGGATCCTATTGAATAATTACCCCTGCAGAGCCATTGTTGTAGTGTCAGACTCGTTCTTTTGGATGTGATGGAGGGAGGGGGGGGGGTTCGGGAAGTCCTCGTGCAGGGGAGTAAAAAGCAGTTTCAAGGTTAAACCGTGTGAAGGCCAAATGTTTGGGGAGGGTGGATTAATTTCATGTCCCGTAATGTGATTTGCAATATCTCCTCCTCTCCTGCCCTTGGTTTCTTTGGAGATGTGCTAGCCTGATGAGAGCTGAGGGCAGGGGGGCTGCCGTAACTACCGCCTGCATTTACAAGTGTTTACAGGACTACTAAATGGAATTATGGGAGATGATGCATGCTTACAAATTCACCATCATTCCCAGACCCCCGTCTCATTACTGAATACAAATTCAGTGCATATCCTTCTGTTGCTCAGTAGAGAAAATTAGCTTCCTCGCATACATGCAAGCATGCACAAACACAGCCACTTACGTAAATACATACAAACGTGCAAACACAGGATGGGGGGGCGGGTGGTCCTAGGAAAATTATTGTGCATCATTAATTGCAGGGAGAGGGACCACCACGATAACAGCAGCGAGATCCCTCGCTGCTCACACGGCCTAAGAAGCCTGCTGTACTCGACACTTTATCACCCAGTATCTGCAGCTCATCCTCGCGTATCTGCATATCAGCCCAGTTAATGAATCTGTTGCGTTGTCGTTTTCTGGCAAATTCTGTGTAATACAAATGTCTTCATAGATATGCGAGCATTTCGTATAGCACCATTAACATAGACAAAACTGAGCAAGCATAAGGAAACCTCACAGTATGTGTGCAATATGAGGAAGTGATAAAACCAGAGCTCGAGGTCGGCATAGGTAGTGAGTGGGCGGGCTGTGGGCTTTTCGTGGAGGGTGTTATCACTGGTAGCGTTTCCTCACCGCTGTGCCTACTGTCGTTTTCTCACTTTCCGCAAACCCCGCCGCTGACACGCCACAAGTTTTTGTGATGGAAATACAATGAAACGTGGTGCACACTGAAATCAACAACTGGCAAATCCTGTAACATTATCCATAAAACCATGATCATTATCTGTGCTCTATAACATGAAGCAAAAACAAGAATTGTAATAATGTAGTGTAAAATGTCAGTTAGCTTTCATATGATACAGATAATGTGCGTTTAAGGATCAGATTTCCCTGAATTCACACTGCTTACAGTAATTTCCAGCCGACCGCCATGCCTTTTCTCAGCCTGACAGCTTAAAGCTGGAAAGGAAAGATGCAAATGTCAAACTTAAACTGAATGCAGATTGTTTTGCTTCATTGTGGCTTCGTCCCAAACGAGGGGACCAAAGATGGCCCAACTAAACGGTGACATGTGAGTGAAATTTTCCTGCCCAGGCCGCTTTTACTTCTTACCATTACTATAAGGTCTTGTGACTTCAGTCGTAACTAATCCTGTCCAAGCAATTTTTCCTTTTGTCCCCAATTTGGTATGGCCAATTCCCCTCATACTATACAACTCCACTGATGGCCCGGGGAGGGTGTAGACAGCCATGTGCCCTCAGAGCCTTGTGACACACACGTCTTTTCCCCTGACAGTGAGGGAGGGTGCACTGAGGTTCATGCAATCCTCCACCCCCACCCTCCAGATCACCTACCGCTGTGCAGCAAGGGCACGAATCCTCACTGGTTCCCTACCTGCAAAAACTGCCAAAATATGTTTGTTAGAATGAAAGACCAACTGTTATCGGGAGCTAACAGCTCACACATTGTTATAATCCTGGACACCATCAGCGGGGACGGTGCTCTGTGGCACCAGGCTTGTATTTGTGGGCAGAATTAACAGACAGCAATCAGTCACGATTAATTTGGCACACAAAAAAATTCAATTCAATGTTGTGTACTTCAGAGATGTCTGTCTCACACTGTTGATTCACAGTCGGCTCAAATATTGAGAAAAATGTTTAGCAGCTTCGAGTGGAAGGGATTAAATCTGACCTGCACACACCAGCAGCGACAACAAGAGGCGAAGGTAGTCAGTTATTTCAGAGGAGTGCTGAGAGACGAGGGGCGACAAGGTGGACGTGTGGTGCAAGGACAGGGCAAGTTTACAGGCTGACGCAACATTAAGTGGACTTTTTGCTAAAATTAGACAATGCAAAATGGCATGTTTTGACATGCAGAAAATGTACAGAAGCTGTCACCAGTTATATTTCCAAGGCGTTCTGTCGTACTGGGAAATCTTTCCCATACGTCTAAGTGTTTTCCTCAACAGTGTACTACAGTCGGTTTGCCACTGTGGGCTCGATCATCGCTGTTAGAAAAACCTGCACAGTTGTGAAGACTGTGACAGCTCCAGTGGGCGATTTACGGATGAGGTGATACTCGTATGCACATGCACGTATGCGTGCTTGGAAATTGGTTTTCCGCTTTTGCTTTATATGTTGCTGTTGTGTCAGAGTAGTGAGTATGTGTAGGAACTGAATTTGCCTCCTCTTGTTTTTCTCTATTTGCATGCCCTGCCTATGTCACAGTGGCAGCTTTAGTTTTCCACTGAAATCTCTTCTTGCTCCCCCGTGAAGGAGCGAGGAGAGAATCGCATACAGATTCTGTTCCAGGTGTCCGTTGCAGCATGTCGTAGCATTGAAAAACCTCTCCCAGGACATTCATTATGTGTTCTGCTGGGGATGACCCTCATACATTTATATGCACATATGCGCACACACACAGCACTAAAACAATACTTGTCTTTCCTTTTGGATTGGGTGCACTCATCTGTGTTTGCATCAGCTTGCTGTTCCTCTTTGTGGTTTCCAGCAGAAGCGAATGAGCTCAGTATCACCTTTCCTTGCAGTGAGAGATCTCTTATTTTTGGTTTCAGATTGCCTCCTCTCCCAGTGCAGCTGCAGCTTGATGCAGAGCTGAAGTTAGGTTCGATCCACCCCTCACTGACTTCCCACTTCGGCCAATTGTTAAGGCGTATTCAGGCTAACAACTGTGCTATGGCAACACTGCGTCAGTGCCGTGTCATCAGCGCAACTATGAAATGGGAATGACGTGCAAAATGTCCCTTTGTTGCAATATGGCAGTTCTAAAGGTTAGAGGGTAGAAAGGTAATCAGCCTGAAGCACTTTTGTGGCACTGCTGTATCAAAGACCACTTACCAGGTATCCTGCAGCATTGGGCTAATTTGTGGTTTACCTGCTGAGAATTTAGGTGTAAGAAGAAATAACTGCAGCTGTGAAAACTTTCCAGTTAGACAACCCTCTTTCAAAGGTGTGAAAACACCCCATGTGGAGTCTTGGCATTTGAAAGGCATACAAACTGGACTTCTTGCTTTGTATTTCATCCTCTACCTGTACCCTATAGCAACACAAACGCAACCCCGTCGTGCTATTGTCTGCCTGAAAGTGCGGCTAGTCGGGGGAATCAAAAGGGCCGTGTCTGCTCTCTCGCACTTTCTAATCTCTCGTCCTCTGCACGTATCCATCTCCATTCCCCCTCTGTCCTAGTGAAGGTCTCATTGCTTATGTAATGTCTCTAAACATTTGTGCAGCATTAGGGGAAGTCAGGCATGCCAAAACTGTGCAAAACGTCCCTCTGTGCACCCCATAGAGGTGGGACAGATGGCAACCCTCGTTCCCAGTCTTGTAAACTGCCTGTGACAGGAGAGATGGCACATACACAGCTGAACTAGGGCAGCGCTAACTAAGGCTTTACAGACAGTGGTGGACACAGTTGCATGCACACTCATCAGTGAGATGCTTATTATCAAAGCCATAAAGCATCCCAGTTTGGTTCTCACCACATTGTTTTTGGCTGTTAATTACAGCAGAGTGTTAATTGATTGCAGATTCATGGAAAAGTTGATCATTGCTGTAAGTGCACCGTCGCATTGCTCCACCTGTGATCCGGGTTGTAGCTCACCTATAACGAAGGCTATCAGATTCTGGCATCAGATCATCCATCACGATGTTAAAGAAGGTGACCTGGAGTTGCTTTCTAATTCAGTCGTTAATCACCGCCACAGCAGAGTGTCGGGCACTTTCACTTTGTTCCCCCTTAACAACTCTCTGGGCAGAGTCCATTACTGAGTAAACAGACAGTGAAACACAGAAGAAATGAATGAAGATGCCCAGTGCAGAACCCCCAGAGGTGAGATCAAATGGCAAGCCCGGTGATGATGAGGGATGTTTATGGCTGGCACTCTATTAAGAGGAGGCCCTTCCCTGCTGGCGCATAATGAACATCTACCTTGTGAAATGGTTGTTCTGAAGCTTTTTCCTTACACTGAATTGCCGGTCATTTTCATCAAAGTGTGCCCTAATTGCTCTCGGCGGCGAGTCGGGGGAAGGGCCACTAATAGCGAGAATGAGTTTTCGGGTAACTTGGCAAGGTGACTGGCTTATGGCAACATTAGCCGTGTTGATTTGAATAAATCTCCCGACGCCATATTTCCCCCTTTGTATGTTAATGAAAGCCAGTCGTGTCCTTAGAGGATGATATTTCAGGCCTGAACTCTTCTTCTTTTTTCTGTGTACACGGTAACGCCTCCTCCAGATGTCCCCCACTGCGGGAGGCTGTGAGGCACATGCAAAAGGCTTACCGCCAACCACACACACACTCAGATCATCTCTGGGCGGGGGCACTTCGGCTGACCTGTTACGAAATAAGCCAAGAGCGATGATTGCAGAAATAAGACGGCGGAGCAATTGTATGTTGTTTTTGTAAAGAGTTAAATATTGCTGACAGAAAGGGCAATGTGTGTGTTGGGGGAGAGAGGAAAAACATCTCAGAGAGGAGAATGTTTTCGGAAACCACAGACAATGTACCATCTGCACACGGCGGGGTGCACGAGCGACACTGGACCACTGCTGTGAGGAACTATTGCATTGTTATTAAATGGCTGTTGCCTCACTGGCAGCCATATTAAAGCCTCAGATCCTGTGCCTGATGCAAGGCAACGAGGAAGAGAGAAGAGGAGGAGGGGAAGAAACTAAAGAACAAAAAAAAAAAAAAAAAAGCCCCAAACCAGTCCGGCCTTCTGGACATGGTGACACGGCGTGCAGCTGCAGTGGCACAGATTAAAAGATGGCAGTGCAAACTTCTTCAAAATGAAAAGACAGAAAAGAGGCTTTTTTTTCTTTCGCTCTCTCTCTTTCTCCTCTAACCTCTCTACCTCCCTCTCCCCGCCCACCACCTCTATTGGCTCAGCATCTTATACAAGGTGCAGCGAGAGGACAGCTTTTTTTGTACTCTGGTGCTGTGTCTTAAGAAATGCAAATGCAGCAGCTCAATCCATACCAGGTCTTGTTGCGGGGGTCATATTTTTCTTTTCACATTAAACTTTTCTGTATGCTCACCATGTTAACTTAAGACACTCTGCATCCCTCAAGCAGTTCATCTGCAAAATTAATTTAATCTTCCACTTGCTATACAGTCGTCTCCCTTTTCATGGCTGAGGAGTCTGGATCCGCTCCTGCTATAGCAGCGTGTTGACTTATTGATGCTCCGTGCCCTTTGTGCGCACTGAACTAGTGGCAGACAGTGCATGAAATGCCACTGAAGAGTAAGAGTTGATTAGCTCCTCTTGCTCTCCCTCATCTCATTCCCTCACACTCAGGGCAGTAAAATGACTCTTGAGAATGCGCTTTCTGCTAACAGTTTCTTGTTAACTTTCTTGGTGCCAGAGGTTATTAAAATTATGTAGGATTTGAATGCATAGTCACTGAATTGTTGTCTCTGACTTGTGCCAAGCTTTCTGCGCAGCCTGTATTGAACGAGGAAATGTGCATTGAGAGATTTTTTTTTTTTTCTTAGCTCAAGATGTTTTTGACCCTGAACCGTCGAGCTTTCACGACAATCGCCCAGGATTCCTATTCTGTCCAGCCTCGTCTAATTACCTCTTGCATCTCTTCAGTCTACAAGGCCAGAATGGTGCCTCAGTGTTGGAAAAAAAAAACCCTCTTCTTTTTTCTTATTTATTATATTTAAGTGGTTTCTCAGAATTCAGTTTTTCCAGCTTTGCCGTTTTTTGCCACTTTAATTAAAAGTTGGTCTTCCAGTTTTTAACAGCATGTTTTTAGCCACACAGTAACTCAAGAATTCATCCACAAATAAAGACAAACGTTCATACAAATGTCTCAGAGGATAAAATGAGGAAGTAATGACATTCTGTATCCAAAAGGTCAGAGGTCAGCTTCACTGTGACATCATAATGTTCTGCAGAAACGCTCCTCTGGCCGTTACTCAACACTCAGGAACAGAAGGGGTCACTGTGACCATATTTCACATGTCATTGTACACATCAGGTGACTGTCGTTGCACCATGTGATGAAGCTCTCTATCAGTCCTCTGTGCTCCTCTGGAAAAACAGTCTCTCTGTAATACACTGTTGAACAGCATTTCTAAAGATGAGTCTGAGGTTTAGGAGCCAAATGTAGCTCTGGTGGCATGACTGGTTTGGTTGAGGACACAACAAGAGATGTTTTTGTGCCGTTACAGGCACCAGTAGTGGACTCATCACTGTCCTCACCTGCCCTGAGGAAACTGGACTAATGTCCTCACTATTTTTCCGGACTAGAAGTAAATGATTGCACAGAAAAAGAAACACATGAATGAATATTGAGCAATATTTGTAAGAATGTGGAGCGACGCTGTCAGATCAATGGCTCAGCTCGTCCTCTCTGCTCTCCAGCGACTGCGCGAGGAGTGAATGGTGAGTTCCCGTAAATATGCATGTGCACTCGAACTCCTCTGTTTTCCTGACAAAAGTTTCCAAGGCCCTGATTTTTGGAGGCCGTCATCCCGCTTGACAGAACCTGACATTTGGAAAGGTCTGCGAGGAGGATTTGTTTGTGGCAGCTTCAAATTACAGTGGCACAGAGGGAACGGGAGAAAGGAGGAGGGATGGAGGGATTGAGGAAGAAAATGGCTCCTGCTTATTTAAATGTCACTTCTACGAGGTGAATGCGTAAGCTCTTCTTTTTTTTTTTTTTTCCCCAAGCATTACATGGGCATTTCTCACAATGGAAAACATTTCTTGCCATGTTTTATTCTGTGTGTGTCTCTCTCTGTCTTTCTGCTTGGCTCAGGCTGTGTTATTGGCAGCGGGCTTTAAGCCTTGTGAAGCTTTGCCAACATCTTGACAGTAACCACAAACCATTTAGTTGTTTGTTTTGTGTAGGTAGTGACTGAGGGACCAATCACTCGGGTCCTATTTGGATTTGAGGTTTATGCTGGACTGTATGCAGCAGTATAAAATGCATATTAATTTTCAGGCTCTCCCACTCTCCATCCAAGTGCAGGAAAAAGGCAAAAGTAAGAAAGAGATCGCTTTAAGTACAATCTGGGGGAGGAAAGCAGACAAGGAAAATAACTGATAAGTGTGCTGCAATTTCTGTACATGTGGAGTGATTTCTCTTATGTAACAACAGGTTTTTTCAACAAAGGCTGTTATTTCTTGTCAGCACTCAGCGCACTTAGGAGTGCATATGGCGCTCTGCCTGTCACTGACCTTTTTAACAAGGATGAGACGACCAAAATACACCGAGTGTCCCTCGGTGGTGATAGTCAAATGTCACTCAAACGAAAGGACTGCAGCCAGACTCTCATACTCAGCTTCCAACAATAGTAAGGAGGAGGAGGTGCAGAGCCCTCTATCTCTTTTCCTTGACAAATAGCTGATGACACTGTTGGATTAAGTCCTCACAAGTCATGCCAGCTGCTGGAATCAGATGACAAGTGCCTCCATGTCTATGTGTCTTAATCTCTTTCAGACACTTGCAGAATCGTGTATAACTGGAATATTCATCACATAGATGCTGCCTGCAAATGTCAATAAATTATGTGGCTTAAGTGACGCCCGAGCTTGACAACTGGTTTCCTAAAAGGCATTTGCCCTTTTGCGTACTTTTTCATTTTGTCCTACTGCCGTGACACATTTTATTGAAGAGCTGTCTGCGAGTGTACCACAAGGACTCGAGGCTGTTCATTGCCGAGCTGCTTCTAAACCTCAGCCTGCACAAGTTCCCACCAAATACTGCCTTCTGCCAAATACTGTCTTCTAAACTCTGCCACTGCAAACAGAGCATCTATTTTAACAGAGGCATTTCTCCATAATTAAACTAATGCATAGGAGAGTATGCTGGGGTGGCTCCCCTGATTAATGGAGCAATTACATAATCCATTACACTGAATTATGAATGTGCTAATGATGAGCTCATGTTGGGTAATGATTCCTGGAGTTTGCTTGTGTAAAATATGAAAAGAAAAGCAGAGAGGACGGCCTGTGTTTGCAGATGTTCCTCTAATCACTAGGAGGTAAGGCCAAGGAGGAAAAGGGGATGCACGACTTCCTATGGAGAGCGGCAGTTCCACCATCACGGGTCATTGCTTCCCGTTGTAGGAGGAACGCCTCCTACTGTTCCCAGTAAGACTACTAAAAGCCATACACAAATCTCAATTAATGTTTTATGTAATTTTTTGATGGCAGCATAAAGAGTGCAATTAAGAAGGCAAAAAGGCGACAGAAAGGATCACAGTTGGCGACTGAGCTCCGTCATAATCTGCTCGGCCAAAACTGTCACTGGCTGCAAAGCAATAATTTCTTGTTTACATTCTTGTCTATATTTGCTGGGATGTTCCTGGACTTGTTGTGCAGCAGGCGTCTAGAAATAGCTCATATCTTCTGAACCCTGTTGGATATCTCAGAATGCCATTCATTTGTGTAGGCGTAAACATCAGGTTGCACCTAATGATTATTTCGATTGATTATGGATTGTTTTTTCAATCGTTTCATTAATTTCTCAGTGGAAAAGGTGTCAAAAATGCCCATCAAAAGTTCTGACAGCTCTCACCTTCATGTGGCTTGTTTTGTACGACCAGCAGTCCGAAACCAAAAGCTACAGCTTTGCTTTATTATCAAGAATTTTTGCTGATACATGATAAATTACTTGAATGATTACTTGATTGCTGGTGATTTATTTTATATATTTTTTACTGTATTAGCCTTGCAGCGACCATATCTGCTTTTATGCCACATGAACAATTTCTCTTTTAAAGCGAGACCATGTAAATGTTGCTGAACAGCGGCCACTGTGGCCACAAGTGGTGATTACATGATAATAGTTGGTGGAAAAACAGTGTAACAGCAGCACAATTAGAGAAGAGTCATAAGTCAGCAAACTGCTTTGTAATTTCAGTTAGACAACATTACCCAACGAGTTAAGTCTGCCAACATTTGCTCAAGTTGACCACCACAAGCTACTGGTCTTATAAACAGAATCTTCTTCCAAGTACATCTAAATGATGCACTGGTGCAGCACGTCTAAGGATGAAACTGGCGTCGGGCCTCTCTTGTGGTCAGTTTTGTTTTACTCGGGTTACGTGTTCACAGTTTAAGCAGCATAACAGTAACAAAACGCTCTCTGTGCCGGTGTGAGTCTGTTGATATAGAGGGAGAGAAAGAACACCTGGCTCTTTAAAGATTTTTGTTTGTGAGAGTCACAAGACACCAGAACAGCAAGCTGTGCTTTTGTTCATTAAATATTAAATGAAATGCATCGGTCCCACATGTTTTCTACCGGTTGTGATTTTTGACACCATCGGATGCTGCCAATTATCTCACAAATTGCGATCTGTTGTTGAAGCAACCTCTCTTTAGTAAAATGAAAATCTTCCTTTGAGTATTTGACAAGTCTTGCACTCTTCTGTCATCTGTGTTATTGTATTTACCCATGACACTGCCACTCATGCCACGTTTTGCAGAACGGTTATGGCTTGTGGCAGAGAAACGCTGAAAAGCAGAATATTTTACACAGTGTAAACGCTTCTCTTTACTTCTCGGGGGCTTCAATCATGATAGTTCCCCTGATGCTATCATTTTACATACACTGCTGATTTTTTTGGGGTCAGAATGAGTCAATTAGTTGCGTTTAGACTGGTTATGTTGCCCTGACGCATCAAGCTAGCCTCAGAGAAGTAGCACCAAAAAAGCATAGCGGTGCATTGAGCTGGAAGCTAACATCAGCATGCAACATACTGACAGTGACAGTGTTTACATGCTTGTGTTTAGCAGGTAACATTTAGCATCTTAGCTTAGCCTGTTGGCAAGCTAGCATTTGCTACATAGCACTAAACACAAAGTCCAGTACCAAAGCACAACTGCTGCTAGCTTGGCTAACTGCCTCTGTAAATTTTTGCTTTGCTTTGCTTTGCATTGGCATCCTCAGCTCAGTAAAGTTAAAATAGCTGGAGTTACTGCATTAAATCCCAGAGTCAGCAGCCAATCAGACAGTTTCCATGACTTTGCTTCTGTGCTTTCTGCTTTCATTATACGGTTAAAAGCGTTGTGGAGGTCAAGATGTGTGGATGCAACCTGCCTCTTATGGTTTCAGCACCCATGTTTATAGTTCTCCTGGCTTTTATAGCCATTCCGCCATTTATATGTATGTACGAACAATAATGTGGAAGATTACATATCATTATATAATCTCTTTTTGTTTTGCAGTCTTGAGATAAAAATACTGTCCTTTTCATTCTGTATGGACTGAGACAGATGGCAGTTGCTGAGGTCACCTAATACCTCAACCTTTATGACCATCTGTCTTAAAGTGCATCGCCGTTTATGTTGTTTGATAAAGAAATGCTGCTAAAAACACATGAATCTGCCGTATTCTTGTGTGAATTCATGTTTGCATGGCATCTCCGGAGAACGATAGCTAATTGCAAAAACAAGTTTTAATTGGGCTTGTGTTTACAAAATGTTGCTTTCATGCCCTAGTTACACATACAAGAATAAATGGCTTTCTCAGGAGGTTTTTCTTCTAAGTGTACTATATACGTTGCGTTATGTACAAGAATTACAGAGTGTCTTTTTGTCTCTGTGCAGCTCTGTGTGCAACAGTAACGTCTGTAAGTGCATAATATTCACTGGACATCTTTAGCTGCGATGATTGACATCCATTATTTTTCAGCCCACAGTGTCTGTTTTAAGCTCGCTCGATGTGCAGATGTGTGTGTGTGTGTGCATTAGATATGGTTCATTTGAAGTTCAGCTTGTGGGTCCATTTTCTTAGGTAAACAAACCAGCCCGACTCCTGGCTTCCAGTTGAGGACACTTATCTGCTTATCTCTGATAGAAAATTGTCTTTTTTCCGTAGCGTGCTCTCTCAAGGTAACTCGCTAAAGTGTTTGTCTTCTTTGAGGGAGAGGTGTACGGTGTGCTACCTGGTGAAAGGGAGAATCAACAGCATTTAAAGCTTGTAAATGAATTTCGTCAGGACATTTTATGGGGAAGAAATTGCTGCAAGTGAAAAGCAAAAAAACCTTATTCAGTTTCAAATAAAGCAGTGGAAGTTTGCAGCTAGTGGAAAAGTGTGTCTCCCCTCCAGGTAGAGCCTGTTTATTACTTGGGTCAGAATTGCAAAGAGGGGAAACATTATGAGAGTTTTTATGATGAGTTTTGTTAGTTTGTGCACCGAACATGCACATGCAGTCGAGTATATCCAAGCATCTGTTGGTTATTTGGTTATTTTCTCTGTGTGTGTTCCCTCTGTGCAGTGGGGGTGGACGATACGGACCTGAAATGATATCACGATATTTCAGGGTATTTCTGTGATAATGATATTCTTGACGATATGATAAGACTGAAAAACACTTTAGAACTCAAATTACGTCGCCCCTGTTGTAGTTACAGTCGTCTTGCTCTTGTTACGTTGTTACATCTTTTGTAACCAAACTGCTTGCATGCTGCACCGATAAACAGGTAGCAGTGCTTCTTTAACTTTCAGCCATGTTTGTTGCTGCGGTGCCAAGCAACAAGTCGCAATACTGCCTTTATTGTGAGAAGCATTTAATGCAAATTACACAATGAAAAATTCTAATCACATAGTACGATATGGCACAGCTCTAGTGTGCCGTGTTTGTAAAAGTCACAATGGCAGTGTGACTCGGTAGCAGCTGAAGTCTAACATGAATGCCATCACGTTATATAAATGTAAAGCATGCACAAGGTTAAATATGCAGTCAGAGAGGCATTAAATGGGCATCTTATTCCACCTTCGGAGGAGCACTGTAATACATTTTTCATTCATCATTTATTATGCACACTGAAAAAGAAATCCCCTTAATAAACCGCAAAGTATTGTGATTATGAGCCATTTAAGTTGTTCAGGAGATTCTTGTGTGTCAGATCAGTCTATAAAAATGTGTTTTCATTGATTTTATTTTTACCCTCGCAGCGCAGTCCAAAAAACTTGGAAAACCACATTAATCATCAGACCGTCAGTCTCCCTCCCTGAATTTATTGCCTTTAGTCATGCCAGCTTCTTACAGTATGAACTAGTTCTGCCACCGTGGTGAAAAGGAAAAGGGGCTTTTCCCCTTTTCGCTTGCCCCTGATGCCAGATGTCACATATCGGTCATGTTATGTTTCAAGCGGAGTTATTATGGAGCATTTCTATAATGGAGACTTGCATTTTAAAAACTCCAAAAGCCAGCACTTTAACAGATACTTGAAGCTAGCCTCTGTCTGAAAGAGGTTTATGTGTGGTGAAGGTTCCTCCCTGCTCTCCAGGCTGCCAACAACACAGCGTGCTTTGGTCTTTATAGTGGGCCTCTGGGCCCTGGGCCACCAGCTCTGCCCTGTTCTGCTCTGCTGGCTGCATGGGCCCTGTTGTGAAATGTGATCAGTCAGCTCCATTAGAGCCTGGACTGGGTGCCGTTGGAGAGCAAACAGCCCACTCCCTGGCTGTACCACCCAGGAGTTGATCTCCGGGGATTGGTCAGAGCGAGGAGCGTCTGATGCCTCGTTGTATGATTACTGGGAATGCGGCCACGCTGCCTTGTTGTTGTGGTATCACAGTCTTGTTTACCAGGTTCTCGCTCAAGCTTACATTGTACATTGAACAAATTTGACATGTTAGATAGCAGTGGATTATGTAATTGCCAGTGCAGCACACTGTTATGCCTCTGCACATTTTATTTAATTTCACTCACTTCTTTTAAATGAATAATCTGAACAAAATCATGGTCTGATTTTATGTTTTGCACATTTACGCTCCTCTCAGGCCTCTTTCCTGCCTCTTATTTTCAAACTAAGATGGACCCCATGCTCCATTTTGCTGAAAGGAAGTGCATTAAAAGCCTTGTCGTTAAGTGAGTGATGACAGAACATCTCTCCAGACCAATTGAAGAGCAGGAGGCCAGCTCTCCAGCGTATTAAAACCAATGCACCTGATGAGTGATAGATAAACAAAAGACATATTTTCAGTGACATATCACTTTAAGCCGTCATGTGGACAAAATTCGGCAGCCGTGAAGGGTTCTGGACTGTGAAGTGGACTTCAGATGAGGCAGTTAGTTACTCATGAAGAACCAGAAATAGAATATATTATGTTGTTTTTAACAATGCAAAAGATTTCTTGATATGAAATGATATTTAAGGAGTTGGTGTTTGGGTTTGTGTGTGTTTGCTCAGTTTACCAGTTCGACTTTTTGCCGTTCATCTGACTCACTGAGTGATTTAGTCCACTCTGTCATCCCAGTGCATCTGCAGTTCATCCTCTCATGCTGCTACCAGTACCTGTCTTGCAGGCTGTTATTGTTTGTCCTCATCAATTTACCACTAGCAAATAGATTTTTCTTTTTTACATGCAAGGCTGTCTTCGTGAAAAATGGATAAATGTCAGCTTGGTGACCTCCTGTAACGATAAGGACAAAAACAAAGGGCTGCAGTGGGCGACGCCTGGGCCAGATCAGCGTTTTGTTTATCAGAATGAGAGGAGGGAGAGGGATGAGCGGCGAGTGAAGATAGCAGCTGTCAACATAGTTGACCAGAGGCAGAGATGCACGGAAGAAACCTGCTGTCAAAGGTTGTGAGCCCGAGTTTAGACGCAGGATGCAGCTCCTTCCATGGAAAAGTGGAGGCTAACAACAGCACAACACTAGTTTTCTAACCTGTCTGCTTTGCATGAAATCACCTTGGCTGCCTGTCAGTACGCTGCTCTGTAATTAACCTGCAGAGGCCCAAAACGGGTGCCCCCTGAAAGGCTTCATTAACCTGTGCCTAAGAGGCGGCCATTGTCCTCTGGCTCCCGTGACCCGCACTAAGCGACCACAATACCTCACATATTTTCGGCTCTCGCAGAGGACTGAAACGGCTGACAGAGAAGCAAACCCACCCCCCTTTTGTATTCACGGAAATCTTTTTCAGCAAACTTTGGGTTTCAGACTAAGAGACAAAAAGCTGTCACTCTGTGCTCTTAATGACACTTTATAGGCTAAACGCTGAATCAAAGACCAGTTCTCCATGCAAATGTAGTCAGTGTGCTCAGCTGATGGAGAAACACAGGGCAGCAGCCGCACACATGCAGTGCACATCACCGCTTTGAAGTTGAGGTGGAACAAAAGTCAGTCTTTGTCAGGTAAGGACATGTCATTGTATGGCGTCACCCTCACCCTCACCCCCCCGGCCTCCCCTCATCCTGCCGAAATTAAGCCGTCTTCTTCTTGTTTAGTCAGCTCGATGTTCGAGCTGTATTTTTCACAACATCGGCATGCAGCGGGGGGACCCGGGGGACTCGGGTGTGTGTGTGTGTGTGTGTGTGTGTGAAAGAGAGGGAGGGACAGCGAGGCTTGTCTCCAGTCAGTTAGAGTAGCCTGCATGTGTGTCATCTCCTGAGTGCAACACCAGCTTGGCCCACTTCTGCCTGACCGACTAGACTCTCCGGCTCATCTGGGCTCTTCCCTCTTGTCTCTTTGTGTTTAATTTGTTCCCTCCTGCTCTCCCACCCCCACCCCCCACCCCCCGCGTGGGGTCCGGTTCTCTCTCGTGTCTCCTCTTGACAGTCGGAACAGAATAACCAGAGCTCGCGAAGATGTAGAACGTCCCAGGTGAATCAGCCAGAAGGTATTGGCTCCCAGCCAGCACCTCCGATGAATCGGACAGGACCACCCAGCGCACATTCACACTCGCGCAGCTCATATCCACACCAGTGCACGCACACATCTAGGTCAGAGAGTGAAAGGGGTAGAGAGGGGAACCTTTAGCCTACATGATGGCAGCTCTGTTTTCACAGGCTGCAGGGGCTCTGAGACCTCCGCTAGACAATACGCTCTCCCCTCTCATCTCTAACTAAAACACAGTCACAGATGATACATTAAGCTTGACATGTACGGCTGTCACACCTTTCAGCCCTTGTCGTTGAGTGCGTTCTTACCACTGCCAAGGATGGAGATTGCAACAGCCTTACAGAGCGCTTCGGAGAATACGTGCTGTCAAATGTCAGGTAACCGTGTGATGCCAGCCTAAATCTCACACGCGTCTTTTTTTGGTACGAGATTTTAGGAGGCCTGAGCCCGAGTAGATAAGACAAATAAATAATAAAATACACGCCGGTTCAATTTTAACTGTTGTTTAATTTTAGTTTATCTTGTAATTTGGTGGAAACGTAGTGTGACAGAAGAAAACACGTAAAGAGGTCAACTTTTTATTTGAAATCAGAAATATTGACATATCGTCTCAGTCTTTTATGTAGATATTAGGAAGTCGTTAGCAAACATTAGCCTATTTACATCCAGCAGTGACAAAGCAGCATGATCATTCACTTGGAGTTGTGTGTGTGTATCCCGGCTCTTTATTTCAGCTCAGTTTTGGTCTCTGCCAATTCCTGAGGGAAGTATATGGCTCTTTAGCATTGTCTGTCAACTTTACTGTGAGGGAAATATTCATTACAGCTGCTTCAAAAAATATTGTCAATGAAAATTGATTCAGTGCTTCAGTTATGAGTATTTCTTACCTCACATTTATTCAGAAATGTATTCGTTTGACAGTTTGAAAGTCTGAAGAATCTGGTCCAAAGAAGATGCATGTGGAGCCCCGTCAGACCATATTTAAGATAAGATAAGACTTCATTGATTTTAGTAAAGTAAAATCTGTTGGTTTTGCAAGACTTCTTTATATATTTCCCCAAATTTTGAACTGTTCCTCGATGACAGACAAGACGAAATGCATTTGAGAAGTTTTGCTTTTCTACTAAACATTAAAGAAAGAAAAACATTTTTAAAAAAGAAAGACATTTTATTCTCCATAAAGTGACATAAAAAACATTACATTTTGCTATCATAGCCAAAACTGAAGTGTCGTAAAAAATATTGCAAAGCGCCTGGAGATGGTGTTAGCAGGCAGCTCACACTCAGCTCACACACATCACTGGGTAACTAGGAGACAGTGTCAGAATGATGGAGACTATGGCCACATCATCATCATCATCCTTTGTGTGTGTGTGTGTACGTGCACTGCCTCCGTCCAGGGCCTTCCCCGCACCCGTGGCCAAAAATGTCACTCCAGGCTGCCGTGGGCTCATTATGCCATTAGCTGCCTCAGGCCTCAGTCCATTTGCTGGGCAGGGAGTGTGACGGAGCCCTTTCACAGGGTCACCCCTCCTGCTGGAGGCCGGTCAGCTGAGAGGTGTGTGTGTGCGCGCGTGTGTGTGTGTATGTGTGTGTGTGATGAAAGAGAGAGTATCCACCTCAAACTCGCATTCGACACTAATCATGATTTAGCACGGGATGTGAGCTGTGTCACTGTATTGTAATCACTCCATATGTATGATTTGTGCTGCTGCACATTCTCCGCTGTGGCGTGTCACGCAGACAGTGTGCAGATCAAGAAGATGGATCCATTGTTTGCTCTGCTGCTAAGCAGAAAAAGCACTACATATGCCTTTTAAGCACAGCTCGCGAAAGCTCCTAAATCAAGACTAATGAGATATCCGTCTGTGATCTTAAGGTACGCGTACAGTCTCAGAGAGGTGATGTTCAGGCACCACTTCATGTCTCGGTTCAGTAGGGGTTAATCCATCAGAAGCAAGTGTTCATGTGTAGCCGAACTGTATTCCCCAGGCCTTTCCCGCCCATCCGTTGCCTGAAGAGGACGACCAGCTTATTTTCTCTGCATATTAAAAACTGCCTTGAGAGGTTTCAGGCAGGGCCTCAGGAGGATGGGGATAGCAGGGGGAAAAGAAAAAAAGTAGGAAGACAGAAGCTGGAGGGGAGAGGAGGGGTGGGGTCTTTTCTTTTTTTTTTTTTTTTTCAAATAAATGATTAACTAAATACATCCCCCATTCCTGTCCATTTTGAAAGAGGGGCCGGCTTTGATCACCGAGGCCCTTTGAAATGATCTGAGGAATGAGAGAGAGGCGTATGAGGGAGGGGCAGCAGGAAGTAAGAGAGACGGGGACAGGAAGCGCCACACCTCCCTGCCTGTTGAGGGGATGCATCGCAGGTACGCATGCAGAGAGAGGAGACAGAGAGGAGCAGAGGGAGAGGTGTGGGGCGGTGAAAAGGGAAGTTTGTGCCGTTAAGCTTTTGGATGATAACTGAGGTGCTGGGAGTTGTTGTGCAGCGGCGGGCTGTGTGGTAAAGTGAGCTGTTTGAAGCCCTCAGCGTGGATACGCCTGGGGATAGATTAGCTTCCCTTTAACCCCCAGAAATCAATGGGGTGGCAGATGTGTCTTCCCCACTCAAACAGCAAATTGGGCTTCCCTTTTCTCGTAGCAGGAGGCTGAAGTGCTGCTGGATGTAAATCCCATATCTCGCTGGCTCTGCCATGCTTGGTGGCCCCTGTAAAGAGCATGTTGCAGGCTGAGGCGGGAAGGCGCTCTCAGGCGTTCGCCGCTGCATATTCAAGTATCTCTCCTCCTTGCAGCCCTTCGTTTTTCTTTGCTTTCACAACAATGGCTGGCAGCAGTGGCATTAAATCTTCAGATGTGTGATGGATTTGGTAGCCTTACTTAATTCACTTCAGATTCAGAGATGTGACTCACCTCGCCCAACTGGCTTGTAACTTCCTCACCTCACAAATTTACCACATGAATGTTTAACAGGCTGCAGACTGCAATTGCAAACTGCATCCATCCATCCATCCATGCAATATATGCATGTATATGCATCTGTATGTATGTGTATATGTGTGTGTGTGTGTGTGTGTGTGTGTGTGTGCATGTTTCATATGTGTTGTGCTGTGACGATGGAAAACAAAATCCTTTCTTAATACGTAAATGCACTCGAGTATTAAAACCAGCTGGAAATCCTTACTCCAGTGTTGGTGCAGTCACTGAGAGGGATGATTTATGGTTGGATGTCTCTGCTGTGTATTACAATACACTGTATGTAATTTGATTTTCTCTAGTCTTTAGGCTGATGGCTCGGTGTGTGAGATTTAGGGCGATCTATGGGCAGAGTATGGCAGAAATAAAATATCAATAATTATGTTTTCATTAGCGTTGATCACTGGACGGACTGAACGGACAAACCAAACACCGGCTTTAAACAGCGCCTTTTGCAAGTTTCTTGGCGAGCGTGTGTTCTCCTACACACTTGGCAAGGCCGGGCTGTGGTGAGGTGTATTCAGCTGGTTGCAACCTCACCATAAATCCTTCACACTGGTCCTTTTTAATCAGGTGTTCAGATTTCATAAGCAGAAATTTTCTGATTGGTCCGAGCTAAAAAGTGTACAGCGGTTTAAAAAATGTTGGAGCGTGTTCGAGATATTTCCCGTTTTAACCTCGTGCCCCTGCATTGATTGTGGACATCCTTCTATTTTCTCTTCATGTTAAACCTTAAAATATTCATAAAGATTGATCTTGCCTATTTGTAGAAATTTCAATCAGTGTCCAACCAAATGTGACGTGGGCTGATGGATTGTAGTAAGCTAGCAGCGTGATATCGTAGTAGAAGATGTGAGTTTGGACCTCTGTTGGCAAAAATATTTGTATTTCCAGAAGATTGTGGTTGCGGTCTCGTCTGTTCATTTCTCCTTCAGCTTCCATCTCCTGATCTGACCAGAGACAGATGGAGAGGGAGGGGGAGCGATGCTTTGGAACTTGCTGTGATAAAATCATGTTATTATGCTGTTGTTATTTCAGATTTGTCTAATTAGAGCCGTGTGAATAACCACATCCAGGACAACAGCGGCGTTGGGAGCAGAATAGCTGCCATTCTTCAAGGATTGACTTTCGTTTACCTCGTGGAGAAATATTTATTATTCAGTCAACATCTCCCCAAAAAGTCCTGCTCATCAGATGCTCAAAGAGGTGCTTTGCATCAGTGATGCTTCGCGTCCTTGTTGTTTTTGTACGCCGGGAGACTTGGGTACTTTACTAAAGTCACCTGATACTTTTAATTTTGCAGCATGTCGGTTGTTCTGTTGGAGAATCGGCTTACCACTTTTGTTCCCATGAGGCCGCTGGATCCTCACTTTCATTAAAGTTGTTTGGAGAGTCTCTCAGCTTCGGTGCCTCATAAAACAAACTGCTATGATGAAAATAACTTAAAACCACACAACCCGACGCTGCTCCTCTGTTTTATTAGCGCACGCACACAGAAGCAGACGCACACATACACAACAAAATGCTCCGTGTTTGTTGAGGTTCTAATGAGTCCCAGTAGCAGCGGTTTGATTTTTCCCTCCTAATTTGACATGCTTCACTTGGGCTGGGTCCCTCTCGCTCTGCAGACCTCAAATCCTCCACGCAGAGGCCTAATGAATCTTCTCCATGTACACAAACAAAGGACAAACAAAACAAGCAGGAAACGCTCGCTTCCTTGAGCTTCTAATTGTCCCAAACACGTCAATCAATCACCACAGCTTGCTTGAATCCACTTTTTGTACTGACAAGAGTTATTAGTCGCCCATGAGAACATATCACTCCTCAGATTGCTGGGTATTACTCCCATGTATTGGGTTACATCTGCAACTGGCAGAGTTTCCTTTCATTTTGCTCCGGCAGTGTGAGAACATTCGCCGCCGTGCTTTCTGCTTAGGAAGGTGACATGAAGAACAATGAGTCGGGCCCCGCCGGTCTCCGCGGGCTCTCCGTGTTGAGTTTCAGCAGTAATTGAATCGGGGCTTTTGCTGCCCACAGAAGACGGTGTGAGTGAATTGTCTCAGATAGTTTATAGGGTAATAAAGTCCCTCCACAGCAACACCTGCCAGCTGCGCTCAGCTTTGACCAAAACAGTCTATTTAACGCCTCCCGCTGTGCACCTGCAGCCCACCCGTAACGGTCAGCGCGCAGCTCAATCACACAATCAGCACAGCCGAAAGACGGTATCTCCCTCCGTCTCCGGGATGCTTTTGAAAGTTCTGATTGGGTAATTAAAATCTTGACTCAATTAGCCCTGCACCGCTGACCTTGTTTGCAGGTTAGGCTGCTGTGTCTTAGCCCAAACGCAATAACTGCAGCCATTTTCTCTTATCAGATCTCATCCGCTCGCCTCTGCCGCTGGCGGGCACTCGCTGTTGTAAATACTGAAAAGTGCTTTTCCTGGACTTCCTCTTCTCGTCACAGCAGCTTGCTCCTTTTTTTTTTTTTCCTCAAAACAACTTCTGTCTCTGCTGAAAGGACCGGCTGAGTGGGTGAAGAGTAGGTGGACAAATGGATGCAGCGGCGATCAAATCTGAGGATTGTGCTTGTCACAAAGAGTCTTTCATGCAGTGCAGTTGCTCAGGCCGGGTGTCAGCTTTGAGCCTTAGCCCGGTCTGCTCTGTGCAAATATGAAGAACGCCGCAATGAATAACCTTAATTGCATCTCCGACAAAGCTGCACTTTTAAAAATGCGATTATTGGGCTTCCCTGTGCTTTTGCGGCCCGGCTCTCAGTTTATTATTAAGGAATCGTGCATTAACGGGAGTCAGCAGTTTTCGGTGCTGCAATCTCATTACATTTACAGGGAAGGGATGGAGAGCAACAAAAAAAATTAATTGGAGGCATGCGACAGTTAGGACAGGAGCCTGGGCAAGGGCAGAATAAATCAGAGGTCAGTTTGACAGCTTTATGGCTCTGGAGAGAGAGAAGTGGTTAACTTTAATGGGAGGAGATAGAAATGTTGAGTTACTTTACTTTTCCCTCTTCCTCCCCTCGCCACGCACGCTCATCCCGCCCCCTTCCCCCTCATCAGCTGAGGCACACAGCCCCTCACCCCTGAACTATTTAGACTCTGCTTGATATATAGAGTTAATTCAGCCCCCTCTGCGCAATAACTCATGCGTTTCATGCATTTAATGTCATGCACACACAGCGCGGGGCGGAATTGTTAATTTTCCGCGTGGAGATTGCCGCCTTCCTCCCCGCGCACACACCTCTGTCCTGTCCGTCACCTCCTCTCCACGCTGTCCCCGCCCCCTGCTCTTCCATCCTCCTCCTCCTCCTCCTCCTCCTTGTGTGTGTGTGTTTCTTTTCCATTACTCTGCAAGTTAATTTGGCTAAAAGAAGTGTCCACTCCCAGCAGTATTTCCTGCAGCATCAGGTTTCTTCTTCTCTTTAACAAAAAAAAAAAGCTTTTCTTGTTGCTACAGCAGCCAAATCGACACAGTCCTCATCTTCCTCCCCACGCCTAAACTGGACTCTCACCTCCTGGCTTTTCGGTCACGTCCTGCCCTCACCCCCATCCCCAAGTTCACTAAGGTCATCCCCACAAGGGTCCGACCCCCCAACCTCCCCGCTGACTTAAGCCTCAAGCTCTTATAATTGGGGGGAAACGCTGGCTGGTAAAGCAACCAGTGAAGTGGCTTCTGCGGGGTAATGGGGCCCTGCTCTCCATGCACTTGATTTAATCCGGGCCGACCTCTGTGTGTGGTGAGTGGGGGTGGTGTGTGTGTGTGTGTGTGTGTGTGTGTGTTCTGGGATTGTTGTATGCTTGTGGGAGCAGATGGATCAGGTCACACCTCATAAGACATTATGAGCTCTGTTAGCATATGATACCACACAGTGTACACAAAAGTGAAGCGTAGGGCTGCAGCGAGGGCTTTCATTAATCTGCCTTCAGATTAATTGTTCTGTCTTCAGATTTTCAATCTGTCCAACGCTGTTTTACAGATGTCTTCAGCTCGCTTGTTTCGTCCAACAGTCTCAAACCGGAGGATAAACAGTCTGCAGTGATGTAAAACAAAGACAAACCGCAGTCTCGTGTTTGAGGAGCTGGAAGCAGCTGTCGTTCGCTTCATAATGGACATAAACGCTAAATAACGAAGTACTACTGCACTCGTTTGATTAAAAGCGTACACAAACGAAAACAAACTGTAGTTACAGATGTTTGGCTCTGACAATTTAATCAAATCATCTGGAATTACAATAGCTCAAGCAGAAAGGTCTAATTAACCTCCATAACCTTCTTTTTTTTTTTTGCACATTTATCCACATTTATAACTGGCTGTTCAAAGACATGGCATCACTTTGCAAGCTTTGCTTTTTTTTTTTTTTCCTGCAGG
The DNA here is from genome assembly GCF_051107435.1 of Chaetodon auriga. Lineage (NCBI taxonomy): Eukaryota > Metazoa > Chordata > Actinopteri > Chaetodontiformes > Chaetodontidae > Chaetodon > Chaetodon auriga. The sequence goes on from NC_135093.1 coordinate 6,882,940, forward strand.
TTTGAGCAGCGTTTTGGTTACTGCAGCATTTCAGAGGCCTTGGCTCAGACCAGCCAGCCAAAGATAAACAGTGAAAAACATTTTCCCCCAGGCCTTGAATACAACAAGTATAAAGCTGAAGCCGTCACCTTGACTCTAACATGGAAACTATCTCAAGCAGAAGTTAGCGGAGAGGAAAAAAAATGTACTTCTGTTCATGGTCTGGCAGAGTTGCAGAGCACATTGTTTTCATTTATTTATTTTATTTCAGTTGGCAAGGTAGAGGTGAGTTAAGCTTTTTTTTTTTTTTTTTTTTCTTTTAGCAGTGGGAGGAAAAAAAGGAGGTCACATTTGTTGGCAGTGCTGTGGGAGTGCGCTGATACGAGTACGAGGGCTTTGTGTCAGGAGACATTTTGTGGCAGGCAGGAGAGAAACCTAGCGCTGTGACAGGGGCTTTTCTCTTCTTTAAAAGGCGTGGCGACCCCCGTGACCCACCGAGTTTAAATGGAGGCCATCGCCGATTCTCGTGCCCCGATGGAGCGGGGGGGAAAAAAAGCTTCTGACAGCAATTGTTTCATGAATGAAAACACTCCCGAAAAAACAAACGAAGGAGGATATCTGAATTTTAGAAACTGTAAAAATGTTTGTGTGTGTGTGTGTGTGTGTGTGTTTGTATTTATGTGTGTGTGTGTGTGTGTGTGTGGGGCGTATGTGTCAGTGCTGTCAGTCGCCGCCGCTCAGACAAACACAACTGACCTAGACCTTGAGGCGGTCAGTGTGTCTTCAGTGTGGATACAATCCCATGATTCAGCCTTTTTCATGGCATTTCCTCCCTTGTTGTGGAGGTCTATGCACTGTCAGGGCCTGGGAGGAGATCTCATTGAGCTGTTTCTGCACACACACGCACACACACACACACACATCTCTATGTACACTATTCACACATGACCATGGACTTTAATGCATTTAAATGGCCTATCTAGTGGAGTACTGATATTATACAACACTTAACAGCAGTTCAAAGATAAAACTGATGACATTATATTCATATTAATGGTTTTATTGGCCTCCTTTGATGTTCAGATTGTTGATAAAATTGTGCTTTGATAGAAGACACGAAACTGTAACAGATGGCAGCTTGTAGAGCAAAGATTACAGAGCTTCCATTCAGTATGTTAGTGTTGAAACGATTAGCTGATAAGCCAATTGATAACCAATTAATTATTCGTCAGTCATAAAGCCGCGATGCTTGATGGGTGCTTCTCCAGTGTGAGGACTTACTGCTTCATTTAACTGTAAATGTAATATCTTTGGGTCATTTGAAAACATCACCTCATGCTCTGGGAGCGTGTGATTGGCATTTTTTGACACTTATTAAATTTTTAATAGGTTAGTGGGGAAAAAATGAAGTGAGTGATGAAAATCACCATGAGTTGCAGCCCTAGTGAGGATCAGATGGAGAAAAATATTAAAGGAAAAAGAGGAACAAGTTAAACAAGTGCTTACATACAGCAGTACTGCATGATGCATTTAAGGACACTCTGCTGAGTGGGTCCAGTTAACCTCACTTTGGGATCAGGATGTCTTTATCCTTTGATGAAGCATTTCTTTCCTGACGGGAGCGGTGTCTTGCAGGGAGATGATGCCTCCGTCTGCACCGGGTCACCGAAAGGTTTAAAGCATGAAAGTGATGTGAAATATGTTTTGGCCTTCGGCACACCTAAAACACATTTCAGTGCAGTGTGTTTAGACAGTGCCGTTCGCCATCATCATCAGATGGAATATGTTGTGGAGGCTAAAGGTACCTTACTTATTTGTCAGCCGTCTGCATATGTGATGCAAATATCATCCCAAAAATTAGTTGTATGTGCCTGAGTGTAAGTTGGACGAGCAGCATGTGGAGCTAATAATGTAAAACGTGATTTAAGTTTCACACAGATGCCCCCAATTTGTTTCCCCCAGGTTCAGGGAAATGCAGCCACAGCAGAAACACAGCGGCGGCGCAGAGATCGCATTTGTTTGAGAAAATTACCACGGCTGCATGCTTGATGATCTCCAAAAAGGAAAAAAAAAAAAAAAAAAAAGCACTCACAAAGAAGGGGGGAGGGGGGGGATCTCAGTCTCGTTGTTAAATACATGTTAACAGCTTTCTTCCACTTCAGATTTGGGGGGATGCGGGGACGCACTCCATCTTTGGAAAGAGAGGCTGCATCCCCACTCTAATCAATTCAGGTAGGGCAGCATTATCTGTGGAGCTGCCACCAGAGCCGCGCCGCACAATAACTCAAGGAGGGCATTTGAGGAGTGTGTGAGTTTGATCCTGTGCCAGGGTGATGAATAGCTGTTTTTTCTCTTTTGTTGCCCATCAGCACTTTTATTCTGCAGTTAATCTGCCAGGCCCGCACTGTAATTTTTCACCTTGCCGTGTGGCTGTGTTTGTGTATTTGTGTATTTGTGTGCGTTTCCATATCTCGCCGTCAACGGAGGGGCTCCCGCTCTCTCGCATAAACACAAACACCTGCTTCCGCCCCACCCCTCAGGCGCCGGCGGCTGATTTAAAGGTGTGTGCGAGCAGCGATAGGATTGACGTCTCGTGAAAAGTTAGCGAGGAGTGTAAGCCTTATATAATGTGTCAGCAGGACCTGGTCTGGGCAGACGCTTGTTACTGGGGTGTGTCAGGTGTTATAGGGATTGTCATGTTATTGCAGATAATGCAGCTTAGCCACTTGATTTACTGCACTGATGGAGGTGAGGCTTTCTGCTTGGACCTCCTCTGGTTGAAACCGCGTCCACTCCGAGCCACTGAAATATGAAAACCCATCTTTTTCCTCTCTGTTTTCCTTGCATCCACACACAGGTATTGATGTTTTTGCAACTGTCCGAACACCAGCCTCACATTTCAGTGAGGATGGGGAAAATTGAGCGTTTAGAAAACAATAATTTAACCCTGTTCTATATGTTTTAGTTTGAACTTAATCAGACTTACCTAGAAAGGCTAGTGTGGATGCAATCTCAGTCACTACATTTTTTTCCCCCCCCCAAGAAGCATCCTGCGGCTCTTATTAGATCCTTTACACTAGACAGGTTACAGCTCGACTGCACAACCAAATGGTTAACAAGGCGTAAGTGGAATGACCTGAAATCCTGCACACCCCAACTGAACGTCCCCACCTCTTCTTCTTCCTTCTCCTCCTCATTTCTCAGACCAGCTCTGATTAGGGAGTTGGGGGGGTCCTCGTGGTCATATTTTAATACGAGCCTGAGCACTCCGAGCCCCTCCTCAGCCCTGTGCTCACCACATCTCTTCGTGGCGGAGGGGCTAGCATTCCTCCAGAGAGCTGTTCTACATACGGCGGACAAGGAGCACAGCTTCGCGCAAAAGCCTGCTGAGACTCCACACCATTTATCTCTCAGCTGCAAGGTTGGGCCAGGACTAATTGACTGAGCTGTGTGTGCGCAAGTGTATATATATATGTGTGTGTCAGTCTTAGTCCCTTGAAGCATGGCGCATTAGTAGAGCCTGAGATGATAGGATGTGGTAAAAAGAGAGAGAGAGAGGCCAGCCTTGTGTTGTGAGCCCATCAGAGGGGCTCGGATAAAAAGCGCTCCTGTAAAGTCAGTTATTGCTCCAGCTCTCCAAAATATGGCCAGTTAAACTGTGCCCGGGGAGCAGAGAAACCACACAGCCGATGCTGCTTTTAAAGGAAAGTTCTGGGTCTTTTTTGTAGTTTTGGCCACCATTTATCAGTTATGATAAAACTGTACTCGCCAAAGTAAATCCTTGGGAACATGTGGACATCACTGCAACGGAATCCAAAGCAGCGCAGGAGGTGAGAGGGTCAGGCGAGTTGTAAACAAACCCACTTCATTTTGTGGAGACCATAAGTGAGAAATGTTGGCACTAAACTGTCGTCGCATAGAGAACTATGTGCGCCCACGGCTACGGCTGACAAGCACAGCAGGTCAGAGTTGAATCAAGATTACGATCTGTAAACGGTCACTGACTTTTACAACCAGCAGCTGACTTCTTTTCAGCAATGTCACGTTCCCAGATCCCAGCAATTAACTCGGTGAGCACAATGTTAGCGATACCCGCAGGATTGATGGCCAAAACCGCGCAAATGAGACGAACTGAAATGATTATATTTAAGTGTTTCTGCCTGTTTGAGTCGCCGTCCTCATGCGGCGCAGCGCGGACCTCGTGCTCTCTCTCTGTGCTCCTCTCACCACTCTGCTCTGGACTTTATCAACACATTGTTTAACTTGGCCTCCTCCCAATGTAAGCCCAAGTACAGCACGGAGTTGGCTGTCTCACCGTCCACAGGGAGTGGGCTGAGCGATGTGTGTGTGTGTGTGTGTGTGTGTGTGTGTGTGTTTGTGGGCACATTCGAGGGGGGAGTGGAAGCACCTCATACTCCTGGACCAGGAAGCTTTGAATCATGCTGGCTCTTCCTGGAAGGACCCAGAGGGAGTCGGGCTCAGCCGGCTGGACTCAGGCAGGCTGTCTGAGCCAGAGCCTGGCCTCTCGCTGACACCGAGCTGGTGGCGAGCTCCGTTCTTACCTCACCCTCGCGGAGGCAGGCCACGCCTTCCCTCTGCTCACCAGGTTGGCACGCTGCAGGCGTTTTCCTGTACTGGGAAGTGTTTTCAGCCTTGGCTGCGGCTGTGGCTTGCACTGATAACCTCAGCCTCTGGAACTTTGAAAACAAGAGTTTATTGATCGGACGTAAATAGCACAAGGTGGGCTAGAGCAGCTTAGATTTCAAGCACTGCCCTGTTTGTATATTCCAAGACAAATTTTCATTACCGATGCCACTAGTTCAACAATCGCGCAGTTTGAAGGCATTCAGCTGGGCGTGCTTACCGAGCTAAATATAATTGTGTCAAGCTGTCACCTGCCTACGCCGTCACAGGCTTCATTTAGTTCATGGAAATCACACTCTCCCCTGTCTGAGGTGCTGAGGATCTGGGCACGTAAGTTGATTTTAATAGTAGAGTGGGGTTGGTGCTGCAGGGTGTCCACACCTTCCTGTTTTCTCTTTCTTCGTTTTGGCCCCACGCTGACAGATTTACCTCTGGAGGAACTCCAGCATCTGAAAGGGAAAAAAGGCCTCCATTGTTCAAATGCGGCTCTAGTGGAAAGAAAACAGGGGCTTTTTTTTTTTTTTTTTTTTTTTTTTTTTGAAGAAAATAACAGGGGAGAACTAATGGATTGCAATATCAATCGTATAAACAACCTCGTCATTGAGACTTGTGTTTGTTATTTCTAAAGAGGATAGAGGTGTTTTTTTTTCGTGCCTCTTTAGGTGAAAGTGTAAAGTCTCTGCGAGGAGTTGTGCTCGCTTTGAGGAGGTTATCCTTTCTGGGTCTCTGAAGAGGCCTGCCGAGCTCTGGCGTTTGATAGGAATCAGCTGTAAGAGGGATGGATATTGCCGTGCGTTTTCCTGCTGCACTCTGTCAGATAACTTTAACAGTTGTCTCTCCCCACAATTTTCCTGTCAAACTCCACTGGGAAATTAAGTCAGGAGAAGTAAGTGCTCAAGTTATCCAACTCTATCTTAAAGGGAGTGCTCGGTGTTTTTAGAGACTTGGCAAGGAGAACCACGGGACTCGCATTGAGACGTCGCATCGAAATTCAAAGAGGTTGTAGCTTCAGCTGAGAGATAAATACGGACTTCAGAGCTTTTGACAACTCATTGAAAGATTTCATCTAAAGCTTTCCTGAATGAGAAATAATTTGGCAGCTTACTAAAAATACTCAGTTAGATAATCTCTCTGACTCTCCATCCAGTACAGATAAAAAAAAAAAAACCCTGCCTCGGACTATTTGAACCAAAAAACTCAACATTTCATCACTCAGCACAATGAGGCGGTTTGTCCCAAAAAAATGCACCACTGTCCAAATATTTCATCCCGTCTGACGATTGATAAAATCCCCATGGTTTCAGTGTGGTTTCTGTATTTTCGCCACATTCTGAAAATGTGGTTAGATTGGCCATAAAAGACTGTTGTACAGCGCAAGGATTTATGGTTACTTAATACAATTCAAACAGATCTAAATCAAAAGACTATTCCCATCTAATCCTACCTCGTTTTAATCTTCGGGGCTTTAAAGCGTGAGTCATATGATTTTAGTGTTATGCTAAAAACCACAGCAGCTGGTGAAGATTTTTCAGCATAATTACCAGACAAATGTTGAAATCAAGTCAGACGCTAGAAAGTGCTCCGAGTTCATACCTGTGCCAAGCCTGAACAATCCTCTGCATTTGTTTTCAGGCGGCAAATGCTCGCAGGATTGTAGCCTGGATCCGCATCAGAATAAACATGGTGATGAACGATCGCGGGATGCATGTGCCGGTTTCATGAGTGGTTTCATGTAAGTGAGCGCAGCAGCTGTCGAGAAAATAATAAAGTTTTTTAACAAATGAATTCATGCATAAGCACCAAAAAACGTGGTTGGTTGGTCTCAAACCTTGCACCAAACTTCATTCAAATTTCTTGCGTTTTTGACACGGCGCCAAAGGAAATACCTTAAATATTTCAAACCTGTGCTCTTGTTCCTTTAAATGCATGTTCACCGCATGTGCAGACACATAACCTGTGAGACAAAGCGACAAGCGTCAAACACCCCTGTCAGAAAGACCATGCACGATATCCTAATTTTTATCTTCTGTGTTGCCTTGCAGCAGTCTAGCTTGCCAATCACGATTAACCCTTGAACGAGTAATATTCAATGCTTTGACCTTCAGTTTGCAGCGCGCTCCAGCTCCGAACTCTAAACGTCTCATCAGCACCAGAAACAGTTGTGAAAACTCTTTCAATATCGCTCAGCATTGATGTTTCTCGTCCCTGAGGATAGCCGAATATCAGCCGTGCCCTGTTGTGGTTCTGATGTGGACTGAAAACATGCTGAATATAGATTTTCCCGGTTTGTCCGTCGCTTTTATTGAGAAAATCTAGGCCTCCGTGAAACTATTCCCCTGCAGTATTTTGAGTTAACGGACATGTGTGGAAGTGTACTGCTGTTAGATATCTCCCCTGAATGTCAGAACCTGCACTGTGAAGCATCAGAACAAGAGTCCCCCCCTTCAGCAGTGAGCCCGAGGCTTCACCAGCACTTCCTCACATCCTTAGAAAGTAGAGTCTTAGTGGAGCAGACCCGAAGGCTTAATGTCAGCAAATTAATTATGGATTCACCCAATTAGTTCACAAACTACACTGTGTTCGAGGGAAAATGATCATTCCCCCAAATGACTTGTCTCTTCAGTCTTTTCCCCAGCGTGCATTGTGCCTCTCTCAGAACCGTGCGTGCGTGCAGCATGTGTGTGCGCTCGCCGGCATGTGCGAAGCGACACCCAGCAGGCAGGTAGCCTGACCTTTTTAATTATTCAATCCCTCGAACTCATCCACCGACGCTGTCTCACTCTGTCTCCAGTTTGGCTTTTTAGCAATCTCCCTCCTGTCCAAACATATTTCCGTCTGTCTTTAAACAAAAGGAAACGGCTTCTCCGCTCTGTTCTTAAGGCTCTTCCAAATCACACTGAACTGTGTCAACACACCAAGTGATACTGGAACTGTAATGACTGCTTTGACTGTGCGAGATTGCCTCAGATCCATAGCCCCCCCTCCCCCCCTAAGTGTCTAATAAAGTAAGTAATCACTGCTTTCTAATGAGAATCTGTCAGGGGCGGTGCTCGTATCTGTTTACCAAACCAAATTATTTTCTTAGTTTGGCAAAGTCAATTAATCACAGAGGAGACAATTCTGTTAGTGTTTGCCTCTCAATGGGAAGATGGATTGCAACAACACCGGTGTCATCATTAAATTTCATCGCATTACAAGAAGATGGCGTCGCAAATTAATTCAATTTGACTGTTGTTTTTTCACATTCGCTCATGGTTTAAGTGGTAATGTTGGGCGGAGGCTGAAACTAGGACTGCAGCTAATGAGTGTTTTCATCATGGATCTGTGAATGACCTCTGATTAGTCAAAAGGTAGGTTTTAAGAAGGTCATAAGAAGATTTTCATGGTAGAAAAACAGATGGAAAGTTCATGTTTCTGCTTCATGAATGAAAAGCAAGTCAGATTGTTGCTGCCTTGGCATCAGGAGATGAATCGGTTAATGAGCTAACTGCTAACCTTTTGGGAAATGACCTCCGTTCTGCAAGCTAGGTTGCAATAGATCGACTTGTCCTGTCTGCATCAACAAAGTATGGCATCAACCACATTTGAATTTACAGTGAAAAAAGATGTTCAGTTGACAGAAAGGATGCAAATCCCTATATTTGCTAAATTGCTATTACCATTTAGAGATTTGGGGGAATAACACTAAATATGAAGGTAGAGAAAGGAGATGGCTAACTTAGCTTAGCATAAAGACTGGAAACTGTAAGAAACCACTAACCTGGTTCTGTTTTAAGGTAGTAAAGTCCACCTATCAACATGTCTAAAGCTCCTTCCGCAGTATCACATTCATTTAATAAGTTTAAAATTGTCTTTCAGTCTTTATGCTAAGCTAAGCTAAGCTCAGCTAACCATCTCCGGGCCCCAGCTTCATATCTCATAACAGATAAGAGAATCGCATCCCTAATCTCATTTTGCTCTTGGCTGTAAAGCAAACAAAGTCCCAAAGAACTCTTCCTTTAACGATTCATTAACAAGCTGCTGCTGGTTCATTTTCAGTCAGTTTTCTGACTCGCTGAAACCATTCCTGTGTGTGCATTCGTCTCCATCCATTGTGCCGTGTCGAGCTCCCCCTCCCCCGCCCCTGCAGACGCTGCTCGGACAGTGATCTCTGTGTGTTGCTGACATTGAGCAGAGTTTGTGGACTGTGATTGTGCTCACAGCAGAGCCGTCCTTGGGAGACAGAGCCGGCCGTCACAGATATGGATTCCCACATTTAATGTCTCGGCCCCTCGCACACAAATGTTTCTCTTTCAATGAGCTGTCCTGCCCCACAGGCAGAGAGTTTTATCGATCATCTGACTTTTAATGCCTCTTAAATATTAAGATTCATGTATATGACCTTTGTGTTTGGATTTAGAGCACAAAATCCCTGCTCAAATGCCCTTTGCAGGCCCTGCTGGCTGCACTGCCAGCTTTGTTGTAATTTTCCTTTTGAACCGTGGAGAAATTGTACCCAATTTAATAATTTTTTATAAGAGCACGGGGGGTCATGCTTGGCTGTATTTTTCTAAGTTTTGGGACCACTCTCTGCTTGTAGCCGGCTGAGGAGAAGCATGAGTGCGGCAGAAAAGGAGGGGAAAAGAAAGGAGGATAAGAGTTGGGGAAGGGCTGGCCTCTGCGTGGGTCTTGTTATCCACTGTGAGAGCTCTTTTTCTCTACTTCCCTCCCTCTCTGTCACACGCACACACAAGCGGACAGCCCTGGAAGAGGGCCCGGTGATTGATGACTCCGTGTGAGAGACCTCAGAGGCAGCAGCACTACAGAGAGATGGACAGATGAAAAGGAAGGAGGAGGGACGGAGAAAGCAACTGAAATGAATCAAGTAACGGGGTGAGGCCTCCCAGCAGCCCGTTAACATGCTGGAGCCAGAGGAGTGCTGCCTTGATGCAAAGACACCCTCCAAGTGTGCAGCTTCCTCACTATTTCTGCCTGAACTCGACCCGAGTCCGATGCAGTCTGTGGTACCCTGTCAATTAATGGCTGTTACCATGTTTACCGCTTGCCTTGCACCGTCGAGTGGACTAGCCCGGCTGTCAGGACCGAACCCGACCCGGACATCCTTGCCGGGTATCGACCCTTTGTTCCTCCGTCAAAATTGCTCTTTTTTTTTTTAGGTTTCTTATGAAAAGACAGTTAAAGATACTCTTTGGTGTTTTATTAAAATGAGTTTTGAAGTTTGAGTTTTGGTGTTGCATGTTTTTCTTGCCTCAAAAAACATTCACAAAGCTGATTTTTAAATGTTTTACACATTTTGTCGGCCTGCCACTCTTTGATTATTGTCATAGTTTGTTAACGTCGCAATTATTTTCTTGATTAGTCAGTTGTTTGTTTGTTCGATGAAACATCAGAAAATGGTGAAAAAGGCATCGCCCAAAGCTCATGGTGTCAAGTGGGAAATCAGAGATAGATCCAAATCAATCAATCAATCAATTTATTCCTGCAGCTCTAAACTTGTGTATTCTTTTCATCCATGGCGGCTAGCTAACAGTTTTCTCCTTTACTGCCTTCTCGAGCTTCTTGTTGAATTTCTTTGCACTTTATCGCCACCTGCTGTGCGGGCAGAACTGTGTGTGGCATCGCCGACATGCTGCTATGATAAAAACAAAATAGGGACCCACTCAGAAAAACATGGCATTGCTGGTAGTCAGGAACGCGACAGGGTAATTGATGACGTAGCCCTGTTGCTAATGTCTGATTGCACACAGAACCCTTTCTAACACTGAGAACTGAGATTGTATTGAGACTGTAAATGTCAGGATTTCGGTGTCCGACGCTGCACGTTAGGAGCTTAGGCTTCTTTTCTAAACAATTTGTTCAGACGTCCAGCGAGAGAGAACTGCAGCGCTGAGAAGACAGAGGTGTTATCTGAGACTATTTCAAACTGCGTTTCTGGCCTGCTTCAGATTTGCAGGCTTCGATGACGGCTCAACGTGAACATGTCTCAGAACTTAAACACTCGTCTGGATGTCTGAATTTGGTCTTTCGTTGTGTGGCGCTTTGTACGAAATGTTTAACAATCACAGACAGCCTCTCCGGAGCAACAACGTGGTGCACCTCCGTGGGGATCTACAGTAACAGACATCCATCAGAGGAATATCAGATGTCTGTTAAGCATGTGGCTCAAGGTGCTGCTCCCTGCACACCCCGGTGTGATGGGTCTGCATGAGCCAATATGTGTAGATGTGTCCTGATAGTGTCACATTTCACAACCACCCACACCAAACCCCGAGCGCCAGACCCGACCAGCCAATTCGGACAAATTACACAGACGCCTGAGGAGAGGGCAGACTCGCATCCAAACCGCCCCGAGTCCCCGCGGAACACGAGGGAGGGTGTTGTTCTTTGCTGAACTCTTTACCTTCTCCTCTTTCTTCCCATTTCCTCCTTCTAAAATCTGACTACAAAGGACTCATGAAGACTTCAAGTCATGACTTCGCCCTGATGCTTTCTGGCAGAAAGAGATGTTTTCGCGGTCTCAGCAGTTTCTGAGAGGAGAGGCGCCTCTGGCTCTGGTCCTGGACGAGCACGATGGGGAAGTTGAGTTTTCAGTGCAACGTTTCATCCCTGTTGTGTTGCAGTAATTTTACTCCAGTTCTCTGAGATGCTGATCCTGGCTGTGCGCTTTATGTGCTGCCAGTGGAAAAAAAACAAAAAACAAAAAACATATTCCTTGTTTTCTCTCTAAGAAAGATGCTTTTGTACATATATTTGCCTGCATGTCTGTCAGCGGTGCTGAGCTGAAGGCTTTGTCAAGTAGCGTCATCCTGCTCAAATTCCTAAACTTCTGTAAAGCCGATATAATCTGAAATAGTGAGCGCTGCCAGCCCAAATCCTGGTCAGAGTAACTTGCCAGAAATGTGTTTTGTGCTGTGAAGTTGTATTTTTGAAGTTGGAAGAGAGCTCAGAGGAGAAACAGGGATGTGAGGAACTGGCACTGCATTAGTGTAGAGGTGTAAGTGAGATAGTGTGCTCCCCTCTGAGTAGATTTTAACTACCCTCTATTGGCCTGAATGTGTCATTACACGGCAGTCTGTCAACCTTCAGGTGCAGCACATCCACTCAGGAGCTTCTTTTTTTTTTTTTTTTTGTCAGATGATGAATCATCCCCTCGCAACTTCTATCAGCTTCTCTCACATTTGCTTGGATCAACTTTTGTCAGATGAAGAAGCATTTCAGTGCTCGCTTTGGTTTGATCAGCTGTGAGGGCGACACGCGCACACAAAAAAAGGAGGTAAAAGCAGATTGCTATTTGTCTTGAGTCGACATACCTCCAATGTCACCGCGATCAATAAGGAATGTGACGAGTGACGGGTTAGATGGAGCCTCAGATGAGTGTTTGTCAGCGGAGGAAAAACACACTTCAAACAGGAGAAAAGTGGAGCTTTTAGAGCATGGAAGCTTTGTCACTTTTTAGAGCAAATGGAGCACTTTGTCACCAACAGTATCTGAGTGAGTGTGTGTGTGTGAGAGAGTGTGTGTGATGCACTGATTTTCTGTATATCTATCGCCTGCAGCTTCCCGCGCTCTTTGTGAGCAAGAGGCGAAGTGACTTTGTAGTCAAGGATTCTTTAATGCCTTCCCGTGTCACCGGGTTTTTTTGTGCTTGTACATCAATAATGTGTGTATATACAGCGTGTGTGTGTGTGTATGTGTGTGCGCGTCGGTGTTGTGTTTAACCAGGTTTTGTGCCTTTCTTGCAGGTGTATGTGCCGAGGCGGTATGCCCCGGGGAATAGTGCTGACAGTGCACTAGGAGTCTGAACCTTGTCAGTATCTGTGGCTGAGGAGGAGAGGTACCCTGCCGAGCCGTGCCGAGCCGAGCCGTCCCGTGCCGTGCTGCGTTTTGACGCCATGTCCCTGACTGACAAACACAAAGTGAAGAGGCAGCGGCTGGACCGGATCTGTGAAGGTAAAGTGGCGTGCGCGCGTGTCCTGAACTTTTAATTCTGTCATTTCTCACTTGTTTTCCCAACAAACACTGTAGTTCCAAGCAGGGCTGCAGACTTAATAACATCATATTCACAATCACAACTCTGGATTTCACACTTAATTAAACTTGCTCCGGGTGTGTGATATTGATGCTTTTCTGTTTCGAGCTCCGGCGCATCAAATCAAGTGCTCTCTCTACTGGTAAATTGTCTGATAAACTGTAGGATTATTATTATGAATAGAAGCAGCGATTGTAGCTGTTGATGATTTTTGCCTCTTTTAATGGCCAAGTGCGTCTTTTTTGTCGCCAAAGATGGAGAAATAATTCAATAAACGATCGCAGTCTTAGTCGTGAGCAGAGCCATTTTCATCATCATTTGAGCAGTAATGCAGTTAGCGGTGATCTGGTGACACCTTGATATCTTATTGTACACTGAGCTAAATGTGAACACCTTCATTCATCCACATTACATATGACTATTGTTTCAGCAGGCTTTCAGTGACTATATTTAGTCCTTTTCTACATGTGTAAACATAGTAATATAAATGATGTAAAATCACTTCAAAAATCAATTTTAGCCCAGTTTTAATTTAAACGTCTTTTGACCTACAAATCACCATGCTTACTGGGATTAGTTGCATTATTTTGCAAAACAAATTCTGCTGCGCATCCCCTGGCCAACCATCCTCATTGTTATCAGCACAACCCTAAGACCTATTGGTGGTCAATACCCATTGATTGCTGTAATTTCCTCCCTGGCACACAGCACATGTCAGATCCTACAGTAACCAGTGTATAAACGTTGACCTCAGCAGCAAACGGTCATCTGGCGGATGTAAATGAGATTACTGCTTTACTCTGGCCTCTCTGTGAGCCGCTGTTTGTTTGTGTAGGAGTGTCTGCTATGTGACTTATGGTTATGGAGAATCTCTAAACATCTGAACTCAAGTTAGATTACCGCAGGGGATTGAATGGTTTCCATCCTGTCACGGCTGTTTGGAAGCAGCCAGTTTTACACCGTGAACTGCAGTGATTATTAGGCTTTAGGTTGTGGATTACAGAGCAGTGGTGTTGTATTGAAGGGCCTGAACATAGAATAGGAGCCCCCTGCCGTGCACATAGCTACAAAGTCGGCCCAGGCAACAGGAATATGAGCCTTTGTGTGGGTGTGTAAACTGTGTCTGAAGCCTTGTGGATGTGCATTTTTAAACCCACTTGTTTGACTTCGCCCAGTACGCGTGTGTATTTGTGCATGTATGTGTTTGTGTGTGTGCGTGTGTGTCTGTCAGACTGTGTCCTGAGGTAAAATCATCTCCTCTCTGCTGTCTGGGTCCCCGAGAGGCTTGTTAAGCTGCCGGGCCCTCCTGGAGCCAGCGCAGGGAGAGGCAGACATGACTGCAGTGCTGGAAAATGAAGCTAGACGCACCATTACCCCCAGTGCCAGCATATTTGTTTTGCAGCATGATGTAAGCACCTCAGTGTTGCACACGTGAAATGAAGGACATATGCCGCAGATAGTGCTGCCTAAAAACACATAGTTAGGCCAAAGGATCTTAGTTTTTTGCCCCTGACTGCTCAGAGAGGCGTTGGATTTTTGATGCGAAGTAGAGCCTTGGAAATGCATTAGGAGATATTGTACAGTATAATGTCAATGTCAGTCAAAAAAAAAGAAAGAGAGCATATCAGTGCATGATTCTCAAGCCATAACCAGGTTTTAGAGACTCCCTCATCTGCCTCTATTTATTTCCTCACATTTCATTCACTTAACTTTTCAGTTATGTCCTCTTAAAATTGCATCTCCATATATAACACTATAAATGCTATCTCAGACCTGTACCTGCACTCCCAGGTTTGTGATCCTGCTGTAGAATAATAAATCCTTTTTATTTTAATTTTGGATTTGGATTTTCAGCCTGGAAACAGTCAGATTTGAACCAATTTAGTCTAAATTCAACCTTTAAAAAAGCCCAATGTGAAGAGTATGTGTTGAATATAGAACGTAAACTCCTCCTCAGGTTATTAGACCCCCCGAAACTCCCAGAAAAGCAGAGGAAATGTGTCCAGCATCAGGACACGGCTCATGCATGCTGAGGGTCAGATGATAAGACTGATACCACTCTCATGTCTGGACGGTAAATATGTGGCTACCACCGGCTGCTGGTTAGCTTAGCTTAGCGCAGAGACTGGAAGCAGTTCGCCTGGCTCTGTCCAAAACCCTCTAAAGCCCTTTTTTTTTTTTTTTTTTGGCCAGGACCAGTTGCCAGGCAACCAGCAGAGACTTCAGGAAGTTACTGGTCCCGCCAAGAAATGGTTCATTACATAACTCCCTGTAAAATGCTGAATTGTTGTTTTTACCCTTTTGTAAGGATTAAATAAACAAGACACAACGTGTTAATTAGTGAGCTTTAGAGGTGCTGGTAGGCAGATTTTGCTACCTTTAGACAGAGCCAGGCTGATTTTTTCCCCTTGTTACCAGTCAGCATTTCAGTACCTGTACTACCATACTATTTAGAAAGCCAGAAAAACACATAGTATGTCAAAACGTAGAAGGAAAAAGTACGCAGCCCCAGCCTTCATGCTAAGCTACGTTAGCCAGATTTACTCTTGCAGTACAGACATGTGAGTGGTATCAGTCTTCTCATCAAACTCTTGGCAAGAAAGCAAAGAAGTGCATTTCCTACAATGCAGAACTCTTCCTTTGAAATGATTCACTTTACCAGTTTGGGATCGCACATTACTTCGTTAATTGCACAGCAGAGTTTTATATAACGATAACATGACTAAGGTTACGTCAAGGCGGTAGGAATCGGCTGGAGGTTGATAAACAATAACACTGAATAAACCCTAAAGGCGAGTCATAAACGCGGTCGTACATCATATCGCAGGTGGGTCGTTCATTGGTGGAAATCCTTCCTGATTAGAGTTGCGATCCACATCCAGCTGTTGCGTGCGTGTGAGGCAGACAGCTGAGGTAGTTAGTCATTCCTGAGGGAACAACAGTTAGTCTGCTCTGCTTGGCAGGAGCTCAAAGCCCACAGGAGACGCACAGAGAGACGGTAACAGGTGTTGCTGTGATGCATGCAGAGCTAGCTCGTGGTGAGCGTACCTGCCGACGTTCCTCCTCGCGCACACACACACACCATCACATGCGCGCTCACAAAAACACACATACACAAGCTCTCCAGATGGCCATCATACAGGATCAGTGAATCAGTCCTCTGGCGGCCATTGTGAGGGCGTAAAGAAAAAAAAAACAGCTTGTGATTTGTGATTTGTTCATGAGCCAATGACCAGGCAAAGTTGTCTCACTGATTGCATGTAGCGGCGTGATAAGGCTGCCATGGCAATTGTCTCCACGCAAGGAGAAAACACACATGAAGCGAGGCTCTGCTGCTTGTTTCACACACAGGTAAAATACTCGCAGGGCTTATTTGGCTGCTGTCAAGAGTAACTCATCTTAATCCAGGTTCACACTTCAACCAGGCCCGCAGTTGGCAAACAGATACAGACCAGATGAAGCCGTGATTCGTGCTGTCTCTCCTCAATCTCTTTCAAGGGAAAACCTGGACCGTTCTCTTTCGAAAACGTCTGCTGAGACCACCCTCTCTCTGCACTGTCCAACAGAGCTCTTGCCTTTGTTTCTATTGTTTTCCCGACACTAAAAAACAACTCTTGTCGTCCAACACAGTTTCCAACACCATGCAAGGTGTAAATTGTATTTTTTTTTTTATCTTATACCATTGCCTGAGCGCTGCATTCTGGCTGTTACGCATTGGCATTTATGGCAGTGGGATCAGAAATGCAGCATGTAAGGAAACCCAGTGTGTAGATGACAAGGCTGATTAAGCCATTAAAGTCCTTGATATGTATTTAGCATAATCTGGCCTGTCTGCAAATAAGGTGGCAGGGAGCTGGTTGCAACTGTTTTCATCAAAAGCTGCTAGTTAGCTCAATCAAAGCAGCTGCTGGTAAGCATCAGCTTTAATTCAGCGTTATGAGGGATAGAGGGGAGCGCTCTCTCTCTCTCTCTCTCTCTCTCTCTCTCTCTCTCTCTCTCTCTCTCTCGCTCGCTCGTTCCTCTCTCAGGGGTGAAGAGATTCATTTCTGTCATCTGAAGAGATGAGGAGTGATCTGCCATGGCCCATGTTCCTCCCAGCCTCAGGTCCTTTCATGTTCTCAGCTTAATTTGAGCTGAACCAATGTTTATCATTCTGCAGCAACTGGGCCGAGTGGCTGGGAGGGAGGACGGTTCTTCTCCTGATCTCTCTCTCTCTCTCTCTCTCTCCCTCTCTCTCTCTCTCTCTCTCTCTCTCTCTCTCTCTCTCGTTGCTAAGATTGTTGTTGTGCTTGTAGACTGCAATACTGTTTCCCCTCTGGGTTAGATTAGAGCCGCTCTAATCTAGTCAGATAATGTTTTAATCAATATCTGCATTTTATTCATGTTGTGTTACATGATGACACTTGCATAATTAGGAATATATTTTATCCATATGAGCCGCTGAACAGAACATAAAAGTAGTGGAGTAGCCAATTGTTCTTTCCAGTGATCGTTGTTAATTTATGGTGTGTAAACTTTCAACTGAAGGTTGCATTGAGGATAAACAGTGAGATCTTATATTGATTGACTGGCTGTAAATCTGAACATGCAGCTAGCTGTTCGGCTATCCTTACAAGCTATCGATAAGAGAAAATGAGGATGTGCAGCACAGATCGGGAAGACTTCAGCAGTATGTGACGTCTAAAGGCAACATGCTTTGTGGTCTTTTATTTACCAGGTTGTTCTCTAATGAAGCTTGTTTCATATACATTCAGATGTCTGTTGTTTTGCGTCTACCGCTGTCTCATCTGCCGCTGCTTGGAGTAGAGTTTGTTTTTGGAGAAATGAAATGTTTCTCTTTACCTTTTGCCCAATCCGGTCTGTCTCATGCAGGTGGTAAGCCTCGTTCTGAAGTCTTGTTTCTTGCTCGCTTGTTGATATCAGCTAAATATTCAGCCATGACATTGAAAATCTTTCCGTACGCCAACACCACAAACTCTTCCTGGCACTCTTCTCGCCATCGCTCACTCATGTTTTCACCTTCCTGCAACAACTCAGCTCTCGCGAGACTTCAGAACGAGACTTGTGCTGGATCCAGACTTGTCCAGATCAAGCGAAAGGTAAAGAAGACTTTTCTCTGTAGGGGTTCTCTCCATAATGTTGTCAGACCACTGTAATAACGACCTGAGCCTGTCGGTGGCAGCAGCGAGCACTTTCAGTGGACGTACATTGACGGATTACATCACAGCCCGTTTCGCAGATGCTGGCCGCAGCGCTCTCGCTTGATACTGCACCAATTTCAAAAATTGTTGTCCCCATCACTCACTCAGACACCAAAACAACGGAAAATAGGGTCCAGGTTGAAAAATAGTGACGTTTCCCTTTAAGACAACGTTAAACAGTGACGAATAAGTAGCTAAGCGTCTTTTGTTAGATGAAAAAGAGACAATGCAACGGGCTCCAGATTTTGTAAAATTAAAGGTGCAAGAGGACACATTGACCTTTGCAGACCAGGCATTAGCACCACAGGAGATGTATATAAATTTTACCCCCCCAACACACACACACACACACACACACACACATCTCTGCTTATAACCACTGCTGAGTAGAACATATTGCAAAAGTATTCTTTCATTTAACTGGACTCCATATCTTTTTTTTTCATCAGTGATGAGGAGGCAAATTACATTTTCTGTTCTATCCTTTCTTCTCTCTCTCGCTCTCCTTCCCTCCCTCTTCTCTCACTCAGCTGCACACTCCTCTTCTCTCCAAAAAGCAAGCGGGCTGTCGTCTCTCCCTTCTGTCTGCCCCATCTGTGATGCAGTATGGGCCACTGGCCTGATAATGATAGGCAGGCGGAGCGTGGGGCTGTGCACGAGGCAAAGGAGGTAACAAACCAGCCCGCTAAAACGCAAGACGAAACTCTAATCAGTTGCCTCACCAAGTCTACCAGAGGTCTCGCCTTGCTGATAAAAGGTTTGCAGTAGCGGTTCTCGCTCTGCCCCGCGTTCCTCCCACCAATGCAAATGTGCGACATGCTGTGTCATACGCTGTGGAGATGCGAGGCGGTAAAGAGGCGGAGGACAGCGTCTTGATAACACAGCAGATGTGAACGCTCTGAAAGCCATCGGACCAGAATTGGTACCATGTGTTTTTCTTTCCTCATCGCCCCTCCTTCCCCCCCCGTACTTGTGTTAGAGCGAGCAAAGGCCCAGAGGCTCGTTAAAACTTTAATATACTGTACAATCACAGTAATTGAGTAGAATTTTCAAGTTCTTCCAGTCATGGTTTTAATTTATGAAGTCCCCATGAAAGTTTAATGTATCAGCAGTTGTAGAGTTGCAGCTATCTAAATCATTCTGCAGCTATCTCTGCCTGCGCTGCCTGCCAAGTCCTGCCGTTAGCGTCCTGTGCCCTAGAAAGATGGCCAGATTGCTCCAAAGGCATGACTGTTGCTGGACGTCTGTTCAACACATTGTACCTAGAGGTCTTTCACAGAGCCGTACGATTGGCTGCGAGCTAGCAAGCCGAGTGTTGGCATCAATTCTGATGCTGTTCACTAAATATCCACTGTGCAAGTTTGGGGTTTCTTTTCTTCTATTGTATTATTCATGCTAGCAACTACAGGGTCCCTGTTGCTTGATGAATGTAATATAGCATGCTCACTTAATTATGGAGCAGCTCTCATGAGAGGCATATCAGAGAATGTAGACAAGATGAATATGGTACCCCAGCTTCTCTTGCTTATGAATTATGGGAAATGCAGCAATTTGCATGGCAGGAGATATGATATGTCATATCCTTGTTTCGGATTTTGCAGCACTAGCCTGACCGTACTTGAGATGTTTATTATTGTTATTAATATTTTGTCATGAAGAGGGGATCTGAGTGACACACAGCCCTGGAAGGGGCTTATTAAAAGAAGTTATTGTCGGCGATCGCCGTGGAGAGATTCGACTCAGTGATTAATGGTGTGTTTTACAGCTGACAAAAAAGCGCAGGGAGAGTCAGACCTGGGAGGACAGAGCTGAGAAATCACTGCTAGGAAATTGCTAGGTATACTTTACCTCTAATGAAAGAAATCCTCCTTCAGATGTGCATCATCCTGGACTGCCGAGGGCCGGAGGGAAAATGAAACTGTTCTGATTTATTTTTGTTTTGACCTACTTAATGTTCTCCAATTAGGGTCTTCCATAATGAAACAATCGGATTTTGTTTTGTTTTTTTAATATTATATCACGATTGCATCACTTTAGCTCCAAAACGAAAACAAGCTTGTTATAGCATTTCCCTCTGTGGCTTGACAGGTAGTGGGACAACACAAAGAGATAGAGAGACACCGCAGCAGTTTCTTGTCACTCTGAAACAGTAATAAATTTAGCCCGTCTCAGTCACGCTGTCTCTGTGTCTCAGCTTCAGGAGCATCCAGATGATGTCCCTGGCGACTTGCTGCAGAAACTCTTCCTTTAAACCCCCTATTTCAAAGCGCTGAATAGAAATAGGCTTGTAGCCATCCAGTTGTCACAGTCCAGTGCAGTCCAATCATATCCCCGTCCCCTCCTGCCTTGTCCTATCCCACGCTGTCTGTCTTAGAGGTGAAGCAGGCAGCCTCCTGCCTTATCAGCTTTTTTCCCATCACACACTTATCAAAGCGCCCTTTTCTTCTCCCCCTTGCCGCTGTTTTTTGTTTACATTGCTCTTGTCACAGCAAGTAAACACAGTCAGTTATCTCTCTGATGCCAACATCTGAGATAAGCCACATCTGCTCTGTTGTACATCTGGCACATGAAGTGGCAAAGTGCGAGCTGTGAGGGGAAATGCGAGTCGGCTGGTAAAGGTGCGTGCTGCTTCATTTTGGGAATTAAAATTTAGTGAGGCAAGCACAGCCTGGCCTTTATTACGACAGAAATATGGCTCACTGTTCCAGAGATTTTTTCCTCTGTAACTCCTGAATCATGCGGATTTGAGATGATAAGTTGATTAATTCATTAGAGATTTGAAGGAAGATTAGCAGTTCTGATAATTGATCAATAATTGAATTAGACCAAATCCCCACTTTACTGGATTTCTTGCTTTATATGATATATGATTGATTACAAAGACACTGCACAGTTGCTTGTTGTTCTGTCTTTGCCTTCTTGCACACATTTGCCTGTATGGGTATTTGTATGTCAGAGTTCATGTATGTGAACCTGTAGTTGTCCAGTAGAGGCTGTGCATTATCCATCATCCGCCTGGTGCATCTCCTTCTAGTAGCCACCAGGTTAAATCTCACCCTCTGTCGTACTTGCATGTCCAGCATTTGCAACCACTCCCCTCCCCCTCTCTCCAGGGACACACTACAGCAAGCATGTCAGCCCCCAACCTCCCCAGTCCCTCTGGGAAGATTCATTCACACCCAGGGGGATGCCGGCTGTAGGCCACCGAAGGGGTTAGAAATAACCACTAAGCACCGTAAACACTGTATCTTTGCGCTCCGTGAACACATGCAGGGGCCTCAGCAGCAGGCTGGCTGTGTACACTATCTGGTTCAAGTGATGTCACAGGGGCCACTGGATTTAAGCAGGTTTTAGTTTGACGCTAATCCCCTTGTGGCAAACGCTGTGGAGGAGACGACTGTCTCTGCCAATGGCGTGCATCAACCCCATTGGATTAGAGCGTCTCGTCCCCTCCTCCATTCCGTTGGCATTGTCCAGCATGTGTTTTTACCCCCAATTTCTTTACGCTCAGTCTTAGTTTGGAATGTAAGCATCATGGCCAGCACAAGCATGATCCCTGCTGTAGAATGGAATAGAGCCTCGCCCTAAAGGTGTGTTTTTTCTGTCTGCGTGTGTGTGTACTGTCTATGTGTTTGTCATGTTGCGCCTCTGTCCTCATGGATTTCTAATGTTTCCAGGGCTAAATTATTTAGACAGGCTGCCAGCAGGGAGCTACATGATAGCACAGACTTAAGAGTGAGGGGAGGGGGGGGCCTACAGATGCAGATCAGGTAAAGGGGTACCTCATGCTTCGCCTTTTCTCCTCTCCTCTCCACTCCTTCTTTCTGATTGGGGGAGAGTGTAACCGGAGAGCTGAAACAAAATACCCGGCTCTATTTTCCGCTTTTATAGCTGTCCGCTGTATTGTCTTCACTGATGCCTAACTCAAGTGAGCAGTCGCATTTTGGTGGCTCTCTGGGCCAGCGTGGTCCTGAATGGATTGAAGGCCAGAACGACAGGGCCGCAGGACGCTGTCACTACTGTGGCAACATTGCGGGGCGTAGGAATTCTTTGGCACTGGGTGGAGGAGACCGTGGAATGTGCCTTCACCTAAATCTTGGTGAGAAACAGGATCCAGTGCTCCAATCCTCCCTGTACAGGCAGATCCAGCAGGACCAGCATGTGCAGCAGCCACTGAGGAAGAACTCGGTGCCCGATCTGAGTGGCAGCCTCTATCTCAGGCAAATGATGGCAGGCCGGGCCTCTGCACCTCCTCAGGATTACTACCTAGCTGATGCTACCTTATCTGGTCAGCCACCTGAAGAGTCTGGGTTTTATAGGGATAACCAGCACCTGCTCACCAGATCAGCCTTGCATTATGGGCCCAGTGCTGGGGGGGTGAGGCCTACCTGGGATCAAGGACAGGCAAGGGCCACACCTTCCGTGCTGGCCTCTGCTTCCACACCTACCCCCGCGCCTCCTCCTCCCCCTCCCCCTCCACCTCCTCCCCCGCCTCCTCCGCCACCTCCTCCCCTTCCCGTTCATGAGCTGAGCCGTTTGTACAGGGAAACGCTGGGATCTAAGATGATCCCAGACGCCCAGCGTATTGGTGGCAGCTCTCCCTCTCCTGCAGTCTACGGGGTTCAGCCCCCTCTTCCGTTTTACGCTGCTGAGCCACCATCTCTCTCTGCGCGCCAAGCTTATAACAATATCAACAGCTTGCCCCTGAACCACAGCCAGCCAGCTGCCACCAGTTCAGTGGTGGACCCAGCTTCTCAGGGAATGGACGGCGCTCTCCCCCGGGCTTATGGAGCTATAGCCTCCCAGAGGCTACCTTATGACCCAAACTATGACCCCAGCTCAGCCATGATTGCTGCCACAGCTGGAATGAACTCTGGCTTGCCTCCTCAGCATCCCAGCGCTGCAGACCCCAAGAAGATGGTGGACCCTGCCTTTTTGGCTTTCCTGCGAGCTGAAGGTTTGGCAGAGAGTACTATCACTCTCCTGCTGCAACATGGCTTTGATTCCACCGCCACACTGGGAATGATGGAAGATCATGATGTCCGTTCTGTGGCTCCTAACTTGGCCCAGGCTCGTGTTCTTTCCCGTGTGGTGCTTGGTTGCAAGACAGGCTTGCCGGCAACACGTACCCGATCCAATAGCTTCAGCCACCGCAACGACCTTTATATGCAGCCCCAAGGTTTGACCATGGACCCCAACCTGATGCAGCAACCTCCTACCACCATCCAAACTGTGTCCCCCAGGATGGGAGAGTTTCTTGGTAGAAGACCCAGCAGCGCACCCTCCCAACACCTCCTGGAGACCGCCACCTACCCGGGAGCACGGCCCCTGGTAACTGGAGCTTTCCCAATCAGCCCCGGTGGATATGGCGGTGCTGTGACTCAGGCAAGACCCCTCTCCCTGTACAATGCTCATACTGGCCTTGCAATGTCTGCTCTTGGACAACAGCCTCCACCAGCTCCAGGCACCCCTGGACCAGCGCCCAAAACCTTCTCTGGCTCCTTTTCCCCCATGGAGCTGATGAAGAGAGCCCCCAACCTTCCCCCAGCATCGCCTGTAGGAGCGCCAAGTCCCCTTCACAGCCCCCAACTTCTCCGGAAAGGGATCAGTGCTGCTCCTGAGAGTACCATTGTTCCCGTAACTTCTTCCTCCACTCTTCAAGCTCAAAACCTTAACAACACCAAGATGGTGGGACGTCGTACTGGTCCACCTGTCATAGTCTCAACCATGGCCACCACACCAGACACAAGTAATGTCAAAACCCACCTTTCTTACTAATTTCTTCAAACCCTCTCTCCTCTTGTCCTTGTTGCTGCTTCAGATTTTTTTCTTTAGGTATTAAGTTCTTTCAGATTTTTGTTTTGTCGTAGATTAGATGCATAGTGTGATTTAATTCTGAATATTATAGATTTTTGGCATACTGCAAAAATCAGACTGACAGTCTTTTTGAATGGAGGAGTAGCATGTAAGATGCCTCTGACAAGTTAAGCGGCTTTGCTGTGAGAGGTCCTTTTTTTTTAGATTATGCAACTATTTATACATGTATTGCAACAGAGTTGTGTCATTTGCCGGAGGGGATCCTGTCTCATCACCAAGATGAAATATTTCTTACGAGCAGAACTCCAGTTATTGAGGTCAACATTTTGCTGTCGTTTTCTTTCACATAGTTTAATGGTCAGAATTGTTTTGAAGCAACAGTTTGCTTTTGGGTTTGTTTTGTAGCACATCCTTTCTTTTTCAAGGTTCCTTGTACATGAGCTGTTCACTCGTGTTGGTGGAAATTTAACCTTAAATGTCGCGAAGCACTCACAAAACAATCTGGGAAAAACACACTTTTAAAACAGCATTTTAAAGGACGGCGTTCGCTAGATGGTTTCTTAAAATATCCCTGTACCTGTTTTCTTTCAAACAGATTCAGTAATTATCAAAAACACATAAACCTCCAGCACGTCTTCAGTATGTGAAAGTTTATTTCCTTGATGCAGAGTTGCTGTCATTCTATTTTACACTGTACTCTCTCCTAATCATGGGCTTAACTACCTCAAATCCAATTACACTAATTGGATGTATAGTTGTGTAGACTATAATAAGTAACTGTTTTTTATAGCCACCCTGTTGTCTGTTTGAGACTCGGGTTAAGTTGTTGTGTTGGTAAAAGTTATTTGTTTGTTTGCCGTACCTCATAACTCTGTCACTCTCACCTCAGTATTACATTTCCTCTGCTCTGTGCTGTTTTCACTAACGTGCCAACATTTATGCCTTGATTGGCAATTCTTAAGCATCTATTTACATTTTCGAAGAGTGACGGTAAAGAAAGGCATTGCTTTTGAAGGCCTCCTAATCATGCTGCTGCACAATAAGGCAAGAGCAAACTTGCCTTTTTGTTTGTTTTCTATGATGGTGTTTTCTTTTTAAACGACACATTCTGGTAAATGTGTTTATGGTTCATCTTCAGTGGCTTCACAGAGCACATAATTGTGTTTTTTTTTCTTTTTGTTAAGTGACAGCTTTTTATGCTTAGATTACAGTGAGAGTAAATTGTCTAGCTGGGCGTCATCTCTTATTTTTAGACATAAGGCCTTGATTTGTCCCCTTAACAAGTTGATATACTTCCCTGTCGATGAGAGCTGATGAGCTCGGGGAAGAGTTAAATCTTTTAACCTTGCTTTTAGCCATGTAACCCTGTATCTTGCCTGCCTCTCTAATGGGTCTGTGGGCTGCTGCACTTGTTAAAGAGTAATGACTTTTATGAAGTGTCTTCCTTCCGTGTATTGAGGGGAGGTGGGGGTGGGAAGCCCCTTTCCGAGCTTCATGCAAATCTATGCTTGCAAGGTCACAATGCCAGCAGCCCCTCCACCACAACCCCGACTACACTTTTAGCACAACAAACTCATTTGCATGTAGCTGACATTTGTTGCTTCGGTAACTTCATCTGATAATGGGCAGCCCTTGCCGCTGATCGGAAAACATACTTCTTAATTGTGTGTTGCTAGGCAACCTAGGTTTTGGTGGTAATCAGAGATAGATAATCTTCACGTTTAAGGAAAGGGAAAAAGTGGAGCCCTGCATGCAGCGTTGCACATTTATTTTGTGCACTTGTTACTCCTTTTGAGCAGCCATTTGCAGTTTAGGGCAGGAGGAAATTGAGTGAAAAAAATAAGATGTTTCAAGGCACTTAATGAAAACATTTCTCTTAGTCTCTTTCCCTCGCTCCCTCTCTTTCTCTGAACAGTGTACATCTCAAGAGATTGCTTCTCATTTTTGTGCAAAGGCTCAACTAGTGAAGAGCCTCTCTTATTACATGCATGGTGTTTTATGTTCAAACATGCATATTGATGAAAAGTTGACACATTATTCCTTTTGCACCTACTGAATAAATTGGTTGTTGTACCAATACAAACCAGTCTTCTCTTTATCATCTTACATCAAAGTGTAAATTCACACGTAGCCGCTGAGGCATCCACATCTCACAATAGTTGTATTCTTATTTATTCTCAAAGCAGAGTTTGAAAGCAAGGATGTGAGCAGCAGTAAAATCAGCAGCTCCTTAAAATATTTATGAAAAAGGTGCAGGTGGGAGGGCCCTGCCTGTGTACTCCTCTCCGCTGGGCGCTGTCTTGGTTGGCTAAAGCCATAAGTAGTGTTAATAATGGCATTAAACGGTTGAGTCGAGCTTAGTTGCAACAGTTCCCTTCCACCCAAAGTAAGGAGAGCGCGTTGCAGCACTCGCATTGGCCATGGAGTTGTCTGTCAGTAGCATCCCACAGAGCAGCACAGGTGGGTAAACCTAACTTCAATGTCACGTGAAGCAGAATAGCCAACCTGCTAGCTAGATGTCATTGGCAGCTAGCCTGCATTGTGTGCGTGCTTAGTAGATTAACTAAGGTGGAGACTTGCATGTTGTCCACAAATGCCAGCACGTGGTTTCCTAGTGGAGATAATCCACAGAACATCTTCAGCTGTACTTTTCTGGGCTGGAGAATTAGGAGGCGGTGTGTTGGAGGGCAGGGCTTCTAGCTTACAGGAAGGAGAGAGACCTTGGCAGCGGCCCCTTTTAGCCATATGGGATATGTCAGTTGATGTGTTCACCTGTATAAGTCTGGTCTCTTGGTTCCACTGTGCCCAGGTTGTATCCGCTCCTTCCTGGGAGGTCAGTCAAAACATGGCAGTTCTTTTTCTTTCTGACAGGAAGCCATCACTATTGAGGCTGACAGTTATGTAACCTTCCAGTGGATGGTTCCCATGGGGGCCTGAATGGGATTTTAATTTCCCCGCCTGTATTTGGAAGGACATCCACGAGGATGCATGCCTAATGTGCTCTCAGCTGTCCTTGGCTAAACTGCTTTGTTCAGGTGTCTGACATTGATTTCAGTGTGCACTCTTGCCTGTTTTCCACTGGCTAGTCAGGAAGAAAACATTCCCGTGTGTCAGCGTGGCCTTAAACTTTGTTTCTGGACACGTCTGTATTTCTGTGTGTAATAGAGAACAGGTAGTGTCTGTCTTCCTGTGCTGCCACTCTGCTTTTTCATTGTATGACTGTGCTTTGATTTAGTGCTTACGTCGCCTCAAATGCATAACTCTGACACACAATGCTGCCCCCGACTATCCTGCCACACATCTTAGCAGCAGGAAGTGTTTGTCTTTATCTGAGGACGGTTGGATGTGACAGCAGGACATGAGGACAAGACCTGAAGTTTCCTGTATCTGTCTCTTTCTTCCTTTGACCAGCACTTTTTGCTGTGCATATGAAGTCAAGTCAGAATGTATTAGGACAATGATGCGATTGTCACTGACTTATATATTCTGTTTTTTACCTTAATCCAGAAAGGGAAGTATTCCCAGTAAGCTGTTTATATGGCTAATGAGAGATTCTTTTGATCCAATTGATACAAACCATTTCGAGATGCAGTCAATCAATGCCAACACCAAACGACTGCAAAAATGATGGAACTCAATGATAAAGTCTCAAAGTAATCCACTGATCGATAACAAAAACAGTCTTGTTTCATTGGCAAAGGTCCAGAGGATCCAATCCAGTACAATGTTTAGTCCAAAATACTACAATAATCCACAGAAAGTTGCTGCATAGTTTCAAATTTCCCAGCAAACTTGCAAACCTTCACCATTTTTTCCCTCATAACTCCAGTTGGCTTGTGCGCCTAATTGATATGTTGGTTTCAAAATGGCCTCTGCGCGCTCACCTTTCTATTGACAGCTCGCATATCCTCTCCACAGCTGACATTTTACAGATTAAACAATGAATTAATTAAACACGAAAATAATCGGCACATTAATTGATGATGAAAAATAGTCATCAGTTGCAGCCCGACACCCCTAATATAACATCTGAAAGTGCACATTTTAATCTTTTAATCTCACAGTCGTTGTTTTATTTTACTCAAATGAGTCCTGACACAACACAACAAAAGTGTGTGACTGCCCGAAAACTCCCTGACTGCACTGCGTGTCGACCCCTTCCTCACTTAATGGGTAATGGGTTAGGGGCTGTCTTTGTGGAGGGCTAATAGCTTATGTTACCTGTCAAGGAATAGGCTGAGAATTAGAATGGGGGAAATCCTACTGGCCATCTGTGTGTGTATGAGTGCTTGTGCGTGTGCGTGTGTGTGTGTGTGTGTGTGTGTGTGCGCATTCTACTATACAAGCATCACGTGTCAGTGGGAGTCTGTGTCATCCTCACTAATCCCCCCGATATGAATGAGCGGAGGCAGACAGGAGGTTTCGGCTCACATGACATCGGTCAGGGGTTATTACAGGGAGTGCACATCTATAATAATCAGTCTAATCCTGCTCTTGTGTTGATATCGTACACCACCGTGTGTATGCACTGATGAACTGTAACAGTGAGACGCGTTTGGTTGTGTTGGGTCGGCCTCCAGCACATTGAACCTGAAACCAAACGGTGAGGTTAAAGTGCTTGATGTTCAGGGTTTAGCAATGTGCAATAGGGTTGGGAAGTATGATATCGTGCAACAGTTGAAATATGTCCACCGGTAGAGATTTGGTAATACCGATTCCACCGCGGGCGCTAACCCTTAAGCCATATTTGCACACAGTCATTCACAGTGTATGCACTGCTACACTGTGAGTGGGTGGGCGCAGTGATAACAGCGCACAAAGTATAGCTGTTCGTGCTCCTCTCTGCTCGCCTGTGTATTGCTTTCCAGTCTTTCGCTCTTATTGCAAACAGTCGTCATTACGGATGAGCATTTCCAGCTACGTGAGAATGTCCAGACCTGATTCTGCTGACGTTGTCCGGAGTTCGTCGGAGAAAACAACTTTAGTGTCTCTGCTATATATTTGGGATGGCAGTGTGATGCAGCGATCCAGCTACCTCTGAAGGTCGCACAGTGTGAGCAGCAGGACTGCTAACCGTGTCTATTGCATCTCTCTCGTTCCCATTTGGAACCGTAAAGCGTTGCCTCATGTGGGACAGTTGCTTTTGTTTGTAAGGAGGCTCCAGATAAAAGAAGAAAATACTCAAATGTGATGAATTTCTTAAGTGAATTTACAGAACAATCACTCCATAATGACACCATTGCTATGATAAATGGAGTTGGAGTGAGATCAAGCACGCTCCATTATTTCAACTTTCATTCCTGCGTGTTTTAGGTGTTGTTCTGCTTTATTGTCCTAAAGTTCGGGGACTGTCTATTAAAATCACTTTGATTGCGCCCTCTGCTCCTTCAAATTAAAAGATGAAAGTGAGCACTTTCACCACACAGCTGAATTTCCAACCTAATGTTCTGGAGTGCAAATGCATTTTCTTTCTGCGCTCTATGAGTCAGTAATGACTGCTGTTAAAGGCCACCGTTCACCTCCAGATTCTTCAAGGCTTATCTGCGCGCGGTCCTTCTGTCATGTGTCTCCAGTTTCCAGAGAACCTGGTAAATGTTACATGAACTATCTGCTGCTCCATCTCCACTCGGCCTCTGTATTGTTTGTGTCCCCGGGGAAATATGGCCGGGAAAATCTATTTTTCCACTGCAGTAGTTTTTTTCTCCTTAAAAAAAAAAAAAAAAAAAACAAGTGAAAGAAAAAGTGCTGTGGAGCCCCATCCCCTCTCGCCCCGCCGCCCCTCCCTCGCCGTTTTCTCATGGTTGATCTTTCCAAACCATCGGTTGCGTTCACAGAGGGATTAATGGTTTCTGTGAAGCCAGCCAACCCGCGGAGGGAACGGAGCCTTCGAGCGAATGAGGAACAGCTGGTCTCCCCCTGCTTGTGACAGCTTGAGTGTTCGAGTGTGTGTTTGTGTGCGTGCGCGGTGGTAGCAGCTGACCTCTGCACAGGGTCAGAAGTGCCCTCGCTGGTCTGGAAGTGGGCCTTAAATCTTAGGTTTTGTCCCATCTTCTGCCCTGCTGCTCATTCTGCTAAATGTTCATTAATAGACAGTGAGACCGAGAGTGTGTGTGTGTCCGAGAGTGTGTGAGAGTTTTTTCCAGCTCATTTATGAGCCATGTCAGGGACAAATTTCCATCGGTTTGCGAGGGTCAATAAAGTTTTTCTAAATTTCTGAACACACACGTTTCCTAAGAACTGATGTGTTGGCAGATTAAGGATCTGACTTTGTTAACCTTTTTTTTTTTTTTTTTTTTTTTTTTAATCTGAAACACAGTCTCAGCTTTTCGTTCAGGCGCTTTTGTGTGCTTATTCGAAGATTGAATGGGTCCTAAATTAGATTTGAGATGCCCGGAAAAATGCACTGAAGAAGTCATGAACTGAAGCTGAAGGAAGACGCCGCGTTAATTTTCTTAGAAACATATTTCAGTATTTCAGGTTGCGCAGGGATCACCGGAGGTCAGCTGATTGGCCTTCGGTGGCCCCTGCTTGCTCCTCCGCAGGCCTAAAGGTCACCGCTAAGCGCTAACGGGCAGACGAGGAGTTGCGATTGTGTGTGTGTTAATGTGCGTGCGCGCTCATCTTCTGATGCTATGATTGGCGAGAAGGGTCTTCCTGCTATTTTTGGAGGCTGCATTGTCACGTTTATTCTACCGGTCTCCTTATCCCGTGGCTGGTTTGTTTACAGGATAGCAACGACGTGTGCTCGGCCGCTCAGCGCTGTAAGAATGGCAGCACTTTGATATAATCTCCCCAATTATCTGTCGTCAATTCTGCCGTATATTATTCCTCTCTGCGCGGCAGCCGAGGAGGAGATTGGCTTTGTGCGCGTCGAACGGCAACAGCTGCATCCACTAAAACAGACAACTACCTCTGCACACCTCCCCAGTCCTCCTTTTTTTTTTTTTTGTCTTCCTCCCCCTTTTTCTCTCTCACTCAGTGGTGGGCAGGTCACCCTGAATTATTCATCAGTGTGAAATGAAAAAGCTCATGGATATTGAATATCCCCTCTGAAGTGGTGGCCAACCTTGTGTTTTTTTTTTTTTTCCTCTCTTCTTCCTTTTTTTTTTTTTTGCAGCTGAAAAAAAAAAAGAGTAGAGAGCGGCAGATCTCATTGCCAGGGTATTTCAAAGGTTAACCGATTGCTTTACCTCGTGCACATATTTACTTTCTTCATGGTCTGTGGCCGGCGAGGAGGGGCGGGGGGACGGGGAGGATAAAGAAAAAGATTGAGGAGTAGAGGAGATGAAAAGAATAGGAATATAAAGGTAGGACGGTAATCCTTCCTCTCAGCGCCACGGTGGGCCACCTTGTTGTGTCGCTGCACCTGATTCTCTCACCTTTCCTGTCACGTGTTGTGAGGCCTGTTCCTTCCTGGAACGAGCGCGACAGTGGTCGGTTGTGGTCGTCCCGATCGACCGGTTGTCATTCGTTTCCCTTGCGGCCAACTGTGTTCCTCCATTGTCCTCCTGCCCAGTCTTTTGTCCTGCGGTTTGATCTGCGGCCCGCGCTGCAAATCAATGCTACTGGTTGCCATTCATTCAGCTCAGCAGCCAGCGAACGCAGCAGGGACTCTCAGAACATCTCCCATGTGAGAACATATAAAATGGGCAGGGATGATAAGGGGGGGGGGGGGCTTCAAGCTTCAGAGCTCTGTTGTTTTTAACATCTTTAGGATATTTTAGTCACATCAGAATATTTTTGTGTCCACCATTAGCTGGCATTAGTGTCTTTATTTGTCTAACAAGCAAGCTGAATGTTGTTTCCCTGAAGGACAAAGACTTAAAAGAGCCTCTGCCATCCCAGAGAGCAGATGCTAAGATAATGAATAAATAAAATAAATAAAAACAAGTCAAGGGGCGAGCCCTTCCTCCCCTGTTTTGTATGCCGTACATGCTAATAGGACACGGAGTGTTTTATTCGTTCAATACCATCCGAGAGAACAGTGCAGCATTAAGCCTGCATCGCTCTCGTTGGCTATTATGCTGCTACTACCCTGAACCCTTTCAGTCATTACAGTCCATTTTCCTCCATTCCCAATTTCTACTGCAGCATAAACAATTACTCAGGAATCCTTTTAAGAGTATTCCCAAGCCGTACAAAGACCAAATGTGCCTGCAGGAAGCAGCCAGGGGTTTAACTGGCTAACCTTTCCCAAAAGTATTCTAAACAGAGTCGTAATGACTGACAATTGGAGAGGGGAAAGCTATTTTATTTTCCTATGAATAAAACCAGTCAAATAATTTGTCTTCCAGGAAACGCTTTTGAGGCTGTGCATTCGATTTTCGCTTATTTGAGAACATCCTGTTTCTCGCAGGTAATTGCACTTTAGCCTAAGTGAAACGCATCAGCTGACGGCATACAGGAAGTGGGGCAGCGTCGGTGTAGCGAGGAGGTGTCAGGTGTTCCAGGTGTCATATCGTGTGAGCCAAACGCCAAACTCCAGTTACAGTGGGTCTGGGGGATACGGTGGGTGGCGGTGACGGGGTCTGCTCTGCCAGAGGAAGTGTGAAATATCATCTGCCATGGTGGAGGGAGGTGAGTAGGTGGGTGGGAGTTTCTCTCCAGAGGGTGCAGGAGATGAAGCGAGGGGGGTTATGATGATGAAAATGGCTGTAACTCTTCAGCAAAGTGAGCTTTAAAAGGCTGTAAGTGGACACCTCTTAGTATCTGATGGCTGACTCCTGGTTGACAGGACCCCACGACCCTGGTGTATTTATCGTAATGGAGCACAGCTGGGCCACGGCTTCTATGGGTTAATAGCCATGTGACAGCTTTGGCAGAAGGGGGGGGGGGGCGTGAGGTATTGTGTGTGTGTGTTTGCATGCATTTTATTTACTCGTGCACTCTGCAGAGTGGCATGCAGGGGCCACACTCAGGAGGGTGGGACTCGCTGCTGCGTCTCCACTCTCTCTGCCAGGCCAGATGGCTCCTGTCACTGAGAGAGGAGGTGGAGCGATGGGAGGAAAAGGGGGAAGGAGGGGAGCTCTGAGTCGCCCTTAACAGCGCCAGAGTGGCCCGTCCCCAGAGCCACCACATCTGGAGACCACCTGCAGTTGGCTCACCCCGCTTCCTCTGTCCTCGTCCCTTTCCCTCTCGCGTACGCTTACTTTCTCACTTTGTTTTTCCAGATGGGGAGGGGGGGGTGGCGGCGGTGGCAGCGGGCTGTTCGGTCAGGCTGTGATTTGTGCCCAAATTTCAGTAACTTTAGTGCATCTCTGCTCTGAGCAGAGCAGGAGGAGGAGCAGGAGGGAGTGAGTGAAGGAGGGCTGGGAGGAGGAGGAGGCGGTGGCGGCGGCGGTGGCAGTGTGAAAGCGTAGCAAAATATCATTTTATTTTATGACTGCACCAGCCTCCGAGAGTTGTGGGTTTTGTATTTGTAATATTTCTTTTTTTATTCCTCCCCAAGTAAAAAGGCAGAGTGAGAATGTTCGCTTTTCTTCCCTTCACTGTTGCTGCAACTGATCCAGAGGCCACATGGGGGCTGTTCCTGCATGGAAAATAAAGCCTGCTTGCCCTCCTTGGCTCCCCCCAAATAAAATACACTCATTTGCATTCCCATGCTGTAATTTTAGCCCTCCTCTCCCTCTCTTTCTCTTTCACTATCTCTCTGTCCCTCATCCCTACATCTTTTCAGCCCCGGTCTTTGCGGTTCCGCAGGGATTGGAACGTGGGAGGGGAAGAGAGGAGGGGAGGCAGAGAAAACAAAAGCAGAGAGGCAGTGTTGACTCAGGGTTGTTATCTGGACCGCTGTTGAGGGGGTGGGGGCTCTTGTGTGTATGTTTGTGTGTCTGCCTACATGCCTGGGGGGGGTTATTTACCCTGGCTGCTGCTGCCACGGCAGGTGCCTCTCAGTGGATAAACCTGGGCCTCCTAAATAAATATTCACCGTGGGGAAATTAGACTTGCGTCACCAAAAAAACACATTACTGCTGCTCTCTTTTCCTCCCTCGCGTCGCACCAAGAATGTCGAGTCCACTGAAGATCAGCCATCTTTCCTCCCAAATCCCAAAAAGAAGTGTCACTGAGCAGAAAGGACAAAGAAAATCTCTTGTGGGCTTGTGGATGTTTTTCACGGAGCAGAAAGATAAACCCGCTATCAGAGCGTATCTGTGCTGTACAGTGATGTGTCTTCATGTTCGGAGCAACGACTCTCCTGATATTTTTGGTTGGATGCGCTCGCAGCTTGTTTCCTCTGAGGTTTAAGCTCTTAAACTAAGTTGTTGAGCAAACAGACATGACCTCGGGCTAAGATGATATTGCATTATTCATTCACTGTGCATGAAATGCGGGGTGGGTTGGGAGTGGAAGCGGTGCCCAGTTTGCATGTCGGCGTCAAGTTGATTTGCAGTGGTCAGTGTCGGTAACCTTGCTGGGTTTTCGTCTTGTTCGGCCTCCGCTCGTTGCATAAGCGTCTCTGGGGCTGGAGCGAGAAAGTAAACCCAAAAAGAGGAGCCTCCTATCTGCCCAGATGTTTGGAAGTCAACGTACCTTGTTGCTAGTTCATTTCAGACCTCGATTAGTTCTCTAGCTTTCAGCAAGCAGCAGCCGATTTCACGCGTCCCACATGCGAGTGTGCACCTGGCTTTCCGTTTAGCTCAAACTTGCAGAGTATGCCTTGTAGTCTGGACCAGATCAAGGCCAGATCTCATTTACACCCCAAACAAACTGCTCCTGGATCTGTTTGAGAGTGGACAGAGACCACTTCCTTCAAAGGGTCCTGGTGTGATTGTGCAGAGTACAGTGTGTGTTCAGATCTGCCCAAATCCAACAAAACATGCTCTAAGTGTACGTTTGATTTTTATTAGTATACCTGTAAGAATAAGCAAGAGTTGGTTCACACTCAATACGATAAATACACGTTTTCTCACGTCTAATTGTGGGTTGCTGTGCAATTATTTGTGGTTTTATTTGCACAGGTTTTGAGATATTCGCTTTTAAACATTCGGCCTTCATCCCAGCACTATGGAGGTGAATGGATTTTCTTTAGTGCTCCTCATTACTCCACGTAAGACACAGTCAACAGTTTCCATAGGCTAAAAGATACCATTTAAAACTTGAGCAAGTCAAGAAATGAGTGTACATTAGCACATAAGACAGTACATGCTCCTCCTCAAGATGTTCAATCTACAACAAGTCAAAACACTAGCAACACAACACAAGATGAAGATAAGAGAAAAACAAGAAACCAAGAAAAAAGTAGCGTAAAAGCTGGCGAAGGTACAGCTGCTCTCGAGCTGAACCCCCTGCTGCTCCGAGTCCAGCATCTGAAATGGACCCCTGAACCTCTGGTCATGATGCGGTCAGCTGAAGCCTCGTCTCCAAGCGGCAGGTTGGCTCATTCTACCATTCGCTTTCTTAAAATCCCTTTAAGTGCTTTAGGGGGATTTAACAGGCCTCTACATCCAGCGTCCTCTCAGCAGCCAAGTTCCAGCGCTTACAGGAAAAGGGCGCTTACAGTATAATTAGGCTGGTTAAAGAAGAGGGCTCCCTCTCAGTGCTAAATCCACACAGGCTGTAAAGAGGTTCGGGCCATTTGTCGGGTCTTCCAGAGCGTGACCGCTGCTCTTGATGTCTCACTGTGCTAAAGGTCAGGGCTATGAGGAGTCATGCAGCAGGGGGGAGATGGGAGCGTAGACTCCGAGCTCTGACTTCTTTAACGCTGCATTTGAAATCAAAAATGTATTATTACGCTTCGGAAGGGAAAACGCATCGAAGGGAAAGCGCGCCGCGGCTCGTTCGCCTCTAAACTTTGATTTGCAGTTGCGTTTGTGCTTTTTTAAATATACAGATTTTTCGATAGGAGCAGAATGGCTTCGACAGGTTTTACGTCCTCGTGCATCAAAGCGAGCAAAAAAAACAGTACTGCTCCATTGTCATTAAATAGGAAATGAAAATTAAACAGGAGAAAATAGAGCAGACTATAAATAAAAAAAAAACTTCCAAGTTAAAAAAAATAAGACATTGATGAACTGCTTGCATTGCAAATCGTCCTTTTAAGACATTTTCATTGCACTGAATATTTAAAATCTGCTTTTCTGCCTTTTTTTTTACATTTAAATAAACTCTTTTTAGGGAGAACCTCAAAGCAATAAAGGAATAATGAGCTTTAAGTATTGATTAGTTTTATACGAGGTCATAAAAGCATGTGTGAGTTTGTGCATCAGGTTGTGTGGTAATAACTGGGTGTGCGTGCAGGCACAAATGCACTAAGGTGTGGTTGTGGCTTCGCTTTATGGCAACAGAGGCTGATGGGTGAACAGATGTAGCCTTCAGTACTGGTTTAGACCCAAGTCTGGCTGCTCTACATCTGAAAGAGGAAGTGTGTGTTTGCGTGTGTGTGTGGGGGGGGGGCCTGCTGTGCCAATCTGTTCTCATTAGCGTTTACTCGCCCCCTCCAAACATGTAACGACATGCACGTCAACTGCTGGAGTCAGGAGCGTATAGCTGCGTGTTCGCACCAGGCCTGTGGCT
Source organism: Chaetodon auriga (assembly GCF_051107435.1). NCBI lineage: Eukaryota > Metazoa > Chordata > Actinopteri > Chaetodontiformes > Chaetodontidae > Chaetodon > Chaetodon auriga. The sequence goes on from NC_135093.1 coordinate 6,919,123, forward strand.
GCACGCAGCCCACGCCAGCTCCGGCCCGGCTCCCTAATCCACCGAGACCTGCATCTTTCTGGATTGTCAGTCACCGCACATGAGATATTTGAAAGATTTCACATTTTGCCTTCGGATCCCTGCCAAATTTCCGCAAAAAAAAAAAGGAGTCGAACCTGAAGAACGCGGCAGTTTCGAGCATAAAAGCCTTTTGTAAGCCAAAGATAAATAAGAGTCAAGCCTCAATTTCAAACTTGTCTTTTCAGGCAGCACTGGCTTAATTGCGCTCAACACACTCTTTAGATTTAAAAAGTTTGTAACCCTCTCTTATCTGATACCCAGAACTAATCATTTCGTTTATGGAGATTACTGACAGTTGTACATGGCGGTCTAATAAGCACTGAGGTTACTGTCGCAACTAGATTTGGGTGAAAAGAAGATTTTTACTCTCACTGGAACATTTTTGCATTATTTGCTCATCAGTAAGTTGAAATTTAGTACAAAATAACAGCAAAATGCTCACAAATCTGATCAGATTTATTGAAAAACCGTTCAAAGCAATCACAAACACAAACCTGGAGCTCCGGGAGGGACTGAACCTCGACCGAGCAGCGGCGCTCAGATACAGTCTTTAACTGCTTACGCTGGAGCTCAATACTGTTTGACCCTTTGACCTGTGGAGTTGGCACTCATCAGTGGCCATTCACAAAATCTCTGCTGTTCTTTGATTCGCCCTCTGCTTCTTCTTCTTCTCCTTAAAATATCCCCAACCTCGCCGAATGGCTCTGTCTTTTGAGAAGCTGTGATCTGCCACGTTCCATATTAACATATTGCTGTCAGTCAGGGCCCCCCTCCGCCTGCACATCCTCTAATGTTATTGAAGAGAGAAAGATCAGAGGGGCAGGCGTATCCCCACACTCCATCAGAAGTGTGTGTGTGTGTGTGTGTGTGTGTGTCTGGCCGGCTGGCAGGAAGTGGGGGCTGCTGCCTTTGATGGCCACACTCCCTCAGATGTGTCATTGCTACAGACGGCGGCTCGCCTGACATGCCGCGTCTCTGCTCGTTGGGCTTTCGCCGCTGAGAAACAACAGCCCTTAAACGCACACATAAAAACACACTCAGAGTGGATACACACAATTATTCTGCACAAACAAAAAAAAAAAAAAAAAAAAAAAGTGTCTTCACACCAGGACGGACACATCCACCCACCCCCTCGACCAAAGCTGCACGGGCCGTTCCACCTTTCCACTTTACTGTCAGTGATAATCGGTTGTGGCGTGTGACCATGCCGGGCTCTTTGTCTATTGGTCGCGCCTGTCATGCAGCCGGTGAGGTGTGTGCGCACGTGCGTGTGCGGACGTGCACGTGCGCCGCCGTGCTCCGGCCGCGCTGCAGAATTGCAGGGAGGCTCCGGTTACATTGTTATTCTAAACAGGGTGTTTTCAGCTGCTCGTCCTCGCAGTCATTCAGCGGAGCGATCTGTCAGTTCGCTCCCCTCCCTCCTCTTCCCCCCAGGGACCAAACTGTGAACTTAACACACTCGGCTCTGATGACTTCCCTGATGGTGCGAAAAACAGCCAACTCTACAGCTGTAATGTTATTGCTGGAGTGGCTTGAATGTTGCATTGTTCTTCTGGCTTAAAGTGTGTGTGTGTGTGTGTGTGCACATGTGTGTTTCGGTGTGTGTGTTGCATATTCAGAGGCGAGGGAGGGGAGTGTGAGTGTGTATGTCACTATTCCAATCTCTTCCCGGTAACCCGCAAAATGCCAGGGTGGGGTGAGGGTGTGTTTCTGTGTGTTTCTATGTGAGAGTGTGTGTGGCGGTTGGGGTCGGTGGGGGGGTTGTTGAGGTCTAGATGAAAGTGGAAAAGCAGAGGAGGAAACCAAATAATCGGGAGGGTGAGGGAGGTGAGGCTGGGAGCAAACGAAAGCAAAAGACTGTGTGTGTTTGCATGTGTGTGTGTGTGTGAGAGAGAGAGAGCGAGAGAGAGGGGGAAAAAAAGGGGGCAGGCGTTCTTAAAACACTGTGGAGTCCAGATCAGAAATAAAACATAAAAAAGAGGAGAAGAAGGAGGAGGAGGAAGGAAAAAGGGAGGAGGGAGTGTGCTCGAGTGTGCGGATCCTATGAAGTGAACGCAGCCGGGGAGTAAATTGTGCGAGCCCAGAGAGCTCAGCTCTGCATGTTCGAGCTGGCACTTTTGATTTAGACAGATTTTTTTTTTTTTCCTGCCTCAAGATCTTTTTTTTTTCCGCCCCTCCTGGTTTATTATCAGCTAAGACAAAGGCAGGAGAAAAGAGCTAAAGAGAGAGAGACACAGTGAGGGAGAGACATAGGGAGACGCACAGTGAATAGATGTTGCGCAGCTGACAGCAGAGGAAGCGGCACAGAGAGTTTCCAGCCATCGCGCTCCCCGACCGCAGCCTTTTCTTCCTGGGAGATTAAAAACAAAAAGGACAAAAGCGTTCCACACCCCCACCCCACCGCACCCACCCCCTCCCCTGCCTTCTGCAACCCGCTACCATCCGATCACCAGCCTGCAGGTCGCTGTGTGTGTGTGTGTGCGCGCATAAGGACGCCGCGGGTGTATGGTGCTTTTCTCCCAGCCCTCAAAGGCATGGACTGAAGATGATGCAGCCGGGGGCTTAGTGAGAGCTCGCTCCGCAAAAACCCCTTCCCCTCGCCAACAGGGCCAGAGCAAGAGGAGCAACTCCGGGGGAGGGGGGAGGGGGGGTTGAAGGAGTAAAGGAGGAGGAGAAGAAGAGGAGGGGGTTTACCCTCCTTGGATTATTGCGGAGGGTCTTCCACTTCCCTTTTTTTTGTATTTTTTTGTGCCTTTTTTCCCTCCTCCGCTCGCCTCAACCATCTTCTGTTTTTGCTGCGATGCGTAGTTTTTAAGCCGAAGAATGTGGAGACAACATTTTCCAGGCAAGCAGCATGTTTCCTGTTTTCTTTTCTGGATGTCTAATAAAGTCTGGCATGTGGGAGGTGGGAGGGAGGTAGGTGGATGGGGAGCGGTGGGGGGGGGGGGGGAGCGAGGATAAGAGGAGGGGAGAAGAGTGAGTGAGTGTGGGTGTGTTGTGGAGTCGGTGAGGTAGGCGAGGAGTCCAGCAGTGTTGTCATTTTGAGGTCCGCCCGTCCTGCGCTGCTTTGCTCCGTGGTTTTCGCTTCCTCTGCGGTCTCGGGCTCCGAGCGCGCTCCGTAGCTCGGGGCAACGCCGAAGAATAAAAGAGCGGGAACAAGAGAGAGGGAGGGGAGGGGAGGGGAGGGGAGGGGAGGTCCGGCGTGGTTGTGCCATGGATGCTGTTGACACCCGCTTTTGTCCCGTGGTGGAGTGCGAGCCCGGCCCGCCCATGCGCACAGAGGGTACCATTTAAAACAGGCGTGCGCTCATTTTCTTGGCAGGGGATGGATTGGCGTGGCGGGCAGCCGGGTGGTGACAGGGGTGGGGCACTGGCAGCGCAGGACAAGTGGCCTTTGTGTGCTACTTTTCGGGAAGTGAAGGGAGGGAAGGGCAGGGAGGAGGCTGCCAACAAAGGGTGCTTATACCCACCCACCCCCCTTCACCCGCATCACCCACTCTCTTCAAAAACTACAACTCATGCAGTGACCTCGTGCTGTCACAGGCAGATGAAGGGATTGTGTGTGTGTGTGTGTGTGTGTAAGAGGGAGGAAAGTAGTAAATGAGTAATACAGCCTCAGTAAACCAGAAGTACAGACTCTGGCATGGTGCCATATGAGAAGGGAGGAAACTCCAGCAAGGAAAACAAAGTGTTGTGTGACCCAACGGCACATCTGTGCATTATGCCAAGCTTCTCCGTTACTCCACAGTCAAGCTGCTGGCAGCCCGCCAAGCTTGTGTGTGGGTTCCTTTTCATTTGTTGCCACTTCCATGCAAGTGCGTTCCTGTTGTGTCCGTGTTTTCACGCAGATTCCACTTTGCAACTTGTGCCTCCACAAGCACACACGATTGCACACGAGTAGGGTTCGGTAGCAGTTTTCGGGGCATGAATTTTGGACAGAGTGCTATTCTGAGTCGCTAAAGTTGCTCTAGCTTCCTTACTTGTGCACACCTTGAATCTGACAGGATGCTATAAGCTACTAGAGATAACTCACCACTTGCTCGACTGCAAAATCACAGTTTACTCACAAATACACAGCGATGCCAGCGGGTTTTTTCTTCTTTCTGTCTTTAACAAATTATCTTTGGCTGAGCACAGATGCCAAATTGCAGAGAGCACATTAGCCAGACAACAGCCAAGTTTCAGTTTGGCCTTTGAGCAAGTTACTTGGAGAATTATCATTGATTAGCTACAGCTGATAAAAATCAGCTGCCAGCGACATTTTCCGTTTCAGTTGGCAAAAATCTGCGTTCGGTGGCGATTTGTTCTGAGGAGCCTGCGACCTGAATGTTTTCTAGATTCCTCTTTGCTAATAAAAAGAGATCACAATTAGATTGGTTAGAGAATCAAGCCAACGTGGAACTGGATCCAAACCCTGCACACAGTGTGTCCACAGGCCACATACGAGAAGCCCACTCGGTGGGCTTGTCCCTCCGCCGCACGCGGCCTCTTCCTGTTTGCCTGGCTGCGTGCGTTAACCAGGGGATGTGGGTCATGTTTCAGCACGGTGCTGCTCACGGTGGCACAGTAAATGGCCGTAGCTGCTGGCGGTCAGCAGCAGCAGCAGCAGCCCCCACCCACCCATGCAGCCAAGAAGGAGCCACCTGCAGCAACAACAGCAGCGTGGGGTTGCTAGGTAACCGATGGCAGCAGATGATGATAGCGTGGAGGAGGGCTCGTCTGGTCTCCCATTACCACTAAAGTGACTTCTGTTGCTTTTTTCCTCGGCGTATTTTCCTGACCACAAAACAACTGCGTTTCCCTCTTCCCCTCTGGTCCCTCTTCCCCTCACAGAGGCAACATAACACCAGCGGCGGAGGCCAGCGGTAGGAAGAAACTCCCAGCTCCCTTCCCCACATAATGGAAACTCTGGCCTCATCTCCCGGTGCGCCGCTCGGCTGCGTCCTGCTGCCAGACTCTGACTAAGTGTTGCTGGCTCGGGAGCCGCAGCCTCCAGCCGGGGCCGAGCTCGGGTTCCACAAGTATTCGTCTACAGGAATGATTAGCGTTAAAGCACCGATGGCTGAGAGAGATCGAGCAAAAAAAACAAAGTCTGATCTCACAAATGCTAGTCATCTACGTCGAGTGGTTTCGAGCCTCCGCCTTTTCACCGGAGACCTAGATTTCCAAAATACTTCTCATTGTGACCCAGTTCTCATCTTTTGACGACTGTTGTGCGTTCTAATTGAGAAAAATGTTCTGTTTATAGACGGCTAACTGAGCTCGCCACCTTTTATTGCAGGGACTTGAAAAGATTTTAGTAACACATTATCTAGCAGCTATGGATGTAATTTCAAGGTCCATTTTCATCATCGTGAAAACCTTTTTTTTTTTTCTTTTAGCTTTCATGAAGTGGAGAGGATTCCTTTCTAAATTTTCGTGTGATGCTTTTAGGCCGCAGCTGTCACCAAAGAGTGATTCAAGGTGGTTCTTGCGTCATTACAGCTGAGGAGGCAGAGGTGTTTTGCCTTGTCATGGGGGGATGAATGAAGATCAGTGGGATGTGGCTGATGTGGGATGCGGATCTGACGAGTGACAACAGTTACTCAATTAATAGTTTAATTAAATAAGATCTCATCTGTGAAAAGCTTTTGGATTATCGATGGGATGAATCAAGTCCGGTTGCTTGTAACGGGGATTTCTTGAAAGGTTGTTTCGTCGCTGTGTTTTGACATTTTAAAATCCTTTAAGTTAATTATTAAGAAAAAAGAGCGTATCGATTAAAGGCCTTGACACACCGGGGGCATTTTTTTAGTTCGCACATCAATATATGTCTTCAAAGTATTTTCACAAAGAACGTGAATATTATTCAAATCTGCCGCGACTGTATTCTTTGCAGCCGTAGCAAATGCGCATCACGAATAGTTTCGATGCTAAATATTTGCATCGCTGCATCTGACAGTGAAGTACAGCACAGAGAAGACCCAGCAGGCGGCGTGTGTATGTGTGTGCGCACGTGTGTTACATGCATTTACTGCTTTGGCAGGTAAACCAACGACAGCAGCTACCTCCCTCAGCGAAAATGTTCTTGTCCCAAATCATCACACACACACTCTCACTGACACACACACACACACACACACACACATTCGCAGCCTGGCAACAGTTTAGCAACAAGCAGAGGAAGCGAGAACACAGAGGAAAGGAAATGAGGGGGATTAATTAATGGGGGAGGGAAATTAAGAGCACTCTGCCTCCTGCGGTTCTGACGTGACCCCCACCCCCCCACCCCCCAAACACTCCACAGCCCCCTACCCTCACTGTGCGCATTTGCTGACATTTGACGCACCGTATGTGAGTATATGTCCTCCTCTAGTCTCGGCTCGATCTGTGGCTCAGTTTGAATCTCCGGGTGTCTGTAGTCAGACAGCTCGCGGCTGCTGTAGACCAGGCGGCAGCACAGGAGCCTGCGGAGAACATGGCAGACCTCCTGAACACCCTGTTTTATTCCCGCACGTCGCAGCTGAACGAGCTGTTACGGCACTGTGGAAACAAGAGGTTGTTTGTCACAGTGGAGGTGAGTTTCCATGCGAAGCGACAGAGAACCTGTGTTTGATACTTAAAGGTGTGGGGAGAGTGTGACCCTGCAAGGAGTTAAATCCCAAATGAAATCAAAGAACCACAATATCATTTATTTACAATATTAATGCAGGTTTTTGGCTGTAATGCCATAACATTTTAAACTGCAACATGTTGCTCATTTAAACAGTCCATAGGAGTAGATGATGAATGTCACGGATGCATGAGAACTGAGTGTTTGCGGTATTGTACAGCTGACAGACCCACTGGTTCTGGTTAAGACTGGTTTGATGTACATGCTGTCAGTGTACCACAGTGGGAGTGTTGCCTGTCACCTCCCTGCTTCCCCTGCCCGAATACATCATCTCCTCTCCATCAAAATCAGCAGAGTGCGAATCAATCTGTCACACAGGAGGATGCACGTACACAAATACACACTCCGGCTCCGAGACAGACAGAGCGAGCGGGAAGGAAGGAAAATGATAGAAAAGGGGGAGATTGAATGATGGTTGGGGTGAAAGGATGACAGAGAAAGTGGGGGCAGTGATTACGAAGAGACAGCTGAGGAATGATGGCAGAGGTGGGGAAGGGATTTACGTGAAAACAGAGATAAAGGAAGGAGAAGCAGATATACATGGCGAGCAAACAGATACAGAGCTAGACGTCGGCAGAGAGGAGGAGCTGTCAGAAGATGCTATCGTACAGGGAGCGATGTGGGAAAATGCAGCTCTGCAGACGAAGTGGTGAAATGTAACGGTGAGAAGAGTCGGCGAGAGGCAGATTGAAAGAGTAAGAGATTGAAAGGTCAGAGAGAAACCCAGCTGATGATTCATGGAGTTCAGCCTGTCGAACTTTTGCCGGAGGGGTTCGGCGCTGCCTGCCAGCCTTTCCTCTCCCTGACCGCCTCACCCACGGCTCCTCTCACCTGCACACCCGCTGCTGTCTATAATCTGCATAAGCCAGTAACTAGTGGCTTAAATGAGGCAGGGGGGAGGTCACAGGTGTCGTGGGTCTTTTCTGCGAGTCAAGGACAGCCTTGCTCGCTGCGAACCTGCAATGCCACAATCAATATTTTTTGTATTACCTTTGAATCAAATGCCTGAGTAATGAAAGCGCTCGCTCGTGCTGCTGCAGTCAATCAAGTCTGCAGTCAATCAAAATCTGCAGATTTTTAGCTCATGTTTTGGCTTTAATGCTCATTTATTATTGAGTCTGTGCAAAAAAAAAAAAAAAAAAGCTCCTATTAGCTCATTGTGCATCACCTGCACAGCACTGTCATAGTTAGCAACTAGCTGTCGAAATTAGCATCTAGCTCCTTAAGAGCCTGATACGTCTTCTCAGGGGTTGGTGGAGGCCGAAGTAGAGATCAAAGACAAGTGAATATTAGATTTCATCAGGTGGACAGAAGCACGACTCCAAGTGAATGTTTACGTTAAAGCTATGCATGCTGGGACACAACAGTCGTAACAGCTTTTTCATAACCGTGTATCTGTCAGATACGTTAGATGTTTTTCTGCCCCCTAGTGGTCAAAAATAAATGCAGCTTTAAGGTGGAAAAACTAACTGACATGCAAATCCACAAATCAAGCTGATAAATACTTTGGGGCTGGAGCATTATTGATTCATCAGTGTGTTACTTCTACGTTGAATTGATCAATTTTTTAGTCTATAAAATGTCAGGAAATAGTGCAGTGAAGTAAATAATCCTCATTTAAGAAGGTAGAAATTGTGAATATTTAATATTTTGGTTTGATTAATGACTAACAATTAATCAATTTTCTGCCCATTGATTAATCAGCTTATAATTTCAGCACTTGAGTGCAGGTGTGAACCGTCTCAGAAGTGCACTCTGTCACACCCTCTCCAGTTTGGTGTAATGGACTCCACCGCCCATCTGCCTCCATTAATATTCAACGTGCTGTCAGTTGCAGATGTGGCACAGACAGCCAAGTCGCCACGGCTCACCCTTCCCGCCATCATGTCACCTGTCTTGGACGGGGAGTGTGATAAGTAGGCACAGAAGCAGTGATGGTGGTTGGTGGTGGGCTTTGGTTGAGGAGGGGGGGGGCGTCTGTCTGTCAGGAGAGAAAACACGTCCTCTGCCCTTTGCACCGAGAGTGCGAGGAGGGTACGGGCGTTTGCGCCTTCGACCTCGACGCGGCTCAGATGCCGGCGGCGCCAAAAATAAAGTGCATCAAAGCTGGCAGCCGACGCCTGTTCGGTGATCACAATAGGCGGATGGCATGAGGAGATGACACCTCCGCGGCGGCCCTCCCTCCGCCCTGAGAGGCTGGACTGCTCGCTCTCTGTCAGCCGGCCTTTTCTGACGTCTCTCCCTCCTGTCGTTTATGCGCTCTCTCCTTTCATCCTCCTCTTCTTCTCTGATATGTCTCTCGGGAGCTCTTTAAGCTAACAGGCGGTGTTTAGTCTGTTTTTATGCGCGCTCATTTTACATTTTAATTTCACTCTTCTCTGTCTCGCTGTTTCTCCTGCCTCCCCGTCCCACCTGTTTGTTTTCCCTCTTCGTCGTATGGCCCGCACACAAACTTTCTCACTCTTAAATCTCCTAATCTCACCTTTATCTGCCCTAATCAGCCTCCTCTGCTGCAGTAATCCCACAGAGCATGTCCCTAATGAGCCCTCTCCACCTCTACACTCGTTCCCCTCCCTCAACCCTGCTCCTTATCTCCACCCTGGAGTCTGACGTCATCCTAATCTTCGGGATAACTTTTAAGATGCGCTCACACATGCACGTAGTGAGGTCACACTTAAGCATGCAGATGCGGATCTTAGCAGTAAAACATGAGATAAGAAAGTGATGTCATGAAATGCGCAGCGGGGGATCCGTAGGGGATCTTGTTGTTTTAGATCTTCAGAGTGATTTTTGGCCTTGGACAGATTCATAGCTGCTGAGCCGGAGTGAAGATCATGACCTGTGCGGTGTCAGGACGCTGGTACTCAGAGGGGAACAGTTGCTCTCCAGCTCAGGTCCATCCATCGGCTGGCTGGCTTCTGAGCAGCACGCAGCATGAATATTGATGCTCCTCACTTGTTAACATTGTATGAAGCAGGACTCATAATTGTCTGTCTTCTCGGCGCGACACGTCTTTCTTCAGTGGGATGTGTGAGAAGGTCGGCCCACCGGGGAGCTCGTCTCCTCGCGGCTCTCTTCACTTCAAGTGAGAAAAGTGGCGAGGGGGAAGGAGAGAGAGCGGAGCGCAGACGAAACCAGAATTGCGACACGCACTTTGTCAAGTGCGCTGAAGTGCAGTTGTGAGTTGGCTGTGGGTTTGTTTCAGGCTTGTAGCGTTTTTTTTTCTAACGCTCTCCATTTCAATGATACATGGCTCTTTTGAGGCAGGGCAGCAGTGAAACTCATTTCTAAAGGTTTAGCTCGCAGTTTCTCTCCGTGTTTTTTTTTTTTCATCCTCTGCTCCACAGCTGCTGGTTCCACTCACACTGAGGCAAACGTTGAATCCTCTCCCTTGAACTGAGAAATGAGAACAACCAAAGTGTGTCCGTGTTAGTGTTGCCATACGGACACAAGGGACTGTGTGTGTGTGTGTGTGTGTGTGTGTGTGTGTGCACGTGCAGAGAGTGTGTAGTGTATTCTTATCCACTCTCCTTCGCTTGTCTGCGTCGGTGAGGGTTTCTGCGTGTGATGTAAGTGTTTTGGAGCCATGAGATCGACAGGATTCCTGTAAGTGAGGCTGTGGTCTAATCCAGTCTTGAGTAGGTGCATTGATTTATTGAGCAACACTCGGTAGTTCAGAGAAGCTCTGTTTCCTGCTGTATGCTAATTGGCACACACAAGTTCACTGACGCACACACACACACACACACACAGAAGTTATTGTCATCTAAGTCTTTTATTTTTCAAGGAAATTGTGATAAATTGACTCCAGCTGGCGGAAGAGTGTCAATTGCTGATTTTTGGTCTATTAAATTGGACAGTGAGTGTTTCTTCCAGTAAAACCGTGTGTGTGTGTGTGTGTGTGTGTGTGTGTGTGTGTGTGTGTGTGTTTTCAATACTATTTGTGATTGCCTTTGTCGACTTATGCGTACCATATTGTACCACTCAGACCTTGTGGTGTCTAGCCATGCAGATTGTTTTGGGATAACCATCCCTGACACTTACATCAGCACCCAACAACAACAACAAAAAAAAAAAAAAAACAGCAGCAGGTTTTTTCTGCAGCTCAGGGGTACGAAGTGTAGGATGTAAGATGAGTGATAAGGGGCTTCGACATATTCTTTTACACCTAAAGTAATCTTGCTCGCTTTCTCCGTCTGTCTCCAGGTATTCGGCCCCAAATCATGAACGGGCCAATGCATCCGCGCCCCCTGGTGGCGCTGCTGGACGGGCGCGACTGCACCGTGGAGATGCCCATCCTTAAAGACTTGGCTACTGTCGCCTTCTGTGACGCTCAGTCCACACAGGAGATACACGAGAAGGTAGAAGAGTTCGCACACACACTCACACCCGCTGCTCCACCTCACGGCATGAGGATGTCACTCACTCACGTCTGCCTCCTTCTTTTCCTATCACAGCGCTGATATGTGAAGCACGTTATATTGGCTCCATACGCACTCACCAGTTAAAATATAGTGGCTTCATTATGATTTAATGTCACTTTGTGCCACAGAGTGCAATGCCTATATCAGTGCCTTTGTTCTAATAGAGAGTCTTGTATGTCGGGGATGCAGTGTAATTACATTGGCTTGTAAAGGCTCTTTATTGCTTTTTATGCAGCGCCGTGGCTGCAAAACAATATATGGCTACTGAAATGGGTAACACCAAAGTGCTATCTTTCCATCTGCAGACGGAGTGAGAGCCGCTACATCTTTCCTCTCGCTGTTTTTATGAAAATGGGACATATTAAAAACCAAGCATTTGCATAGAGATCAATTCAATCAAAGACCTTGGGCGGCGAGGAGAAGGAGGGGCGGGTAGCTTTTTGTTTGTTTTAACACTGCCTTATCAGGAGAAACATGATTGTAATGTTCACCTCGCCAGCATATTCAGCAGTTCACAGTAATAACTTGCAGTCGAGATACCCAGAGGGGAGGTGTAGATTGAAAATGTCCAATCTCTTCTTTCTGCGGCATGGATGCGGAGATGCCGCGCTGATAACTCAGTTTCAGTATGATGTTGTCAGGCCAGACACCAGCTGCTGCACTCTCGTCCATCCACACTAGAAAATACAGAAACTCACAGGAGAGACTCGTCAGGTGTGGAATATGGAAGTGGCCCGAGGTTATGTCAGGTCCTCTACCGAGTAATCCCTTATTTCTCAGGCGATAGGGGGATGATGAAACACACGGGCCAGGACTGATCAAAATGGAGTTACAATACCACTTCAGTGAGACCAGATCCTGCACGCAGCACCTGCGCTCCTGCATCATCATCCAAGGTCGATGATCCCGAGTCTTTCTCAGTCACATGAGGCTTTTAAAAGTTGGATGATGGCCTGTATGGCACAGAGTCAGCACTGGCCCATCGCATTGTAAACTGCCTGACGTTCAGGTTCAGATTAGTCCTGCAACAACTGACGACTGTTCACTGAATCAAATGATCTAGTGATGTTTTGTTTTTCCTACTTTTGCTGTACTTTATTGATCCCCTAAGGGAACTTGCAGTGTTACAGCAGCGATTCACATCACAAAACAGACGCAACTTACACTAATATGACGTGAGGCGGATAAGATTTTAGAAATAAATGAATAAATAGAATAAAAATATGTTATGAATTAAGATAAGATGGAGCTCTCACAGCACAATGAAGCAACCGCAAGCGGCCGGTTAGCTTGGGTTAGCACAAAGTCTGGCAGCAGCTTGCCTGGCAGCGCCCGGCACGTACAACCCTCTGTTAAAACCACAACATATCATTTTACTCTGCAGTTATTGTGGACAGACGAGCTGCTTCCCACTGTTTCCAGTACGCACTCGACGTTCGCTAACCGTCTGCTAGCGGTAGCCTCGTATTTACTGTGCAGACATGAGAGTGGTGTCAGTCTCATGTAACTCAGCAAGAAAGCGATTAAGTGTATTTCACAAAATGTCAAATCTTTCAAGTCCATGCTCTCCATGGTATGCAGCTGTTTTTTTATTATGTAAGCTTTCCTCTGCCATGTTCGCACAAAGAATGTCTTTTATTAAAGCTCACATCTCTGCTGCACGGCTGAAATGGATTTAATCAATAAAGGATCATAGCTTTCTCCTGACAGCATCCTCCACATTACTGTGTGATGTTGTTCTGCAGCGTTTAAAGCCTTTTTTCTCTGTTGTTTAACGTCGTCATCAAGGCTTTTAGAAGTGCTAAATGCTTAACAGCGACGTTTTGAGCAGCACATCTTCCCTGCCAGGTGGAGAAAGTCTGTTCTCAGTGTTACAGCCACCTCTCATCCAGTGCACGCTGCTCACCAGTGGGATGACCTCATAACCAGAAAATCTGCCTCAGTGAGACAGAGTCAAACACACGCACACAAACTGCACGGCGGATCACCTAAATCTAAAAATTTCTCCAAAAGGGGAGGCCTGGCTGACGTGTCAGAAGAGCCCAGGCATCGTCCGAAATGATAGACGCAGTAAGGTTTGGTTGCAGTGGAGAGGAGGGTGTAGATCAGGTCAGAGTTTCCATTAAAATAAACTGCAATCAGAGTAAATCTCCCCTGAAAAAAAAAAAGCCTCTTTGCACACACTCCTGCTCCAACCCAAAAACAGCACCAGACCTTCAGGCTCAGTCCAGAGGGAGAGAAGAGCGTGTGTGTGTGTGCGTGTGTGTCTGTGCGTGTTTGCATTTTTTTTGTGGGCTTTAACCTTGAACTAGTATCTGGAAGGCCTGTCCGGGACGCGGCTGTAATAAAAGCAGTATGGAAATTCAGAGCTAATCTGCTAATCACAGGAAAGCTAATGCAGTTTGGCTGGAGAGCCATTATTTAGGCGCTGACAGAGGCTGCGGCTGATACTGAGGGGGAATAGTTTAGATCCACATCAGCCTGCATCACAAGCCGGGTCACCTTGTCCATGTCAAGTGGCAGAGGGATTAGCGTTTCACAGCGACGCCCCCCCGAGGTGACTGAATTAGACTTTTCTTTTCAGCCCGAGGTGTTTGACTCAAGTGCATTTTTAATTTTCTGCGCTGAGAGGGTCTTTGGCTGTTTTTTTAGCGGGAGATCTCAAAACCCTGTTAAGAGATTTGGATTAGATGTGGATGAAAGTTGGCTCATGAAGCGAGGATCAAGTGGGTCGATTCCAACAGCGCCACCATGTGGTTATTTAGAAAGCACTTAGGAGTCCGGGTCCCTTTCTGCCTGAACACAGTAGATTCAGTTTAAAAGAAGAATAATACAGGATGTTCAGAGCTGCAACAGCTAATAGATTGATTGTCAACTATTAAATAAGCTATTAAATCACCATTTGAGTGATTTTTTTTTTAAAGAAAAGAAAGTTAAAATTCTCTGATTCCAGCTTCTTAAATGTGAATATTTTCTGGTTTCTTCACATTTCTATGAGAGTAAACTGAGTATTTTTGGGTTGTGGACAAACAAAACGTTTTCTAGATCAAGCAGCTAATCGATTAATTGTGAAAATGATCGCGGGCTGCAGCCACGGTGCTGTCTCTCCTTTCAGGTTGGTGACATAATTGGGGTTGCGCTGAGATCATACATTTGGCTTGGAGACGCACTTTCTGTTCTCACTTTGCCAACTTGCAGCCACAATACATCTCAAGCTGACTCAAGTCGAGGCAAATTTATTTATACAACCCATAATTGCAGGTTTGTCTCAGAGGGTTTGACAGTGTGCATAATATATCACATTCTCACTCTCTTAGACCCTCGCTCTGATTTAGGGAAACTGGAGGCACCGTTCATCCAGGACGGACACACATGCAACTGCTGCAAGTACATTAAACACCTAAGAATGCTTTGTCATCTTTCTGTGTAGGTGTGTCTTGATGCTGTTATGCACATCTGTCACACCTTAACGTTCATCCTGGGACCTGCAGCTGCCCTGACCTCTCTGTGCAGATCTTCTGTCCATAAACACCCTCGGGGTCTGGGTATGATTGTGATGACTGTGCAGAAACTGACACAGTAAAATGACTTGTTCCACTCCAGCGCAGGTCTGTAAAAGGAGTGTGTGTCAGTGCTCCTGATGGCCATGTGACGTCTGTAGCTCCGTCTGAAGTCGCGGCAGATGTGGTTTTCACGGCTCCTCTGGAGGGAATGTGATCTTGTGACTGTCGTGAGGACCTCAGCTGGACCAGTGTTGCATGAATGAATGGTCAACAAAAGAGAAATCATTTCGTCGATGTGTGTCTGCAGGTGCTCAACGAGGCAGTGGGGGCCATGATGTACCACACCATCACCCTGACCAGAGAGGACCTGGAAAAGTTCAAAGCTCTGCGAATCATCATCCGCATCGGCAGCGGCTACGACAACATCGACATCAAGGCTGCCGGAGAGCTGGGTATGAGCTCCCGAATGAGTGTTTCATGTGCATTTTTCTGTTTAAGGCTTGGAGATTTTTGTTTTCATGTCTGAGGACGATCTTAGCAGACTTGTGTTGCTTTGAAGTTTACCTCGTGCCACCTTGTATTGATTTGTTTCACACGGAGTAGTGCAGATCGGTGTCTGCTCATTCGCTTGTTTGTTGCTTCATTAATCAGACGTGAAACCTCTGGCGCCTGTGATCACATTTAGGTGAATTTTGAGGAGGGTGATTCAGCACGCCACTGCAATGTGGCGTGTGGAAAATGGCGGTGATTCGGCCAAAGTGAGCGCCGTATTTATAGGTGAGAAACAAGATCGCGCAGGCAATCGTGGTTTTCCCTAAAGGGCTGCTTCCTGTTTACTGTTTCCTCCATTTTTTTTTTTTTTTTTTGCTGTATGGATATTCAGAACGGGATCAAAGAGTGAATTAAAGAGTCAGATGAATGCTGGACATCCCACTGTGAGCCAGAATGTTCAAAGAGACAGAAAGGGAAAGACACACACACAGAGAGAGAGAGAGGAGAGTTCAGTCTTCTCTCTGAACCACCACCCAGGCTTATATCAGCAGGCTGGTGGCTCAAACAGCCCTTACAGTTGACAAAGCTGCCATTTCCCTGCCAATGCGAGATACTGTGTCTAACTGCCACCCACTCACCGAAGGCGCGCTCTGCCTCGCAACGCAGGAGTCAAAAGCTATCGTGCCTGGAGAAGGCGGCGCTGATATGACGGCTGCTCTCAGGGAGAAGAAAAGGGGCCATTGATTGAGCGGGCTCTGGCTATTTTTTGCCGTCCAGAGACGACTGCGCTGTTACTCTGAGATACAGAGTGGGATGAGGACGTTAGAGGAGGACGAGGGCAGGCAGAAGCGCTTAAGTGTCGATAATGAGAATCTTTGTGTTGTCGGAGGATAGGCAAGGTAATACCACAAGGTCAGAGCTTTGAATTCCCTGAAGGCAACAAAATAATTCGACCGGAGGAGATCCTGACAGAAAGTGCCTTAAAACTTGCTTCATTGTGCACAAAACTTAAGCTACTGCAGTAATTCAGTGTGTCTTATCTTGACGTGCAGTGGGATCGTATTACCACGATACGATCAGCGTTGCCTAAATGAGCGATTTTAGGAAAACTGTAATTAAAAATGACCAAAGTTATTTATTTGAGTTTGTGCAACTTTTGTCTCTTTAGGCTTAGTTCCAGTGGAGTGACACGCAGCATCAATCTGATGATTTGCCATCAGGTGATACATGTTGATATGTATCAATAAACCAAATTTATCACTTCTCTTCCTTTACTCATGTCTTTGTTCTCATGATGATGTGTTTTCAGTGAAGTAAGAACCAATATCTTTAACTGGTCACACTGTAATTAAACAGGACAAAACAGGGCAGTTTATATTGGAAAAATACCATAATTATAATTATGATATTGATTTCAGACACATTTTAGCCCTGAGCTAGATTAATTAGCTGCTCTGTGTGTGTGTGTGTGTGTGTGTGTGTGTGTGTGTGTGTGTGTGTGTGTGTGTGTGTGTGTGTGTGTGTGTTCCTTCTTCAGGCATCGCTGTGTGTAACATTCCCTCGGCAGCTGTGGAGGAGACGGCGGACTCCACCCTGTGCCACATCCTCAACCTTTACCGGCGAAACACCTGGCTCTACCAGGCTCTCCGGGAGGGCACGCGGGTCCAGAGCGTGGAGCAGATCCGCGAGGTGGCGTCCGGCGCCGCCCGCATCCGTGGCGAGACCTTGGGCCTCATCGGCTTCGGTTAGTGCGATTTTTTTTTTTTTTCTGCTGCTCTTTGTTTTTAGTTTCCTCCTCCGGCGTTTCTTCCTTTCCTCGCTCTTCCTTCTCTGTTTTCATATCCTCTCGCCGCTCAGCGTGCCTTCTGTTTTCCTGCCCTGATAAGGTTATTTTTCTCCCTCTGCCCGTCCCACAGATTATCTCAAGGTTGTCTGTTTCGCCTCCCTGCGGGCTGGCTTCCTTTTCTCCGCCACACTGTTCTCTCATCCCACCGCTCTAATGCTCACCATTATATCTCCATTATTCTCTCTTCTTCTGTTTCTCCACTCTTCTCTGTCACTGTTGTCCCTCGACACCTTGCTCTGCCATAATCAAGCCCCTCATGGTAGACTGCATTCTGCCTCTGTGTGTGTGTGTGTGTGTGTGTGTGTGTGTATGTTAATGTGTTTCCCCTCCCTGCACCTGTTTTAATAACGATTTTGTGTGTTTGTGCATCACTCTGCTCTGTCTCAATATCAGTGGGCTGACAGAAGCTCTGTCTTCTCACAAGCCTTTCCAGAGTGCCACCTTATCTCTATGTCCATATACACTCCACACACACACACACACACACACACAGACACACACAACCTCCGCCCCCCTACAGGTCCCAGACAGCCTCCTCAACTTAATGTGCCCAAACAGCAGGTCCTGGCAGGGAGAACCCCCCCCCCCACACACACACACACACACACCTCTCTCCCTCTCTCTCTCTTTGTCACCCAGTCCTCCCACCTCCGGCCTCCTCTCTCGCTCTTTCTGGCTCAAGCCATCTCCAAAACAATGCCCATTGTCAGCGGGAGGTTGGGGAGAGCGAAGGCCTCCTGGTGTTTGTTTGTAGGACTCTGCGCACACTGACACAGCCAGCTGAAGCAAACCTCTGGCTCTGCGGCGACAGTGGACCCGGGAGCACTTTAAGCACCCGCCGTGCCAACCTGTGAGGCCTGTACACTCTTAAAAACAGTTATTTAAGAAGTCATTCATTTGTATCGATCTGACTTCACTCCCTGGATTAGTTTCACGCCCAGCGATTCCCTTTCCTGCACATTTCTGCACAGCTGATCACAGAATGATACTCTTAAAGGATGATGCTCTCGCCTGAGGAAATGCCGCCGTTCACTCCATCTTTCTGTCATCTTAAAGGAGGATTTGAAAACTCAGCCTGATATTTATAAGGTGTAACAAATGTAGTGACCTACTTCACTTGCTGTTCTTGCCGTAGTTGTTCATATAATGCTGCACACGGATGCTGCAGAAAGCTCTTAGCATCAGCTAGCATGGCTCAACAAACAGAAGAAGAGTAGAGAGAGGTGAAGACGAAGAAAAACCACAATTTCATCCGACGCACACAGAAAAAAGCAATAAAGCAGGAACATTAACAGTGAGAGAAATATAAAGACATCCCTGAAAAGTCACCTGAGCAGCGACGGTGATTCTCTTCCCATCTGCCGCTCCGACATGAGAGCGAGTGTGTATCATAGCTATGTTCAGATAATTCAGTAATGTGTGTAATTTTTCAGTATTCAAGTATTAAAATGAATGATTCTGTAGTTTAAACCCAATAAAATCAGCTGGAGAAGCTGAGCCTGTTAGCTTTTTAAAGCTTTCAGCTGTCATGACATATATCAATGATGGCAAATGTCTTAATTAATATCATTTCCGACCCCATCGCCAGGCTCTATAGCTGCATTGTTGAGAATATCAGCAACATAATGTGTTCAGGAGAAATCCACAAGACCTCGACCAACAGTTTTTTTCACTGCCGCTGCACACATGAACACTGAATGGGCTGTTTTTACAAAAGCAGCATTGTTTCCTTCACGCTGGCCTTGACCAGTCACCGCCACCAGGCCGGCTGAGTCGAGCGGATTTCACAAATCTTTGTGTTGTGGCTCCACACTTTGGCGTCGTCCTCGTCCTTCGACTGCGGATAAATGAGCAACACAAAGCTAAAGTCTGCCGCTGAGAGCGAGAGATCGAAACGTTCCGATCAACGTCTTTTAGTGGCATTGATCGGGGGGGGGGACTGTTCGGCGCGAGGCTCCGAGATGCAGGAAGGAGACGAACTGTTCTGGATTCTCTGGTTTTTCCGTATTAGAGTGAAAAAAGACTTGTCTTATAGTTTGTGTTGCAGCTACAGGAGAACAGAAATGGGAATATTTCAGATAAAAAATTCAACTAAACATTATTGTAAATCCCTCAGAATCGAAGAGACGCCGTTTCTCTCTCTAAACCCACCACTTTGCACCAATTTGCCGACAGTCACACAGGCAGAAAATCATCGTGGAAGAAGCCGAGATGCCAAGTCCGACATCCCCGCAGCAGCCTCAGCTAATCTGATTGCAGAGCAGCCACGAGGTGACCTGGTCTGCTTCAAACTGACTGGAAGAACTCATTCCCCCCGCTGCCGCTGCTCGTACCGTTCAGCCTGCACTTATAACCAGCAGCTGAATGCAACAAGTTCACGCTCGTGCCCTGCGCCTTTTAAAAAGGTATTCTGGGAAATGTAGAGAATAAAGTAAGAGAAGTCGAAGTGCACAGGCCCGGTGGAGGGAGAGTGGATACACCAAAAGAATATTTATCACTCCAGGACGTTTTTTCAAAGGGAAGCAGCTGTAATCCATCACCATCATGAAAAAGAATGAGTGATTGCTTAAGTATTACAGGGCAGTTGTCACCCAGCCTTTATGCTGCCGACTCTTATTGGCTGAGATTGAAAGAGATTTTTTTTTTTTTTTAAAGCACGACAGAGAGAGAATGATTCTCCTCAACCGTGGAGCCTAAGAGCAGGACATAATGCTCCATCACAAAGAGAGGATCTTGAGAGTGTAAAGGACCTTATCGATCCTTTCCACGAGCAGCAGCATCCAGCCCTCCATCACTCTGCCTCAGCTGAGCGGGAGCAGGCATCCACTCTCAGCCTACACAACAAATGGCCGTGAGAGACGGAGGGGAGAGGCTGATGTACTACAGAGCCACTTTCTGATTCACCGTCTCACGGCTAGCCGCCACGCATCGTCCTCCTCCTGCGAAATCAGTCCTCCATCACTCATCCCGCCATTAATCTTTTTCTCTCCAACGTTAGCAAACGTCGACACGAACAAAGGACCCCTTTACTTCCTTAAGATGATATCGTTTATGTGAAAACAGGATGTCGGAGCGGAGCCATCGTTACATGAGACATGATTTGATAAAACTTAATAGCTTCATTAGAATTTATGTTCACACCCTCCTGATGAATCACCGGTAAAGATTTTTAAGCTGTCTATATGAGAGCGTCTTATTTCGATCTCGTCATGCTCGTTGTGTATTCAGCCCTTTACTTCCTGGAGTTTTACTAAAAATATCCACTGATGATGATTCAGCTTCTGCAGTCATTTTTATTCCGGGTAAGGTTGTGCTTCACTGGTCGTCCATCACAGGAAGCACCGGATGATAGGTCAGAGAGTGAGGATGGTAATAGGTATTTAACAACGAAGACCACAACTCCCATGATCCCCCACTAATTCACCACGTCATCAAACTACGCCTTGAGTTTTCATTGTAAGATCTACAGGTGTATCGCCTCAGAAACACTGAACTCACCTGGAAATATCACACTTCTGAGCTCGACATTGATTTGAAGCTTATTATTTTTGTATTCTTGCGTTATGCTAAAGGCTATTTTCATAGCATATATGATCAACACTGTCCAGGTTATATAATCTGTCCGTGTTCACTGGACTGAATCCATCACTCAGTGTGATATGAAGCGTGTTCGACTGTGCACAGAAGCAAATGAACGCCTCTGCGCGTGTGTCCGCAGGTCGTTCGGGCCAGGCCGTGGCGGTGCGGGCCAAGGTGTTCGGCTTCAACGTCATCTTCTACGACCCCTACCTGCAGGACGGCCTGGAGCGCTCGCTGGGCGTCCAGCGCGTCTACACCCTGCAGGACCTGCTGTACCAGAGCGACTGCGTCTCCCTGCACTGCAACCTGAACGAACACAACCACCACCTCATCAACGACTTCACCATCAAACAGGTAGGCAGCTCGAACGCACCCGCACGTGGACGAGACGGCGCCGAGCGGCGGTGACCTGACCCGAGCTTAATGCGGCGCTATCTAGCAGGTAGACGCGCAGAGCTGCTGGTGTATTATTGCTCTGTCAGCCTGCAGGCTCTCCTAAAGAGCATTATAGTCGACGTAAAGACAGAGCGGAGGAAAAGAAAGAGGAGAGGAAATGGCAGCAGCCTCCCTGCCTCGCACATTCCCCGCTCTTTATCTTAAGCTGGACACAAATTCATTCCTTTGCTCTGTCAAATGCAATTAGCGGCAGCCCACGGCTACAGCAAATATATCGACGCGGCTGCGCAGCGGGGGGCTGAGAGCACCGCGAGGGGGGAAGCGCTGTTCTCCGAGTCAATAAGTGCACTCCGAGGCGCCGCCTGGGGCGACACCTGCAGGGCAGCCGGGGAACTGCAGCGCGTCCCCTCCCGGCCGCTGCTCCCTGCCTCTCGTGTGTCCTTCTCCCGGTCTTAGCGCGCGGGGAGAAGCGGGTGTAGCCTAACCGAGTTAACTGTGCGTCTTTTCCGAAGCTTAAGATTCTCAGCTGCCTCTTAAGTGCTGCAATGAAAGAACACTTTCCTCTCTTTCCTCAGCAAAAGTCTTGGCAGTTGCTCGCAGCTTCTAAAGTGGAAACGTGCGTGTGTGTGTTTGTGTGTTTCCGTGTGTGTCAAACCCACCAAGGCCTAATAAAAGACTGCCTGCCAGCGTAAAGGCTTTTCATGCCCTTGGATTTCAGCTTTTGTCAAGATTAAGGGATTACTTTCTTTCTGAGCATATTCATTTGATTTTTTTTCTTCCTCCCTCTTACACTTTTTGTTGTGCCTTTTTTTTTTTCCCTCCTCACAAGCAGCAAGGGGTGGTGGCGCTGCCTCGTCTTTCAGCTCATCCCTCATCCCTCATATCATCTCTTGGTTTTGGATAAAGGCTGTTCTCTCTCCCACATCTGACAGTATTCTTCCCAGGTGCTGTCTCTCTCCTAGATCTTCCAGGTGTCAGGCACAACAAAGGTGTCACCGATTTCCTTTTTTTTTTTCTTCTTCTTCTTCTCAATTTCTCTCTTGAGTAATGTGTTTTAAGACCCTCAAACGCTCACATCCATTCCAGGTGGATGTTCCGTTTTAGATCAGACAGATTAATTTGCCTGCCAGGCTTGACGCGTCTGCTCATTTGTCTGTGAATAGCTGGCTGTGCCTCTGTTGCTCTGTGTTGATTTGTTTGTATTTGCTTGTCTGCCGCTCCGCAGATGCGTCAGGGTGCGTTCCTGGTCAACACCGCTCGGGGAGGCCTGGTGGATGAGAAGGCCCTGGCCCAGGCGCTGAAGGAGGGGAGGATACGCGGAGCCGCCCTGGACGTTCACGAGACGGAGCCCTTCACGTAAGCCTCGCTTAGAGGGACGGATCGGGTGCACGGGAAGGGAAAGAAAGCGAGAAGCTACACAAAGAGGCAGCTGAGGAGAGAGACAGGCAGGCAGGCAGGCGGGAACTGTGGCAGACGTGACGAGTTAAGGGCACCTCATCTTCCTCTAAAAGGCTCCTTCAGGGCCCTGCAGGTAGATGGAGCGCTCGCTTTGTTCCCCTCAGAGGAAACTAAAACCCGTTAAAGGTGCAGGTGGATGGTCGAGTGCGCCCTCTCCTCCTCGCTCCCATCAGGAGCAAATGGGGTTGTGTTTGTGGGACGTGGTTACGTTGAAAAGCAGCCCTACACGCTTTGAAAACCAATTTGCATTGAAGATTTATCTAAATTTGAAGCAAAGAATTCAGATTGGAAATGCTACTGTGAACACTTATGTAATATTCAGCATCTCCCCGCCACTGCGTTACAGCTCTGAGCCACAATCTCCATTTCTATTTGCACACCAGAGGCCAAACAGCTTGACACGCCTCCCACTTTTCCACCTTCCTAAGAACCGTGTTCCCCCTCTCAGGGGGTAACTGGTGTTGATGTGTTGTTCACGCATCAGGGGCAGTTAGGGAGGTTTGGAGGCCGCTTGTTTCTGGACGGCTGCTCGGCTGACTGGCTGCTCGAGAAGGCTGAAACTCGGCCCGATGGAGCTGGAGCTCATGCTCCGCTGACCCAATATGTCAACAGGGGAGTGTTTCATAACTCTGGCCCTCCATCCCACACAACACGACACTGATTCAGGGCACCGCTGAGGCGTTACACACCGCACGCACACACACACACACACACACACACACACACACACACACACAACCAGGCGAGGTGTTACAAGGATAGAGGGAGAGAGAGCTGCTCTTCAGCGCCGCACGAGAGGATGGAGATGAGGGAGAGAAGTTTTGGAGAAGGAGGAAAGCGATTGTGGCGTGTGTGAATAACAGGATCTGGTGTTTTCTCCCGTTGGCCATGTTTCCAGACAATAGTCATGAAGATGAGACACAAACATTAGACGTTTTAGAAACAAATTGAATGGAAATTAGTTAGAATATCAAGCGAGCTGATTGCACATGAACGGGCTTCGTGATTGCCCCGATGATAAATAACATCTGCCATGTTTGATAATGTCACGCACAGCAAAAAACAAAGAAATGCTCACGGCTGTATTTTAACGCACCGACTTGCACTCGAGCAAAAAATGGAGAAAGCGACGGCGCTCGGTGGAAGTGTAATATCTCTGTGTCAGAACAATCAGTGTTAAAATGTTAATAACTGTTATATTTCTGTCGTTTATTTGGCAAAATTACTTACCAGTGCTCACATTTTGCATCATGTGAGCGTACGAGGCTGAAAGATCCCCTGAAGACACGTTATAAGACGCACATCCGATTCCAAAAGAGTTAAAACACAAATAACAACAGAATGAAATCATCTGCAAACAAACTGTGTTTACCGACAACAGTTTTCTAAAGAGTCCATGCAGTAACATCCTTCATCCAATCATGTGTTCACAAACCTCGCTCCACCCTCGCTTGTGAGTGACACTATCACCTGTTACCAATCAACCTGTTTACCTGTGGAGTGTTCCAAACAGGTGTTTTTGGAGCGTTCCACTTCTTTCCCAGTCTTTAGCTGCTCCTGTCCAAACGTGTTTGAAACGTGTTGCTGCATCAGACTCAGAATAAGCAGATATTTACAAAAATCAATGAAGCTGATGAGGTCAAACATGGGTTTATAAAAATAATAACTATAATAATTATATAATAATAATTTGTGTCACATAACATCCGACTTTACAAATCTTCCTGTCGTCACTGGAGGAAACACACATCTGAGCGCAGCTTTGATTTGACTAAACTCTTCTTCTGTCGTCTGTCTCTGTGTTGTAGTTTTGCTCAGGGGCCCCTGAAAGACGCCCCGAACCTGATCTGCACGCCGCACACAGCCTGGTACAGCGAGCAGGCCTCCCTGGAGATGAGGGAGGCGGCCGCCACCGAGATCCGAAGAGCCATCACGGGTACGAACAGATCTGACATCACTGTGACGTGGCGGCGTGGAATCCTTTTCCACGGCTTCGCAGTCGCCCTCAGTCTGCTGCGTGACCTGTTGCTCGTCTCTCTTTCCCAGATGTCACATTTCCACTTCAGTAGGCCCTGGGCAGCCTTGATTAAATCTGGACCTCCTAATAGATGTCATCATTAGCTCCACGATGCCGCACTGAGCAGAGCGCAGCCTGGGGGGGGGGGGGGGCACCAGAAAACATCCAGATTGTTAAATGATCTTAATTTGCATTTGCGCATCCAAGCCTGATGCGTTTGTCAGTCTGAACTCATTAACGCTTCGGCGTCGCCGGGTCGCTCGTCCCCGTTAACACGCCGCGGCCTTTCGGAGTGTGTGTGTGTGTGTGTGTGTGTGTGTGTGTGTGTGTGTGTGTGTGTGTGTGTGTGTGTGTGTGTTACGCTGGTGCGCTGTTAACTGTGTGTGTTTGGTGTGACAGGCCGAATCCCAGACAGCCTAAGAAACTGCGTCAACAAGGAGTTCTTCGTCACCACGGCACCCTGGGCAGTCATGGATCAGCCGGGCGTCCACCCTGAGCTCAACGGCGCCGCCTACAGGTCAGGACACCTTTCCGTCTGTAGCGTCGTTAAAAGCTGCCCTGCATTGTTTCTGTTAGGATGTCAGTAAAACCTAAAAGCTAATCAGTGTTTTCACAGTGTTTCTAAACAAAATGTCTTTCTTGCTTTGTTAATGAAGAAATTCTCTAGAATGCTGATTCATTTTTCGACTATATTCACTGTTTTAAATGAACTCACCGCCCCTCTATAGATGCTAGTCCCCCTCCCCTGACTTACTGTCCTGTGTAGCAGTAGAAAGGTAACTCTGCTCACCATGTCCCCCCCCCCCCCCCGTGGACTCTTCCTGATCTCAGCATGTCCGCCTCCATGTGCTTCTTTCACGCAGCCAAACCGTTCCGGCCGTAACAACCGGTGTCCCCCAAGACAAAATTATTGCCTAGATCAGGAGCAGGTAAATACGACCATCCGGGCCAACAGCCTCTTTGTCTGGAGGTCCCGGATAAGACCCTCTCACCTGAGCTCACCTGATGTGTGTCCCCTCTATAACCCCCCTCCTAGCACTCACCTGTCTGACTGAACACAGAGTAGAGATGGATGCAGCGAGTGTGGGTTTTGAGTGTCCCAGTAAGCATGACTGGAAGCCATTCAGATGCAGTTTCATGGGTGGAGTCGTGCTTTGTGGTTTCCTTCTTACGGGTTTTTGGGGAAGGAGTCTCTGAACTCTATCGTCCTTTTTCTTCTTTCTGGTCACTGTACGGAGTCCCAGAGGGGTCACGATGGTATTGTTTGCGTTCCCTCTGATCCACAGGAGCGGTTGATGGTCAAATCCAGTTACAACACTGATAGTTTCCTCTGCAGATTTGACAGAAAGGAGAGCTGAGGTCACAACTGGCGTCTGTTACATAATAAATACGACACAGCTCAGCCTTCCTCTGTGGATCAGAGGGAACGCCGCAGCAGTCTCCCGCCGTGATCCTTCAGGGGCGCCGCCTTATTGTGATCTTTCCTCCCATCAAATCTGAGGATTTGCTGCTTTTTTTCCTGTTTTATTGAACACCTTTGAATTCTGAACTGTTGGTCCGACAAAACAATTTTAAGTCATCACTTTGGCTCTCAGAGCTCGTTAACAGTCTAAACCTGTTTTTTGACTAAACAATTAACCATAAAAGCCGAGTAATCGGTAGTTTGCCACACGGTGACACGACACGTTTATGTGGTTGTGTGATATTTTGATGGATTTTTAAAAATACAAAAAACACCTTTCTGCAAAGCTGAGTGTGTTTTCTGATTATTTTCCTGCTCAGGTACAAACTGCATTGACACAATTATCACAGCAACAATAATTTTCATCATTGGTTAGATTTTCTCCATTTAATTGTTCATAAAATGTGAGAAAACTGTGAAAAACGCCCATCACAGGTGATGCATTCAGGTGTCTCGTTTTGTCCAACCAGCAGTTTTAACACCCAAAGATGTTCAGTTTACTCTGATAGAAGTCTTTGAAAACCAGGAAATATTCAGATTTAAGAAGCTGGCATCTCATTTCTGCTTAAAATCCTCGAATGTAAAGCAGTGGAAAGTGACACCTTAAGAGCAGGAACTTGAAATGAGGTTAAAGAGTTTCCTGAAAAAGCTCCGGTGGCAGAAAAGAGCCAGTAGCATCTTCTTCGGTGTTGGGAATGTGGGCTAGTCGACCTGTGAGCAGGCAGCACATCAGAGTCGCTCCGTCTCTGAACACTCACCTCCGACCTTCCCGCTTCCTTCCGCAGATACCCGCCTGGCGTAGTTGGAGTGGCTCCGGGCGGCATCCCGGGGGCGTTAGAGGGCATGGTGCCAGGTGGGGTGCCCATCGCCCACACCCTGCCCTCTGGTACACACCCCTCCCAGGCCCCGTCGCCCAACCAGCCCTCCAAACACGGCGAGACCAGAGAGCACCTCACCGAGCAATAGCAGCAGAGGGGATGCAGAACGGCAACATCTCACCCGACCCGTCGACACTCAGAACCAACCGATCGCAAAGCAACCGACCAACTGGGACCAAAAGACAGTGAAGCAACACAAGCGGCTGCCTGTAAAATCAGTCAGCGACTGGGAACAAGAGCAGTGTTCCGGGGGAATTTGTACTTTTAACGTTTTAGTTTTTACTCTCTGTCTCTTTGGGCTCAGTACCGACTTTACTCTTTGATGATGGTTTTTTTTTTTTGTTTTGTTTTTTCGGGACATGCCTATGATTGTGGACACAGAGTCCAGTGTTTTTAGCGCTCCGGGATTACCCGATGAGACTCTGTCCCGCCCCCCACCCTCCTACACCTCAGAGCTCATGGGAAACGTAGGCCCACATCTCAACACACCTATGGGCGAACAAGAGAAAAACTTTGGCATCTTGTGCTACTGGACCTGATCCTCCCCCCCCCCCCCCCCCCCCCAGCTCCCTCCCCATCCCTCCCCGCCTCTCCTCCACCCAGCTCCAACCCTCCTTATGTAACTAATGTGTGTTGTTTAGGCCCCTCATTACGCCTCAGAAGAGAATTATTAATTTTTTTCTTTCAATCTTTAGTGTGAATGACTAAAAATGGATTATTGACTTATATATATTTATCATTCGTCAAATAAAAGGAAAAGATTGCTCATCAGTTATAGTAATCTAGAGTGGGTTTTAACCCTTTCCTGGCAATAATACATACAGTATGCCGGCTGTCTCAGCTGCAGTTCCATGATTTCACCACTTGAGGGCACTTCTACACAGTATGAGGGATTTCTTCTGCACCCGTGACCATTAACTCCATAAGTTGCTCCAGTATATTTGGATTATTTTTGTAAGCTGTCTGTAGAAAACACTAAACATTCACTTTATACATCTGACTGTAGCTGAAGTTTGAGGTTCTCTGGATTTCGGGGGAGCCGCCGGCTGAGTATTGACCTTTTCCTTTTGGCTGTTGGTGTCAGTGTGAGCTGGGAGGAAGGATTTCTTTCACAACCAGAGAGCAAATAATGAAGTTAGTGTGACTGCATCTGATTCTCCTGTTCACAAACGGACATCTCCGATGACGGACAACCGATCTCATCTTTGCGGCAGCGGCGTGCACACAGCGACCCGCCGCCTGCCCGCCCGCCTGCCGCCGCCCTCGCTTCTTTGAGCACATTTCACACTGAAGACAGGAAAGGGTTAAAGCAAACTTCATTTCTTAATGACTCAGGAAAACACTTTTTTGCAGATATTGTTTATTCCCAGAATTTTGTCTTTGAGAAAAAAAAAAAGATGAGACTAATCTGGTTAGTCTGGATATTTTCTCTCCTCCCTCTTCCTCTCCATTGTGGTATTTTTATATACAAGGCGCATCCCACATTTTTGGTGTTAAAGAGTTTTGAAGAGTCCTGTTAGATTTGTATTGCCTAGTTAAATGTTCCTATAACCATAGTCCTATGTGATCCACCCTCTCTCTTCTCTCCTTCTTATATTTTCTTTGTTCTATCGAAGGCCAGGTTCTTTGGGGCATCCTGTACTCTGTAAGAGCAATAGCAGAAACTCCTACTTAGTGTCCCAACAATAGCAGAAGAGGCAGCCAGCAGTATGTTTTTGTTTTTAGTGTGAGTATTTGTATTTGTTTCTTGTACAAGGTGAACATTTAGCATTCAGTGCAGTTCAAATAAAAGATGCGATTCTGAGAACCAGCTGTCTGTACCGACACTTTTTGTCCTGTATGTTGTGTTACGAGTAGTGTGTTCGTCCCTTTGCTGTAATCTGACGTGAACTTGTAGGTTATCTTTTATCACAGGGGGGCGCCAAAGTGTGGTCAGGTCCCGCTAACAGAAGCAGCAAATGTGTCAGGAGTAAAACCTTAAAAATAAGCCACACTGAAGCTAAAAATTCAACACTAACAAGCTGCTGGCTCTCAGGGGTGAAAGGTCATCTGACCAGTCTGTCATATATTTAACTCAGAGCCGTTTGTTGTCCATTAAGAGTTGTTCAATCCTCGCTGAATTAAGAAAACATTTTCTCCCAGAACTGAGCCTGAGAAGAAGAAATGTACATCTCATGCTTCTGCTGTTCATTAGACATTCCCTTTGTACTACACTGCATCTTAATTACAATGGAAGAGAGCAATTCTGTGTTGCTTTGAATCACAGGATGCTCCCAAAAAGGGCGATGGCAGGAATACAAATGTGTGATTTTGGCCTAATTCTCCCAAAAAAAAACACACCGCGACTGGCTCTTTTCAAACAGGCTTCCTCTTCGCGTGTCAGAGGCATCCATCCTACAGCGATCTGGACTATATTTAGACGGTGCGAGCGGTATTGACTGTGTCCTTGCGTGCGAGCTCAACCACCGAACGGGCGAATCAAATTTTAGAACGACTGCCATCCACCATCAACACAGTCCAACCCAAACATCACAAGAGAGAGAGAGAAGACAAACAAACGGCGACAAAGACGATGCAAGTGAGTCAAATTTAATATTAATGCGCTCTATAGGAAGAGGCAGAGTGTTTGGTTTTCTTTTCCCCACCAGCGTCACCACCACCCGCTCTAAACATGACAACGAGCTACTAAATCACACGTAAAAATGTCAGTAAACTTGTACGCCCCCCCTCCCACTCCCCCCCCCCACTCCCCTCACAGACTGTAGGTATCATCTGTGCAAAATAAAATACTTCAAGACTCAACGGATCAAACGGAACACAGATAAAACGGGGGCAGGACAAAGGCGTCACCTCCGTGCGCTAACTCTCCTAAACAAATAAATAAATCCAACATCAGAGGGGGGTCTGCAGAGGTATCGGCAATCAGGAAACCCGGTGCTCTTTAAACCTTTACATACGCGGATTAAGCATCCTCTCGGTTTTAAGCAAAATTTCTGTCAGGCAATTCTGTAAATGAAATTTCTTATCTAGAGCGGCTTCTGGATTTCCTTAAATAGAGTATATTTTCCTACGCGTCCTAGTATTTCTCTCAGGTCGTGATAGTTATGCTGAAAACAAATAAAGGAGAAATCTGGGCGGAGGACGTGGACTCGATGTGCTTTCATAGGAGCAGTAATCAGGATTCTGGATGTTGGTGCTGGTTTGTTTTCTATCACAGAGCTCACAAACACATGCATTATTACAAGATTTACATTTTGGAGAGAGGAAAAAAAAAAAAAAAGTAGATAGCAACTTTCCCCCGAGCCCACAGTGTCCAGTCTTTTTAGAGCTCTTCCTCTTTTCCCCCTCTCGCTCACTCGTCCTCGTCCTCGTCCTCCTCGCCGTCCGACAGGGAGGCACAGGGGCGGATCTGGCGGTATCTGTCCAACCACTTCTCCACCATCTGGGTGACCAGGGGATGGTTGCGGCGGCGGGAGCTCTTCTGCATGGCTGCCAGCATGCCTCCTTCTGTCACGCAGCAGTCCAGCCATTCCCTCAGCAGCTTCTCCTGCTGCTCCTCGTTGCCCATCTGAGTCGCAGACACAAACACGCAGCCGGATTAAAGACGGGAAACTGCTGGCGGCCGCAGTTATGTATCAGGAACGTAAACATCCACTTCACAACCGCAGGCTGGAAGCAATCTGTGGTCACCTGGCACCGTAATCTGTGCATAAAGCTCAGCGTTTTTGTTTTTTTTTTAACCCAGAAAATCCCTAATTTAATAAAGGAGAATGCTGGTTTAAAATGTTATGTCTGCTGTTTATGTTGTGCTTTCTCCTGCAGGAAGACGTTGAGGAAAGTAATTTAGAGTCAAACAGGTGACTTGCATGAACGAACACGGCTCAGAAAATATTCAGGCAAGATGTAAAATCTGATAAAAACAGGAGGGAAAAATGCAAATAGGAAGCTAATTAGAGTTCCTGTTAGTACGTGAGTTTAAAGTTTGTCTTTAAGTTTTTTATTTAATCAACAAAAATCTAAAGTCTCTACACCTTTTATTTTGAAAGTTGAAAACAAAACTCGGTCCCTACCTCTTGTGCAGACAGGAAGTGAATGTGCAGCAGCTTCCTCTCGCTGTCCACCAGCGGCAAGAAAGTGACCGTGACGTCGTCGTCAGTGTTGAGGTTGGCGCCCGCACCGCGATTGTCGTAGCCGTCGTTCTCCATGGCCACCAGGGCCGAGAAGTGGCCCCGCGTGTAGCCCAGAGCGATGGGGCTCTTCCAGCAGAAGCTCTGCTCCCATAACAGAGGCAGGTACACACCTAAACCACACACAAAGCAAGTCAGGCCAGCCGGCAGCTACGGCACGCCGCCTGGGAGGAGCAGGCCCTGCAGCTGTACGCTCAAATTACAGTGTGCGCCAACGTCAGCCGGGGCCGAGCATCTCCAATCTGACCCGACATCACAAGCGGCCGCGTGAAAACAGCCGGCCCATTGTGAGCGGAGGGGCAGCGCTGTGGTGCTCCTTCAGCAGGGCGCACAGCCTCCGCCCTCCAGCCTCTGCCAGGCCCACTTCCTGCTCCACACACACACACACACACTACCAATCAGCAGACAGTTAGCGTGCAGTGGAGACTGAAGCTGCTGAGTGTTCATCAAAATTACAGACAGACCGAGTTAAAGATATTCTGTGTTACACAGCAGCTGTGCTCCCTCCAGGTCTGATCTACAACTACAGGTTAGAAAACTCAGATGAGGCTGTGAAGGATTGTTTCCGACTCTTGTGATGTGATTTCCAGTCCCTCCAGAGTGGAGGCAGATGCAGTCATTTCCCAAATTCACGGCGTGTTTTTATCCAAAATACTCTGCTTCAATCTAAATTTGATTTCTGCAGGTTTTGGGATATCTGTCGCTGAGTTTTCTGCATCCACTCCCATACACCAGAGGTCACTGATATTTCATTTATGTGTCTGGTCGCACTGAAAAAAGCCGTGTCAGCTTTTTTTCAGGGAGTCTATTTCCCCATCAGAAAGCAGCTCCAGTGAAAACCGAGTGTGAACAGCAAACAGAACCAAACCAGATGCGACAAACGGCGGCTCACCTTGAAATCGAGTGTATCCTAACGTTTCCCCACGGAAACTTTTGTAGTATTTCACTCCGTAGACTATGATCGGTCTGCGAAGAATGTGTGCGAGAACAAAAATGTGGGTCTGCTCCAGGCTGGCCCCGGGCTGAGTGAAGGAAAAAGAAGAACAGCAAAATGACACATCACTCAGGGGTTGTAATAGTATAGACCAACACCCTCCACCCCCCCCACCCCCCCCGTCCTACTTATACATTGAATATTAATAGAACTATAAACGTTGACGAGGGCTGAGACCGCGTAGTGCTGCGATCACATTGCAAATCACATTCCTGTCCTGCACACTGTGAACCTGCAACGCTGCACCTCTGCGTACGTCAGCCAACAACCCCCCCCCAGCTGCACAGCCCGAATAAGCAGCCTGCATAACTGCTTCTACACATACTACAGCTGCAGCGACATATCATGTTGAAAGGAGGCTTTAAAGTCATCCTCACATATGGGGCGGGATATAAAAAGGCAGATCTTATCCTGTGCATCTCATCTCTCCATCACTGTCAAATCCTCCGACGAGGTTTTCACATGGAAGCGTTCGCCGTGTTTGTTTACGCTGCCGGTGGAGTGGCTCTCTGGGCTAAATGCCTGTAATCCCAAGGTCACATGTTGGGAAGGAGCACTGCTTCAGCAGGTGTGCCAGCCAAGCAGATGAGCTGTCTGTCAATCTACCGCTCCATCTTAGGGGGATCTATAATAATTGCTTATGTCCTCCACGTCATTCACACACACGATCCGCCTTCCACAGTGCGACTCTTCCAACTTCCATGCTGTTCACCTCGCCGGGTTCGAGGTTAATGAGCAGCGCTGCAAAAGCAGAGCTGATACAGACACACAGTGTTAAACTGTTTTCATCATTTTCAGCTCCAAAGCAAAGCTTGCAGGTGATGACATTTCATGCCACTAAGATCAAAGATAGACTTGCTTTTAACTACACGTTCGCATGCACCTGACGGCTGCGTCCTCGGAAATAGACGCCGCGTGTGTAAAATGCAGGACGCACACGTCTACGATGGCGCCGCTGTCAGTTTTTCCGCTGTCACCTCAGAATTAAACCAGAAACCTCCTCGAGTGTCGCCATGTTTATTGTTTACATCATGCAAATTAGAAGGTGCTATGCAGTCTGAGCGTGCCCCTCTGGTGTGCCCTCCAGTGGCATCCTCCATAAAACATACGCAGTATTTAAAAGTAAACCTTTAAAAGTACAGTATGTGAATAATCACATGGCAGCCAGTTGTCTTTCTTCGTGAGCCATCCAAGCTATTCCACAGATTTACTGACGGATGTACACAAAAGAAAACCAGCTTTGTAAAGGTTTCTAAGTGCCTTCAACATGTGTGTCCAGCCTTAAGAATCCGCACAATTTGGAGAATGTGAAAATAATAACTGTAGTTATTTCTATAAGAAAAATCCACAGGGTGCCTTTAAACAGGAGAGGGAAGATTTTCTTGTTTACTTTTCCCCCGACAGCAACAACAGGAAGAACAAACAGTCCCCAAAACCACAAAAGAAGACGGTGCAAAGTTTGTTGTGTTTGAGCAACAAATGACAAGTACGAAGGAGAACTTCCTGCATTTCTGTGCCAGGAAGCTTAATGATCCTCTAGGAAAATTCACAGTCACTAAATTATTAACCTGGTGGGATTTCAATTGTTGGCAGACATTTGAATTTCCCAAAAAAAAAAAAAACACAGACCTTTTTGGTCATAAACCTGCCACCAGCCTGTGAGAACGCATCAATTTATATTTATATTGTAAGCATTACTGTCCGCTCATCACTTCTGTCCCCTCATAACACGTTTACAATGCTCGGCCTTTCGATTGATAGTGAACTAGAGGCAGGAAGTGAGTAAGCCAGAAGGAACCTCATAATTACCTGGCTGGCCAGAGACAGGATGAACGCCCAGTCCTCCTGCCACTGCTCCTCTCTCAGGGAGAAATGCAAACCGAAACTCTGCGAGTACCACGACTCCCACTCCTTCCAGCGTGTGTAAAACCTAAAAAAAAAAAAAAAAATTACTTTTTTATTGCATCTATTTTATCACCCTGTAAGTATATAATTGATTTATATGCACGTGATGGACACCACACTCCCTGCATGAGACTTGAGCAGCTCCTCCAGTAACAGACTGCTGCGTTATTACTCATCTTGGCGACAGTATTTTCATAAACTGTACATATTGTACTTGTACACGGACCCGTGCACTTGCGTTTTTTTTATGCAACAGCATTTCTCAAGTGTAATTCAACATATGACACTGGTAGTTTTTCCTCATAAGAATATTGGCAATAGTATTTTTAGAATCTGTACATAATGTAATATACACGGCTCTTCTTCATCCTGTATCCTCCTCATCGTGACACTTCTGTGCCACTGTTTCTGCTGTTTTGCTTTTTAATACTTGCTGGCTGTTAACGGCTTAATTTCCCCGGCGTGGGATCAATAAAGTCTTATTTTATGTGCAGTTTGTTTTGCTCAACAACCAGACTTGTCGGACAGAAAGCCGTGCACGGAGAGCAAACATTTAACATTCATAAAACAGTGTTTCACATAAAAATCTAATGCAAAGAACGACCGCATCAAACACGCTGAAAACACTTGGACATAATAAACAAAATCATCTGCATGGCCATTACAATACACATTAAAAAGAGAACATTTCCTCCACGTCTTACCTTACTAAGTAATCAAACCTCCTGTATTTGACTGTGTGAGGGATGCATGTAAATATCCTGAGGAAATGCTTCCTCTCTGAGCCTCCAAGTCAAATTATCAAAACCACTAACCTCCTGGCAGGGCAGGGCTGCGTTGGCAGTCCACCAGCTGCTGACAACCTGTCAAACCTCTTTTAATCTATCATGTGACCTTCATATTTAAGAAATGAATTATAATGGTATGACACTGAAAGGCAGGTAAGCCAGAAATGCAACATCTTTTTGTCAAATCTTTTTTGGGGCGAGCAGCAACTGTCACCTCACCAGTATTCAAGCTTTTGTTTTTATGCTGATGACACACAGCTTTTTCATTCAGATGTGCAGGGCTGGGTGTCTCACCAATGGGAGCAGTCGTGCAGGCTGTCATGGAGGGTCTTGCGGAGAACGGAGTCCTTGTCATAGATGCCCCAAGTGGCCTGTAGAACAGAGTCTAACAGACAGTCTCCGGCTGTGCGGTTCCACAAGGCGTACAGACGACTGTCCAGGCGTGTGCCCGGCTCCAGAGACCAGTTGATGACGGGAGGTTCTTCTTCTAACTCTAAAACACAGACAGACAGACAAGGTGTGAGGTGTGGGCTGAGGGCACCAACGGCAGCACAGGGTCGATCAAGCCTTGCGTAAAGCCTTTCCACTTTTGCTCAGCTTTGCAGGGGTTGTATTTTTTTTTTCCTCAGCTTGCACAAACGCACACTACCTCGATCTGTTTACAAAAACTGACGTGAAGATGAAGATGTTGAGTGTTTCAGGTATGAAACTGCTGCAGCTGGGCGTTAAGGAATCAAACTGTGCGTCACCTAACCTGCTTTTCAGCATTTCACTGTCCTTCAGCAATATTATTAAACACACCTTTACTGCTTCTTCAGCTACTTTGTGCTCAAAACCAAAAACCAAGAGCACCTCTCCCCAGTAACCCACTTTATGGAGGCTTAAATAGGTCACAAGACTCGTCTGATGCAACAAACAAACCCACATGTATGTTCACTGGTGCTCACACATGCAGCGCAGTGCAGTCCTGGGAGTGTGTCGCTGGTTAAATGTGAGGCAGGCAAAGCAGTGAGCTCAATTAACCTAATTAGAGAAGGTTTTGAAGGTGAAGCAGGAGGCTGTGAGCCGCTTGAACACGGAAGATCACAAAAGCAAATGCTGGTTTTTAGACCCAAGTCACGGCCAGATGGTGAATTGCATGTGTAGATACAGACATGAATACATCTTGAGTACCTTTCTGCACATCTCGATCCAACACCTCATCAAACAGCTTCTCTTGGACAGCAGACGGCAAGTCCTCTATGTCTGCAGAGACACACGGGAAACATATTATGTTTTCATGCTCATTATAAGCTAATGGTACGCAGCACCAAGGGCAACAGAAACGCCACAGTAATGACACACAGAGGGGATGTTCTTTGCAATTCCATTCACTGGCTGACATTTTGTCAATGGCACACTGTAAACACAAGCTCTGTACAGCATGTTGTATTTGTGTGTGTATTGAACTGTGCACACACAAAGCCAGAACACTGGTGGCTATTCTCTGGCTCAATAGTGAATGGCACTGGCTTTGTCTGAAAGAGAAAGCGACAGAAACAGAGGGAGAGCGTCCTGCAGCTGGCCTCGAGCCAATTTCAGTCTGCAAAGAAATACTTGGCATAAGAGGGAAAAAAAAAAAAATTCAAATCTATCAGTGGAGCCTGCATAATCTTTCATCCCAGCGGCAATGGCAGCTCTGAATCAGAATACAACTGGTAGCTCTGAAAAAGCAAAGTGCATGTCATTTCAGCGACGCCACTACGCCACAGGGACGGGACGCCGAGCTGCTGTTTCCCTGAGCAATGCTGCACAACAAGGCGAGCCGTCATTCCTCCAATTCTCAAGTGAGGGGAAAAAACATCCCAGATCACACACTGAAATGCTGCACATTTATACTGTTTGGGGGGGGAAATTCTACAGATGTGCATGAAATTTAAGCATGAATACAAGCCCCCTCCAAAAAAAAAAAAAAAAAAATCAGAAAATAAAGATTTTTTTCCTTTCTACTCCTGCAGAGCAAATGTAGCCTGCAGTGTCAACGTCAATCATTATCTGAGGGCTTCAAAAAGACAAACATTAAAGTCAGCCAAATCTATTCAGAGATAAACAGAGGTGTTAGATTACACACACACGCAAGGAAGTCCAAAAAGGGAAGTGACGTTGGGTACCTGCAGGCAGGGTGAATGTGACCAGGTCAGTGAGGAAGTAACAGGCGAAGTCTCCTTTGCGTTGATGTAGCGAGGCTGCAATCTCCCTGCGGATCTGCTCCGTCAGCTCGGGACACACCAGGGAGGGGATGCACTTAGCTGCCTGCTGGCTCACCTGAAAGACACCCAGGCAGATTCAGCGGAGCTTCACACAGACCACGGGTCAGATTTCACTTGTGTTCATTCACTGAGACACACACTGTACACACACACATTCTGTGTATTGTCATAGTTTGCATTGGTGGTTGAGTGAACTCATTAAACAGCACATTGCTGAATAAGACTCTTTCCTCTTTATATATACACTCAATTGCCAATTTATTAGGAACACCTAACCAGAAACAATGCAAACAGTCATATCGCAGACTAATGTTAACCATGAAGGTTGTTGTTCAGTTTTAGAGAGCTGTTGGTGAGTGCATGGTTGTAGTTTGTCGTGCTGCTGAGTCTAACATTCGACCTCCCTCGCTGATAACAGGCTGCATGTATTTGTCATATTGAGGGTCGAATCCTGCCGTACGCAGCGAAGAGGCCAGCTTTCTCTCCCGGCCTCAGAGACCTGTTTCACAGCGCGGCCCTCTGTGCCTTTCCTAATCGTTGCTTGCCCTCCTTGCAAACCACATCAGCTCTGTGGCATCACGCCCATTAGGAACCAGTGACAGGACTGCAGCCAGGCTAATCCTCCACCTAATCCTCAAAGTGCACTTCTGCTGTAATTATAGGCATTATGGGCATCTGCTATATATCGTCTACTCTGGCGCAGAACAATTATAGACCGATGTGGTTGACCGGGAGAAGTACAGAGTGGCATCAAAATTACAGGAAAGCTTCTGACATTTTCTTGTGTAATAAAAGCAATTTTACTGTCAGGATTTGTAAAATGCATGTAAAGGAGGTCACAAGATTACTGGTAGTTATCCATTCCTTTTCACAAGCACCTGAAATCCACATGCATATCTTGTTATAGGAAAATTTACAGTCTGATTAAACTGGTAATTCTGCTACTTGGTGTAGTCACGTGCAGAAATATGTGCGTAGAAAGGGACAACCTGTTAAATAAACTCCTTTTTGGGTCCACTTTCTCAAAGAAGCTTTACTTCCAGTAGGGTGGCGCAGACAGACTTAATCTATCAGGACGCCTACCTCTGTGAGCAGGATGGCCAGCATGTCCTGCCTCTGGAAGCGGATGGCCAGATGGACCAGGGTGAAGCCTACATCAAACGCAGACGAGCGGTTGAGGAGCTGCACCTCGTCAGCAGTGAGCTGCCGGGCGATGTCCCCGCCGGACGACTTGTAGGCCTCTACTGCCGCCAGGTCTCCCTCCACCACGCCTGCAGCCGGGGAGAGGAAGAAGGAGGAAGGAAGGTCAGAAAATGGGGCACAAATGTTGGCACCGAAACATGAAAGCGGATCAGTGCCTCAATATACAGTCGCTTTTCCAGGAATTCATTCACACGGGCTGTTTAAGTTAGATGGAGATGACACACATCCACGTTGTTTACAATCTATGTTTAAGGAGGAAAGGACACCTTCAACAGCTAATGCATGTCAGCTGCTGTCATCACAAGGCACACACACATTTGCCAGTTAGTTAGGCACAACGTCTATATCAATGAGTGAAGAGTTGATGTTAGAAAAATGAAACACACTGACCAGCGCTACACCGTAGGACCGGAAATTTGATATATATAAAACAATTTCAACAAAAACTAAACATCAGAACCTTCATGCAGGCAGTATTTATTGCAGCTGTATTAGACGGCATTAGCTTAAGCTAGTGTAGTGCATGTGAACCTGCTCTGCCAAATACTTGTGTTCCCTGTTCAAACACAACTGCAAAGAAAATAAATTCATGTAGAAAGACATGGGAATCCTTTTAAAACAGGCCTATTCTTTGTAAACGGATTAGACTGGCTGTTGGAGCGGTTCCAAGCCCACGTCCTTGCTTGTAATAGAGGCTAGATGGAACAGACAGCTTGGCATGTTGAATGGAAGAACTGCAGAAATATCCATCAGACCGCTAACACATCATACTCTTCAAAGTCAAAAGAAATTAGCATGACATACGTAACAAAGGACAAGAGTTAAACACAAAAAGAATTCACGGTGAGCAGAGCTCTCCAGCTCTTGACGTCAACCCACAATTCAGATGACTTCTGGATGTAGCCACCAGCTAACCCAGAGCGAGAACAGTTATCACACTGTCACGACACAGAGGAACAGACAGAGCAGTGTAGCTTATAATGCAGAGCTATCAGAGAACTGCGTCAGACAGAGGACAGTCTGTGCAGATTAGAGTCCTCCCCCTCCTTTGGACCTCGTAGTCTCAACATCTGTTACGAGTGAAATGAGCGGCAGGCAGCTAGGTAGCACACTAAACACTGTAGCGCTGGCTAATTTTACTAGACTGCCTTATATGCGGATGTTCTTCCAAGGACAGTTACCTTGACAGAACCTGCACTGGAACATGCCAAGAACGCCTGGTCTCCTTTTACACATGCTGGGTGAACACAGATCCGTAAATAGATGCTGAGCGATCGCGCTGGACACCTCATTAAGACGTAAATAATGCGATAACCTGTTCTGCAAGTGTATGAATACAGTTCATACGATAATTTGCTTGGTTTAGGTCAAAGCTGTCATGACACAGACCTCAGCCCGTGTCCAATTCCACTCTTCACACAGTATGCAGAGCATTCCCACTATGAAACGGTCATCATTAAGTATTCTTGAGTGCCCTGTTTACGCGTCTCACATTGCAAAAGAACGTCCTGATGAAGGCCTTAGGCTGAGGTGCATTGGTGAGATGGAAAGGATTCTTTCAGTTAGTCAGCCAGTGTTGCTGAGTTGTTGTTTTCTCACATTTGGCCCGTTGTTACCCAAGCACCTGGTTGGCTGGTGAGGCAGCAGCAGCACACAGTGTGCAACGCGGTGCACAATAGAAATGGCGGGGGCATCCTGGTAGCATAACGGTTAAGCGCATACCACAGAACCACAACGTCCACAGTTCGATTCCAGCACAGGACCTGTGTTGCATGTCACACCACTCTCTCACTTCACCTGTTCCCTGTCCACCTCTACACTGTCGTACTGACAGGAACTGCTCACTCAAAAAGCAATGTGTTTACACTGGATACTGGCAAAAATAAAGTATTAAACATGTGGACGAAAACTCACCTCTCTCTCTCTCTTTAGTTTTAAGACTCGGACAGTATTTTCATCTTCAAGAGCACCTTGAACCTGGACTTGCAGTATGTGCAACTGTTTGAGGACTCGGTCTCTGCACATAACGTGTACTTTACAGTCTTAATAAATGGTGTGAAACTGGGATACATTCTAAAACCCTGTATGTCAGGAGGAGTCTAGACAACATCAGTCTCAAAATGGGGCGTTATGAAAATCAAGTGTGATAATATGTTGTTTTATCTCAGGGGTGCTCAAACTTTTTTCCCCTGGTGGGGCAAAACTAGAACTTAATGGTGGAAACACCAATTGTTTCGTATTGTCAGGAGGCAAAATGGAACGAGGATCCCAAGCTCTCTTAATTGACTGACTTCCTGCTCACATTACGAAAAACAATTCTTTGACGTGCAAATGTGGCCCCCAGGCCCCACTTCGACCAGCCCTGTTTTACCTCGTGTGCTGTGTAATAGTGGAAGGCAACCAGTTCTGCAACCAGTATGCCTCATGTCAGAATATTTAGCCTTCTCCCTCCAGGTCTGACAAAGCGCTCCTGATCCCAGACGTTTGTCTCTGGCCCCTCCATTCTTACCACCTTCACACACTGCCACTGCAAAACTTAACAGCCCAGAAGGAGCTAATAATGTCTGTGACCACAATTTCTGCAAAACTGACATTACCATTTTGGGTAGAATTTTGCAGTCACGAGTGGCTGACGTTTGTTTTTTAGCCAATCAGATAAAAATTCAGCTGATCAACGAGATGTTTTCCAGTGCTTGAAGGCAAACACACAGAGCTCCCTCTCAAGTTTGTTTTTTCTTAAAGAACCGCACTAATCACATAAACTGTACAAAACATCATGAGCCACACACGGCTGTAAGCATAACACGTTCACACAGACAAACATCATCCGTGAGACCCGCCAGTCAAAGCCTTTGAGTGAAACAAAAGAACAATATTACACAAACACAGTCTGCTTCCTTTCGCGGGAAAGTCGAATCAATGGGATCATCTCATTTTGGCCCAAATACAGAGCACTGAAAAAACAGTAGAGCAGAAATGTGTTGAAACAGTAGAGCGAAGTGAGATCAAGTTGTGAGACCTGAGGAAGTGTTTGGCTTGGCCATAAAGTGCAGCTCGACTCAGGCACTTCCTCCACTGACAAACCCTTTGAAGAGCCCAACTGTAGCACGAGCAACAGAACTGAAAAAAGTCAGCTGACATGGTGTGAACAAAAAGGCACAGAACTAAATAAAAGGGCTGGAAATGTCCAGATCTGACAGATGCAGGACAAAGATGAAAAACAAACCGCCTCACTGTGGCATAAGAGTAATGTTTTCTACACCACAACAACAAGCTGCAGAGGGCAATCAGTGCAAAGGTCAGGAGGACGCTGATCATGTGCTGCCTTCATGCTTTTTTTTTTTTTTTTTGCTTTTTGCTTTTTTGTTGACTGGTGTTCATGTCTTGTCAAGGCTATTTTTGCCTCTTAGAGGCCCCTGGTCAGGACATAAGCACCAGTGTTTACAGGGTGTGTTGACTGCGAGCCAGGAGAGTCTCTCGTCCACGGGCTCCGGTCTCTCTGCGCTGCCCAGACGGCCCATTCATCCCCACCGGCTGGGAAGCACTCACACCCTCTCAGTTTCTCAAAGACACTCTCAGTGGCACAGCAAGGGCAGCTAGGGGTTCAGTGATGAGCTGGATCAAATTCCTACTAGCCATTTAGCTATAATGCTGCCATTTAGCAT
Source organism: Chaetodon auriga (assembly GCF_051107435.1). Taxonomy (NCBI): domain Eukaryota; kingdom Metazoa; phylum Chordata; class Actinopteri; order Chaetodontiformes; family Chaetodontidae; genus Chaetodon; species Chaetodon auriga. The sequence goes on from NC_135093.1 coordinate 6,960,881, forward strand.
CATTAATGCTTTGTTTATGGCAAGTATCATCACCCTGCAGCGGATATTGTCCACCTGACAGCACTACCTTGTGAAATTAAACCCTTCTCCAGGAGCTTGCCAAGCTCATGTTTTGCAAAATTCCTGCTGTACTATAATATTTGGAGCCTAAACAATGAGACGTGCTGTCATTCATCAATAAAAACACCAAGTGGATCACACTGCTGTGCAGGCCCGGCCTTCGCAGGGTGAGGCACCATCTGCACTGCACTAAAGTAGAAGTAAGCAGAAGCTAAATGTTTTGCCATTGGGACAAAAACAATGAAAGGGTTGGCTCTGACTGGAGCGCTCTGCTTTGTCATCACTGGGCATGACATCATGGAAGGAAACAAAAAGCTGGTGTGACAATAGAAGTGTTGTTACAAGGAAAAACATGGAAGGAGTATGGATTCTTTGAACCAGTAAGACTATTCAGGGGAGCCACAGAGGGAAACGCAGGGGAAAAAAAAGTATTCTCACACATGATCAGAGCCCAATTCATACTTTGACTACTTGTAATCACTGCTATGGAATGCACAGGTCACACTACAAACAAAGAATGGAAAAAATAAGGCTGTCTTGTTATTATTTTCATTAGTGAGTAATCTCTTGATTACTATATATATATATATATAGACAATTTTAACTATACAAAACAGAGGAAAGGAGCAAATCCTCACATCTGAGAAGCTGGGATGAGATGTTTGGCTTTGAATCGATTATCCACTAATCACTTCATCCCCGTAATGACACATAATAACGTACAAAAACTCACCAGCACATGCATTGAGGAACAGCCAGTCTGTTTTCTTCATCCGGTTTCTAATCTGCTTTAACTTCTTGAAGTCGACCTCTTGCTCCTCTTTGCTGCTCATGGCTCCAGCTGCGAGCTCTATTCTCTGGAAGTCCATTTTGACACTGTCTTCCCTCTTGGGCATAGTAGGGGACCTATTTTGGCCCTGGCCTCCGCTGCAACTGACCCTCCACCGGGCCCTGTCCTGCTCATTGATCATGGGTGTCGGCTCTGCGGACTCGGCCAGTTCTATGGTTTCCTGGTTGCTGGGCTTGGGGTGGTCGCACACCACACACTTAGTAGTTTTGGGCCAGTTCTGGTAAGTGCAAGCTGCGCATGTCCAGTGCTGCTGATGGGTGTTGAGTCTGTTTCTGTCATTGTACTCCTCACAGGTATCCACGGGGGAGTGGAAAGCAGGACGGCAGCCCGCATTGGAGCCTGAAGTATGGGGGGACTCGGTGGGGCTGCTGGTCCGCGGTCGCTGACACAGGCACTGCGTGCAGCGGATAGCTCGGGGCCAGTTCAGGTAGGTGCATATCTGGCAGGACCACTTATTGGCAATCTCAGCCATGCTGGCTGATTTGACTCTTGGCCTAGCGCTGGAGTCAGGGCAGATGAGGAGACTGCTGCCACTCTCAGTTCTGGGAGGGTCCCACTCCAAACTGGGATCCAGATCAGGGCTGTTCTTGTAAGGTTCCTCTGTGATGATGGGACCCCTCGACCTATGTGCACGGCACATAGTGCACTTGACTGCAGATGGCCAGTTTTCATAGGTGCAGTAGTCGCAGACCCACTTTATCTTCTGCTCCGTCATTGTGGATCACTTTGGATAGTCACACTCTGGAGATAAATGCAGATTTGTGGCATAAACATACTGAATCATCTTGAAGGTCAATAAATGTGATACACTTAGTGTGTGTTTTAGACAGATAAATGAATTTAAGAGATTTGATAGTATGTGTTCCAGCAGTCTGTCAACTAACTTACATCTAGTCAGGCATCTTCAATGACACTGTCAGCCTGAGCCTGTGTTGTGATTGAAACGCTAAAATTGCCAACCAGCTGTTCATTATCATAACAGCACGGAGTGTGGAGAACAGCTTGGCTTTAAGTCACATGACGGGTAGCTTTATTGCGTTACTATATAATTATGCTCACTGTTTAGTGTTAGCCTGCTAGCTAGCAAGCTAACCACCTAGCGTACATAGCTACGGTCAATTTTAACAGTTACCGAACATTCGATAAAACGTATAACCATCGAGTATGTCATGACCCGGAATATACGAAGAAAAATATGTCAAACTCTTACCGTTTCGCCGCTGTGCTCGTTTCTCAAGTGCTGCTGAAAACCACAACAAACCCTTCTTGTACAGTCCCCCCTCCTCCTGCTCTGTCAAACCTTTCCCAATCCGAGTTATTTCGACCCCTTTGGTCTCTCACATGTTTACCTTCATGGACACATTAACTTCTCGCAGGATAAACCGCACCTTGGCAGAGCCTCTGTAGTCCTTGAATCATGGTATAAATCCGCGACACTCCATGGTTTACATTGCCTCCGTCTTGTTTAATGGCGGCGACAGTGAGACAAATGAGTAGCAGAGCCAAAATAAACGCTTGCTTGCCTTCGTCACCAATCATCTGGCTCAGCGCTCAATGCGATTGGATAAAGGGAAGTACTGTGTTGCCTTCAGGAGCCATCGGAAATATCACAGCCGCTCAGACATAAAATATGTGAGGTTCAAGAGAACTGTGAGAGTTGAAATTAAGGGATGGAAAGTGTCTTGTTACATAAATACTTTGTGTAGTTGCTGAGATTTTAGCCCATTATGTTTAGTTTGCACACTGAAACACCACATTCTTATATTATATTATGATTAAAAAAAACACACTTGGACGTTTGACCAAGTAGTTCTGAAATATCCGAGTTTATGGAAACCTAAAGATTCGCTGCTCGCAGAGCTTGTCTGATGAAATTAAGCAATTTGATTATATCAATAAAACATTATCTAGATGTAGTCATAACTAGTCTTATGTGCCATTTCTTCTGCAGAACGGAAGTCGTACATCTGGAAGCCCTTGTTATGAATTTATTTCTTACACACTAAAATCGATAGAGACTATATCAGGATGGAAAGAAACAAACAGGGTTTTATGTGTAGAAAAACAAAAATGTTGGAAGAGGTTTTTTTGTTTGTTTTGTATTGTTTTGTTTTTGTCTGTTATGATCACGTTTATTGACCTCTAGGTTATAACACTGGCTATTTTAAAATGTTGGAGCGGCACACCTATATATTCAATACTCTAACACGCCCACAGAATACTGTAATTGTAATTGAATATCACGTATCACACGGTGTCACAGGACTAAATTAAAAAAAGGGCATGGGTCGCTGGACTTTAGGACACGCCTCGTGTCAAAACGTCACAACCAAACATGGCAGCGTATTTGAGCCGGTTACACCACATATCGCTCCACGTTTCCAACGTGGAGAAAATCGCCAATGACCTCGTTTCCAAATTCAAGTTTAACGTCTTTGCCACCAAAGTGACCGGCGGTTCCCGGCAGCTGGCTCTCAAGAAAGGAGCCGCGGTTTTCGTCGTGAATGAGAGACCGAAGCAGAGCTGCGCTAGACTCAATGAAGAGCTGCTGGTCGAGAGGTATTCACCTGATCCGCAGGGGGTCAGAGAGGGTAAGCATCAGTCTCTGAAATGCCTTTACGATGTCAGCGCGCCGCACGCGGTGGACACTGTGAGCAACGTGTGCTTCGAGGTGGAGGATGTGGAGAGGTCATTCAGGGACCTTAGCCGCCAGGGATGCGATTTCCTGGTGCCTCCCACCACGCTTCAGGACGAGAGAGGCCGTGTCACCTACTCGGTGGTTAAATCCATCGTGGGAAATGTGTGCCACACGCTCCTTGACAGGACCAAGTATGAGGGACGCTTCTTGCCCGGGTTTGATGTCATTGACAGGGACTGCAGCTCGGAGGAAGAGGACATGTCTTGTCCAGTCACACATTTTGACCACATAACTTACGCCTGTCCCAGAAGGACAACCCACCAGATCATGAGGTGGTACGAGAAGCTCTTTGGTTTTCAGAGGTTTTTCATTGATAGGTAAGAAAGTGTTGGCATTCAGTGGTATATACTTATTTCAGTCAACTCAATGTGAGTGTTACGGTTAACCTGTTTGTTCTTGTGAGCAGTAATGAAGATGTGGACGAAGGTTTTGTCATAAACCAGGAGGGCATTGGCTTACGTCTCACCGCCATGGAGTACTGGAAGTGCAGCAAAGCGGGCATCGTCCTCCCGTCCGTGCACAAAAAAGAGCCTGACTGCAAGTTTGTTATTGCAGAATCACTGCCTGAGCAAGGTAAGTGGAGCCAGTCCCATCGTCCCAGGCACTTCATTCCTGCCATATCTGATGATACTGCAGCTGATCACTGTGTGCTTGCACTTGTTCCAGGCAGGAATCAGGTTGACACCTTCTTGGAGAAGCACAGGGCGGCAGGGATCCAGCACATTGGGATGTACACGAAAAACATCGTTTCTACTGCGCATGTGATGGCTCAGGCGGGTGTCCAGTTTTTCTCGCCGCCTCCTGCCTACTACACCAAGGTCTGGCTGACTCTTACAGAACTCATTCTTCACAACAAATGAACTAATACTGAATTGCGGCTCCATCTTTTTTGTGCAGTTTCACTTGGTAAACAAATGAAGCCGTTTGTGTGGCTGATATCAGACAGTATAGAACATATTTTTGCAAACGTGTCATCCTCTCCTGTGGTTATCAACTCTTTTACCTGTGCTGTGACAGGTGGGGAAACAGCAGGAGATAGAGGAGGCAGGACACAACCCCCAGGTACTGGCGCAGCATGGGATTCTCCTGGACACAGACCTGCACCAGAATCCCTCATCACAGACCGCATCCAGAGAGAACAGAAGGTGAGAGGCCATCGAGCGCTCACCTCTTTAAGCCATGCGGTGTGTTTTCTTATGGAGGGCTGCTTTTACCTGTCTTTCTGTTCTGAATGCTAAGCAGCTTCACATTTTTTTTTATATTAGATTCAACAGCAGTGTTTTCCATAAGTGTTCTGGAGCCATAGAATCACCACCAAAGCATCATGGGAGCTCTATTTGTTGAATGCCTACAAAGAAACTGGTGTTTATCTACGTTAAAATGGCAAGATGTTCAGGTTTTCCTGTCCAGTACAGTAATAAATACCCATTTAATTTGGAATATGGGCGTTTGTTTGTTTTTTTCTTAGCTTTTTAGAGGATAAAATGAAAGAAAACCTCCATGAGAAACTTTATTTAGCAATGAAAGCAAAGAGAACAAAGCAGGGCCAGCTCTCCATAAACTGCAACACATCTCCTGTCCAATCATTCACAGACCAACAAAAGCGTCCTGACTGTCATCATCTGATTCCAGGTACCTCCTCCAGGTGTTCACCAAGCCCATCTTCACAGAGGACACCTTCTTCCTCGAGCTGATAGAGCGACGGGGGGCGACAGGTTTTGGAGAGGGCAACATCAGGGCGCTGTGGAAGTCGGTGCAGGTGCACATGGAGAAGGAGCAGGCGGAGAAACCTGTGCAAACTTCTCACTATTAGTCACTCCACACATTTTAACTGAGGTTGTTTTATGCCGTGTGTTTTTTATATGTTGAAGTGAATGCACTTGTCAGAGAAAGAAAAGGTGTAAAATGTAAAAAAGATGTAGTATATTTATGGAAGAGATTTCCACAAGTGCTGGCTGCTTCAGGAGTTACTGGTAAATATTGAGTTGCACTAAAGCCAAAGTCAACATTATATATTACACTAATGCCTACCTTTGAATATGACTGAGAGATGAAATCAACAAAATGGTGCAAATATGGATTTGAATGTGCTATGTTTGAAATGTTGCGGCAACAAATTCGCTTGATGTCGCAGCAAAAGAATGTTTTCACTGCGTCGAATCAAAGCAAGTGACTGACTCCAGAGCAACTGCTCCTTAATAAATCTATTACTCACAGCAGAGCGTGAAGGCCAGCTACAAAAACTGCAGTGTTTCTCAGAATGTGTGTGTGGTCCAAATTTCAGACTAAGAGCTCTTGAAATCTCTGAGGCCGTCTTGGATATTGGACTTTTTTGTGTCCCTCTGCAGCTTTGGTTGCATCTTATTTAGCTAATAACAGTTCTACATTGCAGAAACATGCTATCAGGCTGTGAGGTATGACGTGTTGTTGTAGACTGAACCACCTAACAGTAAACAAAGTGGGGGAGATTTGACCGACCACGACAGTAAAATGCTACTTTCTGCATGATGAGCACTTTGGTAAGTCCCTTTTGATGGCAATAGTCACATAAGGAAGACTTTGAATAGACGACTGGAGTATTTTTCCATTGTTGCTAGTTTTAAGTAAAAGACTAGAATACATTGAAATGCTGCTTACAAGACCCTGAAAGGAGTAAATCTACTTATTTAGTACTTTTACTTTCAATACTTAAGTGTTTACAAGTTTTTGAATGCAGGACTTGTATGTAAGAGGGTTTTCAGTGTGGTACTGCTACTGTCATTGTCTACATGCAAAAAAAAGACAATAGAAAGGATACAAAATAAAGTCAACTGTACATATACAGTATATGTACTGTATACACAAAAAGTGTATAAAAATAAAGCTGCCTTTGGAAGAATGGTTCAGTTTCTCAATGGAAGTTGTCATTTCCCCATCAAATATCTTTTTACCCCTCCATATTTAATTTCTAAAAGATTAGCCTGATTTAGGACGGCTAGTTAACATACTTTGCCTCATAATGATAAAAAAAAAAAACTTTTTCTAAATACCTCACTCACACGGTCACTCATGAACCGTTACTGGAAGAACAGCTGCACCTTCTTCAGATGCTGTGGAGGTTTTAGCAATGTGCATGCTTTGGCAAAAACACTGCTTTGGAGCCTCTTAGAAGGGATCACCAAACCCACAGAGATGTGCCAGTTCAATTAACTTGGCTATAAACATTACAGGCGAGGATTAGTGGGATAGATGAGAGGCAGTGAAATTTAGATGGCGTTATACGACAACCATATGGTCCTCCTGTGTTCTGACTGTAGTTACAGTATCCCCATTGAGTAACATCAGGGAATAATTTCACCAACAAGCTGCAAAAAAGTCCATTTGTAAATGCATGTACTTCTGCATTTTGACAAATGGTGTCAGTGTTTTTCTTTTGCACGAGTCTCAACCTCTTGGCCAAACTAAACTTTTGAACAGTTGGCTATGTATCTGGGATTTGTGCTCACATAGAGAGCTTATGAATTCTAGGAATGACAGACTCAAATGCTGCACATACTAACACTAATTCAGACTTGAAACTCATTTGTGGTGCAGTGTGACCAGAGTTAAATGTTCCAACTGCATTTAGAATTAGGAATGAAAACAGACTAAATCTTAAATCATAACATGGGGAGTTTTGCCGGGGATGGAGAGGATTAACTGTTCATTATAGCTGAGAAGACAGGGCTCCTGTAACAGGAGTCCTTTAGCCATCTGTCTGTGGTCAGTGTGAATCACAGATGGCATACAGCATTCTGCATGGGGTCTCAGTACTGGGAGTTGGAAGCCCACTTCCTATTTACTGCTAACCATATGCTGGCTACAGTTGCATGAACAAAGTCAACAAGAAATGACTAAAATCACCAAAACTTCTTATTTCTCCAACATACAGAAAATATAACTTCAGTTCACTCTTGCTGCACTATGGTTGGTGTATACTGCCCCCTATGGTCTTCACCGTCGCAACACACAAACTTGTTGAATTACAAGACTTCTTCTTGTGAGCTGTTGTGATCATCTGTTTCCTAATGAGTCATCTGCGCCTCTTTGGACTGCAGCACGCAACATGCAAGGTTTGCTGTGTTATATATGCTGCATTTGTTTGCTAAAGCGCTGACTTTCCAAGCTGCTGAAGGGGTTTTGGTAAAAGAAAACAACTTGTTGCCCCCACACTGCAGCCTACACAGTGGAGGAGACAAATCCTCGGTGCCCTTTAACACAAAAAGCAGACAGTCTAAAACCGAGGAGGACAGTCTGGGGGAGATTAGTGGCACACAACAGATGTTACTCCTTGATTAACAATAGTGTCTGCCAGGGGTGAGCTTGAGCTCCCCACCCTTCTGAGGCCCTGAGTGTTAACTTCAGCCCCCACAAAATAAATGAACTTGCTGCATATGATGTGAGAGTTTAGGAATGATAAAATATACTTGTTGATCTTTTTTACCGGTGCAGCCTTTGGAGACGTGACAATAATATCGAGTTGCTTTACTTTTGTGCAGTCCTTGTCGTGATTGTAATTGGGTTATATCGTTTTCAGATGTTCAATGATTTGGACTGGATCTCTGCCTGCCGGTGTACACGCAGTGGCTAAACATATAGAAGAGTAAACAAAACAAAACCCACAGCTATTATATGTGAACAAGCTGTACTGGAAGTGCTTCCCAACTTAGAGGTGTTGCATGAGGATTAACCCAAGAGAAAAAACAACAAAAACTCTCTGTTTGCTTTGATTTTTACCTCTGCGGGCCTGCTAAAAGTATTCAAATGAATACAGATTACAAGGACAAATCTCTCTCAGGTGGATATAATTCATCAGCAGGTACAAAAAAAAGGTTTGGAACCACTGACCTGAGTGATATTAATATTACGTGCAGGTGACCATATGTACACTTATTGCACAATATGTGTATCTATACTGACAACTAAAACAGGAAATTAAAGTTAAGTTAAATAATAGCATATTGCACGCCGATGTGATAAAGCCAGAATGTACTTCCTGGAAGGATGACATCTGTTTGGAATAAATGTATTTAATTGGGAAAAACCGATGTTATACTGGAACTAATTTTTGTGTGTGGGGACCTGTCAGTGTATATATATCACACATCTTTCTTTCTCCTCCCCATCTGGCTCCTTAAGTCACACGCAGTTGGCAAGTTAACATGGTACACCACTGTATATTGTGAAAAGTGCCTTGTCTATATGCACAGCTCAAAACTGTGATTACTTTTCATTACAGCAGGCTGGATCAGACCACTAGTTACACGAGCGGGGGAGGTAGCGTTACAATAAGTCTTACAGAGATTAATATCTTACTTTGTCCCTCTACAACCTTCATCTGAATTTGATAAAAACTGCGAATGAGCCATGTATCGCAGATAATTAACGTCAAACAGAAACTTTTCGTGGTATTAAGAAGTTCGCGGACACCCCTCTCGCCCCTGTCAGAAGTGGTACGGCTCGCGTATGTTGTCACAGGCTCGTTAGCGTGCAGTCTTGGACGGCGGCGCTCAGGGGTGATGTTGTAGTTTGCAGGAGCCGCCTGGAGCAGGACGTGGGGTGACCTGCGCTTCGCCTCCTGCCTGACACCTCCTTCTGTCTTTCTGCTAAAACAAAACTCAACATGGTCCAGCGAGACTGAGTCGACCGCACGTCCGAGGCGCCCACCGTGATGCCCGTGAGTGGTACTTTTTTGGGTCAAGTAAAGCGTTTGTGTGCTAGCTAACTTAGGAGCAGCTTGGGAAAGTGTGAAGCGTGATGCTCCCTTGTGTTTTGAAAGTGTGTGAGTCGCATGAATGGTGACTTTTATGCTGACAGGTTTAATTAAAAGTGAGCAGTAACAAAGTAGTCTCCTCTGTGGAAACTCAACACAGCTCCAATTAGTTAGCTTTAGCAACTTTTCCTCAAGTGTACTCCTGCCTGAGCCATGTCCCTTCTGTCTTCTCTGCGCTCTTATTTGCATAAATGCAGCTTGAACTGATTTTTGTCAGCTCATTCTGTAATTATTATGTCTGTATGTCCACATCTAATAGATTAACAAAGACACAGTGTGATGAAACATTGGCGGAAAGGTTAATAAAACAGTGTCAATAAGTTTAAACATGATCATACAGAGTTTTATAGTGATCTGATAAGCAGCTTTCATGTCAGTGTCTTCCATTCATCCTCTCAGTTAAAGCCCAGAAAGCACGCTCGACTTGTTCTACATCTGACAATAAGTGTAATCTCAATCAGATTAGTTGACAGAGTGATCAAGTTTTCCACGAGGTTTGCAGAGAGATGCTACATTCCTCGGATCAAACGCATTTTACGTGATCTGGCTAGCTTTGAAGCTAATCTCAAACTGGGGCTTCACTCATGCACGGCACACATGGCAAGATAGGTCAGTGTCGTTTGAAGGCAAATGTATAAGAACTTTTTAATATGTGCAAACAGCCATTGGGTGCATGCCCGTCTACCTGACAATGGCACATTATTCACCGTCCACGTCTGTCGGGTCCTCCTGGGACCCTCCGTCCTGCATGTCACAGTTTGTTCCTTTGCTGTGGAATGCTGATGTCTTATCTTTATGCAGCCAACCTTCCCCTCAGGTATGAATACAGGGCCGACTGACACACAATCCAACAGATTCTGCAATTTAAGCACTCAGTGGGATCATAAACACGAGAGCCTGTTAAACCTGAACTCCTCAGGCTGTCCCATGGCCATGATCGTGACTGTTAAAGTGGCTTGAACACTCGTAGATTGCGAATCTAAAAGAGAAAGTAGGAGAGTCACTGTTTAAGTCCAGAGGCTTCATTTATTTTTTTGAACATTTCATATTTTATCATCAGTCGCTTTTGGCCTTTATGTCGAGTTCAAAATCCTGTTTGCTCTGTAGCCTGTGTGTAACATTCTGTGAGCTCCCGTCACACCAGTTTCTTTGCCAAACTCATTTCCCTTTCATGAGGGATTTTGGAAAAGGGGTTTAAGGGACTGTTTGTGCTGGTTACTTGGACTAGCTCGGTTTTCAGGGCCTTTTCCTCTGAAACTGAGAGGCATCCACCTGGAGGGCTGGCAAGCTCATCAGAAAAACTGTTGAACAGTTTTAGCTCAAGCACAAAGGAGGCTGCCTATCAGAGCTCGCAGACGATTCCTCTTTCCTTTCCACATCACTGAAAATATTTAGACCAAATTTGAAGGCTCGCTTAAGATCTGTGTATCGTAATGCCGCTGTTATGACATTGTTCAAACACTCATCCGGAAAAAACTTAGTTCCCTGGTTTTCTCATGCTGTTTCATGTATCTGTGATGAGTGGAAATGCAGTGTCGGGGGGGGATAAATTCCTGCATGTAAAACGCAAGCATGCCCTTTCCCTCTCCACTCTTAATTTTGATTGAAAGTTAATAGGGCCGTGTCCACTGGATGCGACTCATTTGGGTCTATTAACAGGCAATGCTATACTGCTGTGGAAGTAGATGGATGTTGTGTCTCCGAACCTTTATAATTAACAGACTTTGTTAGATTTAGCATTCAAGTGGGTGACATTTCTCTCCAGCTTGGACAGGTGTGTTGAAAGCCTCGATTACAGAGCTCAACAAAGCTCTTGTTCTGGACAAATGTATACAGTGCATGTGATTATGTATGAGATAATTAAACAGCAGGCTTGCTTTAAAACGTAGGCCTCCTTGGCTGCCATGCATAGCCATGCTGAGCCTTTGTGTTTATGGTAAGTGGGCAGCTGCATGCTTGTGAGACCTTGGCTGTACCCCAGGCCTTCAACTGAGCTTGATAACTACTATTGAAGCCTCCCAGCCATGCTCATTTCAGACTATTCACTCACTGCTTCACATGTAGAGTGTGCCTCCTGTTTGACATAGCCTAATTTCTGTGAACATGCAGACAGCTGTGGGCTAGCCTGTGCCCTACAATGGGTTTCATAAATTTCTTTTCAGTCAGTCAGCCGTGGCAAAACTCGGTGGCACCTGCCTTTGTGACGCCTAATTAATGACGACGCCAACAAAGAAAGTTTTGGGATTCAGAAACCATGAATTTTCACAGTGATGCACAGCGCTGCAGAAAAAAAAAGCAAGAACTGGTTTGCCAAACTGTCATTCAGTTATCTGGTCTTCATGACCACTGCATGTCTGTCTGCCTTTTATGACACGCTCTGTCAACACACCCACCATTATGACGAGAAACAGCCCAAATATGGATCCTGTGCAATCCATGCCGCTGTAAGAAGTAGGCCACTGGAGCCAATAGCTCGGGGGAATCAAGCTTTTTAGGAACATGCATATTTTCTCCAAGAGGATCTTTCTGTGGAAGCTTTTACCCAGCATTCCTTTCACAAGTAGTACAGCGATGAAGAGCAGCACAAATCCTTCAGTTGGGTTTCATGTCGGGCCGTCTCAGGTGCTCGGCAGATGCTCGGATTACTGAGACGGCCACAATCCTGGGATCGTTGAGAGCAGGACGCAGATCTGACTGCCATGCATGCAGGAATGTCAAGGGAGGATGTCTGAAAATTCCACTTAACATTTAAGCTTTTCATAAGTTTACAGAGACAAAAGCTTTAATAAAAAAAAAAGTAAGCATTTGTGATAAGCTCAAAAATAGAGAGTCCACAACAATGATATCAAACAGTTGTTTTCCACCAGCTCTTCAAGTGCTATAAAATGGATTAGTATTAGCTCTAATTGTCAGTCAGACACAAAGCTTCCAAATCCTTATGTAATGTTGGCCTAACCAGTGGGATTACAGTTTGAGCAATGTATGCAAAAGCTGCTTGGGGAGCCAGAGCTTTCATGGGTGACCACAGTTTGGATGTCTGTTGTAACGGCTAAGCTGACGGTCTTTCTGAACTTGACCGCAAGTTGTGAGAAAAGTGTCTCTAACAATATAGTAGATCTCATGTACAGAAAATTGACCGTGTTGACTTTAAAGCAGGCCTCGGCTTTATAGTTGACCGAGTCGACTGTGTGGTTTCCTGTCTTGTCCTATCTTGCGCTCGTTCAGGCCGTGCGATAGCGTGCTATTTCTGACACCCCCCCGCCGAAGCAGCAGTGGCTGAAAGGCTCTTGGTGACCACAAAGGAAGCGCGGAGTCCCATCACCTCGTCCAAGGCGGCGTTATTGTTGTCTGTTAGGAAAGCTGCAGACTTTGTTGCAGTCAGTCAGCAGCCTGCTTGCGTGTGGTGGAAAGCCACGTCTGAGGGGGAAACGTCCTGCAATGTTCTTCCCCTTCTCAGAGATTAGACTGCTCTGTTGTCACGGTGGCTGCTGCCCCAATGCAGATAAAGAGCTATCAGGCTGCAGGGGCATAGAGGCTCCGACTGATTCCAGATAACGGAGGCATCGCTATGGAGGTGCGTTCGGTCCAAGATGATTGGTTGGGTGTATCCATTAAGCACTGGAAATCATGCTTCGGTACGGCTCCTATGTTGTCTTTACAGCTTTATGCATAGAAGAAATAGCAGACTGCCCTTTGTCAGCGCTTCTCAACATGTTTTCTATACACAAACTGTCACAAGTTTGAATGCTTCTCAGCGGCTGTGGAGCTAGGTTGGGCCTTCATAATTGTGCGTTCAACTTATGTCATGGAACTGAGGAATGTTTATAATTATGTTATAAACCTCGCCCATTTAAAGCACTCGGCTTAGCTTTACGGGATGAAAACGTAATGCCTGAGCATGAGAAAGGTGATAAATTGTGGCCATGCTCTGGAACTGGAGGTAATGGATGTTGTTTATGGTTTAGAGTCCAGAGTGTCAGGCTACAGTTAGACTTTTTCCATTTTTCTATGGAAGGGAAACATCATTTAGCTTTTTGTTTGGGTAAACATCATGTTGAAAAGCTTTTCTCGACGTTGCCAATTTCATTTCTCTGGGCGAGGTTTTTGCTTTCTGCGTCAATGCCAGCTCCATCCATCACCGAGCCATTAAGAGTAATGTATAAACAACTGTTTCCTCCACCCCAGCACGTCCCTAGTTATCTGCGCTCCAAAACTCAGATGTGTGTGGTTAATGGTCACGCACAGTATATGCTGGTCTGACCTAGTCCTGCACCAAGCTTTGATCACTTCTTCTACTCACAGAGGCCACAAGTCAGAGCTGCCAGACGTCTTTGAACCGTGTTGATCTCTTTGTAGAACTCTGCTAAAAACATCCTTGTGTTTAAGTTGTTCTCCTGACGTGATAAGTGTTAGTAATGGAAATCATATGCCGAATGCAAACACCACCTCCAGTATGTCAGCTCCCTCAGGGTCTTGTGATGCTGCCCCCCTTTCGTACACACACACACACACTCCACCCCACTACCCACAACCTCTGATGTCGCCTCTTTTGTTTCCCACGGTGTCTCATTTTCTGCACAGAACTCTCTTTTGTTTCACGTACGCCCGTCTCTCTCTGTTTCCCCCCTTTCTGTGCTTGCAGTTGTGCTGTCATTCATGCAGACTCTCTCTGACCTTGCAGGCATCCTACGACCGTCTTGCGTCCACTGCACTTTGTTTCAATCCGCTACCTGACGTAGCCTCAAGTGGAACTGATCTGGCTGTAGTAAAAATCCTCCGCGATGATTATATAGATTTACATCTGTGGCCAATCAGCTGTTTTACTGTAACCGTGGTGCAGCACTAATGCGAGGAGGGTTGTTTTGATAACCGCAAGGTCAGCTATTCCCAGCCAGCCCTGAGTATTCAATTACACAACTTTGACTTTGCTCTATTCCTCTCTGTGTGCTCCAGTGTGGAACACTTTGAGGAAACTCGCTCTCTCAGATGACTGATGATCCTCCACATGGACAGGCAAGAACAAAACAAGGCACAGGGGTCCAGTTCTGGTGACACGGTGGAGAGACCCCGTGGAAGTAAAAGAAACTGAGGGAAATTTCAATGTACAAACCCTGAATCAAAGCTAGTGTTTGCTCATTTGGGAATTAAATGCAGGACTGGAGCACTCCAGTAACTTCAGATCCCACAACAGTTGAGGGTTTTGAAATTGTGATCATTTCTCATTCTCAGTGCCTGCGGGCTTGAGAGGTGGCTTTGAAGAGGTTGTAACTGGCTCCTTAATGGAGGACAGCAGCTGCAGGCAGCTTGGATTCACAGTAGTTACAATGGCAAAGACATTTCTTGAACCACTCCTGCAACATGATCCTCTTCTTAACTGTTTCTTCACAAGATGGCTAAAGGTGCAACATCCACGTACGTGGTAGCGCCGTCGCCTCGTCATGGCTTGAAAACTCAGAATTAGTGTATTTATCAAGGCAACTATTGCATACTGAGCACACTAAGTCAAAGACATGGATTATTGTTGACATGGTTTGAAAAGTTTCTGTCAATGTTTGGTGGATAACATTCAAACTGCCCTTCCTCTCCGGCTCAATGCCACCTGAAGCACAAGCCCCTTGCCTGCTGTACCACCTGCAGCATCACATATCTACGTAACACAGGGAATGCTAATAAATGCTAATAGTTGGGTTCCTGGCTCTGATTAAGCAGCAGGGGCCTACTTTTTAGGAAGATCCTGCATAATGAACCTTTAATTGATTGTACTGTGAAGGATGATACACGTGTTACCTTAAGGGAGCAGTTTTCTCTCCAGTGACCATCTCAGAGCCTCCAACCAGGGGATCTGCTCTCCCCAATCCAGCTGGACTGCTCTCTGCTTGTATGGTCGACAGAATGTCAGAAATGTGCTGAATCCTAATCCTGCGCTCATCTTCGTGTGTCCGCTCAGGATTGGGCCGAGGAGTGAAACACATTCCTGAAGGAGTCGAGGGCTGCTGTCTTAAGCTTATGAGAAACCAGCCTGCTCACACCGCGTCCGTCAAGATGGCCGCCTGCTTTTCTCGCCCTCGTCGGAACGCCTTGGGACAAGGATGTGCTTTGCCATGGTGATCATTTACAAGAAAACACTGGAAAAGAAGGGTGCCGACGATGTAACATCCAAAAGTGCAGATTTTGGCCCGGTGAGAGGTTATTTTCTACTCGTGTCAGCATTTTTGTGTGTGAAATGTGTCATTTTATGTTTACATGCTGCCATGCCAACAGGCCTTGACTGCGCTTGTAAAGGGGGAAGACAACACGGTGCTTCTCTAAATCAGGATATTATTGCTGGCTACTCATCACCGTGCAGCCGTTTTGGGGCTCCGCTGTATATTTTCCTATTTTGTCAACTATAAATCAGAGTTTTAGCTTCCCATGAAGCAAATTTGTTGGAAAACTCACAAGCGTTGCCTTACTGAATGTCAGGAAGTGATGTCAAAAGAACTATTTGGATGTTGAAGACTGGGAATAAGGGATGTTTATGTTACCATCACTGATAATTGCATCATAATAGCTGCCAACTGTTATCAGCAGGGCGTTCGTTTGTCATCTGGTGCTGAATCCTCCGTGTTCCATTTACTTCACTCAAAATGACAATGGAGTATTTTAGTTCCACCAGCCTGAGCAGCTCTGACTCATTTTCTAATCAGGATCCACGCAGTAGAGTCCTTCTTTCTGCCAGCACAGAGTGAAAAATTCCCCCACCGGTGTGGACTGAGTTTGCCCTCTCAGCCATGTGAAATGAAGTCACCCTGCTCTGAGACTGAGCGTCAATCAGGCATTTATAGTGGAACCTCTCTGCTGATGGGTCGCACTTAGTCTTCACCTCGCAGCAGCAGAAAATGTGCCACGACATACACTCTCTGTGCCAGTAGCACATACAGTACATAAAATTTGACTTCACATTTGTTATCGGTAGAACCTGCTGTACGTTTCAAGCAAACCTATTCAAGTGATTTTCTGGTTTCGGGCGAGCTGACAGTGAATCTCTCTTGCATTTCTGCAGTTCCAGGCACAGACCATGAGCCAGGGGACTGCACTTTTCTCTTGTGGACTCATGGGTAAGTCTCAGCCTTATACACACCCACCCCTGTAGGGACGATATGAATCATTTCAGTGGTAAATAACTACAGAGGTAATTTAGTAGTAGTACGTTTTGTGGAATGTCTTTCGTACCTTACTTCCCATCACAAACTGCACACGACAGTTCATTTTGTACTTCCAACGGTCCTCAGCAGCTTCAGAGCCCAGAAAGCATCAGGTGTTTACTGACAGCAGTGCTTAGGAGCGGCCTGTCATATTGTCACACTTCAGAGAAATTATCGGCAGCAAGCCAGGCTCTGCTGCATCTGGTCGATGGTCACATGGCATTATGTGAAACATGTCTGACAAGCGTTTCTGCCAAGATGAATGTGTGTTAATAACTACGTGCTCGCAGCTTATCATTAGCAGGGATCTCACGGCACTCCTGCGTGCTTTAAAGCTGAGGACACGTTGTCCTCAAGTTGAAAGTTTGGTTATGACTACAAAGGCCCATATGCTAAGTTTACCCAGCTGCATGAGTGACAGCCTTTGTACTGTAAGATTAAATGGCGTTCTGTCCCTGCAGTAACTTGGCATCGAGTGTGTAAGACTGGCAAAGTCCTGTCAGAGAACACAGCAGTACCAGTAGGTGTTGTTCACACTGCCCTTTGTTGGGGATTTTATATCTAGTGGAGAAGAATAGACCTTTTGCATACCAGGAGTGGGCCGTGGCTGCGACGTTTAGTGTCTGACTCAGAGTTGACTGACCAGTTCAGTTGGCTGACCCATTCAGCTCGAGTTTCTGTTGTGGCAATAACAGGTGCTTTCCGGGCATGGTAGCTGTGGTGATGGGGCATCAGCAGCGGCAGAAAGGGAGCTGGACACTTGCAGATGTCGACAAAAAAACACCAAGATATGCCAGAATGTTTATGACGGGCTATTGACATTTTATCAAGCCTCGCTCCAGCTGAGGGGAGGTTTGATATTGAGTCGGTTAGACATTAAGCTCCGCTCCCTTTCACAATCAGCTGTGACACTGCAGCAGTGCCTGCAGGAAGGGATTTATTTTTAGTGCCAATTACACAAAGCAGGGAGTAGTGTCAATACAAAGTACACATGCTGGGACCAACGTGCTGACCCAGACTGGAGCCGTGTCATGGATGTCGTCCATGTTGAGGTTGCCAAACATAACCTCTTATGACCGTAAAACCTTGGCACTGAATAACTACAGCTTCATGCAAAAAGTTATTCTCATATTGTTTTGTTCTTCTCGAGGAGTTTGCACACCAGGTCTGAATTTCTATGCGAGTCGTTTTAATTTGTCCTCCATAAAACCTCAAATAAAAAAGCAAAACTGTTTGCAATCTGATGCATTTTTTTTTAAATTCCTTTTGACACTATGAAATAAAATGCAGCCCTAGAGCAGTGATGATGATGATGATGATGATGATGATGATGATGATGATGTCACTCGTGAAAAATAAAGTGTGAAGAGCAGGGAGATTTTACAAGCTTATACCAGCTGCAGAGTTACTTTACGATTTACTGTCTCATGGCGGGAGCCTGGTTTGAAACATTTCTTCATTTGGCCGAAGCTTTGGTCCAACGCGATGAATTCATACAGATGAATTCATAAAAATGCTGGAAGCACACATTATGATGAAGTTGATCCTGAACAAAAGCTGGCAGTGTGATAGACAACACACACAAACAAAAAAGTTGATGTGTTTCCCATTCTGGTAAAGTTCATTGATAAATAGAATTCACCTTTTTTCAACCTTTGGTCATAAATAAGGTCTTAAAACAGAAAATCCACAATGATAACTAGATACTGAACTAATGCTGTCAGACCTCTACCGAGGAGGCAGTCAGTGCTCAGTACAGTCAGTGAGTCATAGTCTGGGTCTGGATTGACCTGCTGTTCAGTCCGACGTCCACTTTGAGAAACGCTGACATAAATAACTTCCTATATTTTAGGTGAAAATCTTGTCTGTCAGCTCATTTTTGAAAGGTTATTTAATCAAAATGAATCGTGTGTTTTGTTGCAGAGACAAGCCGGTGGTGTGAGGTGGGTCACAGCTGTGCCATACAGCAGAGGCCAGTTGGGACCAGCCTGGAGAGCCTGTGGGACGTCCTGCCTGAGGTGCACAGAACTTCTGCCCACTGGGACTGGGATGTTCGCTCCACTTCCAGCACAATCACCAGCTTGCTGCAAGACCTCAGCCTGACTGAGGCTGCGTCGTCGCACTCCACTGCACCCCCCAGCAAGCGGCAGTGCCGGTCCCTGTCATGCTCAGACGAGCTGGGCGGCTGCCGCTCTACCTGGCGCCCTCAGGGCTCTCGTGTGTGGACGACGGTGGAGAAGAGGAGGTGCCACAGCGGTGGCAGCGTCCAGCGTGGCGGCGTTGGGAACACGCAGCTTGGCTTCCCGGCCATGCAGCGCAGCTCCAGCTTCAGCCTGCCCGCCCGCTCCAACACGCTGGAGCTGCCCTGCTTCACCCAGCGTCTGCCCTGCCCCTCTGCCTTCACCGGCCCGACACCTTCCTCCTCCATGCCCCTGTCCTCCGAGCCCTCGGCGCAGCCCCTCTACCTCTCTCACGAACAGATCTGCCTCCCTGAGCCTCGTGGACCCTCGCCACCCAGCTCCCCTGACTCCACTCCAGAGCTGGAGCGCCGTGGTGGTCAGGGGGGTCTTGCCCGTAGCCGCTCACAGCCGTGCGTCCTCAACGACAAGAAGATCGGCGTGAAACGCAGGCGACCAGCTGACTCACACAAACAGAGGCCTTCCTTGGACCTGGCCAAGATGACCCAGGTGGGTATTTAAAGTGTTTCACATCAGACTATTTAATATTTAATCAGGGCAATATACTCTGATTTTAAAACAAACTGGCAGATATTGCCGTATTTAATCAAAGGAGTGCAGCTCTTTCCTGTTTAACATCACTTGACGCCTAATGCACACTCTGCGAAACGATCTTTAATGCTGCGCCCCTGCATTTCATATAATTCATAAGAAGCAATTTCCTGAGGCATTCTATGTGGCATTTATCTGTTTGAACTCGCCACGGACCTCTTATATGCTCCAAAAGATCAACGTCCAGTCTCCAGACAGACAAGACCCTCAGGAAATGGTGGTGCCAGCTGGAGGCTCTGCTTGGTCCATCAGTCTCACGAACATTAGCTATTTATACTCTGCTGTTGTGGCAATTTGCTGCTTCCATGTTGGATAAACAAACGCTTCCAACTGAGGTCACGCCATTGTGTCTGTTCTCCCTCAGCACACCTCAAAGTGTTTCTGCAGGCACTGCCATTAAATGAAGGCGATCGTTCATTCATGCAGGCCCCTTCTGGGCCGCATTCCATTATGTGGGTGTGTATTTGCACTCAGAGAAATGAAGGGCACGCAGCAAAGAATGCTGATGATTTGATCAAAGCAGGAATTAAGAAGTCAGATGAGTTTGGACTCATAAAAGAAAGCATCTTATGAAACCGTTGGCTCGAGTTTCAACAGACCGTCCGATTGTCCCACAAGCACACAGACACACTAAGTCAAATTTCACACGTACACAGAGTGGATCATAAACACAGAGCTGGACTTGGCCCCTCTGAGAAAGTCACCCAGAGTTCAGCAGTGTCTTAACAGCAGCGCTGCTGTGACACGACAAGCAGACGCCACACGCGCTCCGAACGGGGCCGAGGTCGGCGTGGAGAAAAGAGCCTCAGGCGCGGCGTCTAACAGTGTTTTCGTAGAGGAATGTCAGGGTGCTGCGATTGTTAGCATTGGAGCTGTCCTGCTGTTTGTGCTCTCTGTTCAGCTCTATTAAAAGGGACTGCTGTGACGCTGGCTTTCAGCTCAGGTGGAGGGAGTGAAGCCTTTGAAACCACGAGAAACCGCTCTACGGCATTGTTTTTATTTTTGTTTTTTTTCGGGAAGGGAAGGAGCTTTTTAAATTTCTCTCAAGTGACTCTGGTTTAGAGGCAAGCCCCGCAGTAAATGACTTCCAGACTTTTTGGCCCAGTTATCAGCATTACCTCTGGGTTTGGTTGCACAAGTCAATCGACACAAAAATCAACGAACAACAGTTTTCACAATCACTTAATTGTTAAGTCATTTATCAGGAAACAGATTCAAAGCTTTGCTTCTCAAATGTGAGGATTTGCTGCTTTTCTTTGTTATGTGGGTACGATTGTAACGACACTGTTTCCTCAGCCTGAGGGGTGGCTGTGGACACGTGTATACACACGTATCATGCAACTAATTCTGCTCTCACTCACATCCAAATGTGAACTGTCTGCGGTAAACTCCACCAGAGATAAATCATAGAAGAGTGGATTATTGGCCTTGGTGCAGGTCTGTGCTCTCTGAGTGACGATTTTCACTATTTTCTGACATTTTCCAGATTGATTATTAAATGAATTGCAAAATTGACTAATCCTGGTCGTCTTAAGTGTGCAGCTGCGGAGATTCAGGGAACCGAACTTGCTTGGCACTCAACTCGGGGGGCTTTATCGTGCTTCACGCGCGTCACCCTATCAGCATTCAAAGTCACCTTACTATTCAAAGATTGGTCACAGTGCTGAGTGTGTCTCTAAAGTGTCCTCTCACCCACTCGCCACGGCGGTGTAGTTTACCCAGGGAGAAACTGCTACCCTCTGCGTGGCTCGCTGCGGCTCCATGAATGTCAGGAAGTAGAGCAGCTGTGGCAGAGGTTATAGATCGTTGCACAGGGGAGATGCGTGTTGGGTAAAGAGATATTGATTTCTGTAAATTCAGCTCAGTGGGTGGATCGCTGCCACAACCGGGCCTCATGAGCTATTGATCAGCTTTTATTGACGGGGAGTCAAGGTCAGTATGGATGAGGAGGCTTTCTGCTCTCGTCTCCATTTCATTTAGTGATAGCAGCAGACAAACATGGACACCGGCAGCACTTATTCGTGACCCTCATTGTAACGTGGCGCAGAAAGTAAGCAGAGCGTTCTCCATACGGTCTAAGTTAGAGCTATATTTTTAGTTCATGTCGATGGCATGTTTTGCTATAGTCCAGACGACTCATAGCCTTATCAGTCTGGTCCCATGGTCTGGGCAAGAAGCCTGAAGTGCTAATGCAGAAGGCAGCAATGTGACACTGGCCCGGTGCTGACAAATGTACCCGCTTGACCAGCGCCAAGAAAAACAGCAGGGCCCCCCGTTTGATCTACCGCCGCCCGGTGCAGAGACCTTTCTCACTGCTGTCAGGTCGAAGAGGAGGATCATAACTTCACGTGTCGCCCTTACTTCTCTGCCTTCTTCAGAACTCTAAGCACTGTCACATTGTGTTTGGTGCTTATTAGAAGCTGCTAGCATGCAAACACACTAAACTGAGATGGTGAACGTGGCAACCTGCTAAACATCAGGATGTCAGCATTGACACTGTGAGCAATCTGTGCTTTGATTTAACAGCATTAGTAACACAATTCAAAACACTATGCTGTGCTGTTATGCAATGTTAAGATTTAAACAAAGCAAATTATCTATATTTTTAAGTTCCAACTTGTCTAATGAAGGGATTTACGGCCCAGCCTTTCTGAATCACTTTGGGCTTTTTAAACCCTTGCTCAGACAAACTGAGCAGATAGAAGACGACCTTGACTCTTGGATCATAAAAAAGCATAGATTAATCTTTAATCCATCGATTAGTTGCAGCTGCAGTTCATACACTTGGCCGTGATCCCCAACAGTCCCATACTTGTTAAGTGTTACATAAGCGCACAAGTGACAGGAGGTTTCACAGAGGCCTTATTCTCCTGTGTCCTTCTGGCCTAACACCGTAGTGGTCAGGCATGAGGCAGCTGTCCTGCCCTCCACATTAGCTGTACAGATTGGATAAGCCTCTGTCATAAAGCCTCCCGCTCCGGCGCGCACAGCTGTCACAGGACTTGCCTGCAGCAGTGCTGGCACACGCAGATATGCCTAAGGAAGTTTCTGGGTTTACCAGATGTATGTGTTCATTGTGCAGTGCCAGTGAAAGGCCAGCAGAGTCGAAAAGGCTGACATGAGTGATGTCCGCCCTCCGGGTGTCTGGCCACTTGCTGCCTGGGTTCCCGTCGGACCTCGGATCGC
Organism: Chaetodon auriga; assembly: GCF_051107435.1. Taxonomy (NCBI): domain Eukaryota; kingdom Metazoa; phylum Chordata; class Actinopteri; order Chaetodontiformes; family Chaetodontidae; genus Chaetodon; species Chaetodon auriga. The sequence continues at coordinate 6,983,439 of NC_135093.1, forward strand.
ATAGCCTCACTCGTCCAACTACCAGTTGCTCCAGTATGTAACACAGGCTAAATCTGTACCCTTTTAAATCTTGTTACTTCTTTATATTTTCGTGGTTGTCGCCCAGTGTCCAACTCTGACCTCACTGCCTCACCCACACACTGTATGAGTACAGTGGAGGGATTGTTTTCATAAGATGGCCGTATGCTTTTTCTTTTGTTTGTGCCCTAGTTAGGACACGGGTCATTGTCTGAGATGAAGGAAATGTTTTTGATTCCCTCACTAAATGTGCCATCACCATGGAGACATGGAGTATATCCTTGAAAACATCATTTTTGTGCTTGTAAAAAAAAAAAAAAATGACCTGTCTGTCCTTCCACAGAAACTTCGGAATTTCCACAGCCTCAGCTGCCCAGGAATCACAGGCGAAGACAGCTGTGAGTCAAACCAGGCCCCCGTCACTCTCAGGAGCACGGCTCAGTGCGACACCGACGACTCGTCTGCAAACGAACACAGCTTGGAGGACGCTCAGCCTCGGACCAAAGAGGGCGAGATCAGCAGGGACGTGTCGTCAGACCCCGCCATTGAGGAGGCGGACTGGAACTCCACAGACTGTGGCAGCGTGACGCCGGGGTCGACCAATGGGAAGGACTATGAGCCTCTGTGGGCGGGGCTGTGTAGCATGAGGAAGGACGTGTATCAGCTTGGAGGCGAGCTCGACATTGAGCAAATTGAGAGGAACTGAGCTGGACTGCCTTCCTCTTGGGAGGAAGCTACTTTAGGGGACTGAATGTTTATCACCAGGTGGTACAGCAAACAGTACTGATAGTCTTAAGGACAAAGCAAGTGGAAAAGCTAATGCTAAGAGCGTTTCAGCACTTGTTTTTTTTTTTTTTTTTCACTCAAGGAGAGATTGAGCATGAGCTTTGTGGGCTAAAAGCCCATTTTTGGGGACTTTGTCTAGTCAGAAGCTACTTCCGCCATGTGCGGTATCTCAACTGTGTCTCAGGAGAACAAGGAAGTCGGGGAGGACGGATTTTGGATAATAAAACTGCTAAATAGAAAAATGATATATTAATGTTGGCTCAGAGACTGGGGGTCTTTAACCCTTCATTGTACTACATTTGGAGAGAATTCACAGCAGGTTTGTATAAATTCTCTGCACTAGAACCAGTGTCCGTTCCTCTGGCCTTCAATCGTACATGATGGACAGAAATGGAGACTTCTTTGAGAGCTACTGGTAGTAAACCCCTTCCACTCTTACTGAGCAACAAGCTGCACGCACACGCAACCTGTAAAGTATATTGAAGAGCTTAACATTTCACACAGTAACATCAGGCTTCTCTCTTAGATCTATGCTCCCGTTTGTTTGAGAGAAACTTTGTGATGCTAATAGCGTTAATATTCTTTCTTTATATGATTTGTAACTACAAAGTTATGTTAAACATGAGCATATTTCTATACAAATAAACACAGTTTTAAATGTGCCTTTGTCATCACATCATTTAAGTGTCTTTACTCGAAATTTGGGATGCAACCTCCCAACAGACTGAAGCAAATGTAGCATGCAGTGTAACTGCATATAAACCCAGATGTACCCTGCACATCTGGATCAGCTGGTGGTTGAATATAATGTGACGGACTGTACTTTGTACTTTTACTTCACTTTTAACTCCGATGTACTTCTACTTTACTTTAGAACCTCAATTTTATGTTTTTTTTAGATGCATTTCAGAGGCAAATATTGTTTTACTCCAAAATCTTTTATGATAAACATGCTTTCAGTAATACAATGGTGAGGGAGCAGCTAACTGAAGAAAAATGATTTATGGAGTGAAAATAAAGTTTGTTGATGCTATTGTGGTGACTTTTATTTCACTACAGTTCAACTTTGATCCTTTTTATTAGTTGCTTCTTGAATTATTGCTAATGGGGAGCATGAACTTTGCCATGACAGAAAAAATTTGAGAGCCACTGATGTAATACATAATAATATAACACTGAAAGGCAGCCTGCATGAATACTTCTGATACTTGTATCTTGCTTGAGAAACTTGTGCGCTTTTACTTGAGGACATTTTTAATGCAGGACTTCACTGTGGAATCGCTAAATTATTTAAGTGAGTAATCTGGAAGAAAGAGTTCTTCCACTACTGCCATTAGCCGAGCACATGCATTAACAGCAAGGTCATTGTTTGAGACGCCTTGAATGCAACAACGCAGACTGACCCAATTAAGTAGCAGGGAAAGACAATCACAGCCGTAGTAGTGGTACTACTGATGAGCCTGTGTTTGTGTGCTGAAGCGGGGAGTGAGTAGGGAGGACGCCGGACAGGGGTGGGAAGTCCGGTCCCTGTTTCTTTTTCTTTCTTTTTTTTTTTTTGATGGCGGGTGGAGTGGTGGAGCTGAGCGGCGGTTCACCCCAGAGACCTCCCTCCCTCGCTGCGCTAGCAAACAAAAGGGGCTTTTTCTCTGAGGAGCACAGTGACGTGGGAGGCGGCTGTGAATGTGGGCCATGTGTCAGGGCTGCTGCTGCCGCTGCTCCGTTTGTCTGCTTCCCCTCCCCAACTCTGGTGCCTGCGCAAACCTCCAGAATTACACTGTCATTAACTTTTTGATTCACTGCTCCACTACGATTGCATACCACGTCTGCATGTCTGCACAGACTTGCGATGATGCTCGTCATTCTTTGAAAGTGTACGATGCAACTGAGGGAGGAAAGTTGCCTCATGAAAGACCAGCTGAGTAATTTAAAGATTGCTTGACATGCTATACTCCAGGCTCAAATTCCACACAAGGCATAGCTGTGGGATTAAACTCGCCCACTAGGCCAATGCATGCTCTTCTAATAGACTTGATTATCATGCTGTTTGCATGAGAAACTGTATGCTTGCATAGTGAGGCCAGATTTACGCTGTCACAGTGTCGCCTGTGGTACAAGCAAGCCGCTGCTTTTCACCGGTTAAGCCCTTTTCGGGTAATGAGTCGAGGAGGAAATGGGTAAACAGAACCCTTGTAAACGTGCTGTGTGGCAGGCTGGCACACTGAGGGCCCCCAGCCTTTAATCAGCGGAGTGACAGAAGTGAAAGGAGGCTGTGTTCTGAGAGAAGATAGGAGTACAACAGGAGGGGCGTGCCGTGCCGATGTTCTGCACCACACTCATCCACAACCCCCACCAGCACTGACACAACAGGGTGGTGGTAGCTCTTGAACTGCTGCTGGAGGTTATGCCTGGTCTTATCTGCTCTAGTGATGAGTCACATTACACTTCATTGTTTTTAGGCAACAGATGTCCCACAGCACTTATGGGAGTTTTGCCACAGATGTTTCAGATGTCTTATTCATTTGTCTGCTCGTAATGACAAGGTTACAATAAGGGTTGTAAAGTATCTTCAAATTCCTGCAAAAAACGTCCATTTCACAGAAGAAAAAAAAAAGAAAGAAAGAAAAATCACCTTGAAAAACTGAATTTCTGAAAATGACTCTTTTTCAGCAGTGGAACTTTTCTAACAAAAAAAAAAAAAAGATTCAAACATGAAACTGAATCTTGGCACCGGTTCTTGGGTTTGGCAGCACAAATGTGGTCAGGGTGAAAAACAATTTAGCAGTAGCACCCGGCCACAAAACATTTCCAGTTGAGCAAGTGTCGTCTGAAGCTTTTCTAATAAAGACTGAGCAGCATAAACTTCACCTTGAGCTCAAACCGTCCCCTGTGCATACGCAGCGTATCATTAGACTATTGCACTTGGAGGTAGCTGTCGTGTCAAATCTCACTCTCACGCTTTGTTGGATTCATGCAAGACCAAACCACAAACTGTCTGTAAGGTACGACTTTTTAAAGTTCAGCCTGTGTTATGTCTGAGCAGCAATAGTCTGCACCCACATGGAAGGGCTGTAACAAGGTCATACAAGCCTTCATGTCAAATAGTCGTTTAGATTAAAGCAGGAGGCGTCCCGTCAGCGTGAGGACTGTGTCAGACATAAGGTGCGAACACTCAGACTGAAACCTTTTACAAAAGGTAACTGGACCCCCTCACAGGAGAGAGCCCCAGCAGAGACAGACAGGTTTAAAAATTGAGATCAGCTGTAAGCCTTCAGACCCGGACAGTTAGTTTACACTGCATGGTGACGCGCGACCACCCTCTCGCCTGGATTAGACATACGCACACGCTCCGGTATGACATCACGGGGTCACGCTTAGTGTCTGGGGGATCCGGGCCTCTGCGGCTTCAGCGGGCAGTCGCGCAGGGGTCGTGTCCCTGGAGGGTCCTGTGACGGCTGTGACCATGTCAGCCGAGTACAGACTGCTCTGTGTTTGAACCGAGACACTTCTCAGATTGCTTGCAAAAGACTCAGAGGGAGGAACGGGGTGGGGTCGGGGGCAGCCAGGAAAGGGAGGAAATTCAGGCCTCTGCTCCGAACCCGACGACTTCTGAAGTTCCAGGGCCCTCCCACGCCACCGAGCGCTGCTGGCACGGCTGCCCACAAGAGAGTGATGAAATGTGGGGGAAACCATGCGGCTTGGCGAGTAGCAGCAAGAGGCCTGCGCATGGACCAGCGCTACACACACACACACACACAAGGGAGGGGACAAATAACCGGCTGCTGTCAAAACAAGTGCATGTTTCCATGGATAACGGTGCATTTGGGGCTGCAGGTGTGCTGCGCCTGGTCAGCTGACCCGCCGTTTCCTGTCAAACAGGAAGAGCCAAATGAGTGGAGATGAAAGTTCAAGGTAACACACAGCTGGCAGTTGTTAAGGTGGGTAAATGCAGGTGCGGCACAAGAGCAGCAGTGTGCGTGCCGTGTAAGAGGAGCCTAACCCAAACAGATGACATAAAAACGTGTGTGAATGTGGGCTCAGAGACACACTGCAGCGCCGTGTGCAAACTCTGCAAAGGCGCAGCAGGATCTCGAGGGGCCTCATTTCTAAAGACGTCTGACTTTGTTTTAGACTTCCAAATCATTGCAACACACAGGATTCAAAAATTAACTTGTCTCAGTTTTCACTGTTTAGAAAAACAAGTCAATGGATGTCACTCATTAAAGAGACATTTAAAAAAGAAAAAAAACCTCAACTTTGTGCAAACTTTGAGCAGATGAGGCCTCCAGGAGAAAGTTGGCGCTGGATGTAGGACACTTTAACAGACAGCCACATTCTCCTGCCTTCGTCCGTCTCCTCACACATGAATGACACCTCCTGCACTGCCCTGTGTCCCTGAGGTGTCAGTCAACATAAGGGGAAAATGAGATCGAGAGCTTAATGACCCGAGGCTGCACGAGGAGAGGAGGGAGCTCAGGGTGGGGATACTCTCACAGACAGTCATAATTGTGTTCTGGTATGACTGCAGAAGCTGATATTTGGAAGATAAGCATCTAGCGAATCAGACTTAATGGGAGTGACATTTACAAGAAGAATGGAAAATGATGAGGAGTTCATGACTCTACTATTTTTTGGGAGAAGCTGACTGTAATTGCTTGGTCTTTAAAATGTCAGAGAAGGATGAATGCCAGTTTCGAGTTCCCAAAGCCCAACATCTCAATTCCAGTTGTTTATTCAGTCTGAAAAACAGTTAAAAACCCAAAACATATTGCAGTGCGACAAGAAGAGCTGCATGTAAAGTCAGATAGAGAGCCTAAGAAGAAGCTAACTGTCTCCAGCCATGCTAGCTGCACAGCAGTGCTTTGAGCTACAAGTAAATGTTAGCATCGCTAACATGCTCACACTGACAATGCTAACACGCTGATGTTTAGCATATATAATGTTTACCTTAATGTCCGCCATCTTAGTTTAGCATATTAGCATGCTAACATGTGTGCTGCTGAGGCCGTCATTTGTTCGGCAGCTCTTGGACAAGTTCAAGGATCCTCAGAGTTATTATTACAACGTGAATATGTGCACCTAAATCCACGGCAGTCCACTGAATAGTTACTGAGGTATTTCACACAAAATCATTAATGTCAAGCTGCTGGCAGGTTTCTGGCATTTTTTTATTACTTTAAATAATTAATGAATGAAATAGAATAAGTATAATCATTTTCCATTAATAATCACTTCAAGTAAACATTGTTTTCAAGTCGACAGTGAGGTTAACTGCGGTCGAATAACACAGTGGGAAAACAACATGAACACAGTCCAGATGTATGAAGAAGTCCAAAGATGACAAACTGATGTGCTAATAACTTCCAACCGGAAAATCAGCACAACAGCTTCAGCCAGTCAAAGATCTGACAGCGCGCTGAGTCTGTCGATACTGTCCCGTGTCAGCGAGGTCAGACGTGCCCAGACATGTCTCCTGAAATGAGGTCATCTCTATTCTTTGAAAGGTAATCTTGCTTCACAGTCTGCGGCCACAGCGAGGGACTCAAAGTGCTGCAGTCCAGCAGGAATATCGCTGTTTGCCCATCACAGCAGCCTGCAGAGGTAAACCTCTGCTAATTTGTAACTTGTCTGAAATGGGTGGCTGACCTGGGGCCTGCCTGAGAGGTGTGGTTATATGAAGCAGCTCGCTCTGGGGCATCTGTGTGTTTGTGTTTAACACCTAGTGATGATGAAACCTGCCAAGAGGAGCTGCTGAAAACTGTGGCCTACATCCATCAGAATTACTGCACGTCCACGAACTGGAGGAAAAAAACCCATTTAAAGCCAAGTGAATTCATTCGAGAGCAGTCAAATACATGTTTAATAGCTCCATACAAGGCCAACAGGCAGTAACATAATGAACAAAACAGCGAGTCAAACAATGTGTAAGCTGTTGGAAAACTGGGTACCAGCTGCTAGTACTTTGCTGTGTACATTAATATTTATTTCCCAATCAGAAATAGGAGTGGTACAACCGGCTCAGACACAGTTTCATAATACTTCGTAGCATTTCATTACCTTTAATTGCCCAATAACATTGAAGCTTGTGTCAGCTAATGGTGAAGTGAACCAGAAAGACCTCAATGAATCACTTGGCAATGGGCTTTTGTTCAATCTATTTGGTACACTGAAACCTTGGGGGCAGCCACGGAGAATCGTTTGTTTTACGCCCCACTTCCAGAGGCCTCAATGATCCAGCTGGCACACGAGAGCCCAACAACCAATTCTCGCCCCCCCCCCCCCCCCGTCATTTCATTTCACCTCACTGTAGATACTGACATGAATGCACTGCGTCTAATGAGTGGCAATTAACAATGTAACGGCGACAGGCCAATCCCCAGCAGAGGCGGCTTACAGTCAAGTAAATAGAGATAAGCAGTTGTAGATTTGTGATTCTTCACTCTGATGATGGAGGGCTCGTTTCATTTTTGTTTACAGAGGGGGAAACATGAGCTCGAGCACCAGCGTAATTCATCACACTCGGCTGGGTTCTGCATTTATCATGTCTGAGGCCAGCTCACTTCCCATTTCCAGCCATTTGTTTTTGTAAAACAAAAGCCGCTGCGATATGAATTCCAGTTTAAACCAGAGCCTGGCCTGCATTTTCCCCAGTGCTCTGAGACCTTGAGCCTCCTTTAAAACAAAAAAAAAACCCACACAGTTCTGCGACAATGGCTCAGACAAACAGGCAAATTCAACAGCTCAGCATGTGGACCTCTCCCCGCTGCTTTATTTAGGTCGGGAACGTGAGCAACAACAACATTACCTACACATAATGAACTACTTACATGAGGTGAATGCATGTTAAAATGCACTACAGCTACGTTTCAATTGCGCAGTTCCAGTTTGACTGCTAACTGTCTTCACTTTAAGTATCTCTGCAAAGAATCTGTGTAACACGAGCAGGGAGGCTGAACACAGCATTACTTTGCTGTCAGTCAGCAGCTGGTTACAGGCACATTCATGTCAACTCGAGGTATCTTATCTATGCCAATCATGTACTGACAAATACACTCACAGCTCTAACGTGTTCCAGATTAGCTCTTGTAGACCTGGATAACAGTAAGCCGTCTCATTCTAGTTTGTTCTACAGTGCGTGTGAGCACCAGATGGTGGGTGTTTCCCATATTTGTCAGTTACAGGATATTTGGATGGTACTTTACTATTGTACTGCTTTCACATGTTACTTGAATGCAGTACACCCTTCCCACCGGAAACAACACTTAGCTGTATGAAAATACCACCAGCCTGTATCACCCAGGGTCACGTTTAAGTGGTGTGTTTCCAGTGTCCGCCGCCTCGTCCTCAGTGCCTCTGATTGAGGATCACGTCCACGGCCTGGGCCAGGTTGTCCACGGTGCCATCAGCCGTTACCGTCAGGTGCTTCTCGTCACTGGGCCTGAGGGAGGACATGCAAAAGCACATGCTTAAGGACACGCAGCAGAGGAAGACACGGGAACAAGCAGCCACCTCAGGAAACAAGAGAGACTAGCAGTTTGATGTTATCAGCCACAGGACTGAATGTATGATGCGGAGCAGAGCAGGACATGATGGTCTAAGAAGGTTCAGGAAAGGCCAAGCTTGAACAATTCTACAGCTTGAGGGGAATAATAGGATCTGTGTCCAGAATGATCATAAGAGCTCACTTATGACCAACAGCACTGTACGAAAAATTAAGGTTTTGCACGATTTTTTTTCTCGCTGTGTTTATATCTTCACACGTAAAGGTGTCTCCGCATCTGCTTGCCAAAAGCCCCAGCAGGGTAGTGCCTGTTTTCTGTCTCCATCACCAGCTGTCACGCACTGTTCCAGGCTTCTTTAATTTATCTGAAGGCAACTAAAAGCAGACCAACTGGGGACTTTAATGAGAACTGCTAATTCCAAAACACCCAGTTTCTTAAAATAAAGCCAAGAAAATAATTTGGTTGTGGGACCCAGAGAGGATGCAGTTGCAGGATGCTAAAAGGTTGGAAGAGAAAGAAGAAAACATATTTCTGCTGCACAACACTGAGTTTATTTTTACTGAACGTTTCTCAAAGCTTTGGTTTTTCGGGGGAATGGCATCGTCAGTCTGTCCACCACTTTGGTCCAGGCTCAAATATCTCAACAGCTACCGGAAGGATTGGTATGAAATGTAGAGATATCTACGTAAAAGCTCATGGCTGATAAATACACAGCTGACCGGCAGTAACCAGCAGACATTGCTTCTTTCTAAAGGGTCGTAGATGATGGCTGTGCTCAATCATTATGTCGATTTAATGGGGATGGGTTATGAGATTGGGTTATGTTTACAGTATGATATGCACAGATAATGTTTTACAGTTTTTCAAGTATCTAATATCAAGTGAACTTTTGTGCTCCTACGTGTGAATGTATTCGTGGAGGAATCAATAAAGACAAAGGTCACAGGCCAAATACATCAGAAACCGCTGATCAGAGTTTTGTCTCAAGCTGGTTTCCTAAATCGTTGAAAATCCGTAGGAGGCACAGGGCAGCCTTGCCTATCCCCCTCCTGGCTGCTGCCATTGTTTGGCTCAGGGCCCAGTGAAGGATGCAGATATGGCTGTTTAATCAGCTGGTAGGGGAAATGCGATCCATTTGGCGTGGCACCAGACCCCGGCCGGCATGTGGGACCCTTTTCCTCCCCATCACATCAAAAGGCAGAGACGCCCCCTTCATTCATCCGCAGGGCTGCCCAGGATTCCTGCTCATTTATGAAGAGGTGCCTATAGATCCCCCCCTCCCCCCGACCTCCCCGGGCTGCCTTGACCAGGCTCTGTGTGCTGCCTCTGTTCCCCAGTCACGGGTTGGAGCTCCAGATGGGGAGGCTTTGTCTGGCCCTGGATGTGCGGCACACACCACCATTAATCCTGCCCTCTGAGAGCTTGCAGAGAACCATGGCAAATATTTGCGAGCCGCCCAAGTGTAGCATCAGAAAGAAGAGGCCAGTGTGTGTGTGTGCGTGTGTGTGTGTGTGTGTGTGTGTGTGTGTGTGTGAAGATAGGTGTTGAATACTGAAGCTGCAGTGAATACGGAGAAGCCGTGCCATGTGTTTACGCATGTCTGTCAGCCACCAGTACTTGGGTTATGTGAGCTGGTTCGCTAATGGTCTGGGTGTTATGTCTCCTGTGCTGGATTACTCCCACACCCTTTTCTGCCCGAGGACTGATTGAGTTCACACACGCACACACAGGCATGAACACACAGGCAAGTCAGTCACATGGCTCTTATGTTTCAAGCAGCGAAGCCAGCAGCATCGACCACACTGTCTCTCCAGCCTGATGCTCCTCTAAATCTCCCATGGCCTCCGCCTTTCAGATATGCATGCATGTGTGTATTCATTTTACTGCTTTCCTCCCAGTGCCATGAATAATGAAGGAGCAACCAGGTCAATGTGACCATGCAAAATTCAGCACAACGCAGCTAGTGTTACCGATGAGGTAATCTGCGGCTCGCTGCGTGTCCTTCAGGTCAATGTAATATCAATACACATGAAAAGACAAGCTCGGTCCCTGAGCCTGACGGACACTGCGCAGCCTTCACGAACGGATGAGGTCAGCCATGAGGTAGGAGGTGGGAAGCAGCCAAGAATTTAGTTCAACACAGCTGCCACAATGCTGACAAACTTCACCAGAAACTTGGTCAGTGATCATAAGGCGAGGGGCCTCTTGGCACAGAACTACGGGAGCTGAATCTGGATCGATCGGGGTCGTGGTGAAAGAATTGTTGATTCATGGATTTGCTTTTTGACAGAAATGAATCGACAATGACTCTGATAATTAATCCTTTAATTTATCAACCGAAACACCAAACATCCTCTGGTCCCCCAGGTCGAAAAGTATTATACTTTACTGTAACAGAAATACAATAAACAGAAATATAAATAAATAGAAAGTATGAAAGTGTCATCTTAATTTAAAGTATGTTTGACGGATACTTTTAAGAAGTGTACCTCTGAATAGATGTCATTAAGCTCTACTTAATGTATTAAAATGAATATACTAATTCAAACGGTATTTCAAAGTACTTCTAAAAAGTGTACTTAAGTGTATTATAAATTGTACTTCAGTGTACTGAATTACAAATACTTCTAATAGAGATAAAATGTACTTTTAAAAAGTGTACTTATTTTCAATCCCTTGGTAAAACACTATTAGCATTTAGTATTAGTATTTAAGTATATTTCCAACACATTGGTGATATAATACAATTGTACTGCAAGTGTGTTTTGAATGCTCATGAATCCTGATTTTAACCGGTGTACTTCAGTGCACTTAAAAGTTGTAAAAAGTTTAGTAACTATTTTCACTTTCAGTATATTCAAGTGGTACTCAAGAACTATTTGAGTGAACTTAAGTATACTTGAAGGCGACAAAGTACCACAGAGTATACTTAGTACATTCTTCAAAAAGTAGAATTTAAGTATAATATTTTTGATCAAAATATAGTCAGAAATATAGATAACAGGTTAAACGCTGATAATCCTGAACTTTGATCTTCTAACACTTCATCCTTTTAAGTTATGGACGCCGAATGTATTTTAAATATGTATTTTAAATTCTGATTCTTGCAGATTTTCAAAGGACTCCAAAACAATAAATCGTCTATAATAAGTCATCGAGCAGCGTAACTCATCATTCCGTGTGCTTTAAAACAGGTACATACTGTACATCTCTAATCCCCTACAACAGCTATAACATGACAGTGGATTAACAGTTGTGCAAGCTGGACACGAGAACATGAGTATCATGTACATGATGCGCAGGCAGGTTTCAGATTATAGCATATTTACGAGTGTCATACGGATAGAAATACAGTATAACATGATACATGGCTCAATAAAACGCAGAGATACGTTTTTATAAGGACAGACCGCACCGCCGTGAAATGCAAGTTGATACGTACGACTCAAATAGAGAGTGTACGAGCGTGTGAAAGTCAGCTGATGTCAACCACCGGGAGAGATGGGAAACAGAAATAAAGAAAAGGGCGGCTATCAAGGTGGCTGACCGTGGGGTGAAAGGCATGGCAGCCTTCCCATCGGTTAATGCTTAACACACTAGTGCATACACAAAGACACACACGTTTGCACAGAAGGAAGCAAAACTGTCACATACGGCCGATTTCGATTTACACTTCTCTCTTAACCTCTTCACCTGTGCTGAGTGTGCGTTTCGTTTGACATCGCGCAGATAAAGCAGATAAGGCATGCACGAGTCTGAGCCGACAGTGCGTGACACTCAATGCTTTGGGCTGAACGCAGCGACACACAGAGCGACTTTTGGGAAACCTGACTGGAAACAGCAGCTGGAGTTCGACACATCGAAAGATCTTGTTTTTAGGAAACTTTGCAGCTTTGAACTAACTTTCCTGTGACTTGACTCTTCATGGAAACTTAGTCCATCGTGGCAAAAATGCTAATTGCAATTACTTGAGATCACACATATTTAAAATGATTTAATTGTCTTCAGAGTTACTGGAAGCCAAAATTGTAATTGAAGGTTCAATTCTACAAATTGCCCAGCCCTTGGGAAAATTACAACTTAAAATGACAACCGTACAGGCACGTAGCAGACCTCAAAAGAGGCAGGCTCACTGGTTAAAACAAAAGCAAAAGTATACAGCAAAACTGACAGACTGCAGCAGAAAAGAGGAACAACGTGGAAGCGAAAGAACAAGGACGTGACACCGACAAATGCAACTTAATAAGAATAATTAGGTGTAACGTTTTCGTGATGTTTCCTCTTTAAATAAAAGACCGTAACACCCCTGGCATTCTGTAATGTGTGCGGTCACCTGGCTTTGCAGTGAGGAATCTCATTTATGAGAGCAATGACAAGGCTGCAAGGAAAAGAGTCAACCTGCCAGCATGATACGGAAAAACACTCGGGCCAGCTCATTGTGTAGAAGTGTGTTTTTCATACCAGACCAGTGAAGGCACCATCAGTGAAAACACTGCCTTTCCACACTCTGACTACATAACCATAACCCGGAGGAGAACACGGCCGGGTGATAACTATAGCCTTTATGTTCAGCCAAGCCTTGTGGGTGACATAAGATACTAACACCAGACAAAGCTTTCTCCCCTCGCCCTGAAGGGAGGAGAAGGTTTGTAAGTGCATGTGTTTTCTGCTCCTCGGTGACGTTGCAGGAGTCTTGGCCTTGAGGGTGAGAATGTGATCGCAGTTTGACTGGTTCAGTTCTAAACAAAAGGTCACGGGAGACACTGATGGAGTATTAGAGCCAGCTGAGACGCTCCAGCCGGGTTTTATCATCATCCACTCCAGCAGCTTCACTTTTATTCATCACTTTTCTCTTTTACCTGTTATTTACAGAACCACAACGCTGATAACTGCCTTGACATAATACAGCTGCAGCCTCTTCTGAAAAACAGCCCAACCGAACTGGGGAAACCACCATGTTGCATGTTATGGCAACAGCAATGACAGATGCTAAGCTGAGGCCTTCACATCCTCTGCTGAGTTTGTGGCCATGCAGCAGCCGTTATCACTTCACTGTACAAAAGCTGTGTAACGTTGAGTCACGATCAGCAAACAGCTGCGGTGGTTTTCACAATTCAACACACGCAGACTAACGGTTCTTTCCAATCGAGCAGGACGCAAAGGGGATTCCCTGGTTGCAGCGTGCAGAGCCACTTGATTTTTTTCCATCCTGTAGCTCTCTGAAAACCTCTTGTGTGTATGTGTGTGCATGTGTGTGAGAAAGAGAGAGAGAAACTGGAAACTTTATCTTTCCCAACCACAAACACATCTGAGCCAAAACGAACAGGACGTAAAGCGTCAACCTTCACTTTCTGTCTCTGCGACGCTAACAGCGCTATGTTGGTCTCTTTGCAGGCTTTACCTCCTGAACTACAAATCTTGTGTACATTACAGATCACAATTTCAAATGCCTGCAGGATTACACTTGAAGTACTTGTTCAGACTCTCAAGAAGCATTGATTTCTGTTAATTTACATGTATGAAAATTAAGTACCAGTCCCTTGAAACAGCCTCTTGACCAGCAGTCCCCAGCGGGGGTCTGTTGGCCCGACATGCACCAAATATGTTCTTATAAATGAATTATAAACTAGATGGTACTTCACATTATCAATTGTCGATACGGTCATGCATTTAACAATTGGTTGTTATGGTCAACTGTATATCCATTACTTTAAGCTAACAATTTAAAGTGTTTCTCACATACTTTTAGCTCATCATTTCAACTGCTGCTCCTGTACTTTTACCTAGTTCAACAGTTTATTGACTGCTTGTAGCTGAAGATTTCCACAGCTTCTCGAGTACTTTTAGCTAAAGATTTCAACTGTTTATTCATTACTTTTACATAGTTAAACTGCTTTTCGGGTACTTTTAGCTAACTATTTCAAGTTATTACTCTGCAGTACTTCAATCTAACAAGTGTTTATTCATTACTTGTGGCTAACTAACTTTGAATGTTTATCCATTACCTTTGGTGAACTAATGCAACTGTTTATTTATGAAGTATAGCTAACCATTTCAGCCGTTTATCCTGCACTTGAAACTAAACTTTGTATCAAATACAACAGCTGGTTATGATAGTTATTGTTTATGTAAGCAAACTGACAAAAGGAAACTCCGTTTATCATTTCACAGCTGTCCTGCCAGTGTTGTGCTCAATATGCAGAGCTTCATGTGACCCAGATCTAACCACACTCTTTTCATCAGCGTGTTATTATTAGCAGAGCCGCTGATGACTTGCTGAGCCTTCATCAGTGTGTGTGTGTGTGTGTGTGTGTGTGTGTGTGTGTGCGTGTGTCTATATCTCAGTGAGCAGGAGTGTTTTGTTAGCGGTGAGGGACTGCTGAGTCACCTGCTTCTGCTACAGAAAATGCAAACGCACATGTGCAACCACACAAACACATACACACAAACCATTAGAAGAAAAAATGGCTCCAGCTGAAACCAGGCAAGTGCCCAAGTCCCCCCAGCCAAGCAGCCTGTCTATTGGTAATTGCAAGAGGGATTGGATCCCCATTGAAACGACTAAGGGCCTGTGTTCATGTGTTTAAGAGGCAGTGCTATGTTTCAGCTTGCCATCTGTGGGCTTTAGCTCTCCGATTCTCTCCCACTCTCACTCCTTTTCTTTCTTTCTCTTCTTCTCTCTCAGGGGTGGAAAAGTACCGTCGAGGGGCTCAGTGGCCAAGGCCCGGCCGGCTCCTTTGTCTCGCCGTGGGAGTCTAGTCTCACTGTGAAAAAAGCTCCGGTTAATTATTAATATCTCATTGACTTATAACGCACAGCAGGCTTTAGAGGAGCCTGCAGGCAGAGGAAGCTGTCACTCTGGGGTGGAGAGGGATGGTCGGCCAGGCTCGGGCACCCACCGGAGTGTCATGAAGCTCTTTAATCTCTTTGCACAGCTACTGCCACATCCATCTAGAACCCGTCCCCCATCTCTGGCGACCCTGTTACGCTCCGATCTGACGTTTATCTGATCCAAACAGAAGGTTCAAAACATAGCTTGAATGAAAGAGAACAAGATGTTGCAGATTTGGGTGGGGATAAGTCTCACTTCACCTTTTCTACTCTCATTTTAGCTTTGTTGTACTTTTCTCAGATTTGTCACTCAGTATCGTGTGATCACAACGTCATAAAATGACCTCTTATCTGTTACACGGGGTGCTCTTGTACTCAAATACTAACCTCCTGTGGTTAAGTGTGGCTAAATATGGCAAAAATATGAGTTATGAATAAAGTTTATGCTGAGCATGTAGATGGACAGTGGAAAAGTGGATTACGCTGCAGCAGCTGTTTGATAGGTTTCTATGGATATTTTGCAGTGTTTTGCCACGAGGCTTGGACGCCACTTGAATACACTGCAACTGCTGAGACTCCAAGTTGATATGTTTTACTGAAAGCATAGAAATATGAAATGCATCTGTTAAAAAAGACAAAGGGAAACTAGATTTATGCTATGAGACCATTGTGTGAAATTCTATCATAATTGATAAGAATTCTTGAGTTATGGCCAAAAATGTGTTTGTGAGGTCACAGTGACTTTTGACCACCAAAATCTAATCAGCTCACCCTTGAGTCCAAGTGCTAAATTTAAAGAAAGTCCCTCAGGCGTTTCTGAGCTATCATGCTAACGAGAATGGGACAGATGTATGGACAGACAACCCAAAAACTGAACGCCTCCGGCCACGGCTGTCGCCAGCACAGACACAATAAAGACAGAGCAGCGCAGGGTCTCCGGCCAACAGCAGAGTGCCTGATGGATGAGGAAATCATTTCCAGAATTGATTGTGTTTACATTCCCCACAAAGCAGCCGATTCCAGTCCATGGGAATGGGATGAAAACATCGCTTAGCCTCTAAGTTAATTAGCGGGACTGTATGGCATTGTATGGAACACTACACTGAAAATCAATCCTACACGTTTACGGCAGAGAAAATTCAAGAAGACATCATTTCTAAGTGTTAGCATTTAGGTGCACTTAAAAAGTTCATGTATTTGAGAAAACTGTAATTGCAGTGCAATCCTGAGGCGCTGCAAAGGATGTCGAGAAGAATAACCCGCCCACCTCCAGACAAGAAGGGATAAGGTGGGAGCGAGCAGCCAGGAAAGAGAGCCAACCAACAAAAAGCAGCTTTCATGTGTTGTCTGTTAAAAAGGAGGGTAATGCAGCAGTGGAAATGGAAACGACATGTAACATGTATTTTCCTATTTTGCCATGCAAATGTTTTGCCAAAGGCGCTGCTGCTGACTGACAAAGGAGCTATGGAGAACAGCCGTCGGAGATTAGCAGACAGGACTGAAACAAGGGTTGATTCATGGATGGTCGAACACTTTTAGCCTGCCTGATATGATATGCTACTATGAAAGTATGAGATCCATGGATTTGTATACATAGATGATCATCTCCGTTACTCTGGGGCCACACTGTTTTACCATGGGAGCAGCAATAAACCAAACACTGCTGACTCAATCTGCCTGTTTGCTGCAGAGCAAACAAAACCTAAGGGGTCACAACGCTCTTGGTTTCAGTTCCTCTGATGATCTGGGGGGACCTAGATACAAAAGAGCGACCCTGCAGATTCCGCACCAGTTCAAAGGCCACACTGTGCACATAGCATGATTCAGTGGATTGGAGCAATCGGTCTCTGTGGAGGCGCAGAGGCGAACAGACCTCAATGACACAGAAATACTGCAGCAGCCGAGTTGTCGAGCTTGTAATCTCACAGTCCACAGCCTCAGCGGAGAAGAGTGTGATGAGATAACTTCACTTCCTCCCCACACAGACAAAACTAACGTGCTAACAGAGGTTAACAGGACAGGGCGTGGGACTGCACCACTGCGTTAGAACTTATGAAATGCCTGCACTCTCGTCTATAAAAGAAAAACCGCTCACAAAGGTCAGGCCATAGCAAAAGTACAGAGAAACTGCAACTCCAGCATTATCTCCTCAGACACGACCGCACGTCAAATCCAGTTCTGCAAAAGTGTTCTCCAAAAAGACAGTCATTATCATGGGTAAAAGGATATTTTCTAATTGTGTGGATGATCCATGCGAACAACGCCTTGAAATGTGGTAAGTCACATATGCTAAAGACAATCACTCCCTGTCTGCCATGTACATTATCATAGCAACTGAGGCCATAGGACACCAGTGGAGGAGTGAAAGATAAGCTAGGCTGAAATACAGTATGTACCTGAGAGCCATCCCAGGGGCAGCGCTCAGTTTATAAAGGAGATTAAGCTGCAACCACAGCCGTGCACGTTCGCCCTGTCAAGGTTCAGTGTCACAGATCTGCGAAGGACAAAGCCCATCCATAAACCTAACACTGCTGTGCTGTGTTCAGCCTGGTGTCTGTCGGATTCACAGGAATGGAGATCTGATAGGCTGTTTATGTCAGAGGGGGAGAGCATCACCTTTCTGGAGTCACACACATAATCCGCTGAAATGTTCACACTCTTCCATGAACCCTTTCACTCAGTCACCCATTCAACCTGTATATTTATACAGGGAGGAGAATTGTTAACTCTGTTTTGCATAAGCGCCCTGTGTACACAGAAGAATGAAAACGGATGTATTACATGTCGCAAATAGTGTTAGTGCAAACAAATTACAGAAACTAACGCTGAAACCTATAAAGCAGAAACTGGAGCAGAAGAAGAAGCAAAATCTCATCTTCAAAAGCATATATTAAAAGATATAAATACATAATATCTGCAATATACTCACGGATCACCTCACTGAGCAAAAACAACTGAAAGCCTCTATTTTTTTTGGCCGGCTTCAGTTTTGAAATTAAAAACCTCTGGAGGACGCTTAAGTTCAGATTAGTCTGATTTCCTGTTATGTTAAAAGGGTACATCTTGCTAGAATGACATTAAAATCCTGGCAAATGATTTATGTGCAGTTTTCAGGGGTCAGAATACAATTACACATGTGAAAATATTCTATTTTGACACAACATTGTGCAAGCAATTGAAGGTTTATCACGCAGATCCTGAACACTATGTTACATGGAGCTGAGAGCAAAGACCGTTCCACTGTGGGAGCTCTACCTCGCTCTTACAATCTGTTTGCTCAGGCTGATGGACCATTTGCTTTCCTAATGAGCAGTCCTTCCTTCTGCTCGCTGCACTGATAATGGCTTTATTTGCGTGACTTCATTAGAGTGGCCCGGTGGAGATCTGCTCTGGATATCCCCACCAATCACAGTGTTATGTGTCACTCACCCAGTTGGGTATGTATGGGCCGCTGGGAGGGAGGGAATGATTTCACTGGATCTGACCTGAACTGGGCCAATGGGGATCATTTACACTTTACTGGTGCCATGAGATGTTAAGAAGGACGTCTCTTAAGCTGTCAGCGCTTCCTCTCACACTCTCTCACAGGCCTGAACCATCCAACACCACAGCCTGAGGCCTACTCAGACGACTGAAGTCACATTAGAAAACTTCACTACGGCCTCAAACCAAACTCTTTTGACTCTCCTTCCACATCTGCCTCAGACCTGCTGGTTCTAATGACGCTGATTACAGGAGTAGCAGTTACAGTGATAGCTATGAATATTTGCATACCGACCATCTGGTGAGAACTGTGTGTTCTAACTGATGTGTTTCATTGCACAACACTGCGTGTGTGCACATGTGTGTCTTTGCATGAGCACAACAGCTTCATTGATAAGGTGTGTGCTAACCGCTGTAATTTATACTGCATGTTACACAGTTCACAGCAGTCATAAAACAAAAACACTGTCATTGCAAATCTGTAACACATTTTACAGACCTTTTTTCATGTTTTCACAACAACCAGAGTTGGAAAAAGTGAAAAGAAAAGACTTTAATTTCATATCAGATATCAGGAAATTCTGGCAGCTATGGTATCTCCCAGTTAGCCTCAACAAAGCCGCAGCAAAGAGGCAGCAAATACATCATTGCTTGCAATTACATATTGTGAAAATCCAACACGTAATCAATTCAGCTAACAGGAGCTAATGTTTGTTTGTCTTCGGTTTTCCTCGTTAACGACTAACACTACAAAATAGCTAATTTAATCTTAGCTTATGTGTACCTGGTGTGACTACAAGGCTAGCCAACCTGACGCGAATGGAGCATTGAACTATCTTTAGCATGTTGCTAATGTTAGCATGTGTGGTATTAAGAAGCATTAGCACGTTTAGTTTTCTATATGGTCTGAGCTCGGAGGAGCAGCGACGAAACCGACTCACAGCACGCTAAAAACGCTGAAGGAAAACTAATGTGCGTGGTGATCCCATGGTTACTCGCCCCCACTTCAACGCTCGCTTCCTGTTAGCGTCCCTCAGTGACGGCGGCAGACATAAAGGCCATGAACCAGGGTGCAATTTCAGCAAACTGGTTCATAGTTTCTATCATCAGGGACTGAGTCTCTCCGGAGACTTTCATCTGGCTCGGCCTGCTTGGAAAACAGTTTCCCAACACTCACACTAGCAGTGAAGCATTGGCCACAGGGAGAGGTTTACAATATAACCCATTCTGAGGATGGTTGCTGCTGTGTGAAACTGTTTGCTGTGCACTCTCTGCCAGATTCCAAATGCAGTCCAGTAAGGGCTTCCTCTAAGTCTCTGGCCCTCATTCAACATACCTAACAACACTGTGTCTGACACATCACCACACTGCTTTCTCCTCCACAGAATTACAAATGTCAGCGCTGAGGGCGTGTGTTTAAATCAGAAGTCTGAAATCCTGCTTCTTTGATTATCACGGAAACACAGAGAGACAGTCAGCACAGCAATTAAACTCGTTTCCAGATAGTGCAGGAAGGGAAGAGCGCGACGTCAACCTGCTTTCATGAGGCCTCAAAGCTCGCCAGTTCTGTGCTGATGCAGTTCCTTGAAGATAAGAGAACAGAAAGAAGAACACACGACCAGTGGAGGCCACAGGCCGCGGGAGATGACTACTTAAAAAGACAACTAATAGCTGCAAGACAGAGAAAGCAAGGATGGCACACTCATGATGTGACTGCTCTGCCAGAATCAAACAGTCTGAGCAGAAATATAGAGAAGCACAGTTTTGTGCCGATCCTGGTGCCAAGTTGACATATTTTCTGGGTTTTTATGTACTGCTACAAAAACAACCCAAACACGCACCTTTTAAAAAGCTGCACTAATCAATATTTTGCATTAATAATAGATCAAACGGCTATGTGTGATATGAAAGGGGTTACTCATCGTGCTGCCCCCACACAGAGAGCATGCCCATAGCTGGTGAAAAGAGCGGAACCATTTAGCAGAAAGAGCCACATATTTCTCTCAGTGGTTGATGGAGACCAAACCAGAGCTAAAAGGCAGCTGAATACAGGACTCGAAGATGATGCCACTGCGTGACTGCTGGGCGTCACACGTTAGGCATATCAGATTTATGAGGCCACATGTCACTGCTGTGTTCACAGCTTGATCCACTGCCCCCAAGTGGACAAACAAACAAACAATTCATAAAGCTTTAATACTGAATTTTGCTCATTATTGACACATTTATCAACAAAAACCTTTTTACTTTCAACAGAATTATCCAAAATTCATCAGTCCAAAGGTGCTTTCCTCGAGACAGTAGAATAACAAAATTACTTATGACAGTATAAATCAGGAAATCCAGCAAAACAAGACGAAGAACGTGACCAAGTCGCACATGGTCTGAGTTGGATACTGAGTTTCACTCTGCGACGGTTTTAGATATTAAACCTTTGAGATTAGATTGTCTGCTTTAATGTTGTGATTGCCCACAACATAACTACAGAGCTGAGAGGCTGAGCAGGGCCTGGACGAGAGCTCGGTGTCTGCAGAGCGTTCCCATACAGCTGATTAACATCAGCAGTCAGAGCTCGATACTCCCAGTCTAATTTCCAACCACTTTTTTGGTGTAGGCCCCTCGTTTCAAACCTGTTCTACATTAAAGAGCAAAGGGTTCTCTGGCTCCCCCGAGGGAAGCGTGCTAACCTTCGCTCATTATTTAAGAACGAGGGAAAGTTCACTGCTAGCAGAGCACTCCTCGAGTACAATTACCCCTATATTACACCTATAGCCTCAACAGCCATCACTGGTAGGCACTGTAATATCACTTCTCTTGGCTCCTGCTCTTGAATTTAATCTGCAGGAGCCATCACAATAACATAACAAGCACATTCATGTGCTGTGGTCGTGAAAAAGTACAGTGAAAAAGTACACGTGAAACCCTCTTGCTGTGCATGCTTAAGATAACAAGCACTCATTTACTTCAACCTAACCCTAAAACACTGCACACTTTTAGCTTTGTCTAACAGAATTATGATGACATGTACCATCTGACAAGGCGAGGCACACTGAGGGAGCCGACAGGTTGATGAGTTCACTTCAAAGCATGTAAAAGTCGACCTCGAGTCGTCTGTGAGAGTGAGAAAGCAGACAGTGAAACATACAGAAAGCCTCTGCGTCTGACAGAGCTAAACTGAGCTTAAAGCATTTCAGGTCTTATGCCATCCATGCTGAGTAACAGCACGTCAAAAGCTTTTTAAAATATGCTGATATGATTAGATTAGTCTGTGATTTGTATCTTTTTCCCTTCCTGTCTTGTCACTGGGCCTGGGGTATTTGAAGCAGTCTTTTCTCCAAGCCTGAGGCCTGCGCAGCATCTGGTTGACTTGGAAACAGCTGTGTTTTCACAGATCTGACTGAGGGTTTATAGCTGCTCCCAGCAAGCCTGGGTTCACTGCGCCTGTTTGGCTAAAAAATGTTAAATCTCACGTCCTCTCCTCTCTCACAGTCCCCACAGAAACACTGTTACTGTCGCCGTTTCTCTTCTTGTTCTCTGGGAATGTATACAGCGTACTGTCTAATACGTCTGCATGTGGGATATTAGGAAGTGTCTCTGTTTAATGAGTAAATGACAGCACACGTTAGAGCCATAAATCATAATCTGCTGCACAAATGTTACTTCCTGTTACTGGCTGTGCTTCAGAAGCACGAATCTACAAATACAAGTGTCTCCTGTTACTGCTCACACACAAATATGATGCATGACTTATTCAAAGCAGGTAATGCAGCAATAAACCATCAAACCATAGCAGCTCCTGTAAACAGCATCTAATATCAAAAGGCTCTTTATCTTTGGTCCAAATATGCAAACATGTGCTGCTAACTGATGATTTACCGTAACACAACAGCGTCATTTTACTGTAATATTCTTAAAACATTATGTAATAGCTTGCTGTATTGCCTGTGCATGCATTTGTTTCACAATATAAACTCCTTCACCTATCGGTCCATAAATATAGACCACCACAGCTGAAACATAACTCGATACACGATGTAACGAGAGAGTGATTCCACATATGTTCCTCTGTGGGAAACATCCCATTTACTCTGACCAGTTGCTCCCTCCTCCTCCTCCTCCAAGAGGAAAAAAAAAACAAAACAAAAAACAAAACACTGGATGGGCAGTGATATCATTTCATCTGCTTTATCCTGTGTTTTGTTGACTGTATGGGACTCTGCTGAGTGTCAGCACGCTGGAGCTGAACTGAGCTGCAGGGAGAAGACTGTGGAGTCACATGGAGCAGATGGATTCTAGATCAGAGCACGTTCAGTCTCTCAGTCTCTACATGCGGTCACTGAGGCGCTGCATGCTGTTGACTTCTGAACTTGCATACCAGCACAGATATGCACAAGTTACACATGTAAATGCCAGCAACATGCACAGAAGCACACGACAGTGGAAACACCCCCCCCCCCATACACACTAGAGGACAGGTTTTACAGCGAGTGCTCTTAGCTCAGGATTAGAGCTGACTGATGCTCAAGCAGATTACTCAGCGTTCTCTGGTCACATGACCCGAGACCTGCATGCCAGTCCGAGGCAGTGGAGCAGGTCATCAAGCACGGCGCTCTTCAGATTAATGGCTGGTTTACAGCCAAACAAAGTGGTCACAATAACAGGAAGAGGTTTGATGTCCTCCGCAGCGGGGGCGATCTCTGAATGCTTCAGCCACCGCCGAGGGGCGACGGTCAGTGTTTCGAGGATCCCGGTGTAGACAACAGATATCTGGGCTGAGGTTCAGATTAGCAACTCAACTTTCAAACTTGACAACAAAAAAAAAAAGCTAATAAAAAGCTGAATCACCATCCGATGAGAGCCCATCGGATCAGAGACTGCATTTCAGCCAATGCCCTCCACATCTGTACTTGCATGCAAGCAAAGCCCGCTCAAACGTGATTGGTTAATAGTCATTGGACCACAGAGACCAGAACGCTTCCTATACCATAATCAGATTCTGCGTTCACATGCAGATATCTGCTACAGCAGGGGTGGAAAGTCTGCTCTGTTAAAGTCAAAGTACTGTTCTTAAGCACAATTTTGAGGTGTGTGTACAAGTATTTCCGTTTTATGCAACTTTTCAGTCTTACTTTTAATTGTAATAGACTATTTTTATATTCTTGTGTTGATACTTTTACTTAAGTTAAGGACCTGAATACTTGTTCCACTGCTGCAACAGTGACTGGGGCTGTGTTTAAAATGAGAAAAGCAAAAAAACAAAGCCTTTCCATTTCCAGAAATGTCTAAAGTACACATATAAAATGCAGGGGTAAGGTCGTATTACATACAGAAAAACCATTAAAAACATCCGTTACGGCTCAACTTTGAACATACATTATAATGTGTAGTTCCATAACAGTGTCTCCTCCTACTCGCAGGCACTTTTTTCTTTTCTTCAAGCCATAAGTACAGCATATATCATCTAAAATAATCAACCATATGTTCTTGTAATTACACCATATGAAAGGTGCCCCAGTAATCTCCAGATCTGGGATCATAAATCCTGGGTGAATATGACCTTGTGGGCTAAGAGCATTCAACATGTGGAGAGAATAAAGCTATTTTCTGCGGATTCTCAAATCAAATAAACAAATCTGGAGGACTGAAGAATGAGGCGGTTGGCTCACAGGAAGCCTGTGTGTTGTGGAGGAAACTTTGCTTCACAGTGCTGGTGTGAGGGCGCCCTCACCTGGCAAAAAGCTGAATAGGTTTTTAGTTTTGGATTTTACAGAATGGTCAGACTAGCTTCAAAATGCATAGAAAATGTGGATTTTTTTTTTAATAAAATGCATTGAAACATTTTCTTGTCACTTCTTCTTTTAAAGAGCTATAAAACATGGATATGCAGTATGATTTATGTGATACTTAATGATGCCTTGTCAGGAAGCAGTTTTTTTTTCTTTTTACCTCCAGGCATAAAAGTACAGATTAAACCAGAGAGCACGGCGCTATGGGGCTTGGCTCTTACTCAAGGATACCTCAGCAGGGCACACACTGTCATGGCTAAAGGATAACTTGGCTAACCAATAGGGCCACCTGTTGCCAATAAGGAGTCATGTTCAGGTCGGGTAGATTGTGTCGGTGAAACCATAGCTCACTCTGAGAGCATTTGCGGATTCAGGACATCACTGACCTGTATTTGCCGGTCCTGACTTGTACGCCTTTCATTCCACAGCGTTGGGCCCCACCTACATCATTCACCAGATCGTCCCCAATCATCAGCACCTGCAAGTGACGAGGGCGAAGAAAAAGAACAAATTTAGTTCGCTTTAGTCTGCCAAGAGTGGCAGTTGTTATCTCCTCCTGTTGTTCCTGCTGCATCATCAGCACTTGGCGGATCCATTTCACGCTGCCCTCCCTTCTCCTCATGTTTCTTTTTGAAAACTTCTCCGCCATCGTCTCCACTGACCAGGTGCTTGCTGTTACACAAGCACAAGATTGCCTGCTTGTGTGAAAAATGTGATTTCTGAAACAAATAGCAATGGTTCATAATCGGCAGATGGAGGTGAGGAGAGGGAAAAGAGCGACCAACAACAAGTGATGCAATAACAGATACTATCACACATTGGTTTGTACTTCAAAATATGGACATAAGAAGAACAAAACTTTATCAGTAACAGTAAAATGGGGTACTAAAAATAGGCTGGGAGCTCAAGGAACAAGCAGGCTGCATTATTCAGTAATGCAGGCAGGTTGATCACACTTGGAGATAACCAGGATCAGCTGAGGTATCACAGAGTTCGGTAGAGGAATGAAAGGAATATCACTGGTCTGCAGGAAGGGAGCAGTCTGATTTGATCATTGAGTGACTCAACAAACAAGAATCTCTACTTTGGGGAAAAAAAAAAACAACGAACCCTTTGCACCACCATCTCTGCCTGAAAGCCTGGGAGAGTAACTGAAGGCTTTGGAAAGGGCAGCAGATGTAGCTGTGGCTATATCCATGTCTCTCCCAAGAAAAGAAAATCCAGAGAAAAGAGTGAGGCTTAGACTGAGAACCGAGCTTTCTCAGGGTGCCAACTGCCGGGTCCAAATATAGATAAGCTTAGAGAGGCTGCAGCGATAGAGCACAGTGCTTAGACTTGAGATTAACTAATGCCTAGTCCATATGTACACGGTTATTTTTTTAAAAGCATTTTTTTCCTGTCCACAAGAGCACTGTGACGTCACCCGCCTTCGCCAAAGTAAACACACCCAGTCCTCACCAGCCAAAAACATCATAAGAGTTTTCCCCTCTCTAAACTGGGGATGGGCACTGAACACAAGCTCAAGCACCTGCTGATTCAAAAAGATAAAAAAAACCACAAGCGGGCACAACTGAACAGGAAGTGTCTTGGCTTTGTGTCAGCGTCTTCCTGTTTCAGCTGCCAGTTGCTAAATATATCAAGCTATCAATTAGGAGGTGTGTTCAAGTAATTGGTTTAATGTGCAAGAGGTATGTCTCGTTGGGAAAACTGAGTGGAGTGTTAACAGTTCAGCAGTGCAGCGTATGTGGAGCAGGTGGCTGCTATGAATGGGGCACGAAACCAGGAGGAAAACAAAAATCTTGAACAGTAAAGGTCGTTAGAATTGGAAATAATCTGCAGAACATACTGCACGCTCATAATGTGTGACATAAAGTACATATTCTCCATAAATTGGTCTGATGACTTCCACTCAAAGGCCAAAACAGAGTCAAAACACAGAGGAGTTCCCACGGCAAAGCTAAACGATTAGCATTTTAGCTTAGCTCAAAGAAGTGAAGTAAGACTCTACGTTGCTGCACATCAAATACTACACTAACTTGTACTCCCACATTCATAGTGTCCTCTGTTGTTACATACCTCATGTGCTTGAAGCCCCATGTCGTTGAGAACACTCTGGAAGAACGTTGAGGACGGCTTTCCAATGACTTCAGCCTTCAAATCACAGGCATACTGGAACAAAGAGGTCATTAAAAGCCATTGTCAGCATGCACAGAAGTGCTATTATCAATTCTTAATAAATATATCAATGCAAAATGATGCACCTACTGTACCTCCAGAGCCTTCATGTAGACCCCGACGTCTAGTTTCAGACCATCTGTCTCCTTGTAGTACCTCCTATGAAGGGAAACCATCACAAATGTTTTGTTTGGTTCAGTGAAGACATTTTGTGGTTCACCTTGTGCCTCCTACCTGGAATAAGCAATACAGTAAGGGCTACTGGCTTTTAATGAGCTCTTACCCTTGGCCGAGTGAGAACAGAACTGGTTTCTCCAGGCCTATAAGGACCGTGAATGCCTCGTTCAGGTTCTGGTAGGAAAATTTTTCAGCTGCATCTCCAATCACCACACAGTTTGGGTTGGTCTTGTCCACACTGTCAAACTCAGGGAGAAGTCCTGTGGAAGATTAACAAACAATTTAATACTTTTTAGGGTTAGGTCATTTAAAGGAGAAGTCTGGTGATATTCTATACTTTCATACTGTCTTTATAAACAAAATCAGCTTATTTCTCCGTGACACAGACCTTCAAAAACTATTAAAAACATGTTGCTTTATTACAGTGAACGTGATGGGAGTGCAGTTTATTGAGCCTATACATGACACTCATTGATATTTCTTAAAAACTACAGTGCTGTCTTAAGAAACTATTTAGATTTTTTTAATGAAACTATATATTTTTAAGTCGCTTTTCAAGATTGACATCTTTTGTAGGAAGCATCTGGCTTGGGGCAGAAAGTGAAAGACAGGCTGGGAAAGTGATCACATTGTTTGTTCTGGTCTGTTCATGGGCTCTGTGGACAATAACAACTGAATGAATTTAGGCTGATGTCAAGAATATTTGTTATGTGCAGTTTTGCTGTGTCACACACTCTGCAGGTGCATTCATGGAACATGCTAATCTGGTTTAAGTGGTTTATAAGGATCATTTTAGATGCACTGCACACAGGGTCAGATGCTGAGGATAACTAAGGCTGACTGTCAGTTAAAACATTACCATCATACACCAGCAGGTGAGGCCGCAGACCCCTGTCTTTCAGGACAGCTACGGCTGCAGGAGCGGGAGAGAAGACCTCAGACACGGATATGTCAAAGCCCAGTCTTTGGAGCTTGGCTACGAACATCTCTCTGGCGGCCTGGGTCTCATTGGTGCAGAAGCGCAGCTGCAGGTCGGACGCCTTGAGCCTTTAAAAGGGTCAGGAGGTCAGATTGAGGATGGAGCACAATACTATAGGACACAGTGACGCTGAGGCAAACATACAGCTGGAACGATGCGTGCACACAACCCGTTAGGAAGTCTTTTAAGGGAAAGCTAGCATACAGACGTTTACAGCACAGTCCATAACCGGGTGCATGCACTTTGCTCCATGGCCTTTGACAGTTAGGTATGCAGAGCATGTAAGTAGCTAAAAACTCTAAGAAGGTCTAAAACGACTCGATTCAAACACTCACTTTTTCACGGCCTCAATCGAACCAGAGATGGCTACCCCGTCGCCCTCCCCGCTGTCATATAAAACGCCGCACAAGTCCAGTATGACACCTTTCAAACTCTTTGCACAGCCCGGCCAGCCCGCGTCAGCCATGGCGGAATGACAGCCTCAGCGCGCATGCGCGCAAGGCAGGGCCGCCTGTCATGTCCTCGTGCGATTTGATTCAGACCGGTGGGACAAAAAAAACGAATAAATAAATCAACGGCAAGCTGCTTCCATCTTTTCAGATAAAAAAAACTACGGCAATCCCGGACAAGAAATATAATATTTCATATGAATCTGTTTCACTGGAAAATTATTCTCTGAAAGACCAGACGAAAATGACGTCCTACACAATTTGATAAAAACTAAATTAACAGACTAAGAACTATACTTCTAATGTTCCCTATACTCCCAAAATTAACACACTAATTATGAACAACATTCATCCTGCTAAAGAAATAATCAGACTACGTTTTAATATTGATAACTATCCATTCACAAATCGATTAGGGAAAAAAAAAAAAAAAAAAAAAAAAACAACTCAGCATTTCCAGCTTTTATCTCTAGAGACTATGATGATTAAAAATTGTTAAGTCTGCTGTAATGTAATTTTATGTCTGGCAAAAGTTTTCATACACAGAAATGGAACCCGGAAATCATCCCCCAAATTAGTTTCTTGAATGAATTTAAATGTTACTTTATTTATTATTATTATTGTTCATTTATTTATCTACTTTTTAAAAGATGCTCCCTCTGAATGAAATAACTGATTTAAAAAAAACTGTATTTCCCCTTATGCGTTAAAAATTACGTTTTATTTTATTTTCCGCAGTTCCTGAAGAATACGGAAGTGTCACATAAACACTCTAGGTGAGTCACCGAAATGAATGTGTGTATTTGTATTATCGTACTTCAGTGATGAAATAATTTCAAATGACAGAATAATAAAGTTTGGCTAAACACCTGGCGGTTCTTTGATTCTCGATCACTGTGATTATTTATTGATGATGATGATGATGATGATGATGATGATGTTTTTTGAGGTGACTCTCAGGTTAGTCGCTGCAATCGTCGGAAAAAGTTGCAACATAGAGGCGTGTCCTCTGACGCAGCCTTCCCTCCTCCTCCAACCGCAACATCCCCGGTCCACGCACGACAGGCTGTCAGTTAAAGCCATCCGCCTCCACCGACGGACAGGGACAAACAGACACCATTCGTGTTTCAAGAGGGTCTGAACTTCTCTTCACTTCTCTCTGGTACTGTTTGACTTTCTTTCATGTCTCCTCTTTCCGGATTTAAAATGCTTGTTAGACAGTTTAGTGATGCTAAGACGAAAACTGACAGTGCTAATGTTAGCTAGCTAGCTGCTGCCGCTGCTCCTAACCAAAGCGAAGCTCTCGTGTGAGGTTAGCGTTGATCTCCAAAGCGTTTGCACTCTTTGGGCGAGGCGAAGCATGCGTGTATGTCGACTGCCCGGTGAATGTCACATGTAACCGGTCACTAACACAATTTTAAAGAACGAGCTTCAGATAATTGCACACAGTTGCATGATACAGTAGTTTATAATACAAAAAACGGTGTGGGAGAGCTGCTTGTTTCGTATTGGCCGTCACCTGATAGGAAGTCATGCTTACTGTCTGTATTTAGGTCCTGGCTGTGTTGTAGGTGGGTGTGTTGTGGAGGCGGCTCCCCATCAACCTATCATCTCTTAAGGGCAGGTTTTGGTGACCTTGGGGCATCACACTACTCTTGATGTAACCCAACACAGGTGCCGTCTGTTAGCTGTGTGTATTTATTCACGATACAGCGTTATTGATTATCCTGAGCCAAGCGCTGGATATCTCATGTCCACAGCCACTAAGCCTTTCCAGCACTTTTCAAAGCTGCTGTACTTCTCTTATCATTTTGCAAATGAAGTCGTGGAATTTCTGCAAACAAGAATTGCTTCAAAAACAATCGATTAATACAAGAATGAAGCTGTTCAAGTGGTTGATGAGAACTTACATTACTCCAGTCAGACTCAGCCCCTGAAGTCTCTGACACTTGCATCAAATATTGAGAGGAGAGAGGCACTCTGTTTCACTGTGTATGGGACTGTCCCAAATTAAAACAATACTGGAAAACAATTCTTCAAACCACATCTGACATTGTTAATGTGGAAGTCCCTTATCAAGCAAAAGTGTGCATATTGGGTATATATCCCTCAAATTTTAGCATTAATTCAAAACAGGCAACTTTAATTAATTTTGGGCTCCTGCAGGCCAGGAGGATGATTGCTTTTTATTGGAGAAAACTGGATGTACCTTCGATTCATGTATGGGTGAAAGAGATGGCATCTTGTATTGTAATGGAGAAGCTGACTTACATAACGAGGGGAAAGGCAGGAGAATTTGAAGCAGCGTGCAAACCTCTAATGGAATTTCTTGTCCGTCACGGTGCACAGTGACTTTGAAATTAATCTGTTGCTGAGCGCGTCTATATTTAGTCGTGTCTGATAGTCTGTTTTTGATGTGATTGTTTTACTTTTTTGTCAAATATGTTTAGTATATTATGTCTATGTATTGTTTAATGTCTAATTCAAGTATTGTCATTGTTTTATTCAGTGTCTGTTTGTTAGTTAAATATGTCAAATAAAAAAAAATTGTTAAAAAAAACAAAACAAAACAAGAATTGCTTTAAGTAATCACTGTCAGAAAACATGCCATCCAACCTCAACACCAAATGAGCCATTCAGGGCCGTGACATAGTGGGGGGGCATTTTCTCAGTCATACACACTTAAGAAAGAAGCAACCGATTCCCAAATTGATCAGCAGCAAGGCCAGCAGCACATGTTACCGGGAAACCTGACACAAGTCCACTCTGATTGCGACCAAATAGAAAAGTCTGGATCATCACAGTTGAGCTGCCATGCTGCTGAGGGATTAGTGTGTGTTAACCCATAACCAGCAAAGGTCTTTGGCTCCATTGTGTTGAATGTGAAAGAGAAGCGTTGTTCAGCAGACCTGAAAAGCCTGTGTGCTACACTGAACCTCACACAGTGGTGTATTAACTTATCAGGGTGGACCTTTGTAGCTACAGGGGGGTTTTGTCTTACAGTATTATAAACTGGGGTAAGAGCATCACTGCCAATGATATAATTAGTAATTTTTGGGGGGGTTAGACCTGTTGTTGAGGCAGCATGTCTGATTATGTAGCTGTGACCTAAGCTCATGTCAGGAAGTGTGTTTAGCTTACTGTAAACACACTTCCTACACTTGCTATTTTTCTG
Organism: Chaetodon auriga; assembly: GCF_051107435.1. Taxonomy (NCBI): domain Eukaryota; kingdom Metazoa; phylum Chordata; class Actinopteri; order Chaetodontiformes; family Chaetodontidae; genus Chaetodon; species Chaetodon auriga. Next base: position 7,014,797 of record NC_135093.1, read on the forward strand.
ATTAATCAATACATTTTGTCTACAACATGTAAGACAACTGTGAAAAATGCATGTAATAATGCCAACAGCCGAAGGAGATTTATTCAAATTGCTTGTTTTGTTTTAACCAACAGTCCAAAACTGAAAGATATTCAGTTTGCTGAAATACATGACAAACAAAAGCATAAAATTACATTATATCATAAAATCACATTATATATGCTGAAACGCTGTACCTTTCTTATCATTTTGCAAGAGATGCCATGGAATTTTTAGAAACTAAAAGGCCTTTGCTAACATTCGGTCTCTCTATCCACAGACACAGCGACATAGAGCCGAGAAAGGAATGATTCTCCAGCTTACCCGCAGCCTGAGCCGTGCTGCCCCTGTTCTCAGTCGCAGCATCCACTCTGGCACACGTCCGGCCTCCACCGCGGCCTCCAAACTGAAGGCTGAACGTCGGTTCAACGCAGAGGAAATCTACGCCCGTGAGGAGAAGTACGGAGCACACAACTATCACCCCCTGCCTGTGGCCTTAGAGAGGGGGGAGGGTGAGTTCATCTTCAGCTGAATGTTGCAAATTGTGGATCATTAGCCGACACTTTCCCAGAGCTTGGTGTTCCTCCGTCTTCTCAGGCATCTATGTGTGGGATGTGGACGGCAACCGGTATTATGACTTCTTGAGTGCTTACAGCGCAGTAAACCAGGGCCACTGTCACCCAAAGATCGTAGCTGCGCTCCAGGCCCAGGCCTCCAAACTCACCCTGACGTCCAGGGCGTTCTACAACAATGTGCTTGGATCCTATGAGGAGTACATCACCAACATGTTTGGCTATGACAAAGTCTTACCCATGAATACAGGTACTGTTGGGAAACTCCCAAAGCTAATCATATGAGACATCTTCAGAGGTTATCATGAGTCGGTTTGTTGACATGTATCTTTTTTTTGTCACAAATTAGGTGTTGAAGGTGGTGAGACGGCCTGCAAGCTTGCCCGCAAGTGGGCTTACAACGTAAAGGGGGTTCCCAAAAACAAAGCCAAAATCATTTTTGCAGGTAAGAAACCACCTTATCTTGACAGGTACAGGACAAGGTGACCGCAGGTTCATTTAAATGTAAACTGAGACCAACATCATAACTATGCCATCTCGTTCAATCTTTTTCATTAGACGGAAACTTCTGGGGCCGCACCATGGCAGCCATCTCCAGCTCCACGGACCCCAGCAGTTATGAAGGTTTCGGTCCCTACATGCCAGGCTTTGAGCTTGTCCCATACAATGACATCCCTGCACTGGAGGTACAGCTTTCTGCTATCTTCATGACATGCAGCACAATATCTACTGTGTTTGTTTTGATTAGTTTCAGTCGTACACTTGAATGACATTTTTGAGTTTCATACTTTCACAAGCAGCGTGTGTGGGAAAGTTTCTTCAGTCTTGGTCCGAACCAGCTGTCAAAGTGCCTTGGAAAATCCCCAAATTATAGGGAGACGTTTATGCTTCAGTCACTGCACACCAGACCAGCTAATTTGCGAGATGACTCCCAAAAAGTTGGGATGTTGTGTAAAACAGAAATAAAGCAGACTGTGATCATTTGCGAATCCTATTTGACACATACTCAACTGAAAACAGTACAAACACAATATATTTAATGTTTCACCTCATTAGCTTCATTGATTTTTTGGGGTGGGAGCAACTTAAGACTGGGAAAGATGTGGAATGCTCCTAAAACACCTGTTTGGAACATTCCACAGGTAAACACGGTCATTGGTAACAGGTGATAGTATCATGATTGGGTATGAAACCACTTTGTGAACACATGATTGGATAAAGAATAATAGTTCAGGGTGCAGGAACACTGTAGTAACACTGTTGTAAAACCATTGTTGGTAAACGTTTGTCTGTAATGATTTATTTGTTTCACATCATGTCCTACCATTTTCCGCTACATGGTTAATTTGTCATGCATTACTACTGTTCAAACAGTGTTTATTCCACAAGATCCTCCAAAACTAACTCATTTGACACCCACATCGTCTGTGTAAACATGAGGTCCAAATGACTGACTGAAGTTTCAGGTATCTGCAGATAAGGTTACACTAATACCAAGTTAGGTTATCTTGGCAACTGCTGTTGCTTATCTAGGACAGATAAACATGTCTGACAAGTCTGTTTTTTTTCTGCTTCTCTCCAGAAAGCTCTTCAAGACCCAAATGTTGCAGCTTTCATGGTGGAACCCATCCAAGGTGAAGCTGGGGTGGTGGTCCCAGACCAGGGCTACCTGACCAAAGTCAGAGACCTTTGCACAAAATACAATGTGAGTCTCAAGAAAAACTCCTATGGCTGTGTTAATAAGTATACTTATTATGTTTCAAGGCAATGCAGTGCAATGCTAACCCTTTAGCATACAGTGTTGGGATCTTATCTTAATTTCCCTGTCGGAAGATCTCCCACTCCTCAAGATCATGAGGCTTTGATTACTAAAGTCCTCTGTGTTTTGTCTAGGTGTTGTGGATTGCTGATGAGGTGCAGACAGGCCTGGCTAGAACCGGCCGGCGGCTGGCGGTGGACCACGAGGAAGTCCGCCCAGATGTGGTGATTCTGGGCAAAGCCCTTTCTGGTGGAGTTTACCCTGTAAGCATTTTCGTGGATGCCTAGTCACACTTCCTGTCAAATTATAGACTTGTTTGGCAAAAGTCAAAGGCTCAAACTTTACTGGCTTTTGGAGTCGCACAGGAGCATGGATCACAGCAGTTTCACAACTTTTACCTTTGCTTTAAGTGATTTTGTGTTTGTGTTCCTCAGATTAGTGCAGTGCTGTGTGATGATGAGGTAATGCTGACCATCAAGCCTGGAGAACACGGGTCCACATATGGAGGCAACCCCGTGGCCTGTCAGGTTGCTATCGCTGCACTTGAGGTCAGTGTTAAAGTGCACTTTCTTACTTATCTTTTCCTTGTGTGCTTATCTCTTAACAACTCAATAGTTTTTCTTGTTTTTGCCTTTGTTTTAATTGATTTAATGGAGAGAACTTCCAACGCAACATACCATAAAGTTAATCGAAAATCCTCTGTCTTCAACTGTTCTTGTTTGCAGGTGATGGAGGAGGAGAAGCTGGCAGAGAACGCTCAAAGGATGGGAGAGCTGCTGAGGGCCGAGCTGCAAAAACTGCCTAAAGACATTGTGACGACAGTGAGAGGGAAAGGCCTCCTTAACGCGGTCGTCATCAAAGAGACCAAAGGTACAGTGCTGAGCTCCTTTGAAAACAGCAGCCCTGTTGGCGATCAGTCTTGGTAACTTAGGGAACAATCTCAGCTAATAGGCTTCACTGTTCACATTAAAAAAGAAAACCCTGAATACACAGTTTCAGTCTATAGTCTTTGAATGATAAGTATCTATAAATGGTTGTCTCTATGTTCTGGAAATCAAAGCATCAAGACTTGATATTATGTTGTCTTTTTTTGGAGAAAGAAGTGGTTCATTTACACTGAATTAGCAAGCAGAACAAAACTATCTAACCATAGTGAGTGTAGAGCTATTTCATCCTAAGCACAGGTTGATTCAGATTAAGAAATTTAAAAGTAAGATGTCAAATGTACTGAGAAATGTTATTCTTCTACATGTAGCAAAAGGTTCTTTGTAAGCCAGAAAAGTTATTTGCACCTTGCCGTAACTCAATCTGACCTATATTCAAACACGTCCCCCTCGCTCCTTCAGACTACGACGCCTGGAAAGTGTGCTTACGCCTTCGTGACAACGGACTGCTGGCCAAGCCCACCCATGGTGACATCATCCGCCTGGCCCCTCCCCTCACCATCAAAGAGCACGAGCTGCGCGAATGTGTCGACATCATCCAGAGCACCATCATGTCCTTCTGAATAGCAACTACTCAACAACACTGACGACCTGCAAACTGATCATCCACATTAGCTCCAGCTACTGCATGGCCTCACAAAAAGTCACTCTAATCATTTATTAGTGCTTTTATTTTTATTTGTTTTCAAAGGTAGAGGTTCTTTGATGGTTTATTACTGTTGGAATGCAGTAATCACAGACTGTGTGGAGTGCGAGGCAACACTGACACCGTCCTGAAAAACTGCTCCATTGGGCTGCCCCAGGAAGGACTGTAACACCAGGCTGAAACATCAGTGGTTCATTTTAAATGTCCAAATTAATGTCTGATCTGGAAATGAGTGGTGGAAATAATTCATATCCAGTCTTCAGTGAAACCTTTAATTTTAAAAAAGGGAAAGTGGTTTTTTTTTACAAGTGAAACGTGCAGTCTAAACTTACAAAGACTTGATTCTGGTGGTGTACATGTTCACTAGACTACAGGTAGTCTACTAAACTGCTGCTGTCAACAAACACAAACCCTGTGAAGCGACTCTTGTCACATGGGATGCTGACCAGTGTGGGTATTTTTAATCTCCGGAGCGGGGAATACACACATCATTAAAAATCGTAGTTTACAGAATGGGTATAGGAAGGACACACATTTTCGCACAAAACCTCTGACAAAAGTTCAAACAGTTTTAATTTCCAGTTCAAATATAGTTACATAAAAGCAGTTTCATTTTAATTTAAGAAATGTTGTGATATATGTTACAGATGAGGAAATGTTGTCTGGCTCTTTATGCCAATAATTTGGTATATGTATTTGATGTGTAAGGATTAATGAGTGTTAGGAGGACTCATGCTACTAGTAAAGGCTGGTTTGGTTTGAAGTATTTACAGTATCTGTACATTGTTTCCTTGAACTTTCTGATGAATGTTTCATCTATTAAAAGAACAATGTCAATATTGTCTTTTCAAAGGCAGTATCACATTTGAACTTGTTACATAATCCGTTATTCTTCAAATAAATTCATGCAGTCGTTGCTGTGTTGTATGGAGCAATGCATTTTAGAACTTTTAACAGATCTCTGACAGCCTTGTCGTCCAGTTAGCTTTGCTGATTAAAACCACAACATTAGCTAGTGTAAAAACACCCCTTCTGGGTTTGAGTCAACAAAGGTAGGAGGATAAAATTCAGAGGAGGTCTTCGAACAGCTTAAGGAACAGGCCCTTGAAGGGCGTGTCAGCTTTGACTCAGTAAAGTCCTCAGACAGCTCATTTAAACAGGATCCACAGACAAGCCTGCCGTCTGCTTTGACAACATTTACCCCACCAGGCAACAGGCAACAAAGCATGCAGATACTTCCTGTTACACACCCTTTCTAGAGAAGTATCTTACTAGAGAACCCTTACTAAATGTACCACTAGATGGTGCTGTGCCCTCACTGAAATTAAACTCAGGATTGGTGCTGAAATGAAGAAAATAAAAACACTTACTGTGTTGAAGTTCAATGCAAAGCTTAATGTAGCAGGAAGAAATGCAGGGACAAGATACTAAAGCTTCACTGCAGATACAATTAAATCCTGACAAATCCAGGATACGTATTTACTGTCAAGCCTGCAAGGCACACCGTGGTTTGTGATCCACCTTTAAACCGGTCTCACAACCCTTCAGAGACTTGACACACCTGACACTTCAGACCACAAGACGTACTGTTCTGCACTGCATCTCGCAACAACAACCTCAGGCTAGTTGACTGCAGCAGTCTAAGGCTTTCTGCCCCCTGAGTGTTGACCTACAGGCAGCACAAATCCTGCTGCACAGACTGCATCCACTTTTAATTTCTCTACACTGCAGCAACAAAAACAGCAGCTGGAGTGAGAACACATGGTATCAGCTGAGGATTTCATCACTAATATATAGATATTTTAGTGGTGTGTACCAGAGTTGACATTATGAGGGCTGAATTGAGAGAGTTGGATAAATGAAGAGATTTTGTATTTAGAGTTTTTTGACGTGAAACAAGGAATTGTAGTTTAACAAACTCCAACCATGAGATCAGTTGTGATTAGCCAGCAGTAATTAACACATGGCCTCCCATGTTCTCATTCATTGCTTATTTAAAACCAGAAAAAAAAAAAAAAAATCCTGCAACAGACAGCTGGTATTTCATCTTCAAGCAGACGTACAAGAAAACATAGTGCATGCTGGATCAATAAAATCCACTCTTAATTAGTTTAATGCTTTGCACGTTTAATGGCGTACTCCTGGCCAACTCCTCTTTAACAGCCTTTTTTGGGGGGGGTTAGGGTTAGGGGTTAGAGGGTCTATGTTGGGTCTTTTTACATTGGTGTACGTAAAAAAGCAGGTGTAAAACCCAACATACCGTTTACCTTCGATTTTTTCAATGATTGTGTTTTGCATCTAAAAGTCCATCTTCTCTGTTGACCCAACTTTTAAAGATCCAACTTCTGTGTACGCAAATGACCACCAGATGGCACTATTATTCAGGTTTGTAGTAAATATTCAGGCTAAAAGCAGCAGGGCATGTGGAATAAATGTGTGAATGTGTAAATGAGCAAGTTATAGTATTATCATCAGGCAGGCCCGGACTGGCCTCGCGTGCATGTCTTTTTTTTTTTTTTTCCCTTCTACAGGCTGCGTCTGACTTTTTTAAAGTCTTCTTTCAGACCAATCAGAGGCCACTCGGCCAGTAGCATGTGAGGAGGACAACAAGATGATTGTTTTGTTTTGATTAACATCCACCCCAACAGTCCGTGTCAACCACACAGACAGCAGCGTGTGTGTGGAGGAGGGGGTGTGTCGCATGTCTGTCTGTGTGGTACCTGCTGCTGCTCCTGTGTGTGTGTGTGTGTGTGTGTGTGTGTGTGTGTGTGTGTGTGTGTAGCGAGGAGCGGAGCGGAGAGGAGAGGAGGACGAGTCCAGAATGGACCCCCCCCTAAAAAGAGGAAGGGCGATGCGGAGAGGGAGAGAGAAAAATAGAGGAAGGCACTTGAGGATGATGCGGCCAAATGCCATAAATTAACAAGTTTATTTAGGGGCCCCCCAGCCATGGCAGCGCCCCCCCCCCCCCCCCAAAAAAAAGAAAGATGCGTCAGCGTCAGACTCTGCGAGTAAGTTTTCTTGAAAAAACAAAACACTGGTTCTCTTTAGACGCCTTGTACACGTTTATATAATGTAAATATGTTGCGGCGCGAGTGAATTTTGCTGTCTGTTACTGACTTGCTGTTATGTATCCCGGCCCATACATGAAAGCTATTGTGTGTTCCAACCTCGGATTTAGGTTGGGGTTCCTTAGTATTTCCTTAGAGCCTATTTAAAATATTAGTCAATACTATGCTCTCGGACTGTGTGATGAGGGAATTCATTGACTTGGTCATACTCAAATCTGTTGGTGAAGTGAAACCACCAGCACCAAAAGAGCTGAAACCCCTCCTTCAAGCAGTGAACACGCTGGCCATCTCACAACACAGCTGAGTGTGAGCATGGCTTTAGTCAGATGAACATTGTAAGAACAACCTCCACCCTGGAGGTAAAAAGCATGTCAGCCTTGCTTTTTATCATGTGTGTTGGCCCTCCACTCAGAATGTTCAAACCAGATGTCTATGCCAAGTCTTGGCTTCAAGGTCATTGCTTAGCTAACAATCAGAAAGCAAGAACCCAAAACAATTGTCGACAAAAAAGCTGATTTTGACAGTCTTTGGAAACTGCTATGAAATACTGAGACTTGAAACTGAGAAACTAAAAACTGTTCACCCCAGGGGAGAAAAGGGAAAGTGTTGTAAAATGTTGGAAAGGAGTTGTAAATTCTGTACTGTCTTTAATAACACAAAAAAGAGATAATTGTTATGATTCTGCACTTAAAATAAACTTGGCTTGACTTGATTTGAGAGGATTCAGAAGTCTTATTTACAGTGTTTTGTTTTGTTAATGAATTTACATGAATTACACCTCTGCCCCCCCCCCTTTTTTAAAGGTGAAGAAAATTGACCATCCAACCGATTTTTTTCACAACTTGACTACTGTTTATACCCCTTCTTTTTTATTTGATATATGTATTCACAATTGTAGAGCTTTTTTAAGAAATTTTTTGGGATGATCAGTATTGTGACCTCTTGCTGGGGACAAGTGCAATAGCATGGACCTTCTAACCACACACCATACATTTAAACAAAGTTCCCCAAAAAAGATTTTAAAAAAAGTATATTCTAAAAATCACATAGGTATACACAATTCCTTTAGATTTAACTTTGTAAGTATGTGCCCTCCTGGCCGTCCTCCTCGCCCTCCTGGCCGTCCTCCTCGCCCTCCTGGTCACTGTCCTCATCCTCCTGGCCGTCCTCCTCGCCCTCCTGGTCACTGTCCTCATCCTCCTGGCCGTCCACACGCTGCTGTCTGTCTGGCCACAGATTCTCGTCCACATCGCAGCGTATATTCTCCCTTGCAATGCAACGAGGGAAGAAACGACGTGCATGTCGTAACCATCCCCTGCACTGATCTCCTGTAATATCTTCACACGCAGCATCCATTGCATGGAGCAGGGACCTCTGATTTTGAGCCTGATGCTCATAGAACTCTGCACCTCCAAGCGGAGGAAAAACTCCTCAATAGGATTGAGGAAAGGAGGTAGGTAAGGTGGTAGGAACACCATGACAATCCTTAGATGAGTAGTGAACCAGGCCCTGATGAGCGGGACACGGTGGAAATTCACATTGTCCCAAATGACAAAGTTTGGTAGGTGAGGCCCTACGAGACCTCTCTCATTTTCAGAGATCAAATCAGAATAAAGGAGGTCCAAGAAGATGAGGAGCTTCTGTGTATTGTACGTTCTTGACTCATTTTGACAATTGAACAGACTATTGTGCATGTGATGACTTATACAATGAAATGTTTCTGACATGTTTTGGAGAGAACGACCTTTAGACTGAGAATCAACAATCAGTTTAGATCAACAAGATCTAGTCATTGGAAATTGTGCTAAATGTAGGCTAACTGAGCTAACTGTCAGTGAGGACAAACGTGCTTGCGCCGAGGTCCGTTGGCATCTCTTTCTGCTACTTTTTATGTCCAACAGCAAGTAGATCCTCCTTAGTAACGGCCATACCCTAACCCTAACCCATAGCAACAATCAAAAACCTATGCAATAGGCTATTAAAATAAACAAATAATATAATATAAAGTTCTCACGTATCACTTTTTTTTTTTTGTTCTGTGACAACACTGGCTTTTGAAGCGGGTTACAATAGATAACCACACAGTCTCAGTACATAAGTTATAGGCAGCGTGATATGATAGTGATGAGGCATTTTTTCAATTGACAATGGTAAGGTGTGCTGTCTTTGAGCATATTCTAAATGTCTAGTTGACCAATCAGATTGCTTGGTCAGAACTACTTGTTGTATAGCTTCAATTATTACCTATTTTTCTTCAACACCTGACCATGATCTTTACCCTCCTCCTAACCACTCCCTACCACATCCCTGGAAAAAGAGAAAACAAAAGTATGTGCCACAAGCTTGGAAGTACCTTCATATCTGTAACCATTGTGGAGTTAGGAAACACAGAAGTATAGTAAATTGATTTAATAGATTTGTATCTTTTGGCTAGAAAGGTCATATACTCATGGAAAAAAGTACCTCTGGGCTTGCACTGTGCCCAGCTACCCACTGTCAAATTTGGTGCCCATAGCGCCACCTACATTAAGGTCAAGTTTGGCAAAATTATGCATCAAAAGGGGCCAAATGGTCTTAAATGTGCTCCTAAACACTTTCTAGGGGGGATGCAACTTGGTTTCAGGTTGCTGCCACCTTCCAAGCAAAAGTTATCCAACTAAAACCAACCGTACTTTGTGTGCAGGGAGGCTGAAACCCCCTGTCCTGGGTCAAAGTGCTCAAGTTGCACTTCACAAAAGTCATCACTCAAACCCTATACCAATGAGGTGAATGAAGAAACTTTTAAAACTGCACCACTGTGTCTTTTTCATGAGAGTAGTCATGAAAGTACACTGTTAAAGGGATTTGGGCTTTTAGTCAGAAGGACTATTGCTGTCAAGCTGAGAGAACTCATTGCCCACTACAACAAAGTAAGAAGAGTTACAACAACTTCAACTTGAAAAAAGCGCGGAAACTCATTAAAAACCCACGATAATCCATTCAGTTAGCTTCAGAAAATACGTCGTGGGCATTTCAGCCAACACGCATGCGCCCTAATGTGACGTCACGCGCAGTGTCGAACTGTAAATCCGAGCCCAGCGCCACCTTTTTTCCTCGGAGCCGAGCCGTCCAAGTAAGTACATTTTAAATTATTTTAGCTTAGTTAGTTCATCTGTTGGTAATGTACATTGGTCGTCTAATGTCTCTCCATCTCAAATGATCCGTCATGATGAATATTTCATTTTCGGAAATACGTTAGCATGTAGCGCTAGTTGGCTAACGCCGCCAGAGTGAAACAGCAAGTTCATGTAGGGTTGAGCCTCATATTCGATTGTAACAAGTATTCGGCACCGATAATATACTCTTATAGGAGTGAAACAGTGCGAGACCTGTCCTTATTATTACGGAAAAATGTGTGAACAGTGGGAATATTATACCTGGATCAACCCGCTAATAGGCAGGGAGGGAGGGAGGGACCGCGCGCGCCGACTGCGCCGCGGCACCGACGCCTGAATCACTCAGTGAACTACACTCTCCTGAATCATTTTCCTCTGAGGGATACACTTTCATGGCGACCGTTGTTCCCCGTTGTTTTAACAGATTTAGATTACCAGATAAACAAACTTAAAACGTTAGGCTGGCAGTAATGAGAAGAGAGTGAGACTCACCAGCTGTAGCAGGCACTAGGCAGGAGCGACGGAGGGAGATAGGGGTGTGTTATGTTCAAGTGTACCTCGGAGAAAACTTACTTTTTTTTTAAACTCTGCTAAATTTGCCACCGCAACAACTCACGTACAGTAGGACACAGCATGTAACAAGTAGTGTATAAAACCCGCAGTTTGAGAAAATGCGTGACTGCCTGATCATCTCATTGCGACAATTTGCGAGGGAACGGTGCATATTCAGTGTGAATCCTTCACTGAATGTACTGTGGGGTATACGTCCAGTGAACGGATCACTCACTGAGCCCAATTTGCCGAGTAGACCAGTTAAATAGCATACCATACCATTACTGCTGCCTTTTCTATCATCTCAAACCAGTCTGCTCATCTCCTCTGACCTCTGACATCAAAATGGCATTTTTGTCCACACAACTACCGCTCACTGGATATTTTCTCTTTTTTGGACCATTCCCTGTGAACCCCAGAGATGGTTGTGCGTGAAAATCCCAGTAGATCAGCAGTTTCTGAAATACTCAGACCAGCCCGTCTGGCACCAACAACCATGCCAGTTTCAAAGTCACTTAAATGCCCTTTCATCAGCAAGTCATCACCACATCTAGATGCCTAAATGCACTGAGTTGCTGCCATGTGATTGACTGATTAGCTATTTGTGTTAATAAGCAATTGAACAGGTGCACCTATATACTGTATATACCTATACTGAGAAGTTGATCTTGAATAAAACAGTACGGTAATTAATATATATTTCTTTCATTTCTTTGGGCAACAGAAATGCCTCAAAGGATGGAACAGTTCATGGTCAGGGTGCCACAGACACCAGCCTTTCCTGTTGCGGTAAGATTATGTTATTACACAGTTTCGTTGGGGTGTGTGTGTGTGTGTGGTTGTACTATTGTACTACTGTTTCATGTTTTTATCTTTTTTTAAGCATCTTGTGTTGCATTTTTATGTATGAAAGGTGCTATACAAATAAAGTTTGATTTGATACAGTTTGATTTGATAAGAAAGACAAATTTGCCTATGTTGTTGGTCAAGTTGATTAAAGATTAAGATTAATCAAATTTGCTTTGATTTTTAATACTTTCTTCTTCTCAAGCCTCTGTATGTTGAACCTCCTCCTTCGTACTTGCCGTCCCAACCTCAAGATGAAGGCAGCGCAAATAAGGGAGTAAAAACCGGGGTAAGTGCAGTAAATTTATCGACATATTGCATACCTATGTTACAACTAAAACAACCGCACTGACAGAATTCTTCTTTCTGTCTTTTTCAGTGCTGCCCTAACCACTGGACCAGCTGTGACTGGCTGATCTTGACAGCTATCGTTTTCTGTATCTTATTCCTGATAGTGTTAGGGCTTATTCTTTACTCAGTTTACACTAAGGGGTAATCTTGTTCAAAATAAAAACTGCTAAAAAAGATCACCATATAATGGTGCAAAAAAGCCCAATATCGCCCTACAAACCCCCAAACAGAGTTCTTTCCCTTCAGAGTTCTTGACTCAGTTTACACTAAAGGCTAATTTGTTCAAAATAGAAACTGTGAAAAAAGTTCACATGAAAAAAGTTCACCCTATCTGCTGTTGTTCATGAGTGTTGTTGAATTTAATACATTTATATATACATGTATTAATTTTGGTAGTCTGACAATGTCTACAGAGAGCAGTTTACAGTATATGTACCTGCTCCTGGTCCTGAGTGTGGTTCTCCTGCAGGTTTTGTCTTGTTAAAAGTGAGTTTTTTTTTCCTGTCCACCATCGCCCAGTCTTTGCTCATTGTCGGATCTGTTGGTCTTCTCTTTCTTTATTATGTAAGGCCTTAGCCTTATTGTAAAGTGCCTTGAGGTAATGTATATTATGACTTGGCAATATATAAATACATTTGAGTTGATCTGGACAGGATTGAATGGGACTCTGAATTTTAAAAATTTTAGATTGCTGCTTAAAACAAAGGTGAGGAAATCACTCCAAGTTCTTTTAGGACTTTTGAATAAGACCCCAACGACCTTTCAAATTTTGTTTTTATTTTTTTCAAACACATTTGAACAATGTACACTTACAACCTAACTGTAAAATGAACCCAATTGTAATATTATCTTGAACTTAATATAACCATAAACTAAGAATTACTTACATTAACCTACCATAATCTCATAACCTTTGTTTACCATTTACTGTTAAACACAAATTCACATCTTTATTTGAACACTTGGAGCAGAACTAAAAACAAATACGTTTTTGTCATTTATTTATTTTTTTTGGTCCAAAGGGCTCGATGATGATCCTCTCACCTCATCATAATATCCTGAACTTAACATAATCATAAACTAAGATTGACTTACATTAACCTAACATAACCTTTGCCTAACCTTAACACAACACTGTTACTATAAACAAATACGTCTTTGTCATTTATTTGTTTTGGTCCAAAGGGCTCCATGATGATGCTCTCTCTTCCTCGTACGGCCTTCATCCTCCTCAGGGCTGCAATCATATGTACAAGTTTATGAATAACTGAAATTCCAGACACATGCACTTACTGTATTTTTCATACATATTTGACTGTCAAATGATTACATCATTGTCATTTCTTAAAGGTACCATGTGAAGTACAGTTTGTTAGGTCACACTTATTAATCACAGTGTGCATTTGCATAATATTCATTGAACATATTGACTGTCACTCACAAGGTCCCTTTCTTCATTTACCTCTTGCCGCATCTCTTTGTCCGTACTCTTGAGCATTCCCCGCATATCCTCATGTATGACCACTGGTGTCTGTTAGAGCAAAACATTACATGATTATACCACTGTAACTTCTTAAATGTGCCACGTAAAGAACAGGGTGTTGGGTCAAACCTATCATCTCAGCAACAGCCCCGACATCTTAGCACAATCAGCTCCTGTGACCCTACATCTCCATATAGACCCTACAGTTGTTTACAGTTGTGATTTTTATACATATTTGACTGTTACTGACAAACTCCTTCTCAATGGTCTCATCGTCTGTGTATTTGTCTTCACTATTAAGACGTCCATCCATGCTCCCATGCCTCGTCAGAGTTGTCTGTTGGAGCAACACATCATGGGATTATACCACTGTAACTTCTTAAATGTACCTTGTGAAGTACACGGTGTTGGGTCACACTCATCATGACAGTATCAAACTCAACATCTTAGTACAGTCAAGTCCTGTGAGCCCACATCTTTGTACAGACCCCACATCTGTTTACAGTTGTGTCGTCTTAACATCATTAGAGACACGCATTCACTTATTTTTTTATACATTTTTTAATTTTACTCACAAGGTCCTGCTCCTCAATGACCTTGTCCTCATGCCGCATCTCTTCGTCCTTTCTCTCGAACCCTTCATCCACCTTGTTATATACAACCAGATGCCTCTTTGTGAACAAATCATCAGATCATTGACATTTCTTAAACATACCATGCGAAGTGCAATGAGATGACTAACACTGACAAATGACTAACACTGTTACAGGCAGAAATTCATTCTACCAAAGTTTTCCTCACCTGTGCACTGCCCTGGGCCCTTCCATGCCATTTAAGGGGAGGGAGTTCATCTTCCAGTATGTCATTGCTAAATAACTCTTGGCTCTGTCTTTTTCTGCGGCAGAAGCAAATCACGGTAATGGCAGCAATGATGACCACAACCACAGTAGGAACAGCTGCTGCTGTAGCTTCAAGTCCGTAGTTCACGGTCTGCGCTGATGTAATACTGAGCGTAACCTCACAGTCATCCATACCAACGAGACTTTCAACCGTACAGCGGTAAGTCCCACAGTCCAGCAGCGTCATCTTCGGTAAATACAAGGCACCACCAGTAGTGTCAACAAAGGCGTCACGATGCAACATCTGGTTTCCACTTGTCTTTGACCATCTGTACCTCAGAGGGGGGGTACCTTGTGAGGATCTACATCTCAGCACCACACGCTCACCAGCAGTAGCTTCACCTTCTATGTAACATACTGGCTTGCTTGGCCTTTCCATTACGTTCAGGATCATGTTTTTGATGTCAAGTTCAGGTAACTTCTTCACCTTGCATTGGTAAGTCCCTGTATCTGTCAGCCTCAGGTCGTGGATGGTTAATGAAGCATTGCCATTTTGAGGATCAGGAGATGTAAAGTGCACCCTACCCTTTACAGGATCATATAAGTTATTATATATCATGCCTCCAGTCAACCAGATAATGATCTTGTCATTTTCTTCTCTGTTTGGAGGCACAACGTTCCACTCTATCTCCATACGTTGCACGTTCTCAGAGGCAAATGAAAATTCACAATTAAGAGTCACACTTGATCCTTTAGAGACGTAATAGTGCCTCATATGTGAGATTATTTTCAGAGCACATGCTGGTCGTGTAGTGAAAGGGCAAAATAATAAATAAAATAATAAGATGATAAACAGCCATAGCCCAAACTTTCTGAAATATTTGGAACTCCGGGGGTTTGGTGGGAGACGGCACTTTGGTTGAAAAAACATTATAATGTCCTTGGATTGTTGGGGATGGGCTGGTTCTGCCTCACAGTGTGGGCTTCGCTGTAAAATGATAGGGGTATGAGGTTAGGCATGTAAGCTGGGTCTTTGCTCAGACTTACACTGACATATTGTCATGTTCCATAGTCTTGAGCCCTCCTTCCATATTCTCATACATGATACATGTTTATTAGAGCAACACACCACAGTTATCCCACGGTAACTTCTAGCTTCTACCATGTGAAGAACAAGGTGGGTCTTTTGGATACATGCTTCCAGTGATACCATTATACCAAAATTGTGCTATGAAAAACAGCACAATCAATTCCATCAAAGTCTTTCCAGTGAAGGACCTTTTACAGCAAAAGTGGATTTCCGCTTATCCTTATACAGAAACAATGAATAGTTGTACACCTCCTGTGACTCTAGCACAAAAAACACACTAAATAACATTTTAGTAGAAATGAAACAGGAAAAAGTGGGCTACAGTTTCAAACAAGAACATCAATTTAGCTAAAAAAAAAACTAAACAAAAACAAACAAACAAAATGGGTGGCCATAATTTCACACTAGAACAGTACTTGGGCAGAAAAGAAACAGGAAAAAATGGTCTAAATCTTTTCCCTGAAACAGCAATGAAGCAGAAAAGAAATTAGAACTTAACTCTTACCTAGAAATTAGCTGCCACTCCTGAAAAAGTCACGAAAAGTACCTGCACAGGAACCATGTGACACAAAAGCCGCGAAATGAGCCCGTGTGACCAATAAACTCCAACCAATCATAGCAAACTCCTGACATAGAGGTGGGGGTGGGGTGGGGGGGTGGGGGGGGGGCAGAGCAGGGTTACGTGAGGTGATTACGGTGGCCGACAAGTACAAACGCGCTGCATATACACGCAGGCGCTGCTCCAGGCCTCTAGAGGCAGTGCTGAGCTGCTACCCGAGAGACAGACAACGGACGTCTCGACCATTGCCTGGAATCAACGAAGAAGAAGAAGTGGTTCCTCTTCTACTTCGTTGATTTTTGCATTTGTTTTCTTATTTGTCGCGCATTTCTGTCTCTCGGGTAGCAGCTCAGCACTGCCCCTAGAGGCCTGGAGCACACTGGCTATGCTGCGTTTCGTTTTTGCATTTGTTTTCTTGTTTGTAGCGCATTTCTGTATTTGCAGCGCCTGCGTGTATATGCAGCGCGTTTGTACTTGTCGGCCACCGTAATCACCTCACGTAACCCTGCTCTGCCCCCCACGCTTCCCCCCACCTCTATGTCAGGAGTTTGCTATGATTGGTTGGAGTTTATTGGTCACACGGGCTCATTTCGCGGCTTTTGTGTCACATGGTTCCTGTGCAGGTACTTTTCGTGACTTTTTCAGGAGTGGCAGCTAATTTCTAGGTAAGAGTTAAGTTCTAATTTCTTTTCTGCTTCATTGCTGTTTCAGGGAAAAGATTTAGACCATTTTTTCCTGTTTCTTTTCTGCTCAAGTACTGTTCTAGTGTGAAATTATGGCCACCCATTTTGTTTAGTTTTTTAGCTAAATTGATGTTCTTGTTTGAAACTGTAGCCCACTTTTTCCTGTTTCATTTCTACTAAAATGTTATTTAGTGTGTTTTTTGTGCTAGAGTCACAGGAGGTGTACAACCATTCATTGTTTCTGTATAAGGATAAGCGGAAATCCACTTTTGCTGTAAAAGGTCCTTCACTGGAAAGACTTTGATGGAATTGATTGTGCTGTTTTTCATAGCACAATTTTGGTATAATGGTATCGCTAGAAGCATGTATCCAAAAGACCCACCTTGTTCTTCACATGGTAGAAGCTAGAAGTTACCGTGGGATAACTGTGGTGTGTTGCTCTAATAAACATGTATCATGTATGAGAATATGGAAGGAGGGCTCAAGACTATGGAATATGACAATATGTCAGTGTAAGTCTGAGCAAAGACCCAGCTTACATGCCTAACCTCATACCCCTATCATTTTACAGCGAAGCCCACACTGTGAGGCAGAACCAGCCCATCCCCAACAATCCAAGGACATTCTAATGTTTTTTCGACCAAAGTGCCGTCTCCCACCAAACCCCCGGAGTTCCAAATATTTCAGAAAGTTTGGGCTATGGCTGTTTATCATCTTATTATTTTATTTATTATTTTGCCCTTTCACTACACGACCAGCATGTGCTCTGAAAATAATCTCACATATGAGGCACTATTACGTCTCTAAAGGATCAAGTGTGACTCTTAATTGTGAATTTTCATTTGCCTCTGAGAACGTGCAACGTATGGAGATAGAGTGGAACGTTGTGCCTCCAAACAGAGAAGAAAATGACAAGATCATTATCTGGTTGACTGGAGGCATGATATATAATAACTTATATGATCCTGTAAAGGGTAGGGTGCACTTTACATCTCCTGATCCTCAAAATGGCAATGCTTCATTAACCATCCACGACCTGAGGCTGACAGATACAGGGACTTACCAATGCAAGGTGAAGAAGTTACCTGAACTTGACATCAAAAACATGATCCTGAACGTAATGGAAAGGCCAAGCAAGCCAGTATGTTACATAGAAGGTGAAGCTACTGCTGGTGAGCGTGTGGTGCTGAGATGTAGATCCTCACAAGGTACCCCCCCTCTGAGGTACAGATGGTCAAAGACAAGTGGAAACCAGATGTTGCATCGTGACGCCTTTGTTGACACTACTGGTGGTGCCTTGTATTTACCGAAGATGACGCTGCAGGACTGTGGGACTTACCGCTGTACGGTTGAAAGTCTCGTTGGTATGGATGACTGTGAGGTTACACTCAGTATTACATCAGCGCAGACCGTGAACTACGGACTTGAAGCTACAGCAGCAGCTGTTCCTACTGTGGTTGTGGTCATCATCGCTGCCATTACCGTGATTTGCTTCTGCCGCAGAAAAAGACAGAGCGAAGAGTTATTTAGCAATGACATACTGGAAGATGAACTCCCTCCCCTTAAATGGCATGGAAGGGCCCAGGGCAGTGCACAGGTGAGGAAAACTTTGGTAGAATGAATTTCTGCCTGTAACAGTGTTAGTCATTTGTCAGTGTTAGTCATCTCATTGCACTTCGCATGGTATGTTTAAGAAATGTCAATGATCTGATGATTTGTTCACAAAGAGGCATCTGGTTGTATATAACAAGGTGGATGAAGGGTTCGAGAGAAAGGACGAAGAGATGCGGCAAGAGGACAAGGTCTTTGAGGAGCAGGACCTTGTGAGTAAAATTCAAAAATGTATAAAAAAATAAGTGACTGCGTGTCTCTAATGATGTTAAGACGACACGACTGTAAACAGATGTGGGGTCTGTACAAAGATGTGGGCTCACAGGACTTGACTGTACTAAGATGTTGAGTTTGATACTGTCATGATGAGTGTGACCCAACACCATGTACTTCACAAGGTACATTTAAGAAGTTACAGTGGTATCATCCCATGATGTGTTGCTCCAACAGACAACTCTGACGAGGCATGGGAGCATGGATGGACGTCTTAATAGTGAAGACAAATACACAGACGATGAGACCATTGAGAAGGAGTTTGTCAGTAACAGTCAAATATGTATAAAAATCACAACTGTAAACAACTATAGGGTCTATATGGAGATGTAGGGTCACAGGAGCTGATTGTGCTAAGATGTCGGGGCTGTTGCTGACATGATAGGTTTGACCCAACACCCTGTTCTTTACATGGCACATTTAAGAAGTTACAGTGGTATAATCATGTAATGTTTTGCTCTAACAGACACCAGTGGTCATACATGAGGATACGCGGGGAATGCTCAAGAGTACGGACAAAGAGATGCGGCAAGAGGTAAATGAAGAAAGGGACCTTGTGAGTGACAGTCAATATGTTCAATGAATATTATGCAAATGCACATCTGTCCCATGATTTATCTGATGCTCTGAAGGTCACACCACTGTAAAAGAAAAAATGTAAGGTCTATAGAGAGATATAGGGTGACAGCACCTGACTGTACTGAGATGTGGGGTTTGATACTGTGATTAATAAGTGTGACCTAACAAACTGTACTTCACATGGTACCTTTAAGAAATGACAATGATGTAATCATTTGACAGTCAAATATGTATGAAAAATACAGTAAGTGCATGTGTCTGGAATTTCAGTTATTCATAAACTTGTACATATGATTGCAGCCCTGAGGAGGATGAAGGCCATACGAGGAAGAGAGAGCATCATCATGGAGCCCTTTGGACCAAAACAAATAAATAACAAAGCCGTATTTGTTTATAGTAACAGTGTTGTGTTAAGGTTAGGCAAAGGTTATGTTAGGTTAATGTAAGTCAATCTTAGTTTATGATTATGTTAAGTTCAGGATATTATGATGAGGTGAGAGGATCATCATCGAGCCCTTTGGACCAAAAGAAATAAATAAATGACAAAAACGTATTTGTTTTTAGTTCTGCTCCAAGTGTTCAAATAAAGACGTGAATTTGTGTTTAACAGTAAATGGTAAACAAAGGTTATGAGATTATGGTAGGTTAATGTAAGTAATTCTTAGTTTATGGTTATATTAAGTTCAAGATAATATTACAATTGGGTTCATTTTACAGTTAGGTTGTAAGTGTACATTGTTCAAATGTGTTTGAAAAAAATAAAAACAAAATTTGAAAGGTCGTTGGGGTCTTATTCAAAAGTGCTAAAAGAACTCGGAGTGATTTCCTCACCTTTGTTTTAAGCAGCAATCTAAAATTTTTAAAATTCAGAGTCCCATTCAATCCTGTCCAGATCAACTCAAATGTATTTATGTATTGCCAAGTCATAATATACATTACCTCAAGGCACTTTACAATAAGGCTAAGGCCTTACATAATAAAGAAAGAGAAAACCAACAGATCTTACAATGAGCAAAGACTGGGCGATGGTGGACAGGAAAAAAAAACTCACTTTTAACAAGACAAAACCTGCAGGAGAACCACACTCAGGACCAGGAGCAGGTACATATACTGTAAACTGCTCTCTGTAGACATTGTCAGACTTGCAGCTATAATTAGAGCAGTACTTCACTATAAAAGGGATATCAGCAATAACAGATCACATGACTAAAGAAACAGTTTGTAATGACAGTGACAGTCGTGACAATGATACGGACAGCTGCTTGTTATACTGAGTATTAAGTTAAGGGATCGTTGTACATCGAGATCCTGCAACTGCCAGATCAGCTACACCTGCAGGATGAGGGCAGGAGGAGAGAGGACGGAGGGAGAAACACAACGACGTGAAATAAACAAAAAGTTACTGAAAAGTATTATGAAATATTCGCCTTTGAGATGCTTCTAGATTCTCATCTATGGTCGGCCTGACTGATGAGAATTAGAAAAGATATGAGGCTTGAAAAGTCCACACTTCTTCAACCTGAAGTGATTAACTCATCTTTGTTTTATGTGTCAGTTTGCGACCTTGCATTTGTACTTGACATCACTTCACTACCTCCTTCTGTCTGTGAAGTATCAGCCTTTGAAATATTGAAATCAATTCATTTTTATTGATATAGTGCAAATTCACGATATACATTATCTCAAGGCACTTTATAGTAAGGCCACGAGCTGAAATAATGATGAAAGAGAAAACCAAAATGCATCTAAATCTCAGGAAACACTAGGTGATGGTGGAAAGGAAAACATTCATATATATTCATGTATTTGGAGAAATGTGCCTGATTTTGCAACCTATCATGTTAGGAAGACATCGGTGCGCATGGGAGAGTGGCTCCCACTCTGCTCTCACGTGGGACGCTGAACTGAGCCACTGTGGTCCGGGGCCCCTATGTGGAGGAGGCGCTTCGAGGCTTGGAAACTGCATTTGTCCATCTCCCCCACATTTTTAACCCCAAATAAGGAAGGTTGTGTGGTTACTTGTAAAATAAAGTAATGGGGTTAGGGTTACACCCACACTATGGTGTATAGCCTATTTGACAGCCCTACCCATGGTGCACTGCTACCGCACTACACCATAACAAATAAGGATTGGAGGTGGAGGGATGCCTGTCACTGCCATGTGACGACACTGCAGCTCCTCAGTCAGCCTTTGAATTAAAAAAAATAAAAACACAATTTAGACAAGCATATGCAATACAACTTAAAAATTTCATACATTTCAGAGAGTAAACAAGAAGTGATGTTTGGGGGAAAAAAAAAAAAAAAAACAGTGAAAATTTCTTCCACAAACCTGCTGAGTGGATCAGCATCATCCAAAATTTGGCGAAGCAGCACGTAGGGGAACACCCTGCCCGACACCATAAGATCATGGACATCCTTCTTGGCCTCCTCCACTGCTGTGTCAATGGCTTCTGGCGTGCTGTCTTTCATGCAGACCCGGCGCAGATGCACTGACAGGGAGTCCTTGGTCTTCAAGCACAACAGGCAAAGGAGATAGTGCCTGTTGGGCTTCCTGGACATGTTTCTCTTAATCTGAAAAAAGAAGAAAGAAACAAGCAAAAAATAAAGAAACAACAAAGAGCAGCAGGAAAAATGTAAGTCAAAGAAGAAAAGTCAGCAGCAAATTTTGGAGTATATATTTTACACTTTTGATGGTGTTCAGTGAACACCAAACTCTCTGACCGATATAGACACCAAAACTGGTGTTAAATGTACACTTAAAGAGTACAATATACACTGGGATTTTTGCTGTGTAGAAGTAATCACTCCTCTTAAGAGAGGATTGGATTGCAAATCATGTGTGCCTGTACCTTTGCCTTTCTTTGGACCGAAATCCTCGAAGACCAAGCCCTTCCAATTCTGTTCCTTTATTGACCGCATGAGGAAATCTTTGTCCTCAGCTTTCTGTTGAGGGGAACCCAGGCCCTCAACACACTGCAGTTCAAAACAATGAAAAAACAACAAAAAACAAAAAAAACGCAATGTTTCCTAGTCTGTTTGATTGCTGCAAGCATGCTTTTAATGTAGTAATGCCGATCACTCACCTGGACTTCAAACGCTGCAAATCCGATGCAGGGTTGGACAACGGGACCCCGCCTGCTGTTAATCAACTGTCCATAAAAATGGAATTTTACCATTAATTAACAATAAACTACAGGCAAAAATAACAGAGGATTTTCTGTTATTTAATGGTATATCTCTTGTGAAATAGCAAGATATTTTCGGTCATTTGATGGTGTTTTTCGGACATTTGAGCAGCAGCAGCAGTCACAGCCCAGCTACCGGGCTGAACACAGGCCTACCAACAGGCTCACCTACAGCAGAAGCAAAGATTTTAAGGTGAGGTGTTTCATCAGCAATTTGACACATAGTGCCTTAAAATGCCACCAAGAAAAGCAGAGGCAAAACAGGATGAGGAGTATGTGTCTCTCACACAGGTATCAGATCTTCTGCAACAGCAGAAAGATGTTCACTACACTTTTACACCAACGACAGGACAACTTTAAAGGTTTTGTTAAAATCATTATGGAAAAATCACTCTGAGACTTTTAGGACTTTTAAATAAGACTCCAACGACCTTTCAAATTTTGTTTTTATTTTTTTGAAACACATTTGAACAATGTACACTTACAACCTAACTGTAAAATGAACCCAATTGTAATATTATCTTGAACTTAACATAACCATAAACTAAGAATTACTTACATTAACCTACCATAATCTCATAACCTTTGTTTACCATTTACTGTTAAACACAAATTCACATCTTTATTTGAACACTTGGAGCAGAACTAAAAACAAATACCTTTTTGTCATTTATTTATTATTTTTGGTCCAAAGGGCTCGATGATGATCCTCTCACCTCATCATAATATCCTGAACTTAACATAATCATAAACTAAGATTGACTTACATTAACCTAACATAACCTTTGCCTAACCTTAACACAACACTGTCACTATAAACAAATACGGCTTTGTTATTTATTTGTTTTGGTCCAAAGGGCTCCATGATGATGCTCTCTCTTCCTCTTATGGCCTTCATCCTCCTCAGGGCTGCAATCATATGTACAAGTTTATGAATAACTGAAATTCCAGACACATGCACTTACTGTATTTTTCATACATATTTGACTGTCAAATGATTACATAATTGTAACTTCTTAAATGTACCTTGTGAAGTACAGTTTGTTAGGTCACACTCATCATGACAGTATCAAACCCAACATCTTAGTACAGTCAAGTCCTGTGAGCCCACATCTTTGTACAGACCCCACATCTGTTTACAGTTGTGTCGTCTTAACACCATTATCTGAATCATAAAACAGAGACATGCGTTCACTTATTTTTTTATAAGTTTTTGAATTTTACTCACAAGGTCCTGCTCCTCAATGACCTTGTCCTCTTGCCACATCTGGCTGCCTTTGCTCGTCTTGTCCTCGTAGTCCTCCTGCAGCTCACGCATCTCCAGCTGAGACTCCTTCTGCATGTCGGAGGGACTCAGGCACAGTTTGGTGTTGCAGTCTCCCCTGAAGGTGCGGCGCCGTGACATGTTGCAGGCACCGACAAGGATCAGCAAGAGGATCAGGAATAAAACTCCACCTACAGCCCTGCCGACGATAGCGCCCTGGCTGCTGTCGGGTAAGGGAGCTGGCGTCAGGGAGGTGAATAGAGCTTGCCGCTGGTCCACAGCAGTGCTGGTTCCGGAGGCGTCATGCAGGAGGGATGCAGTGGTGCTGGGGGCGGCCGTGGTGGTGGGGGGATCTGCAGAGCAAACGTGATGAAAAGATTTAAACAGAGAGGAAGGACGGCAGATGGAGTGAGGAGTCCTAAAAATAAAGGGGAGAAAGACGCTCTTTATGTTCTGTAACAACTGATGAAGCGAGTGTAAATGGTTTTCAGATTAACTTATAACAACACAACAGAGCAAGCAAAGTTTTTGGATGATAGGAGTATGGATGATAGGAGTTGGCAATTGAAACAGTAAGTGTTTTCTGTCGTTATTTCTGGCTCACACTAGGAGTCAGGCTGTTAGCAGACTGTTTTTGTTGTGACTGTGTCACGGAGCACTCGCCCTTACTCTCCGAGTTTCGATAGTAGGGTCGGCTGACGCGGGTCACGCCCTCTATCTATTCATAACCGGCGAAATCCCGAGGGGGTGGGTTCAGCTGTGGCAACAAGCTGTGAGGGGGCACAGTATCACTGTATCCCTTGAGTGAGTGAGTTAGAATCAAAAGCAGCAGTTGCTTTGTTTGGAGAAGGATTAAAAGGAGCAGAGAAGAAGTGAAAATAAAAAGAGATGCAGAGTTCTCAGGATCCACGTCCTGACTTCACAATAATGAACTCCATGGACAGACACAGGAAGCAGATGGGAATCATTTCGTGTCCTGTGAGTTTTTCGACAAGGATTTATGTCAGTGAATCAATGGCATTTAACAAATGCAGGGAAACCCCCTCTAGTCAAAACATACCTTGTACCCAGAGGGTTACATCCTGACTGCGGAGGCCGATGTCATTCATCACTTCACAGCGATATACTCCAGAGTCATTACGGTCCAACGGTCGAGTGAAGGCAAAGCTATTGTTTGAGATCTCAACACCCTCAGGCATCGATCCATCCAACCTGTGCAGAAATAAAACATTACATAAATCTCAAGGTATACATCATACAGTTATACACAGACTTGAAGACAAAGACTAAAAGTTCATGCATTATTTTAAAACCTACGCTAAGAAGGTTATGCTTTCAGTTTGGTTTGTTTGTTGGTTTGTTTGTCAGGAGGATTACATAAGAACTACTTTTCCAATTTTCATAAAATCTTGTGGAAGGGCGTAGAATGTATGCCATACAGGAGGTTAAAAATTTAGGAGCAAAGCAATGCAGCGCTTTTATCTTACTAGAAAACTGAATTCATATGACATAAGCAAGAATATTTTGGAGACTGTTTGTAGAAGTGTTTAATATGTGTACATGGTATGGGTCCTTGGGGCAAACTGTCCAGAATCACAAGCATGACCAGTAAAATTACTGGCAAAGACCAGAAACAACTGGGATGTATATATAAAACACAAGTGAAACAAACAGCCCAGCAAATTATATCTGAACCTATTCCTTCATTTTCTAAATAATTTATACAACTTCCTTTAGGAAGACACTATAGAGCCACTACAGCAACAAAGACCATTTATAAAAAAATCTTTCATGCTAAATGCAATACCTAAATTCACAAACATCACTCAGACTTTGCCTTCTGCTCAAGACATTTGATTTTCGTTTTGCCAGTCTGCTCTCCGTTTTATATTACTCTTCTACTCTGGACTGCAGCCACAACATCCAGGAAATTTTGCACAGGCTGCCACTGCAGGATAGCTTGCTGTTAGTTAAGGAAATGCTTGATTTGATATGGAGCAGAGTTTTCTATGCATGGAGCAGAAATTTTAAACGTCAATATTGCAGTCAATAATATTATTTTAATTGTGGGAGGCCAAAATCATGATCGAGATTAATATTTGATTAATTGTGCATCCCTGACTTATCTGCACCTATAGGATGACAGTCTACCAAAATGGGTATCCCAGTGATCACATCTTTTCAAGGATCGGTGAGATTTGATCTGGAAGTTTTTCTACAGTTTTTGGAGATACTGACCTGGTCCATGTGAAGTGATGAGCACGTGGGTTGGCTTTGGCATCACAGATGAACCTCACATTCTCTTGACCCACATGCCAATTTTTGTCAGTTCCTGTTATCGATACCATTGGTGCAACTGTGAAACAAAATAAAACAAAAGGTTATGATTCTAAAAAGTTGCATCATTTACAGAGAGCAAAAAAATGATAGTGTTTTCTTTATTAAGGCTGTATTTTTTTGTCACCTCAGGCTGGTCGTGCTGACCAAAATGTATTTTATTTTTATTTCAAGAGGTAAAAGTCTAGGACTCAATAATCAGTCACTGTGATCCAGCAGCCTGATGACAAACGAGCTTTTCCAGAAGGAACAAAGCGTGCATTGTAAGCACAGTAGGGAGACAAAAAAATGACAAAAACAAAGGCTGTGCAGGACTGTAGCAGGGTACAGCATCTGCTGGTGAACGAGAGCCAAGAGAACAAACAAATGACCCTGGGTTGGTGGAAAGTTAGAAAATGACAGAATCACTCAGACAGTGGATGTACTGCAGCTTGCAAAAAAACTCCAGTGCCTCACCATGACAAAGAAAAAAAACAAAGGAAAATGAAGCACATGTTAAACACTGACTTAGATATCCAATTTTTCATTTTGAGTTCTCTGGAGGACAAGTGAGGAACTCCTTATAACACACAGGAAGATGCCTCAGCTTGCAGTGCCCACTGACCCCTTTCACACAGCTCGACATTTGAAATTGTTCTTCTTTTGCACTTAAAATCCCTCGCCTCTGCATTTGACATGATTTATTGAGCTCAAAAGTCTCTTTCTTCCTGTTAACCTCGGTCTTTCTGCATCTCCATCCGCTGCCCCCAGCAGCCTCCAGCGACTTGTGCTGCTGCTGAGGCCTAATCAGTGTTTCATAAAATACCTTCATTAGTCTGCACTCACACAGTCCAAACACAGGCCACAACCCTTACTGCATGCCAAGGAAGTATGCATCAATGATTATAACATTAAGACAACTCTTAAATGGCCCCTTTATGGGCAAAGAAGGTAAGGTGGTGAGCAGACTATTCATAAATCAAGCTATCAGCATGGGTTCATATCAATATGAAATAGTGTACCTGTCAGGGCTGCACAATTAGAGCTATAATAATGATTACTTTGCTACAAATAATGGATGGACAATGGCAATAATGGATCATGATTATCCAACTTGGTAATGTGCGGGGACACATGTTTTTCTCTAGTTCTGACTAACAAAAGTGGACACTAAAAATTTAATTAAAACTTGTTATGAGAACAAATGAAGAGTCAATAAACATTTCACAAATAATTGAGCAGCCACAGAAGATGTGAAGTAATGCACTGCAGCTAGTTAAAGATGGTGACATGAACGCCACAAAACCATTCAGACTAACTTTGAATATTTTCAGGTGGGCCAGATATTCTATATTTTTGTTATTGTAGTTTTTATCAAATATTGCTGAAACAGGAGTAAATAGAGCTTTTGTTGGGGCCTGCATATTTAGTTAGGTAGGGAGTATTTACTGCAGCAGGACAGCATAAGTGGGATTGACTCTATATATGGTAAACTATAGTGCCCATGTTCATCGTCACCTGGTGCAAAACACATACACATCTTTTTTTTGTCCAGGTCCTGAGTCCAAAAACTGCTATTGCAATTTCTGCTCACCAAGGACTTGCAGCATTAAGAGCTCCTTTTATTATTTCCATTTGATTACATAAAGAAAAATACAATTTTTCTGGTTAAAAATCTTCCTATAAACCTGAAAAAAGCTAATTTGGGCTTGAAATGTTGCTCTTTTCCAACAATTCATTGTTGGTTTTGGTCTTTTCAATAAGAAAAATATAGTATATCACCACACTTTGCTTGCCAGTTGTAAGAAAACACAGAAATTAAAAAGGTATTTTAATCTTCCAAAATCTAATCAATTTCAAAACTTCCAGGTTTGTAACTTTACGTAACTAAATAATACCTCCTTATTATCCCCACTAACTCTGTAATTGACTCAATTTTGGCCCACAAATCAGAAAGGTGTTACCCAAACAATGTACTAAATCTCCCATCTCACAGAAGCCTCTCTTGACAAAATCAAAACGAACTGAGAGGATGAACTCGGCAAAGTTATAGATGACAACGAGTGGGCCGGTGCATAAATGTCAGTGAATAACAGTATGTCTTGTTCCAGGCTCAATCTGATACAATTTAAGTTTGTCCATCACATCAATTTAACTGAAAACTCTCAAAAATAAATTCCAGTGTCGCAGAAACCTGTATTTGATGCCACATGTCACCAGCAAATACAACACACATTTTGGTCTTGTCCTCGTCTACAAGGTTACTGGACAGGTTATTTTCAAACACCTTGCTGAGGCCTTAAACATTGTGCTAACACTGTGTGCAGAAATGGTCACTTTCGGGGTATTACAAGGTCATCCAATAATTAGGAAGGTAACAAAGGACAGTATTGCCATTGCATCCTTATTAGCACATGGCTCAAAAATGTTAAAAAGAGTCCCTAATGTTCGTTGTATTCATTGTACCTGTGAATAATATATTTCTTAAAAAATAAATAAATAAATAAAAAGGTCTTATAACTCAGCACTTACATTGAACACTTAGTATGTATGGTATGCGAAACTCTGTTTGCAGAGCGGGGTGTCGCACCACACAGGTGAGTGTCTTTCCCTGGGCGTAGCTCTGTGGCTGCCACATGTAGCGCACATGTATGGTGCTGGTGCCGTTGGGCTCATCCATACTTTGCCTCTCGCTTCGTCCGTACAGCTCCGTCTCCCAGAACACCTCAGCAACGGGACGGCCACGCTCCGCGATGCAGGTGGCCACCAATGACTCATTCCCACCATCCAGCAGAGCTGTGGGACTGGCAGACACATAAGCCTTTGGCTCCGCTGTGAGAAGAAAGGGGGGGGGGGGGGTGACAGAATGGAGAAAAGATTACAAAATCAGATGATGTATGTATACCACTTCTATGTAGCATGTACTCATGGCTTGATATCTCCCCCTAACGAACACCTGCCCCACTCCATACAAATGACCAAAAAGTGTCTATAGGGGGGGAAAGGGTGGAAAAGGTTAAACCTGACAAATCAGTTTTTCACAGTGAGTGACAGTGAAGTGACTGAGATGAGTGGGACCACAGCACAGCAGCTTACACACAGCTGCAGAATCCTAAAGGGATTTAAGTCTGCATGTCCTCTGTCCAGGTAGTAATTTAAAAAGTCAGGTAGCTTCAGACAGTAGTTTATCCCTCCAGGGAAGACACTTAGTGGTCACCTCAACTTTGCTTAATCACAACCAACAATGCCCTGCTTTGGAAAGAACAGCATGAAGAAGCACTCAGTACAATGAGAAAGGAAGTGTCAGAGCTCCACTTTACCTAATACATCAACATGGGTGGATGCTTGGGTGATGCCCAGAGGATATGTTACCGCTGTGCAGGTGTAGGGCCCGATGTCTGCAAAGCTAGCTCCACTGATGGTAATGGTAACATCTTGCACAGATGGGGAGACAAATGAGGCGCGTCTGACATAACCCAGAGAGATGAAGATCCCAAATTCGGGGCTGAACCCTGCCAAGGTAATGTTGCCTGTAGGAAGACAACGTTCCCACGAGCTCTGTGTGAGACTGACGTTGGAGCCCACTTCTATTCTGCAGCTCAGTGTGATGTCCTTCCCCAGCACTGCTTTCACTTTCTCAGGAACAACCACCTGGAAACTGCTCACACCTACTGAGAGAGATGGAGAAAGATAAGAATCAGATAAACAACAGCAACACATCATTTTTTTGCAGCTTTAATTCAATTGTAAAGATGCATTGCTCAAGACACTTTCACTGGAGTGGAATCAGACTTCATGGTTTTTCTGATGTGTTGTCTAGCGTTGGTAGAAAACTGTCTGCGAATTCAAATCTAGCTTTAAGTTTCTCCTCATCCACTGTGACAGCTGCAGCACCACAGAAGAGGATGTGCTATCACCAGACGAGATTAGAATTCAAAGTATAGGAGCTGGAATGTGCTAATCCAGGGAGCTACTGTAGTGTGGATAAAATTACTGTTTTTCTAGAGTACTGATCAGCATTTACACTAGAAAAAAGGACAATGGGGCTGCAGCTAATGATGACTAATGATGTCAGTTATTTTCTCAATTAAACAATCAATGGTTTGTCAAAAGAGTGACCTACATCTTCTTACATGTGCTTTTTAATCAGCACTTTTCTTACTTAATAGGCTGTGTTGTGTTTTACTGGCACACGGCGCACACACACACACACACACACACACATATCTGCTGCATGTTTAATAACGGTAAGGTGTTGGCCTACATTTTTCTGAATATATCTAGTATGTTCTGTGCTTAAAAAATAAAAATAGAACATTTTTTCATTCATGGGAATCCCGTTTCCTGGGATTAAACCCTATTTCAGACATTGTAAGAGGAATTAGATGTCACTTCCTGTCTCCACTAGTTGGCGCTATGACTTTGACTCCTGATTGTCATGTAGATGTGTTCAGGGTGGTACTTTCATCATACCTGTGAAGTCTGGTGCAGATCAAACCATTTATACCAAAGTTATAGCAATTTCGTGTATCATGGCTAGAAATCAAACCTCGAACTTTTAATAAGCATCATTGTCTAGATGGTACACACCAGTTATGATCTCAATTAGATCATTTCTGTAGGAGGAGTTTGTTAAAATGCAATGCGTAGGAAATGTCAAAATTGACCACAAAATTCAAAATGGACGATATTCCTGTTGAGTTTAGCCTATGGGTCCATAAGACTTTTTTGTGTGTCTGGGTGTGATACATGTGCTTACCAATTTTCGTGCATATTGGTGGACTGTGCTATGGGGGCTATTGTTGTGAGAGGGTGTGACCAAGCAATTTAGCCACGCCCATTGACGAAATTCAAATGATATGTTCAGGCCCGGACTGTTAATAAACATGTGAAGTTTCAGGCAGATCCAACAATGTACAGCGCAGTTAAAGCAACTTCCTGTGTTTTGGCGAAACATCAACCTTCGCCGTGCTGTCAGGGCAACACCGTTTGACGACACCTCATGATCTTCACAATATAGCATTACCAAGGTCTGAAGACCTGTCTGAGTACATTTGAGTTGGATACGGTCAACACGCTCGGAGCAGCATGTCAAAGTCTAAAACATGTCATGTCCTGTCCCCAGCAGGGGGCGCTATGACAGTCATGTAATATTGCCATGTAGATGTTTACAGGGTGGGACTATGATCAAAGATGTGAAGTTTGGTGCAGCTCAGACCTTTAATGCTAAAGTTATAGCAATTTTGTGTATCATGGCGAGACATCAAAATTCACCTACACTTATGGCCACGCCCTTCAAAACCTACCTACAGTATTATATACATGTATACCTACAGTAAACCTACAGTATTTAAGGTGTGTTGTTTGAGCTGTAAGTCAGAGAGATTCATGTTGGCCTCCAACGCAGCACAGCCCGTTTGAACACAACGAGGACTAGCCGAGATTGTATCGGTGGCTAACGGTAGAGCAACTTCTTTCATGAGCCTCAGAAGTGGAAAAATGACAAAGAAAGCGTTAACTCACAGGTAAGCACGAACAAGGTGAGAAGTGACGTCAAAAGTAGCCGTCTGTTAGAAGGCAAACTCCTTTTCTCCATGTTTCCTTCGTGTCTGCGTGTCTGTGAGTTAGCTCGCACTCTGGATCAGGCACGTGCGGGGGGGGGGGGCGGAGAGTGCTGGAGCACCTGCTCCTTCGCCCCTTGATGCCCAAAGTGCCCTTTTGTCAGTGTTTTTTTTTTTTTTTTTTTTGTAAGTGTGTGTGTGAAAGTCTGTCTGTGTGGCCCAAAATAATAAATAAACAAAGTAATAATAATTTAGATCTGTCCTCGGTCGGTCACATGATCCACGTAGACGGGCCCAGACATATCTTGTAGCTACCAATCCGCAATGAAACTTTTTTGGGGGAGGGAAAGTTAATGTGCTTAGCAAGCTCAGTCATGAATACAAATCACTTTGTTGCAGTGTTTTCTGGCAGGAACGGCTTGCCATACAAAACGGCGTTTTTTACGCGCGTTCTTGGAGGACTTCATTACGGCGTAAAAAGCGGCGTTCTTTGTGCGTATTACGGCGTTAAAAACGGCGTAAAATCTAAAAAAACCCCCGGCGTTTTTTACGCCGTAATGAAGTTGAAACGCGACTCAATGTGGCGCATTTCTATGGCAAGCCGTTCCTATGGCAAGCCGTTCCTGCCAGAAATACGCCACATTCAGTCGCGTTTCAACTTCATTACGGCGTAAAAAACGCCGTTTTTTCAGATTTTACGCCGTTTTTTACGCCGTAATGCGCAAAAAGAACGCCGCTTTTTACGCCGTAATGAAGTCCTCCAAGAACGCGCGTAAAAAACGCCGTTTTGCGCATCAAAACGCGCGTAAAATACGCGCGTTTGTGCGCACCACAACGCGCGTAAAAAACGGCGTTTTCCTAGTATGATAATAATCTCCACCCTTCTTTTCTCTCAGCCACTGAACTTGAAGCGTCTGCGCCCAATCGCTGATCAAGACAAGCAGACCAAATCAGTTCAGCACAGATCTCCTTTGTGGCATAGTTTGTCCTGACTTACCTTGTAGGTAATACAAGGTATTTTGGGTGATAGGCAGGAACACATCCCATAAAATAGCTTTGTCGTTATTTTAAATTCATCTTCCATGCATCGTTTATTTATTTTTCTTGGTCAATGCTTCTATGTTGTTGATTTTGTTGATTTTCACCGGTTTACTCCCTGGCCAATGAAGTGAAGTGGTACAGTGGTTAGAGCTCTGGAGACACACACACACACACACACACACACACACACACACACACACACACACGTATGTATATGTATCTATATGCAGCCAAAATATATGTCTATATATCCTAACAATGCATGGAAGGGGAGTTTAAACAACGACAGAAATGAGAGGAAGTACAAGTACACACAGGCTTCTGCCACCATGTTTACTAACACAGGGCTGCAAAGTCAGTGGGTTTACATCCAAACAAATACATACAATACAAAGGATTCGAGTAATTAATGCCACTCGCACCTGTAAGCTAAAAGGTCTCTGTTTCAAAGTCCAGAGCTCTAACCACTGTACCACTTCTTCACTCCATTGGTCATGGAGTAAACCAGTGAAAATCAACAATAACATAGAAGCATTGACCAATAAATACATACATACATACATACATACATACATAAGCATGGAAGAGGACGACGAAGTTAATTTATGGGATGTGTTCCTGCCTATCACCCAAAATATTAACCTACGAGAAACTACAAGGTAAGTCAGGACAAACTATGCCACAAAGGAGATCTGTGCTGAACTGATTTGGTCTGCTTGTCTTGATCAGCGATTGGGCGCAGACGCTTCAAGTTCAGTGGCTGAGAGAAAAGAAGGGTGGAGATTATTATCATACTAGGAAAACGCCGTTTTTTACGCGCGTTGTGGTGCGCACAAACGCGCGTATTTTACGCGCGTTTTGATGCGCAAAACGGCGTTTTTTACGCGCGTTCTTGGAGGACTTCATTACGGCG
The DNA here is from genome assembly GCF_051107435.1 of Chaetodon auriga. Lineage (NCBI taxonomy): Eukaryota > Metazoa > Chordata > Actinopteri > Chaetodontiformes > Chaetodontidae > Chaetodon > Chaetodon auriga. The sequence goes on from NC_135093.1 coordinate 7,048,108, forward strand.
TAAAAAGCGGCGTTCTTTTTGCGCATTACGGCGTAAAAAACGGCGTAAAATCTGAAAAAACGGCGTTTTTTATGCCGTAATGAAGTTGAAACGTGACTGAATGTGGCGTATTTCTGGCAGGAACGGCTTGCCATACATTTCTGGCAGGAACGGCTTGCCTTACGCGCGTTTTGATGCGCAAAACGGCGTTTTTTTACGCGCGTTCTTGGAGGACTTCATTACGGCGTAAAAAGCGGCGTTCTTTTTGCGCATTACGGCGTAAAATCTGAAAAAACGGCGTTTTTTACGCCGTAATGAAGTTGAAACGCGACTGAATGTGGCGTATTTCTGGTAGGAACGGCTTGCCATAGAAACGCCTGAAGTGCACCGTAAGGTAGCTCAACAGCATTACACTCCCTCTGCTGTCTCCCTCTGGTAACTACAACTACGGCTAGTACAGTGAGAATGCAGCGTTAGAACGGTATTTTGAACATACAGCATAAACAAACACAAACTATCATAACAGGAAGTAAATATTTTTAACCTTAAACTATTTTATAAATAGAGATGCTTGCGCTAGGGCGGCACGGTGGGGCAGCAGGTAGTGCGCGTGCCTCACAGCAAGGAGGTCGCTGGTTCGATCCCGGGTTGGGCAGGGCTGTGTGAAGTTTGCATGTTCTTCCCGTGCATGCGTGGCTTCTCTCCAGGCACTCCGGCTTCCTCCCACAGACCAAAAACATGCTTATTAGGTTAACTGGTGACTCTAAATTGTCTTTAGGTGTGAGTGTGAATGGTTGTATGTCTGTGTGTCTGTCTATGTTGCCCTGCAATCGGCTGGCGACCAGTTCAGGGTGTACCCCGCCTCTCGCCCATTGTCAGCTGGGATAGGCTCCAGCCCCCTGCGGGTATAGAAGATGAATGAAATGAATGAATGCTTACGCTATTTCAGGATAGGAAAAATACGACATATGAGGCCGATGATGTTGATCTATTGCTGATTATTCAACCCATCACATTTAGAGATTTGAAATGATGACTCACCGTCCATAGGACCAGCACAGGAGGAGGGCCTTTTTCCAGTCTTTGCTGACTTTCTCCACATTTGTGAGGTGGGCACTCAGATTATCCACTTTCTTTTCACACAGAGTGATGTAAACACAAATTGGGGGGGGGGGGGGGGGGGCATAAATCAAACAGTGTCACTATCACTAATTCTTATTACTACACTTACACTTTGCTGGCACCAAAAGTAACCTGAACACATGCGCTTCTTTCAGTCTGTCCCTGGTGCAGGAAAGACAGTTGGCAGCAGATTCCTGGTACCTTTTCCTGCAGGACTTCCCCATCTCTGTCCACGCCAGGCCCCCCTGAAGCCTCACACATGGCCAGCCGAGGGTACGGAGCCGAGAGGAATTTTTACTTCAAGCGGAGGGAGGAGCAAAAGAAAGAACGAGTTCAATATGTCTTAGGTAAACATGTGGCTTGTTTTTTGTTCAGCAAGCAGATTATCTATGTGAAATTGATTAGTCTTTACTATGTGAAATTGATTAGCTTTTACATTTTCTTACAGCTCGGTGTGGCTGACAGCTGCCGACGGAGGCCAAAGTGAGTGGTATCGTCCAGAAAGAAGACTGGGTATCAAACAAGCCACAGTTTTCTGATGTCATTAAGGCTTGGTCCCCTCCCGTCTCTGTACCCGTAGAGAGTGACGAGACCATTATAGCCTCCATAACCAAACAGCAGTGGAAGGGGGTCGACATGAAGGACTTTGGCGGCGCAAAGAGCAAAGGTGAGCATGTCAGCAATTTTGCCCACAGAACTGTATTGGGAGGTGGGATACCTGTTTTTTTTTTTTTTTTTCAAAAACATGGAAGGGGTAAGGTGCTGTATCGATGCACAGACCTTCCCTTGTGAATATCACCCTGGCAAAGACACTTATGGGAGGAGAATGAATCACTCCCGGAAGAATCCTAATGTCATGCCTGTGCCGTACAGGATGAACTTTCCAGATGGACCGAGGGACACCATTTTACTACAAGCAATAAAGGCCATTCCTGTGAATCAGGAATTACTGTGGGACTACAGTGTCAGAAGGCAATCATTTGGAGGTGAGGGGATGGACTTGGATTGGTCGGATCAGTAAGGACAGCACAAGGTGGATCACTTTGCTGGCGGTGATGCTTTTGAATATGGAAAAGTTCATTTTTGTGTATATACGGTGATTGTTTGCATGTTCTAGTAGATTTTGAAACACTTAAATATGTTGATTGTTTTCAGTTTTTCACTAATTTTGGCTCTATACTTATAGCTCAGTGTGCTTATTCTTTTTGATATTTATACTGATTTTTTAATTTATACTGTTCTTTGTTTGGTCAAATTAAAATAAAGTTTACCTTGAATCACTTCCGAAATGACTTCTGTGAATCTGCATCAGTGGATCCCCAGCTCCAAAAACTCTGTCCAGTTTTGTTAGATCACATGGACTGATATGGTTCTCACTTTTCAGTCATTTGAATGAAGTAAACAAGAATAATCAGTTACCGTTCAATCCAGATATGGGTGAGCAAAGTATGTGATGAGGTTCTTCACCACTTTGATGGATGCTCAGATAAGCTAGATCCAGCACTCCTGAACTCACCTGTCACAGGGCTGCAACTCAAATCATGGTTTTCTTCTGCCATCTACTGGACAAATTCTTTAACTTCAGTCCCACATAGATAGATGGAATTTGCCATTTCCTAATGACTTTTCATAAAGTGAGCAGGATAATTAAAAATGAATAAATTCCTAACAACAACAACAACAACAACAAGGATAATAAATGAACTCTTTCAAAGACATTTAATTTATAAATAGTGTTATTCTCTTGCCATTTCATGCTGCTATAAAAAATTGACACATGGTGTATTTATTTCCCTTTAAAAAGTCTTTCCTCCAGGTAACATTAATATTGTTCTTTCAGTCAGTTGAATGCAGTAAATAAATTAATGAAATATTTGAAAGACTTCCTCCAGCGACGTGTGTGAAATTCATAAACTTACTTGGTATCATGTCACTATAAGTGGATTGTCAGATTGACGCTTGACAAACACTAATTAGTAAAAATGACTACTGATACTACCATTCCACGCAGCAGCAGCAGCTGTTTGTGGGAAGCACAATACAAATATACAAATACGTATATACAACTTTATTTATACAACTAATTTCATCTTCTTTGAAACTCAAGAAAGATGCAACCACACACACACACACACACACACACACACACACACACACACACACACACACACACCCCTCAACCAATTCTCCTCTCTTGTGCCTAAACCTAAGCAGACCCTGGATCCAGGTCCTGGCACACACACACGCTCAGACAACTCATGTCATTTGGAATGTTTATTGCACAGCATTATTGCAGTGTTGCATAGGTCTACATGTTGGTGTCCAGGCTCCGACCTCAACCTCCCTGATGCCCCTTAACCTGCTGCTGAAATGGACTGTGGAAACCCGGTAGCCATGCTGCGAATATGTGTTGCGGGCCTTAGCAGAGCGCTTTATCTGAGTGTGGGGCCGCCGCCGAGGGCCGCCCGGCCACCGAAACCCGCTGGGCCACTTCAGGGGGCCGGGGACGTCCGTGCCCAGCCGCTGGCGCGCAGAGGCCCACCTGTTGGGGTGGAGTTATGGTGCTCTCACGTTTTCAAAGTCAAATTGCAATACCAGCGGAGACCACCAGGTGGCCCAGACCCTGACCTACCACCCGCAACAGGTCTTGTGCTGTTGCCCACCTCGTGGGCCGAGCTGTGCCAATTCAAAGTCACAAAGGAGGTGGTAAATAGCCCCTTAACCTCTCCCCCTCCCGTATTCCTAACCCCAATCCCACCCCCCTCCCCCAACCCTAATCCTAACCTCTCTCCCTCCCCCTCCCCTATTCCTAACCCCAACCCCCTCCCCATCCCTAACCCCCCCCATTTTTTATTTTTTGTATTTTTTGCAACTTTTTATAAAAACAGTTATTTTCTTTCGAATACTTGAAAAACAGTTTAAAACACACACACACACACACACACACACACACACACACACACACACACACACACAAAACATAAAAAATACACAAAAAAGTAGTCATAAGTTATGGTCATGACTCAGAGTGGACTGTAGTACGCCGCGGAAATTGGCATGGTCGTTCCCGTGAGCGTACGTGCTTTGACGGCTGTCAGAGCCACACCTAGGACCGTGGGGGTAGAGTTTACTGGGGGAAGGACCGCACACCTCCCCTCCCCCATCACTCTGGGGGTGGGATTCAGTTCCCCTACCCTAACCCAGAACCCTACTGGTCTGAGCCTTCCACCTCCTACTTCCACAGGGCTTCTGTAGCAGCACCTGGCTCCAAACACAAACTACAACCACATAGACACCCGCTCACATTCAGGAAATTACAAGAATGGTCACTGGAGGTGTGGGGGGAGACCCTGTTCATCAGTGACTCCAACCTTTCCCGCATGCCACCTTTCACAGACCCAAACATTCAAATTGACAGCTACCCCGGAGCCACCTTCCATCATATCACAGAGATTTTCAAGAAACTCACCCCCCACACACAAGCTATCCTCTCAGTCGGCCTGAACAACTGTCTGTCAGAACATCAGCTGACAACCACCTACAAAAACCTACAACAGCTTTCACAGACCAGAAAAAGGAAATAGGGAAAGTATATCCAGAAGTTGGGTGTCTTCTTCTTTGGTAAGGAAATGTTGGGTTCATTAAAAAAGTCCAGCGCCCCCCTGTGATTTTTCTGGTATTGCAATTGTTTTAAGTTTTGACAGGGAGGTCCTAGAGAGACAGTTCCTTTTCTGAAAAGTTAAGAAAAATGGGTGGATTCGGAATATGAAGTGGTAAAAATTGTCGTGGCATGAGAAAAGGGAGAAAAAAGCAAGACATGTTCCAGACCCACCTTCTTCGCATATGTCCCTATCACAGACCCTAATTAGGGTTAGTTCCAGGGAACACTTGACTGAGTAACACTTTCAACCACATCTCCTGGTCTTCTTCAGTGGATGGAGGTCATCTACTACAACCCTGATTCCAATGAAGTGTTACACACTGTGTAAAACACTTGCTAATCCTTTTTGACATACACTCAATTAAAAACAGTACAAAGAAAATAATTTTTAATGTTTTACCTCCTAAACTTCATTGATTTTTGTAAATATGTGCTTATTCTAAATTTGACGCAGCAAGTTGTTTTGCACGGGAACAGTACTAAAGTAGAAGTAATAAGAACAGAAATAAAAACTTTCTACCACTGGTTACAAGCTGGAGCCTTTCTCTAACCTTCAGGCCACCACCTAATGATCATATTTTTGTTTCATCAGTCACGCTGTCTAAACAGGCCTCGCGGTTTTGGGGAAAGGTACTCACAAGCCTCGGACAGGTTATTATTTCATATGAAGTGCAGCAGGGAGATGAGCGAGGCCCAGAGTTTGCCTGTGAAATATGAGTGGAATGCAGCCTGGCAGGAGAAACCAGGGTTATCGCCAGGTGACACAGAGCGGTGCGCTCGTGTCCTGTGCACGCTTTGATCCGACACTCTGCAGGGGCCTGCATCCCACTCAGCCACGACAGAAAGGAGCCCCATACTCCACAAATGAGCTCCAGTTTTGGCAGAGGAGTGACAGGCCACGGGGTCTGTGAGGATCTGGGAACACCGAGGTCCGGGCTCCAGCACGGCTTTGACAGCCCCAGCCAAACCTGAAGATGCTCCTGTAAAGCTGCTTGATTTTCCCCGCCGCACACTCGGTGCCAACAGTCAGCCTGGTCCATTCAAGCATGTGGCGTAGGGTTGGCTTGAAAGACTGGTGTGTGTTCCACTATGAATCCTCACACCAAGAAGGTCAAGAGGGGCTCATCCAGACTGGATGGCTGCTCTCGTTCCACTCTTTCAGCTCTTTGTTCCTCGACTGCGCTTTGTCTTTCCTCTTTCTTCCGTCTGTCCCACTGACTTTCTTTTAATTTGTTATCTCTCCCCGTGTCCTCTCTCTCTTCCTCCCCCCTTTGTCGCTTCCTCAGCCAGCCCATTTGTATTCATTCCTTACACAATGAAGAAATCAGATTGTGGTACTTAGCGAGGATGTAATCAAAGTACTGTGCCTGAAATTTAATTCAGGTAAAGTTGCAGTTAAGAAGAGGATGAATTATAAAGCTCTGTATCCATTAAATGTGTGAAGAATAAGGTGCCGGCTGGAGAATTATGACTGATGCAGTGCTGGAATAGGATAAGCTATTCATTTTTTTCTGTTCCACCACAGATAAATCAGAGAAAAAAACGTCGAGTTCGCCTGCCAGTGCTCATATTAATGGGCCTTTTGCATTAAGTTTATGACATCTGAGTGCACTGATAAAATACATGTGCATCTTAAAGGGCAAATGACACATAATCCTTAAAGAGTAATGTGCATTGACCATTTTTCTCTTCCTCCATGTGCCTCTTTCAGTTCACACCAGAGGGGATATATATATTGATCAAGCGCTTCAAGGTCCTAAGAAGGACGCATTCCTCCCTGCAGATCTGAGGAAAACTTGGCTCATGTGGCTCAGACCAATCTTTTTAGTTGTCACACCCTAATTTATTTCTGGGTTGTATACACGTCTGGAGTTGTTACGCGTCTTTACAAAGGCAACCACGACAGATACCAAATCCTTATAAATGATTCTTTATCTGTACATGATATATGAGAGTTTTCTTGCACAAACGACACAACACAGGTGTCATATACAAAAAAGGGGCAACCTGAGCAACTATGCATAATAAATCCAGCAAATTCGCAAGAATTTCTCTCTCGTGTTTGTGTACAATACTAATGCAACAAAACACACAAATATGAGCATGGACAAATCATTGTGTTGACGTATAGACCAGCCACATGCTAGAGGTAATCCATAATTTATACTCTACCAAATGTGAGACAAGAAAAACAACAATATATATATTCAAAAATAAGAATCACACCTGACCTATTGTACAGACGAGAGGCATTTAATAATTTCATCATTTTAATATATCAAACTGTTTTTTTCTTCAGCAAACTTGCATCATACAGGCAGGATTTGAGACTTTTAGACAACTTTACTTGTTTTCTTAAACCAAGTGACTTATTAAATTACAGTGTTGTGCTTAAAACCTTTATTGCAAGTGAAACCACACTGAAACAAATGAAATGCCTTTACCCAAATTTAAATTAAACTCATTTTTTAGGCAATTCTAATGCACATTTCATTTACTTGGAGAGCAAAACGAAGCTGAGTGTCATCACGCTGCAGTGATCGTGCAAGAAGCTGCATAAATCACAGTGAAGAGCATCTGATGCATTCTGTGTCTGTGTGCATCTCTGGCCCCTGCGGTACTGAATGCAAAATGGCTGGCGGTAACTCTACTATATGCAAGAAGAGAGTGACTCATCTACCTGTTGTGCATGTCTCTGGGCATCCTCTCTTCACTTTCCATTAGAAAATAAACTCAATTACAAATTCATTTAATTTTATTATCCACAGCCGGGAACATTGCTGTCTGGGTTTTTGATTGGAAAGACATACAGTAATTAGAGTCAATGGACTACCACTGGTTGAGCTTCGCTTCACTATAATGAATGACGAAAGATTCACAGCAGAGGTAAGAGACGACTAAGACCAAGACCCTGGGCGGTGAGTCTCTTGCCAGAGCATGATTCATTCAACGGATTTTCAAATTCATTTGAGCCAGCTCTATCAACATTTCCAAAGTGCCTGAAGGAAATTAAAGATGTGCATAAAGCTGAGATGCCAAAACGCATCAAGAACCATCAGTGGTACTGTGAGTGTGATCATGGCCAGGGTGGGCTGCAGTAGCCAGCGCTGACTGATTAATCCAGGATTTTTAGCCATGTTAGTGGTCTTACTCTGGGGATGGTTGGCTGGTCGGCTACTTTGGTCCAGACTGAAATATCTCAGTTTACAGTAAATATCTAACTATTAAGTGGGTTGCCATGAAATTTTGCACAGACATTGTGTTCTCACGAGGGTGAAGCCTATACAGACTTCAGTCAGCCCCTGACTTTGGACCTAGCGCCACCAGCAGGTCAAAGTTTACAAAAACATCTCAACATCCAAAAGGACAGATCGGCACAATATTTGGTAGAAACATTCATGATGAGTTGTAATAATTCTGGTTAACAGGTTTAGCATATCTAAGCTGTAGCTGAGTACAGCCTGACAGGGCCGCTAACTGTGTTTATCCATTAGGCTCAGTCGACAAACTTTGACTTAAACCAGCCAATTTTTCCTAATTTTGACCAATATTGCTGCTGTGGTGGTTTGACTTATAGACGTCTGTATTTTTGTGATGGATGGAACAGAATGGTTTGCAGCAGGAAACAAGAGAAAGTCTCAGGCCTTCTGAGTTTTATGAGGAGTCTAAATATTTATGGTGTTGCAGTCTGTTATAGAACTTAAGAGAAAATTTGGAATTGCAGTCAATTGTGGAAGTCAGCAAAATGCTATTTAAAGCCATGTGTCCTCTTTCTTCCAAACAGAGGCATTGTTGTGAAGTACATAAACTGTTTTAACACAGCTGTTAAAAATCATAGATTTTTTTCTATTACTTGTGAAAGAACTCTTCTGCCCCCCAGTGACCACAGAGAAAAATCACAAATTTTAAATCTGATATAATCATCTAAAACTTATTATCAGTCCCAGTTGGTGCGATCCATCCTTCGTGTGACTGGGGATTACATTTCCATTGATTTCACTGAGTTATGAGTGCTGCCATTATTCCAGTAGGAGCCCTCACATGTGGCAACCACGACACTGAGACCGCAGTAAAACGAGGACACGCCACCACTTGTGGCCATAAAATCCGCCTATGGGTATTTGGAGGATACATGAGCCGCAGACAGCACCAGTCACCATGGCTTTGCCTTTTTGCCGCCCTCTTGTCTCTTCAGGTCACCCACAGTGGCGGTCCACTCACTCAGTCGAGGCCGTACACAAACTGATGCTCCGTGAGGGTTTGGCTTTACGCTACAGACTGACCACAACAGCTGCAGACAAAGCCTCAGTGTTTACAGAGTTCATGGCTGAGGCTAGGGAAGAGGAGGAGGCAGCAGGAAGGAGGAGGAGGACAAGAGGGGGAGAGATGTGGGTCTCAGCTTCCACTGCTGGAGGGGAAAAAAATGACCAGGGGAAATGGAACCATAATGGTGCCCACAGGAATTCAAGTCGTGGGCCTAAAAACATGGTGCTGTCACTCTGCGCGTCCTGGGAGAGGCTTCAGACCCAGTTTACAGGAGGAGGGAGAAACTGTGTGACACCTGGGAAGGAGAGGAGGAAGAGGAAGGTGGGCAGATGGGAAGGATAAATAACCCCTGTGCATATGGTGCTTGTTCCTTCAATAATGGGATGGGTTGGACTTGGCTGTGTGTAGCTCAGTTCCAAGGTGGTGAATCAAAAGAAAAATGTGTTTGTGTGGAAGGAAACACAAGCAGGAGGACTCTTCCCAGGAAGACTGGCAACCTGAAGTATCACGCTGAGACTTGCAGTGACAAGGAGACTACAAGCTTGGGCTGGGCAAGCTGCCACAGAAGCTCTCAGTGTCATAAAGGATAAATCACGACACTAAACATCAGTGTGGCACTCTCCGTCTGATGCAGCACTCCTTCTCTGTGAACAGCGGACCTCGGCAAACATGAAATGTCACTTTTTAACTTCAGCAGTTTCTGTCAACGTCTTTCACGACGGGAGCCATCAAATGTCATTAGGGTCGGCGCGTTTAATGCTAGCATGATGCAACACAGTGTAAAAAGGAAGGATGCCCTTGGCCCAAGGGCGAAAGGGCCCTCCTCTCATCATCAGGCTGAGGTGAGATGAATCAGCGATGTTGTTCCTGTTCGTTGTCTGAGCTAATTAATTACTAATGTGGGCTGTCAAATTTCATTTTTGAAACCCAGTCAGCTACTGTACGTGAAGTGGAATTAATGACTGTGGACTCTGGTGTTTTGGTCAGAGACACTACATAAACTGAACTCGGGTGCTCAATTATTTCCACAACCGCAGCGTATTTCAGCCATCTGAGTCTAAGTGACCTGAAAAATATTATATAGGCCTTCAACAAACAGCGCTTCACTTAAAATGCTCAGACAAGCTGTTTTTAACTTGGATGTTAATTATGATACAGTGAATTTTGAAGCACTTGCTGGACTGCATTATTTTGCAGGTTTTTCCAATATTTCGGATGAGCCAAGTATTAGGAACACCTTAAATCAACATCTCTGTGACACAGTGTCAAACAGCATCGCAAATTACATGTTTCACGAGGGTCGCACCCTCCATTTAGGGGAGACTAAATATTAGAAACACCTCGCAGTGTAACGCAATTCAAAAGCACCTCAAATTGCAGCCTGTGAAATGCCCAAGTTGAACTTACACCTCTCTTCAACCCAAATTGAAGAGTGAGGGTAGGATTTATTAGACTCTGTGAGTTCCTGCTTGGTGTAACTGGCAACTAAGTGTACATGGTTTGCTATTTTTAGGCCAGAGGCATTTTGCTTGTGGGCTGTCCGTTCGTATGTCCATCCCCTCGTCCCATTCTCATGAATGTAATATCTCAGGAATGCGTTGAGGGAATTTCTTGAAATTTGGCACAAATGTTCACTTGGACTCAAGCATGAACTGTACAACTGAACTAAAAGGTCGCTGTGACCTCACAACACATGTTTCTTGGCCCTGATTTAAGAATTCATATGCTGATTATGAGAAGTGATGACATTTTATATCCAAAAGGTCAAAGGTCAACTTCACTGCAACATCATAATGTTTGGCAAAAACACTTTTTTGGCCATTATTTAACACTCAGGAACAGAAGGGGACACTGACCATATTTCACATCTGGTCAGATCCTGAACTGGTGACACTAATCTTGGGCGTCCACCTTGAAACTGTGCTGATTGTTTAGACCTCCTGTGCTGCCAGGTTTAAGATGTGTGTGAAGCCTCCATGTTTTACAGTTTGTAGCTTCTTTGCCGCAGCTTCCATATTTGAAGCATTGTATTCCACCACAAGCTCAACCGTTCTGCTGATATTGACCTTTGTGTGATTGTAATTGCACCATGTGATGAAGCTCTCTATCAGTCCTCTGTACTCCTCTGGAGAATCAGTCTCTAAGTGAAGACAGCATGTTTCTCACTGGAAATTATTCACTGGAATCATACATACCATAGAGATAACATGAATGTTAAACTGCAACTTGTCTGGTCGGCGAAGGCGTAAAACTGCAAGGCGGTTGTAGTTGTTTAGTGAACTGTGGATTATAAGTTGTTAGACGTGTGAGCGGATCCCAGACTTACAATTTGAAATGTTTCAGAGTTTTGGGCAGCAACTAGAATACAAAGCAGGTTTGTCCTTACATTATCATCAAGCTATATCTGTTTGTTGTTTTTGGTTTGCCGGTCGGGAATTAACCTCTCTGATTTAACCGTTTGTCAGTGGACTGTAAATATGATGGGAGGAGATAACTGGGTAGCGTTTTCAAACATTACAATTACCTGGTAGCATGGTTGTAATCATAATACACTATTTTCTACTCGCTTTCCCCCACCATTTTAATATGGATTACAATATTTACCCATCAAATTAGGTGTAATGCTGATGCAATGTCAGCTCCAGTGGAGTATACAGTATTTGTCAGAGTTTTCTAGCTGTGTAGGATGTAAAATGAGCAGTGACATCCTGCAGCAGACAGCAGCACAACCAGAGAGTGATGCTTTAATTAAAAGCTATATGCCATGTTCTCAAAAGCAATCCCTCTTGACACATGGTAGGTAGGAGGGAGCACACACACCCGAAAATGATTACAAGGGCGGATGGCGTGCAAATGACAACTGAGTCCCAGTTTGTCAAAACATGACAAAGTGTGTGACATTCCTTATACATGTGAGTGAATGTGTGGGACTCCATTTGAAGACTGAGGAAGCTGCCAGTTGCCATTAGACTGGAGCACGTTCACATCACATTTTTATTCTCCGTTTCCTCTCCTGTATTCAAATCAAATCCCTCACAGGGACACGCTGATGAATACAGTCACACAGTCACTCGCAAAATTCTGTCATTACAGCTTCCTCTGACTTTTAACTTTCAGTTCTGGCTCATGCACCTCCAGAATTCAAAGGCGTTCTGCTGAGCTTTGATCCTTAAGTGTCCTCCACAATCCTGCTGATGCTGCACATTCAGACCTCACGGTATGTTAGCAGCACACTAGCCTCCTTCCACTGGGAAAATTTAAAGCAGTCCCCTCCGTCTCGTACTTCTCCGTAACGTAGCTCCATGCCCGGGGGCTATCGGCGCACCGGCTCTGACAGCCCAGCACTAGACCCGGTGATACTACGGGACGACAACACAATATCCGCCTGTCTTTGCTGCAGCCTGGGGACGGATTACCCACTATGCAGTTTGTTGACTCTTCTGGGTTCATAAAAAATCCTCCCGTTTTCATTAGAAATTACCCTGTGAGGTAGAATTTGCAGTGTCCCAGTAAGCATTTATTTGGTAAAAAAAAACAAACAAACAAACAAAAAAACAACTGGGAGTAAAACTGGGATACGTTTGACTGAAAAGACATCTAGGTCATACAAAACTCCAAAGCATTTACGAGAGTATATCAAATATGAAGATCATAATCGCACCTTGAAGTATAAAAAAACTGTTATATGTGACCTACATGTTCGACAAAACTTTTCAGCTGAAGAGATCCAGTTTTATCTCAGTCATCTAGATGTTTCTGACCTGCACATCACCATCAGTGCTTGGTGGTGTGTTAAAGATTAACCACCACCAGGCTTTCTCTCTGAGACTCCCTTAATGCTTCTCCACTGGAACTGGTTAGAGCATGTCTAGCTTGGAATCACTGACCTTTTTGTTAACTGCAATTTAATGGGGTGATTAGGTCTACTTCGCTCTATTTTCAAAGTATACATCCATCTTCCTAAAAGTGTTGACACTGCAATAACCCTGCCTTTCAGCAGGCCCCTTACAATACCTGTTTGCTTACCAGTGAAGCACCAAACAAGCACACCCTTGACATTTTCGTGCACCACCTCATGAAATCCATAAATTCTGTGTATTTATGATCGGGCCGCCTGGTGCTCATAATGAGAGTTCGCCTGGCAACACTTTGACCTGCTGACCAAAGGAAAACATACAGTACATTCTAGTTATTCAAGGGGTGATGTCACACCGAGGTATTCACCCGGATTGGTTCTTTCCATGTGCACTGGCCTTATGTAAGTCTCAATGAAAATGCCACTCAAAAAACATAAAACCTTGACAGTACAATGACAGATCTGTGCCTGTTTGTTTTTAATAGTATTGCTGCAGCAGACAGAGCCAGCAGTGATGGTGGTAGGAGACTGCAGCATTGGTTGTTTGTTCATTTAAAGCTCCAGGGATCATTAGTTTCTATGTTAACAATTGATTTTATGTCTGCATGTAATGGTGACAGGGTTGGGAGGGTTACTCTGTAACTTGACAGTTGATGAGAGAAAAGAAATATTATGTTGTTATATTATATTATGTGCAATTGTGCATTAAAATGTACTTTGTTAACTTTACTATTCTACTAAACTGCCTTAAACTTCAGTAATAGTGCTACTAGTAGAAGTGGTATTAATATTAGTAGTAGTATTGACAGGTTAGCCAGCTTACTAACATTAACTGGATTTCTGTGTCGCTAACATTAGCAGCTGGTTTTACCTGTAAATGTTTCTTTAAATTACTTGTCGAGTTCTTGGATGATGACAGTGTTTTCACAGCTGGAAGGCATAACTTGCACTGTACTGTGCTGTTGTCCTCCTTTTCTGCTTAAAAGACAAAATAATGGTGAAATTTCCACCCAAGTCAAGTATTTTTTTTTTTTTTCCACTAGAGGCCCTGATAATGAACTGGCAACTGTAAGATGAGCTACAGTTTCGCTTCAGATCAGAGTGGTGTTATGCAACGTGTGAAGACTTGCAGTATGCACATGTGCATGGTAGTGTTTCATTCTTTGTTTTTGTAACTCAGTTACATTTTTTTTGCACCCACTTATGTAACACTGATGCATGTATTACATTCCTCCATAAGCCTGAATGTCAACACGACTCTGCAGACCCACCAAATGGAGATTTTTAGCCTCTTCTAACTTGATAGTTCTGGTTGGATCAACAAATCATGTGACTTTTACATCGCAGATCATGATACTATGTCAAATGTGTTGTTTTGGACAGCACTGACAACTCATTTTGATTATAGTAATAGGTACTGTATGAGGACTTACTGGATGTGTATTCAGACTGAATGCGATGCAAATTTGAGATGTGGCTCATTTGCTTGCAAAGTCAATAAAAAGATGTAAGCAGATGCAAACACATGCTCCAGACAGGATGGACTGAGGCATCTGTGCAAGTTGAAAATGTTTCAATTTCGGTAAAGAAAAAAAAATGTTGTTTTCCTCGGGCTGTTTGACAAGAGGTAAAGGGAGAGGGGTCTGGAGGGAAATAAGAAAAAGAACTGGAGTTCTAAGTAAATTCTGAGATCAATCGGCGTCTGAGCTGTCACACTAACACATACTCACTCTATACACACAAGCTACAGCTTCTGTCTGCAAAGTCAGTCCACTGGCTGTTTGTGTTGAACGGTTACGCAGTCTGGCGCTCAAATTCACTCAAATCAGCAAAGGCGAAATTTCACTCTAAAGGCCCCTTAAGCCAACTTCCAGACCTCGGCAGAGTAATAAGCAATCAGACACCTGAGAGACAGAATCCTACACTGTCGCATATTGGCCAGTCATCACCTTGCATTGTGACCAGTCACCTTTCTGACACAGTTCAGCGGTTTGTCTCAGCAGACAGGGAGGCTCTGTAATGTTTCATAATCAAGCTCATCCATCCAAGCGTGGAGAGCAGCTGGACTGAGCTGATATTAGTATGCCCCTGGTGTGGCTTGGTGACAGAAGCTGGAGCTCCCTCTCTCTCTCCCTCTCTCTCTCCCATTGCATGGTGTCAGATGGAGAATTATATGTGACAGAGGGTGGAATGAAATGTGCAGGCCCTCTCCAGCAAACTTAGATTGGCTTTGTAGCCTTTACTGTTTTGAGATAACTGATGGTCAAAGCGCACATCAGTCTAAGCCGGGGAATACTGGCTCAGACAGCTTGTTTGCGGATGCAAATGTGATCTGATTTGTGGCACGCTGAACACAAAATTGGACCACAGGTTGACTATAAAAGATGAGCAGACATTTGGAATGAAAGCGTGTGTTAGGATTCTAAATCTAGTCCCTGACAGTGAGGCTGGAAAAGCAGGTGGGCTGCTGGTGTGAAGCCTTGCTGTAATCCGACAGGCTGCGATAAAATCAGGTTTGGCATTTGGATTGCTGTACCTGGAACAGCTTTCTCTCCCCTCCACCATGACAGATGCTGCAATTAGTGATAGTGACGTCTGCCAACTGCTGACACGGCTTTGTATCACCCACCCATCTCCACTCTGTTTGTACCTTTTTTAGCGGGGGAATCATTAGCTTATCATGACACCTGGTTTCCAACAGACAACAGCCAATCACAGAAGCAGGTGGGCTCAGACAGGCAGTTTCACCCAGTGGGCAACGGCTTGACACTAGTCGATGTTTTTAGAACTGGACTATTTAGCCAAGGCCAGTACTCGTCTTCTAAATCCAGGCTGTAACACAGCCTTGGAAAATACTTAGCTTCCAACTGGCTGGTCGGTGTCTGTTAAACTTGTATAAGAGGGTGCCTCAAACAAAGAACCAGACAAGTCGATTCGAAAGGTGCAACTGCAGCTAAGCATAGTGACATTGTCTGCTTCATGTTGCCAGCCAGCTCTCTCTGATAAATTAGACCCACATTGACCTGACTACAAACAAACTTTGGAAAATGAATGACAATTTAACCACAAGCGACCTTCTAGCTTGTGTTAGGTGGACATATGACAAGGGCAATAATACAGTCCTAATACAGATAATAACAGAGTGGGGATGGCTTATTGTTCTGACAGCCCACTATTCCAAAACCCCAAGACTCCAAAAAATGTCCCATTGGAGCAAAAGCCCATTTGCCCGACAGCCATTGCTCCAGAAATACATACTCGCCTTTATTTTTTCCCCAGTGGCATTCCTTGAAGCCCCACCCTACTCTGCCTCTGCTAGTGTTTATTGATTGGTTAGGGTTAGATGGCTGGTTGGATGGTTAGAGTTAGAAAAAAATTTCAAGGTCAGAGCCAGGGCAGGTGTTCATGGGAATACAGGTGGGGGAAAACAAATAACATCTCTCAGTGGGCCTTCGGAGCAATGACCATTTGTTGTCGGGATAACGGACTGTCGGAAAAATGGTCTTTTGGTGAAATGGGACATTTTTCGGACTATTGGGATTTCAGAATAATGAGCCGTCAGAACAGTGGTATGGCATCCACAGACTTACGTTGTTGCCTTCTCCTCATCTGTTATTTCCATATCTTGTCATGAATAATTGCTTACAGATCTTAACCTTCCACTAAATTAAATAGCCGTAATTTTATTTGTAATTCCAATGCTTTGTTTGGAGGATTCAGAAGCGGCTAATGATAAAGTCAAGGCAAAAAAACAAACAAACAAAAAAAAAAAAACAAGGCAAGACGATTAAAATTATCCTTGTTTTCAGATTTGTGCTTTTAAATGACATTCTCTGATTACAATATTACAGGCCATACTTTTTACTGTAATGTTTTTATTGAAGCTGCTGTGTTGGCAATGAAAAAGCACAGTAACAGTTAGATGCCCTTTTCACTTTTTCACACTGGTAATTTCCAGGAGAAGTCCATACCTGACCATAACACCTCCCACAATAATCTTCTTGAATTTGCATATAAATCTGCTGCAAGAAAATATCCAGCCAAGGATATCATAATTTTAGGAGCGATGCACTTTCCTTTTTCAAAAGACACAACTATAAAAAATGCATCTAATTAGTTGGGGATGATGTTAAACAATACTTAAATATATCAAAGTTCTGTGTTTCTTTTCCAACACTATGTCAAAACAATGCTAATTAGATTTAGAGACAAATTCCCATAAAATGTGTTTTGCAAAGGCCAATTTTTCTTAATTAGCTGTGAGCACTTGCAGATTTGCTCACATAACAAAAAAGTTAATTATTATATTTAGAAATCTACAGCAGTTTTACAGTTTTAGCATTGTCCAGAATTTACAAAGGTTATTTCATGACACGGTGTAAAGATGCAATTGTACTTGAATATAATGGTAAATGTACAGGAATACTCAACAGAACAAACTTACTATTGTGTCTCACAAAGGTCACTTTCAAGTTGGTATCCTGAATCTGAACACATTCCAAGAGCAGGGGGAAAAAAACCACAGGACCAAAATGGCCCTACAGTGGAAAAACCTTTTTTTCCACCTCTCTTCTTGTCCATCCATTAATAGTGAATTCATTGGTTGCCAAGTCTGGGCCTGAACCCCAGATAGATAACAGGGTAATGTTATCCACCTTGACATTTCCACAGTAAAATGTAATCTGTGGAATTTAAACTACATTTCTTCAGACAAAGGCTCTCTGCCAATCCTGTTTTTCCTCCTCTTTTATATTGATTTACTGCAGAAACAAGAGCAAAGGCAGGGAGAGAGGAGGAAGACACAGCATCAAACAAGCATGGCTTTCTAAAACACGAGCATAAACGGCTGCTTTTACAGTGGATTTTCATCTCATGGCTACATGATTTTTTTGGTGTTACTGTGTTGGTGAGCAAGGCTGAGTGAAAGAGAAAGGACAGGGTCAGTTGATGGGTGAACACAATTGTCTGCCATGATGAGCTACAGAACAACAAGGACTACTGTTGCTGTCATTCGCTCTTTTCTCAAGAAACCAAACAAGGAGGAAAGCCGAAGAACGTCTTTCGAATCTGCCCTTGTAAATATTGAGAGCTGTATTAGTCAAAGCAAATGTTGCCATTTTTGTTGTTTTTGCAGTACTGTGAGTAAGTCCTGCTGGACTGATGCATATCTCTTCTTTTTAAAGCCAAAAGCACATGGGAACAGAAGAAATACAATTTCCAGCAGTACAAAGAACTTGTCAAAATCCTTGGAGGGAGAGAAAAAAGAAAGCTGCCGAGCTTGTGAGGGCAGCATTAGTGCAACATCCATCCCTGGTGAGGGGGGTGGACCGTGGAGGACCCCGGCTCTTTGTCTGGATGTGAAAGATGGACAATGCCGCTACTGTGTGCTGAGAGCAGGAGCCATGCCACTGCTGGTTCCATAAGACTGCCAAAGCTTGTTACAATTATGCCTTTCTTTTGTTGTAGGCTGTCTTTTTCTATAATCTCCCCCTGCTTCGCCCATTTTTCTCTTTCCCCCCTTTAGACTCTTTGACCTTTTTAAATCTCATCTTTCACAATGATGATTTCTCTCAACACTTCTCCTGCATCAGACACTGCTCCGACCTGACGTGCCACAGTAATCCAATGGAGACATCTGCAAACACCCAATCATCACACAGTAATTGTCTTTTTTTCTTTTTTTTATGTTGAAGAATGAGACAGTGTGCCCGAGGCGTTGACAGTGTGATTGTAAATGTAAAACCAGCCAAGTAATTTCTCAGCTCATGTTTTACCTCAGCAGAGCTGTAGATTTGAGACTTGGATTTGGACCTCAAGCCAGACTTCACAACTTGAGATCTCAACTTGCCATTTGTTCATGAAGACTTATTTCATGAATAGAAAAATTTATTTGGATTTGGCCTAAAGGACCTGAGACTCGACTTGGATTTGTCTTGAACAACTTAAGACTTGATTCAAACTTTTCTCCAACAGTTGGATTTGGCTTGGGCAAGTATCAAGTCTTGACTTGAAACTGTCTTGAATAACTTCTGATTTGACTGGGATTTGTCTTGACATGAATGTTGTGGGCTTGTCTTGAATGGAGTAAGACTAGACCTGGATTTAAACACGTGACTTGGGCCTTGGCCTGAAAGACTCAAGATTTGACTTGGACTTTTCTTGAATGACTTGAAACTTGATTTCTGATGAGATGCGGTTTGGGCTAGTTGACTTGGACTAGTCTCAAAAGACTTGAGACTTGACCATCTCAAATGACTTGAGTCAGCCTGGACTTGTAAATCTCCGGTGACTTTTAACTTGCTGTGACATACCTGAGATTTGAGTTGGGCTTTTCTTAAATGACTTGTGACTGAATAACATGAGACTAGATTTGGAGCGGTTGAATGAACTGGACTTGTCTTAAATTACCTCAGATCTGACTTGGACTTGCCTCAAATGACTTGATGCTTGACTAAAACTTCTCTTAAATGACCTGGACTTGACTTGAGATCCAACTTTCTCCCATAAAACTTAAAAAGCCGCCCTGGGCTACAGAGTACTCTAGTTTTGTACATGTTGATTGCGGTCAGGCTGTGGATTTATTTACTTCACAGACAACAACAACAATTCTCTGAAGAGTCCTGCAAACAGGAGAAGACTGGAATAGCATGCACAGTGTATAAAACAAGGTATTGCTGCTTGCTTTTAGATTCACTTGATGTGCTAATGAAAAAAGGATATATAAAATACTTCACATAAATGTAGAAGCAGCCAGCTGTGGAATATGGCAGCCTTTTAAAGTGGAGAGGATATTTTTTATTGAACAAAGCCAGGACGACCGCTAGGAGAGCGCAAACGGCGGCTTCGTTTTACTCCAAGAAACTTTTAGGAACAACCCTTGAGTCTCATATTCAGCACACTATAAAATGTGAATAGCTCTTCAAAAAAAAAAAAAAAAGGTACTGAGAGAAGAAAGATGAGAATAGATTTGAGGAAGGCACATGTGCACGAGAGCGTGTGTTTTTACAGCAGAGTGTGAGAGAGTGTAATGAAGGCAGGAAGATCGATGACTTGTGTATCTCTCTTTTGCAATCTAAAAAAAATACAGTTCACTTAATTGAGCTAGAGAAATTAAATGCCATTGAAATATGCAGCATATTGATTTTGTGCTGCTGTATTGAGCCTGAGTGGCTTGTTTGTTTGAAACAAAAACAATATTGGGAAAACAGACAAAAGTGCCAGATCCCTCGGAGACAGAGCAGATGAACCGGGTATGGAGTTGTCTTTGTGAATCTGCTTTGTCATTGCTAAGCATCATTTGAATAGAGCTGCGGGCAAATAGTTTGTTTTGATGAAAATGACTAAGGAGAAAAACAAGAGTGTGAATGAGGGGTCGAGGACAAAAACAGAGGGTTTATTGTGAGTGTCAACTGCAGCTAAATTCCTTTACTTCTGAGCCTTTCATTTATGTTAAGCCTATTGACCGACACAGCTGTGTCACACAAGCCATTTGCTCAAAGAGAGTTTGTGCAACTTTTTTTCTTTATTTTTCGCTCTGCCATGCTAAAGGAATCCGCGTTGCCTTCCAGACGCCTCAGGACATGAATATTGCATTTAGTTCAACCCCAAACACTGACATTATTTATGAAGGCAATCATCATCAGCCGTGAAGTGAGCCCTGTCTGCCTGCACCAAGCAGCTGACCTCCAACAGCCTGTTTTGTGTTTAAAACTGAAGCTCTTTGTGGGTTAATGCAGCAGCGATTCAATCAACACATTAGTATGTATTTTTACATTTGCTTCAAACTGTCAATTTATGTAATTGCACCTCCTGTGGTGTTTAATGATGTGCAAGATGTACATTTTCCCATCACACCCGGCTGTGTTATTATGCCCCGTGTCTGCGTGGCGTCTCCCCCTCAGCAGTCTGATGAAGATCTCACCTCCTCCCAGACTGTCACTGTGTCTTCATTGTGTGGTTGATGAGGCTGTCAAAGAGACAGCGTCTGGCCAAGTGATGACATGAGACACGGGTGATGACTCGCCTCAGTTAGTCTCACTAGGTTGACAAGGTGTGGGTGTCTGTGTGTGTGTGTGAGTGTAAATCTGTATGATAGAAATCTCAGGTACTCACTTTCATGTAGGCCCTCATAATTACTGAAGAGAACAATTACTGGGCTTCAGTCACAGCCAAATAATTAGCTGTCAGTGGTACTATAAATGCAGCCGGTAAGTATTTGGACATCCACACATTTATTGCCGTGCTGGCTCTGGACTCCGGCACAATGGATTTTTAGTGAAACAATGACAAGGGTACAAGGTCGACTTTCAGCTGTACATCAAAGGTGCTTATATCCATATTGCGCCGACAGTCTAGTAACTGTTACTGCCCTGATGGACTGTCCAAAAACTGGTGCTTAGCTATGTGTTAAAAGAACTACACTTGCAACACTGCTCATTTAAGAAGGCACATGAAGAACAAGACAAAGATGACGAAGAAAAGGAGGATGCCAAAATAGAAGAAGACGAGAAAAATAATTGCAGCCCAAACATTGTCTGGGATGATGCTATAGGCCAATTTTAGGTTCGTACAGATATACTGTTATCAGCGGATATGCCTGTCTTCAAGAAATTGTAGTACACAAAAGCTAAAAACATGTTTTATGTTAAATATGATCATTTAGAAGCAGCATTGTGTTACGCAGAACACTGGTAAGTTTATTTTTCAACTGGAAAATGTCCTGCTCAGTGCATAGCTATGCCATAGCTCTTTAATCATCAAATTTAAGGGGAAAAAAAAATTCTTTATGTTATGTTACTTTAACCCCTTTTTTATATAATTTTTAAGAAGATTTCGAGCATAATGATTGTGTGTAACAATTATAATGTATAATAACTATGAGCAGATTAAAGGGCAGTTATTAATTATCATATGAAGACACATTTTGAATGAGTCATGTGTCATTTATTTTCTGTTTATATGCAGCAGCATCCAGTTATGGATGCCTCACAGCTGAAGCTGGGGTTAAAATAAAGTGTTACAGAACAGGGAATATATTTATGTTTAAGAAATAAATCATTGGCTCATTATCATATTTAAAAATTCAAAAATCAAGATTTAACTATGACAAAAGGCATTTTAAGAAGATAAGATGCAACTGAATCTGCCAGTATCACATCCTCCATTTCATATCGAACATGTTGGAGTACAGAGACAAAACAAGGGAAAGTGTGTTACCGTCCAAATTCTTATGGACTGCACTGTATGTGTAAAGTAGGTCAGGAGAAATGAAAAGTGGAGCTGGGGAGGATGGTTGGTGTGAAGTGATGAATAGAAGAGAGTTCAGCTCAGTATGAGTCATCATGGGTGGTGAGGTGGTAGGCAAACAGCCTTCCTGTGTCAATAACGAAGGAGGGACTGTGAAGAGAGGAGCCATCACGAGGCAATCTGCGAATTATCAAGTCACCGCAGCTCACAAATGAAACGGGAAATTTAAATACGCGCTCACCTACAGAGAGGTAGGAGTGACGGCGAGAGGTAAAGACGAACTCCGGTTAATTTCCACAACTTGAAAGCAGTGCACACACAAAAGCATTTGGCTCAGACCTCCTTATTGACTTCAGGTCGTTAAGGTGCCACACTGGCTTTCACTGTAAATAGCCCACCAGGGCTGGATGCCTTTCCTAATGAGCATCTGCACTGCTGTCAGCACCACGGAACACGTTTGATGGCAAACATTGTAATGCATTATTCTGTTCAAGTGAGAAACAACAAACAATGTTGGCAAGGCAGGGTGGGGGGGTCCAGGACATGCAATCAGGCCCTGCAAATCCAGAGCATGAATAAAACATCAGCAGAGCAGGAAGATTTTGCATTGTGAAGTCTCTCGGTGGACTTTTTACTGTACACAGAGAAAGTCTAGCAGGCGGTAGGTGATAATGCACAATGGGACACTTTATGCACAGTTCATTTCTGCTCAGCATGTATTCTGCTAGTCATGCAGACTCAAAGCTACAGTCACACAGGAGTTTGGAGACCTGACTCTAAATATGGAATACTGAGAGATTTTATGACTGCACTGTCTAAGATTAGGCTCCTGTGGATGTTATTAAATATTCTTTAAAGGCCCTGAAAACCGATTTTCTCGATCAGTTTCTTTCAGTGATTGATGGGATCCTGCATGAAACCACTATTTTCTGCCAAGGTTAGAGCAGTTTGGTTATTTAACATAAGAGACGTTTCTATAGTTGTGTTTCTGTCTGTGCTTTTCTTGCCGGTTTGAAGTGGGGAGGGCAATGTTTTCTGCGGTTAAACTTCTAATTTACTTTGATTGTTGCTTACTTAGTCATGAATATTTCAGGCTATAGAGAAATACTTAGGATGTTAAAACCAGGTTTTCAGGGGTTTTAAAATCTGACCTTTATTTACAGATTTTAATGAGTGATTTAATGTCCTCTGGCATAATGAACATCATCAGATGGTAGGAACCACGATGACATGATGGACTATGAAAATGTAACTGTAGCTCATGGGTACTCTCCCTGAAGGTGCCACGATTCTATCTGCAATTTACCTCCAGCCCGCTGAAATCTCTGAGAAGTTTGCTTTTCCACTCAGCTTGCCTGCACCTTGGTGACAGGCCTACCCAGAGTTTACATCCATGAGGGGCCCCCAGTTTTCATATTACAACATCAGAAATTCCTGCGGCCTTGTTGCACAGTGCTCTGACTGTTCAGAGCTCCTGCCAAGTCCATAGTAACAGACAAGCCTATATTTAGCTGTGTTTACGGGCTGTTGGAAAACGCTTAAAATAGTTTGGTGGGAGACACTTCTACAATGCTGTCCCGCAGGGGCTCATCAAGCTTGGTAATATAAAAACTGCATAAACACAGCTTTTATTGTACTGTGATTGAATCTTGGCACTCTAACATGGATATGATTGTTTACCTGTTATGTCTGCAGCAGCTGTGAAAAAGTCCAAAAACTAAACTGAAAAGTTTTGAAAACCCTCATTGAATCATTTACTCCCTAAAGGTTGTCAAATAGGACTTTTCCTGCATTGCTAGTGGATACGGGAGCTTTTTAGCCTGTGGCTATGGACCCAACTCCAGCCAAAACGCTGTGGACTTTTAATGTAGTCTTTGCCCGGGTCCTCTTATCTAAGAGGTTCAGCTCTCCAACCTTTTCCTGAGGGAACCCTGTAGCTGAAAAAAACCTGGTACCAGGCCAATTCAGTCCTTCAGGAAACAATGACTGACAGTCCTCAACATCAAAGGTTTAACCCCGAGTCAGCGTGATGCAAGAGGTTCAGAGACATAGGCAGAGGAACATCAAAACTCTGGAGTCTCCAGCCTGCATACACACACATACAGAGACACACAGACGTACAGAGACACACAGCTCAGATGGATGTCAACCACCTTTCTACATTTTAGATGAGCCTTTGAACATCACGCACAATCAAAGGCTCAAAGGGAATTATAATATCATGAAAGACACATGGGCTGCACCTTCAACAATACATGTTACTGCTGAATTTTTAACCCTCACATAATGAATGCTGTGAGGAGTAACCCTCTGGAACTTCTTTTAAAACTTGGCATCAGAATGAAACTCAACATACCATTGTCTCTATCAGTACACTGTGTGAGCCTGTTGTAAAGTGATCCATCTAATGAAACATTACTTGAAATGTTGTGCAAACAAAAGCCCAAAGGATGTTGGAACTTGCGAGCGAGTGAGCGATAAAACCTGAATCAGACCGCAAAGCTGTTTAAGCGTGGAAGGAATGAGAAGATTCCTGGAAGCTGAAATAATGATGTGGCATCAGCAGATAAACTGGCGGTATGAGCCAATAACAGAAATTCCCCTATTGTCAACATAGGAGCACACTGACACTATATTTAGACAAAATTCCATAGAGCCTGTTTGGATAATACCGTGTCTTTGTTGATATTACGGATACATGTCACAGCCAGATTTTCCACGAGTGGACAAAAAAATGTAATCAATCCATCCGTGTGCTGACAATTTTTTTGGCAACCCATTCCAGTCTACTGACCCACGCCTAAATAGAAAATGCCTCCCAGTCTAAGCATGGCATCCACAACCGCAGACTAGACCCAAGACTGCAAAACACCTGCTTCACACCCTCAGCAACAACCTTTAACCAGCTGCAAAATCCACGACCAGTTAACATTGAAATTCAGGCTGAAAATTGTTTTTCCACCTGCAGAAGCCATAAGGAGGTGGAAATTCAGGCGTGCACAGATATGGGGAGCAGAGGGGTGGAATAGCTTTTAGGGAGCGCAGTGGGCTCAGAGTGGCATGGTGGTCCAGGCTTCGTGACCCTTGTGTGTGATGGTGTGATGGTGTGAGGGGACTTTTCAGACAGCGCTTAATATCTAGCCAGCTGGAACAAGTTCCCAGAGCATTCCTGGCTTGTTCGCTGTGCTGCTGACAGTGGAGGCAGCACCCTGATTGCCTCCCTCCCTCTCTCCTGGTACCTCTTTTGGACCTGAATAGCTGATCCCGTGAAGCACCAACATGCTGATTATGCTGAGCAACGCGTGCTGGGAGAGCACCAATTACCCTGATGTGCCTTTTCATGTTTGCACATTGCTGAGCAGCATGTCGGCCGGTGTCCCAGGTGTACACGACAGCACACATGTCTAGGAGGAAGCGCCAGTGACAGCTGAGGTCACTTTCTCTGAAGGATGATGGGGAAAGATGGAGGGCACGGTCATGACCGTCGCAGAAAACATCATGAATATGGAAATACGTAGAGAATAACCCAGTGATAATAAAAGGGGGGAAATCAGTGTTAAAACACCTTTATTTTCCCAAATATTCCAGATTTAAATTTTTCATCAATTGATTAATTAACTGTATAAAATGTGAATGTTGCCATCCCAAAGCCAAAAAGTCCAAAATGACTTAAAATGACACAAAAAGAGATCAAATCAGCATATCCTCACATTTGAGAAGCAAGAACCAGCAAAAGCTCAGCATGTTTGCTTGATAAACAATTCCAAAAGTGTACTTGTGGGAGACAAATATTACTTTTAAAAAACAAAGCAGCTAAGGCTGGGATATCATGACTTTTAATTCCTAGCATGGGTCAATCTACAAAACCTCAATACCATCGCCTGTTAAGCCTTCGCTTGCCTCATAAATGCACGTCTTTCAAACTCGTTTTCACAGGGTCATTAGTGCAATCCATGATGACTAAACTGGGCTTCATGTATAAAATTGGCAGAGTGCCCCTTTAGTTGATCACCAAAATCGCTGTCCATTAATATTCTGTCGATCCTCCATTTTTTCCTGAGCTTAAAATCCTGCCTCAAGTATTAATATCATCTTCACTCATGAGCATAAACTCAACCTTCACAAAGTGCTTGTGGCTTGATGTGAATGATGCAATAAAAAGATGACCCCATGTCAACTCTGCACCAGCGCCCCGACCTTTGAGATCCTCTGAGCTGCTAATAGCCTCACTGGCACTGAGCTGATGCAGCTTCTCACATTCCCCGCAACGCAGAGAGGAAACATGCCAAATGAGGCAAACTGCACCATTTAAATTCACAAGTGGTAAGCTGTAATTTTTTTATTTATTTATTTTTGCAGCTGTATGCTAAGCTGCAGGATAACTGCATACAATTTTGTGCATTAAATCATTTAGTATCATTTCAGGAAAACAGCAAACTGTAATGCTGTTATGCAGTTTTAAATAATGAATACATGAAATTACAAGTCGATGTGTACATTAGGATAGATGAATAAGAGTCTGTCACATGTTTATCCCTGTTAAAGTCCTTTAATACCATAAGCTTAGGATGACTCACAGTATGTATTTGTGCAGTTACGGCGGTAATCATATTCCCATTTGTTAGAATCAACAAAGAGAGCGCACATACTCTGAGTGTAAAAGGATTTTCTCTAACAGGTCTAAACCAGTGACGCCATCCTGTTCATATCTGATAACATCTCTGAGGGCTTTTCGTCCCAAAAATTGATTTGTTATTGTCTCCACAGGTCACGGTTTCAATCAGGTAGTTCAGGTGTTCGGCTGGTGAAGCAGGTCCACGGTGCCAGTTTTACTTTGGGTTATAAAGCCAGTGATTTGCTTCTAGGCTTGTTTGAAAAAATATCAATTTAATTTTTGAGGTTGCTGGAGGAGGTAGCAGCAGAAAAGCTCGGTGGTGCTTCCCAGAGGGATCCAGCCCGTAATGCTTCCATCTATCCTCCTGGGCTGAAAAACAATCATATGTGAGCTGGAGGTCTCTCCAAGCGTCTGCTCCAATAATAGAACCTGCCTCTTTCTGCTAGAGGCGTGCGAGCGGCGGCCATGTTGGAGGGCTTTACCAGAGACTTTTTGTCATGGCCGGTCTCGGCCCAGAAAAGACTGAAATTCCCAAACAGAGCCCAGAGCTCAGGCAGTATTATAATATAATCTGAGGTTATGAAAAAGATAGGACAATGATATTGAAGCAGATTTGTTCAAGAATGTAGTCGATGGAAGCAACAGCAAAAACAAAAAACAGTAAAGTGTCCATTAAAATGCGAAAGGGTTGCTTGTAGCTTAGCCACAGAGAATTATCACCTGACCCTGCAGTTCCACTCAGCTCTGTGGAGCATTTTACAATCTTTGGGTTCATTCTTATGGTTTTCTGGCCTGCACCTTTAATGTATTGCTTCACTCTCACTGCTCTCAAGACCAACAGGCAGCTGTTTTCAGCGAGAACACCCTAAAAACAGGCTTCACATCACTAGCTGGTCCCTACAGCTAGGTGGTGAAGAAAGCGTAGCCTTTTGGCTAGAAGAGTGAATTTTGGACATAAACTGTGGCCAAAAACACGAATCCTTAACTACTCGATGTGTCAATGGGAAACTGCTGACATGTTTGCCACGTCATAAGGTTATAATATGTGGATGTTTACAATGTTTATAGTCTGTTCCACTGCCAACAACTGACCAAAAAATCACTTGTTGCAGGTTCAAGGGAATATTCAAAGAAGACATCACAATTTTTTCCAAAATGAATTCATATTTTCCATTCCTTGCGTACCCAGGGATGTTTTTATCATTTATAGCTGATGTGAGGCATGAGACATGAGGGAGGTGTTGTGCAACAACACTGTCTGGGCTTGAACTGTGGACGATGCAGTTCATCCACAGTTCAAGTGGATGAACTGCATCTATCCCTGTTCTTTTCATTCTTTAAGATTTCTGTTGGAGTTTAGACCTGGACTGGTGAGTGGCAGCATGACTTGAAAGCTTTGTCTACAGAGGAAAAAGCAGAGGCAGAGACCACAACATCAAGGTATACTCGAAAAATATTCCCATGAGTCTCTATGGCTTTTTCCAATATGCCAACTTCTTCCACCTCAGCCAAGCGAAAAAAACAATTTTTCCTTTCTTTTTTTCCTTTAAATTTCCACTCAGATTTTTTTTTTTTAATGCTTGAAATGAATATGTGCATTGAAACAGGTGAATGGAAATGTACCTTCAGTCTTCTGCAGCAGCTCTTTGAAACAGAAAAGCATGCTGGCTTTACATACTGAATACAAATGAAAACGTCTCAGTTTGATTCAGGCATGAATGCAGTAAGGATGTAATAAAACATTTCTCAGCAGGTTGCCATTGGAGATTCAACGGTGAAACCACTCAAATGAAAAGCTGGGAGTCTTCCCGGTGTTGAGGAGCATCTTCTAGTGTTCATTAAAGGTGAGCAGCAACATCTGAAGAATGTGTAAATAGGCCTAGGGCTGTTGACTGAGCCTCTGTGCTGCTTAAGGAGAAAAAACACTACGAGTTAATTTAAGTTGCATCATTAATCAAAGAAATCGGTTTGATTAAAGATTTCAGGTCAGGAGTGTGAGGCTGACAGATGATTGCTTTTTAAGGGTCAGAGATCAGCAATCCCATGTGTGATAGCTATAAACGGAATAAGCAAACACAAGGGATTATCCACAATTAGGGATGCATCCTCATGAATATTCATGAGTGGAGGTTGGAAGTGTAACAGAATCGGGCTCTTTATCAGCTCTATGCAGATACTTACCTGGGGCTTTTCACTCAGAAGCCTCTTTTGATCCTATTTGGTATCTCCTTCAATTTATCTTTCCTCAAATTTTTACTTTGACAGAGATTCCTTCGGCTGATTATTTCATACGAGTCATGTGGGCACTCTTGGACAGTAAACAAACTTGATTCAATTTAAAGAGTTGAAGGCTGAAGTAACGTATGAGGAATCTCTACCGGACTCATTGAAGTATTTCCTCGTCTCAACGCATGCAGAGATGTGACAAATGACAAGTGACACTGGCAGGAAGAGAACGATAGCTGCCTCCATCTAATCTTGCTCTGACATCCTGTGTGTGTGGCAGCTGCAGCGAAGCATGTGGCCTCCCCACAGCTTCGCTCAGATCACGATGAGACGTGAAAAAAGTGACCATATTTCAAACACTCTGCAGATGTTTTCCTACGCGCTAACTTGATTCATAAACAAGCGAGTCTGTCAATTTGCCTCCTCCTCAAACTGCTTCCTTTGTCACATCACACAACTTTATTTGTAGAATTGCATCAGCATGCTGTTGCCATTACATTTGCGCAACACAACAGTGACCTTTTCTAGGATGAAGGAGCAGGAAACTCTGCGTCGACGTTCTGAGACATTCTGTACCGAGAGCTCAAAAACTTGGCGACCTAAGAGGGCATCACCGCTGACCAGAAAGCAGTTTCCAGTGAAATGTGGCCTTCATACTTTCCACATTAAAGAAACACAACCATAGAGAATGTTCAAATCCACATCTTCTTATAGTTGAAATCGCACTGACAGGCAAGAGAGGTCCACACAGGTTTGTGTGCGGCCGCATACAGTCGAGATGATATTTCCATTAACGCACCATAACAGGCCACTGCAGCTCAGCTGAAAACACTGATCGATCCCACACTCTGATGTTCTCCATCAAAGGGAAGAAAGCTGTGATGTAGCCATCATACAGCGTGTAATTACGTATAGTTGCTTCACTAACAGCTTATGCATTTATAAACAAGAAAGAGACTTTCTCGCACCGATGCTCTCCATAGTTCATTCTGTTTGAAGTGTCAAATCTTGTTCTGTTGGCGGTCAAAGAAAAAGCTTCAGTCCATAAAGAATGTGCTTTCTTGATCACGGGGCTGTCATTTGAAAAATACATTTCTATCGCTGGACTATACTTGGTGACTTTCCCTCTATTTGTAGAGGCACTTGAAATTATGTGAAGTTGTTTTTCTCTTAGTGTGAAGGACTTTCTACTTGTTGTTGTTAAAATAAACTTTATTGTTATTATAAGAAACATTAATTTCATCTATGATTTCATCACAGAGGATGCTTAACACTAAAAGGATGCAGGGTTAAATCAAATACACACTCAGAAATCAGTGGGATTCTGCTCATTGTCCTTGAGCAAATTACACATACTGTACAATGCAGTACATACTGTTCTGTACTGCAGTGACGCCATGCAGTGGAAGGTTCCTATGTATTTTAAATAACTTGTTTTATTTGGTTTATCACAAGGCTTAAAAAAAGCAACATGTCAGAATTTTGCCTTCTCTTATCTAGCTGAAGTCTACAACGTGCTCTGTGACGCTGACCAATGAGAGCAAGAAATCCTTCGTGCATGAATGTAATGGCGAAGAGAAAGAGGTCCCTCCAGCCTGATTACCGTTGCACGTCATGCAAATCATGACAGACCGCGTGCAGGCTGTGATTGGTCGGGGTTCAAGATGCAGTCTGGCATGTCTCTCCTAAAGTCAGACATTAATCCTCTGCATTCTACACAAATAAATACACAGCAAATTAAAACCCTAAAAAGTTTGAAACCCCTAACAACTTCACCAGTTTGCTATTTGGGCTT
Organism: Chaetodon auriga; assembly: GCF_051107435.1. Lineage (NCBI taxonomy): Eukaryota > Metazoa > Chordata > Actinopteri > Chaetodontiformes > Chaetodontidae > Chaetodon > Chaetodon auriga. The sequence continues at coordinate 7,078,874 of NC_135093.1, forward strand.
TGCAACCATGAGCCTGTTATAATGAATAAGAATGCAGGCTTATTCAGCTTGATTCATTAATGAGGATTAAAAAATTTAAATGCATTTTTCTGGGTTTCACTGAATACAGCATGACACACTCCTGCACTGCATTTCTGCTGCTGCTTCCACTTCCATACAGAGCGTAGCATTTCATTTTTGCAGTCTGTGTAAAATGTGACCGTGTCTCAGCTCCTTTTTTGAGACTGCAATTTTGGTTACAGGTTAATTTGCAGTGTCTCTGTCTACTTGTAAACAAAAATGAACTATTCCACAGCAGCAGCAGCAGCAGCAATATGCGTCAGGATAAGAATCTCAGAGAGATCAACTGCGAAGCACGGAGCGGAAATGAAATTTAAACCAATGTTTAGTGATAAACAGCAGAAAACGGAGGGTAACAGCGTAGAGGCGGGAGAGGTAACAGATGTGGTTTCAGTTTAGAGCGCAATACATCAGATTTAATTCGAGTAATATCAGTAGAAGAGTAATGACCCGTTTAAAACCACTGAAATGCTGACAAACAGCTTTAATGGGCATATATGTATATGTTAAGCGAGTCGCTCTCACATGGAAAATATGAGGCCGTTTGAGCCCACTCTGCCTGTGTTGTGGGACGCAGAGCTGAGCCCACTTTGAACTTTATGCCCCAGTTTCTCACAGTCAGACACAGCAGGCATCATCCCACTGTTCCCCCATGAAAGCAGCTCGGACCGGCCATTATCCGGCAATAAAGCCTTTGGCTACGCTGTATGGTGGCCAAAGCCCCGGGGGATGAGATAAGACGTGTGGATTTGGCTCTCAAAGCTGTAAATCTTTTTTACATGTCCTCCTCCCGGCTCATGTTGGAGGCTGTTGCTGTCTGAGCTAATTGGTTGAAAGGACTCTCAGCTCAAAGCTATGAAAAGAAAATGAGTGGTGGAATCTGTTTGGCTTTGCCTACACATACAGGAGTCTGGAAAATGACAAAAGTATGAAATTAGGACTGAGAGTAGTAACAGTAACAATATACTGCAATACAAAAAAATGTGTTGACAAGTATTGTGCAGGTGAAAATGGATCACAATATTACAGAAATAGTTCAACATTTTGGGAAATATTTTGCTTTCTCTGCTTTGTACCACTCTCATATATCTGTATGCTAAGCATGAAGCTAGAACCAGGAGTGTAAGCACTGGCTTAGCTTAGCATTAAACCTGGAGGCAGGGAGAAACAGTGAGCCTGGCTCTGTCCAAAGATAAAAAAGAAATACCTGTGGCCCAGCTAAGAAACAGTTCCCCTGCATAACCCCCGTAAAAGCACAACTCATTTTTACACTTTGGTTTTTTGAACAGATTTAAAAAAAAAAACAAAAAAAACAAAACAAGACATAGCGAGCTTTAGTGGTGCAGACAGACCTTAGGACATATGAGAGTGGTGTTGATGGAACTCTGCACAGGGGCAAATGAGCAAATTTCTAAAATGTCAACTATTTTTTGACTATATCTGATACAGTTCATACACCCAAAAGGTACAAATCTTTGTTTGCATACACTAAATCCAATAGGACGCAATTATATATAATATATAATAATTAATGCCATGTACTGTCACAATGTCCAACAACATGTCCGTGTGAGTTGACAGTATTTCAATATGAGTGAAATATGTGCTGTTTTCTCCTGGTTTTATGACTCACAGAATTTATCACTAACAGAAACTAGACAACATCATCTCATGGGAAGGCGTGTTAATAGCACACTGCCTAAAGGACATTTCTCTTGTCATGTCATGCATTTTAAGCTTTTTGTCTGTCATTTAACACTAGATGCATTTTATGAGTTTTGGAAGTGCAGTAAAGGACGAAGTAAGGTGACCATCGTCGTCATACTCCGGTGAACGTCCTAGAAATGGTAACAATAAGAAACACGTGTTTAACGTTGTGAAACAACTGCTGTTTGGTCAAACTCAATCATCAAAATTACTTGGTTAGGTTTGGGTTAAAACAAGTTACCTTACATTACATAACGCACACTACATATGTTACATAAGGTAACTTAAAACAAGTTAACGCTGACATTTGTTTGCACAGGAGACAAGAACACTGGGTTCTTTTGTGAAAGTCATGTGTTTGTTTGACCCATCCATCCACCCCAGTCTCCCCGACTCTCATTCTTTATACCACAACTGTGATTTCTACAAAGTTCATATGCCAAATGCCTGAAGACATTGGTGTATTATTCATAGGCCATTTCGTGAGACAAGGCTGAGCTTGAACGTTGAAGAAAGACCTGGAGTTCCAGGTAAGCTGTGAGATCAGAGTGCGAGCTGTACCACAAACACATCAGACGCACTCTGCAAACACTCGGTCAGTGTATACAGAACGAGCTGAAACCTGTCCGTCTGTCACTACGATGGCTTTTTACAACAGCCTGCACAATCAGTCCAGCAGTCAAAATCATGCAAATAAAACTAGGCTAAACTGTATGTTTAATCTGAACCATCTAAACTGCTACCAGATGACAGGCTTATAATCTTAGAATAAATCAGTCTGTGAAGATTTTGAAATTGAGGTTTGTGGAAAACGTCGGTGTTCGAAGACTCAAGTCAGACGTTGGCTCTCGCATGTAAAGAGTTGCATGCCAAAAGCTGCTTTAGTTGTAAGAGATTCTATTTTTAAATTTTTCATAAAAAAAAAAAAACCTACACGAAAAACCACTTTGAAAAAAACAGTGAGGCTTAAAACAAAACGTGTACTGTCACAATTTGTTTTGATTCCAACTTTGTCAGAAATATAATCATAGTATCAAACCACGAAATGTGTTGTGTGCCGCACCGAAATATCAGCACCCAAAAATAAAGACAGAGAGATAATGGCATAAAAATTTTAATCAGAGCAGGAAGTGTGCAAGGACCTGTGTTTTGGAAACAGCGGCTTGGAGGGGAATAATGACCTTGGACATGTGCCCGTGTCTGTTTCAGTCAGCAGACTGTGTGCTGCTGCTGTGAGTGCTGCTGCTACAACACCTGAATGAGTGTGAAACAGCAAGCCATCGCAATAATGCTCAAGAGAAACGAGGTGTGTGTGCGTGTGTGTGTGTGTGCATGTGGATCTGTGGGTGTTGGTACAGCATGGGAGCAGTTCTGAGAACTAGATTCATAAAATCTTATCTCCGCATTACTCTGACTTGAAATAAGGAAATGCATCAGAATGAAACAAGACAAGTCGTTTGCGATGATGAGAAGCCCGAGAAACCCCCTGTGGCAGTTTCTAATTTGAGCTGTTTTTAATTATCATCCCCAGAGGAGTCACATCTGTCAGAGGTCATTGTCTCTGACATCACCTCAGCTGTGATTTGGGATTCTGAACCCCAAAAAACTGAGACCTAAACAGACGTGACATGTGAGTGTGCTGCGTTTTCTTGGTTTTGTTATCATGGTTCTGATGCGTCTGTAGTGCTGACGCGACCTGAGGTTATAACTAAAAGCTGTAAATCAAACATATGAATGAAAAATAAGGTTTAGTGCACTTAACAAAAACATATGAACTTGCACAAATAGATCAAAAATAAACAATGTTAGTGCACACAGTCGCACCCAGCAGCATCTTCTTGTTTTTGGTCCCAGTGAACATTTGGTTAACACTAATGTATTATTCACCTGAGCAGAGAAAAAACGAAAACAAAAACAAAAAACTTATTTTCAAACCAATGCAGATTATCTCAAACTGCAAGATACCAGATCAATTGGTCTACCGCTACAAACTAAAATTGCTAATAATTGCTTTCTGACACTTTAAAGACTGAATTATTAAGCAATTAACAGCATAATTGTCAACAGATGAATCATTTATAAAAATAATCATTAGCTGCAGCCCTGATCTTGTGAACTCCTCAGTACGGTCAGAAGCGTCCTGCCTAACCAGTATTTTCCATTTCACAGGTGCAAGTGAGCACAATATGTATTTTTGCCAATTTTTTTTGTGATGAATACTCTGTGTCCATTTTCCATTTCCTTTCCCTCTTTCTTCTTAACTCCTGCCTGATCCTCCCATCCCTCCTGCTCGATATATTCTCCCAGTTGTGAATGAATGGGACTCAGTGTTAATGGAGGATGTGAAGTCACCCCCTTGGCAGAGGAACACAGGTTGGCACCTGGACGGAGCAGCTGTCTCGCTGTCTGTGACTGACAGATTGCAGCTTGGGAACCCGTACAAGCAGCCGCACAGCCGGGGCAGACGGCAACCTGGAGACCGGCCATTCAATTAATCTGCACCGCCATCAGCCTCACAGCCATTTTGACTCAGGCACTGCTCCGGTGCAGATTTACTCACCTGTGTTCCCACTCCAGACCAGTGGAGTGAAGCCCAGTTTGACAATATCCCCCTTTTCCATTTCTACAACCGAGGAGAAGCGCAGACGCACGTCCAAAGGGTTTGACAATTCAGCTGGAATGCTGAATTATACACAGAGCTGCATGTCTCTCTAATTTAATAGATCAACATTTGACAGGGCTCATAACTTAAGTCCACCAAGATGTATTTCTACTGTAATTTGATCAACTAATCTGTTGCGCAGAGGTTGATTTTGGCTCTTGTAAGAATATGAATGGCTGTATTTCTTGAATCGTTAACCTCAAGACTCTTTCTTTCATTCAACGTGTCGTCTGCTTATGATCTAAAGTTACAGTGCGTGGCTCCATGAATGCATTAGTCTGTCAGCCTGTTGACCCAGGTCACTTTTCATTTGTCTTGGAATGTTTGATCCAAATACCAATGAAGTTTTTAGGTTTAAGCTAACTTTTAGAGCTGAGACAATGAATGGATGAGTTGAAACTCATCAAACGTTCTTTTAAATTCATGATTGAAGACATTTATCAAGTAAAAATGGCAAACATTTGCCTCTCTGGCATGAGGACATGAGCGCTTTTCTTTGTTTTATATCATATAAAATGATGTTTGGGATTTGGACTGTCAGCTGGGCGAAAAAGCAATTTGAAGATGTCACCACAACTTTTGATTGACTAAAATACTTCAGTCAGCACTTGTACTTATATTGGGATAAAAATGTCAGATATACATTTTCTCTTGTCATGCATTTAGTTAAAAAGACAGTGACTAAAAGTTAAGTTTCACTCCTCTGAAGCATTAGTGTCCCTTTATAAAGAGTCCAAATTCGTCCAATTTTATGCGCTGCTGTGCACTACAGATTCAGCACCTGCTCTCACTTTACTCGTCATTTAGAGATATAACAGCTTGCTGTGCCTCACAAGTGCACAAGCTCCTCTGTAATGGAAGTTATCGTCATGCTCAATCTGCATATCGCATTTTCCTTGAGAAATTCAGGGGCTTTATGACCTTATACTCTTTGAAAATCTCTTGCGATCACAGAGCTAAAAAATCCAATTTAGGTTGCCCACACAGGCTGTGAGGCTTAATGAAATGGTTTCTGATAGCCACTCTGCTTGGGCATCTCTGCATGCTTTGGTTCAGGGAGGCACCCCACAGCATGTTAAGATATCAGAACCATGTTAATTCCTCCATGGTTAAATGTGGAGGCGAGCGCCCATCATGCCACAAATTATACAAAGCAAGGTACAAATCATTTGCATTAAGCCAATTATCTATGTTTGATCTGTGACCGGAACACCAAAGAGGTCTTGAGCCTGTGAAATCAGCTTTAATCACACTTATTTGCATGGAAATGGATATTGATTGTCAGAACTACCCACACAGCTATGCCACTGCTGTGTCACTGAACATTTCTCATTCACTCCTCGTTCTGTTCTCTCTGGGAAGACAACAATCAACAAGATGACAACGTGATTTTGAAAGTAAAACTGTACAACAAAGTGTCCGTATCCTCTGAGCGTGAATTCGAGCAGCAGGATAGGGGTATGCAAAGGTGAAGGTATCAAAACCGGATACGCCACAGTATCAAACTGTTTCATATGAAGCAGAGGAAATACGATCCCCTGTGGTGCACACGCCGAAAGTCTGTGCACAAGATTTGAAGTGAGCTGAATGAAAAGCAACGTGCATGCACGCTCTGGCACACAGCAATGTAGTGCAGAATTCACAAGTCGGCACCACTTCAAACACGTCTGCTTGGTCTCCCTCACTTCAAACATAAACATCACAAAAATATATTCCTCAAGCAGGTCTGTGGTGAATGAACCGACAGCACCGGGTTGCTGTTGTCAGACAAGTAAAGATATATGCCGAACCAATGGCTGAAAATAATACAGCTTTGACTGACAGGTTTCCATTACTCTGTAATAATGACTTTATTTATGTGACCGTGCCATTTAAAAATCTCATTAAATCCACACAAAATGCAAATGGTGCTACATGATACATACTTCTATTTACCTCCAGCCATCTCTCAGTTCATGTTTGTGTCTCGGTTGCTTTTTGAATTCCTTTGTCGGCTCATTAAAACCTTCAGTGCCAAACCAGCAAGGTTTGTTTCTCGGCATGTTAAAATTTTCCTCAGGAAGGCACAAAGTGCAAGGGGAAGAATGTTTACTGAAACACTGTTTATTTTTCATGTAGTGCTTATAAGAATGTGGAAATGTAAATATTTCCCGTATTAACGTGTTTCTCTAATACATCCAGGCAATAGCCGACACAACGACATTACCAATAACATTATCACCACATTATTATGGGAGAAATTATTATAGTATTATCCTATGATACATATAAATCCTTGCAGCGTTTGCAGAATAAATGTACTCCTAGCCACAGCAACACCCAGTGAGCATAGTAAACGCAGGGGGAGCATTTCAAATAATATCTGAGTGGTGAATGCCAGGAAAACAAGGCATTATCACTGCTAAGTTATACATTCGGTCAAGCTCCCCCATCCCTCAAGCTTTCAAACTGTCTGCTATCTGTACTTTGTAAACTCTCTTTCACCAAGCATGCAGTTAAAATCTTGACAGAGAGTGATGTTCAAGGTTAAGATGCCGACAATTAGGCTCTTTCTATTCATCGAGCTTCTGAAGCTTGTTAAGTACATCGGTCTTTAAGGACATACGAATGAATGGCCCATCAGTTTTCTGCGAAACATAAAACGCCACAAAGCCTCTTCATCACTTCATTTTAAAGCAAAGAAACACAGCCGAGGTGGCGACGTTTTTTGGCACAGTGCTGGCTTTGAAAAGCTGAAGTTGTACGTGGGTGGTTCTGTGTGAGACTTTGAAAAACAGATATTGTGCCTTCAGGCTAAAACAAATGATTGCTTAGTTTGTTTTGATTTACCTTTTGTTTATAAGATGTCAGACAACAGTGATAACGCAGAAAAGCAGCAAATCCTCAATTTTGAAGAGATACAACCAACAAATATTTGGCCATTTTGCTTGATGAATGAACGATGTCTCAATTAGGGCTGCAACTAAGAATATGTTTATTTTCTTGATTAAATGTGTCTATATAATGTTACAAAAACAGTGAAAAAACAATTCCTGAGCCCTTCGATTCGCTTGTTTTGTCCAACCAAACGTTCAAAAACTAAAGATCTTGTATTGACCCTCAAATATGACAAAGAAAAGCAGCAAATCCTCACATCTGAGAGGCCAGAAAACATTTGCCATTTCTGCTTGAAGAATTACTGAAGCTCTAAATCGATCAGCAAAATAGTCAGCAATTAAATTTCTCGATTGAGTAATTGATTAATCCACTAACTGCTGCGGCTCCACAGTCAAATCCATCCATCTGCTAATTATCTCAGCACCTGTGTTTTTTCTTCCTGCTTGCATGCATGAGGTATCCCATGCTGTGTTACATTATATTGTGTTGTATACCCTCAGGGAGTGTGTGTATATGTGTATTTCTGGAAACTGTGTGCATGTGTGCTGTGACGGAAACAAGGGTGGTGACCCTGCCTGGTAAACTGATGTATGGCATCCTTTCCAGCACTGCAGGATTGAGCTCAGTTTGCTTTCTCCAGAGACAAGACCTCTTCAAGAAAATAAAGAAATAAATAAATAAAATTTCCTCACAAGAAGCAGCTACAGTAACAAGCAGGCCTTCATAAATGAAATATATACAGTTTTTCAAAGAGAAAACTCTTCTGGTTCTCCTCCAATGACTCTTTGAGCTTAGCTTAGTCAATGCGTGATGCGGTTTATTGATTCTATTGAGTATTTTAACGGAAATATTCAATTTTCCCATTCTTCCACTGACGTGAAAAGAGCAGCCTCCTAAGCACAGAGAGGCATGATGAAGACGATGGAGTGTGGCAGCTTCGATCGAAAGTCCCCGTTAGCTGAAGTGCTGAGGCAGCACTGTTCTCTGTGGAGTCAGGTACTGATGTCTCCCTCTGATTGTTGAGTCAAATATCTTAGAGAGATTACAGCAGATTAACACGCGCAATAATGTTTTCCCATTTGCTAAGGACACACATCAGCCTTGGCCATCTGAACTTAGAGGAACCCCTATAGCCTAAGAAAACCATGCACTGACGGTGGTAAATTTAGCCTGCTCTGTGTCAAGCCATAGGGAGAGTTTGCATAATTTATTCACATGATGTTAGTCCATATCAAACCAGACTTGAAAAAATTATGAGTTCATTTAAGATCTCTGTACTGTGAATGTCTATTCCACTAGAGCTGAGAATTGGGTTCTTGTCAGGTGAAAATTTGCAGACTTTTGTGTCAAGTTAACCTCACAGGGTTGAGAAAATGTAACTAGGCCAGCCTTTAAACACAAATGACAGTAAACATCAAGATATGAACAAAACTGCCACAGAAAAGCTGACCTGAAGATTTAAGGCAAGGTTTTTGTAGTAATCTCTACTTTTTCAGTATTGATTTTTAGGCAGAGTGAACATTTTTCTGCAGTATTTGTAAAAGCTCATCAGTTAAAGATGAATAAAGCCATTTTTCTAATCTAAGTTACACTCCGTGATGTTTGTTCAGCCTTTATATTGGTGCTGAATAGCTTGTACAAATACCTTTAGGGTCAGGCTGTAATCACTGTTCAGCCTTGACACACACACACACACACACACACACACACACACACACACACACACACAACATGGAATAAAAGAGATGAGTAATGCTCAGGCTGGAAAGAACCACACAGCAGCAGATGCCCGAGCTCCTCTGACTTACAACCAGACTTAGCAACAAACACATCTGCACGGAGGACAAAATAAAGACAGTTCATCCCCTTTTCACGACCAAAAATATTGGGAACATGTATCCAATGGAAATGGTGAATCACTCAAGCATGAGGTCAGCTTCACCCTTCCCTTAGAAATCCCCAATATGATTTTATCAGACGTTGTTTCCACCCCCTCTCACTAACAGGCATGTGTAAAAGCTATTATTTCTAATCTCATTTGACTGTCCTGCTGAGTACTAATGTTTTAAACTCTTCCCATTATGCAGAGTACAAAAAGCTCAAAGAAACTGCGTTAGAGCCGACTGTGGTGTGCTGTTCATAAAAATCCTCTTTAACAGAAGAACCATGGGGGGTCTCGCTCTGCTCAGACACTCTTGTTTAGTTTCGTTCTCATGATGTAAATCGGAATGGATGCAGTTTCCCCCTCTAAATCCAGGTTAGATATTAACTGAAGTATTACAAATCCTGGGATGGATGTTACTCTCATGAACACCAATGAGTTTATTACAGTGAATCAGCCTGACACTACAAAATCATTTTTGACTCGACAACAAAAGCTTTTCAATTTGATTTCATGTAACTCCAATTCCAAGGGCATATGAAACCGGAGACAACCAAACCTCACAGACTATTTTGTGGCTCTTTGATCAAATTTGGAGGCTTATAAATCCAGTAGTGCTGTTGAAAACTGCCACGCTGTGAATTGGATTTGCTGGCCGCCAATTCCGTGCAGCAACGACACTTAGTCAATTTGATAGTTATGCATAATGCTTATAAGGGAAGTAAAAATTTCAAGCCTGCTACCAAATATTAGCACTTTGATCTCTAGTATGCCAATTCTGAGAAAGCAATATTCGAATGTGTGTGACGAAACGAGCTATTGAATGCCACGGCCGAACTGAATTACCTGTGGTTCTGGTCCAAATATCTGGTAATTCACTTCAGTGGAATTGGCTGGAAGGTGAAAAAACTGACACAAGGGTCTCAGGAGGAGGCTCACACAGAAACTCACATATTTCCTCCTGTCGCCTTCCTAATCTGTATGATGAAACACACAAAACAAACCCGGGCACGCAATTTTCTAAGATCAGAACACACACAGTGATAAAAACAAACAAGATGGACTTTTTGCCGTTTGTTGCCTTTTCAGTTATTTCCACAGGGCTTTAATAGAGACAGAGGCTGAGACAGGCTTGTTGCTGAGAGGCATGTCTGACTGCAGACGTGGGGCACACTGCAGGCAGGGTGACTCATATGCTCTGGATGATTTGCTGAGGAGACAACCAGCCATTGCACATTCACTTCATCACCATCATCAAGATCATCATCACTGTTGTTGCCATCAGAGGCTTTAAGGATAAATACTTGCACTACTAGTCTATTAGACTGAGATCATCCTCTAGTGAGATATATAGCAGGCAGATACCAAAATTCATAGTGAGAAGATGAAATTCTTGGAAATCTATAACCTCCCTTGGGCTAGTTGTTTATTGCAATGAATGAAAGGACATATACTGGCAATAATGGACATTGGGGGCTTTTGAAACTAACATGTGGAAAACATCAACCGAAGGTTTAATGGTAGCCACTACGATGCTTGTAATGGTGATGGTGATGATGATGGTGACTGACTCAGCGACAAACCAGTGGTGGCATCACTGAAATATGATATGAGACAACATATTTCCCAGCTGAGTGTGCTCTTAGAGAAACAACCTCTCGCAGACAGATATGCGGCTGCACTGCAGTCAAGCTTCAATTTGTGTCGCTGCCCAATCATCCGGATGCGATGAATCATCTCCCACATCTCTGGCTCCACATGCAGTCGTCTCCCTGTTGGATTTCATCATACAAGAGTTGGGGGTAGGTGTCGGTCTGCTGCTGAGACACCGACGGATAAACACACGCATTCCTGAATCAATGCGAAATTATTGGCCTTTTGCTTTCCTCTGTAGCTGCAGTGCATTCTGTTATATTCCTTTCTCTGGGAGGAAAACGCCTTGTTATTGTATAATTCTTTAAAAATTGAACTATATTGTTGACACCGCTAATGCACCACAAGGTTGAAGCAGAGCAAAGGAAACCTATCAAACATGTGGACATAATGCGGCCTCCTATAAATCCTACTTTGCCTTAATGGTTTGAATACCCAGCCAGTGAGCAGCAGCTGTCTCGGTGGTCTCCGTCCCCTCCCCCACCATCACCCCCTTTAACCAACCTTTCTATACACTGTCTGAGAAAAGAGCACCACAATAATGCAATGATGGTGCAACAGAGACTTGGGCAATAAGAGTTTTATGGTGTTTTGGTATTTATTTAGTTCCTACAGCGATCTGCAGTGCATTTAGCACAGGGGCTGATGGTACACTTAAAGGGTCAGGTCACCCAAATTAGAAAAGGCATGTTTTCTCATTTGCTGACAGTGGTATCGAGCCATGCAGACAGATTTGGTTTTCTTTGTTTCGAGGTATCTGTCTCTGAGATTTCTGCCGCAACCAAAGCACAATGAACATGAACTGCATGGTGCTTAAAGCATTGAAATGACATTAAAGGATGAGGCTGGCATCACTCGACTCTTACTACTATGACTTTCTGACTGTCAGCAAATCTTACACAAAGACCAAAACCAACAGAGAAACGATTCTACGAACAATGCTGCCTGTGCAGCCGAAGCCTGTTATTCCCAACTTATACCTTTGTGCCCTATACCTCCATTGTGCAGTATCCAGCTGTTTTGGGGAATTATTTAAGCTTTTTAAAAATTGACACTTATTTTTGTGACCTGTTATAAAAGATTTACGTCCTCAGTAGGAACCGATGGACTTGGAGCTGATACACTTTGCCAGCCTGTCTACGGTAAAGTATTGAGACATACATTAAAACACTATTGATTTTGGTCTTTGCTTTGGTTTTGATGTCTGACCATCACCATCTTAAAATTAAATAGTAACACATCTTTGCATACTATGTTGCCTTGCTGCACATACAAATATGAAGTGTACATGTTTAAAGGATGTAGCAAAAACAATCAAAATTCGACCAAGCAGTTTCTACTAATTAAATAGGTTTTTTTAATTAAAGATGGGAGGGAGATGGATATGACATGCAACAAAGGGTTCCGGGCAGGAATCCAACTGCGTACGCTGGCAGCTCAATGGCATGCGCCTCAACCACGAGGCCGCTGGGACGCCCCTTGAATTTTGTTAATGTAATTGTTCAATAGGCCCACTGTGAGCGCCACAAATGAAATTCCATTTAGCTCAATTGTATCGGGGTGGAGTCAGAAATCAATATTATTAATATTTTTATAGGCAAATAAATGCAATGAAACTATGTGCATGATGATATATCATATTTCAGGGAAGTGAGAGAATATAATATATATTTTATGTGTGAACTGATCCTTTAATATGCATTTTATGATGTTTATTCCCATTAAATTCTAGCAGAGGTATTTCCTATTTGTATAGAGCTTATTGCCATATAGCTCTTCTTATGAAGAGACCCCGCTCCCTCCCCCTTTTGCTCCCACTCACCCCTCACCCTTACCACTACCCCACCATTACTGAGAGAGAGAGAGAGACAGAAGGGGGAGAGAGAGAGAGAGAGAGAGAGAGAGTCTGACTCCCACCGTTCATATCGAGGAGCTTTGAGAGAGAAGCAGAAGAGAAAGAGGCTGACGGCGCAGAGACTCTACAACTTGTTCGCATGTAACCGGCAGCGGAGCAAGAAAAAAAAAAAAGAAAAAGCAGGAAAGAAAGAAATTATTACGCGGACTTACAAATGCCATTAATCCCGTGACCGGTGACCGGAATGGAAATACATGAGCCGGCAGCGAGAAGTAGTTTGATCCGGGTGGTCGTGTGAGCACCACAGGCTAAAAGAAGAAACTCATGGTAGGTTTTATTCCACTCAGTATTATTTTTCCACGCCGTTTAGCCTCGTGCGCTTCGCTTTCTGTCCGCTCTTTTGTCGTCTGTGTGTCGCTGAAGTTCATGCCCTCGGTTTTCGGACTGTGTCTGAGGCAAGCGGCTGCAGAAATGGAAAAGTTTCTTGGGGGGGTTGATTTGACTGTGTGCGCGCTGTATAAAACCGGAGACATCGCCAATATAACGGGCTCCTTTCAGCGGAGAGGCGCCCGGATAATGAATGGGTCGCTATGTATTCTAATCTAACTCCCGAGTTGACTCGGTTTTCTTCGGTTTTAAGAGGCAGAGAGAGCCGCTGCTTGTAGAGTTGGCAGCGTGTCGTGGAAGAATATCGGGGAGATTATGATCAATCATTAGCTACGATCGGAAAAATCCAATCACGTCGCCATCAGTTCCTTATATTCTAAACCACCCAAAATCAGATGCTCTCTTACATTTTTCTTTGTGATTTCGCGGAGAATATTTGGCTGTCATTCATCAGATGCGTCGTTACGCTCTTCACCCGTGAGAGCCAAAACAAAAGGATTTCCTGCTGACCAATGAGAGCAGGGGAAGCCTCCGGAGGGACCGAGTGGTCCTCTCTTCTCTTTGTCCTGTACCTGAGACACCCGATAGACCCGATAGACCACAGGGAAACATGGGACTAACAGGGAACCCTGGCCGGATGGATCATGCGTAATGGAGATTTTTGAAAATCAGTTTTAGGTGAAATTCTGTCTGGTTGCACGCACAGACACACAGACACACCTTGTAGTTCCTTCTCAGATCATTAGGTGTTACGAAGACTCGCGTGTTCAGAATCTGAGGAGCCATTAAAGTATCTGTTAATTAAGCTTCCAGCAGACTTAGCTGACTACTAAACAGCCGACAGATCAGGACTTTCTCTTTTCTTAACCACGTTCACATGCATCTCAAGACATAACTACAGTAGCCTGTTGCAATATGGATTAATGTGAGGGCTGATAAGTTTTGGTTAATGATTAAGACATGCCCTTCAGGGTGCATCACATCACTTTAACCTCCTCCCTCTTCCCCTCATTACTTTCAAGTTGAATAAGTTAATGTGCAGAGTAACACAAGGGTTTTTAATTACTGTACTTGAGCTTTCAATTAAGCACATGGTAGCTGCTTGCCAGCACACCAGCCATAAGAGTTTCAAACTAAATCAGAGAGAAAGCAGGCGAGTGGCATGAAAATGCACAAGTGCTGTCAAGAGCACTAGTGCTGGAGCAGTTTAATCGATTAGTCAGAAGACAATTAATCAAAGATTAAAATCTCCGAGTCATTTATGAAAATATTGCCAAATATTCTCTGGTTCCAGCTTCTCCAAAAGGAGGATTTTTTTCTGCTTTCATGTGATTTGTGTCGATGTAAACAGGATATTTGGGGTTTTTGAAGTGTTAGCCAGCCAAAACATGCAATCTGAAGAGGCTGTGGGAACTGGGGCATCTTTCACTGTTTTTTTTTTGTTTTTTTTTTCTTTTACACTGTATTGACTACACTAATAATCACTGCATCCAAAAAACAATTACAATAATAATCAATTGCAGACCACTTCAAAGCACATATTTCATAGTGCTGCATGTGTGATGTAGACATTTCCTCTGTGTGTGTGTGTGTGTGTGTGCAGCAATGTGCTTACAAGTTGACACAGAGTCTGTGTGGGAAGCGGAGACGTAGGTGTAGTACATGTGGTGGAGATTCTCTTTCTCGCTGCACTATATTATTATACAGTGAGTGCGATGGATGATTAGAATGATTTAAATGCCACGACAGGGTGTAGCGCGTGGCCTCCAGCAGGTACTCTGTTTTTCTGGAGCTCATTTCATCTCTCCCATCGCAGATTTCCATGGAGTGACTGAAGCACTTTGATGAATTGCTCTGTCCAGGATAAGTTGGGCTATAATATTTCTGGCTGATCACTGTTGATTTAGATGAAGCGTTAACTTGGCTCTTTGTACTGGGTTGATGAAGTATTCATTTAAAAGAAGTTAAAGTAAATAAACAATG
Organism: Chaetodon auriga; assembly: GCF_051107435.1. NCBI lineage: Eukaryota > Metazoa > Chordata > Actinopteri > Chaetodontiformes > Chaetodontidae > Chaetodon > Chaetodon auriga. The sequence continues at coordinate 7,093,940 of NC_135093.1, forward strand.
AATCACACTGCCACACGTTGTCTCATCTGCATGTGAAGCAGGCCTTTGTGCACAGAGACAGAACTGTGATTGAGCAATATTTATGGCATAACTTATCAATTATGAAAAAGCAAGATGTTACGGTATTTCAACCAGACTTTGATTACATGTAAATGTGATCACAGCAGGAAGAGGTGCTTTTGGGAAGAATTTTCACTGGTTTTCATTAGAGATTCCAGTGATAATACTTCTTTCAGTAATAGACCAGCTGTAGACTCCTAATTATTGCAATACAGACAAAGAGGGAATGCCTTTGTTGTTAAAATCTTTGTTGGAGATTGCTCAAGAGAAAGGAGTCCAATTGAAATGGCAGGAGGAATCTGAGGGAACTCAATTTAAATGGCTTTTTTAAGGCCACTTCATCATGAAAACTGGGGAGAATTTGGCAGCAAACACACATAAGACTGTTACCCTTTTCAGATTCATGGATTTAAGGTCATTAGACACTGACAGTGATAAAACATATCCTCATGCTTGGAAGAATAGAACCACAGACTGGATTAGCATGAGTCAGAAGATGAAACAAGTGTTTCTTCAAAGCAGATTTTTTTTAAACATTTGTTCCCATGTTGTTACAGGATTTTCTGTGTGTAACTTGCACAGCATTCGCAGTGAATTGTGTGCAGCAGAGCAGCTTTTATTAGCCCAGACAATTGGGTCCAAATGAAGACTTTCATGTGAATTATTCTGCCATCATGCATATAGTGTCACACAGAGTTAACACAGTGGTGCTCTTGTTTATTCACGCAGGTTTAATTTTTAAAAAGGAGAATGCCTTCTTTATTGCCGTCCATAAATCTTAGGAAATGCGTATTTGGAAACAGATTCGTAGTTCATCAAGGCTGTGGCAGTGTTATGAGTCATCAAAATTATCTGCAAAATCAGAGGCAATGATAATTGTGCTGCATGGCCTGACTTGCCGCCAACTTCCCTTTTTGCTCCACTTTGTCTTTTGTGAGAGCACATGCTTGTCTGGGACATTTTGCACCAGACGGGGCAACCAACTGTCCCAGAGCCCCAGTGTCTCATCAAAAAGCTCTGACCAGCCCTTTAGATACCCTGCGTTCCTTCATTTTCCCAGTGACTCACACATTCTGGCCCTGCTCTGATAACTCTGACACCCCCCCCCTTCTTTGGGATACGTCTCCGTTTTCAGCCTGAGAGCCTGAAGCAGGACTCTGTGTTTCTCAAATGAAGCATTTGACCTCTCTTTTAGGGGTCTTTTATTTCAGTCACTGCTGCAGGAAGCTTGGTGTCAAGTGTGCATCAGGGGCCGCTGTGTGCAGCTCAATAGGGCTCCTCTGGGGCATAGGGCACACAGACTGTCCACATGGACCCTCGATGATGGCTCAGAATTGGCCTTTCCTTATGTTTTTTTTCCCTCTTACCCACATTTGGGTTCTAAAACATACATTCATAAATTGTACTTGATGTTATTTAGTCTTTCTGTAATGTAACCTTGCTGCTGGTGTTTGGGGATGTTTTCAACACTGATCTCACTGGCTCAGATAGTCCTCATAGTCCTTCAGTACACTCAGAGGTTATTGGTTGGTGCTTAAACGATTTGTCAGATAATCAATAGACAATTGAATGACAACATTTTTGATAACCTATTAATATAACTCATTTATCAACCAAAAGTGCAGTACCTTCATTGCTTCCAGCTTCAGCTACAGTGAGGATTTGCTGCTTTTCTACTATAAATTTAATATTTTGGGGTTTCAGGGAGCTGAAAAAGTCACCTTGGGCTGTAGGAAATTGTGAGGAACATTATTCATTTTTCTTTAGAGAATAAATGATTAAAAAAAAAAAACAACTGACAGACTAATCCATAATGAAAATAATAGCTGTTTGGTGTCCTTATATTGGATGCTTAGTATTAATGGTTAACAAACTGCACGCTGCACATCCCAGAACTGTCATAGTGGATAACATATACATCTTCTTCATCAGTATGCAGATAGAGTTTTTGCATCAACATAAACAAACCGGGCGTCAGATGCTGTTTTGTTCAGTGTGTCTATTTAAAAGTTAAAGTGCTAGGCCATTCAGCAGCCTATCAAAACATGTCAGTTCTTAAAGATGCCATCTTTAGCTTCACGCCTGTCGCCAGTAACCCTTTGTTGCATAAATGTTTCATAGGCAGACTGCTGTTTTTATGAGCTTGCATCTAAGTGACAGCAGGCTCCAGTTTTAGACTGAATGATCTGTACTAGAGACAGTATCCGGCTGCTTTCCAGCTGCGCCCAAGTGCAGGCATCGGACTTTGAAAATAATGGTGCATGCAGGATCCCAGTGATGGATGGATCCTCCAATGAAGTTATGTTATGTATTCCTGATGAGAGCAGTGGATCACCGGACAGGATTTATGTGGCTGTGGAGGAGCAACCACTCCAGAAGATGCTGTCTGTCTGAAGCAGCGGTCTGGGGCTGTTTGTCATTGTGATTGATGGTCTTCCAGTGATTAAGCTAACATGCTGACAGACATTAATCTGCTTTATCTCTTGAATGACTTGCATGGAGGTTTTTCTCCAATGTTATTGGCTCTAGTAAACAAGGGGAAGCGTGGCAGCATCTTGCATGCATCATTCTTTTTCCAGTTGTGGTCAATCTGGTCACAGTCTGGAAGGTCTGAACTCTATAACCATCATTTTAACTGGTCCCACCCACATTCTATGCATTAATTAACACTTAGAAGTCAGATACATCCCTTTAAAAAATATCACATGTAAAAATCTGCCTGTAAATCCAAACCACTTATGCTACATTGGTTTCCAGATGCAAACATTTCCTGAATTTCCAACTCAGCACAGCGACATTTTCACACGTCATTTGTCAACGTCAAGGTGTAATTTAAATGGAAAAAACATTTGTTGTAAGCTGCCATATGTACTGTCATATGAACAAATGGAAAACGCACTTTTTCATGCTGTGTATGAAGCAATAAAGGCAACATATGATTTGAGAACACAACAAGAAAACTGCTCACACACACAAAAAAACAATGTTTTCAAAAAGCGTGTGACTTTTCACGTGTGCACGGTATGTTATTTACATATCTGTAGGCCACTTTTTGGTAATGCGAGACACTGTGTGATGTGGACATCGTGCTGGGACTCTGAGGTGCTGAGTAAGAAGGTAAATCTAGCGTCCCAGAGTTGCTGTGTGCCGCTGCCAGGCTGGGGGTCATTGCTTGTATTAATGACGCATGGGAAACTAAACTGGCTTTTATTTCCCTCGCCATCTGTACCCAGTTGTGCTGTATAGATGGGCTTTGGCAAATGAGAACAACCCCCTTTTGCAGCTAGTAGTTTGATTTATGGCACTGTGTGGTGTGAGGCTAATATTACTTATGCAGAGAAAATTGTGTGTTTACAATTATGCAAATATCCCTGTTTACTAAATACATCACTGGTTTTATCTCTTCATTGTAAGTATTTAAATGGTTGAAAAATAATGTAATTTAAAACTCTTGGCGCCATTTGCCGCAATCCACGTCAAAATTTGTACTCCTTCTCGGGAGTCACAGCTGACAAATTAACGTCATTAAGCTTCCTAAGAAATCACAGACAAACGACGCTCCAGAATTTGCATGAGAATCATCATGTTTTAAGTTTTCTTCAGTATCAGATTAATGCAGAGATAGCTATTTGTACATCTATGGGTACTTTACAAACAGGGATGGCTAATAGCTAATTCAGCATATTTTTAATGGTATACCACAAATACAGGCAAAAAAAAAAAAAAAGTGGAGCTCAAGTTGTACCCCACAGCTAATTAGTTATACTTCCTGTTTACATATCCCAAAGCATTATGTGAATTGTAGTTTCAAAACATAGAACATGATTATACTCCAAACTTAAGTAAGACAGATTATAATAATAACATTCTACAAGGTGTAATTCCCATCAAGTGTCCTATCAAGAGATAGATCATGATCTTTGCCTAACCTTCAGTAAGTAGTTTTTGTTGGTGGTGGGTCAGAAAATGCTGTAAATTAGGGTAAGAAAGACAGAAAAATAAGACAAAAAGCAAATTAGCTGTTCATTATGCACCAGAGCTCTCCTGAATTAAGTTAGAATCAAAATAAATAATTAAATTGCAGCAAGGTTGTGCATCTTAATTTCTGAACTATGGATTATTTTCATACAGCGCTCACACTTTTTTTGTGCATTTTCATTAAACAGACATTTCCAGAGAGAGAGAGAGAGACAAAATTGAGAAAACAAATATTTATGATTCTGTTTTTACACACACAAGTTTTAAAATCTATATTTAGGCAGCCACTGGATCATGGATGCTTTCATGTATTGCCATGGAATCCCTTAGGTTAGCAGAAAGACCTGATATTAGTGGTTGTGTGTAGAGTGTGTGTGTGTGTGTGTGTGTGTGTGTGTGTGTGTGTGCGTGTGCGTGTAGACAGTATCTGTCTTCCAGATGTCACTCTAATGGGCTCAGCACAGACCTGCAGGGACCTCAACAATGTACAGCACCGGGGAGAGGTGTGTTCATTTTCCAATTACCTCCGGCGATTCCTTTTAAATGAGCAACTGTGAAACCTTTCAATACCACCGCCATTTCTCACTGCATTGTGGGCTTTTTTTTCCCCCCAATTTCTGTTTACTGCATCTAGTCTAGTAATGTAATGTCTAGTAATGTAGCTGATTGTGTGGTTCATGTGGTGATTGTGAGTGCATGCAGCAGCAGCAGCAGCCCCGGGGCTCATTTGACCAAAGTAAGAGGCGACTCTTCAACTAGCTCAGACTGGTAAACAAAAAACCTAGCACGCACTTGCCACCTCGCTGCACGTCTGTTTGAGTTCAAAGTTCAACATCGAGTTCCGTTTACCAAACAGCCTCAAAATGTCCAGCAGAAGCGTCAGACGCACCTGCGGGGCTGTGCATTTTTCAGGCTTTTTGGCAGTGAAGAGGCACACTCTGACCCGGCCCAGGTCACAAGGAATTTGTACAAATGTTATTTTCATCGCTGCAGCTATCATTTTGTGGGATTATCCCTGCCAAGTTAATTTGGAGCTGGAGTTTCATATCTTTGCAGGCAGCCGCCTGCCAGTGTGAACCTTTGGCGAACCACAGAAATTTTTACACGTTGCAAGATGGATGTGCTGTTGTAGTTAGAACAGCGCTCCCTCTTCCTCCATTTATCAGGATGTGGCCAAGCAGGTAGAGCTGTGATTAAACTGTTTTTTTTTCCGTTTTTGCTACAATCTCCTTCCAGAGCATACTGCACAGAATAGATGTATTATTCTGATTTATGCTAAACCTCACTCTCAAATTACAGTGCAAGTGATCCTTGCCTGACCTGTGAGAGAGGTGGAACATATTGGCAGCCCTTAAAAATTAAGATACCGTGCAGTTAATCCTCCATATTATAAGGGGACCTCTTTATGCTCACCCTTAATTTGGAGAATTAACCTGCCTGCCTGTCTGTTAAGCCTTGAGAATTTGTCCGAGCCTTCATTATTGTGGAGTCACATGCATAATGTAGCGAGGAGAAGATAAAGCACAGCATTTTATAAGTTGAAAATCCACAGTCCAAGTTAATATTATGGATCCGCTGGGATACCCTCGAGTAGCCTCCCTAAAACTGTTTGCATCAGGCCCGCTCCCGAGCGGCAGAGCAGAAAGCCGGCCGACTCAGTAATAGCCTATGTTTTGTTAATTCACACGTTTTCTTGGCAGTCATAGGCTAACACTCAATCCGTGCATATATATCCCTATCTGGAAGGAGGCTCAGCACAGTTAGAGATGAAACTCTGACTGTTAACTAGGTGTGAAACGCTACAGCACAGGATTACTATATGTCTCCCGGAGAACCTCAAGAAAGCAGGGAATTAAAGACGGAACAAGAAGCTTCTCGGAAAACATCACATCACCCGTGGTGTTTCTCCTCATCGTCGCACATAGTCACAGATGGAAAGCCATAGTCTTTAATGACTTGGCTGACTATCAACAGTTCACTGAGTGGAGATGTTGCCTTGCTGGGCGTCAACCGCATCCAAGTTGCATCTGCAGCGAGAAACTGAATTTCGCCGATTGTGCCGAGTTACTCCTGGAGTCCGCACAACTGCAGGATTTGACAAAGATGGTGGTTTGTTTATAAGGAGATAGTCAAGTTTTCCTCCAGCTTTAGTCAATCAGACTCATCAGACTGATTAGTAAAGAAGTTCACTGGATGGAAGTTAAGAAAAAGGAACGGCTCGACTGGAAAGAAAGTTTCTCTCAAGCCTCATTTGATTTAACAAATGAGCTCCTCTTAGGTTCTTTACTTGGCCGTCCAGTCCTCAGTGATTTCAACTCACATATGAGGCCAGGCTACAATCATCATCATCATCATTATAATCATCATCTTCTGTCTGTTGGGCAACTACTGGAGGTTATAAAAAATGTGTCTACTGAGAACAATGAATTATAAGCAGCACAAAACATCCCAAGTGTCCCTTTCATTCTGTGGTGATGAATGAAAGACTAGCAACACCTCTACACATTACAAATTCATCACACAGCCATTGTGTTAACCTAAAGAATTATGTGTAGTAGTGACATGTAATTTGGGAATTTTATATAATGACACCGCTGACTGCTTGCGAGCTGTTAAGTGTTTGCTAATTAGGCTTAAGTGGGACATACTTAAAACAATTAAGTTCTGATTTAATTGAACTCTCCAAGCTGGAGACACTGTAAAATAAGTCACCACTGAAAATAATGTCAGCGCTGCCAGGTGAAAACCTCCCATCTCTGCTTTTAATGACTTTCACTTGATTCCTCTATCAATCAACTCCATCAATCTATTTCTCATTCCTCTATGTGTTGCAGAACCTTCAGAAAATCAATTAGAAGACCTCATAAACTGCATGGTCTTTAAGCCAGGGACAGGTTTTGAAGTCATTTCTTACTGTGTTAAACAGTGATTCCGAACCACTTATTCTGCATGACCATATGACTACTAGGCAATAGGAGTTTTTCCTCAATAATCTCCTAATTACTTCTTATTGATGGTAAATAGGCTGTTAAACATAAATTACAATCTTAACCTCAAAATAACCCTTAATAATCCTTACCCCCAGAATATGGCATCAATAAGTGCTTTATAATGTCTAATGTAGAGCCATATGCTACTAATATATGTGTACCTTAATGCAAAACACGAAAAGTATTAGAATAAAAAAAATCTAAGACAGAACAGTCATTCTTTGGAGAATCTGGATACAACCAGCGACGGCAGATCACTAGCAGACGCAGTCGGTCTGTCCCAGGATCAGTCGTACATGCTTGTAGCATGTTTTGGGCCACTCAGACTTTTCTGTGCACTGTTAACAGCTTCTGATGGGGGCACGCCTTCTGAGCACTCAAGATCTCTGTTTTGAATTTCTCGATTTTATTTGCGCTCACGATAGTCCCATTGAGTGTTTACCAAAATACATACTGTATTTCTAAATTGCACAGATGTGCCATAAAGGCATCTTAGTAGCGGTTTACCAAAGCTAAGTGCAGCGTGATTCCAGAGCACAGAAGTGTTTACAGATGTGTCCCGAAGGAGATCAAGGGTGTCAATGGGCAATAACATGTGGATGGAAACATACCCTACAACAGCAATATTGGTTTAAATGTAAATATAGGCTTGGAAGTCTTAACCACAACATTTTTTCTTCTTTCTATACAAGTGTTACGGTTTCTCCCTAAATGTTCTGAGAGCTGGTTTTAATCGGAGCCATTTATGCTGCATTGTGGGCTCAGAGGCATTCTACTGGAAACAGTAAACATTCCCATTGGATTAATTACCAACTGCTTTTCCCCAGGTCTGTCTGCTTCTTGTGAAAAAGGGAGATTAACAGTAGATTGAACTTTGGTCCACATGTAGAGAGCCTGCCTGTCAGCTCTCATAAAGTGAGCGAGGAGGTGAGCAGGAGCAGGCGTTGGTGGAGTGTTGAACAAATGAAAAGGTGGTCGTCGGAAAGAGGAGGTCAGATGAAAAGGCCAAATTCTAGCATCTGCAGTTGTTTCGCTGTTGTCTCCAGTATGGTTGTTTCTCTATCTTATTAATTTATTTATTTTCTATCTGTTAAAAAGGCATTAATGTAATCCCAAGATTGACACTTTCGGTTTTTAGTTGGACTGTTGGTGGGAAGCCTCACTGTTTATCCACCTTACAGTTCTGATGCTGAGTTGCTAATGGTGGTAAATGTTACAGGCTGCAGTTGCCACCCACATTATTTGCGATTTAAAAACATGAGAGATGGACCTTAAGGGGATGAGAAACCGATTGGCACATATTTCACAAATCCCAAAAACATCTAGTCCTCCTACACAGCTCTGAGGGTCCATGAATCGAAGTGATATTTCACGACATCTCCTTCATATTGCTTTTTTTCCCCTCAGTAAGTTTTCCCTGTCAGTCAGAAGGCTTTAACTCCGTCTTTCCTATTTCTTTCATTACAACCTACATCTCAAAAACTGTCTGCAAGACAGATTAATATTTCACAAACAAAGAATATGATCAGCGTCAAGAGACAAAAACATCTGACCACCAAGCTGACAGCGGGACAAAAGATTAAACGGAAACACTGAATTTAAGTGACTGGATGATCACTGTTAGAAAGATCTTACATAAAAACCTCCAACAGTAGCAGGAAAAAATACGGAAATACACACAAGGATGTCTCCAGAATTACTTGAATTCATCGGGGTATAAATTTTCTAAAGTTAGATAATAAGTTACAGACACATCACATGTAAGTTCATCCTGATAAATTATTCATCGGAAGCTGCTGTGCGAACACAGCACTGTTTTGCATATGCCCCTCAAACTTGAAGCTCCTTTTCATTCACACAAGACATCCTTGATTGTTTATTGTGTTAAAGATGCAGCTCTTCAAATAAAATTACCATCATTTATTCATCATTTGATGTAAAGTAGGCTCCCATCCCAGATAAGACACACAACCTTTCACCTTTCCTCTTATCTCTGAATTATCATTTTATTCCCAATTTAGCCTCATTGTATGTGTTTCTGCGTAGAGAGCAGAGCACCCCATGTTATCCACAACATTTTCCATTAATTCAATCAATCATTTAAATGGCAGCCATTGTTTTTGTGCCCTTTTTTTTTAATTACGCCATCATAAGCACTTATCCACCTCAGAAGCAGCACTGGCTGTGGGAGGCTGCCAGTGAAATTAAAATAATGAATAAAAGATAAGACAGAAGAAAGTGCTGAACTGGGACTCTGCATGAGATCCCAGCTGAGCAGCAGTTATGAATCCAGGGCAGAGGCCACGTTTCTCACCACCCTCCACAGCAGTGAAAGTGTCCAAAGGCTGTGTTGATAATTTGACCCGTCGGCTCTTCGGTGGGGTCACGGTCAGGTCCTCTGGTCTCCTGGGGGGCCTGCTGCCTGACTTCCTGGAGATTAGATTCTGATCTTTGGTCAACAGTGTGTGTGATCTGGGGGAATGTGACGGATGACTTCTCCCTGGGGTAATATGACGAATGAATCCACTCTGAGCCACAGTTAATACTGATCTTCTCTTTCTTGCTTGTGTTATATGGTTGTGATTTACTTGATTAGATTGGGCTGCGGCCCCTGGGGGCATATTTCAAAAGGTCATAGGGCTCCTGCTCACTCCACCATCAGTGGGCTTTGTGGTATACTGTCAAGATGCAGGCCGATTCAGTCATATTTCCAGATGTTTTTCTTGTACTCCCAAGCTATTGTAAGGATTAATTTCACGCATCAGTAGCTTGCTTTGGTTCTCGCTTCATTTGCTCCCACAAATTATGCTTTTACCAATTGATTTCATTTATTTAAATAGATACGCCATAGTTAAGGGTCATCACTTTCATTTTCATCATGTATTTATAATGAAATGGGATAAAAAGAAAATCAATAATACAAAAATTCGAGTTAAAATCGGGTTTTCAAATTAACATACCAGAGGTGAACCTTTTTCTGTGTGTCCTGAGGGACTCTGGTGCATAATCAGCTGTTCATTTGCGATTTTTTCATTTCTCTCTTTACATTCTATCACTTGAAGCATTTTTTGAGCTGTCGTCTTCACAAGAAGGACCTCTTTCACTGTATGCTAGGGGTGGTCCATATGGTCCTACAATAACATCACAGTATTTCAGGGTATTTCTGCAACAATGACATTGTTTTTAATATGACAAAATATGAAGTACATCTTGTCAAAGATTTGGCAGAGCTCAGCAGAGCTTGTAGTTTGTCTGTTCAGTTCTGCTCAGTTCAACGCACAAAAGCTGATGAGCTCTGATCGCATGTTTGCTTCCCCTCATACTCATATTGGGTGCTTCTGCATGAGGTGGTGAATTAAGTTTGTTGCATTGCCCCTTTTGTTGTTACAGTCTTCTTGCACTTTTACGAATAACGTTGGTGGAGGAGTCCGCCATTCCACACTGGCTAAAGATTGCCTTCACAAAAAACTATGCATGCATGTAATCCATCTTCATTATTTTCATGAATGAACCATTTTTGGAAGGGAGTAAAGAGAACAAGAAGCAGCTACAGCTACAACTTACTGTGTTTTGTGGGAAACTACTTGCAACATGTGCAGCATGAAGTCAGATTGGTGTTGCAATCCTTTTTGACTGACTTCTTAACTACAACAATGTGAGTTTGTTTGGTTTCACTGTAAACAGATACCCCAGCTGCTCTTATGTTGAATTTCTGACAAAGTAGCTGATCAATGAGTGTTTGTAGTGGTATTTAACTGCATGGGTGTTGCCAAACCAGCTAGGACTGAAATCATAAGGATTATAATTTTCTCAGTTAAAAAAAAACCTGCTCTGAAAAATGAAAATAACAAAAATATAATAACGTGTAAATATGACACCTATCCAGCTTTATAGAGAGAGCTCACATCCCTTTAAGATCGCTCTGACAAATTAAAATAGCCTTGATGCTGGAGGAGACAGTGTCAGTGTCATCAGCAGCCATTTATCACCATCCCTCTTCAACCAATCACAAGGTGACACTCATGGCTGTACCACCCTTGCTGTGGCCTCATGCTGAACTTTAATTATTGTGAGTGGCCTGGTGGAAAAACATTTTTCTCTGGCTGACACAGCGCTGACACATCCTTTGTTCTTCCTTCTGACTGGCTCCGTCATGCTCTTGCCCAACAGTATTTCCTGTGTTTTTGGTGGACTTCAACCAAAATCCACTTCCCGTTTCATGGAAATGTCGAGAGGTCAGAGTAGCGAGGATGAGCAGATGGTTTCTCAGTAGAGAACATAGATTAAATGCATGTTTACAGCCCTTCAGCTAGTATCGGCTTTTACTCTCAGCTCATCAGCTGTTTGTGTAGAAAAAGCCATAACGGGAAACTGCCTGAGTCTGCAGGCAGTACAGACGTTCTGCTTCCAGTCTGAAGTCATTAGCTGTTTACTCTATTTTTCAGTTTTTTGCTTATTTGCTTTGGAGGATCTGTAAGTAATGCTAAAGGGGAAATGGCTTGATAATGCTTTGTAGACAGGCTTGTTCCTGAATGACAAACTGTTTCTTCAGCACGACAGTGGATGGTTGAAATCAGTCTGTGAGAGTAGGTCGAGAGTACTCCTGGGCAGCTGCACACAAGGACTCTGTAGACAGAATGTGCCGTTCTATTCTCAAGGTCTCCCAAGTGTCTTCATCGCAGGGTTTTCAGTCCACTACTTCATTTTTGTGCTCATATTTTGTATTTTCTCCACACCTTGGATGTTGGAAAAAAGTACACAGCTTGCTTACTTTGTCTTTTTCCTCTGGCTCTGTGGTTGTGAAGGCCAGCTAGCAGCAGATTATTGTTTATGCTGTGCACATTCCACTTGTGGTAATCTGTTTTTTTAAAAACTACTGTCACAGATAACACTGAGTCTATAGGAAAATTCCATGTTTGTGTCTGCACAGGGAGGGAGCAACACTGCAGTCAGTGTGTGTGTATTATTTTACACACCTGCACAATGAATCAGGGATAATCACTTGTTTACATTATGTTCTCTTGTTTGTCAGTCAGCATTACATAACCTACTCTGCGCCTCATACTGTCTTCAGTGTTTGTGATGCATACTGTGCATCTCGAAGGTATGAATACGTTCACTCGTTTTGTCCAATGACATCTTGATCTCCTCTGCCATCCACATGTCTGTGATTTAACTGATTATTAACTGGATTTGTAGTGATTTATTTGTTTTTGAGGATTTAACCATCTTTCATTGACACTTAGTAGAATATGAATAGGGCTTGCTTGAGTTTATCCACTCTTTTCCACTGCATCCCAGTCTCCAACACAAGCTCTAATCTGCCTGTTGCTCCAGCAGATAAGTGAAGTTTAAGCTGTCATGCTATGTAAACAGCAATGAATAATAAAAGATACTCTGACATCTAAGTAGACCTCCCTTTTCAGACAAATATACTGGGGCAAGTTGCACTTTCAGAGTTTCCTACACAGTTTTTCAATGAGAAAACAAGCAGGAAACATTTGAGGTCCACTGTAAATGGCTTGTTGTTATGCCCAGTAGAAAAAAAGGTCTTTTAATCTTCTGTAGCAGTCGAAGATGAAGACAGCAGCACAGGTCTGTGGGGGTCTCTGAGGCTAAGATATTTTAACAATTATCTGTGATATGGAGCAGTGAGTTCTCTGTAGTCTGAGAGAGAGAGCTGGTGGTTTACTTTGAATCAAAACAAGAAGGGCATTTCAGGGGCCCATCAGCAGGCCATGCAATTAATTTCCACCATTTGAAATACCAGAGAGCTGAGGAAGTAGGACAGCGTGCTCTCCATTGCACAGACTGCTTCTCTAGCCAGGTATAATGATCATTCGACGCTGTGGTTTGAGGAATGAATGATTATAGGGCTGTGGGGTGTTTTTGTCATTCCTATTGTCTGAGAGCATAGCACTATGGAATATGACCACAATTCAGGGACAGTATAGGAAAAATAGAACAGTGTTCCTACCCTGAATGTAGAGTCTTGTCTAGTATGTTTTGCATCACTATTTTTGTAGTCACAGTCAGTGCCAAAGAAAGCAGATCTTCACATTCTCAGCGTGAGAAAAGCTGTAATATGACCAGTTTGAAATTTAACTATAGGAGAAGGCGTAATAGTGGTTAACAACAATTGATTTCGATTGGTGCTTTTATAAAGTACAACAAAAAGATAATCTGTCCATCTACGCAGCTTTTCACACGAGTGATCATTCATAGTGTATTGACGGCGATAAACACAAAGAAAGGAATCGTCAAGCGAAGAAGAGAAGGCACACGAGAGAAGAGCAATTAGCTGCCAGTGTTTGAGACTGGTTGGTTTTTCCAGAGCGGAGATGGACAGCTAGACATGGAGGAGAGGGCGGACTTAAAACAAATCTGCCTGATTGCCTGTTTCACTGATCTGTCTCTGAATGACAGGGTAGACGGCATGAAGAGGTCTCCCTCTGATGAGTTATTAAGGCCGAGGCAATTCCATTTGCACCACACGGGGAGGGAGCCATCAGCACAGCATGCAGACCATTACCACTGATGCCAGTGTCTTTGAAGTTAATTACAATCATTATGAATTTGAGTTATCTGTGTGGTTAATGGGTTTGATCTTTTCAGTCAGATGACACTTGGTGCTTTTTGACTTGCAGACTCCCTAAGTGAGTGCATACTTTATAAAGGGTTTATAATTTGTAAATAATGTTATGAATGGCCAATAAATAATTTATTGAGGCTTTATAGATCACCCAAAGTGAGTTTTATGTTGTAAAATGTCCAAAAATGTTTGTTTATGGTATGTGTTTTTATTGGAAGGAAATTACTATCAGCCAATACATCATCATCAGATCTTTCAAAGTCCCACATTATCAGTAATAGTGTGGAAAAAAATGTAAAATATCCTGCTTGGATGTGACTTGGTCACATTATGTCAATAATCAAATTCAAATGATCCTCTTCAAAAATGAATATAACTAATATATCAGATTTTTTTCTAAAAAGTGAAAGCACATCATTCTAGAGGAGGATATACACCAGACAATGGGATGTTTCACAACCTGGCAACCCAAATGTCTGTTTTATTAATGCTTATTACTGATCTAAAAAGCATTAAACAATTTATTTCCATCAATAATTATCTATTTACAGTATTAGGAACAGGTGTTCATTTCTGTTACAGGCAGCGGTCAGAGGCACTAAATCATGTGGGGGATGCAGACAAATGTGGTAAACATCCATTTCCACTGTGGGGAAATGTTCAAATCCACACATTTTACTATTATTTGAAGGTTTGTCAGCTGAAAAGGTAGATGACGCAACCTCGTGTCCTCTTTGTCCATTGGCCTCTAGCCATATTGCTGTTCGAGTTAAGCTATTTCATCATGTTTGATGGACAGGAGCAACGTATTTGCTTTATGAATAGAGCAGATCTGTCAAGCTGCCAGTGGCCCACTGCTACAGTTAGCTGACTGATTGATTTAGATGCAAGTTCCCTTGAGAGTGACATTCTCTTGTCAATGACACAGTCCCTTTTTCCTCTTTCTTTCTCTTCATCTCTACTCCCTTTTTTTTTTTTTTTTTTTTTTTTTACTTTTTCTCTCTCTCCCATCTTTAACCTTCATGCCCTCTTCTTACTTCCCCTTATTTTAAATAACCTTGAGTACGAGCACCCCACTGACTTCAGCCTCGATGAAGGACTCATACGGTCAATAAGCGCAAATGGCATGACGACTACAGATGAGCACATGTGCTCATCAATAGCAAACAGTGGGCTTGTTATACAAGTACAATGCTGAAAATGCCATCCTACTTTTAGTGCTTTGATTACACAGTGTAGCAGCATCCCTCCCTGTGATGGAGAGAACATCTGACCTACAGTAATTACATTTCTGTTAAAAGCAAACCTCTTAGTCTTTTTGAAGCTTTCATCATTTTAGAAAATTTGAGAATTGTTACAATGGGACCCCTCACCATTACAGGCTATTTAAATAAAAAGAAGTACACCAACACTTACTTGTTCTGGTGAACTATTATGCAAGACAAGCACTGATACACCATCTGTGATGTGTGGGAAACTTTAATTGAAGTAGCAAGTAGCTATCCTAATTTAAAATCCATTGCTTTCACTTTTTTCTTTCTTTTTTTTTTTGTGTGTGTGTGTGGGGGGGGGGGGATAAGGTTCAATTTCTGGCCAAAAGCGAAAACATATTAATATCTGACTGTGGATTTTCAGCCTCTCGAAGTGAATCCTTTATTCTTCAGTGCTCTCTTTTTCGCCGTCTGAAGTTGCAGTCAGAAAACTTCTTGAGGGTTGGAAATGGGTCTTTTCAGAGAGGGGCTCGTTATTTCTCCTCCTGTCTCCTGGTGAGACTGTTGCAGTGGCACGATGCTGAGGGCCCAGCTGGGGGTAAATGACATTGCATGAGCAGGTAGGCAGGTGCTCTCCAGCCGTCCTCTTATCAGCTCTGCTGCAAGCTCCAGGAATACAGAAATTGTGCAAAGGGTGTGGGCAATGGGCGGTGGTGGTGGTGGGGGGCTGACGATATCAGGAGCTGCGAGGAGGAGCGATGACTCACTCCCATAGTGGTGCGCCTTATCTTATGATGTATGTGAGCAGGAGCAGGTCGTAGGTATAAACATACGTCAAACGCATGGCTGTATCCATGCAATTTCAAGTGTGAAGGTGTAAAACATTAGGCTTCAGCCATATTGCCGAACATCCCACTCATCCTGTGAAAAGAGTCCTAGACCCTCGGCTCTGTTGGCTTTTTGTCATTATGCTGCATTGTATTCACTGCCATCATGTTGGCTCAGCTCCAGACACAAAGAAAGCCTCAAGGATAAAACTAGACATTGCTGCTGCAGGAGCATTATCATTAAAGATCCCCAGTTCTTTCACCCTTTAGACATTGGCCCTCCTTTTATCTGTGGGCGACTGTTGATCCATGTGACTTCACAGTGAGGAATACCATTTTCTGATAATATAATCCCTTCTCCCGTCCAGGCTGGGTATCTCTTATATTCGTGTCTCTCCCCAGGAGAGTCTGACACGCAGCCTCATAGTTTCCAGGCTGAATGCATCCCTCGCCCTTATCGCTCCTTCCATATTGTGACTCTGATGCATAGGGAGGATGGGAGGATGGACTGTGAGGGTGTTGCTGTGCTCTCTGATTAAAACAGGAAGTGAAAGAGGAAGTCAGTGAAATTAGTTTAACCCTGTGGAACGTGATCTTTGCTCAATAATTAGTCACAATGAAAATGATGTCAGATTTTCCAAGAAACTGTGACATTTTGAAGTGAGCTGACATTTACAGGAAGTTACTTCTTGGTGTGATTTCATCTAAGTCGTCAATATTCAGAGCAGACTGATTTGCGTCACAGTTTCCCTACAATCAATTTGTTTTTCTTGTGTTCAGCCTGAGGTTATATTGCTACAACTGTGGGTTTAATCATTTGACTGCTTTCACATAGCAGTATTATTTTGTCATTGGAAGAGACTAAACAATGAGATGACATTCTCTTCAGGTATAAAAGATACATTGAAACTAAAATAGAAAGAATTTCAATCATGGCTGCCTGGCCTTGATAGCAACCTGGGTACCACATTGAAGCAGATACACAAAGACAAGTCAGCCCTTGGAGCAGCATGTAAATGTGACACTGGGAGAATCAGCTCCACAGAAAATCATAGGTGGTGACAAAGGTTATTTCAAATATTTCTTAGATTTTAGAAGTTGCTCCATCAGGAGTGCTTACTAATATTCTACTATTGTTCCAAATATGCCAACACTATATACGGCTCTATAAACCTACATTCTGAATATGCATCTCAATTGAGATGCATATTCATTAGAGACACACAGCCTTTTGCCTGTTTACAGTCAGCTTTCTGCGTTGCCTAGCCAACTGGTCCGGTTTCCTGGTTGGTAGGAGAAATAAAACTATGTTTAAACATTATCAAAGGCTTGGATATCAACAGGTTTTTGAATATGCAGGAGTGAGCTGTGTTTATTAATCGGAGTATGTAAACAGGAATATTAGTGGAATATTAATTTTCTTTAGCTATGTAAACAGCTTAGTCGGAATATTGTCTTTTTTGGAATAAGGACAAAAAAAAGAATATTTTGTGCATGTGAATGTAGTCAATGTTGACAGCTGGACATCTCTTTCTTTTTCCTCTTACTAGGTCGAGGTCAGTGGATGATGTGGGCTGTTCTCCACAACTAACTCATCATGGATACCAACTGTCGAGCCTTCCCACATCCCGAAACCTTGTATCTAGCTGGCTCCTGCTCCATAACACCTCCCTGTGTCTGAGCTGTGACACCTGGGACTCACAGGCTGTTGACACCATGACGCAGATGGACTACAAATACAGCCTGCTGGGATCTGCAGTGGATGACTACCGCAAGAGGCCCTTGCTCCTGCAGGTGGACGACACGCCCATGAACCTGTTTGCAGTCCTCGAGGTGAAACGGGAGCTGCCGAGGCGCTGGAGCACCCTGGGCTGCTTCCGCAAGATCCGGCTCTACAGCTTCCTGTTCGGTCTGGCCGTCATGTTCCTCATCATGGCTTCGTACATTCTGACAGGAGACAAGAAGGGCCTCCTCCTCACCCCATCGCCCTATCACTTTGGCAGCCTGGTCAGCCCGGGACCTTTTGCCTTCAACCTCTCCTCAGTCAAGGACTATGCACATATCAAACTGGTGGTCAAGTCCATCACATCCAAGGTGGAGTTTCGCAGCAGTCGGCAGCTCCCAGAGCTCAAGGCACTGGTTAACAGTGAGCCGCATGTGAGTACAGCCAAAACATATATCTATCTATACTGTCATTTAATATATTCAAACATTTGATTTATTATCAGGTCGATTATCATAATGCATACTTCGGTGTTTTTACAGTGTAAATTTTATCTCTCTATTTAAATGATAAAACAAACATGGCCCAGTGTGATATCGATCTCTCTTTTAATTGACAATCACAGATGTGTCTTGAAGTGTAATTAAATGCTTAGGGAAAAGGTGATTCAAATCAGTATTCCTGTGGTCTACACAGGGTTCAATACGGCTACGCTGTTGCAATTCCCCACTGGTTGCAGTTTCTAATTTAATTTATAAAGAGATAAAACTGCTCTGAAAACCTTGTATAACACTTCATGTCACACCAGATAATTGCATATGTCTCTGCCAATTTTTTTCCAGAGGGGATTTAAAGCTCAAAGTCATTCCACAGTCTTCCAACACACTGGTCCTGCAGCTTTCTCGTAGTGTCCGTCTCACCTCAAAGCTTGGTTCAATTAATTGTTAATCCTAATGATAATGGCTTGTGCCGAGGCTATTTGCAACATAACTAATTTCTTATTGAACCAGCTAATGAATAGGAGACTGTGGCCGCGGGACAATCAATACTGCATCTGTGGATGGATCCGGCATTAATTGTCCTTAAAGTAGCTTTGTCTCACAGGCAATGAGTGAGTCATGGTAACATGTGCCTTTCACAAAAAAGCACATTGTGATAGGACACATGTGCTTTTACTTTGTATTTTTTCACTTTAGAATCCAGCACAATGTAGGGTTGGGTAATTGGACAAATATATTAGCTATTGGTGATTGGCTGAGTTCATTGCCGGTTGTAAAAGAGAGAAACTTTAATTCAGAAGGAGTATGGTTGTGTTTTTCTTAGTAAGGAAAAAAAGGGACAAGAATATTTTCTTTCTTGACATGAGAATATGCGCAAATATATCAGCACCTGTGCAAATATATCGGCAATCACCGGTTGTTGGGCTAACAGTGGCCAGTTGGAAAATTTTGACATATTGCCCAAGTCTAGCACATTAGATATGAAATGAAACAAAAAACTATTTTTATGTTCACACTGGATGAACAGTAAAGGACCTGTGGCTCTTTTTAGAGCAGTGCATCAGGACAGTGATCCAAGTTTTAATTTTTTATAACCAGACAGTGGAATGTTCTTAACTGGCCAAATCAGAAAAAAGGGAAAAGTGAATATGGCTGCAGTGCAGGCCAGGCAGACCATCAACAGTGTTGATACTGAGAGTGTCTGCTGAGGTCTGTTGGAATGTAGCCTTCAGACACTCACTGAAGGAAAATGATTCCATACAAAATAATAAAACGTTTCTGTGAACTTGTGTAATCATGTTTGTCTCCTAAAACTTGGAGGTCTGTGTATAAAAATGGCTACAGTTCCTACACTGTTCATCCAATGTGGATGTGAACAATCTCAAAGTCTTTTTAAACACTTTCTGGCTGTACTGCATGTGCAAGTATATCTGCACTCACTTCTATCAATGTGTCCATGCATCTAAAACCAATTTACTGCAAGTCTGCTCCCCTAGAGACTGTATCCTCCCGCACATACTTGTGGAGAATGTGCAGTTGGATACCACACAGATGGTGTTTTCCTACACCTACGAAAACAGCGGCCTGCACACTGATAACTTTTTAAACTGTTTAAACAAACTTCTTGCTTTAATGTATCTGTGAAATGACTGGAATGCATTTATCCTTCATTGTGCAGCCTCAGCAATGATAACTTCAAGGGTATACAGAAGGCTGTGTATGAAATGTATTTGTATATTCGGGAAGCATGGTGACTCAGCAGCTTAATGCAGCTTGTTTTCTTTCCTTTACAGATGTTTTCTGTTGTCCCCCGCAAATTCTTGCATGGTGTGAAGAACCCCTGCTGGTATGAGGAATACACTGGGAATATCACTTCGGACCCATACAGGACAAACTTGTATGCACGCTACTCGAGGCGCTTCCGGACGGTCTTTCAGCACTTGAGGAACACTTTCCGAGAACACTTGTTTCACCGCGACGGGAAACTCTACCGCATGCGGTGCCTTCCGTATTTCTATATCATTGGCCAACCAAAGTGTGGCACGACGGACCTGTATGACAGGCTGAGGCTGCACCCTGATGTCAAGTTCACCACTTTCAAAGAGCCACACTGGTGGACCCGCAAGAGGTTTGGTGAGTAAAGAAAACTATAATTTGCCATGGTGGAGGCCTCTAGGCTGGTGCACAATAATGAAAGCCAGAGAGCATTAAAAGTATGAAATGTGACTCTGTACAGTATGTCATTTTCGCAGCGCCATACCTCAGGGGACTTGAGAAAAGCACTTACTGACAGGCGTTTGAAGGGGTCGCAGCCTTAACGATAGGCCTGTCTGTTTCATGAGCATAATTAAGTTTATCTCCTGTTTTTTTTTAGTGTCATCTTATTATTAAGATGAGCGGATTGTGGTAACGAAATTCATAGCTTCTAAACCTTTCAGTAGTTAATTGGGGAAAAGTCATTTGGATATTGACTGACAACTTCACATGATGTCAAACTGAAGATTTATCTGCATCACATACACCAAAACATGGAACCACAATTGTTTATATTTTAATGTGAAATCTGGCTGGATGCGAGCCCTGAATGTGACATGAATTAAGTAGCGCTCAAGCACGCAGTTCAATCTCCCAATGCAATTAACCGAGAAATGAATATTCAAGACCCATCTTGTGCTGTGCATGAGAATATAAAGTGTTTATTTTCTACCTGAGAGTTCGCCCCAAATGTACAGCTCTCTTGGTGTATTTAAGTTCTGTGTGCTTTTACACCATCATCAGCCTCTTACCAGTGTAACTTCCTCATCTTGATACATTGATGATTGAGCTCATGCGGTGACGGTGCTCATTAACGGCTCAACTAGGACTATACGCAGAAGGATCTAGACTAACTCTACTTCCCCATCATCTGTGACATAGATTTTTCTCTGTGGTTGAAACCACTTGAAAAGAACATGTGAAAAATACAGCCTCCACTCAAGCTTTGAACCCACATGTGTGGGTGCACTGTTTCCTGTACTTGTTTAGCAAACGTTACTGTTGCACTCGGTCCTTACAACATGCCTCCCCACCATGTACTCTGCTTCCTTCAACACCTAGTTCTTGCTATACTCTGCAGTTTTTTGGCTGCTCCCTCGTTGCACACCGTGGATTTTATACTCTCATTTAAAACGAGTAACAGAGCAATCATACATTTATTTAATTAGAAAGGAAATCATTTCATTTTATGAGGGAGCTGTTGCATATTTTACAAACTCTTAGAGGCATATTTCAGGATGTTATTTGTCTCTAATTTTGGGAAATATTTGGCAGTTTAGCTGGTGGACACATGCATTATCACACAATCACAGCCTTGTTTCAGTTCAGAATTTTTAGACACACAAAACTTACTGCCACAATCCTGTCTTACTCTGTTGGTTGTCATGGAGTTTGAACAGGTGGTAACATGTCATTTTCTCAAACAAAGACATAAAAACCTCAGACTGTGCGTCAAGAGTTAAGAGCTGCCTCAGAAGACATCTGGTCATATGGCAGTTCTGTCATCTAAATGTGTGGATGCCGTCGTGTGTTTCTCTTCACCATGTGCATCTGTGATGTTAAAAGAACCACCACACCACCACAGATGGGATTAAAAGGCAATGTGAGATCTGGGAGTGAGACTGTATTTGGGTGAACTGAAAACCCTCTTTATTAAACAAATCATACCCTCACTTCACTTGCAGATGCTTTGTTGCATTCCTCCTTTGGTTTGATTCGGTGGCTTTTCGCTAAGGACACTAAAAAAAGCACCTCAAATCTGTTCTCCCCTTAGATGTTTCAAAATCAGATTCATATATGATAATTAGTGTCCAGGATATAACAGTTTTATAGAAGCTATGATTCTAAATATGTCTCATGTTTCTGCTCCCAACAGAGCCATCATTTCAGTACCTACATGCTTTTTGTTTTCTTTATAACTGAAACAACCATTAAGACTCATGAATAATGGAGAATCTTCAGCAGCTCAAGAGGCAGGCGTCAGGAGTGTGAGTCAGTGTGTGTGTAACTAATGTGTGTCTGCATTTGTGAACAAAATAGTGGTGGAAAAATAAATGTGAAGAGCAGCAGTTAAACTGTAGGGCACCGATCTGTTCAAAGTCAGCTGTGATTACGAAATCGAAAGCAGATTAGATAATGACTTTATACTGAGTTGAAAGACGCTTATGTACAGTGTTGTGGATAATCTCATAATTCTCCTTTAAGAACAGAAGCTATCTCATCAGCACAGCGTGAGGACTCAATTTTTTAATACTGATTTCTCACTGTGGTTCAACGCTATTCGTCTGCTGATACATTTTGTTTCGCCTGGAGCTATCTGTCTAAAAATTACTTAATGATTTTAAGAATTTCATCCAGGGTTTTGGCATAGCACTTGTTGAGGGAGCTAGATACAGAACTGGCCACATTTTTTGAAAATTTCATCCAAATTCTCACCACAAATATCAAAGGAGGCTTAACCATCGCTGCCAAAGCGATCCTTTTGAAGTTCATCCAGTTGCTGACTATGCCCCTAATCCCTCTAAGACTCACAAAACCGAACTGGTGGATTGATCAGTCTGCATGCAATCCTTATTTTAATGTGTTGTGTTCAGTTTGAGTCGATAATTATTTGAACCTCATAAAGCTGCGGGATGTGGATGAGTTGTTTGCCTTAATTTGTCGGCGTCGCGCTTGTGTTTTCTGGAGCCTGTGATGTTTCGTAGCAGCAAATGCTGCTGTATCCCAAGGACGTGGGTCCCCCTCAGTTATTGTCCCCCCTCACTCCCCATCCTTTCATCTTTGCTGCCACTTTCTTTCTTTCTCCCTCTCCATCTCTTCTAGTGTTGCACTTAGAGCTATGCTCTGGTAATCAGCACTTTTCTCCTAAGACATCCTTTGAGAACACTCTGAATTCAAATGGTCTTGTTTTGTATTTATTTATTTCATTCCCCTCAAGGCTCCACTCATCCGATGCAGCGAAAAGGTGATTTGATGCGATCCGCGCCACACAACTATCTTAGAGGAGCAGTTTGAATCTTAATCAGATGTGTCTACCATATACAGTACCCCATCGAGAAACACAGATAATTTGAAAACTGCGTGAGGCTTCATTCATATCAAAAAGCAAAGGGATAGAAAATAAAAATAAAAAGCCCTGCACTGAGACACACCAGCATCATCACACCCCATACAGGTGTAACTGTCCTGGATTAATAATGATGCAGGCAGGGTGTTTGGAGAGTTTACCAGAGTTTTCTAATCATGTTTTCCCTGCTAACTAGAGAACAGTGTTTCACTGCAACACCATCAAAGCATCACTGAAAGTAACAGACGCCTGAGCTAGCTCATTATCCTTATGCTGCATGGATACTCCTAAGTCTCACACTGAATCTCCACAATTGCCTAGTAAATTGTAATTATACTCCAAACCACAGCAGCTCAGATGGAAAACACATTTGCTAGTCCTGCATTTAAGCATTAACTTGACATTGGCCCTTAACTGGAAACACTGGAAACCAAGCAGGGACAGTATCCCCTGCTGAATTTGGATTGGATCAGAACTTGGATTTTATTAGGTCATCCTACAGTAAGGACAACACAGAAGCCCGGATGACCTCCTTTAGTGTGATCACGGAAACACATGGAGAGGAGAGGGCTGGCTGGAATGAAAACATGCTCGATGGATACACACCCATCTCAACGCTACAGATTCCCAAACAACATTTTTTAGCCTCATGAAGAGAAACATGTGAGCCTGTCTCAACTCATGACCAAATATAAGATGTGATATCTTTCAAACAAAAGTTAACATGCACTAGAGCACAAACTGTATCTACCATCCCTGTGTTCTCCCTCCACCAGGTATCATCCGTCTGAGCGAAGGCTTTCACGATCGATACCCTGTGGAGGACTACCTGGACTTGTTCGATCAGGCTGCTTACCAGATTCAGGGCAACCTCACAGCAAATGCCAGTGGAAGCCCCAGCCAACCTAACATCATCATCGGTAAGCAAAAACAACACTGAGTGCACAGTGATGAAAAATACTGTAAAAGTACTAAAAATCATTTGTAATCAACTGCGTGCAAATTAGTTTGTGCTTCGTCAATTAAGTTTTCCAACTGATTTGCTTGTTCTTGATGTTTGCATTAAATTTATGCGTGCTTCCTTCCATTTGGTAACAATGGCCAGTGCTGAGGATAAGCGTGAAATCATAAATCATTGATGTTAAAAGCAGGCAAAAGTGAGACATGCATCAGTTAAAGCCACATGACTATAATGTAAAAAAAATTGTTGATGCTTTACTTGGATTGCCTATTAATGATAATGAGCTGCAGTGAAGATAATAACTGGTGACATAAAGTGTTACGTCACTGTGGTGTCTTTATAGACTCTGGTATTCCCCATCTTGAAAAAAAAAAAAAAAAATTAATCTAATTTGATTCTTACCATCTCATTTGTATGAAGTGCACTAATTGACATAGTTTTAAGAGCCTTTAAAGTCTAAAGTCTGAAATTTGTAGTGGCTTGTTGTGGTTGCAAGTCGTCTGGGTTTGACAGACTACCAGTATGTGATATCTTATTTCCAGGGAAATTCACAGAGAAGTGCTTTTTGTTTTCCTGTGTGCAGCCCTTAACTGGCAGTGACACTCCTTATATATTATTAATATATATATTAGTAATTCTGATGGGAGCCAAGTAGAAAGTCAGGTGACATAGTATAAAGAGTGGCAAAATTCTGTGTAGTGAATAGGTGGATGGATTAGTCAAACACAGGACTTTCATCCAGGAGTCCCATGTAAACCACAAGTCAACACTGACTTCTTTCAAATTACGTAATGTACTTAATTTACGTATGTGACCAAAGTTATGTAATAAAATACTTACTTTAACCCAAACCATGATCTTTTCCGAAACCGAGTCAAGTAGTTTTGATGCCCAAACCTAACCAACACTGTGACTGTTAAGCACATGTTTATTTATTTTCCCATGACATAACTTTGGGAAGACGGTCATATATGTTGTTCTCAGAGTCACTGGCAAGCAACCTATTCTGTCCAGAGCTGCAATGATTAACATTGTTGGCAATGGCTGTCAACTATCAAACTACACACCAACTATTTTGATGATTGATTTATCAGTTTGAGCAAATTTTTAAGAAAAAAAAAAAAGTACAAATTCTCTGACTCCAGCTTCTTAAAGCACTCATTCCATTGTGTCAGATACATATTTAATCAACATTTAGGTAAAATAAGTATTGCATTGGACTCTGTATCAGCAAGTAACCAATATTAACAAGCAAAGGAACACGGTTCTGGATCAAGTCCAAAAAAACTTGACTGGGACATCCCTACTTCAGTGCCTATGAGATTTTGAAAAAGCAGAGACATTTTTAATTCTATTTCTAACATTAACTCTAGTCTTATGAATACGTTACCCAGAAATATCAAACACAGTTTCAAAAGCAAAGCATATTGTGAAACTGAGTGGCACGCAATTACAGGAAGTGCCACAAATCTATTCCGGTAGATCTAAATCTAAAGAACCCCACGTAAGGAGGAAGCAAAGAGAACAACATACAAGTGATGATTACGATCTTGCTAATCAGATCTCCAGGCAGTTTTATTTGCACAAACATTTCCTGTTCAGTGTAATCTCTGCCTTCCTGTTTTGTCAGTATCACATGTCAGAGGACAGCTTTAGCCCTCTTCCTTCTGCTGTATCATTTTAGCTACTCCGGTCATGTATCAGCGCTGTGATCTGTGTGAGAAACGTGGACTGACATTACTCTGTGCCCTCATCAGCCTGGAGCCAATAGCATTTGGCTTGGGGTGACCTGACACTTGCCTGGAACTTCACTTGTAATCTCGCCTCCAATATTACAAAGCTGCTATCAACGCAGCAGGTAGCGAGGCTGAAGCACAGAGCTGCTCCGAGGCAGCCACTCTCACTCCAGCGAGTGACTGTGATTTTTAAGAGAGCCGGTGACTCAGCCCTAAAGAGAGTCTCTAACAGCTTAATAATACTGGACTTCCTTCTGCTTCACTTAGCCACTTCACTGAAGTGCCGCAGAAAGGAACCGTTGTTCTTTTTGTGTCAGGACAGCAATAACATCCGCAGTCGGGTGGAGAAGTCTTATAAACCTCCGTCCTTTATCTGCATATTCTGCTCCCGGTGCCTCTGCTTCCATCTGTCTCTGTATTTTCCTGTCATCCAAATGCGATCTCAAAAAACTGCTCAGCTGCAAAGAAAAACTGATTTAAGTTTTCAACAATAGTCTTTTCACACTGGACTGAGTTGCTGCATTGAGTGCAGCTTAGCATGCTGCCCTGTTTTGTTTCCCTCTTTAAATAAATAATCCTTGTAAGAGGGGGGGAGTATGCCAAAGCCCCACTCAGTATTCACACCATGCCCTGGGAGAGCCCAGCAAGGTGCAGGCCTGTGGCCAGGATTTTGGGCTTCTGACTCTCTTCAACCGCGGGCCTACACCAGAGGCACGCCGGTCTGGCTCCGCCATTTGTTTGCCCTATTACGGCCTCTCCCCATGGAACAAAATAAGCCCTTTTAATGGACACTGAGACCCTTAAATAGATTTGATCACAGTGTGTATCATTTTAGGCATAACAGCATTAGCAGCGATCCTGTTTCACTCACCGTTGTCATCACAGAAAATAGGTCCTGGCTATCATCCCTTTCTCTGAGGAAGTGAGGCAGATAAGGCCCATGTTGTGTTCCCTCCGAATACATCACAGCTTCACTTCACAGATAAGAGGATAATGAAGGCACAGACAGCCTAATGAATCCTGGATATCGTTTCTCAGCACAGCCTGATAAAGTTCCTGCTCTCAAATTGTTTGAGAAACGATGTCCTCTGACTTGTTATGAACACCAGTACTGTCACTGTGTGGATTGCAGTCATTCCACAATTTTGCTCGCAGCTGGAGATGTAATTACTCTTGCTTTTTGTGTTTGTGCTCTTGCTTTAGAATCTTTCATTTTGTTGACTTGTTGAATGTGTGCTGGGTGCATGCTGTGTCTGTTCGTTCCAGCCTCGATTTAGAGGCAATTATATGAAGAAGCTGAAACAAACTTCCATATATTTATGCTTCATCATGTTTTCCGGAAGAAACAAATTGGGGAATACATCTATTATTAAAGTAATACTGAAAATCAGATAAAAGGATAATACAAAACTCGAGGTGAATGTTCGATCTTAAAAATAAAAATCAGCAGTTTAACCATTAATTGTTTGAAGCATAATCAGGTCATGTGTTTTCTCCCACTATTACTGTACATTTTCTACACTGTCTATGTCATAAGAGAGTCTTGTTTACTGTCAACTAGACTGCAAGCATCTTTTTGAAGCAGGAAACATAATGTTGCTCATTTTCTTGATTGATTTTTTAATTAATTGATTTAGTATAGAAAATGTCAAATCATATTAATTACAACACTTTCCATTGCCCAAGATGATGACTGTTTGTTTAGTCTGACAAACAGTCCGAAGCCCAAAGATACTCAATTTATTATATTTATAACAATAAATAGTTGTCCATTAAATTAATCAGTTACTCGATTAGTTGTTTTAGTTGCAGTTTAAGCCAGCCTGCTGTCTTGGAAAAACAACGAGCCTTGCATACACCTCACGTTCAGCCTCTAATTCAACTATATACACACCAAATGCAACGCAAAAGATTGAGAAAAACCATAAAAATGTGTGCACGTGGGTTTGTTTTGTCTCTGTGTGATTGCATAATTGTACGTGTATGACGGTCTGTGTGCATTTTTTAGTTGAACCACTGTGGGTGTGTTTTGCAGGCGAAGCCAGCGCATCCACCATGTGGGATAACAACGCCTGGGTGTATTTCTACGACAACACCACAGAGGGGGAGCCTCCCTTCCTTATCCAGGACTTCGTCCACGCCCTGCAGCCTGATGCCCGTTTCATCGTCATGCTCAGGGACCCAGTGGAAAGGTGGGTGTAATCTCCGTTTCACTGCCCCCTACTGCATATGCTCACTAAAATGCCCACAGCTCTGACATGCACACTGCCACCTTTGTGCCTCTATCATAACTGTTTACAGTGCAGATACAGACAGATAGTTTGCTTGTTTATAGGAAACAAAGGACCTGTTGTCACAGAAGATGTGTTGGCTTTTACTCAGTCTGGCTGTCACATGAAGTTTCATTATTACACCTTTATCAGAGCCGTGTAGAGCTTACTGCTGAATGCCTGCAAGGTATTCTGTTTAAACTGGGATTACTTTATGCTGCTAACGTTGATTTTTACTTCAGAGAATGTCTGAACAGGTTCTCTATAATTGCTTTTGCGTATTGAAATGTACCACTGAAATGTATTATTGATATTACTCAGTCCATATTCTCAGTCTTATTTAACTATTCTTTACTATAGTAAAGCAATCTGTTCAAACGTGTCATGAGCTGTTAATACAGTTCTATGGGAAGTGATCCCATGGATGATACTGTTACAATACACAATACTGTTCATAAATCCCAATCTCTAAACACTGTACCATATGGTAACATATTGCTGCAATAGCTATCCAGTTATGCAAACAAAGATTAACAAAGATACTTAGATGTTCATTCAGGTACACTGTAGTCCCCCACAGATTTCTGGCCTGCCTCAGTTTTTCAGTTTTCAATCTTCTGTTCACAAACTGGAATACAATAAGTTTTATTGTCCTTCTGAGGAAGTGTATGACAATCTGAAATGGTGTTGGTATTTGCAGTGGCGTAGGCCCGTTGTCTGGTATCAGGTCCGCTGACAATCGAATCATCCATGCAAGAACATTGCTCTAGATCGCTGGAGCAGCTCCACAAAATTTCTCCCAATTTCTGTCTTCAGTTTGGACTACTGGAAGCATTTTCTGATCTCTCAACAATGTAGTCACGCCTTATTTACTACAAACTACAGTGATCAGTGCTTGTGTTGCTGTAGGAAACATAGCTTTTTGATGAAGACAAAATATGGCTTAAACCATTTGCTTCTTGTAAAAATGCGGGTATCAGTAAACACATGAAAAACAATGGATTGTAGGTCCTCTTTCACAAAAGCCAAATTTCAGTCGCATGTTCACATTTGATCACTGATCACCTCTGTTGTCTTGCAGGCTCTACTCCGATTACCTTTACTTTGGTATTGCCAATAAGTCTGCAGAGGATTTCCACGAGAAGGTGTCAGAGTCGCTGCAGTTATTCGAGGGGTGCCTTACGGAGTACACAATGCGGTCCTGTGTATACAACACTACTGTCAACAATGCCATGCCAGTGAGTGTACCCTCCCTCCCACTTTTGTCTCACAGCCCTGCACAACACTGGACTTCAGCGACCAGCGTATTAACTGGTGGGAAGAAAGAAACAGGAAAGGAGTGAAAAAGACAGATGGAGTGAAACCCACACTTCATTAGCACATGCTAAAGCTTGCAGGATAGACTTTATGAAAGGGATTGGCAACACTGTTGAACCGCCGAGCGGGCAGCATCTAGAGCCTCTCTTTGTGCTAGAAAACCTAGTTTACCAGTGTTGTGAAGTCCCCTCTTACTCACCAAACAGACCATGTCTTAGTGTCAGCCAGTGCAGGGCCCCAGTGTTGGGCCCCACTCCAGCTTTTCCCACAGTGCCCTGGGGCAAACTGGCTGACAGGGGGTGGAGGAGACTGGCCCGTCCTCTTTTGGCTCCCCCTCCAGGCTGCCTTATATTTAGAGGTCCTTCTCTCCGACTGCCACTGTCAAGCTTTATGGCCCTCCGGGAGCATGTTCACTCTCTGCCGCTGGCCTAATTGTCCATCCACTAATATCTCCTCAGAGGTATTAGACCATGTGAAAAGCATTACAGCTGTCCTTACAGCGGCCCCTCATGCCTGTGGCCCTCGATAAAAGTTTTAGAGCTCAGATTACAGTTTAGGGAGAAAAGAAGAATAAACACCAGCCTGAGAACACCATTGGCCTTCACTGTTGTTCCAAATTGATTTAACAAAAGGAAGAGTTGCTGGCTTTGCTTGTAATCATTTATTCTGAATGGCCTTTCTGTTTTGCCAAAGATAATTCCTTTCCCAGTAACAAGGTGTTTGTTTATGCCTACTGCTCTACGATAAACGGTCACTTGGGAATCTAAAAATCCATTTAAACAACAATTAGACAACCTCAAAATGCTCTGGTGAAATCTCACAAAATATCATTGGGCAATTTATTTTTTGGGATTGTTAATACATTTTGTAATTGTTCAATTTGCAAAATGTCAGAAACAGTGAAACAGGCCCATCACAAGTCCAACCAACAGTCCAAAATCTAAAGATATTCAGTTTACAGTGATATAAAAGCAGGTTTCTGGTTCTAGAGGAAGCTCCATCTTTCTCAGATCCCTCAACAACTCACACCACATGATACCAGCAGATGCCCACATGATGCCCAGCATTACCCAGCTGAATGCATGTGGAAGATGAAAGACAGAGCTGGAGGAATTCCCTCCCTCCACCTCCCCCTCCCTCCCCCTGTTCATTACCTTAAAGATGTTGAACCATGCATACTGTACCATGTCCTTCTGCTGGGGAGGATGTTTCTTGAATACAGCAGTTATCTCACATTGATTCTACTGTTTTGTGTCCTCAGGTCAGATTGCAAGTTGGCGTGTACATTGTGTACTTATTGGACTGGCTGACCGTGTTCAGCAGGGAACAGATTCTGGTTCTGAGGTTGGAAGACCATGCCTCTAACAGGAAATACACGATGCATAAAGTCTTTGATTTCCTTAACCTGGGTGAGTAAGCAACACATCCTAACATATGACCTTGCCTGTAATCATTCCCTCTGGGGACTCTGATCAATACAATAAAAAACAGATCACTAAAGACAATTAGGGATGCATAACATTAAATGCATGTCACTGACTGTGATAATTAGCAGAAAGGATGCACCAATCCAAAACGGGTGGTGATTAAACAAATTCAATACCAGCTATAGTCCTATTAAAATGGCATGACAACAACATGGCTGTAATTTGCACACGCCTATACAGAATGCAAATGAATGAAAAGCTCCACTTGTTGTTAAAGGTATACTACACAGGATTAAAAACAATGTATAGCCTCATACAAATTAATCCCTCTGAGTCAGTGTATTTATCTGCATAGACCCTGCTGCCTGTATTTTCTTGTTATTTTGCTGTGGTTGGGACATTTCTGGCTGCAACCTTTGGGCAGTTGGTGTGTAGTCCCAGCCAATAACAGCACGCAGGTGAGGTTGGGACTTTGTAAAAAGGTAGCAACCAGGCAACAGACCATACATCAACCATCACTGACGCCCATTTGAAAAGGGAAAAAAAAACAAACAAAAAACAGTACATTTGTATTGTGTTCCTACCTACAACTGGAAAATAGGATCATGTACCACTGTTTTTTAGATTTTTGTGGCATTGCAGCAATGCTAGAAGCCAATCCCACCCTGAGGTCCAGTGACAGTTGAATGCTTCGACTTGCAGCTTGCAGTGCGTTTCAGTCATGAATGTCTGTATACTGAGGTATAAGAGATAATGAGGGTGCACAAACTGTTAGAAAATTCTGTTAATTTTGAAGTGCTCAAGTCATGTGCAGCCTGCTAGCCTATAAAAGAAAATTAAATTTCCTTTCTTACAACCTTCCATACTTTCATTATCAAAGCTCCGAGCCTTTCCTTGGAATATAAAGTAGACCGCTGTTAGTAACAGGTCAGTGTTTATGTGCAACAGTCAAGTACAGTTTTGCCCTGTAGTCCTGAAGCCCCCTTACTTGTCTTACTAGTTTATCTCACAGTTAAATTGCCCCAAGGCTCAGAGTTAGCTCTTCAAAAAGCAGCCATCATCAGCCAAGGTGTGATTACCTCCCAGAGCGTCAAATCTTCTGCTGAGAGGACTGCTGATACACAGTGATGACATTTCAGAGTCTGTTACAATATTTTCTTCCATTTGTTTATTGTTGCAGCAAAATCTGAAGTGACCCAGAAGGAAGGGATGTGAAAGACGTATTTGTGTGTGTTTTACAGGGCCTCTGACAAAAGAAATAGAGTCAGAGATCACAAGAAGTCCAGCGTCAAACACCAGGAGGCCGGCTGACAAAAACCTTGGACCCATGCTGCCCATCACTAAAGAGATCCTGCGGGATTTCTACATGCCGTTCAATGAGAAACTGGCCAAAGTGCTGCGCAATGACTCCTTCCTTTGGGAGAACAACTCTAAACTCTGAACAACACTTCCCCTGTACTTCAGTTAAAAAAACCACTGATGTATCAGCCAGCCCCAAGTTTGAGTTTCATCTCTCTCAAGTGCCCATGAAAATCAATGTTTTTTTTTTTAATTTAAATTATTTTTTAAGTTATAAAAGCAGAGATGAATCAAAGATAGAAAATAGCACAAGAGTGTGGTGATTTTGTGGTGTGTGTGTGTGTGTGTGTGTGTGTGTGTGTGTGCCTCAGTGAGTGAATACAAGAGAGAAAGAGATGTTGGCAGGTGTTGATTTTTTTTTAATTTTTTTTGTGACCAGATGTACAAAATTAAATAGTGAATTCAAAGATATTTAAAAAATCCTGTCTTGTCTTTTCTAGTTTGGATTGGTTAATTAAAAAATAGTCCTCCTCACAGAACTGAAGAGATGAGATCTACTGTAATAGTTTTTCGGCCTTTTCGTCCAAGACAGCTGGAATATATCCAAGCAGGTGAAAGACTTACGTTATGCCTTGATCATAAGTAAGAGTTTCCAAAGTGTTACTTAAAAATAGTGGGAGAAAGCAGAATGGAGTCGTCTGTGATCAGAACACCAGGATTTAGTGAAACAACACCACCATCTACTGGACACCACCTGTAATTGCAATCTAAAAATTAGTCCCATCCGATGCCAATTCTACTGATACCAATGGTATCTGATCAAAGGCAAAGAAACAAAGATATCAGATGGAATAAAAGCTGCAGCTTGAAACTTCAGACAGTGGTGTGCTGTATTTGGATATTAAATGACACTGAAGTTTCTGACTGAAGTTGAGTCAGTCTGAACAGCAGTCATGTAATTACTCTGATCAAGCCTTCACTATAATTTCCTCTCCTGTTGAAAGGTTGTCACAAACACTGAATAGTTACCAATTAGTAACAAGATTAATGAAAATATAGATTAGAGGCTATTAAATCTGGCAAATTAATTTGGCATTTGAAACAAAGACTGTCGAACATATTAAATAGAGACACAGCTACCAAGGAGTAAAAGATAACACTGGACAAAGCAACAATTACATTTGTTTAAACACGTCAAGCTCTGCTGAACAATTTGAATTGAGAAAATATGATACTGACACTGAAATACTGTATGTGCTGAAGTTGGAACATACCGATTCTCTACACCAGAGGGCAGATGATACCTAACAATACACAGCTGTAACTTGGACTTCAGGCACTTAGTAAGTGACTGCAATAGAAAAATCAAAACACTTCTCGAGCACCAACAAAATCCAGATGATTTAGTCAAGTAAATGTTATTCATATAGCTCCGAATCATAACAGAAGCTATCTCAGGGGACTTTTCATAAAGAGCAGGTCTAGACCACACTCTTTATATTATTTAGAGAGAGCCAACCATTCCCACCATGAGCAAGTACTTGGCAATAGTGGCAAAGAAAACCTTTTCTTCAGTGTGCTTTAAACACAAAAACATGCCTCAATTTTATGCAAGAAAAAGAGAGAGAAAAAAAAAAATCAACCTGTCGGTAGTCATGTCTGTCTTTTCTGGCAGCCCCTAAGCCTTCCTCCCCAGCCTTCACATCAAGACAAACTGACCCAAATACCACTGGAAAACCTCCTTTCATAACTAAGAGGAAACCTGCAATCACACACATTCATTGAACAACACAAGATCCCATTCTTGTAGTTGAGGTTTTCAAAAGGGAATGCAGCTCTTTCCCTGTACAATATTAAAATGCTGACAGCTTTTACTGCTTCCTTCTCTCTGGAATCAAGGCAATCGGACTGGAAAAAAAGTGACTGCAAATCATTTGCATATTTTGTTTGGAGCTGGATGGTCCATCTGGCTGGCTGAAGAGGTTCTACTTCAATGAGAGCTTCAGACCAACTTCAATTTCCATGGAATTCACAAATATTACCAAAGCTTCTTTCATTCTCGTCTGTGCTGTGTCAGAATACAGTGACTGACAGGAAACTGAACAACTACTGCCACTGAGAAAACTCCAGAGACTTTTTGAAAAACACATTCAGCCTAACTAGCTAACTATTGCTAATTCTTTGCATTGCATCTGTGCTGAATTTTGGCCTCAGTATCCCAAAAATACAACTTGCTGTCATGGAAAATCACAGTATTTTTTTTAGATGCTGGCAGTATTCTAGCTGTCTGTTGGACAAAACAATAATTCAGACAACCAACTCATGTGAAACAGATTTAGAATGGTAATAAAGAGTTGATATTTGGCATCTAGACACACAGACACACCAAGAGCAGCACAGTAGAGCTTGGCAGAGCTTATGAAACGCTATATAAGAAGCAGAAGCTGTAGCAGTAGCAGCAGCAGCATAGCAGAGCAAAGGGAACCTCAGACAGTGAGAGAAGTATACTACGCGGTGAATATACAGACTGTGCACCGGCGTCAGCATCACTGTTCCACAACAGAACACCTCCAACCATGTGAGGAGTAAACAAGTGGAATGAGATGGGTAAATCTCAACCCAGCAATCCACCTCATATGCAGCTACATGCTAAGATGTGACATCTGCAGCAGATAATTACCAGCTTATTAGAATCAGATGACCGTGCGACCGTCAGTGCAAGGAAATTAGCTCAAGGTTGGTACTGAATCTTGTTGAGGGTTGCAGTGTAAACTACAGCTCAGAAGATGAAATTACAGTGTGAACAGTAAAGCAAATTATCGCCAAAACCCTTTGTATTGAGTTGAATGCTTATGAAGTGAGTGGAGAAAATATCACTATGACTACCTATTCGACTGTGTCATGAAAAGCCATGCTGAATTTAACACATGAAGTCAATACTGAACTGAAAATAAATGGACTGTGTGCACTACAACTAGTGACAAATATGCATTACCTTAAATTGTAGTGTACCAATTGACCAAGGGCACAGGGCAGGGCTGCCAACTCTTATGCACTGACCATGACCCTAGAACCACCCCTGGAGGTCAGTTTTATAAATCTGAAAATCCAATTATAAATACATCATCATACAAAGATATTTATCATAGCTCTTATTTATCAGACAGCACCAGTGGTTAATAGCTTAATGCAGCTGCCAAGAGGTCAGAGGATGAACTACCTTTCTAATCTTATCAGTAAATATAGTGAGAGCACCTGTGACATAAGCCCCTTTCACACACATGCAGGAAATGTTCCTGAACATTTCCTTTATGGGTTCATGTGTGAACAGCAGGGGGTCAATATTCAGGGAAATCTGTACTGCCATTTTCCCACCTCAAGATCTGCAACATTTCAGGGAAAATGCTGGTACGGCTGTGTTGTGAATGAAAGCAGTAACACTGCAGGAACGAGTACTGAAGGGTTACAGATATCTGACAAAAGACAGTTTCACTTGGAGCGAGCAAACCAACCACAACCCTCCACTGATGGTATACTTGAATCTGTGCCTCGCCAGTGGTTTTGCGGGTAATTTGTTAACTCACAAACACCTCAAGTTCTTTGGTTTGCAAACACTGGCACCAACACACACAGGTACATCTGGCCTTGTCCCATTTCCTCCTTCTTCTGTTGAGTTTTATGGTGGTTGGCATCCTTAAGTGTTACATTTACTGCCATCTGTTGGAATGTCCCTTGTCCCAACTAATCCAGCATTGCCATGACATTTGTGAAAAGGCCCAAAACAGAAATGTTCCTGAATGTAGCTACATGTGTGAATGGCAAAAATCCCGAGCAGCGCCTGGTAAATGATCCCAGTAATATACCGGAAACTATGTGCGAAACAGGCTATAATCAATAGAAGAAAGATAAAAATAGAAACAAGTATGACAAATCCACACAAAATAGTTCAGCTAAGAACATGTTCCCTCTTTCCTATTTCTAGGTTAGCTTTCTAGGTTACCAAAATCTAGTTTGTTTTAAAAATTTTCCTGTGTATCCACTGCCTTTGAACAGTGTGTTTTTCCTGAGA